>NC_140586.1:68644880-69844880 GCF_964204655.1 Triturus cristatus
ATAACTCGCGCGCCCGCAATGCACTGCTGATGACGTCACATATTACATCACTCATGACATGGTCAGTGACATCACTCATGACATCACTGATGACATCTCAAATGACATCACTGATGACATCACTGATGACATCATCCAGTGAATGTGTGTTATTCTGAAAATTAAATATGTTTTATATATGTATATCTCAAGGTCGATGGAAGAATAAATGGGTATATAAGTGTCTAAATGGATGATTTGTTTTTGAAAAATTGATTGTGTAACTGACTGATTAAGTGTATCATAGTGAATACATGGCTTAGTGAGTAATGTTTAAATATGTAAATATCTGTATCAGTCTCTCACTTTGTGTATAAGTGGCTGCATGGGTTGGTGAGTAGCTACATGGGTGTCTATATAGGTTATTAGTTGGTTTTTTGAGTATCAGTCTGAGTGTCTGCATGGTTCGGTGGGGGTATTACGTAGTGCATAGGTGCATGAATGAGTGACTCACTGTTGGTATGTGTTGAACACAGTATGTGTGCAGGACTGTATGGGTGGATGAGTGTGTGTATGGGTGTGTTAGTGAGTGAATGACTGTCTCAATAGTGTCTTTATGAGTAACTACATATGTTTTAAACTAGTATATGTGACTATTGGTGTATATATGTGAGTATATGTGAGAGTGAGAGATTGAAAGAGTTCCTGTATGAATAAGTATGTGTTTCTATAAGTGATTGTTTAAAAGACTAAGTATGTGTAAGTTTCCGTAGAAGTAAGTGTGGTGGTGTGTGTATAACCGTATATGCAAGTAAATGTATGTTTGATTCTTTATTAGCATGAGTGACTATGTGTGTGAGTAACTCTATGGATGAGTGGCATTGTGTAACAGGATGTATAGGTGTATGAGTACCTATGATGAGTGAGTACATGTATGAGTGACTTTATTAGACAGTTGGTGAATGAGTGGATGTGTATGTGGATCTTAGAATTACTGAAGAGGTTGTTGTAACTGGTATTGGTATGTCCATTGTTTTGAAAATTTTAGTCTCTATTTTTGAATGTGTGTATCAAAGGTTATATTAGGGTGAGAGGAGGTCTGCCACTCTATCACAAGGATGATGTCATCAGTGATGTCATCAGTGATGTCATTTGAGATGTCATCAGTGATGTCATGAGTGATGTCACTGACCATGTCATGAGTGATGTAATATGTGACGTCATCAGCAGTGCATTGCGGGCGCGCGAGTTATAGTTAGCTGAACTAACTATAACGGGGGAATTTCAATGGTTTTGTACAAGTGAAAAGTCCAGCTAACTATAACACCCCTGAAACCTATGGTTTTTTCAGTGAATTTCTGAGGTTTTTTAAATGCTAATTCCTAACTATAACGTGCCTGAAACCTATGGTTTTTTCTGTTAATTTCAAAGGTTTTTTAAATGCTAATTTCTAACTATACCTACAGAGATAGGACATGTGAAGAAAGAAGAAAAAATGCACAGAAAGAAACAAAAGAAGTGCAGAAAGAAGCAACAGAAGTCCTCAAATACGAAGTCAAGTGCAGGAAGAAGGATAACGTGCAGAAAGAACAAAAAGAAGAGCAGAAAGAAGCCTTGTTGCAAAATCATCCTGTACCCTCAACTTTTTCAGACGGATACTGGTGGTAACTGAGTCTGACTAACCAGTCCTAGAGCCAGTGCTATGTTAAAAGACACTTAGAATACAGTGAAAACACCTACATACACTAGGGAACATTATGCGTTGGGGTCCCCCTGTGATTAGCCTTACCTCCTCTATAAGCCCCTAGTATATATTAGGGCATGGGGATTAAAACTACCTCTTAAAACAGGCCACAGGGCGTTTTTGCACACGTTAACTCAGGCCCCGTGCCCTCCTTTCACCATTGTGTAAACACGCCCTGTGTCCGTTTTTAGTTGGGAGATTAAGTTCATTTGAGTCCTGAGGGTCCCTAGGGTCCAACTAGCCCACTAGGTACCTCCAGTAAGTGCCACAGAGCTGCGTTGCAGAGAGGTGTAAAAAGTGGCACGGCCTGGACCACCTCTCTGCAATGCAGCTCAGTGGCGCTTACTGGAAGCACTTGGTGGGCTAGTTAGCCCCCAGGGGCCCTCAGTATTGAAGGGAAATTATATCCCCAATTTAAAACGTGCCATGGTGCGTGTTTGCACACGTCACCTCAGGCCCCGTCCCCTCCCTTCACCACTGTGTAAACGCGCCCTGTGGCTGTTCTAAGTTGGGAGATTAAGTCCCCTTGAATCCTAAGGGTCCCTAGGGTCACACTAGACCACTAGGTACCTCCAGTAAGCGCCACAGAGCTGCGTTGCAGAGAGGTGTAAAAAGGGGCTTGGCCTCAGAACACCTGTCTGCAGCGCAGCTCCCTGGCGCATACTGGAGATGCCTGTTGGGGGCGCGTTTGCAGAGTGCTGCATGGAGGGGGCATGGCCTCCGGCACGATGCCAGTCTTTTATTTATTTTATTTTTTTAAGAAGGGGGGCTGTGTGGTTCCCCTTCTTATTCTAATTTATTGGCCCTGATGACCCCATCCCCCAGGGCCTGTCTCCTAATTATATTTTTTTGACCCCAATCCCCAGGGCCGGCCACTGTTTTTTATTATTTTTAAAAAATATATATTTATAGACACGCCTAGGACATGCTGGACAAACCGTACGTACCTATCACCATGACGATTTGCGTGATATTCATTAAAAGGCGACTATGCATGCAATTAATCCACGTGGAATGTATTTACACCACTAGTGAAGCTCTGACATGTCTGATGCTCTACCGTGCCTAATCCCGGTAGACACCCTTGTCGTTTATTTATACAAACATGGGTAGCTATTGACGGGCACATTTAATACACATGCACACCAAGCCATTCAAAGGGGATTCGACAAAAATTCGACCAAAACTATGCAAGAAACCCCCCTCACAGTTAATAAAACACACATCCACTGCCGGATGTGTAATACTTTTTATTTTACTCTCTGGAAAGGGGACGAACATCACTTGCGAGTCACAGCGCGCTCCTGACAGAGCCCAATGCTGTGTTACACCCACCATTGCCTGCCGAGTGCCACACACCTCTGTATTGTATTCCACTAGCTAGTGCATATGCTATGACACTCTCTAGCCCATGTGCACTGTAACACCACCCCGTGAAAATGTCATGCCACACTTGTCTTCGCACGGGTTATATTGCCCCATCTAACGTGCCTTCCTCGATGCCTATGTTATAACGCACAGTGCTATGCCATACATATTACAATTTGGGATCCATATCTTTGTCACAGTGCATATGCAACGTTACACTCCCCAGCACATATTTTATATTACAACTTTAGAGACTAGTTAGGTTACACAACACTGCCCTGTGCATATTACACTCCAAGGCGCATATCGCATAGCACGCGCTAGTGCCTGTGCTATCTCGCGCTCTCCAATGAATCTGTCATTGCGCACAATGTATTGCATATTATATTTCACGCCTGGTTCATCTTATATCACACTTTTTGGTGCATAATTTATACCATACACTATATCTAGTTTTCATTTTCAATCGTGCTCTCAGGACTATGTTCTATATAACACTGTGTTCACCTACCCTTTTCACGGGCATTACATTTTGCGATAGGGGGTGGAGGGTCAGGGGGTGTTTTTGCCAAGTGAGCCCGGAGTCACAGTCACTAACGTCTTCTTCTTCCTGAATAAAAGTGAGATTATGCTGCATACTTGTTCATATTTTAAGTAGTTTGCACAGACAAAATGTTTTAAAAACAATAAAGTTTCTAATACCCGCCTTCTCTGAACAGTTAGCTTGCTGCCCCGTCCCCCTCCTCCCTATCCTCTGTTGTGTGAATCCATGGACTAGCCTCCTCCCTCCTGCCATGCATGGTCTGATGTGCTGCCACTGCCCTCAATTTAGTATGATGTACCAGTCCACTCCTCCTGCCCTCCATTGCCCAATTCTATGCCCCATCATTGACCTCCTGCTTAAACTCTGTGCTTAGCTTGCTGCCCCTATTCTCCTTCCCCCTGCCCTCCGATGTCTTTGTGCATGCCCCTGCTCCATCCTTTTTGCCCACCATGTCCCATGGACCTGCCACTCCTATCTACTCTGAGTGTTCTGTTGAGCTGCCACTCCCCTCCCACCTGCCTAGCATTGTCAGATGACTGTAACCTGTCCCTGCCACCTCCACCCTGCCTGTCCACATGCCATGCCTCTATCCTCTTCCTCCTGTCCTACATTGTCCATTGTACTGCCACACCCTTCTGCCCTCCCTGGTCTGTTGTGCTGCAACTGCTCCTCCTGCCTGCCCCGTGTGGTCTGTTGTGAGGCCCCTTCCCCTGAACTTTCTTGTCTGTGCACAGGTCCTGACCCTCCCTTCTATCCTCCATCGTCCTTTGTGCATGCCCCTGCACCCTCCTTCTTGCCCAGCATAGCCATTGTGCTGCCACTAACCCTCCCACTTGCCATGCATGGTCTTCTGTGCTGCCATGGCCCCTCCCACCTTCCCTGTGTGGTCAGTTAGCTGCCCCTGACCCCCTCCCACCTTCCCTCCATGGTCTGTGTGTATGCCATCACAGTCTCACTGTTGCTCTTCATGTTGTGTCTTGCTTCTAGTGCCCATCCTGCCTGACCTCCATGGCCATCTTGCTGCTCCTGCCCTGCCCCCTTGCCCCCAGCCCTCTGTTTACATGTGCAGACCCCTACTCCCTCCCTCCTGGCTTGTCTGTTCCATTGTAATGCCCCTGATCCGTCCCTCCTGCCCTTTATGGTCTGTTATGCTGCAGCCTTCTCTCCTGTCTGTCCATTATGGTCAGCTAGCTACCATTGCCTCTTGCCCCTCTGTTCTCTGTTGTCCATGTGCATGGTCCTGTCCCCTCCCTCTTGCTTTCTATGGATTGTTGTGCTGCACTCCCGTCCTGCATGCCCTGTGTGGTGTATTGTGCTGCTGCAAACCCTGATGCCTGCCCTGCAGGGTCAGTTTGGTGCACCTCTCCATGTCTCTCCTGTCCTCTGTTATCCAAGTCCATGTCCCTATCCCATTTCCTTCCATGATCCAATGTACCATACTTGCGAACATTTTGAACTTGGTAAGAGGGAGATTTTGAAAAAAAACTGGGGTATTGATTTTCCCCTTTGAGTTACATTGAAAAAGAGGATATTGTAGACAGGAGACAGATCAAATAAAGCCCATTTGAGCTTAAAAACATTGGACGTTTCCTGGCTGAATCGGGTCTGTTGGCATGTATGGTTGTACTACCATTGCCTCTTCCTTCTGCCCACAATGGTCTATTACATTGCCACAGCCTTGAAGGAGGGTAGATTTTGTATCACAGGGGGCCCCTGGCCCGTTCTGTCCACACCTGAAGTATGAGACCCTTGTCCTTGCCCTGCCAGCCGCATTTGTAGGCCGTATTAAATTGACCAGCGGGTCCTGTGTTGCTATATAATTATCCTGAGACATCCTTACCACTCAGCCAGCATAAAACCCCTGTGTAGGCCCTTCTATTCAATATGTAGGCCTCTTTGTTAAATTGACCATAGCTCTGCAATTTTAGTGTATAGCAGTCTGAAGGCAGGTCTGCGAGGCCTTCTGCTCCAAACTAGTAGCCCCCACCCTACCCGAGTGCTCCGTGCTCGGTATCAAAGTTCAACATCCCCCTGAAGCTGTCGACATACAGTAGGCTGCATCCTGGACTGGTACTTGCTTCCTGGGCAGGTTTCCCGCTTTTAAGGAAGTGGCAACCGCAGAGCGTCAAGTTAGGAGAACTGAGGAGATTTTATACATGAATATATTGAATTCCTGTACAATACCCATTATTTTCTGCTTGCTCTATGGAACTTACGATAAGCGATTGGCCTGAGAGACTGACCTTTTCACCCAGTCCATTGTCAGCATTAAGTGGGTAAATGACGAAATGTCTGGTAAAATCTGCAGACGAAGCTTTTGGGTAGCATACGTAGGTAGATGTAGCGTGCAAAGGAGCCCATAAAATGATATAAAAAGGGAGCACCCACAGATATCGACGGACAACCTCGCCGTCTGTATGTAGGTTAACAGGCTGTGCAGGTTTTCCCCAAGAACTGGGAGCTCTTGTCTTCCTTTGCTTAAAATGTCTTGCTCTGCTTTGCTTGAAGTATCTTATTCTATTTTACCTATATGAAATGTCATGTTATGTTTAACCATTGTTCTCTTTACTTTTGCATTTAAAAGATGTTGTATTGTAATTGCAGGAATGCTTGCTCTAAGAGTAAATGTGAGTGTCCCTAGGTAACATTTTCCTTGGTGTAACTTGTTTCTCATGATGCATTTATAGATGTGTTTTCTCTCTCTCTCTGTCAGTCCATTAATTGAGATACAGAGAATATCATGACAGCTGTATGATTATCTGGATTCTGTATTTTGTACTTTATGTCTCTATTCTGCGGTTTCTTTGAAGTTGCATCTTCTCATTAAACTGCCATTGTATTCTGCCTCCAATTCCATGTCTCATATGTCTGTTTTCTTCATTTTTGGAGCAAGCGTTCCTAGGCACCCCGGCTCAAATTAAGGTGCCCCTTTTGTCCCTGACTCACTCTCCTGCTCAGTTCTGTGGTGGCTCCCGGGGCTCTGGGGACCGCCCTAGCTTCCTTGACCCGTAATAGATCTTCCCTCCAACAGCCTCTCTTGCAAGTCCTGTATTGTTGGTTTGTTGCCCCTGCCCCCCTTTCCACTGCCCTCCATAGTCTGTTGTGCTTCCACGGCCCTTCCTGCCTGCTCAGTGTGGTTAAATTGTTGCCTTTGCACCCTCCTACCTGCCTTCAATTTTCAGAGTCCGTGCCCCTGGCCTCTGCCTCTCAACAGTATCCTAATGAACAACTAGATTGCTAACATTCTATATTTATTACAAAAGTGTGGAACGCCTGACATCATCTTGATGTAATCAAAACTGTAATACCTAGAGCATTCCTTTAGAAATTACATATATGAGAGGGTCTTATTGGCATCAAAATTATGGTTAGTGCTCTAAAAGACTAAAATAAGGACATATTTTCTGAGTTTTCAAATAGCGACAAAGCACTTTTAAATTATTTGTTATCTTTATGTTTTTTTATCTAGTTGACAACTTGATTAAATGTTGCACTTAGGGGAGAGGATGTGGTGTTACTTCCAGAACTGCAGACTTTGCAACTGGGGAACCAGGTTGAAGTTTCTGCTTCAGCTCGACATTCTGTGATTCTGGTCAAATCACTTAGTCTCCCCATGTCTACAACCAAAATTAATTTGTTCTTGTGTGATGTAACCAATGCTCATGTAAAGCACTCCAATACCTGACAAGTCTGCACTATATAACACTGCAAAAACACAAAATAATAAGTGTTTTGCACACTTCTGTCATTGGGCTATATTTGGGCTATATCTGGGTGATTTTGGGCTACATTTGGGCTCTTTTGTCTCCGGTGGCCATCTTGGGAGATTTATTTGTTATGAAGTTTCCTAATTTCCTCATGTACTGCAGTCTCCTCAGTCGGAAATGCTTTCAGTTTTTTACTTTGATTCCATCATGAAGGTATTCAGATATGTCACACATTTGCCATGAATTCTGAATGTTAGCACTCTAGTTGCTCATTAGATCACTGTAGTAAAACTACTGTTCACCATGGAAGTCTGCTCCTGGTATTAAAAGTGCATGTTTCAGTCTGCATGTCAGAATTTTTTTATGAAATAGAAGAGGATTTGAGAAGTCACTCAAAATGTGCCCTCATTTTCTTTCTTCAGCATTAATCATAATTTCTATGGCAAAATGAACCCCCTCATTGTGTTCCTTTTTAAATTAAATGTTTTAAGTGTTACCAGTTTATTCCAATCAAGATGGCTTCAGGTGTGCCATACTTTTGTCATAATGAAGACAGTAAGTGCTCTAGTTGTTTTTAAGAACATTCTTGGACATTCTGTCATTGGGCTATACTTGGGCTACATCTGGGTGATATTTGGGCTACATTTGGGCTCTTTTGTCTCTGGTGGCCATCTTGGGAGACTTATTTGTTATGAAGTATCCTAATTTCCTCATTTACTGCAGTCTCCTCAGTAGGAAATACTTTCAGTTTTTTACTTTGATTCCATCAAGAAGGCATTCAAATGTGTCACACATTTGCCATAAAATCAGAATGTTAGCACTCTTTTTGCTCATTAGATCACTGTAGTAAAGCTACTGCTCACCAGGGAAAACTGCTGCTGGTATTGAAAGTGCATGTTTCAGTCTGCATGCCAGGATTTGAGAAGTCACTCAAAATGTGCCCTAATTTTTCTTTCTGCAGCACTAATCATACTTTTTATGGAAAAATTAACCCCCTCATTTTGTTCCTTTTTAAATTAAATGTTTTAAGAGTTACCACTTTAATCCAAGCAAGATGGCTTCAGGTGTGCCATACATTTATCATAAGTAGGACGGTTAGCGCTCTAGTAGTTCTTTGGAACACTCTGGAAAGCTGCAGTAGAACACAAAGGAATCAACTGACAGTCTCTGCCCTTGTTGGATGTACATGTTTTACTGAGAATGTCAGACTTCATTCTCACATGACTGAGAAAGATAATGTGAATTTACAGAAAATAAGCTCTCAGTTTAGCTTATAGATCACCTTCCAAACCTCTGTGGTAAAAGCATGAGAAAATATTTTTCTCTCAATCATGATATCGCAGCAGAAGGCTTTTTCACATGGTGAAATCACCTTAGAACATACCACAATTCCTAAAATGAGTATGGTACCATCAACAAATGATTTATAATGTAACTAAAGTCTTAAAATCTTCTATTAACTGCAATGCTTTTTAATGAGGTGCTATCATGTATATTGGTCCCAAGATGGCTGCCAACACTTCTTGGATGAAGTGCTGACAGCCAATCAGATCTCAGGATGAGATGTGTGGTTAGGCTCCGCCCACATATATATATTGATTTAAATGCTATTTTCTCAGGAACTACTGAACAGATTTACACCAGACCTACAAAAGGCACTTCCTTGACATAGGGACTACCTCTCTGCCAAATTTCTAGTAATTCTGTTCAGCCGTTCGGGCTGTGGCTCGTTCTAAAGGTCCTATGGAAAAATGCATGGGAAAAACGCGTTTTGGGACCCCCCTTTTATCTCAGCCCCCGCTTGACGTATCCCCCCGAGACTTTCAGGGTAGGAGCGGAGCGTAGCGCCCCACCTATTTTGAGAAATTCGCGAGGATTCATCGACCGGCGCCAAAGTTATTCAAAATAGAATGTTGCGGATTTCCTATGGAAAAGGGGTCCTAACTATAACTACCTACTGGCGACCGCCAGTAGGTAATATATATATATATATATATATATATATATATATATATTCACTGAAAAAACCATAGGTTTCACACATGTTATAGTTAGCGGAAATTTTACTGATAAAAAACCAATGAAATTGCCCCGTTATAGTTAGTGCTGGCAACTATAACTCACGCGACCGCAATCCTCTGCTGATGCTAATACTGTATTTAGACACTTATTTGCCCATGTCTTCTTCCATACATTTTTAGCTATACATATATTACAAATATTTTTTTTTCATAAAGACACATATGTCATCAGCAGAAGATTGCGGTCGCGTGAGTTATAGTTGCCAGCACTAACTATAACGGGGCAATTTCATTGGTTTTTTATCAGTAAAATTTCCGCTAACTATAACATGTGTGAAACCTATGGTTTTTTCAGTGAATTTGCAAGGTTTTTTAAATGCTAATTCCTAACTATAACGTGTGTGAAACCTATGGTTTTTTCAGTGAATTTGTACGTTTTTTTAAATGCTAAGTGACTTTACGCCATTCGTGGCGTGCGCGCCCACTTAACGCAGTTCGTTCCGTGCGCGCACGGTGCGCTTCGCGCACCGTGCGCGCACAGTGAGCACGCGGTGCGCTTCGCGCACCGCGCACCCACTTTACGCAGTTAGTGCCGTGCCCACGTTACGCTAGATGGGCCATGTACGCACGATGCGCTTCGCGCACCGTGCGCACATGGAGGACATATTATGCGCTTCCTTGTGATAGGTAATCTGTTGAAATTTTTTGGGAAAATTTTCTGTGCTCTGATAAGCCATGCACAAATGTTGGCCTTCGGCCACCATTTGCACAAGGGGTGGAGAAAGTGTGGATAGTGTTTTTTTTATTTTTATTTTTTTACCGTACGCTTACGGTAAGCGTACGGTAAGCGTACCCCGCGAAATTGCCGAAAAAAAAATAATGCCGTTTTTGCTCTTGGGGGATGTTTGGGGACTCCCTCAACATGACTATGTGAGAGGGAGTTGTCAAAACATCCCCGTAACATGTTTTTGGCCATCATGTTTGATACATAACACTCAGTGCGGTAGACAAAATGGCGGACGCCGCTTTCTGGTTTCTGCCGATTCGAATGTTTACTAAGATCTAAGAGCCAATCAGAATCGCGCTCGCGCACGCCACCGTACGCTTACCGTAAGCGTACGGTAAGCGTACCGTAAGCGGGCTCAGATATATATATTGATTTAAAGGCTATTTTCTCAGAATCTACTGAACAGATTTACACCAAACCTACAAAAGGCACTTCCTTGACCTAGGGACTACCTCTCTGCCAAATTTCTAGTAATTCTGTTCAGCCGTTCGGGCTGTAGCTCGTTCTAAAGGTCCTATGGAAAAATGCATGGGAAAAACGCGTTTTGGGACCCCCCTTTTATCTCAGCCCCCGCTTGACGAATCCCCCCGAGACTTTCAGGGTAGGAGCGGAGCGTAGCGCCCCACCTATTTTGAGAAATTCGCGAGGATTCGTCGACCGGCGCCAAAGTTATTCAAAATAGAATGTTGAGGTTTTCCTATGGAAACGTGGTCCTAACTATAACTACCTACTGGCGACCGCCAGTAGGTAATATATATATATATATATATATATATATATTCATGAAGACACGCCACTGAGGAAGGGATGAAAGGACTCCTGAAACGCGTCTGGCGGTGAACTTTACCGATGACTCTGTTGTGTTAAGCTGCCTGCTTGCAAGTCGCCAATTAATGCAGTGAGCGATTTTGTGTCTGAGGCCTCACTCCTTTTGGGGCTACCTGCTATTCTGGATATATTTCGGCTGTTGCCCAGCCGCGGGGTGAGGCCCACTGCGGTACAGTGGGTCCGTGCCGGCTTCCACGAGTGCTGCCGGCAACGGGAGACACGCAAGCTTCGGTTCCATGTGCAGGATGGAGCCGCCTTGGATGCTCACATTGACGACTGTAAAGCGGGGCAGGCTGCTGGCAGGACGGGACATCAACCCACATGGGTAAATACTATTGTCACTGAATTTCATGTTTGTCAAGCTTGCCCACGGGGGATTTAAATTGCACACTACAACGACCAGAAGGCCGCGAGAGGGCCCCGCCCACTGAAGGCGGACTGTTTAAAAACAAACAGGTGTGCAGTGAACTTTGCTTCCAATTCATGAAGACACGCCACTGAGGAAGGGATGAAAGGACTCCTGAAACGCGTCTGGTGGTGAACTTTACCGATGACTCTGTTGTGTTATGCTGCCTGCTTGCAAGTCGCCAATAAATGCAGTGAGCGATTTTGTGTCTGAGGCCTCACTCCTTTTGGGGCTACCTGCTATTCTGGATATATTTCGGCTGTTGCCCAGCCGCGGGGTGAGGCCCACTGCGGTACAGTGGGTCCGTGCCGGCTTCCACGAGTGCTGCCGGCAACGGGAGACACGCAAGCTTCGGTTCCATGTGCAGGATGGAGCCGCCTTGGATGCTCACATTGACGACTGTAAAGCGGGGCAGGCTGCTGGCAGGACGGGACATCAACCCACATGGGTAAATACTATTGTCACTGAATTTCATGTTTGTCAAGCTTGCCCACGGGGGATTTAAATTGCACACTACAACGACCAGAAGGCCGCGAGAGGGCCCCGCCCACTGAAGGCGGACTGTTTAAAAACAAACAGGTGTGCAGTGAACTTTGCTTCCAATTCATGAAGACACGCCACTGAGGAAGGGATGAAAGGACTCCTGAAACGCGTCTGGCGGTGAACTTTACCGATGACTCTGTTGTGTTAAGCTGCCTGCTTGCAAGTCGCCAATAAATGCAGTGAGCGATTTTGTGTCTGAGGCCTCACTCCTTTTGGGGCTACCTGCTATTCTGGATATATATATATATATATATATATATATATAGCAACAAAAAAAGTTGCCCTCAAGAGAAGACACACTCACAGGTAAGTATTCCTCTTTAATGAAGACTGCAGCGAAAACAGTATCTGACATCAAATCATATGCAAGGGGCCTAATGTGTTTTGGACTCCACAGTCCTTGCTCACAGGCCAGTTCAGAGAGAAACAGGAACCAAATTACAGCCACCTACTTAAATAGTAGTTCCGCCCCCAGTGGGCCTTGTGTGAGTTGAGATGCATTCTTGTATTAGCAGTGCTGCAATCACATCAAACCCCATGTGGGTGTTGCCATAGCTCTCAAATTGACCGAAGTCCATTACCCTCCACTGGGTTCACTTGTATGAATCTTTCAGCTCGTCGAAGTGGGAGTCCCACAGTAAAACTAATAAGCAGTATAAAGAAAAGACATAGCGTATCAAAGCTTAGAACAGTGACAGTGTTAGCCGAGTCACATCAGTAGAGAAGAACCAAACTCCAATCAATCAGAAAGCAGCTCAGGAAGCACCCTTCCCCTAAAGGGGCACCATACCTCCATTTACATCAGATTTCTTACCGCATGTTCTGTGAAGGGAGTATCCATGAGCTCTGTTCAGTTTATCTTTCTCAATAGCAGATTTTGTCTACTTTTGGCTTCAACCACAACAAGCAACTACCAACATTTTTTATATAACATTTCTGGGGTGTTAATTCTGACAGAAAATTATGTCGGAAATATCTAAAAAAGGTGTTTTCAGGCCTTGTGGCTCTTGTGGTAAGCTTAGGCTGCAGTTGGAATGACTCTCACAAGGAGTGTCTTTACTGTCTTTACCAAAAATCATAAAGGCAAAGGGGTTGTAAGTACTTTCATACATTTTCTACAATGATTCTCAAAGACAGAGTGGGAAGGTTACTAATTTGGCTCAAGAAAATAGAGACAAGAGAGGATCCATCTTATGGAGATGAAGGAGAGGGAAATTCCAGAGCTCATAACAAACAGCATAGAGATCGCCCCTGAGAAAAAGGCTCTTTTGAGGAGCTCACTAGGAAGGTCCATAATTTCCAGGAAGAGAAAACATGCGGATAGAAGCCCTGCCTCATCTGTAGTGAAGATTAAGAAAAAGGAGTCATCTTCCTCATCATGCCTAAAAAATCAAGGTCAGAGCCTTCCAGGCTTTCAATTTCAATACCCTCTAAATCTGACTCTCAAAAAGCGTTTGCAGACCAATCGTTGATGAGACACACATCATTGAAAGAACTGTCAATGAGAACGCTGTCAACACACGATGGAGATGGTGACTTCCTCAGCATGGACGACGACAACAACTTTGTCACGTACTCCAACAATAACTTCATCAATGACATCGTAAATGAATTACCATTGACTGCAACAGCCCTGTCAAAGACAGTGGCTCCTCCATCAATGACAACTCCATTTTCAACAGCACCATCACCAGGGCCTACAACCTTCTACAAGCATAGAAAACCATAGCTGACAACACCATTGATAGGCTCATTGAGGAAGAAGCCAAGTGTAATCTTAATTTCGGATAAAGGAATACCAGTACCCCTTCTACCTGAACACGCTTCACTCAGCAAAGTCTCCCATTTACCACAAACACGTTTGTTGGATGGCAACGAATCAGAGGGTGTAGGTCTTTTGTCCCTGCCTATTGTCCCACGCAATTAAATGTAAAATGCCAAGCAGAAGATAATCATGGGTATTTGGAAGGAGCACTTACATTCCAAGATCTGCAACTGGAACCTTCAAAACGCAGGTCCTTAGAAACCTTTGCAGAACAATATTCTTATGATTCCTCTGACAATTAGGATCAATATTGGGAGTCAATCATGCAAGTCTTCACAGCATTAGTTTCTGATCTCCGTCTCATGGTTGGGTGCTATATAAAAGATTTCCAGAACCAACCGGCCCTCAAATATCTCCACAACTCACTCCTGCTTCTTAACTTATGACATCTCCTCATATACCTTGTCTGGTCCAATGTTTGCGGAGCCCAGGTTCACAATCAAGGCTCCAGATCTTACTGCTCAGAACTTTAGCATCAACTTCCATCAAAGATGATTATACTGATGATGAACCAGAAAAAGGAACACTCATTCAAGATCCAACCCCTGACACTGGTGCGGAATGGGATGATTATGTGGCACCACTCTCAGCCCCACCTACTCTACTTCTAGTTCCCCTCCAGATGGCATTGTAGGTTTCCATGCCCTTCTGTAAAGAGCTTCGAAATGATTTGATCTGCCTATTTTCATCAAGCATGACAACGGCTTTCTTTATGACTTTAAAGAGCCTGCACGCAAATAGGTTAAAGCGATTCCTATAATTGGTCACATCTGGGTTTGAAGGTCTGAAGATTAGGAAATCAAGAGCAGTGGCTAGTTGTACCCCACCTCAATAAAAAGTCTAAATCCCCAGAAGATTGACCTGCTTGCCTTGTAGGTCAAACACGCCCTGATTCTGTAGCCATGCAGGCTGCCCGGAGAGCTCAAGGAATCCTTTAACACCTTGTTTAATTCCTCCTGACAAGAAGGAAAGGCAAGAGATTTTCGGCAATACCTGCTACCACTGTCAAAGCATCTAATTCACTAGCTATCTTGGGGAGATATGCTAGACAAATGTCGTCCTTCCTAGGTGCATATCTAGAATTCCTAATGGAAGACAAAAGAAATGAAGCCAAGACAATTTTACTAGAAGCTGTGATAATATCTGAGATAACTGAATCGGCTATGGGCGTCACTTCAACTGGCTTTTGCAAAATCACTTCAGCAGTTATCTTTTAGAGACAGAGATCACTCAAAGTGACGTCTTTCCGTCCGAGGTACAGGCCAATATTTTAGATATGTCCTACGACGATGAAGTCCTATTAGGCAAACATGTCAATGATGCCCTCCAATTTATCATGTAGGATAGAGAAACAGCAAGATCACTGGGGTTCTTACAACAGCATTGCCTTCAACCCTTTTGGGGTGCTTGTGGAAGGGGCCAGTTCTCCTACAGGAGAAACTTTTAATCTTCTAGGCACCAGCCCTACATACCACTCCAACACGATTACCAGCAACAGTACTCCTGTTGGAAACGGCCCTTTTTGCAGGGTTATCCCCAAACATTTTGCTTCTTCCTCATTTGTTTTTCCTGACCTGTGGTTGTTGGCTATAGGACTCTGGGCACTTGACGACTGCTGATCAGTGCTAAAGTGCATATGCTCTCTGTGTAAAATGTTATTGTGATTGGTTATCCATAATTGGCTCATTTGTTTTACCAGTAGGTCCCTAGTGAAGTGCACTGAGTGTGCCAGGCTGGTAATTCAAATGCTACTAGTGGGCTTGCAGCACTGATTGTGCCATCCACGTGAGTAGCGTTGAAAAGAGGTCTCAAGCCTGCCACCACAGTGCCTGTACACAGTTTGTTAACTGCCCTGTTGACCTGGCCAGTGTACCCACTTGCCAGGCCTGACCCTTCCCTTTTCTTACACATTGGACACCCTTATGGTAGGCTCAAGGTACCCCCCTGGGCAGGGTGCAGTGTATGTAAAAGGTAGGACATGTACTAGTGTGGGTAACATGCCCTGATAGTGAAATACTGCCAATTTCGTTTTTCACTATTGAAAGGCTATCTTGCCCATATGCCAGAATGGGGAATGCTGTGTAACGTGTTTACCTGCATATCTTTCCATGGGGGCAAGATGGAAATTTGAAATCTGGTATCCCTGAACTCAGAATTTAATAACACTTCTTTGAGGAAGGATGGTTTTTAAATTCTGTGTTTGAAAATAGCACTTTTAGAAAGTGGCTATTTTCTTGTTCAACCTTTCTGTGTGCCTCTTCCTGTTTGTGGATTGACTGTCTGGTTTGAGAGTGACAGGGGCTGGGGAGGCTCCAGGAGGCTGGGTGAGTCAGCACTAGGCTGAATAGACCTATCTGCATTTGGAGTGGTGGTGGGAGTAGCACCTGGGCCTGAATAGGGCTGTGCCTGCCTTCCACAATGCTGGCTCCACCTCCTGCGGTGTGTCTGATGACCCTGGCCCACACTAACAAAGGAAGAAGTTGTGCACTGGCAGAGTGCACCAGAACTGGTTTGGACTGGGTCCAAGACCCCTCACACATAAAGAACAAAGACTTTTGGGGTATAAATATGAGAGCTGAAACCCCTGAAAGTTAGACTACTTTGTGATCAAGAGGAATCCCTGCCAAAGAAGATCAGCTGAAGAGACTGAGGAGAAGTACTGCCCTTGCTGTGTGTCTGGGGTTGGCCTGCAGTTTGCTGTTTCTACTGAGGAGAATACCAAGGGACTTTGCGGTGTGCTGTGTTCCCTGCTTGAAGAAGGACTTTGCTGTGTCCATCTGAAGAAAAGTCTCCAAGGGCCTGAGAAGAGCTGGCCTCCTGTTTCTGAAGTCCAAGGCACAAAAGGACTTCACCCCCAGCTTCCCTGAACTTCCTTGCTGGGAATTCCAGTCTAACAGGACGGCCTGTAACTGTGTGTTAGGCCTTTTTGCTGTTGGGAGATGGAAGCGCGACTCAACGAGAGAAAAGCGTGACTCCGCCGCAGCAGCCTCTGTCGCATCATCGAGGAAGCGTGTCGTCGATGCTCGCTGTCGCATCATCAGAGAAGTGTGCCGCCGCCACAGAGGGTGCCGTCGCATCACCAGAGAATCGTGTCGCAGGGCCGTCGCATCGCTGAGGAAGTGCGCCGCCGCTGATCGCCACCGCAACACCGGAGAAGCGTGTCGCAGTCGCCGAGGGTGTTGTCACATCACCGGGGAAGCGTGTCGCGGCTCAGAAAACCACCGAGTTCGCCGCACGGCTGTCGGGCGTGCACACATCGCCTCCACGTTGTTGCTCGCAGTAAAGACGCCATTTTGTCACATCACACCGGATCGGCGCGACGCTTCAAAGCGCCATCTTGACGCATCGGAACCGGAGCACAGGAAGAATCGACGCATCGCCTTCTCCGCGCCCCTTTTGTTTGTTTTGCATTACGCATCCCAGGTATTTTGAGACTAAAGTGTCGCATTTATCATCTACAAGTTTATTATTGCAACCAACCTTTTTAAAGACATTCTACTGAGTTTCTGTATGTTGGATTTTTGTCATTTTGGTCTTGTTTATTTTAGATAAAGATATTTTATTTTTCTAAACTGGTGTGGTGTCCATTTGTGGTGTTTTCACTGTGTTACTGTGAGTGTTGGTACAAATACTTTACACATTGCCTTTGGGATACGCCTGTCTGCTCGTGTCAAGCTACCAAGGGGGTGAGCAGGGTTTATCTAAAGTGTGTATCCCCCTAACCCTGACTAGAAGCAAGGGTCCCTATTTGGTCAAAGTACCTACCTCTGCCAACTAGAGGCCCCCATTTCTAACAACTCCTAACAGCAGCACAAACCACCACTACCTGGAGCCTACACAAGGCAACCTTCCCACAGGAGAACTGCAACACAGCTCAGAGGGCAGAATTCATCCAGATGTCAGAGACGTTTTTCAGGCACTGGCTACAATTTCCCCTCAACAACTGTTGGTCTCTCCAATTATTGTAACAACTGGACATCTTTTACCACATATCAGTGGGTACAAATATATTATATTAGAGACACACCATAGATTTCATTCACAAACTTCCCAAGAAATCAACCTCATTGGAGATTTCTCCAACACCCTCTTCTGTTAAAATTGGAGGTTCTTTTGCCCCTCCAGAAAAGAGCAATAGAGGCGATCTCATATTCCCATCAGAATAGAGATTCTATTCTGGTTTCATCTTTGTCAAGAAAAGAATGAGGGTAATGGAGACCGATACTCAATGTACAGCAGGTAAACGCGTTCCTATAAAAACAACCATTTTGAATGGTAATACTGCAGGAAATCCTTCAACTTCTAAATCAAAGATATTTCATGGCATTGTTATATATACAGGATGTGTATTTCCATTTTCTCATCCATCCCATTCATCAAAAGTATTTAAGATTTGAGGTGGCCAGCTGCCGTTACCCTTTGGTCTCAAATCCGCTTCTCGAATGTTCACCGAGTGCATGGTCCAATAGCGGCCAATCTAGGGAAGAACAGACATCAAATCTTCCGATATCTAGATGACTGGCTCATAAAGGGCACCTTCATATCAAATCACCAAACGATCAACAAAAGCTTATCTGTAATTGCTCATGGAACTACTAATGAGCAAGAAAATATCTTGCCTACAGCCCAGCAGGGAAAAACCTTTTC
This sequence comes from Triturus cristatus, assembly GCF_964204655.1. Lineage (NCBI taxonomy): Eukaryota > Metazoa > Chordata > Amphibia > Caudata > Salamandridae > Triturus > Triturus cristatus. The sequence continues at coordinate 68,663,280 of NC_140586.1, forward strand.
TTGGAGCACTTCTAGATATAATTAAATTCAAAGGCTTTCCTATGAAAGAGAGGCTGTTGAGATTGGCCCATCCCTCTTGGAAAGAAGGTCTGTTTCAGTTCCAAGCTTCAAATTGTTCCTGGAACTGATGTTGTCTTGCATTCAATTAATTCCCAATTGTCGCCTCCACATGAGGCTATTTCAAGAGGTTATGGAAAAAAAAATGAGTTCAAAGTCGAGGATCTTTCGAGGACATTATACAGGTCACCACCACAATGAAAGTGCGATACCTTGGTAGATGCAGGAGAACAATATCTCACCATGCATTACACTCCTGAGCACACCACCTCAATTTGTGGTGACCACAGATGCTGGGGCACATATCTATATGTTCTGGAAGTCAATCGGAGATGGTCACTGCACGAAACCCAAATTTATATCAATCTTATGCAGTTGAGGACTGTGGCTCTGGGACTCAAATCTTCTCAAAATACAGTGTTCATCTGTGCTAGTTCGGACAGAGAACACAACCATGTACGACTTGAACAAGCAAGGAGGACCAAGGTCACGTCTACTTTCCATGGAAGCTGAAATAATCTGGAAATGTATTCTTCATCACCAGATTACACTGAAAGCGGAAGATGTCCCTGAAATAAGCAATCAATGGGCATTTCTCTATTTTTAACAAAGCTAGTAAATGAGTCACAAATAACAGACATGTTGCCAATGTCTTTGTGCAGTACTACAAGACCTTATACCCGGCACAAAAAAAAACGAATACGGAGAGGGAGTATCCTATTGCCTTCAATCTACCCATGGGTAAACTCACTGCTGACAACTGCGCTGAGCTTAATCTCCCAATAATGACCAATGAAATGTATCATGCCATTGTTAATATGTCCGCTGGCAAGTTTGCCGGCCTGAATGGAATCCCCATTGACTTTTATAAGAAATTTGCAGCCATGATTGTACCACATCTACATACCCTCTATGAGGAGGTATACTCCGCTAGACAGTTCCCACCAACCTTGCACAGCACAGTTATTGCAATACTCCAAAAAGCAGGTGAACCTCTTATGCGCTGCTCTTCTTACCGTCAAATATTGCTGGTTAATGTCAAAACAAAGCTCCTGACTAAAATTGCTTGCCACTCAACTGGCCAAAATAATCTCTACCTTAATCCACAGAGACCAGAATGACTTAATTCCAGTAGGGAACACCAGACTCTGCCTGCAGTGGCTGCAGGTGGCCCTGGCGCATTCTCAAGAACTTAGGGCCACTGCAGAACGTGTGCCAACCTTTGACACAGTTCACTGACAATTTATGTTCCGAACACAGGCTAAAAGAGCTTTGAGCCTTTGCTTCCTACGTTACCTGACACTGCTGTACAGGGATCTGTGAGCCCAAGTTCAGCTAAATGAAGTATTATCGGAACCCTTCCTTATGGCCTGTGGTATGCGGCAGGGTAGCCCCCTGTTGCTGCTAGTTTTTGCCTTAGTGATCGATCCCATGGCCAAGTGGATGAGGTGAGACGCGCAAGCGGTGGGTTTTCAGTGATTAAATTGTGACGAGGACAGAGTGTCATGGTATGCTGATGATCTTTTAGTCTACACTCAATGGCCAGCCATGCCTTTTCCACTTATAGTGCAGGTGACTCCTCTGGGGTCCACACTCACTGGGAAACTTCAACCTACTTTCTGGTGGCAGGCGAGATCCTGCAAGTTATTGCAAAGACTGATCTCTATGTAGCTAACAACAATTTTAGATACCTCGATGGGGCAGTTGAAGAGGTTTGGCTGGAATTAGAGCTGGTAAATCAACAAGGATTACATGCAATACTCTACAGAGCATCTATTCCGCATACTCTCCTATCTCTAAAGCTCCATGATTATGATGGATCGCAGCACGTAAAATTATTAAATGGCACGACAGAGTCCACAGGGGATAACCCCTGTGACATGAAACACGCCTTTAACAGGTAGTCGTCCTGAGGGGTTTTCATTCATGGAACCTTATAGGTATCGCTATACTTGGAGAAATATGGGCTACCACTCACATAAAATCGTTTGAACAGATGGCTACTGACTTTACACTTATTTGCAACTTGAGCATGCATTGGAATCATATAAAGACAAATTGCATGGGTACCTGAATTCAATCCATCTGAAGTCAAAGTAACTACAGAGCAGATGGGTATGGGAAGGATTTCCAGAGTGTACAGGTTCTTATTGCTAAATGGCCCTGACCAACTTATGGCGCTTAAAGAAAGGTGGGAGCAGGATGCGGGTCCAATCGATGACACGGAGTGGATGGAGACAAGGATGGCTCCTTGTGCCCTTGCCATGCACTTGCGATTTTCACTCATACAGTTTGAATACCTACACAGAGTATACTATCATCACCCTAGATTGCAGCATATGGGTAGGGCACCCTCCCCTGGTTGTCCGCATTGTGCGACTGAAATTGGCACCTTTTTGCATGTTATATGGGATTATTCACTATTTGTAGTCTATTTGCAGAAGATCCTTTGAGGGATAATAGCTGTAGTTGGTCATCCAGTGACACTAGACCCTAAGACTGTAATCCTGTGGGTGGTGGATGCCTGGGATGGCTCAGCTAGTTCTAGGATCTTGGTGGGCACTTTTTTTCTGTTAGCTTAATGCAACATTACTAGATGTTGGAGGAACGGTGTGCCTCCCTCCCCACAGCATTTGCAGACAGGCGAAAGAGAATGTATGGCTGTGCTGCAGCAGAGCTAATGGTTTATAAAGCACATGGGTGTCTAGAGAAATATCAAAGAATAGGGGGTACTTGGATTGATGCAAAAACCCTAATGAGTAACATTGATGAAAATGCACCGTTGCTTTGGCATGTGATGATGACCTGTGGGTGTGCATATGTGACTGGGTGGGTTGGGGATTTTCTGTATGCTTGGGATTTCAATTCTGTGTGCAGTTAAACTTGTACGTCTTTTCATCCTTATCATGCCTGCTGTATAAGACATGCCTGTACTGTTTATTAAAAAAGCAATAAAAATATGTTATAAAAAAACACATCAATCGGCAGACAGTCTCAGCCGAACGATAGAGCGTCACAAGTGTAAACTGGACCAACAATATCACCCATCTTTCAAACCTGGGGAAATCCAAACCTAGACTTGTTCGGCGACATGTCGCAATTGCAAATGTCACTTTGATGCCCGCATATGCCCTAAGGAACAGTTGTGTAAGAATGCCTTTAGATAGCTTGGACAGGTAAGTTTGCTTATGCTTTTCCTCCCCTGCCAATGATACCAAGATTGTTATGTTAAATATATTTGTAGAGTGCTCAATTTCCCGAAGATGTCCTGGCGCTAGCTCTGGTTTCGAACAAGGAAAAAGATAGGGCCTAATTTTTAATTCAGCTCTTTCCTGAAGGCAAGCAAGTTTGGGGATGATCTGATGTAAAAGGGCAAGAGATTCTGAGCCTAGGCAGTGCAGGTGATAAAACTTAAAGCTTGGCTTGCTTGAATTTGGGAACAACTAGGGTTTTGGCACCCAAAGAACGAAGAGTTCTATTGGGTTCATACCATTTAAAGATTTGCTTCAGGTGGTAGGGACCTGCATTATGGAGTTACCTTAAAGGTGGTTCAGAGGGCCGTAAACTTAATGCGATGCCAAATCAGGAGCCAGGAAAAATTCTGAATGGCAGCAGTTACTGATTTATATTTGGGAATACCAGACAGTAAGCTGGCAGCAGCATCTTGTAACATTTGCAACTTGTTCAGGTGCTGTTGCTGCATGTTTAGATAGAGCATGTTACAATAATCAAGTTTAGATAGGACCAGTGATGTGACAAATGTTTTTTGAAAATCGGGGGGAGGGGATCAAGTGGAGAATTTTTGTAATCATCCTCAAGGTGACAAAGGTGGATGCAGTGACTGAATTAGCCTGGTCACCAAAGGTAAGTTTACCTTTCATTTGGATGCCTATGCCAGGTGTAGGGAGGGTGCCTAATTCTTCCGGCCACCAGAATGGTGGCCTGAAGGAAGTCTGATTTCCAAAGAGGATGACTTTCGTCTTCCCTGAGTTAAGTTTTAAGAAGTTGCTGCCCATCCATTTACTGATGACCAACATGCAGTCGTGGAATCCGGATCCTGTGTCTGTATCATGGTTAGCTAATGATACGACAATTTGTGTGGCATCGGTGTAAGAAGTATGTGAAAAGCCATAGGATCTTATCAGCATGGCCAGAAATGACACATATATGCTAAACAGTGTGGGGCTGTGCAATGACCCCTGGGGGACCCCGCGAGGCAATAAAAAGGGTTTAGAGACAAACAAGTCACATGCTACTGATTATTCACGTTCTGAGAGGAAGAAACCCACCAAGGTCAGTGCTGTCCCTCTCACTCCGATCTTGGCAAGACGGTCAATCAGAAGGTCATGATCGACTGTATCAAACGCTACTGAGAGGTCTAGCAGGACTAAAGCAGCTTTACATCCAGCATCTTTGGAAGCTTTGATCAGAGCAGATTCAGTACAGTGGCCACTTCCTTAGCCTACTGCGTGGGATCTAACAGATGATTAGCGTGAATAAAGTCAGATAGCTGAGTATTCATGGCTTTTTGACTAACTTGGCAGGCAACGGGAGACGTGAGATGGGGCAAAAGTTATTAGGATCCGTTGGGCTTAAGCTCGTGTTTTTTATTAAAGACAGTATGGAAGCCACCTTCCATGCTTTAGGAAAAGGGCCTGTTTGGAACATCAGATTAAATATAGTGGTTAGATTTTTGGCCATAATCTCTGGTACCAGATTAATCACATAAAGGGGACAGAGATCCAGTGGGGAGCCGCACTCAGCAGCTTGGATTAGGAATAAAACCTGGTTGGTTGTAAGTGGGGAGAATTCTGAAAAGACAGTCTGCACCGTCTGTGCTATCTGTTCTATGTCTGGCGCAGCCTGCAAGATTTCCTCGTCAGTCTTTTCCTTAGGGGATTCAAACTTATCATATATCTGTTCCACTTTATTTAAGAAGAAGCTAATGATTGAATTGCAAAGCGATTGACTACTAATGACCTCATTCTTGCAAGGGGTCGCGGTTAGTTTTGATACTGTCCTAAACAGTTCATTAGGGTAATTTAGGCAGATTAGATCTGTTTTGTGTAATACGCTGATTTTTCTCTAATAAGTAAGGATCTATAAACAGCCAAACAAAGTTTGTATTTATCTTTTTCTTGGCAACTATAGTCCTTTCTATATAAACGTTCTTGACATTTACAGAGTTGTCTCTGTTTCCCGAGATAGTCCAGGGAGCGGTGGGGTGACGGCGCTGAGAGTGGATTCATTCCACTGGGACCAGTGAGGAAGAGGCAGGTTGCAACCAGTTGGTATAACTGGGGTAGCTTGGTCTAGGTCCTCTGAGTAATCAGGCTCAGGGACAGTAGGCAGGTGAGTGAGCTTATCTGGAGTTATTCTGTTCCAGGCCCGAGCATTAAGAGGCCTGGGGAACAGTATTGTGGGACTGAGGTTTGGGCAAGAGAATTAACTCAAACATTACGGCATGGTGGTCTGGCCATATCAGAGGCAACGGTCCTCAAGCTACTTCTAATGCCCTGTTTACTGGAGTATGCTTATGAGACATTTGGAGTAGCAGGCATATATTTCCCCAGTATTACCATCGGTATTCAAATGTTAACAAGCTTTGGCATAGCCAATAGGTCTCGCCTTTGGGACCTTATAAGTGTTTAGCCATGCAACAGTGGATGTTGTTGCACCAAGGATATTGTGCTGGATAACCAAACACTTATAAGGGGTTTACGTAGTGGGTCGCGACACTGCTCGTCATACTAGCAAATAGCCCCAAAGAATTCTGGATAATGTAGTGGCAGCGGTGAGTACGCCTATGCCACGAGTATGTGAAATAATGCCATCCCTGGACACGTGTTTCGAGGTAATTGCCTCTCGTCAGCAGGGAGCAGGTAGGTATGCGGGGTGCCAAGTAGACTGCCAAAATATATAGGTAAAGTACCTTTCAAGGCGCGCAGGCGCATACGTACCTGCTCCCTGCTGACGAGAGGCAATTACCTCGAAACACGTGTCCAGGGATGGCATTTTAACTTTTTACTCGTGGCATAGGTGTACCCGCCGCTGTCACTACATTCTCCAGAATCCTATGGGGCTATTTGCTAGTATGACGAGCGGTGTGCGACCCACTTCGCATTTTGTATTTAAAGCTCCCTGAGCCATGGGTTGACGAGCCTGGATCCCGCACCCGCGCGCCGTGAGAGGTACTATACCTGATAATTTTTTGGCAGTCTACAGCACCCCGCATACGTACCTGCTCCCTGCTGACGAGAGGCAATTACCTCGAAACACGTGTCCAGGGATGGCATTTTAACTTTTTACTCGTGGCATAGGTGTACCCGCCGCTGTCACTACATTCTCCAGAATCCTATGGGGCTATTTGCTAGTATGACGAGCGGTGTGCGACCCACTTCGCATTTTGTATTTAAAGCTCCCTGAGCCATGGGTTGACGAGCCTGGATCCCGCACCCGCGCGCCGTGAGAGGTACTATACCTGATAATTTTTTGGCAGTCTACAGCACCCCGCATACGTACCTGCTCCCTGCTGACGAGAGGCAATTACCTCGAAACACGTGTCCAGGGATGGCATTTTAACTTTTTACTCGTGGCATAGGTGTACCCGCCGCTGTCACTACATTCTCCAGAATCCTATGGGGCTATTTGCTAGTATGACGAGCGGTGTGCGACCCACTTCGCATTTTGTATTTAAAGCTCCCTGAGCCATGGGTTGACGAGCCTGGATCCCGCACCCGCGCGCCGTGAGAGGTACTATACCTGATAATTTTTTGGCAGTCTACAGCACCCCGCATACGTACCTGCTCCCTGCTGACGAGAGGCAATTACCTCGAAACACGTGTCCAGGGATGGCATTTTAACTTTTTACTCGTGGCATAGGTGTACCCGCCGCTGTCACTACATTCTCCAGAATCCTATGGGGCTATTTGCTAGTATGACGAGCGGTGTGCGACCCACTTCGCATTTTGTATTTAAAGCTCCCTGAGCCATGGGTTGACGAGCCTGGATCCCGCACCCGCGCGCCGTGAGAGGTACTATACCTGATAATTTTTTGGCAGTCTACAGCACCCCGCATACGTACCTGCTCCCTGCTGACGAGAGGCAATTACCTCGAAACACGTGTCCAGGGATGGCATTTTAACTTTTTACTCGTGGCATAGGTGTACCCGCCGCTGTCACTACATTCTCCAGAATCCTATGGGGCTATTTGCTAGTATGACGAGCGGTGTGCGACCCACTTCGCATTTTGTATTTAAAGCTCCCTGAGCCATGGGTTGACGAGCCTGGATCCCGCACCCGCGCGCCGTGAGAGGTACTATACCTGATAATTTTTTGGCAGTCTACAGCACCCCGCATACGTACCTGCTCCCTGCTGACGAGAGGCAATTACCTCGAAACACGTGTCCAGGGATGGCATTTTAACTTTTTACTCGTGGCATAGGTGTACCCGCCGCTGTCACTACATTCTCCAGAATCCTATGGGGCTATTTGCTAGTATGACGAGCGGTGTGCGACCCACTTCGCATTTTGTATTTAAAGCTCCCTGAGCCATGGGTTGACGAGCCTGGATCCCGCACCCGCGCGCCGTGAGAGGTACTATACCTGATAATTTTTTGGCAGTCTACAGCACCCCGCATACGTACCTGCTCCCTGCTGACGAGAGGCAATTACCTCGAAACACGTGTCCAGGGATGGCATTTTAACTTTTTACTCGTGGCATAGGTGTACCCGCCGCTGTCACTACATTCTCCAGAATCCTATGGGGCTATTTGCTAGTATGACGAGCGGTGTGCGACCCACTTCGCATTTTGTATTTAAAGCTCCCTGAGCCATGGGTTGACGAGCCTGGATCCCGCACCCGCGCGCCGTGAGAGGTACTATACCTGATAATTTTTTGGCAGTCTACAGCACCCCGCATACGTACCTGCTCCCTGCTGACGAGAGGCAATTACCTCGAAACACGTGTCCAGGGATGGCATTTTAACTTTTTACTCGTGGCATAGGTGTACCCGCCGCTGTCACTACATTCTCCAGAATCCTATGGGGCTATTTGCTAGTATGACGAGCGGTGTGCGACCCACTTCGCATTTTGTATTTAAAGCTCCCTGAGCCATGGGTTGACGAGCCTGGATCCCGCACCCGCGCGCCGTGAGAGGTACTATACCTGATAATTTTTTGGCAGTCTACAGCACCCCGCATACGTACCTGCTCCCTGCTGACGAGAGGCAATTACCTCGAAACACGTGTCCAGGGATGGCATTTTAACTTTTTACTCGTGGCATAGGTGTACCCGCCGCTGTCACTACATTCTCCAGAATCCTATGGGGCTATTTGCTAGTATGACGAGCGGTGTGCGACCCACTTCGCATTTTGTATTTAAAGCTCCCTGAGCCATGGGTTGACGAGCCTGGATCCCGCACCCGCGCGCCGTGAGAGGTACTATACCTGATAATTTTTTGGCAGTCTACAGCACCCCGCATACGTACCTGCTCCCTGCTGACGAGAGGCAATTACCTCGAAACACGTGTCCAGGGATGGCATTTTAACTTTTTACTCGTGGCATAGGTGTACCCGCCGCTGTCACTACATTCTCCAGAATCCTATGGGGCTATTTGCTAGTATGACGAGCGGTGTGCGACCCACTTCGCATTTTGTATTTAAAGCTCCCTGAGCCATGGGTTGACGAGCCTGGATCCCGCACCCGCGCGCCGTGAGAGGTACTATACCTGATAATTTTTTGGCAGTCTACAGCACCCCGCATACGTACCTGCTCCCTGCTGACGAGAGGCAATTACCTCGAAACACGTGTCCAGGGATGGCATTTTAACTTTTTACTCGTGGCATAGGTGTACCCGCCGCTGTCACTACATTCTCCAGAATCCTATGGGGCTATTTGCTAGTATGACGAGCGGTGTGCGACCCACTTCGCATTTTGTATTTAAAGCTCCCTGAGCCATGGGTTGACGAGCCTGGATCCCGCACCCGCGCGCCGTGAGAGGTACTATACCTGATAATTTTTTGGCAGTCTACAGCACCCCGCATACGTACCTGCTCCCTGCTGACGAGAGGCAATTACCTCGAAACACGTGTCCAGGGATGGCATTTTAACTTTTTACTCGTGGCATAGGTGTACCCGCCGCTGTCACTACATTCTCCAGAATCCTATGGGGCTATTTGCTAGTATGACGAGCGGTGTGCGACCCACTTCGCATTTTGTATTTAAAGCTCCCTGAGCCATGGGTTGACGAGCCTGGATCCCGCACCCGCGCGCCGTGAGAGGTACTATACCTGATAATTTTTTGGCAGTCTACAGCACCCCGCATACGTACCTGCTCCCTGCTGACGAGAGGCAATTACCTCGAAACACGTGTCCAGGGATGGCATTTTAACTTTTTACTCGTGGCATAGGTGTACCCGCCGCTGTCACTACATTCTCCAGAATCCTATGGGGCTATTTGCTAGTATGACGAGCGGTGTGCGACCCACTTCGCATTTTGTATTTAAAGCTCCCTGAGCCATGGGTTGACGAGCCTGGATCCCGCACCCGCGCGCCGTGAGAGGTACTATACCTGATAATTTTTTGGCAGTCTACAGCACCCCGCATACGTACCTGCTCCCTGCTGACGAGAGGCAATTACCTCGAAACACGTGTCCAGGGATGGCATTTTAACTTTTTACTCGTGGCATAGATGTACCCGCCGCTGTCACTACATTCTCCAGAATCCTATGGGGCTATTTGCTAGTATGACGAGCGGTGTGCGACCCACTTCGCATTTTGTATTTAAAGCTCCCTGAGCCATGGGTTGACGAGCCTGGATCCCGCACCCGCGCGCCGTGAGAGGTACTATACCTGATAATTTTTTGGCAGTCTACAGCACCCCGCATACGTACCTGCTCCCTGCTGACGAGAGGCAATTACCTCGAAACACGTGTCCAGGGATGGCATTTTAACTTTTTACTCGTGGCATAGGTGTACCCGCCGCTGTCACTACATTCTCCAGAATCCTATGGGGCTATTTGCTAGTATGACGAGCGGTGTGCGACCCACTTCGCATTTTGTATTTAAAGCTCCCTGAGCCATGGGTTGACGAGCCTGGATCCCGCACCCGCGCGCCGTGAGAGGTACTATACCTGATAATTTTTTGGCAGTCTACAGCACCCCGCATACGTACCTGCTCCCTGCTGACGAGAGGCAATTACCTCGAAACACGTGTCCAGGGATGGCATTTTAACTTTTTACTCGTGGCATAGGTGTACCCGCCGCTGTCACTACATTCTCCAGAATCCTATGGGGCTATTTGCTAGTATGACGAGCGGTGTGCGACCCACTTCGCATTTTGTATTTAAAGCTCCCTGAGCCATGGGTTGACGAGCCTGGATCCCGCACCCGCGCGCCGTGAGAGGTACTATACCTGATAATTTTTTGGCAGTCTACAGCACCCCGCATACGTACCTGCTCCCTGCTGACGAGAGGCAATTACCTCGAAACACGTGTCCAGGGATGGCATTTTAACTTTTTACTCGTGGCATAGGTGTACCCGCCGCTGTCACTACATTCTCCAGAATCCTATGGGGCTATTTGCTAGTATGACGAGCGGTGTGCGACCCACTTCGCATTTTGTATTTAAAGCTCCCTGAGCCATGGGTTGACGAGCCTGGATCCCGCACCCGCGCGCCGTGAGAGGTACTATACCTGATAATTTTTTGGCAGTCTACAGCACCCCGCATACGTACCTGCTCCCTGCTGACGAGAGGCAATTACCTCGAAACACGTGTCCAGGGATGGCATTTTAACTTTTTACTCGTGGCATAGGTGTACCCGCCGCTGTCACTACATTCTCCAGAATCCTATGGGGCTATTTGCTAGTATGACGAGCGGTGTGCGACCCACTTCGCATTTTGTATTTAAAGCTCCCTGAGCCATGGGTTGACGAGCCTGGATCCCGCACCCGCGCGCCGTGAGAGGTACTATACCTGATAATTTTTTGGCAGTCTACAGCACCCCGCATACGTACCTGCTCCCTGCTGACGAGAGGCAATTACCTCGAAACACGTGTCCAGGGATGGCATTTTAACTTTTTACTCGTGGCATAGGTGTACCCGCCGCTGTCACTACATTCTCCAGAATCCTATGGGGCTATTTGCTAGTATGACGAGCGGTGTGCGACCCACTTCGCATTTTGTATTTAAAGCTCCCTGAGCCATGGGTTGACGAGCCTGGATCCCGCACCCGCGCGCCGTGAGAGGTACTATACCTGATAATTTTTTGGCAGTCTACAGCACCCCGCATACGTACCTGCTCCCTGCTGACGAGAGGCAATTACCTCGAAACACGTGTCCAGGGATGGCATTTTAACTTTTTACTCGTGGCATAGGTGTACCCGCCGCTGTCACTACATTCTCCAGAATCCTATGGGGCTATTTGCTAGTATGACGAGCGGTGTGCGACCCACTTCGCATTTTGTATTTAAAGCTCCCTGAGCCATGGGTTGACGAGCCTGGATCCCGCACCCGCGCGCCGTGAGAGGTACTATACCTGATAATTTTTTGGCAGTCTACAGCACCCCGCATACGTACCTGCTCCCTGCTGACGAGAGGCAATTACCTCGAAACACGTGTCCAGGGATGGCATTTTAACTTTTTACTCGTGGCATAGGTGTACCCGCCGCTGTCACTACATTCTCCAGAATCCTATGGGGCTATTTGCTAGTATGACGAGCGGTGTGCGACCCACTTCGCATTTTGTATTTAAAGCTCCCTGAGCCATGGGTTGACGAGCCTGGATCCCGCACCCGCGCGCCGTGAGAGGTACTATACCTGATAATTTTTTGGCAGTCTACAGCACCCCGCATACGTACCTGCTCCCTGCTGACGAGAGGCAATTACCTCGAAACACGTGTCCAGGGATGGCATTTTAACTTTTTACTCGTGGCATAGGTGTACCCGCCGCTGTCACTACATTCTCCAGAATCCTATGGGGCTATTTGCTAGTATGACGAGCGGTGTGCGACCCACTTCGCATTTTGTATTTAAAGCTCCCTGAGCCATGGGTTGACGAGCCTGGATCCCGCACCCGCGCGCCGTGAGAGGTACTATACCTGATAATTTTTTGGCAGTCTACAGCACCCCGCATACGTACCTGCTCCCTGCTGACGAGAGGCAATTACCTCGAAACACGTGTCCAGGGATGGCATTTTAACTTTTTACTCGTGGCATAGGTGTACCCGCCGCTGTCACTACATTCTCCAGAATCCTATGGGGCTATTTGCTAGTATGACGAGCGGTGTGCGACCCACTTCGCATTTTGTATTTAAAGCTCCCTGAGCCATGGGTTGACGAGCCTGGATCCCGCACCCGCGCGCCGTGAGAGGTACTATACCTGATAATTTTTTGGCAGTCTACAGCACCCCGCATACGTACCTGCTCCCTGCTGACGAGAGGCAATTACCTCGAAACACGTGTCCAGGGATGGCATTTTAACTTTTTACTCGTGGCATAGGTGTACCCGCCGCTGTCACTACATTCTCCAGAATCCTATGGGGCTATTTGCTAGTATGACGAGCGGTGTGCGACCCACTTCGCATTTTGTATTTAAAGCTCCCTGAGCCATGGGTTGACGAGCCTGGATCCCGCACCCGCGCGCCGTGAGAGGTACTATACCTGATAATTTTTTGGCAGTCTACAGCACCCCGCATACGTACCTGCTCCCTGCTGACGAGAGGCAATTACCTCGAAACACGTGTCCAGGGATGGCATTTTAACTTTTTACTCGTGGCATAGGTGTACCCGCCGCTGTCACTACATTCTCCAGAATCCTATGGGGCTATTTGCTAGTATGACGAGCGGTGTGCGACCCACTTCGCATTAAACACTTATAAGGTCCCAACGGCGAGACCTTTTGATTATGCCAATGCTTGTTACACATGTTAACACTGTCTGGGCATTGGGTGCACCTCATTAGTACCAGTTTAATATCCACATATAGCAATAAGCAAAGGAAGGGTGACCTGTCAACCTTTGCAAAACGCCTTCCAGTGCGCTGCAACACCTGTTGCTGCATTGTTATTAACTTTTTGAACAGTTTGAGCTGAAACATTTTTTTAATTTTTGTTAAAATCTGCAGATTATGCAGCAGATGATGGTTTATGTGGCAAAAGTGGCAGATCTATAATTATGTGGCGGCACATTCTATCGCATAATTCCGTGGCCCTGGTTTTAGCAGAACAATCCAATACAGAATGGCACCAACTCTACCTGCAGGAGAAAGCGACACAGTCACAAAAATCAGGTTAACAGTCTGGGCTCTAGTGCCCTGGCATGTGGACGCAGGAGGCCCCCTCCACTCCCAGGGAGGCGCCCTCAGCATCCTAGCAAGCACAGCTGCTGCTCTCCAGAAAAGAGGTGGCCTCCACCTCTTCGGAGGACCCCTGCATCTCTACACAGACTCTGCTCACACTTAGACACTCAGGCGGATCAGGTAGTTCCTCTCTCGGGCAGCAGTTCGTGGCATCCAGTCTTGGGATCGGGCACCTGTATTTGCATACTCATTTCCTTATGTGCCGCAAGCACTGGAAGCAAGCTGTGTCCTGCTGTAAACAGTTGTGGTGTTGTATTTCAGAGGCCTCTGCTGGGGCCCACAATCTCTAGTCCTATTTGAGGGTCTTTACTGTGCCCGCCTCGAAAGGATTTCAATAAAATATAGCGCTTGACGGAGATGCTCGTGTGTGATGATATCAGTGGGGCACACACTACGAAATCAGTTGTCAATGTTGCACGATTGGCGCAATATTATGGCCTCGGTAGTCATCTATTTGATGTGTGCGATCGTGACAGCATGAAGAGGCGGGCAACCATCCTTACATATGAAAAAAAAATATATATATAAACGACTCCTGAGTCCCAGAATTCCAGTTTTTGAGCCTGGTGTGAAGCTAATATGCGCTCAGGTATGAAGTGTGTTGTTTTGTCTTTTTATAGAACTGGCGTCATTTTAAATTAAACTCATTTTACTTCCACACGTACTTACACAACCCACCACACTAACTCTCCAGAACCGCATATAAACATGGAACACACTCCCAAACAAAATCACACAACCACGCGCCAATAAACAGTCACTGTAAAAGGTTGGCTCTGGCTGTTAAGCACAAAAAAACGCACTGCTGCAATAAAAATGATTAAAAGCGCTAAGCAAAGCTATAACATCATACTCAGGGAACTACCGCGTGACGGAAGATGTGTCTAAAGGGGCAGATTAGTCACCCCCTGTGTGTGTGATTGAATCGACACACTCATTAGTTATTGGTTTGGTTCGGGGCGACCTGAGGCGTTGTAAGACGGGTGAGCAGATACCCGCCGCTCCTTCTCTGTGGTCTGTGACCCGAATGAGATCTAGTCCCTGCAAGTGAGGCTCACCCCACAAACTCCGCACACTGAGGATCACTGCGGGGGCTGTGTTAGTAATTGTGAAGTACCTCCTAGGGATCAATGTAAACATGCAAGTCTATGTTTCTTCTTCTACACCAGATGACTGAGTTACAGAACCAGAGACCGACCCCTCCCCCCACTACACACGCGTGCGCACACACACTAGTTTTACAATCATAACGTACTTTCTGGATAGTGCTACACGCTTGCATCCACTGTCTGGCGGCTTCCTAGATCTGTAAACACAGGTATTACGATTACACTTCTTGGTCTTATCAACCTATGATGGATGAAAGGCTGAGTCGGCCCTATCCTTATTCGAACCTGTGAAATGTGGGTTGCCAACCGACCGAGCTTTTATGCCAAGTTCGCACAAAACCAAAACTAAAATACGATGAGAAAGTAAAACAGACAAAATAGGGCACAGACATATAATGATATAAAGGTGTGTTACACTCACCTGTCCAGTATTCTGTGTTTCAAGTGCTGGGCGAAGAGGCCAGCGGTCCAGGGGCGCACGGTAAACAGACATAATATCGAATAAAAAATATCAACTGGACAGAATATCGAGTTTTTAATATAGAATGGACAGAATATCAAATTGCCAAAATAATGTGGTGAAGAATATCGAAAATCAGGTAAGAAATATCGATTTAAATAAAATAGAAGTAAGTAATATCGACAGTCATAATATAGTTGTTAAAAATATCGAATTTTTTATAGTGTTTTAAGTGTTAGTATATGTGTTAAAAGTATGTATTAATTTTGAAATGTATGTTTGAATATTTTTAAAGTAATGAATTTTAAGTTATTTAATTTTTTTGTAATTTAATTCCGTAGCGGGTTGTGGGTTTAGAGGGGATTAGGGTGGGAAGTAATTTAATTATAGTACATTAAATAATAATGTTTAGGAATTATGAATTATTTTTAATTTAATTTTGCGTTTTACTTCTGTAGCGGATTGTGGGTTTATAGGGGAATAGGGTGGGAAGTAATTTAATTGTTATTAGGTAATTATTAATTGGTATTGAAAATTAATTGGTTGTTGATTAATTATTAATTGGTAAATAATATGTATTAATTGGTAATTAATTTGTATTAATTGTTTAATTGATAATTATGTTAATTGTATTATTTATTATTTGTAGCGGGTTGTGGGTTTATAGGGGAATATGGTGGGAAGTAATTTAATTGTAAATAATTATTTATTGAAATAATTTTTGTATATTGATAATTAATTTATTATTAATTAATTATTAATTGGTATTATTTGTATTTATTAATTTTTGGTATTGAAAATTAATTGGTTGTTAATTCATTATTAATAGGTAATTAATGTAAAAAAATGGTATTTATAATTAATTAATGATTAAATATTGTGTGATTGGTAATTAATTTTAATACTTTTTTTGGTATTAATCATTAATTTCTTTTTAATAAAATATTTAATTATTATTTTCCCTACTATTGCACTCACTGGAGTGGGAATAGTAATTTTTACCCCTACGCTATCCAACGCTTTCCCTACTATTGCACTCACTGGAGTGGGAATAATAATTTTTACCCCTACGCTATCCAACGCTTTCCCTACTGTTGCACTCTTTGGAGTGGGAATAGTAATTTTTACCCCTATGCTATCCAACGCTTTCCCTACAGTTGCACTCACTGGAGTGGGAATAGTACATTTTACCCTCCCGCTATCCAACGCTTTCCCTACTGTTGCACTCTATGGAGTGGGAATAGTAATTTTTACCCCGACGCCATCTTACGTTTTCCCTACTGTTGCACTCACTGGAGTGGGAATAGGAAATGTTGCCCTCCCGCTATCCAACGCTTTCCCTACTGTTGCACTTTCTGGAGTGGGAATAGTAATTTTTACCCCTACGCTATCCAACGCTTTCCCTACTGTTGCACTCTCTGGAGTGGGAATAGTAATTTTTACCCCTACTCTATCCAATGCTTTCCCTACTGTTGCACTCACTGGAGTGGGAATAGGAAATGTTGCCCTCCCGCTATCCAACGCTTTCCCTACTGTTGCACTCTCTGGAGTGGGAATAGTAATTTTTACCCCTACGCTATCCAACGCTTTCCCTACTGTTGCACTCTCTGGAGTGGGAATAGTAATTTTTACCCCTACTCTATCCAATGCTTTCCCTACTGTTGCACTCTTTGGAGTGGGAATAGTAATTTTTACCCCTATGCTATCCAACGCTTTCCCTACTGTTGCACTCACTGGAGTGGGAATAGTAAATTTTACCCTCCCGCTATCCAACGCTTTCCCTACTGTTGCACTCTCTGGAGTGGGAATAGTAATTTTTACCCCTACGTTATCCAATGCTTTCCCTATTATTGCACTCTCTGGAGTGGGAATAGTAATTTTTACCCTCCCGCTATCCAACGCTTTCCCTACTGTTGCACTCTCTGGAGTGGGAGTAGTAATTTTTACCCTCCCGCTATCCAACGCTTTCCCTACTATTGCACGTACTGGAGTGGTAATTTTAAATTTTACCAGCCCGCTATCCTACGCAAAAAATATTGAATATTTTTAATTAATATTACGTTAATATATATGTATTTTTTTATTTTTACTTACATTAATTATTTATTAATGTTAAAGTTATTTAAGTATTTTTAAGTATGTTTCAGTTAATTATATGTATTATTTCATTAATTTTACATTACTTTTAAGACATTTAAAAAATTCGATATTTTGACTAACTATATTTTTTACTACGATATTTTGGATTCTATATTTTTGTACTTACCTGTTTGGAGATAGGGGTTCGATATTTTGGCATTCTATATTTTTTCTTCGATATTTTGGTAGGTCGATATTCTCCTTCTCGATATTTTGTCAGTGATCCCTCCTCACATGGGTGGAGCACGCAGGCTGGGGTGCAATGAGCAGTCAGCTCTGAGGGGAAGTGTTCAGTCCTGAATGAACAGGACTTGTAGAACAGACTCTGCGGCCCTGCACAGTCCTATCCTGAAATGCGTGGTCCTGGGGTGGAGTCTGCAGTGCTGAGGAAAAATGTGTTGTTTTACAATATAGTAAACTGTCCTTGTGTTAAGTGCACAGCCCTATGCTGAAAGGCGTGGCCCTGGGGCAGAGTGATCAGTACTGAGGGAAAATGTGTAGTTTTACAGCGAAGTGAGCTTCCCTGGTGTGAAATGCACCGCCCTGTGGTAAAATGCATGGCTTTGGGTTGAGTGTACAGTCCTGGGATGAAGTGCAAACTTCGGGCCGAAGTGAGTGTCTTTAAATAGAGTGAGTGGGCCTGGTTTGAAGTGCACAGTCCGGGGGAGAAGCGAGTTGCCATTCGATGGGGTGCGCTGTTCTAGATCGAAGCACACTGCCCGGGCCTGAAGTGCGCTGTGTTTCAACGGAGTGTGCAGACCTGGTTGAAGCGCGCAGCCGGGGCCATCGCCCTTTGGTGGAGTGTGAAGTCCTTGCCTTCGTTGCGCAAGTTTTGGGGCGAAGTGCGCAGTACTTGGCTTAAGTTGTCAATCCCGGGATGGGGTACAAGGCCAGGGGCGAAGTGTGCAATCCTGGAATGAAGTGTGCATTTGTGGAATGAAGTGTCCTGTCACTGAGTGAAGTGCCAGACCTCAGCCAAGGTGCTTGGTCCTGTTAGAGTGCACGGTCTGGGCTGCAGTGCACAATGCTGTAGTTGAGTGTCAGTTCTGGGGCGAAGTGCGCAGTCAGTCCTGGGCTGAAGTGCGCGGTTGGTCCTGGGCTGAAGAGCGCAGTAGTGAGGTGGGCAGCAAGTATTTAAGTAAAGTGTGCGACCTCCCAGCGTGGCTGCAGGTCTGACTCCAATGCGAAAGTGAAAGCGCCGCATTCACTAGGGCCAGCACGACCACCATCTGTTTCCAATTAATGCGACCGCAAGACGCAATAGTTGGAAACAGATGGCGCTGCTGCTCGCTCCCGAGCTCCCTAGGTCAGGGGAGAAAGAAGGCGGGACATGCACCCGCCTTTGGCCAATTGTGTGCTGTCTTTCTTAGAAAGACGCACGCAAAGGCCAATAGCAGTGAGCAAAAAAAAAGCACGAGCGTGTGGTCTTGTGTTGAATGTCCTTACTAAAGCCTCGCATAGCAGCGCATGCGGGCTAGCTCAGGTAAGACCTAAAAATGATGCAACCGTGGGTGAAGCAATCCCTCAACATTTATTTCAGTGGGGTGAGCTCCTCTTTTAAGTGGTGTAGCTAGGCTCTCTGCCGCCCGTGGCGGTCCCTGCTTTTGCCGCCCCTGTGGCAAAAGCCTGTAAAAGCAGGGGGGTAGCCAAAAATCGTGCCACCCGGGGAGGATTGCCTCCCTGTCCCCCATCCCCCCTTGCTACGCCACTGCCTCTTTTGTCTTCTTTCCATTTCTAACATAATATCTGATTCCATAGGTGAGTGTTCTTTTAATGTTCATAACTGCTTGCTACTCAGATTTGCATGTGAATCTATGAAAAATTCAATACCTGAGAAAACACAAGTTACTTACCTGTACACTCTCCGGTGTTGATATCTTTCATAGATTCACATGCAACCTATCCCCCCCCCCAGCAGGAGCACACCACTCTTGAATACCTCTAATATCTTACCTGCTGAGAAATCTGATATGGTTGCACTCGAGGGGAAGGGTGTTCCCTAAGCTGGCTCCGATTGGTTGGGATTTTGTTCTTCCATATTGATGTGACTTGGTTAACAATGTCACTGTTCTATGCTTAGCTAAGCTATACTTTTACTTTATACAGCCTTTTATGTTTACCGTGGGACTCCAATCTCGACAACTGGGAAGATTCAAGCATGTGCATCTATGAAATATCAATACTGAAGAACTACAATGAAGCGGTAAGTAACTTGTTTTTTTAACTCCACTGTTGGCATAAAATTTGTTCAGTGGTTCGGGCTGAAAAAACACTTCTTTTTTCACTAACCCCTTAACTTTTTTCCACTGCACCTTACTACAAACAAATTGTCATGCCAAATTTTAGCTGACTAAGCTATCCTCAGAGTCAAAAGTCGTGGCCAAATAATTAAAAAGTTGGCTGAACTACAACTATCGGCTGCTGTGTGAAAACACACACACACACATATATATTCTACCCCATGGCGGGTGACACTGGGTAGTTATAGTTAGGACCACGTTGCCATTGGAAATTTATTTTCTCTAATAATTTTGGCGCTGTTTGACAAATCTTTATGAAAATTTCCCAAAAACAAGTCTCATGCATCTCAGCTTTTTCTTCGAAAGATTTGGCGTGATCTCTATAGAAGGAACCCAAAATAAAGCGATTCCCAGAAAGCTAAAACTTGATTCGGAAAGCATGAATTTGTGATTTGGTATAAATTAGCTCAGTAGTTTTTGAGAAATTAAAGTTCAAAATGTATGTGTATTTTACACAGGAGAGAATCTGTTGACCCAACCGATTAAAAGATAACATCTGATTGGCTGCTCCAACATCAATAAAGATGTTGTGACAGCCATTTTTGGACTCTGGGACTCAGAGTCCCCTGTCCTGTAAAAAGATTTTTAAAAAGCATATAAGAGGACTGGGTAGGGATATCCCAACCCCTGCCCCTTGCTTGGTGGGGGTCACAACGCAGATTTTATTTTGATGGGACGGCAAAATCGAAAAATGTGCATACTCTCGTCCTTTTCAATTTGAATAAGCCCAGGAGGGCTGGATTCGTAACTGCATTTTAATTTTAGGGAAGGGGGTGTGCAGCCCATCTCCCCAAGCCATAACCTTGCCCAAGGAACCCCATACCCCAGGGCCACATCATCATTTTAAGGGGTAGAGACATGAAACCCCGTCCCTGTGCCTTTACATGACCTGGGGGACCCCTTCCCCCATGACCTCATACTTTTAACTGGGGTGTGGTCTCCCCTTCCCCAGTCATTACATGGCCCTGGTGACCCAGGCACCCACAGCATGAAGAGGTGTTGGGGCCACAGTGGGAGGCCCGTGTCCCCTGCCAGCACCTATAAAAAAGATATTCCCTGGGATGGGGTCCACTGAGCCTTCAAAAGGCTTGGGGAGGGGGTCTGCATTCCCCCCCACCCCATTAAAAGAATATATCAGCCCCGGGGGATGGTGTCTCCGAGTCCTTCAAAATGATTGGGGAGGGGGGCTGCTTGTGCCCCTTCCCAGTAAAAAGATATTGCCCCAGAAGATGGGGTCCTCCTGCCTTTAAAAGGCTCAGGCTGGGGGCACCATGCCCCCCTTTCCATAAAAAAAAAAAGATCGGGCCCCAGGGGATGGGGGTCACAGGGGTCAATAATTGGCTCAGGAAGGCACCCCACAAATAAAAAATATATATCAAACAAGAAAGTGAAATGAGCAGAGTAGCTCTGCAATGGATTTAAAAAAAAAACAAGATTTTTTGATACTCATGGTGCCCCTAGAAGGGCAGGGGCTCCACTAAACTTCTTTTTTTTAGTATTTTATAGTATTGTAGGGAGCTGCAGGGAGGGTCACAGCCCCTGTAGAAACATTTTTAAAATACCTGCAGTAAGTCTCCTGTGTCATTAAATTCATGACCACAAGACGGCTTCATATAATTTTAAAGCACTCCAAGCTGGAGCTGTCTGTTCTCAACCTGGAGTGCAGGGATCCTTTGTGGTTAATCCTTTAGATGCATTTTTGTTTCTTGAAGAATCTTAAAGAAAGACTCAACGCATGTTTATGGTTGTTTTGAAGAAAAATGCTTTATTTAAAATATTTATGTGACAGTGCGTATTATTCATCTTTGCCATGTGTATACATGAAAATACATTGGATTATAATTATTGAAAAATGAGTGTGGTGATTTATTGACAAAGCCAATAAATCAGCTTTATATATGTTGATGTGCAGACCCCTTGATAAAAGCAATTGGCCTGCTTTTTATAGTTTGATTTTCTGATCCTTCAACATAGCCAACAGGTTAAAATGACACCTTTTTATTGTTACTTTATGTTAAACAAAAACTCAGAAACTCACTAAAAAAAACAAAAATTCATGAATGGATCCCTGGGCTTGTGGTAAAGAGTCGGGTCAGATAGCAGATCTCAGAATATGGACGTGGTGGAAATATGGGTATGGGATTCACTGGATAGTATTTTATCCACATATCTTATTGCAACTGCAGTATTTTTTATGTTGTAGTAAAACCAAATCAACAGGTATTAAAAAAAACAACAAAGGTTAAAGTGACGTGAAGTTCACCAATTATAGCTATCCCAAGTCACTATAACTTGTGCCCTAAAGTGACTGAAACTCGTACCCTCACCATGCACTGCTTATGTCCTCACATATTACATCACACATGACATGTTCAAGGACTGCATTAATAGCATCCCTAATGAGATCTGAAATTATATAGTTGATAACAACACTGTGCATGGCACGGCGCGAGTTATAGTTACTTTAGGGCATGAGTTATAATTACTTGAGATGAATTTCAGTGGGTTTTTTTTAGTTTGAAAAATTCCCTTGTCACTGACATTTTCACTTGTAACATCACTTCAACCTTTGTTTTTTTCACTGAATGTGTGTGTGTGTAATGCGTGTATGTACATATGTGTGAATGTGTGAAGAAAGAAATAGTAAACCTACAGTACATATATATATACTTAGATTTATGGTATTGCTACTTTTGCATAGAAATGTTGGCATGCTGATAATAAAATCTTCTTGTATTGGTAGAACACCTTCTCGCGAGGCCTGTAACTACCCTTCCCTTCCCACTTCACTCTTTTCCTTCCCATCTCCATCATCTGTCTCAGTTTCTCCAATCACTAAGCTTCGTTTGACCTCTTTACGTAGCTCTTTCCACTGCCATTTTCTATACAACCCCTATGTCATCAAGACCCCTTCCTGCTCTCACCGGCGAAATTCCTTTCAGCTATCTCTCTGTCCACTCCTCCGCACTCTCAACATCTCTGAATCCTTCCCCTCTCTTGCAACCCATATCCCCTTCTCTTCTCAAGCTCTCCACCCATCTCCATTTTCTCTTCTCATCTCTTTCCATCATCTACCTTTCTTCTATCTTTCCATCCAGCCGCTGCTGCATCCATAGCTGTCTATGCATTCCCCTTTCTTCCCTCTATCATAATTTCTCCTATCTCCCCATCAGTCTGCCTTTGATCTATAAGCTTCTCTCTAGCTTTGCTTTTTCGCTGTCTCTCCATTCACCTTCCCTTTGCTCTCTATCTTCATCCGCCTCCTTCTTTCCTTTCTCTGTCTCTCTCCATTTCGTTCTTAGCTCTTAGTCAATCTATTACTGTTTATTTCCTTCCCCTATATCTGCCCTCTTTTCTTTCTTTGCTCTCTCTCCATCTGGACCATTTCCTCTCCCTTCCCTAAGTCACGCCTTCCCCTTACACCTTCCTTCTTCAGATCTAACTCCCCTCCCTGCTCACCCCTCTCTCTTCTCTTCTCTCCTCTATTTGCTCATATTAATCACTGCTGCAGGGTGCATCTTATCTGTCTCTAATTACAATGTAATCACATTAATTAGCCGGGCTCCTCCCCTGGAGCCAGCAGTGTGGGGATACTCTGAAGACACTTAGCAATTTAAGTGGAGAGGAAAGAAGCGCCTTGCTGGAAAAACACACTCTGGGCACAGAGGATGACAACCCCGTCTTTTGCACCTTCTCCGTCCCTGGTGGGGGCCTGGCCCCTTCCAACAGACAGAACTAGAGAGGGGGAGGGAAAGTGCTTTTTACTTACAGTACCAATGCCATAATTTTCACAATGCATCTGAGCAGTCCCTTGACCATTTCAATTACCAATCTTCTAATATTTACTTCTGGTGACTTTTATAGCTGGATAGTATACATGCAGACGCACTGAGTGTGCTATGCAATTTAGTATACATCGCCTTCAGTAATCAATGTTATAAGTTGAAAAGGTCTGTGAAACTATTATTACTTCGCTGACCCGTGGCCCAAAGGATGCACTTGGGGTTGCTCCAAAGGTATAGCTGTCACAAAAAATGGCAGATGTGCTTCCCACCCAACTCCTTATTTGGAGGGCAGGGGAATGCTGTATTACCCATACATATCTCCTAAGTACAATGACACTGGCAGGGTCTTTCGTGCTTAATTTGAGCCAGTGGTGGGAGGAGGTGGGCTCAGGCACTAATTACGATGTTGGTGGGCCCGCCACCAACAGGCCATTAGTGGCGTGCCCACTAACATCCATAGAAGCAGTCCGACCACTAGATTATGATCCGGCGGTTGGAGGCATCGGTCGTAGGGACAACCGCTGCTTTTCCGACTGGCTCAAGGAACCCATCGAGGCAGCGGTGGGACCATCATCACTATAAAAGCTCAGGCACCACAGTAGGGATTACAATGTCCATTTCACACGGTGTTTACATGGCGGTCCGACCACTGTGTAAAGGCAGATGGAATCGGACTTTGGGGGCCCCTAGCAGGACCTCTGTCCCCAGTGGGCCTCCACTTTGGGGCCAGGGGGACACATGTGGTGCACCCCCAAACATCCATGCACTGTGTGCCACGCACCATAGGGTGCCTGGCACATGGTTCATGGGTGTTTGAAAACTGCTCTTTTGCACTGTGGCAGAAAAGGTCCGCAGCACAAGCCGCAATGCAAAAGAGCAGTTTTCCATAATTGGGCAGGTGTAACCACAGACATGTAGTCGGTCGGATACCTACCGGATACAATGGTGGTCAGACACTCGTCCGACCGCCATTGTAATAAGGCCCTAAAAGTTTTTGAGGGCAGAGCTTTTTGTTTTTCATCAGACTTTGGCTCTGAACAAAAGAGAGAAGGACACAAAAAGGAGAAAGGAGGAAGAGAAAGAGAGGAAAACAGTGACAAGGGAAGAAAGCAAGGATGAAAAAGAAAATGTAAGAGTAACATAAAGACATAGGAAGTGCACGGAGGCAGAAGTAAGAGGCATGAAGTGGAATCAAGACTCTGCAGCCTAGGTAATTGGCAACTCCTGAATTTGGCGGAGATCCATTGAAAAACTTTAGGCCCATGCACATGTATACTTTGGAACACATATACACATGCATGGAATATAGCATGCCACTACGCATGCTAATACACAATGTTAGTACACAATACCTTTACATCGCAAATCATTACAACGACTTGCTGTAGGGGGCGCGCTGGACTTAGGAATAGTATTATTTACTATTCCTACTCCAGTTT
The DNA here is from genome assembly GCF_964204655.1 of Triturus cristatus. Lineage (NCBI taxonomy): Eukaryota > Metazoa > Chordata > Amphibia > Caudata > Salamandridae > Triturus > Triturus cristatus. The sequence goes on from NC_140586.1 coordinate 68,687,929, forward strand.
GCGCAACAGCACGGAAGGTGTTGGATTTTATATCCAATACCTGTGCACCCCCTACAGCAAGTCATTGTAATGACTTGCGATGTAAAGGTATTACGAAGTAACAACGCGGTCGTTGTAACAACCGTGTTGTAATAGCATGGAGTTGTTTTAACAGGGTTGTAAACGCTGTTTCCCACAAACACACATGTATATATATATATTCACTGAAAAAAACATAGGTTTCAGGCACGTTATCGTTAGGAATTAGCATTTAAAAAACCTTAGAAATTCACTGAAAAAACCATAGGTTTCAGGGGTGTTATAGTCAGCTGGACTTTTTACTCGTACAAAACCATTGAAATTCCCCCATTATAGTTAGTTCAGCTAACTACAACTTGCGCGCCCACAATCCACTGCTGATGACGTCACATATTACATCACTCATGACATGGTCAGTGACATCACTCATGACATTACTGATGACATCTCCAATGACATCACTGATGACATCATCCAGTGAATGTGTGTTTTTCTGAAAATTAAATATGTTTTATATATGTATATCTCAAGGTCGATGGAAGAATAAATGGGTATATAAGTGTCTAAATTGATGATTTCTTTTGAAAAATTGATTGTAAAACTGACTGATTAAGTGTATCTTAGTGAATATATGACTTAGTGAGTAATGTTTAAATATGTAAATATCTGTATCAGTCTCTCACTTTGTGCATAAGTGGCTGCATGGGTTGGTGAGTAGGTACATGAGTGTCTATATAGGTTATTAGTTGGTTTTTTGAGTATTAGTCTAAGTGTCAGAGTGTCTGTATGGTTCGGTGGGGGGTATTACGTAGTGCATAGATGCATGAATGAGTGATTCACTGTTTGTATGTGTTTAAGACAGCATGTGTGCAGGACTGTATGGGTGGATGAGTGTGTGTATGGGTGTGTTAGTGAGTGAATGACTGTCTCAATAGTGTCTTTATGAGTAACTACATATGTTTTAAACTAGTATGTGACTATTGGTGTATATAAGTGAGTATATGTGAGAGTGAAAGATTGGAAGAGTTCCTGTATGAATAAGTATGTGTTTCTATAAGTGATTGTTTAAAAGACTAAGTATGTGTAAGTTTCTGTAGAAGTAAGTGTGGTGGTGTGTGTATAACTGTATATGCAAGTAAATGGATGTTTGATTCTTTATTAGCATGAGTAATTATGTGTGTGAGTAACTCTATGGATGAGTGGCGTTGTGTAACAGGATGTATAGGTGTATGAGGAAAGAGAACCTCTTATCTGACCTATCTTATTTATGCAGTATTAATCACTTATGTCTAACAAAAACCCCAGAATACAAGATTACTTCAGAAACATTTTCATTCTTGTTATTATTTTCTTTTTTTTAAATTGTAAATATCAAAACAATCATGTATGTTCTATTGGCATATAATTTATATATACATCATACATTACTACAAACAATGTTTCCACATTAATTGAATTTCATAAACACTTGTGAATTTAGAAGGCAGAACAGTTTAAAAAACTTGTGGAAAAGAACCCCCAAAAGAAAATGAGAAAACCGTCACATCAACATTCTCACCAAGCAATCACTCTTTCATACCATCAAGCATTCCACATAGAGTAAAGAAAGAATTAATTTTTCGTTAAAGACACAAACCAACTCTGGTATAAGATCCTACTTGAGTTTTGATTAAAAAAAATATATATATAGATTTTGAATAGTTCTTGCTAAGTCCTAAGATACTAGGATCGGGACGTTGAGATTGAATTCTTCTATGGATCTCCCAGATGTATGGTTGGTACTCCCGGTCTACGTACGTTTCGGAGACTGTATACAAATTTCACGTCTACTTCTTCAGGACCAGTGTATTTTAGAGGTATCTTTGTCGTCTGAGCGGCGAAAGAATAGGGGTTCTCTGTGTATTTTTGGAGTAGCCTCTGGTTACCCGACACCTGATCCGTATTCCGACTAGTGCGGTTATCACGAAGAGACACAACGAAAGCGATTGGCCACACTGTTTAAAGTGTTTTTATCAATTCCATCCAAATTATTTAAATACATGAGTCCTCAAAAGGGTACGCTGCGTGTCTGTCCCTTTAGCTTAAGCAGGTTGAAAAGCGTATTGTGCTCAGAGGTACAATCTCATAGTTTATGGAGTTTCCCGCTTTCAATACTGCCGGATAGGTGTATGAGTACATATGATGATTGAGTACATGTATGAGTGACTGTATAAGCCTGTTGGTGAATGAGTGGATGTGTATGTGGATCTTAGAATTACTGAATAGGTTGTTGTAACTGGTATTGGTATGTCCATTGTTTTGAAAATTTTAGTTTCTATTTTGGAATGTGTGTATCAAAGGTTATATTAGGGTGAGAGGAGGTCTGCCACTCTATCACAAGGATGATGTCATCAGTGATGTCATGAGTGATGTTACTGACCATGTCATGAGTGATGTAATATGTGACGCCATCAGCAGTGCATTGCGGGCGCGCGAGTTATAGTTAGCTGAACTAACTATAACGGGGGAATTTCAATGGTTTTGTACGAGTGAGAAGTCCAGCTAACTATAACGCCCCTGAAACCTATGGTTTTTTCAGTGAATTTCTAAGGTTTTTTAAATGCTAATTCCTAACTATAACGTACCTGAAACCTATGGTTTTTCAGTGAATTTCAAAGGTTTTTTAAATGCTAATTTCTAACTATGCCTACAGAGATAGGACATGTGAAGAAAGAAGAATAAACGCACAGAAAGAAAAAAAAGAAATGCAGAAAGAAGAAACAGAAGTCCTCAAAGACGAAGAAAAGTATAGGAAGAAGGATAACGTGCAGAAAGAACAAACAGAAGAGCAGAAAGAAGCCTTGTTGCAAAATCATTCTGCACCCTCAACTTCTTCAGATGGATACTGGTGGTAACTGAGTCTGACTAACCAGTCCTAGAGCCAGTGCTATGTTAAAAGACACTTAGTATACAGTGAAAACACCTACATACACTAGGGAACACTATACGTTGGGGTCCCCCTGTGATTAGCATGACCTCCTCTGTAAGCCCCTAGTATATAATAGGGCAGGGGGATTAAAACTACCTCTTAAAACGTGCCACAGGACGTGTTTGCACATGTCACCTCAGGACCCGTCCCCTCCCTTCCCCACTGTGTGAACACGCCCTGTGGCCGTTTTAAGTTGGGAGATTAAGTCCCCTTGAATCCTGAGGGTCCAACTAGCTCACTAGGTACCTCCAGTAAGCACCACAGAGCTGCGTTGCAGAGAGATGTAAAAAGGGGCACGGCCTAGACCACCTCTCTGCAACGCAGCGCAGTGGCGCTTACTGGAAGCACCTGGTGGGCTAGTTGGCCCCCAGGGTCCCTCAGGATTGAAGGTGAATTATTTCCCCATCTTAAAACGCGCCACAGGGTGTGTTTGCACACCTCACCTCAGGCCCCGTCCCCTCCCTTCACCACTGTGTAAACACGCCCTGTGGCCGTTTGTAGTTGGGAGATTAAGTTCATTTGAATCCTGAGGGTCCCTAGGGTCCAACTAGCCCACTAGGTACCTCCAGTAAGCGCCACAGAGCTGCGTTGCTTAGAGGTGTAAAAAGTGGCATGGCCTGGACCACCTCTCTGAAACTCAGCGCAGTGGCGCTTACTGGAAGTCGCTGGTGGGCTAGTTAGCACCCAGGGGCCCTCAGGATTGAAGGGGAATTATTTCCCCAACTTTTAAAATGCGCCACAGGGCGTGTTTGCACACGTCACCTCAGGCCCCGTCCCCTCCCTTTCCACTGTGTAAACACGCCCTGTGGCCGTTTTAAGTAGGGAGATTAAGTCCCCTTGAATCCTGAGGGTCCCTAGGGGGAAAATAGCCCACTAGGTACGTCTAGTAAGCGCCACTGCAGAGAGGTGTAAAAAGGGGCACGGCCTGCACCACCTCTCTGCAATGCAGCGCAGTGGCGCTTACTGGAAGCACCTGGTGGGCTAGTTGGCCCCCAGGGTTCCTCAGGATTGAAAGGGAATTATTTCCCCAACTTAAAACGTGCCACAGGGCGTGTTTGCACACGTCACCTCAGGCCCCGTCCCCTCCCTTCACCACTGTGTAAACGCGCCCTGTGGCCGTTCTAAGTTGAGAGATTAAGTCCTCTTGAATCCTAAGGGTCCCTAGGCTCAAACTAGCCCACTAGGTACCTCCAGTAAGCGTCACAGAGCTGCGTTGCAGAGAGGTGTAAAAAGGGGCGTGGCCTCAGAACACCTATCTGCAACGCAGCTCCCTGGCGCATACTGGAGATACCTGTTGGGCTAGTTGGCCCTCAGGGACCCGCAGTATTGAAGGGGAATTAATTCCCCAACTTACAACTCGCCAGTGGGTGCGTTTGCAGAGTGCTGCAAGGAGGGGGCGTGGCCTCCGGCGCGATGCCGGTCTTTTATTTTTATTTTATTTTTTAAGAAGGGCTGTGTGGCCCCCCTTCTTTTTCTAATTTATTGGCCCTCCCTGGGGACCCCATTCCCCAGGGCCTGCCCCCTAATTATTTTTTTAGAAAAAAAAAATTTGGAAGGGGGCCCCGTGGCCCCCCTCCCGAGGCCTTAATCGGCCCCGGGGACCCCCAACCCCCGGGGCATGCCTTTTAAAAAAAAAAAGAATTCTTTAGGAGGGGATCTGCATTGCCCTCCTCCTCAGGCCACTTATGTTTTTTATAAAAAATTGTTATATATATTTATAGAAACACCTAGGACATGCTGGACAAACCGTATGTACCTATCACTATGACGATTTGCGTGATATTCATTAAAAGGTGATTATGCATACAATGAATCCACGTGGAATGTATTTACACCGCTAGTGAAGCTCTGACGTGTCTGACGCCCTACCGTGCCTAATCCCGGCGCCCCTGCCGGTGGGTACTCTCCAAGTAGACACCCTTGTCGTTTATTTATACAAACATGGGTAGCTATTGACGGGCACATTTAATACACACGCACACCAAACCATTCAAAGGGGATTTGACAAAAATTCGACCAAAACTATGAAAGAAACCCCCTCACGGTTAATAAAACACACATCTGCCGCCTAATGTGTAATACTTTTTATTTTACTCTCTGGAAAGGAGACGAACCTCACTTGAGAGTCACAGCTTGCTCCTGGCTGAGCCCAATGCTGTGTTACACCCACCAGTTCCCTCCGAGTGCCACACACCTCTGTGTTGTATTCCGTCAACTAGTGCATATGCTATGACACTCTCTAGCCCATGTGCACTATAACACCACCCCATGAATATGTCATGCCACACTTGCCTTCGCACGGGCTATATTGCCCCATCTAACGTGCCTTCCTCGATGCCTATGTTATAACGCACAGCGCTATGCCATACATATTACATTCTGGGATCCATATCTTTGTCACCGTGCATATGCAACGTTACACTCCCCAGCACATATTTTATATTACAACTTTAGAGGCTAGTTAGGTTACACAACACTTCCGTGTGTATATTACACTCCAAGGTGCAAATCGCATAGCACGAGCTAGTGCCTGTGCTATCTTGCGCTCTCCAATGAATCTGTCATTGCGCACAATGTATTGCATATTATATTTCACGCCCCGGTTCATCTTATATCACACTTTTTGGTGCATAGTTTATACCATACACTATATCTAGTTTTCATTTTCAATCGTGCTCTCAGGACTATATTCTATATAACATTGCGCTCACCTACCCTTTTCACGGGCATTACATTTTGCGATGGGGGCTGGAGGGTCAGGGGGTGTTTCTGCCAAGTGAGCCCGGAGTCACAGTCACAAACGTCCTCTTCTTCCTGAATAAAAGTGAGATTATGCTGCATACTTGTTCATATTTCAAGTAGTTCGCACAGACACACATTTTAAAAACAATAAAGTTCCTAATACCCGCCTTCTCTGAATAGTTAGCTTGCTGCCCCATCCACCTCCTCCCTATCCTCTGTTGTCTGAATCCATGGACTAGCCTCCTCCCTCCTGCCATGCATGGTCTGATGTGCTGCCACTGCCCTCCATTTAGCATGATGTACCAGTCCACTCCTCCTGCCCTCCATTGCCCAATTCGATGCCCCATCATTGACCTCCTGCTTAGCCTCTGTGCTTAGCTTGCTGCCCCTATTCTCCTTCCCCCTGCCCTCCGATGTCTTTGTGCATGCCCCTGCTCCATCCTTTTTGCCCACCATGTTCAATGGACATGCCACTCCTATCTACTCTGAGTGTTCTGTTGAGCTGCCACTCCCCTCCCACCTGCCTAGCATTGTCAGATGACTGTAACCTGTCCCTGACACCTCCACCCTGCCTCTCCACATTCCATGCCCCTATCCCCTTCCTCCTGTCCTCCATGGTCCATTTTACTGCCACACCCTTCTGCCCTCCCTGGTCTGTTGTGCTGCAACTGCTCCTCCTGCCTGCCCCGCGTGGTCTGTTGTGAGGCCCCTTCCCCTGAACTCTCTTGTCTGTGCCCAGGTCCTGACCCTCCCTTCTATTCTCCATGGTCCTTTGTGCATGCCCCTGCACCCTCCTTCTTGCCCATCATAGCCATTGTGCTGCACAGATTCCGCTGTATTGCTGATGTGGATAGATGCTGGGGCGAATACCGCTGAGATGGTCCGGGGGAAGGCGGGCTGGACCCAGATGAACATGCTGGTGGGCTGAACCTGTAAGATCATAAGTGGAAAACAGCTGTGCCGAATACTGATGAGAACGATGTACTGATTTCATGCTCCTGATTACGATGCAAGTGTCTGTATTGCTTAAAAACTTTATAAATAAAGTTTAAAAAAAAAAAAAAAGATGGCTTCAGGTGTGCCATATGTTTATCATAAGTAGGACTGTTAGCGCTCTAGTTGTTCTTTGGAACACTCTGGGAAGCTGCAGTAGAACACAAAGGAATCAACTGACAGTCTCTGCCCTTGTTGGATGTACATGTTTTACTGAGAATGTCAGACTTCATTCTCACATGACTGAGAAAGATAATGTGAATTTACAGAAAATAAGCTCTCAGTTTAGCTTATAGATCACCTTCCAAACCTCTGTGGGAAAAGCATGAGAAAATATTTTTCTCTCAATCATGATATCCCAGCAGAAGGCTTTTTCACATGGTGAAATCACCTTAGAACATACCACAATTCCTAAAATGAGTATGGTACCATCAACAAATGATTTACAATGTAACTAAAGTCTTAAAACCTTCTATTAACTGCAATGCTTTTTAATGAGGTGCTATCATGTATATTGGTCCCAAGATGGCTGCCAACACTTCTTGGATGAAGTGCTGACAGCCAATCAGATCTCAGGATGAGATGTGTGGTTAGGCTCCGCCCACATATATATATGATTTTACTTTTGATTTTCTCAGGAACTACTGAACAGATTGACACCAGACCTGCAAAAGGCACTTCCCTGACCTGAGGACCTCCTCTCTGCCAAATTTCAAGTAATTCTGTTCAGCCGTTCGGGCTGTACCTTGGACTAAAGGTCCCTATGGAAAATTGCATGGGGAAAACGTGTTTTGGGACCCCCCTTTTTTCTCAGCCCCCGCTTGACGAATCCCCCCAAGACTTTCAGGGTAGGAGCGGAGCAGAGCGCTCCACCTATTTTGAAAATTTCGCGAGGATTCGTCAACCGGCGCCAAAGTTATTCCAAATAGAATGTTGCGGATTTCCTATGGAAACACGGTCCTAACTATAACTATCTACTGGCGACCGGCAGTAGATAATATATATATATATATATATATATATATATATATATATATATATATATATATATTACCTACTGGCGGTCGCCAGTAGGTAGTTATAGTTAGGACCCTGTTTCCATAGGAAATCCGCAACATAGACAGGGTGCTCGTAGCGCACTGCGTGCCCACCTTGCGTGTACGGCACTAACTGCGTAAAGTGGGCGCGCGGTGCGCGAAGCGCACCGCGTGCTCACTGTGCGCGCACGGTGCGCGAAGCGCACCGTGCGCGCACGGAACGAACTGCGTTAAGTGGGCGTGCACGCCACGAATGGCGTAAAGTAACTTAGCATTTAAAAAACCGTACAAATTCACTGAAAAAACCATAGGTTTCACACACGTTATAGTTAGGAATTAGCATTTAAAAAACCTTGCAAATTCACTGAAAAAACCATAGGTTTCAGACATGTTATAGTTAGCGGAAATTTTACTGATAAAAAACCAATGAAATTCCCCCGTTATAGTTAATGCAGGCAACTATAACTCACGCGACCGCAATCTTCTGCTGATGACATATGTGTCTTTATGAAAAAAAAATATTTGTAATATATGTATAGCTAAAAATTTATGGAAGAAGACATGGGCAAATAAGTGTCTAAATACAGTATTAGCATCAGCAGAGGATTGCGGTCGCGTGAGTTATAGTTGCCTGCACTAACTATAACGGGGGAATTTCATTGGTTTTTTATCAGTAAAATTTCCGCTAACTATAACATGTCTGAAACCTATGGTTTTTTCAGTGAATTTGCAAGGTTTTTTAAATGCTAATTCCTAACTATAACGTGTGTGAAACCTATGGTTTTTTCAGTGAATATATATATATATATATATATATATATATATATATATTACCTACTGGCGGTCGCCAGTAGGTAGTTATAGTTAGGACCCCTTTTCCATAGGAAAACCTCAACATTCTATTTTGAATAACTTTGGCGCCGGTCGATGAATCCTCGCGAATTTCTCAAAATAGGTGGGGCGCTACGCTCCGCTCCTACCCTGAAAGTCTCGGGGGGGATCCGTCAAGCGGGGGCTGAGATAAAAGGGGGGTCCCAAAACGCGTTTTCCCCATGCATTTTTCCATAGGACCTTTAGAACGAGCTACAGCCCGAACGGCTGAACAGAATTACTCGAAATTTGGCAGAGAGGTAGTCCCTAGGTCAAGGAAGTGCCTTTTGTAGGTTTGGTGTAAATCTGTTCAGTAGATTCTGAGAAAATAGCCTTTAAATCAATATATATATCTGAGCCCGCTTACGGTACGCTTACCGTACGCTTACCGTAAGCGTACGGTGGCGTGCGCGAGCGCGATTCTGATTGGCTCTTAGATCTTAGTAAACATTCGAATCGGCCGAAACCAGGAAGCGGCGGCCGCCATTTTGTATATTTCACTCAGAAAAAAAAGAGTGAAAACAAGAAAAGGGGGCAATGAGGAGAGTTACAGACCCCCTTACATTTGTGAGGGGGTCAAAGAAGGACTGTAAAGTACAAAGAAAACATTTATTGATTTTAAAAAAAATCACGGGGTACGCGTACGGTAAGCTCACGGTAAGCGTACGGTAGAAAAAAAAAAAAAAAAAAATGAAAATCAGATTTAAGTGTTTAGATATTAGGGGGCTCTAAAAAGAGCCGTTGTGTTTATGAAATGATTTTTTAGTGGTACCTACAAGTAAGTACCGATGCAGAGTCTAAGGTTCAAGAGGAAGACTCTGTTCCCTTCATCATTGAAGTGCACACCATCTCCTCTATAAATGTCTTGCATGTCATAACGCAAGTTGTTGTGGTAAATGGCACCCATACCATAGTCACGGAGGAAAGCAGAAACAGATTTGTTGACGTGCTTTCTTGCTTTGTCATCGCACCGCGTGCCCACCGTGCGTGCACGGCACTAACTGCGTAAAGTGGGCGCGCGGTGCGCGAAGCGCACCGCGTGCTGACTGTGCGCGCACAGTGCGCGAAGCGCACCGTGCGCGCACGGAACGAACTGCGTTAAGTGGGCGCGCACGCCACGAATGGCGTAAAGTAACTTAGCATTTAAAAAACCGTACAAATTCACTGAAAAAACCATAGGTTTCACACACGTTATAGTTAGGAATTAGCATTTAAAAAACCTTGCAAATTCACTGAAAAAACCATAGGTTTCACACATGTTATAGTTAGCGGAAATTTTACTGATAAAAAACCAATGAAATTCCCCCGTTATAGTTAGTGCAGGCAACTATAACTCACGCGACCGCAATCTTCTGCTGATGACATATGTGTCTTTATGAAAAAAAAATATTTGTAATATATGTATAGCTAAAAATGTATGGAAGAAGACATGGGCAAATAAGTGTCTAAATACAGTATTAGCATCAGCAGAGGATTGCGGTCGCGTGAGTTATAGTTGCCTGCACTAACTATAACGGGGGAATTTCATTGGTTTTTTATCAGTAAAATTTCCGCTAACTATAATATGTGTGAAACCTATGGTTTTTTCAGTGAATATATATATATATATATATTACCTACTGGCGGTCGCCAGTAGGTAGTTATAGTTAGGACCACGTTTCCATAGGAAAACCTCAACATTCTATTTTGAATAACTTTGGCGCCGGTCGACGAATCCTCGCGAATTTCTCAAAATAGGTGGGGCGCTACGCTCCGCTCCTACCCTGAAAGTCTCGGGGGGATCCGTCAAGCGGGGGCTGAGATAAAAGGGGGGTCCCAAAACGCGTTTTTCCCATGCATTTTTCCATAGGACCTTTAGAACGAGCTACAGCCCGAACGGCTGAACAGAATTACTCAAAATTTGGCAGAGAGGTAGTCCCTAGGTCAAGGAAGTGCCTTTTGTAGGTTTGGTGTAAATCTGTTCAGTAGATTCTGAGAAAATAGCCTTTAAATCAATATATATATCTGAGCCCGCTTACGGTACGCTTACCGTACGCTTACGGTAAGCGTACGGTGGCGTGCGCGAGCGCGATTCTGATTGGCTCTTAGATCTTAGTAAACATTCGAATCGGCCGAAACCAGGAAGCGGCGGCCGCCATTTTCTGTGTTTCACTCTGAAAAAAAAAGAGTGAAAACAAGAAAAGGGGGCAATGAGGAGAGTTACAGACCCCCTTACATTTGTGAGGGGGTCAAAGAAGGACTGTAAAGTACAAAACAAACATTTATTGATTTTTAAAAAAAATCACGGGGTACGCGTACGGTAAGCTTACGGTAAGCGTACGGAAGAAACATGGCGTGCGCGAAGGAGATTCTGATTGGCCCATAGATCTTAGTAAACATTCGAATCGGCCGAAACCAGGAAGCGGCGGCCGCCATTTTGTGTGTTTCACTCAGAAAAAAAACAGAGAAAACAAGGAAAGGGGGCAATGAGGAGAGTTACAGACCCCCTAACATTTGTAAGGGGGTCAAAGAAGGACAGAAAAGTACAAAAAAAACATTTATTGATTTTAAAAAAAATCACGGGGTACGCGTACCGTAAGCTTACGGTAAGCGTACGGTAAAAAAAATAAAAATAAATAAATGAAAAGCAGATTTAAGAGTTTGCTCATCATATGTCCTCCATGTGCGCACGGTGCGCGAAGCGCATCGTGCGTTCATGGCCCATCTAGCGTAATGTGGGCACGCGGTGCGCGAAGCGCACCGCGTGCTCACTGTGCGCGCACGGTGCGCGAAGCGCACTGTGCGCGCACGGTGCGCGAAGCGCACCGTGCGCGCATGGAACGAACTGCGTTAAGTGGGCGCGCACGCCACAAATGGCGTAAAGTAACTTAGCATTTAAAAAACCGTACAAATTCACTGAAAAAACCATAGGTTTCACACATGTTATAGTTAGCTGGACATTTTACTGATAAAAAACCAATGAAATTCCCCCGTTATAGTTACTGTAGGCAACTATAACTCACGCGACCGTAATCCTCTGCTGATGACATATGTGTCTTTATGAAAAAAAAATATTTGTAATATATGTATAGCTAAAATTTAATGGAAGAAGACATGGGCAAATAAGTGTCTAAATACAGTATTAGCATCAGCAGAGGATTGCGGTCGCGTGAGTTATAGTTGCCTACAGTAACTATAACGGGGGAATTTCATTGGTTTTTTATCAGTAAAATGTCCAGCTAACTATAACATGTGTGAAACCTATGGTTTTTTCAGTGAATATATATATATATATATATATATATGTATGCACATAGATGTGTGTGTACACACACACACATATATGTGTATGTACATACGTGTGTGCGTGTGTTTGTGTGTGCACAACAAAGGAAAGAACTGATCTGCATCTAAAACTTGGGAACTACCCAGGGTTCCCTACTTTTCTGTTTTGCATAATACGAATAGGACACTTTACCCTGCACACTTTTACTCCGCATGCCATTACCCCCCAGTTTTTACACCGCAAAATCTTTTACAACGCAGGGCTTTCCAACTCAGTCAGTCAGTCAGTCAAAATTACTTTATTCGGTTCATAGCAAAAACCATAAAAGCATATAAATATAAAAAACATACAATATAAATAACATTGACAATGGACACTACAATTGAGTTAAAAAGGCATACAAGACACTTGATTTCAATTCATGAGTTACCCAATTAATTATTATATCCAAGAAAGTTTCTTCCTTAATCTCATTGAGATTACAAAAAAATTGGCAATATTAAAAGTCTCCCATGTGGAACCCAGCAGTTGTAAATATAAAAGGGCAGGTTTAACCTGCCTAAATCCTTTGTCCTTAATAAGGGGGATAATAATTTTTTTGCGAATAGGGGACAAGTATTTACAGAAGAAGACAAAGTGCACCGTGTCTTTGAGGGAAAATCCGTCACAAGAACAGATTCCCAAGTCCCTCTCCTTTGACCACCCTGGGGAATCGGTGAGCAAAAGATGGAATTTGTTCAGTCTAAACTTGGTCAATAAAAAACGATGGTTCATGTTGTTAACAGTGACCAAGTAGGGTTCAATACTGTTGGAAGTAATTACCAACTGATGAGCCCTTACTGAAGGTTTAAGTAGCTCCTTTTCTTCCCTTTCTAAAATTATCCGCTGTTTATATGCAGCTTTAACCCATTTCAGGTCCCCCTTAATTAAGTTGCCAGGTAGATCGAATAATTCGGGACGACCTAATTCTCTGAATAAGTTCTTAACATAATTTATCCAAGGAATGGAGCTGCCATACTCAAGAGATAAACAATCCTTTAGAATCACATGATTTAATTCCAAATCTGGGTTTAACCAAATTGTAATCCATTTTAACAATGGAGCTAGAGCAATATGATCCACTAAATAATCTATCCCGCATTCCTGATGAACAATAAAGGCAGGGGTTGACTGAGGTAGACATAAGATGGATTTTAGAAATTTATCTTCAACTATTTGAAGGACTTTAACATCTTTAATTCCCCATAGATCAGCCCCGTACATTGCTATAGAAAGGCATTTAGCAACATATATGTTCAAAATGGCCTGTATAGGCTTCACCCCCAATTTGCGAGCAAAGTCCAAGACAGCTAAAGTAGACCTAACAAATACATTGCCTTTAGCTGCCAATTGCGGGGACCAAGTGAACTTATCATCAAAGATAACCCCCAAGTAGGGAAATCTGCTAACGCGGGATAAAACATGCCCTTCGCAGTACAAGGTCTTAACTTTTTTTGCTTTACAACCCATAATCATGACATGTGATTTAGAAAAATTCACACTAAGATCAAGTGCTTTCATAAAATTTGCAAATGAGTCCAACAAACGTTGCAAACCCACGGGTGTACGTGCTAACAAGGCGGCATCATCGGCGTATAATAATGCCGGAATAGAAAACTTGCCAGCTCTTGGAATATCCTTGCACGACCTAGTTAAAACAGCACCTAAATCATTGATGTATAACGTAAAAAGCAGGGGGGCTAAAATACAGCCCTGTCTAACACCATTGGTGATTCCAATCCTACCAGTGCAATTACCCAGGCGATCGTATCTAACGGTGGCGGAGAGATCCCTATGTAAATCAGCCAGGAAAAATACAATGTTTTCGTCAATGCCGCACTTAAGGAGCAAATCCCACAGCTTCGACCGATTCACTCGGTCGAATGCCGAGGACAGGTCCATAAAGGCAAGATATAACTTCCCTTTTTTGGCAATAGTGTATTTGCCTATTAATAAATATAGGTTCAGACTTTGGTCTATAGTACCCCGACCTGCTCTGAACCCATATTGTAAACATGAAAGGGTCTCGTTAGCCTCCAACCACGCTGTTAGTTTCCCCAAAACTACGCGCCCTAGGACTTTAACTGCAGAATCAATAAGGGAGATAGGGCCGTAACAACTAGGGTCCCCCCTGCAACCTTTTTTTAAAATGGGTATAATCACAGATTCGGACCAAGTGTCCGGAATGCCTGAAACACAAACCCTATTAAAAACATTCATTAAAACCAAAGACCAAGTCTCAAGGTCAGATTTATAAAGGTCAACCGGAACACCATCCGGGCCCGGGGCCTTATTACTTGTCATCTTTTCAATGGCCTCGACTACCTCGATCTTAGAAACCGATAAAGTATATTGGTTTGCAGTAGGGGACGACAAGGTCGATACCCCGTTGCTTACCCCTTCATAGACTGACTTAAAATGAGTACACCACAAGTCTTCCCCTATGCCACAGTCTAATTGGCCGTTACAAGCGTCACGAAAATAGGGTTTATTCACCACAGACCAAAACTTTGCACTGTTTCTAAGAACATCCACGGAAGCTAATTCAACCCATGCATCCTCTCTAATCTTTTGCTTTCTAGTTTTCAGGGCTTTATCATATTCTTTCCTAAGCGTGGCAATAATCGCCCTATTAATAGGTTTACAACTTAGGGCGGCCTTCAGCCTTCTGTTAGCCAGGGAGCAATTTCTATCAAACCAGCCTAAATTGGTATTATCTTTACCCTTAGCAGGACAACTAAGGTCCGCAGAGATTTGGGAACAAATTGCCGAGTAAGCCTCTAAAACTTCCTTATTACCGGCGTCCAAATCCAAACAGATATTTATCTCAGGACCCACCTTCCTTCTTAGATTAGAATGAAAGTCCTCCAGAATTATTTTGTTCCATCTAATCCTACGATTCTGATCAGAGGGGCGGATATTAGATTTATCCGTCCTTTGCAAAGTTTTAGTAGGGGTGATAAAAATGTCCGAAATGCTAAGGACCACAGGGTTATGGTCACTGAAATGTGACAAAATCGCCTTATAACCGTGAATCATATCACCAAGTGCAAAGCTAATAAAAATGTAATCAATGACAGAATGTTTGCCATTCCCTTTAAAAGTAGGAATTTCCTCAGACGTCAAAGAAGGGAGTATAAGACCATAATCTGCTAAGATTGACTCAAGACAGTCTCCCTGAGCAGAATGCTCAAAATGAGCATCACCTTGTGCAGACGGACCTAGAGGATCAGAGGACAAACATTTGTCTGAACAGCCGTGGATATTAAAATCACCCAAAATTATAATAAAACAATCATTTTGGTTAGCGTCCTTGTAATCCGCCAAAAAGCGTGTTAAAGCTAAGAGATGATCAGTTGTGGTGACTCTGTCATAGGAATTATAAAAATTTACGATTAAAAAAACACCTCCCTCTAACAGGGAGATTTGTACAGCCAAACTATTCCGTGATCCTTTATCTATTTGGGTCTGTTGACCCGGTACACTAGCGGAAATTAAGGTAGCCAACCCACCCTTTGCCCTCCCCGCATTTGATGGTACTGCTGGAACAAAAAAACTCCTGTACCCATCAATAGTCAGGGTATTCTTTATGTCCCATGTTTCTTGTAAACTAATAATGTGGCCTAAACCTATAAATGCTCGCCAAGCCGGGTCATCGATTTTATTTTTCAGGCCAGCTATATTCCAACTGACCAATCTAAATAGATTGCCCAATAAACCAGGAGTAAATGCGACATGACTGTCATCCAATGGTTGCAATATATTTTCATCACGGCCAACTACCCAACTATCTGGAGTATTGTGCTCTGCCAATATCCCTAGTCATTCATTGTCATCTAGGTTTGAAAGAGCGTCAAATCTGTTAGAAACAGGGACAGCATAATTGTTAAAACCAATACCCCTAGGGGGGTCACTTAATGACGACCCAACATGAAATGGAGGATAAAAGAAACCCAGGGGGAGGACATTAACAAAATCCGTCTGGATTCTCACTGTCCCAGCCTGTTTCAATATATCCTCAACCAACCTTGGAGATCTAAAACTTACGACAATACAATCACCCACCAGACTCTTGTTTGTCCTGCCCACCCACGGGACCCTTCTAATCATCATAAAATTGTTGGCAAGATGTTGTCCCAAGACAGTTTTATTAGATAAGAAGTGGATGGCCTTGTTTTTCAGGGAAGTCCAGTGTTCTCTTTTTCCCCCTTCCAATTTTGGGACATTAGCTAAGATAATAGTATATGGACAAGCCTCAACAGGTAGATGTAGCGAGTCCCTCTTATCATAGTTAGCTAAAAAGCCCGGCCTCCCTTCAATGTTCTGAGAACCCGAAACCACCCCTTGTGTTGTACCCGTGGGATTTAAAGCTAGGGGCGGTAGGTTTACACCAGTGGCCGAGGTAGTAGAGTGAGGTACTGGTTGTTGGCGTGCGGTAATTATGGTATCCAACAAGTTATTGACCGAGGCGGTAACTGTACTAAGAGAGTTAATTGCCAGGGTACTTGGGCAAAGAATAGAAACCTTAGAGGTAAGGTGTGACTCAATTACATTCAACCGCTCCTCAATGCGCCTCAAAGTGACCAATAAAGGAGCAGTAAATAATTTAAGGTGCTCATCAAGGATATTTGTAAAGTCTGACATAGATTTTTCGCTAGTTCTATCAGTAGTGCTATCAGTAGCTGATTTAACACAATCATTCAATGCTTCTCCCAGAGTCTCGCTAACTGAACGGAGAGCCTCAGTGTTAACTTTGTTCAATCCAGGAGCGGGATTACTAGATTTAGATAGTTTTGCCGGTTTTCTAGTACCCTGAGGGTTATCCTTCGCCTTTCTTTTCCCCGTGGCAATTGTACCACCACCAACATTCAGATTAGGCCTAATCCTTAATTGTCTAGTGCGAGTAACCAGTGGGGGTTGGGCAGGACTTACTATAAGTGAGGGGGGTGACACAATTGTAGGACTAACATTAATACAAGAGCCATTCATTATCTCAAGCGGGTGCACACCATCCAAAGGGACGTTTTCTGACGAACAGTCCACAGCGGGTAATAAAGGAACAGATAATCTAATGGGGTCCAAAGACAGTCTTCGTTCAACCGAAGCGATCTCTTTCACAATGGCAGATTCTGCCTGTTTTAAATAACTGTCCAAAGTCCCCATGCCCGCAACCCTTGTGCACGCTTTAGAAGACCCTTTCGACATGCTTCCACCTAGCCGTACGAAGCACAGTCCTTCCAGATAGTATTTGACACAATAACTCGTGCTATATATTGCCCGTCACAATCACCTGTGCAGTCCCGAGGATGGGTGTTCAATCCAACAGCAGTCACTTCGCAGAGGGCAGTCCCAACCCAACCTCTATCGGCCTCTGAGGGCCTAAGAGGGCCCGCCCTTTGCCCGGGCTCAGCCCGGCGTCCGCCCGCACGCGTCCCGCGACGCGGGAGAACAGCGTCCTTTTGAGCGCCTCCGGGCGCGCAGGTAGCGTCACGGGTCGCTAGGGCAGCTGGGAGCTGTAGTGTGCTCCGCTTTCCAGGCCGCGAGATGGTGTTGCGGCGATGGCAGCGTAGCAGCCCAGGAGAGGAACAACAGGATTGCGAAAGGTAGGGAGAGCACCAGTGACGACCCCCGACCAGGCAGCAGGTCTCGCGCATACAGCAGGGCTCCAACTCAATCCATAACAAAGCATTCCCCATTACAACGCAATTTAGTATTCTAACTCCACGGTTGCGTTACTTTGGGGAATGTGTTGTAATAGTTTGCGGTGTAAAGCCCTGCGTTGTAAAAGATTTTGCGGAGTAAAAAATGTGGGGTAATGGCATGCGGAGTAACACATGCGGGGTAAAGGATGTTTCCCGCATAATACATGCACAACTCTAAGCCTGAAAGGGTATTGCTCTGAGATATATACTATACAGAGATATTGATATATATATATATATATATATATATATATATACACACACACACACACACACACACACACACATACACATATAGATCTTTGTACAAATTACTGTTAGTGCTGTACCATAGACACACTCCATAAAGCCCTTCACAAACACTGTCTGTAATATACACTTCCCGGGAAATCCCACAATTGGCACGAGCAAGACTTCCACCCACTGCCACACTCTGGTAACAAGAGTAGACCAGTTAGTCCACCCTCGTGCCCTGCGACAGGCGGCTCCCAGCGGACTCATTGGCCCTCTGAGGCCTCCAGAGGACTTGTGCCTTAGATGCCAACGCACATTTCACACTCCATGTTATTACATTCCTGCAAAATAATTGTAGTATCCTGGCAACGCGTGGGGCTCGGAGAGGAGGGGGAGCAGTCCTTGTGTCTGCCTTTCCCCCTCGTCCCTTTACAATCCAGGAAATTGCTCTGCATTGTTCGCAAGCAGTATTTCTGTTTCTTTAGAAAGGAAACGGCTGCGACCAGGGAGCAGGGAATGGTCCCTAAAGGCACGATAGCGCAGCCTAGGATTTATTACACAATACACGGCCTTCTTAATGCCTCTTTGGGAGAAGGCCCAGAATGGGAGATTCAGTGAGTGGAAACAGAGGGAGGACATCAGAGACAGGTGGGAGAACAAAGAGGGAGGGCGCGAGATAGGGAGAGGCAACTGAGAAGAGAGCGAGGAAATAGGGCAGCAGGAAGGAAATGAAGAAGAAGAAGGCGAAATAGGAAGAGGAGACACACTAAGAGAAGGGGGAAGGGGCAAGACAGGAAGAGGAGAAGAATGGGAAAGAAAGAAGCTGAGACAAGTAGTAAAGGAAGTAAGGGGGTATCAGGAAGATGTGATGGAACAAAGAGCATCCACGAGGTGAGGGAGTAAGAGGAGGAAGAAACAGAGAGAGATAAAGAAAGAGTGAAAGAGGTTGAGAAATGATAGGAGAGAGAGAAAAAAGGACTGAGCGGACAGTGAGAGGCAGAGACAGAAAGGATGGAGACATAACTGGAAGAGTAGAACTAAGAGAAAGAGAATGGCAGCGAGATGGGAGGATAAGCAAGAGAGAGAGGAAGCACATAAACAGGAAGAGGATAAGAAACGTTAGAAACAGAGAGGCATGGTGAGACAGAGAGAAGTGGGAGAAACAGGAAGGGAGAGAGACAGAGCCGAATTTGAGTCTAAAAGAGAGAGAAGGTAAGGAGGTGACACAGGAAGATAAGACAGAAGCTTCATAGAAACATGGAATGAGATAGGATAGGAAGAGGCAGAGGAAAGCAGCCAGACAAGAACAGTAGAAGATACAGACGGGGAAATCAGGGAGAAACAGGAAAAAGATAAAAAGATAGGTAGAAGGAAAAACAGGAAGAGGAGGGGAAAAGGCATACAAAGAAAGGGAAACAGGAAGAGGACAAAGACGCCAAATAGAGAGAAACAGAGAGGAAAGAAATGAGACAGGAAGAAAAAGAAGAGACGGAGAGGAATCAGCAAGAACAGGAAAAGGAAGAGACTGAGATTGAATGAGAGATGGAGCTATTCATTCAAAATTTCAAGGAAGAGAAAGAGGAAAGAGGAGCGGAATATTGATGGGAAGAAATGAAAGAAGATGCAGAAAGAATATGTGAGAGAAGAAAAGAAGGAAGAGACAGAGTGGACTGAGGGAAAACAGGAAGAGGAGAAGAAAGAAGTGGGAGGGAAACTGGAAAAGAAGGAAAAGGCGAGCAGTTGAAGCAAGAAGAGAAACAAGACAGACAGAGATGAAGGGGTGGGGCTAGATGAGGACAAGGCAAAGACAGAGAAAAGAAGTGAGAAGAAAGAGACAGAGGTTGTGGAATGAAGTGAGACGTGAAAACAAGATAGGACAAGCAAGACAGAAATAGAAGAAAGGAAAGTTAGGGGTGAACAATGGACCAAAAAGCTCACCCTGCTTAAAATGGTTAGCATTATACAGAATTCTATGGTTCGGGTAATATAAAGTTCTGAACATAGCCAAGGTTTATTACTGTGTGCATGAATCTTTCCAACTATATCACACTTACACAAATACACCCCGCCCAACCAACCAAGTATGAGGTTTATATCCAGCAGCACCTGCATTTGCTTGCAGTAGTGTGACAAAATAGACAGAAAAGAATAAAAAATGTAGACTCTAAAAATAAAGTACATGAAAATACCTTCCTACAAATATGTCAATATGTACATGATATCACCGTGAACAACTTGCCACTGAATGTGCTATGAATGTAATTAGAACAGAAAAAGCATCCAGTCATACAGCATGACGCAAGTTAGTTTGGCTGGACTGGGGAATTCAATGAGGTTTATGTAGGTTAGATATTTCTCTTATTTCTTTGTATTCTACATTTGGCGAGCCTGTATCACTGGAGTCAGTATATGTTATGTCTACATGTTTATATGGAATTGTGCCTGTGCCAACAGCTATACCCGACTGCAGGTACTCACAGCAGTACTTACACACATCCTGATATCGGAGAACATTGTTCATAACACGTCTAAGGAAAGCATACGTTCCAATATTACCCACTTTTTACACAAGCCACCACTTTTAGAAATATCAAACTTGCAACAAAAAGCACAAAACGTGTGAGTTACAAATGGCTGGTAAAAATGAAAAACCTCCACCAGTTGCTAAAAAAATGCAAAATCATTTACTCCCTGCCCTTATTTGAAGGACAAGTCAATGGCAATTTTGGATCTCCTTGAGTTAAAGAGCTTGTCTTTAATTACAAGATCACGAAAAAAAATCAAAATAGAGTATCTTTCTTTGGTATAATAGTAGCTCTTAGGCTTTTACAGACATATACAGACAGAAAAAAGAGTGTTTCCTGTATTTTAAAAACTGAAAATGTAGAAAAGTGTGCTTCTTTTGAGCTATTTTCCATTATGGGTTTATCAGTTTCAGGCCAACAGCTGAGTAGAGTGAAATTTCCTTCAATAATAGCATACACAAGCATATATTTGTAGTACAATGCTAATATTTTCCATTGGTGTCTTGTTATGTGATATTGGCTGTTTAATTTGCTAAGACAGGACAGTGTGAGTCCACATTTATCCGTCAAACAAATGTGGAAATATGTGATTTTACAGCTTTGTTCATTCACAAAAACTAAAACAAATAAATATGGATACTGATAAGATAGCCAAAAAAAGTAAATATGGACCAATACAGACAAATGTTAAAAAACATAAATACCATAAACATAGTAGCCCTAATTATAACTGAGCATTGTTGGTGCTCCAGCGAAAAGGGCAATTTTACATATCCTCCCTGCGTCACAGACCCGTCATCACACTAACTCATTCATACACGCATTCATTGGTGGGGCCCATAACACCAACACTCATACATCTCACTCTGAATCTGAAAACAGGAGGAAAGAAGCGCTAGACATGTGGGGGTACCTTATTACCTATAGTGAAAAAATATTTACATTAAATACATTATGTGCATCTGCATCTATAGAATCCTAACTTTAACATCAAGGCACTCCACCACTTGGTCGACGGACCAATTAGTTGGACTGGTTGATGGTGATTTAGAACCAGCTAAAACACATTTAAAGCTTCAGAACCTTTAATCAATACCGTATTTAAAGAATCACAAACTCATTTTCTCTTAATCAATGTTTAGTTTATCTAATTAATTCGCTTTCATTTGCATAATCTGCATTTTAGTCAACACAGAGTTCAAATTTGATTATTCGGCACAATCACAAATTAGCATGACAATTATATTTACCTAAATCTTGATATCGGTGGCCAATGTCTCAAACCTTGTTAGCCCTGCATAAATCAAATCCCTTCGGGTAAAATCGTCCAATCGAATGCAGGCTAATACCCAAATAAGTCCAGGAAAAGTTCTTTTCGCTCGGCACGACACAGTCCCAAATATATCCAATGGACCAGGCAATCGTGCAAGCAAATCGATCTACAGCCACCAACGCAAAGTCGGGACACCCTTCTGGAACGCACTAGTCTATACTCTCTTCTACAGTTCACCTTTTATAGTAATTTCTAAAACAATCGGCAACAATTTCTAAAATCTAAACACTCGGATTGGCTTAGCCCCTCAATTTTGTAATACTGGAAACGATTCCCTGAGTTTTCTTGGTTCACATGGACTTGGATATGTCATCCTTTAGATTGTACAGTTCTCATGTGAAAGGGTCCGAAGTATTAATATGCAGACCTCTAAGGACAGGTTTCCATTGTCCTTTCTGTCATTCACACTAGTTGAGTTTTGGCAGTCCTCCACGTTCCTATCCTCGACGAGGAACACTGTGCCCTGATCGGGGAACGCCTGGAGATCTTCAGAGCCATCCGAGTCTGCGCAGTAGACATGGCGCTCACACGACGGTGGCCACTTCCAAACTCCATTTTGAATATCATAGCCTAGTAGGCCCGAATGCCAACTTAAGCAAGACAAACATAAAAGTAATTAATATACGGAAATGAAGATTCTAATGTTTAAACCCACACTAACCCCTTTATATATTAATATTTTCCTAGCTTATGGCAACATTTAAAGCAATAATACTCACCATTTTGCCATACCACGAACGTAAAACCATTACAAAAGCAACATCATTCAGGCAATTTTCTATATCAATACATTCTACCATTAATATGCGTACCACAGTAAGTCATTAGAGTTATTTGCCATGCCATTAGCATTTAGTCCCGCGTGTAATTCGTGTTTATTAAGGTGTAATGTTGATTAGTGATACCACTGCAAACAATTAATACAGGTTAATATTTAAATTGATTACATAATTAGTGTTTTCATGCAAAATAGAGAAGGTATACAAATTGTTAGTTTTACCTGCTCCACCAATCCCCCCTTTGGTGATTTTTAATATCACCACAAATCCCACTAAATTTTAGTTTACATTTTTATGGAAATGAATTCTCAGTTCTCTTACATTTGGTTACGTCACATCATTTTTTCCCCCCTCTCATCCTCTCTTGTTTTCTTATACATATTTTCTTTCCATTCTTCCAGTTCTATATCTCCCATTTCTCTTTCCTTTGTTTTTTTCTCTCTTTTCTCAGCTACTTCTCTTTTTATTTTATTTTGTAACTTTCTTCTTTTTATACATACACACCCTAATCTCAATATTAATACTAGTATTATCACACAAGTCACTGGAATTAGAATCTTACCTACAAATGAACTACCTAATTTTGTTAAGAAGCTTTTTATAGTAGAAAACCCTTTACCAATCTTTTCCCAAACACTTTCAACCTCCAATGGAAGACTTTCCTCATGCAAGTCTGTTATATTCTTAATATATTTTTTTAAATCTTGACTCTCTTCAGGAATATAAGTACAACAATGCTGCACGTTCAGCATTCCACAGACTCCTCCCTCTTTTGCCAAAATAATATCAAGGGCAGGTCTATTTTGCATCACCATGGCTCTCATGGCAACCATTTAGATATTTACCAGCAAGAATCCTCCAGCAGTGCTTGTCGATAAGCGATCCACTACTGTAGATAATTTTCTAATTTTATGCGCACTCAGAGATATTCCAACGGCTGGTATCAGTGCTCCAGGAATATCCCCTACAATTTCCGACCAACTTTCTCTCCTTCTACATGTTAGTTGTCTACCTATCTCATGCACACCATCCTTTCCCCTTCCCACATGAAATATCTTTGGGAAGACCAGGCCTGGTTAACATGTGCCATACCAATGGTCCGGCAACCGATAATAAGCTTTGTTCCTGCAGATAAAATATAATCCAGGGAATACCGGATCGTTCCCTCCTTTAAATCCTCATCCTTCTATGATTCTATACATATCATAGCGGTACAAAAGGGGGTGGTGATGGACGGAGCATCAGATCCAATCAAACACTCACACCCAGTCAACAGATCTGGGTTTGATCCATCACCGTTCTTTAGCCCACTCTGCCACCCCAGTTCAGACATGGCCATATGCAAATCAGTCTGACCCTGTGCCTCATGGGAACAGTCCAGCCCGAACGGCCAAGCCATGCCTTCCCTGGACCGGAAACAAGCTTCCTAGGACCGGTTTCTGGCATTTCAGCCGTCTTCAGCCAGGCTTGCTTGAATCCAGTGGCAAAGTGAGCAAGGGACTCACGTCTGAGCATACCCTGCCAACTTATGGCGAACAAAGCGGTACAAAAGGGGGTGGTGATGGACGGAGCATCAGAACCAATTAAACACTCACACCCAGTCAACAGATCTGGGTTTGATCCATCACCGTTCTTTAGCCCACTCTGCCACCCCAGTTCAGACATGGCCATATGCAAATCAGTCTGACCCTGTGCCTCATGGGAACAGTCCAGCCCGAACTGCCAAGCCATGACTTCCCTGGACCGGAAACAAGCTTCTTAGGACCGGTTTCTGGCATTTCAGCCGTCTTCAGCCAGGCTTGCTTGAATCCAGTGGCAAAGTGAGCAAGGGACTCACGTCTGAGCATACCCTGCCAACTTATGGCGAACAAAGAGGTACAAAAGGGGATGGTGATGGACGGAACATCAGAACCAATCAAACACTCACACCCAGTCAACAGATCTGGGTTTGGTCCATCACCGTTCTTTAGCCCACTCTGCCACCCCAGTTCAGACATGGCCATATGCAAATCAGTCTGACCCTGTGCCTCATGGGAACAGTCCAGCCCGAACTGCCAAGCCATGCCTTCCCTGGACCGGAAACAAGCTTCCTAGGACCGGTTTCTGGCATTTCAGCCGTCTTCAGCCAGGCTTGCTTGAATCCAGTGGCAAAGTGAGCAAGGGACTCACGTCTGAGCATACCCTGCCAACTTATGGCGAACAAAGCGGTACAAAAGGGGGTGGTGATGGACGGAGCATCAGAACCAATCAAACACTCACACGCAGTCAACAGATCTGGGTTTGATCCATCACCGTTCTTTAGCCCACTCTGCCACCCCAGTTCAGACATGGCCATATGCAAATCAGTCTGACCCTGTGCCTCATGGGAACAGTCCAGCCCGAACGGCCAAGCCATGCCTTCCCTGGACCGGAAACAAGCTTCCTAGGACCGGTTTCTGGCATTTCAGCCGTCTTCAGCCAGGCTTGCTTGAATCCAGTGGCAAAGTGAGCAAGGGACTCACGTCTGAGCATACCCTGCCAACTTATGGCGAACAAAGCGGTACAAAAGGGGGTGGTGATGGACGGAGCATCAGAACCAATTAAACACTCACACCCAGTCAACAGATCTGGGTTTGATCCATCACCGTTCTTTAGCCCACTCTTCCACCCCAGTTCAGACATGGCCATATGCAAATCAGTCTGACCCTGTGCCTCATGGGAACAGTCCAGCCCGAACTGCCAAGCCATGCCTTCCCTGGACCGGAAACAAGCTTCCTAGGACCGGTTTCTGGCATTTCAGCCGTCTTCAGCCAGGCTTGCTTGAATCCAGTGGCAAAGTGAGCAAGGGACTCACGTCTGAGCATACCCTGCCAACTTATGGCGAACAAAGCGGTACAAAAGGGGGTGGTGAAGGACGGAGCATCAGAACCAATCAAACACTCACACCCAGTCAACAGATCTGGGTTTGATCCATCACCGTTCTTTAGCCCACTCTGCCACCCCAGTTCAGACATGGCCATATGCAAATCAGTCTGACCCTGTGCCTCATGGGAACAGTCCAGCCCGAACTGCCAAGCCATGCCTTCACTGGACCGGAAACTCTCCATGCCACTGGAATCAAGCTATCCTGGCTGAAGAGGGGTGAAACCCCGAAACCGGTCCTAGGATGCTTGTTTCCAGTCCAGGGAGGACCTAGCTTGGCAGTTCGGGCTGGACTGTTCCCATGAGGCACAGGGTCAAGAATGATTTGCAAATGGCTGGGTTCAAACTGGAAAGGCATGGTGAGCAAAAAAATGATAGATTTAGGCCCAGATCTCTGTACTGGGGTGAATGTATGACATTGTTCTGCATTCTGTCCATCAATTGTTGTTTTTGCATCTATACATATCATGGCATTCACTGGCACCTATAAAATAATTATCATACACAGTCTCATTTCTTCTGATACACAATTTTCCTCTCTGAGGCCAATCTAAAGCCATTGCGGGACTTGCTTCTCCCTTTAAGTGTTTTTCCTTTACTACGTTCCAAACTGTCTTTTCTCCTCTTCCCTCTGGTATCTTTCTTTGCATCTTGATTCTCCTCTCTTCCACCATGCCCAAGAGGTCTTTTCTTCCTTCTTTAGACTACAAGTAAGATTATTCTTAAACACTGCTTCTAATGTCAAGTCTCTAGTTTCTAAGAAATATTCACCTAAAGTCTTACCAGGTTTTATCTTATTCAATTCAGGAACTACAGGTACTTGTGAGAAAATGTTATCTACGTCAGAGAAATAGTATTCTAATTTCCCTGTTTTATAAAACAAACTTGCCAACACACTACAGGTTATTCCATATGTCACAGGAAGGTGGTGATATGTAACGCCTTCAGACAGTGATGCAGTTAATTGCATACAAACATAACAATCTCTAACGTCCATAGTTTTTACATAGTCATACAATAACTTTGAAAAAACATTATTAGAAAAATCTGTTATAGACCTATCCTTATGCAGATCAGTTCAGTCTATCAATCTAGTTACATGAGTATCATGAATCTTTTCTATATTAGTCTTGTTCTCTGTATGACCCTCTACCGTTTCGAACGTTACTTTACATGAAATTATTAAAGCCAATACACCCCACAGAAGCATTAGTAATCCTGTACAACAACAACACACTTTGCACCATCTTCGAAGGAACACACAGGTAGATTTTCTACCTTCTGTGTTTGCCATTTCCGAAATGACCAGTGTCTTTTGACTTAGCCTCTTCTATTCACAGCTAACTTTGTCTAAACCCAAGGCTCTAAGTGCCTACTTGGTTCTTTTCGGTTATAGGTCTTATCCGGTAATTCAATCTCTCTGTATCTCCTTTTGCCACTTCAGTCTGGCATTTGATCGTCTTTGTTCTTGGTTTCACAATCTTGATTCAGAATTTCCTGAACATCCGTTGTTTCTCCGATATCAGACAAGATAACTCTCAGGATTTCTGACTCTTCTTCCTCTTCAACCACTTCCGGTACAGTCACAACTAGACTTTCTTGGCTGTCTGCTTCCGCTTGTACTTCAGGAAGTGCCACATACGTCAACTCTGGTGACTTATACTTCTGGTTGGGTCTCTTAATTCGTTTTTCTTTCTTCAATTGTGTCGGATCAAGGTCTTCTGATTTTTCTTGGCTAGACACCTCATTCACTTGTTCTACTTTGGCTGATTTCACTCTAGTTAATCGATACCTTAGCCTTTTTATTTTGTTTGGCCAAATTTCCTCTTTTGCTGGCCTTTTCAACGTATTTCCCATTTCACCTCGCTCGGTTTTCCAAGCTATCTTCCTCAAGGCTCGTCCTTCTTTTGCTTCTCCTTCACTTTCTTCGGATTCGGTCTCAGGGTGATGTTTACCTTCCTTCGACTTTTCTTCTACAACTTCCTGTTCCCTGTCTACAGTTGTCCCTCCTCGTGTTCTTCCATGCAATCTTCCTGCTGACTAACTGTCCCTTCTTCTACCTGGATGTGTGTTTTCCCTACGCCTCCTCTGGGGTCTTCCGCAACAATCTTACCCTCACTCTCTGTATCTAATTCCTCACCTTCTACTTCTATGACCTCAGTTGGAATCTCTCTCATATGTGCATGTGGAGCTTCTTTGTCAAGGATTTCTTTGACAGTTTCTTCAATATTTTCCTTTACCTTTTCCTGTACTCTCACCTGTTCAGTATCTGACTCGGAGCTAGTATCAGAAATCTCCAATCGTCTTCTCAATGGCAAATTCTCTGGTTCTGTAACTTGGCTTGGTTCCAACTCTCCTCTTCTTGGGGTTGGTCTGGTTCTGGTTTCTTCGGATTCTGACTCAGAACTGGTATCTGACTCTCCCAGATATTCTTCTTCAGGTCTACCTGCAGGACTCGGGATTCGGAGAGTGTGACTCACATGAATCCAATTCTTTACTCTGGCACATTTCACAGCCGTCGTCGTGGTCAAAATCACTTGACGTGGTTTTCCCCAATGTGGGACCAGACAATTTCTTTTTCTATGCACTTTGATTCTCACCCAGTCTCCTGAGCGGGCTTCTTTTCAAGGGTGGTCGCATCCGATCTAACCTGATGAAACACAGAATGAACGGAATCAGCCAACCCCTTGCAATAATCCAACACAAAGTCATCAGATATAGGTAGTAGTTTGTTGACAGGAATGAAAACATGTCTCATCGCTCTACCCATAACAATTTCATGGGGACTCATTCCAGTATTTCTATGAGGAATAGATATAATAGTCATGAGCACTAGAGGCAAGACATCGGGCCATTTTAAACCTGTGGCCAAACACATCTTTCCCGATCTGTTTTTAATTGTGCCATTCATTTGTTCCACTACTCCAGAAGCCCCCGGATGGTAGGCACAATACAGTTTCTGTTGTACATTCAATGCTTCACAAATCAATTTTATAATTTCATTCTCAAAATGCTTTCCTCTATCTGACTCGATCGTAACTGGGAAACCAAATCTCTCAATAGGAGTTTTGCAACTGGAACCCCATCATTCCTTCTGGTTGGGTACGCCTCTACCCATCGTGAAAACAGACACACAACCACTAGGACATACCTTAGCCGATTACATGGGGGCATTTCAATGAAATCAACCTGCATTCTGGTGAAAGGACCTCCCTCCCATCCTATTGTTCCCAAGCTCACCACTGTTTTTCTTCCTGGATTGTATTGCTGACATATGAGACATCTTTGACAAAGGCTCTCAACTACAAGCCGAAACCTGGCTTTATACCATGTCTGTTTGAAAAGTCTGATCATAGCATCCCTTCCTACATGTGCCTGTCCATGGTACATCCGTGCCATGGTAGAGACCATGCTATCAGGCATGACTGGTCTTCCATCCCGATAAACCCAAACTCGGTCTGCCTCTCGGGGTGCGCATCCTGATTTTATCCACTGTTTCTTTTCCTCATCTCCTGCCTCTTCCTGTAACTGCCTCACCTCTTCCCACGTATTCACAGTGTTAGTAAAAAGTATGGGACATGAGTTCATTTCCTTTCCCCTGTTTCGATTGACTGAGTTCTGGTTGCGCGCACAATATTGCGCTATGTCATTTGCGAATTCATTCCCAGCCGATACGTAATCAGCACTCTTCGAATGGGCAGCACATTTTACTACTGCCAATTGTTTAGGCAGCTGTATCGCCTCAAGCAACTTCCCAACCACTTCAGCATTCCTTATAGGGTTTCCACTCGACGTCAAGAGCCCTCTTTGGGACCAGATTTGCCCAAAGTCATGCACAACTCCGAATCCATACTGACTATCAGTAATGACAATAACTCTCACATTCTTTCCCAATTTGCATGCTCTTCTTAACACAAACAGTTCAGCAACCTCAGCTGATCTCACTCCTCTCAGACAAGACGCCTCCAATACAGCCGCTACAGTACACACTGCGTATGCTGCACTCAAAATTCCTTCTTCGGTTCTCAAACATGGCCCATCCACAAACATCACAGTCACTTTCTTTCAGAGGCACATATTTTATGTCAGGGCGTGGCTTGGTGCAAAAGTCAAGCACCACCAAACAATCATGATCCACGTCATCCTTCACTTCCACATTTACAGCATCAGGCAACAACATTGAGGGGTTTACATTGAGACACCTCACAAGGCTCACATTAGTTGCACCCAAAATGACTTTCTCATACTTAGTTAGACGACTATGCGTCATAAATTGGGTGCGGCTCCTTGTTAAAGGGATCGCCACATCATGAGGTACAAACACTCTCACAGGATATCACATCACAATTCCTTCACTCTGCTCCAAGCTCTTACAGGTAGCAGCCACTGCTTTCAAACAACCAGGCAATGCCACAGCTACAGGATCTAGTACAGCTGAGAAATATGCAATTGATCATCTCAATTTTCCATGTTTCTGTACTAACACAGAAAGTGCACATCCATCTCTCTCACTGCAATAGAGCTCAAACTCTTTTTCATAGTCAGGCATTCCAAGAGCCGGGGCTTCACACAAGCTGTCTATTAATTGTTTAAAAGCCTTCAACTCTTCTTTGTTCAATTCAAGGGGGTCTTTCACATCACTCTTCGTCAATCGCACCAAAGGTTTTGCTATCAGTGAAAAGTTGCTGATCCACTGACGGCAGTATCCAACCATTCCAAGAAACATTCTCACTTCTCTTTGAGTCATTGGTGCTCTCATTCCCTTTATTATTCTGATCCTGTCTGCAGTCACTTTTCTCAGCCCTTTCTCAATTTTATGGCCTAAATATTGCACTTCCTTTTTGCAAAATTGTAATTTCGATGGGGATACTTTAAGTCCTCCATCCGCCAAATGATTCAGTAACGCAACGGTATCTACCACACAGGCTTCTTGGGTTCTCGATGCCACCAGTAGGTCATCAATGTATTGAACTAGTACTGAGCTTTCGGGCATTTTTAAATCTTCCAGGGATTTCTTTAGAATCT
Source organism: Triturus cristatus (assembly GCF_964204655.1). Taxonomy (NCBI): domain Eukaryota; kingdom Metazoa; phylum Chordata; class Amphibia; order Caudata; family Salamandridae; genus Triturus; species Triturus cristatus. The sequence continues at coordinate 68,718,360 of NC_140586.1, forward strand.
GATTAAATATTGATGGACATTCTGTATACCCCTGTGGGACTCGGCACCATGCCAAAGTACATTCGTCGAACCGGAACGCAAAAATCTGTTGGCTGTCAGGGTGCAATGGGATGGAAAAGAAAGCATGACACAGGTCAATGACTGTGTGTCATTCTGCATCATGAGGAATCTGATATAGGATCACTTAAGGGTTTGGTACAATGGGACAACATGGTACCACAATTTTATTCACTTTTCTCAGGTCTTGTACTATCCTGAAAGTTCCGTTAGGCTTTTTCAGACCCATGATTGGTGAATTACATGGACTACTCATTATCTCTCTCAAAATACCTTGTTCAATCATTTTGTCTATTATAGGAGTGACTCCTGCAATTATTTTGGGTGTCAATTTATACTGGGCAATATTTGGGTAACTTATTCCTTCTTTTACAGTTATCTTTACAGGGTCTATGTTTCTCATCAATCCCATATCTTCTCCTGTGAAATCCCAGAACCTCGGGTTTCACTGTTTTCTTTAGTTCCTGAGGCAATTCTTCTGGGTCAAATACAACAAATGCCTCAGTAACTTTGGGTTCCATATTGGCCATGGTCATTTTATACAGTACATCCTCATCAGGAGTTTCAAAAGCTATTCCATCCGGAGTACAGAAAATCGTGCAATTCATTTTACACAACAAATCCCTCCCTAACAAATTTACAGGGCTGGAATCGCATACGACAAAGCAGTGCATGTCAGAAAATTTCCCTATTTTAACTTTAACTGGTTCAGTAAGATACGTTTTTATCTGTCTGTTTGAGACTCCAACTACTTGGATTGTGTCATCCGAGAGAGGAAGATTTTTGACATCAGCTGATCTAACAGTTGAACGAGTAGCACCAGTATCTACTAGGAAAGTAATATTTTCATCATTTACCTTTCCATCCACAAAAGGGCCTGTCTGGTCTACCTCTAGAGTTATGCCAAGTACACACTCTTCTTCCTCTCCTCGGCACCGTCAATAACTCTCTTCTGACTCACTCTCATCGTGTTGCAGCCAATACTGCGAAACAACACTAGCGCGCGGTAGTTTTATTACCTGTTCCTCGGTGTAGAATCCTGTCTCATTACTGTATCTCTGAGGATTTAGGCTCTGTGGAAAAGGTGGCTTTGGCACCTGACACTGTTGGGCAACAACCTGCTGCTATTGTTGTGGTTGACAACTCACCTCATTCTGCACCTGTGGATTCAATGATGCATTATCGCCATTAGCACTTGGGGGCAATTTACACTCGGATTTCCAATACCTATCTTCCCTCAGTTATGACATGGCCACTTCCATTTGGCTTCGTCTAGACTAATCTGTCCCTTTCCTTTTCCAATATTAGGTTTTTGTCTTACATGGCCCATGCCATTTGCTTGTTCAATCAGTTGGGCTTCCTGCCTTTCCGCTACCTTAACCTGAGCCCACATGGCCTTCTCTTTTAGCTTGCGTTGCTTTGCTTCAATTTCGTCACTAAAATATTTCACATGTCTCAGTACTTCATCTATCTTTTTATTTTGCCAATCCACTGTATGCTGTTTAATCATTTCGCTTACCTCAGGTCTCAACCCATACACAAGTCGATATAGAAAATGACATAGATCCTTCTCACTCAATTTCTCATCACCACTGTATTGCTTAAAAGCCAATAGCAATCTCTCAAAATAGGCATGTACAGATTATTTTACTTCCTGGTGATTTCTATCAATTTTCACCCAATCATTTTCTTTCGGAGGTACTTTATTTTTCAAAAAAGTAATTACCTGCTCATACTTTCTCATTACTTCTGGATCAGGGTCACCTGTTTTAGGATTCCTAGGATACTCTTGAGTGGGCCAACCGACTGTAATTTTACATTCCGCCCATAGATCTGCGGGCACAATTATATCGAACAGACCATTCAAATCTATCCACAGTACTTTTGATAATTTGACAAATCTTTCTACTTGTCGATACCACTCCACAGGCTTCTCCCGGAGCCTGGGGAAGTCATTTGTAAATGACAAAATATCCTGTCTAGTCCAGGGAACATGCACATAACCACCTCCTGGAATCTCCCTCATAGGGCATTCCGTGACTACAACCTCCTTTTCTCTTACTGGAAAAGCTGAAAAAGTCTTATCTGTTGCATGGTCTCTTTTCCAAAACCACCTACTTTTCCATCTATCTACATCACCCCATTTCCTAAGCAATGCAATCAGTTCTTTAATTTGAGTTAATCTTCCTGCAGTATTCAAGTGCTCAATATCTTTTTCAGAGAAATCTACTCTATATGGTTTCTGTAATGATTTTATTTTCTCAAAATCAATACCCATTTCACTCGCCACTTCTTCCAATTTTTCATGCAAACTTCTCGCTCTCCAAGTTATACTTTTACAAAGAAACATTAGCTCTTCATCCTGATATGCTTTTAATTTTTCAGTTGGACTCATCCCTACTATTAATTCCTCCAACTTTATTATTAATTTTGCCACATCTAAAGGTTGAGGTTCTGTATCTTTTCGCTGTAAACACCTTAACCAATCGCTTAATTCATCTGAAGGGGGACCTACAGGCATGGTTTCATTTCTTAATCGCTCTATACTTCTTTCTGGGGACTCTGGTGCCGATTCTGTTGTCATCAGCGTTTTACTTGCTGGACTTTGATTCACTGTCAGATTTTTAGTAGTACTTAACCCTGAGGTTCATACTAATTTTCCCCATGGATTTTCTCCTGAATCTCTTTTTCCCGTCTCAATTTGCTTATTACTATTGTAAGGAATCGTTAAACAATGCTCACTATCTTTCTGTTTATCAAAGACAAGCATCACTGGTCCTATCGTTACAGGAACAGTTACGGCTTCCATATTTTTGGTCAATTCTCTAATTTTCTCAGTTAATTCCAGAGTAGTTCTAGCCAACTCAGCTGAATTCTCATTTACCATCCTAACAGGTTGTGCTGTTTCAGAGTCTCTAAATGGATTTTTTTTTCCTATATCAGGTGGCGTTTGCTCAAAAGTTTTATTTCGCGATGTTTCTTTTACTGGCGCATTCGGCGTCAGCAACGTGGAGTTTGGTTGATATGGGGGAGGATTTTTATAAAACATGTCTTCGAGCACATCATTCTCCGACTCATTCACACCATACTTGTAACCTTCTGACTTGGTAATGTTTCTCTTCACTGTACACTTTCTGCCACTAGTCTCTTCAGCGTTTCTCAGAGGGAACATCTCATCAGCCATGTTTGCACTCCGCCATCTCCTCATCCTGTCATCATGACTTTCCTGTCCACACGGTCTACCAAACATGTTATTATACCTTCCGCCACTCCGCTGTCGTTCTCTTTCGTACATCTCATCTTCCCATTCCGTTAAAGCTTCAAACTGAGTAGGTCTAGGTCTCGGTTCTAAACTCATCATCCTTTCTCTTAAGTTCCTTAATACAGCTAAACTAAATGAACCACTTTCTGCAAATGCTAGAACTCCATCTTCTTTAGTATACTTTGCCCAATTATCTAGCCAAATACATGTATGGTACCCATATTTCGCTACCATAAAAGATGCGGGCGATTTCAGTGGGGGAAGTATCTGTCCTTCCCTAGTCACAATTGGCTTATCCTTTTTAAATAGGTTCTTGATTTGCCCAAACCAGGACTTTTTCTCTTTCTCTGGTGGATCGTAATACATCATCTTTCTTATTCTTCAATCTCTAATCACTAGATTTCCTGAATCACTTCTCTACGACTATTCTGTTTGCTGTCCAATCGTAGCGCGACTCACACTAATGCACCAATCAGGAGCGTCTACGTTACACTGAAATTCTCCAATCCCAGCACGACTCACGCTAACGCACCAATCAGGAGCGTCTACGTCACACTGGCAATTCTCCACTCTTAGCGTGGCATTTCCCAGCGCACCAATCCGTGAAACTTCGTCTCTCAATGGCTGGCCAATCCCAGCGCGGTCTTTCTGACGTCAGCTTTTCTCACGACTCCTGCTTCTGCTGACCCCTCATTTACAAAAGTTATCTGCAAACTTTTCTTACGTTTTCTTCACTCAAAATCTGTTAGTAATGACATAAAAACACCACCATTGCATGTTTCTCTAAACCAAAGAGATAGCTTTGTCCAATTACACAAGAATTCTGTATTTCTCAAGAGCAGCGCTTACCTCTGCCCTTCCACAGAATTGTTCAGTTTCGCCGATAAAGTAGCACTTCCCTCTACCTTACCCTTCTAACAAGCAAAAAGGCTAACCGTTTCTCTGGGGATAAAACACATGTGGAGACTACACTGCTGCTGAGAATTAAGGCCAGAGTTTCCCGAGAGAACCTGTTGCTATTGCACTCACGCACTTTCACACAGAAATGTCCCTAACGATAACACACGACGATGTTACCAAATCGAACCCAGACAATGCGTCGTGCAACTCCAATTGCCACACATTTTCCCCGTGTACCTACAGGGCAACAAGACAATACACCGTGCGACTTCACTTGCCACACGTTTTCCCCGTGTACCTACAGGGCATCCAACTTCCTACATCCCGGAAGTCTTCAAAAACAACATAAAACGCAACACGACTCAACCTAAAAGGTTAGTACATAAATCAATCATCAATAATCAAAAATCAATAATCACCAAACCAATGCAATACAACCATAACTCTGCTACCAGAAAAACTGCTCCCGGGAAAAGGGCAATTTTACATATCCTCCCTGCGTCACAGACCCGTCATCACACTAACTCATTCATACACGCATTCATTGGTGGGGCCCATAACACCAACACTCATACGTCTCACTCTGAATCTGCACACAGGAGGAAAGAAGCGCTGGACATGTGGGGGTACCTTATTACCCACAGAATACAATTTAAGAGAGGGTCAAGAGGGACATTAAGTTTAAAGACTTCTACAACTCCAATACCCTCAGATCAAATACGCAAAAACTAACAGTCTATTAAGAAAAGAATAGCAAGCTACTGACTGCTGTGTAAGAGAATACAGAAAAGTACAAAAAGAATCTTTCTTCAAACATCTGGTACCTCTATGGGTAGCGTTTTCGCGCCCAGCCTCGCCAACTTGTACGTTCATTTATTTGAACAAAACTATGTACTCAACCACAACAACCCATATCGTCATCATCTGGTGTTGTGGAAGAGATACATAGACGACATACTAGTGGTGTGGCGGGGCACAAGCCAGCAGATTTTGTCTTTCCACACCTGGCTCAACCAACAGAATGCCTTCTTGAACTTTACTATTGAGTTCAACCAACTACGGTTAGCCTTTTTGGATATTTCTATCTTTGTACATGAGAATTCACTACATTGTGAATTATACAAGAAACCCATGTCGAGGAACTCTCTTTTCTCTTTTGAGAGTCACCACCCCAAGGCTCTTAAGGAATACCTGCCCGTAGGCCAGGTCCTGCGTATACGCAGGAACTGTTCAACAAGGGAACTGTTCGACAAACATGCCAAGGAACTGGCTACCCAACTTTGTTCAAGACAATACCCCAAGCGTCTGGTGCGACAAGCTTAGAAACGTGCATCGAATAATAACAGAGATGCTTTATTGGATGCTAGCATATGTAGGACCCCCAGTGAGAAACTTACCTTTGTTACCACCTTCTGTACTTTGTCCAACCATGTACAGAAAACGGTACGTAAGCACTGGCATATATTGAATGTAGCATCTGAAAACATCTTGCCCCCGCTGTTCGCATTCAAGAAGGGTCCCAGTTTACGCGACAGTCTGGTCCATACACGCCCATTACTGCAGCCAACCTGTGGGCCCAATACTCTGTGGTCATTACCTCCGGTTCGTGGTCACTTTCCTTGTGGTTCGTGCAGTGTTTGCCCTCAGACCATCAAGACCACATCAGTGGATATAGGGACAGACCGCCCTTGGATACTATATAATCACACTAATTGCAACTCGGAATGTGTGATCTATAGGATTACGTGTCCGTGTGGGTTGCACTATATAGGATATGCCACACGCAAAGTAAAGCTTCGCATCAGCGAGCATAAGAGTACTATTCGCTGCAAGAAACAATCTACCTGCCTGACGGACCACTTTTTGGCTAAGAAGCACAAGGCCGATGAGCTGAGATGGCTTGTGTTGGAACGTCCCTTCATTCCCCAACACATAGCTGACATCTCTAGATTCTTATTCTCTAGAGAACAAAGGTGGATTTTCAAGTCTAAGACAGACACACAAGGCCTGAACGATACCATACCGTGGGTCTCCATCTGAACTCTAGTGACTGAAACCTAAAACTGGAATGTTAATCTCAAACCATTGAGACGTGAACATCTATGCGAGGTTGTTCATAGTTATCTGCAAAGAGCAATTTGATATCTGCTCAGAAGTGATATTTGCCTTAGGAAGGTTGACACCCCTACGTCCAGGTGCTTGTCCTTCCTTTGCTTTCCTTCCAAAATACGCAATGATGAATGTTCTTTTATTAAAAAACGCTATGATTAACGTTTTTTGTTGAAATATACTCTCTACATTGATATGTGAATCTACTGGAGGCCATATGGCTCGATTCCATATTGTACTTAGCCTAGTAGCCACCGTGAGTGGTGAAATTGTTTGGCAAGAGATACCTGTTGTCTCCTATATTGAACCTTACACATCACTCAACCCTAGTCAAGCTGCGGCATATTTGGTAAATTATAACTAGCGGCAGCTGTATTGATACAACTAGTAACCAGTATATGTGTTCACATTTTTCACACTATACAAATTGGGTATTAGTTTTTATCATGATTATTAGCCACTATGTCATGCTGGACATCAGATGCCGGGGTTCATTCATTTTCGTGTTACTTGCCATCTATTATTGCGAGTTTATCGCTATGGAACCCCTAAACAGCATTCCGATTTTACATACTGACAACGAGGATAAAATTACCAGGTTAAACTACAGAAATGCCCATGCAATCGATAATTGTTTGAGGTAGATTATTATTTTTTTGTGTACTTGTTCTTGTTCGCCTCGTAGGAAGAACACTGTCAGGTGAACTTTCACATTTCTCGATGCGAGGCGGTCCCTTCTCAGTATACCTGCATTCGCAAGAGACACTAATCGCCCATACTTGCGCCGTATGTCTAAACACAGCGCGCATGCGTCATGGCGTTTATTCTGATCATGCGCTAGCTTTCATGGATATGTTCCGGTTTCCGTGCATGCTCCATGTAGCCGGCAGCAGCGAGGCGATTACTGAGACGCTCACACCTGACTTCGTTTGAACATATTGACTCTATCGAGGCGGGTATAAAAGCACCTCCCTCCTTCCCACCCCTACCTCCCAGACAGCCCGGAGGCCAGTCTGAAGTACCGACGGAGAGGTAAGGAGGGGGCTAGCTGTATGGTGGTTGGTTTATTAGCAGTTGAATGCTAAGCCCTTTGGTAGTTGAGAATTAGTAGACCATATATATTTTGTTCTACTATTAAATCAGGCTGTGTTCATGATTCTAAGACATAACAGCGATACATCACCTTGGGTACTCTATATAGGGTTCAAGCCACTATTCTTCTTACTATCATGTCATAGCTGCTTAACAAAGGCCTAGATTACAAACACAATGTTTTATTTTATAATGATTTGTCAACATTGCATATCGCGACTTACCTGTAGATAATGTATCCGTGGGTAATCTGAAGGTCATTGAGGTTTTAGTTTTTTTAGGTTTGTTTAAATGTTCAAAGGCATGTGAGAAGAGCACGAACAGGACAAGTATCAATGCGCAACTTGTCTGTTTGCTTCCACATTTGAACAGAGCGGTGCCTCCATCTCCGAGCAGTCAGCCGGGTGAGGTGAGGCAGTTCTCCCACAGAAAGCTGGGTGAGTTTTTCAACATGGTTTATATAACAGTGTATTGGCAAACATCGATTTGAGTTTTGGTCAAAAATTGGCAGTGTAGAGTAGACACTGTTGAATAGCGGCTAGTAATGCTGTGTTTTTCTGTGTGTTGCTATTTTGTGACATTTGATTCTTTTGACTCTTTATAGGAAAGAAGACATTTCTCCTACGTCAAAAGACGAGCTTATATGTATGGTAGGGTGGCTATTGCCACTGTCTAATTTGACGTCCATACGTCTATATTTTGATTGTTTTTTTTTTTTTTTTTGAAACCGTTTATTACAAATCTCAAGAATATACAAGTATGGGCCTACAACCTTCCGGCCGGCCGCTAGGAATGACAGGAGCATATGACATACGTTCATAAACACTTGGCATTGCAGAGAAGCATAATCAGGAGGTATCAACGTCGTGGGCCACATCAATCAGACCCCACAATACGGTTTCATTTTATACAAACAACGAGAGAACCACACCCACAAGGCAACCAGCAATCGAAAATAGCAGCGCGTGCTCCCCGAATGGGGGACCCCAACTATCCACAGGAGTCGAAAGAGGGGAAGGGGAACAGGGCAAGGACTGGGGGAACCCTGTGCCCGGGGCTGGGGGAAGGAGTCAGCTAAGGGGACGGGGCTGGTGAAGCAGCAGGCAGCAATGGTGGCGCGCAGATACCCCCGCGGTAGGCGTTCCAGGGGCCCCATACCTTCATCCATGTCCCAGGCTTACCCCTCGCCACATACACCACCTTTTCTCGAAACATGCACCAATCCATGTGTTCTTTCCAGGCCGACACCGCCGGGGGCTTCTGGGATCCCCACAATTGAGCAATATCACGCTTAGCTATCATATATCCCAGAGTCACCCACCACGTCTGCGGAGCCGAGTAGTCAGTTGGCTCCCACACATTCAACAGGCATCTCCTCGCTTCAGGCAGCAGAGCGACACGCGTAACCACTCGCAGGACCTCGTGCACACCACGCCAGAATCGCTCCACCTTCGGGCATTCCCACAAAATATGCAGGAAGGTCGCCAAAGCACCACACCCACGCTTACACAACCCATCCTCAGCATAGCCCATACGCAGAAGCCTTGGCCCCGTCATGTAGACCCGGTGGAGTATCTTAAGCTGGACGAAGCGAAGGCGAGCCGGTATGGCCACCTCCTTCGGAGAGGCCACCGCGGAGATCCAGTCCTCGTCGTCCAGCTCCAGCCCATCGGCGACCCAAGCCTCTCGGAGGCCAGTCAGCAAGCCCGAGCGGTCATTGATCAGTTTTTTGTAAATAAGTGAGATCGTGCTGTCTGGGACGTGGCCATCTAGCACTCTATCCTCCAGGGGGGAAGACTCCGGGATGGAGGCGACGTCTGGGAAGACGGAGCCCAGTGCATGACGGACCTGCAAGTACCGAAAGTATTCACTGCCCTGCAGCTGAAACTCCGTCTGCAGCGTCTCGAATGTTTTAAATCCCCCCCTCGTCCAGAAATCCCCCACTTTACTGATGCCTATCGTGTCCCACTTCTCGAAGCCCTTCGAGGTCCACAGGGAGCCCAACCTCTCAGACGCGTACAACGGTGACGCCCGGGTCAAACGGTCCTTCCACCCCATAGCTGCATTAGCCGCGTGCCATACTCGCACCATGACACGCGTAGGTCCCGTCAGGCGAACTTCGGGCGCGCCAGAGTAGAGCGCTCGATTGTAGTCGCCACCGGGCAGTAGCATCTTGTCCATTTCAAATGCCGGGTTTAAGGCAGGCCCGTAGAGGCCATGGTTAATTGCAGCTAGCTGGGAGGCCCAGTAATACCGTTTAATATCCGGGAGGGCAATCCCCCCATCGTACCATGGGAGCGTCAATTTCGCCAGGGCAATACGCGGCCTCCCGTCCCAGAACAGGCGGCGCTGTAGACTCTCCACCTCACGGAAGTAGCGCGCCGGGACTAAGTCCATAGTGTTCTGGAGAGCGTACAGGAAGCGTGGCAATGACATCATCTTAAACAACGCCGCCCGGCCGAGCGGCGAAAGCGGCAGGCGCCGCCAGCGCGCGACGTCCTCCTTCAAGCGCAGGAGGGGGGGAAGCAAGTTCCGCTCGTAGCGGGCCTCCGGGTCTAGAGTGATGTAGACACCCAGGTACCGAAACCCCTGAGAGGCAATCTGGATCGGACAGCCCCGCGGGAGGACGGGAGCCTCCCCGGAGAGCACATACACACATGATTTAGCCCAGTTGATGACTAGGCCTGAGTTGCGGCCGAATGAGCGCAAAACATCAACCAGGACAATCAGTGATTTACGTGGGGAGGCTAGGTATAGAAGGATGTCGTCAGCATATAGGGACACGCGGTCCTCATACTCGGGGGTCCAACGGAGACCACGGATGGAAGGATGCCACCGCAGCCACTCCGCCAGGGGCTCCAAGGCCAGCGCAAACAGGAGCGGCGACAAGGGGCAGCCCTGTCGCGTGCCCCGTCCCAGCTCGAATGGGGCCGATACTCTTCCATTCACCACCACCTGCGCCAATGGGCCCGAATACAACAATTTGACCCAGCTGATGAACCCCGGGCCAAATCCAAACTTCGCCAGCATCGCCCAAATGTATGGCCACTCAAGCGTGTCAAACGCCATGGTGGCGTCTAAGGACGCCAATATGGCCGGCTCCCTCACGAATGGGACACGTGCGAGCACCCCGTGCAAGCGCCGCAGATTAAGGGCCGTGTTGCGATGGGGAATGAAGCCGGACTGGTCTTGGTGGACCAGATCGCCCACCACGCCGACCAGCCGGTTGGCCAGCACCTTGGCGAGAATTTTGGGCTCCGCATTCAAGAGCGAGATAGGCCGATAGGATGTAACCCGGTCTCGAGGTCTCCCCTTCTTGTGGATCACCATGATTGTAGCTAGACGCTGGTCCAGCGGGAGGGAGCCCAGCGAGTGGGCCGCCAGGAACATCGCGCGGAGGTGGGGTGCCAATACATCCGGTCGCAACTTATACAACTCGATAGGGATGCCGTTCGGGGCCATGGCCTTGCCGGAGGCGACCGAGCGTATGGCGAGGGCAATTTCGTCGGAGGTGGGAGCGGCATCCAACGACACCCTGTCCACCTCCGAGAGGGAAGGCAGCGCGATATCCCTAAGCAGGGCGTGGGAATCCTCCTCCGAGCAGGGAGAAACCGGGGAATACACCTCGCGGAAATACTCCGCGAAACAAGAGACAATGTCTTCTGGCTCGGTTACACTCACGCCATCCATCCTCTCAATCAGCGGGACCACACGACTCGCTCTCTCCTTTTTATCCAACCACGCAAGCAGTTTACCAGCCTTATCACCCACATCATACAATCGCCCCTGTTGCTCTCTACTGAGGCCCCTGGCCGCCTCCGTAACGAGGGCCCTGTAGGCCGCCTGCTTAAGCTGTAGGACATGTAATGCAGCATCTGTCACCCCACCCTCTAGATCGCCCTCCAATTCGGCAATTTCGGCCTCCACCCGGGTCACCTCCTCCCGCTCACGCCTCCGGGAATGGGAGATAAGGGACAGGGCTTCCCCTCTGAGAACTGTCTTGAAGGCTTCCCACAGGGAGATAGCCGAAGGGACGGACCCCACATTCTCATCAAAGTATCGCTGCAAGGATTTAATCAAGTCAGCGCGAATAGTGGGGTCGCGCAGGTACCAGGCATTGATTGGAGCTACCCTGCCCTCACCCCTCGGGAAGACATCAAAGTGTAACAGGAGCGGGGAGTGATCTGAAATACCCCGCGCCAAATGGCGCACCTCTCCTACCCTCCCAACATAGGCCGCAGGGACAAGGACATAATCAAGCCGTGAGAGGCTACCATGGGCACCCGGGTGGAAAGTGTACTGCAGCTGCGTGGGATGTTTTAAGCGCCAGCAGTCCACCAGTCCCAGTGTATCCAAGAGGCCGGATAGCCACGCCTGTGCCCGGGGGAGGTCCCTAGGGGGGTAACGATCCACAGTCCCAGAAACCACCGCATTGAAGTCCCCCCCAACCACCAGAAGCCCCCCCGGAAGGCCAAGGAGGAGGCGCCCCAGGTCTGCAAAAGTGGTCGACTGTAGCCCCGGTGGGACGTATACTGATACAAAGACAACCACTTTGCCCTCCATTCTCCCCACCAAGACAGTGTAGCGTCCCCTATCATCATGGCGCACCTCGTCTATTTCCAACGGGAGCGAGTTCTTCGCCATGATGCCCACACCCCGTGAGCCCGACGTGAAGCCCGAGTGGGCCACCAAACGGTAGCCACGCCGATTCATGGCACAAAAAGAATTACCAATAAGGTGTGTCTCCTGCAGAAAGACTACATCGGGTGAGATTCGTTTCAGATACTGCAGGACCACACCTCGTTTGATCCTATCCCCCAGTCCATTAACGTTCCAAGACAACAAAGTCAGGTCCCTACCCCCCATCACAAACAGAAGCCATCATTCGTCCCCCCGAGAGCACCTTAATACCAATACAATAAAGGGTTTGCCTTGTGGTAAAAACGAACAACACCCCACCCCAACCCACCCATCCCAACAGAACTCCCCCCTCCCTGCACCCCTGCATGAGCCCAAACAGCCCCCCCAAAGTGCAGTGTGCCTGTCGCCCCATAGATGGTTAAACTAACTAGTCCCCCAGAGGAGGAGGGAGAACCCCCAAGAGACCCCATACGACCTCCACAGGAGGGGAACTTACTCGAACAGACGAACAGTCAAAAGTGACATCAATTTTGTCCAGAGCGAGGCCTAATATTAGTCCCTCAGTCCTGATCCGGCGAGCCCTCTCCTCCAACCGCGCCCCCCCCACCCCCCCGACCCCGATCCCCGGGCAAAGTATCCAGCCAGTCCCCGGCCGCTTCGGGACGATCAAAAAAGTGCGTGCGGCCATCCACCTCCACCCGCAACTTAGCTGGGAAAAGCATCGCATACTTGAGGTTTAGGTCCCGTAGGCGACGTTTGACTCCGAGAAAGCTCAGTCTCTGCTTTTGGACCGCTGGGGTGAAATCAGGATAGAAGTTTACGTCCATATTGTCGAGTCTGACCGGTCCTTGTAGTCTGGAAGTTTGCAGGATAGCGTCTCTGTCCCGAAAGTTGAAAATCCGGGCAATGAGAGGCCTCGGAGGGGCTCCGGCCTTAGGCCTTCCCCCGGGAACCCTGTGGGCCCGTTCCACCGCGAAGAATTTACTCAGCCCCCGGGGCTGGAGATGGGTGAGAATCAAGTCCTCCACAAATAGGTCCGCCGCCGCCTCCTCACGTCCCTCCGGCACCCCGATGATGCGGACATTGTTCCTTCGGGCCCGACCCTCGGAATCCTCCAGGCGACGATCCATCAGCGCACTCGCCTGGCCAAGCCGGCGCACCTCCTTTTGGAGGGCCGCCACATCCGTCGTGAGGCCCGATGTGGTGTGGGCCAAAGAATCGACCCGGTCGTTGGTCTTAGATAGATCGGCCCTCACCAGGCCGACATCCACGAGGACCGAGTCAATCTTCTGCGCCAGAGTGTCGAAACGCTGGTCCACCGAGGCCTTCGTCTCGGCGATAGCGCCCATGACATCCCGAAGGGTCAGATCCGCGGGCAGAGCAGGAGCATCAGTCGGGCCCTCAGGGGACCTACGCGGCACCTCGGGAGATCCCTTCTGGAGGGTGTAGCGGTCCATGCTGTTAGACTGATGGACTGCGCCACGTCGGGTCGATTTCACCTTTGCCCGGTCGCCATCTTGCTTTGTGGACATGGTTCCAGTCCCCCAATCGTGCCAATCACGTCGGAAAGGGCAGACAAGCCGGTTCACGGGCTCCGGGGTGGGGCAACCACAGGTCCGCGGGGTGGATCACAGCCGGCGGGCCGGCAGGGTACCCCAACGAGGCCACACCACCTCACAGTGCCCCGCAACCCAACCTCGCCGAGGCAGCAAGGAGGGTGCAAAAGCGAAAGTGAAAGTGCGGGGTACGCGAGTCGCCTGGCCCTGCCCGCCGCTGTTGTCCACTTTGGCTCCGGATCGCCCCACAACTCCAATCCGGGGGCCCGGCGTGGAGAAGGCCGCAAACCTCGATCGGTGCTCCCGCCGGTGTCCGAGGTCCAATTTGGAAGCGGAAAACGGGTGACACCTCAGCTCGGGTTCACCAACACAGTCCCCTCATCTAGGACAGGATATTTTCAGGATTTATGTAGGAGGTCACGGAGGTCCTCGGGAGCCTCGCACCTACGCGGCCATCTTGGTTGCGCGCTAGGCTCCTCCTATTTTGATTGTTTTATGTCACACATTACACCAACATATGCATTTTTTCCTGCAGTAGCATCTTCTCTATATCTATTTTGTTACTGGTCCTGAAGAAAGCCGGGTTAAGTGACCATCTCGGCTGAAACATGTCGACCATTTTATAATCAAGCCAGGAAATAGTCTATCTTTGTTTAAGACTATGGTTTTTTTAAATATGAAACTTAGGTAATCCTGAATAAACATATTTTTTGCCTTAGTATTCATTTTTAAACTCACATTCACACCAGAGCACTGCACTATATTCTTCAGGTTTTGAGCATAACCCCTGGCAGGAGTATTCTTCTTCTAGGAATAATCAGGCTTAGCACTTAGCAGTACCTTTTGGCCTGCAATTGTGAACTCAGACCTCTATTCCTTAGAGTTTCAGATGACGATGCTCTGCCAGTAAGGGTGGGCTGATGAACTCTCAACTCCTGCCCGGTGTTATCCTGATCTCCTTAGGGACTCTTTTTGTACTTTTCTGTATTCTCTTACACAGCAGTCAGTAGCTTGCTATTCTTTTCTTAATAGACTCTGCATCTCCTGTTAGTTTTGGGTACCTTATTACCTACAGGTAAAAAATATTTACATTAAATACATTATGTACATCTGCATTGATAGAATTCTAACTTTAACATCAAGGCACTCCACCACTTGGTCGACGGACCAATTAGTTGGACTTGTTGATGGTGATTTAGAACCAGCTAAAACACATTTAAAGCTTCGGAACCTTTATTCAATACCGTATTTAAAGAATCACAAACTCATTTTCTCTTAATCAATGTTTAGTTTATCTAATTAATTCGCTTTCATTTGCATAATCTGCATTTTAGTCAACACAGAGTTCAAATTTGATTATTCAGAACAATCACAAATTAGCATGACAATTATATTTACCTAAATCTTGATATCGGTGGCCAATGTCTCAAACCTTGTTAGCCCTGCATAAATCAAATCCCTTCGGGTAAAATCATCCAATCGAATGCAGGCTAATACCCAAATAAGCCCAGGAAAAGTTATTTTCGCTCAGCACGACACAGTCCCAAAGATATCCAAAGGACCAGGCAATCGTGCAAGCAAATCAATCTACAGCCACCAACTCAAAGTCGGGACACCCTTCTGGAACGCACTAGTCTATACCCTCTTCTACAGTTCCCCTTTTATAGTAATTTCTAAAACAATCAGCAACAATTTCTAGAATCTAAACACTCGGATTGGCTAAGCCCCTTAATTTTGTAATACTGGACACGATTCCCAGAGTTTTCTTGGTTCACATGGACTTGGATATGTCATCCTTTAGATTGTACAGTTCTCATGCGAAAGGGTCCGAAGTATCAATATGCAGACTTCTAAGGACAGGTATCCATTGTCCTTTCTGTCATTCACACTAGTTGAGTTTTGGCAGTCCTCCACGTTCCTATCCTTGACGAGGAACACTGTGCCCTGATCGGGGAACGCCTGCAGATCTTCAGAGCCATCCGAGTCTGCGCAGTAGACATCGCGCTCACATGACTGTGGCCACTTCCAAACTCCATTTTGAATATCATGGCCTAGTAGGCCCGAATCCCAACTTGAGCAAGACAAACATAAAAGTAATTAATATACGGAAATGAAGATTCTAATGTTTAAACCCACACTAACCCCTTTATATATTAATATTTTCTTAGCTTATGGCAACATTTAAAGCAATAATACCATTTAGCCATACCAGGAACGTAAAACCATTGCAAAAGCAACATAATTCATGCAATTTTCTATTTCAATACATTCTACCGTTAATATGCGTACCACAGTTAGTCATTAGAGTTATTTGCCATGCCATTAGCATTTAGTCCTGCGTGTCATTCGTGTTTATGAAGGTGTAATGTTGATTAGTGATACCACTGCAAACAATTAATACAGGTTAATATTTAAATTGATTATGTAATTTGTGTTTTCATACAAAATAGAGAAGGTATACAAATTGTTCGTTTTACCTGCTCCACCATTGGCACAAAACGTACACATTTAAGGAGCTCTATTTTCTCTGTTGTGCTGCTAAAGACTTAAAACTAAGGCCACCGTGCCCTGTGGAGGGGACTCACCAAGGTACCAGCGCTACAAAAGCATTCGCCTGCTTTGTAACTTAAATGCCTATCCCCTCTGTGAAGACCCCTTGTCTAACAGGGCTCAGGTGTAGACCTTTGAGAGCCTCCTGTTCCCAGTCCTATAAGCACATGGCCATCTACAGAACTCTCGCCACAAGCAGGCCCTTTATTCACTTTCCCATTCAGACGCCAAGCCTCCACGGGGACAAGGCTGGCACGGCTACAAGGGCACAAAGGCAGCTTTCCGAGCTTTCTCGACACACGGTGCAGACCCCTGAAAGCTGCTGCGGGCATGCACTTCACAGCTTCTGCGTGCAGCTCACCGCGCGCCCCAGCTGCCGGGCAGGAACAAGGAAATTGATGAAGGACTTGGCGTCGTCGGTGGCGGACGGTTGAATAAAGTTCTCAGGCCGGCGGTCCTGGCCTGGCAGCGTCGGCCTGCCGTCAGTGGCACATGTTCACTGGAATCCATACTAACCTTATTTTTTGTGCGTGTGCCAAGCAACCTGTCAGCTAGGCTTTCGCCCAGGGAGATGGAACGGCGCAGGCTGCCAGAGAGAGCTGCGAAGGCTGTTCAGACGAGTTTCCAGATTGTTCGTGCGCGCGCTGCCTTGAAACTGAAGCTGCGACAAAAGCCGACAACTAAACACAGGTTTTATTTTATTTGGAATTCATTCCTTCTTTCTTTCACAAATGCAACTCTATTTTCAATATGTGCCGTGTTCTTTTGATATTGATTGACAACAGCAGAGGCGCTACAAGAGCCAAATTTCAGGGGTGCGGGGGGGGGGGGGGGAGGGGTTAGGGGAGCTAACAAAAAATTTCGGCGGGGGGGGGGGGGGCGGGCTAAGAATAAAAAATTTTTTGGGGGGGGGGGTTAATTCTTCCAGCCTTAGGCAGAGTGGAGATGCAGGGGCTCTAAGAAGGGGTGAAAAACCACAAAGCCTCATTAACAAACGAATAGTCTTTTAAAGACCTCTGAAGTACACAGGTTCGGCTGCGTGTAAGCACGGGAAGATGGAAGATGTCTCAGCCTGGGCTGACACACAGGAGGGGGGGGGGGGGGATGGGGGGAGCATCTGACGGTTTGAGGGGGCTGAAGTCCTTTAAGCCCAATGGGCGTTGTGCTCCTGGACAACAGTCTACTTTATCAGCCCACACTAGGGTGACCAACTGACATGGGTGCAAATTCAGGACAGTGAGTGTAAAAATTCAGGACAAGGGGTCAAAATTCAGGACAAAAATTCAGGACAGGAGGTCAAAATGCAGGACAAAAGGTACGTTTTACAGACATATCAGAGAAGGTTGCGCAATAGTATACAAGTAAATAAATAGACAACTACTAAAGTACAAGTGAAAATAAGTTTATATTAGGTTGAGACAATTGTGCACTTCATGGTTTGTCAGTGTGCGCGCAGCTTTAAGCAAATGTGCAGGTCTTTTTGTGGTAACAAAACCGCCCCCACCTTTCCAGCTCCCAGAGAAAACGCCTGATGCCTGGTCCGGCCAGTCTGGCCTTGCTACCACCCTCCAATGGTGCCCCTCATCTTCACATAGACCCTCTCTCGTGTATTTAATTTCTTCTATAGTCCTACTCATCCCAAGTATGTGGGGCAGAGTGTTGGAGTGCGTTACAACACACACATATTATAAAGAGACAATCACTCCTATAAATGTGAAAGTCAATGTATAGGAAATGTTGCTTAAGGTAATGGGGCTTACAATGTGTAATCATACTTTCATCTGTCATTCAGTCTTTCACCATTCATTCTGTCCTTCCATCTGTGCCCGTCCATGTTCAACCATTTACAAACCTATCCATCATGTATCCTTCCATCCATCATTTCACTCATCCATCCCTCAATCCACCCTTTTACTCATCCATCCATCCACCCTTTCACCCTATCCATCCGTAGACTCATCCATCCAGTCTTCCACCCATCCATCCATTCACTCATCCATCCAGCCATTTACCTATCCAGCCATCCTTTCACTTACTCATTCATCCATCCAGTCACTCATCCTTCTACCCATTCACCCGTTCAGCCATCCATTTACCCATCCCCCTTTCACTTTCAATTCCCCTTTCACTTAGCCATCCATCCTTCCATCCATCCACCCACCCATCCATCTACTCATCCACTCATCAATCCATCCATTGAACCTATCATTCATCCATCCTTTCACTCATCCATTCATCCTTTCACTCATCCATCCACCCTTTCACTCATCTATCCATCCTTTTGTCCATCTACCCGTCCTTTCACTCACTCATCCAGCCTTACATCCACCCTTTCACTCATCCGTACATCATTCACCCTTTCACTTATCAATTCAGCAATCCATCCATCGTTTCACTCATCCATCCACCCATTCTCTCGCCCGTCATCCACCCTTTCACTCATCCATCAATCCATCATTTCACTCATTTGTCCAGCCATCCATCCACCCATCCCTTGACTTACTTACTCACTCACCTTTTCACATTAATTATGAGACCCATCAATAACTCCACCCTCGCTGTAGTTCCTAAAGCAAGGGTGGGTGGGGCAGGGTTCACTATGCCCCTGCACTTAGGGAATCTGAAAAAGTGGAAGGCATGAGTCATGCATGATGCACAGTGCCTGGACATGGGGCGACTGTGACATAGTGTTGTTTCCAGAGCTTTAAGTGGGATGTAAAAACTAGGGGGGTCTCTCCAAAAAGGTGTTTAATGTAATAAAATGCGTGGCTTAAAACACATAAGCTAAAAATCCGTGCTTAATATAATGTGCCGCCCGACTGGTATTTTTGTTGCTTGTGTCATTGATATATAATACAATAAGTAACGTTACACTTGGAACAAGTAACGTTACACCTACAACAAGCCAGAACTATTGGCTTTGTCAATGGTTGTTAGTTGCATAAAATAAAAAAGCAGCAACCATGACTGCTATACTATAACTACAATCCTTTCCTTTGAACTTCTTTCACTGCCTTCCTTCGATTAACTGGATTCTCAGGTAGCAGCAGCTCGGGCGTTTTGCACTTCCAGGTGACAGAATGCTCTGCCTGGACCGAGGCAGGAGGAGGCCACCACATGCTGTGCCAGCCCAGACTGACCTATTGTCATTCTGTATGTGGCAATCAGCCCCACACAGAATGACAATGGGCGGGGTGGGGCTGCTCTTGCACTCAGAGGAGTGCGAAGCGGCCCCATCAGGGAGCTGAGGCCTCGCAGGGGAACAGATATGTTTCCTGAAATGCCTAAAATTACGGACAAAAGGCGTCCGTTAAAAGGATCCTCACGGACAACGGACGTGATGTCCAATTTACGAACTGTCCGTGAAATTTACGGACGGTTGGTCACCCTAGCCCACACACATCGACGTTTTTTTGGTGGCAGGCTGCTAGAGATGAAGTCTAGTCCTGTCAGGATCCTACATTTTTTAAGGGGACACTGTATGGTGTCTGCAGAACCACGCCATCGGCTTATGTCCACCGAATAAAGACAGAACATTAACTGAAGAAGTTAACCTGTTGTGTGTTTTCTATTTTATTATTTAGGTAGAAGATAGGCTATTGACCATACTCAAGGTCAAATCCACATGGATGTCAAGTCACAAAAAGGCCAGGGACAGAGAGACTAACATCACACACTTTCTGATCCCCAATTGCATCACAGAGTTGACTCCCCTGTTAACCATTTGCCCCTTTACAAAACCTATTTGTCTCAGAAGGGATACTGGAAATGCAAGCTGTGGATGCAAGAGAAAGAAAAGAGGGCTCCCATAGAGCTATATTTTGAGGCAGATTTGTTATGATGTGCAAAATTAAGCAAAGACTTAGAAGGATGCACAAAAGGTATTTTGACCAGGAAAGGTGCCATTATCGGTGCACACATTGCACTTTACACTGCTTTTCACCTCTTTGTGTCAAGAGGCTGACATGGCCCGTCTGTATGGGCTGAGGGGCCACGCATCCCACCTTTTTCCTGGCAAGAAGAGTGTTTGTCAGGCTGAACAAATGTCAGCCTGGCAGACACTCTTCTTGTTCAGGTCAGGCAGTCAGGAGCTAGATGTGCTAAATGTGCATGCTCTTGGCTGCATGAGCCAAACTTTGCCGGGCTGAAGATTTCACAGCCCTGTGGGTGTGACCTCCTTAGCATGGCTAAAGTGCCAAGATGTTCTTGCCCCGTGACAAGGGGGTAAACAACTGATTGCCTCTGACCTGGGCGCTTCAGTTTTAAATCCCTGAAGTGCCCAGGGCTGAGTATCAACCAGTGACCGCTCGTCACGGTTTGGGATGGGGCGAGCAGTCTCACTGATACCATCCCTCTCTGTGACGAGTGAGGGACTGCTACTTTAATTCACTGGCTGGACTTAGATCAGCCAATGAGGAAAGGCAGCAGTCCTAACCCTCCTGGGACCACCAAGGCTTCCCTCTCGGAGAGCTGCAGTGAAGGTACGTTTTATGTGTGTTTTTAAGTTTGGTGCTTGTGTGCATGTATGTATGGCTATATGTGTATTTATGAGTGAGTTTTGTGAATGGATGTGTGTGTGTGTCTAAATGTCTGAATGCATGGATGTGAGTGTGTATGTGTGTGTGTGTGTGGCCCCTCGCCCCCTCCCTGGAAAAATTACTGTGCACCACTGTCAAGGGCATATACATAGGTGGTAGTTGGGTTGATCAGCGCGAGCAGCTATAGTTTTTGACACAAAGTCTGATCCACTAAGTTAGCCAGGCCAAGCATTATGTAACAAAATAATGCCTTCTTGAAACAGCTGTATTGTAACTTGAATTCCTATAATGCATCCTTTCTCCTGGTAACCCATTCCCTGCTGCTCAGCCAATATGAATGTAAGGTGTGTGGAATGTTAGAATGCTTGATGAGGTAGTTGAATGCTGGAGTGCCTGGTGGAGTGGTGAGAGAGACAGTTGGAGTGTGTGGGCTGAGCAGCAAGGATGCGGCTCCTGGTGGGGCTGAACCTATTATCCTACTTACCATCCTGTAACTAAGCTTAATAAAACTCTTACCTACAATCTACCTAATGGCTACCTCTGTACTTGTTTTGAATTGCAACAAGGTGCTAACAAGGGGAGAGGTTGTGGCCTTAGGGCCCGAGCTGCCAACTTTGGAGCTGGGTAGCCAGGTTTGAGGCTCGGCGTCGGCTCAGCTTCCTGTGATTCTGGGCAAATCACTTAGGGGCATATGCATCAACCAAACGAATACCGATTCCTTAATAGCGAAAAATAAGGAATCGCCATTAAGGAATCGGTAAATGGCATGCATCAACAGATTCGGTAAAATTTAGCGATTCCTTAAAAATCGCTAAATTTACCGATTCCTTAATAGCGGGGCACGCAAACGGCCTCACTAGCAAATAGCGAGTTCGGTAATACCGAATTAGCTAATAGCGAGTTCGGTAATACCGAGTTAGCTATTACCGAATCGGTAATAGCGAAATCGCAAATTGCCGCGTCGCGCCGGGAACGTGCAGATGACATCACCAACCAGGAAATACTGCTGCCCCACCCACATGTATAGGTAGGAAGTGCCTTCAAGGGGTTTGTTGAAAACTTAATTGTGTGACTTGTTTATAGGATAAATATATACCTATAACTGAGATCAATCTTATCTTTTAGATTCCAAAAGGTTATACACCATGCAATAGTCATATGTATAAGGATCTCTATTTACATTAATTTCAAAACAGTTATACAATCAGAATACAGAGAAATGAAAAAATGGACAAAAGGTGTGTGAGGAACAAAATTCATTTATATCAGTGAATGGTGATAAGGGTACATAAAAATGAGACAGTTGTATATCAAAGGGGAGACATGATTATACATCCAGTTATTACTCCACTATACAGTATATCAAACACTTTTTCAAAGATATATAACCAATTATCTAGAAAGAAGTGTGACAGTCGACGTTTCGGTCTTCATACGTGAGTTTGTGAGACCATCTTCAGGACAAGAAGTTTAAAAGTTGACCCCTATAAGTTAAAAAGTATATAATGAATATAAAGACTATACAAAACACACACCTAAGCCAGAAAAATAACAATTTGAGTAATCGACGTCTAAAGAAAAATCAATTATGACATTTCACAAATGTTGTATCAGTCAATTAAACATCCAGTGATTGTAAGACATACTACAATGATGAAACACTTTAGTCAAAGTAGAATGATCAATTATGTCAAACCACCTGTGAGCTACTTTTCTAATACTACACAGGTTTATACGATGATGTGATCTATATCTATGTGTATTAAACTGCTAATTTTATAGCCGCTAACCTAAGTATAACTGATGATAATAAGGATATTCTGATTGTAACAGTCTTTGAATATATGTAATTTAAATATTTGCAATTACCATGTAACAAAAATGTATAATATCCAATTTTTGACTGTATTGATGGCGTAGTAATCATAAAGGTAGAACCTAATATGTATCTATATATATACAATCCCTTGCCACCATATGACGAACCAACTCCGTCTTGTACATATAATGAATATCTTAATTTCAACTTCTGATGACGCAGTAGTCATAAAGATGTGACATAGAGAACACAGTATGTGTCTATATATATATACAATCCATGCCACCATGTGATGAATCAACTTCGTCTTGTACATACATTGATTGTCCTAATTTCAGCCCATTGTCACGTAGGTTTAACTGTAGGTATATTATTGGAGAGCCTACTTCGTGACACAAATAAGTCTAGGACACATACAACAGAATTGACCTTTATCCAAATATTTTATCCCATATACTTCGATTACAGGGATCGAATAGGTGAAAACAGAATATAATTAGTATATCATCGATACATTAAAAGAATTTGACAGATATAGTACATTCGAGCGTTGCTGCCGATTTACTTTAAAATCTGAATAGCATGATGCTTTTACCCCATTCCAACATGGCCGACACGTTTTCGTTACCTACATACCATGTGACCTAATTTCAAGTCCTATCTCTATACCGCTGCAACACGTATATTTAAGACCAACCGATCTCGGCAAATCCTATGCTACATGCCGCGATTCAATTGAGATGACTGCTGTGCTCACGCCAGGTTAGTTGATATTTTTTCGTTTGGCTTCTGCCATCAATGCCCCCAAGGTAGTACAATTTAACTTAAAACTACCCATTTTTCCTTTACAGTAATTTCCGTGGGATTTAAGTAAAACGCCCCCCAATTGTGGCAACAATTCCCAGTGCTCGATTCACGCAGCAAGCGAATACAGTGCCATTCACATTCGGCGTGATTGTATCTGAACCAACAGTAAGACCACTACTAAGTTGGTAGATATCTCTTTCACTTACTTTGTATGCGGTTATTAACAACTGTAACAACAACAGACTAAACGCTGTCATTTCCCTCTTGCAGTTTTTAAATACACGAATGCCGTTCTCTGCCGGTGAAACCACACAGTACCGCTAAAACTTTGACAGTTTTGCTTTTCAAATATCCTCAAATCTAAAAGGTACTTTGATACACTTTTAATTATTTTGGGCTAAGATACACGTTAAGTTGCTCCAAAGTATTGAAGATTTACGATATGATCTTTCTTTATATAGCGCCCACCGAGAGGTTATAATTTAAATCTCGATACAAAGAAAGGAAGATATCCGCGAATTTCATAATCAAATCAAACATTACGAGGTAAAATTACTTCGATTACGTGCATTAGTTGAAAGATGTTTCTCTTGGTTAAAATACATATTGGACCGTTATTGAGTATTACGGTGATTTAATAACAGCTTTTCACATTACAACGTGAATAATTTCACCGTTTTAAGTGTAATTATGATTGATTTCCTCCTTATTACAAAACTTTGTCGCGATTCGATTCAAACATGGCCGCAGGCAATTATAAACAACCCAAAATTTATTTAGTTTTAAGGAAAGGACGAATCAAATTTTCTCCTTATAATATGTTATCTGAACATGCCACTATTAGTGAAGATACAGAATGAATATTTAGCTCTTTCTGTTTATGAAATGAAACGACATGAATTTATGGTTTAAACGATCATGGTTAAAGTGCAGTATAATTTAGTAAGATGTAGCCTTAACATAATTGATCATTCTACTTTGACTAAAGTGTTTCATCATTGTAGTATGTCTTACAATCACTGGATGTTTAATTGACTGATACAACATTTGTGAAATGTCATAATTGATTTTTCTTTAGACGTCGATTACTCAAATTGTTATTTTTCTGGCTTAGGTGTGTGTTTTGTATAGTCTTTATATTCATTATATACTTTTTAACTTATAGGGGTCAACTTTTAAACTTCTTGTCCTGAAGATGGTCTCACAAACTCACGTATGAAGACCGAAACGTCGACTGTCACACTTCTTTCTAGATAATTGGTTATATATCTTTGAAAAAGTGTTTGATATACTGTATAGTGGAGTAATAACTGGATGTATAATCATGTCTCCCCTTTGATATACAACTGTCTCATTTTTATGTACCCTTATCACCATTCACTGATATAAATGAATTTTGTTCCTCACACACCTTTTGTCCATTTTTTCATTTCTCTGTATTCTGATTGTATAACTGTTTTGAAATTAATGTAAATAGAGATCCTTATACATATGACTATTGCATGGTGTATAACCTTTTGGAATCTAAAAGATAAGATTGATCTCAGTTATAGGTATATATTTATCCTATAAACAAGTCACACAATTAAGTTTTCAACAAACCCCTTGAAGGCACTTCCTACCTATACATATTATCTGCCCAAGCCCTCAAGGGTATATTGGGTTATCCACTACACAGATTGTGTTTAAGCGCAGACAATTGTCTGTTGTGGATCACTTTTAAGTGGTTTTTTATTATTTTTTTGATTGTCTCTAAAAACAATAACGTAGATGTCTGAAGCAGAGACATTATCCTATACTGATGAATATATACTGAAAATCGCTGGTGGCCCCTCACTGCTGGGCAATAAAGGCCTTACTGCCTCTTTTCCTTATGAGTCTGATCTTAATCAACTCGAGCGTCTCAAAAAGAAACTAGTACGAACAGAACTCCACGCTAAGTTTCTGACGGATTGTTTGAATGCGAATATCATTCCAACGGGTCTTCAGATCCGTAATGTTCCAATAATTTTTACTGACGACGAGGAATTTAAAACAGGGTTTAGCTTCTCCGCCAACAAATGCTCCCGCACTTGGATGGTTTTAAGTATAGAAACCGCCATTAGACAATTGAAGATCTTAGCTAAGGAAATTGAAACCCTAGAAAAAAAGATACTAGGTGACCCAGTCATTACTAACGGTAAATTCCTTCTTGACAAGGTACAGCAAACAATCAAAGAATTCGAGGAATTCAACGCTCATAAAAAAACTGAGAAATTACAAAACGATATCAAAAGATACAATAAAGAAAAAACGTATCCATACTTACAGAAGGATTTTTATAATCCTCAAAATTCTACCCAAATACCAAAGAAGAGAATTACCTTCTCTGATACTAATTCAGATACTGGTAGCGATCAATCTATAGACACAACCTATCGCCAATACGATCAACCCTCTACCTCCAGGCAGAATTTTTTAGGGCAGGATCGCCGAGGGACAGGTCCCCCTCGGAGACAACGGGGTTCCAAACGAGGATGGTACCGCAACCAATATACACCAGGGTTCCGTCAGACACGCAACCAGTATTACGAATGGTAGCACCGGACCAAACAATACCAATTTTCAACCTATCGGCTCATACCCTATCTGAACAAGAAATTGCGGTTCTCTCTTCAGGGTTGAGCTTTGTGCCTACCTACAAGAATGACTTATTCAACACCAAATTAGAAATCTATAAATTCTTCCGCACTGTGAGATTAAAAAACTTTTTCACAGGAAAGGAAAATTGTTGTAGCAACGATGTTACAGGCCTAAAAAACAAATCAACATTTTACCCTAGTAACTTTATGGTAAAAAAGGAAATACTAACATTTGAGAATGCAATTCTTATTGAGATTGATAATCTCTTCAAACAGAAGATACAATATAAATCCAATTTCTCCAAAGAAAAACAAGTTGCACTACAGAATCTCCAATCACTCCCTAATGTCCTGATAAAACCTGCGGACAAGGGCGGTGGAATAGTCCTTTGGGATAAGGACAAATATACTGAAGAGGCTCTTAAACAATTATCCAACCCTATACACTACAAGAAACTTGCAACTAATCCCACAAACAGACTTTCTACAGAAATATCAAAACTTAGCAAGTTAGGTTTTGATGGTGGTTGGCTCTCAGAGAAAGAATCTGCCTTCCTCGTAAATAAAACACCGACTGTCCCTGCTATATACTTGCTCCCAAAGGTGCACAAAGACCCTCTAAATCCACCTGGTCGCCCGATAGTTTCGGGTTGCAATTCCATCTTGAAGCCATTGGCCCAATATGCAGATTTCTTTATTAGACCATTTGCGGTTAACCATCCTGCATACATCCGGGACACTATGGCCGTGATTAACATAGTCGAAAACTTTGAATTTGATCCCCTGAATGAATATCTGGTCACTATGGACATAGAGAGCCTCTATACGAATATCCCGCAAGAGGAAGTTTTACAGATTCTATGCAATCTTCTAGACACTAGAGCTAGACCACATCAAGTGCCTACAGAATTCATTATTGAATGTGTTCGTATCTCTCTATGTGAGAATTTTTTCCTTTTTCAAAATACTTTTTATCAACAACGAAAAGGAGTAGCGATGGGAGCTGTTTACGCCCCAGACATCGCGAATATCTATGTCTCTGTATTTGAAAACGAATTTATATTCAATGTAACGAATCCATTTTTCTCTAACATCAGGAAGTGGCTTCGCTATATAGATGATGTCTTCTTAGTTTGGCATGGCACAAAGGAAGAACTCAACACCTTCCATGTTTGGCTTAATAATAGAAATACACACCTGAAATTCACCATGGAATTTAACAATGCGGAGATTAACTTTCTGGATATAACTATCAAAAATGATACTTCTAACCATCTATATACCACCTTGTTTACAAAACCAACGTCCAGAAATACCCTGCTTGAATATCAAAGTCACCATCCTCAAGCCCTTAAAGATGGCCTCCCCTTTGGGCAGTTCTTGCGTTTACGCAGAAACTGTACCTTCAAAAATGACTACTTCATTGAAGCTAAAAAACTTACAGAAAAATTAAAAGCTAGGGGGTACCCCTCCAAACTTTTAAAAAAATCCATGAAACGTGCATGGTATAACAACAGAGAAACGTTGTTGACTGTGAAAGATCGGCCACAACAACCACATCTGGTATGTGTCTCGACTTTCGGAACTCATGCTAATGCTATAAAAAAGATTGTTAGTCGACACTGGAATTTATTAAAAAATCTCCCTGAATTCCAGTCAAAACCCCTATTTTCTTTCAAAAGGGGAACTAACCTTAGAGATCGATTGGTTAGAGCATATGAAGAACGTCCTAACAACACAGTAGACAACATGAGACAGCTGGTCCCCATTGTCGGACATTTTAAATGCAATATGTGCTTAGCATGTAACACCTCGCAAACAATCAAAAAATGTACCATCAACGGTATTACTCTTACCCTTAAATCATTCTCCAATTGTAATACCTGTAATGTAATTTATTGTATACAATGTCCCTGTAAATTACATTATATTGGCAAAACAGTTCAACCAATCAAGAAAAGGATCCTACAACATCAATCTCGGATAAGATGCCACACAGAAAATGCACCACTTGTGGAGCATTATCAGAGACAGGGTCATTCAGATAAAGATATGAAATGGTGGGTACTAGATGTGATCAAACCCTCAAAGAGACAAAGTAATGTAGACCGACTCTTGACCATTAAGGAAGGTAGATTGATCTGCATGACAGATTTGATCAACCGTGGTCTCAATTCAACATCTGAATGGCACACTTTAGCTTGTCTCTAGACTTCAGCTATAATCTAGCGATATGTAATCTTTAATCTGTAATAGATACTGATCTATAACGTATAATCCATAAATAGCTCTGGTCCTATGTATAATGGTTGTTGCATACTTGATCAAACCACCTGTGAGCTACTTTTCTAATACTACACAGGTTTATACGATGATGTGATCTATATCTATGTGTATTAAACTGCTAATTTTATAGCCGCTAACCTAAGTATAACTGATGATAATAAGGATATTCTGATTGTAACAGTCTTTGAATATATGTAATTTAAATATTTGCAATTACCATGTAACAAAAATGTATAATATCCAATTTTTGACTGTATTGATGGCGTAGTAATCATAAAGGTAGAACCTAATATGTATCTATATATATACAATCCCTTGCCACCATATGACGAACCAACTCCGTCTTGTACATATAATGAATATCTTAATTTCAACTTTTGATGACGCAGTAGTCATAAAGATGTGACATAGAGAACACAATATGTGTCTATATATATATATACAATCCATGCCACCATGTGATGAATCAACTTCGTCTTGTACATACATTGATTGTCCTAATTTCAGCCCATTGTCACGTAGGTTTAACTGTAGGTATATTATTGGAGAGCCTACTTCGTGACACAAATAAGTCCAGGACACATACAACAGAATTGACCTTTATCCAAATATTTTATCCCATATACTTCAATTACAGGGATCGAATAGGTGAAAACAGAATATAATTAGTATATCATCGATACATTAAAAGAATTTGACAGATATACTACATTCGAGCGTTGCTGCCGATTTACTTTAAAATCTGAATAGCATGATGCTTTTACCCCATTCCAACATGGCCGACACGTTTTCGTTACCTACATACCATGTGACCTAATTTCAAGTCCTATCTCTATACCGCTGCAACACGTATATTTAAGACCAACCGATCTCGGCAAATCCTATGCTACATGCCGCGATTCAATTGAGATGACTGCTGTGCTCACGCCAGGTTAGTTGATATTTTTTCGTTTGGCTTCTGCCATCAATGCCCCCAAGGTAGTACAATTTAACTTAAAACTACCCATTTTTCCTTTACAGTAATTTCCGTGGGATTTAAGTAAAACGCCCCCCAATTGTGGCAACAATTCCCAGTGCTCGATTCACGCAGCAAGCGAATACAGCGCCATTCACATTCGGCGTGATTGTATCTGAACCAACAGTAAGACCACTACTAAGTTGGTAGATATCTCTTTCACTTACTTTGTATGCGGTTATTAACAACTGTAACAACAACAGACTAAACGCTGTCATTTCCCTCTTGCAGTTTTTAAATACACGAATGCCGTTCTCTGCCGGTGAAACCACACAGTACCGCTAAAACTTTGACAGTTTTGCTTTTCAAATATCCTCAAATCTAAAAGGTACTTTGATACACTTTTAATTATTTTGGGCTAAGATACACGTTAAGTTGCTCCAAAGTATTGAAGATTTACGATATGATCTTTCTTTATATAGCGCCCACCGAGAGGTTATAATTTAAATCTCGATACAAAGAAAGGAAGATATCCGCGAATTTCATAATCAAATCAAACATTACGAGGTAAAATTACTTCGATTACGTGCATTAGTTGAAAGATGTTTCTCTTGGTTAAAATACATATTGGACCGTTATTGAGTATTACGGTGATTTAATAACAGCTTTTCACATTACAACGTGAATAATTTCACCGTTTTAAGTGTAATTATGATTGATTTCCTCCTTATTACAAAACTTTGTCGCGATTCGATTCAAACATGGCCGCAGGCAATTATAAACAACCCAAAATTTATTTAGTTTTAAGGAAAGGACGAATCAAATTTTCTCCTTATAATATGTTATCTGAACATGCCACTATTAGTGAAGATACAGAATGAATATTTAGCTCTTTCTGTTTATGAAATGAAACGACATGAATTTATGGTTTAAACGATCATGGTTAAAGTGCAGTATAATTTAGTAAGATGGAGCCTTAACATAATTGATCATTCTACTTTGACTAAAGTGTTTCATCATTGTAGTATGTCTTACAATCACTGGATGTTTAATTGACTGATACAACATTTGTGAAATGTCATAATTGATTTTTCTTTAGACGTCGATTACTCAAATTGTTATTTTTCTGGCTTAGGTGTGTGTTTTGTATAGTCTTTATATTCATTATATACTTTTTAACTTATAGGGGTCAACTTTTAAACTTCTTGTCCTGAAGATGGTCTCACAAACTCACGTATGAAGACCGAAACGTCGACTGTCACACTTCTTTCTAGATAATTGGTTATATATCTTTGAAAAAGTGTTTGATATACTGTATAGTGGAGTAATAACTGGATGTATAATCATGTCTCCCCTTTGATATACAACTGTCTCATTTTTATGTACCCTTATCACCATTCACTGATATAAATGAATTTTGTTCCTCACACACCTTTTGTCCATTTTTTCATTTCTCTGTATTCTGATTGTATAACTGTTTTGAAATTAATGTAAATAGAGATCCTTATACATATGACTATTGCATGGTGTATAACCTTTTGGAATCTAAAAGATAAGATTGATCTCAGTTATAGGTATATATTTATCCTATAAACAAGTCACACAATTAAGTTTTCAACAAACCCCTTGAAGGCACTTCCTACCTATACATATTATCTGCCCAAGCCCTCAAGGGTATATTGGGTTATCCACTACACAGATTTTGCCCCACCCACATAGCCTCGACAGAGGAGCAGACAGGAGCTGGGAAGAAAGACTGCCTGTGCAGAGTGAGGCCACACCGATTCTGCAAATCATATCAGACATCCATCATGGTGCAGGAAGTGCCATCCAGCGCAGAATCTGCACGCAAGCGCAAGAAGAAGTTTTCGGACAGGGAGCTGGAGTACCTTATCGAGGGAGTCTCCAGCAAACACGACCGCCTCTTTGGCAAGCTGTCCCTCAAGGTGCCTGAGACAGAGAAGCGGCGCATCTGGCTGCGCATCCGTGAGAGGGTGAATGCGGTTGGCGTCACTACCCGCAGCATCGACGACCTTAAAAAACGGTGGTATGACCTGCGGAAGCGCGCCAAAGAGAGGATTGCGGAGAGGCTCCGGGAGGCTAGCAGGACTAGAGGCGGCACATCTACAGCACCATCCAACACAGCCCTGGAGGACCTTGTGGAAGGGACGATAGAGCGGGAAGCCGTCGTGGGGGTGACCCAGATGGACACGTCCGGCGCAGCCACAAGTGCCCAAGGTAAGATGCATGCCTGTGCCACACCCAGCATAGCGTAAATCCATACCCATGCCCCCAGCCCAATCTCACTGTGTCTGCAGCTCTGGCACAGACAGCTCCACACATGACACTAGTGCATCTTGGGAGTTGTAGTCTAGTCAGCCCAGTGTGCATGTACAGGCGTAAATCCAATGAGCATACACCACATCAGTTGTACATGGATGGAGACTGTTCATTTGTTGGACCACAGAGGGACATTAATGGGTACAACACTATGTAGGTGTAATCATCCCACTAACCATGCACTGTTTCACACACAGATGCATCACCTGGGGACTCTGACGACAGCGACCAGCTGATCATTTCGGAGACACCCGTCGAGTCAGACCAGGAGACAGCGCAGGATGCGCACGCATCGCCAACACCTGCCACCCCACCAGCACCACCTCCACCAGCGCCACAATCAACGGCACCAGCACCAGTGCCACAAGCTAAGGCACCAGCACCAGCGCCACTAGCCAAGGCACCAGCAACAGCGCCACAAGCAACGGCACCAGCAAAACAGGCTGCAGCTAGTACAGCCACAATAGCGCAGAGGCACAGGCACCAAGTTGCGCCCTTGCAGGAGATGGTAACACCCCCCCCGCAATTGGCACCCAGGCAGCGCACATACACACCACCTGATGCACCACCTGGAGGCTCAAGACACGCACGGCGTCACAGGGCTCGTCGCAGTTCCGTCTCCTCAGCCGAACAGGATGTCCCAACAACCTCTGCAATCGAGGAGAGGATGCTGCGTACACAGCGCCTGCAGGGACGACATGTGGCTAGCATTAGCTGCAATATCGTGCGCCTTGCGAGGGAGATGCGCGCCATGACTGCAGCAGTCACCGCCATGGGCACGGCGGTCAGGGACATGGGCACGGCGGTCAGGGACCAGACCACTGCGGTTGCAGAGGGCAATGCTCAGCTCAGGGAGGAGGTACATGAGCTCACCCGTGCCATGAGGGAGGGCCATGAGTCCCAGAGGAGGAGTCACCGGCAGCTAATGTTGCGTTACGCCGCCGCTACCAAGGCCATAACACGGCACAGCAACAGCACCGCTGTGTTGGCACGCCGCACAGTCTCCCTGCAGGTGGACCTTGGGCACTTCTGCGGGGATGTCGCTAAGTCACTGGGACACATCACCACTGCTGTGGAACACCTTCAGAGCAGCACATGCAGTGCTGCTGCATTGGGAGGGGATGACACAAGTGAGGCTGCCTCCAGTGTCAGCAGCGTGTCACTGGCAGAGGCCAGCACCAGGCGCCGCAGTTCGCGTGCCTCCACGGGGACAGGCCGTGGTGAGGCATTGGATACACCTGAGCGGAGGCTTGGGGTACGTGGCAAGCGCCACTAGACAGTTGGACATGCATGCAGGACCATGGTGGGGCAACCATGGCCATCCAATTATTGTGTATGCACAGGCCTGACTTTAAGGCACCTTTTATTTACATGAATGCAATCGGAGCATGATTTACAATGCTAGTTTTGTTGCACAATCCTCAGTGCTACTGTGCATTAAACAGTTGCACCACATACTAACTTGTAATGTCTCATTTTCCCATGTTTCAAAAATTATTTTGCATTATGTATGTCCGCCTCCTATGGCCCTCTGCTGTGTTTGGGATGTGTGCCTGTCGTTGTTGGGCGGGTGGTTGGTCATCCCGGTGGTCGTCATCCCTGTCCACCTCTATGGGTATCCCCCTTCTGGTGGCAATGTTGTGCAGCATTGCACATACAGCAATTATCCGGCAGCATGTTTCAGGTTGGTATAGCATGGCGCCGCCAGTCTTGTGGAGGATTCGGAAGCGGCTCTTGGGAATCCCAAAAGTCCGCTCTATCACATTCCTGGTGCTGATGTGTGCAGCGTTGTAGCGATGTTCCTGCGGGGTTGCAGGATTTAAGTATGGGGTGAGTATGTATTCACGCAGGGCGTAGGCACTGTCACCCAGAAGATAGGAGCATAGACTTAGCATTGGTGATGTACATACATGTGTGGTGTTGGGGTGGGGAAGCGTATTTCTACGTACCTAGCAGGAGTCTCTCTCCAAATTCTCTGTTGATTAGTCGCCTGTGCATTCCACTGTGGCGGAAGATGTAGGAGTCGTGTGTGCTCCCTGGGAATTGTGCCACTAGGTCCGTTATGATGTTATTGGCATCGCACACAACCTGCACGTTGATCGAGTGGTATGACTTGCGGTTCCGGAATATGTACTCATTTGCTGCGGGAGGACATATGGGGATATGCGTGCAGTCGATGCATCCAATCACATGTGGGAATTGTGCCACCTGGTAGATTGCCTGTTTGGTGCGGTCCAACTGCTGTGGGGTTGTGGGGAAGCTGATGTGTGTGTGTAGCATTGTCAGCATGGCATCTAGGAATCTCCTGAAGAAACGTAACAGTGCGCTTTGTGACACACCTCCGGCCACCGCAATTTCCCCCTGGAAACTCCCTGAGGCCAGTAGGTGCAGGCTGCATAGGACCTGAACGTGCGCAGGGATAGCATTTGTCCTGTGTGTCTGGTGCTGCAGTAATGGTCCCAGGTCTGCAATCAGGCGCATGATCATGGCACGATTGAGGCGGTACTTCTGGTACACCTCGTCCTCATTCTGCCCGAGCAAGGTGATGCGCAGTCTGTATACTCGCTCCTGGACCCTTCTCCTGCGCTGTCCTGCTGCATTGATCCGCATCCTCCTTGCAAGCACGTAGAGGGCAGCCATTTTGTGGGAGCCAACAGGGTCTCCTGGGCCACATTTAAGGGTTTGGTGATTGCCTCAAGCATTCGCACATGTATTTATTTTTTTTGCATTTACTTCTTTTTTTTTTTTCCACTTTACCTCCAGGTTTGGATTCCCCTTATTTAGCTCTTGCAAAATAGCGATTCTTGGGATTTTCGTTATTAGCGAGTTTTGTTGCATTGGGGTGCGATTCGTTATTTGCTATTGGCAGTTTCCGGGAGCTAATAGTGATTTCGGTAATTGCTAATTCGGTATATAGCGATTCGGTAAATTAGCATTTTGGGTATTAGCGATTCGGTATGTTCGCGGTTATTTATTTTGCGATTCGTTATTTGCTCAGGTTTTGGGTTGATGCATTGGGATTGGGTATTTTTACCTCAATACCGGGAGCTATTAACGAATCGGTATTTTACCGACTGGATTTTGGCTTGATGCATAAGGGTGTTAATCCCTTGCGCCTACCAAAAAATTAAATCTTTGCACGAAATGTGTGTTTCCATCTCATTATCCCAACACTCGAGTTTGTCCAGAAAGGAATGCCGTCTGTCACAAATGTGGGAAACAAGGTCCTTTTGCTAAAGTGTGTAACTTTAGAGGCAATGTTAGTACGGTATATACTGAGGATGATAAGGGTGAACAGCCGGTGGATGTAGTGAGCTCTATGTGTGATTTTTTTTTTTTTTTTTTTTTTTTTTTGAAACCGTTTATTACAGGTCTTAAAAGTATACAAGTATGGGCCCACAACCTTCCGGCCGGCCGCTAGCAATAGTAGGAACATACAACATATATTCATGGAACACGTGGTATTACAGGAGGAGCGTTTCTCAATAGATAACAATGTCGAAAACCACATCATCCAGGCCCCATTATGCGGTTTCATTTTAAAGTAAGAACAACAAAAAATTAAAACCACACCCACAAGGCAACCCACAATCAAAAATAGCAGCACGTGCTCCCCAAGAGGGGGGATCCCAACTATACACAGAAGTGTGAAGAGGGGGAAGTGAGCAAAGCGAGGACTGGGGGAACCCAATGCCCGGCAGCGGGGGAATGAGTCGGCTAAGGGGATGGGGCTGGCGAGGGATCAGGCAGCAGCGGTGGCGCGCAGATACCCCCTCGGTAGGCGTTCCAGGGGCCCCATACTTTCACCCATGTCCCAGGCTTACCCCTCGCCACATACACCACTTTTTCGCGAAACATGCACCAGTCCATGTGTTCTTTCCAGGCCGAGACCGTCGGGGGCCTCTGGGATCCCCACAGTTGAGCAATATCACGCTTGGCTACCATATATCCCAGAGTCACCCACCACGTCTGCGGCGCTGAGTAATCAGTCGGTTCCCGCACATTCAACAGGCATCTTCTCGCTTCAGGCAACAGCGCCACATGCGTAACCAGACGCAGCACCTCATGTACACCACGCCAGAACCCCTCTACCTCCGGGCACTCCCACAAAATATGCAAAAAAGTCCCCAAAGCACCACACCCACGCTTACATAACCCATCTCCGGCATAGCCCATACGCAGAAGCTTTGGCCCCGTCATGTAGACCCGGTGGAGTATCTTGAGCTGGACGAAGCGAAGGCGAGCCGGTATGGCCACCTCCTTCGGGGAGGCCACCGCGGAGGTCCAGTCCTCGTCGTCCAACTCCAGCCCGTCGGTAACCCAAGCCGCACGAAGGGCAGTCAACAGGCCCGAGCGGTCGTTTATCAGCTTTTTGTATATAAGTGAGATCGTGCTGTCCGGGACGTGCCCATCCAGCACTCTATCTTCCAGGGGGGAATATTCCGGGATGGAGGCAACGTCCGTGAAGACGGAACCCAGCGCATGACGGACCTGCAAATACCGGAAGTATTCACTGCCCTGCAACTGAAATTCCGTCTGCAGCATATCGAACGTTTTAAATCCTCCTCTCGTCCAAAGATCCCCCACTTTACTGATACCTATTATGTCCCACTTCTCAAAGCCCTTAGAGGTCCACAGGGAACCTAACCGCTCAGACGCGTATAGTGGTGATGCCCGGGTCAAACGGTCCTTCCACCCCATAGCTGCATTGGCCGCGTGCCAGACTTGCACCATGACACGCGTGGGGCCCGTCAGACGAGCGTCGGGCGCGCTAGAATAGAGCGCTCGATTGTAGTCGCCACCTGGCAGGAGCATCTTGTCCATTTCAAAAGCCGGGTTTAAGGCGGGCCCGTAGAGGCCGTGGTTAATGGCAGCGAGCTGGGAGGCCCAATAGTACCGTTTAATATCCGGGAGGGCGATCCCCCCCGTCAAACCAGGGGAGCGTCGGCTTAGCCAGAGCAATGCGCGGCCTCCCGTCCCAGAACAGGCGGCGTTGCAGACTCTCCACCTCACGGAAGTAGCGCGCCGGGACCAAGTCCATAGTGTTCTGCAAAGCGTACAGAAAACGCGGCAGAGACATCATCTTGAACAATGCCGCCCGGCCGAGCGGCGAAAGCGGCAGGCGCCGCCAGCGTGCGACATCTACCCGCAGACGCTGGAGGGGGGGAAGCAGATTCCGTTCATACCGGGCCTCCGGGTCCAGAGTAATGAAGACACCCAGGTACCGAAATCCCTGCGGGGCGATCTGGATCGGACAGCCCCGCGGGAGAATAGGAGCCTCCCCAGAGAGAACATACACACACGATTTAGCCCAATTGATGACGAGACCGGAGTTACGACCAAACGAGTGTAAAACATCAACTAGGACTATAAGTGATTTGCGTGGGGAGGCTAGGTACAGAAGGATGTCATCAGCGTATAGGGATACGCGATCCTCATACTCGGGGGTCCAACGGAGACCACGGATGGAAGGCTCCCACCGCAGCCACTCCGCCAGGGGTTCCAAGGCAAGCGCAAAAAGAAGCGGCGACAGGGGACAGCCCTGCCGCGTGCCCCGGCCCAGCTCGAACGGGGCCGATACTCTTCCGTTCACGACCACCTGTGCCAATGGGCCCGCATACAGCAATTTGACCCAACTGATGAATCCTGGGCCGAACCCGAACTTAGCAAGCATCGCCCAGATGTATGGCCACTCAAGCGTATCAAACGCCATGGTGGCGTCTAAGGACGCCAAAATGGCCGATTCCCTTATGAATGGGACGCGCGCAAGCACCCCATGCAAACGCCGCAGATTAAGGGCTGTATTGCGATGGGGAATGAAGCCAGACTGGTCCTGATGAACCAGATCTCCCACCACACCGACCAGCCGATTGGCGAGTACCTTAGCGAGAATTTTGGGCTCCGCATTCAGTAGTGAGATAGGCCGATAAGAAGTAACCCGATCCCGAGGCCTCCCTTCCTTGTGGATCACCACGATTGTAGCCAGACGCTGGTCAAGCGGGAGGGAGCCCACTGAGTGGGCCGCAAGGAACATTGCGCGGAGGTGAGGCGCCAATGTATCCGGCCGCAGCTTATACAGCTCGATAGGGATACCATTCGGGCCCATGGCCTTGCCAGAAGCGACCGAGCGTATGGCGAGGGCGATTTCGTCGGAGGTGGGAGCGGCGTCCAGCGACACCCTGTCCTCCCCGGACAGGGAAGGCAGTGCGATATCTCTGAGCAGGGCACGGGAGTCCTCTTCCGAGCAAGAAGAGACCGGGGAATACACCTCGCGGAAATACTCCGCGAAGCAGGAGACAATTTCTTCTGGTTCAGTTACACACACACCATTCGTTTTCTCAATCAGCGGGACCACACGATTCGCTCTTTCCTTTTTATCCAACCACGCTATCAGTTTACCAGCCTTATCACCCACATCATACAGCCGCCCCTGTTGCTCTCTACTAAGGCCCCTGGCCGCCTCCGTAACGAGGGCCCTATAAGCCGCCTGCTTGAGCTGGAGGACATGTAGTGCAGCGTCCGTCACCCCATCTTCTAGATTACCCTCCAGCTCCGCTATTTCAGCCTCCACCCGGGTCACCTCCTCCCGCTCGCGCCTCCGGGCGTGGGAAATAATGGATAGGGCCTCCCCTCTAAGTACTGTTTTGAAGGCCTCCCACAGGGAGATAGCTGAAGGCACTGACCCCACGTTCTCCTCAAAATAGCGCTGGAGGGATTTAATCAAGTCAGCACGAATGGTGGGGTCGCGCAGGTACCAGGAATTGATTGGGACCACCCTGCTCTCAGCCCTCGGAAAGACATCAACATGCAACAATAGCGGGGAGTGGTCCGAGATACCCCGTGCCAAATGGCGCACCTCCCCCACCCTCCCGACATGGGCCGCCGGGACAAGGACATAATCAAGCCGTGAGAGACTACCATGGGCCCCCGAGTGGAAAGTGTATTGCAACTGTGTGGGATGTTTTAAGCGCCAGCAGTCCACCAATCCCAGTGTATCCAAGAGGCCGGATAGCCACGCCTGTGCCCGGGGGAGGTCCCTAGGGGGGTGACGATCCACAGTTCCAGAAACCACCGCGTTGAAATCCCCCCCCACCACCAGAAGCCCCCCCGGAAGGCCAAGGAGGAGGCGCCCCAGATCTGCAAAGGTGGTCGATTGCAACCCCGGTGGGACGTACACTGACACAAAGACAACCACTTTGCCCTCCATTCTCCCCACCAAGACAGTGTAACGTCCCCTGTCATCATGGAGCACCTCATCAATTTCTAATGGGAGCGAGTTCTTTACCATGATACCCACACCCCTCGAGCCTGACGTGAAGCCCGAGTGGGCCACAAGGCGGTAGCCACGCCGATTCATGGCGCAGAAGGAATTGCCAATTAGGTGTGTCTCCTGCAGGAAGACCACATCAGGGGAGAGTCGCTTCAGATACTGTAGGACCACACCTCG
Source organism: Triturus cristatus (assembly GCF_964204655.1). NCBI lineage: Eukaryota > Metazoa > Chordata > Amphibia > Caudata > Salamandridae > Triturus > Triturus cristatus. Next base: position 68,757,340 of record NC_140586.1, read on the forward strand.
TTTGATCCTGTCCCCCAATCCATTAACGTTCCAAGACAACAAAGTCAATTCCCTACCCCCCATCGTACACAAAGACCATCATTCGTCCCCCCGAGAGCACAGTAGAGCCTACACAAAAAAAGGGTTGCCTTGTGGTAATAACAAACAACGCCCCATCCCTGCCCACCCACCCCAACAAAACTCCCCCCTCCCTGCACCCCTGCATGAGCCCAGACAGCCCCCCCAATGTGCAGTGTGCCTGTCGCCCCATAAATAGTTAAACTAACTAGACCCCCAGAGGAGGAGGGAGAACCCCCAAGAGACCCCACACAACCTCCATAGGAGGGGAAATTAAGCAATCCGACGTATAGTCAAAAGTGGCATCATTTTTGTCCGGAGCGAGGCCTAATATTAGTCCCTCAGTCTTGATCCGGCGGGCCCTCTCCCCCGGCCGCTCCCCCCCCGCCACCCCGATCCCGATCTCCAGACAGAGTATCCAGCCAGTCCCCGGCCGCTTCGGGACGATCAAAAAAGTGTGTGCGACCTTCCACCTCCACTCGCAGCTTAGCTGGGAAGAGCATGGCGTACTTGATGTTTAGGTCCCGAAGACGGCGCTTGACACCAAGGAAGCTCAGTCTCTGCTTCTGGACCGCAGGGGTGAAATCAGGATAAAAATTAATATCCATATTATCAAGTCTAATCGGTCCCTGTAGTCTGGAGGATTGCAGGATAGCGTCTCTGTCCCGAAAATTAAAAATCCGGGCGATGAGAGGTCTCGGAGCGGCTCCGACCTTAGGCCTTCCCCCGGGAACCCTGTGGGCTCTCTCCACAGCAAAGAATTTACTCAGCCCCCGTGGCTGGAGATGGTTGACGATCAGGTCTTCCACGAAAAGGTCCGCCGCCGCTTCCTCACGTCCCTCAGGCACCCCGATGATACGGATGTTGTTACGCCGGGCCCGACTCTCGGAGTCCTCCAGGCGACGATCCATCAGCGCACTCGCCCGAGCAAGCCGGCACACCTCCGTTTGCAGGGCCGCCACATCTGTCGTAAGGCCCGATGCGGTGTGGGCCAAAGAACCAACTCGGTCGTTGGTCTTGGAGAGATCGGCCCGTATCAGGCCAACATCTAGGAGGACCGAGTCGATCTTCTGCGCCAGTGTGTCAAAACGCTGGCCCACAGAGGCCTTCATCTCGGCGATGGCGCCCATGACATCCCGCAGAGTCAGATCCGTGGGCAGATCGGGGGCATCAGTAGGGCCCTCAGGGGACTTGCGGGGCACCTCAGGAGATCCCTTCTGGAGGGTATAGCGATCCATGCTGTTGGACTGTTGGGCTGCGCCACGCCGGGTCGATTTTACCTTTGCCCGATCGCCATCCTGTTTCGTGGCCATGGTCCCAGTCTCCCGATCGCACCAGCCACGTCGTGAAGGGCAAGCAAGCCGGTCCACGGGCTCCGGGGGGGTGCCACCCCAGATCTGCGGGGCAGGATCACAGCCGGCGGGCAGGCGGGGTCCCCCAGAGAGGCCACACCAACACACAATGCCCCGTGACCCAACCTCGCATAGACCGCAAGGAGGGTACGAAAGCGAAAGTGAAAGTGCGGGTTCCGCAAGCCACCAAGCCCTGCCCGCCGCTGTTATTCACTTCGTCACTGGATCGCCCCACAACGCAAATCCGGGGTTCGGCTAGGAGAAGGCCGCAAACCTCAATCGGTGGTAAAGTCGGTGTCCGAGGTCCGATTTGGAAGCGGAAAACGGGCGCCACCTCAGCTCGGGCTCACCAACACAGTCCCCTCATCTGGGACAGGATATGTTCAGGATAGTGATAGGAGGTCGCGGAGGTCCTCGGGAGCCTCGCACCTACGCGGCCATCTTGGTTGCGCGCTAGGCTCCTCTCCCTCTATGTGTGATTTGATGCTTGCGGTCAAAGATGAATCTGATGATTGTGTGGACCCTGTGGTGGATAATTTTTTTCAGGGTAAGTCCATTCAGTTGTTAGTAGATTCTTGTGCATGCATGACCATGATTACTGAGGAGCTGTTTGAGCACAATTGGATGGATAAACCTCTGGAAGCTCCAGAGAGAAATCCTGTATCCTATGAGGGTAGGATCGAGTTAAAGTTTTTTTTTTAAACCAATTTAATTTTTATGAAAAGGTGCATTAGGGGGAAGGTTTATGTTGCAAAGAAAGGACTAAACATTTTGGGATGGTATCACATGGGACTTTTTTGGCATGACCCTCAGACCAGGTACTAAGGAACAAGTGCCTGTGGTGGATAAACATATCCAGGGTGAGGGTTTGACTGTGTGGTCCAACAGATTCAAGAGTGTGTTTGCTAACAAGTTGGGTCATGTTTAAAGGGTTCAAACATCTCATCAAGGTGAAGGACCAAGCAGTTCTGGTCAAGCATAAACTGTGTAATGCTCCCTATAGCGTCAGAGATGATTTATTTGATGAGCTCAAGAGGATGTGTGAGTCTGGGGTTATCGAACTCATTGAGTCTTCCTTATGGTTGTCTCCACTGGTTGTGGCTCACTAGAAGAATGGCAGTCTCAGAGTGTGCATTGACTTGCGTAGTCTTAACAAAGCAATTCAGATTGACTCGCATCCCCTTCCCTGTATCGATGACATACTTTCTAAGTTTGCAGGCTCTAAGTTGTTTTCAAAGATTGATCTATCCTCTGCTTATCATCAGGTAGTGTTGGATGATAGTTGTAAGCATTTGACTGCTTTGGTTTCTCCGGTAGGGACCTTTCAATTCAAAGAGGATGCCATTTGGGCTTGCCTCAGTATTCCAGAGCATCATGGAAAAGGTTTTGGAGGGTGTTGAGGATACCGGGTTTTCCACATGAAATACAGATCTGTTCTTTGCAGCAGGCCTATTGGCCCTCTGCGCTACTTTATTGTGAATCAAAACTGCCACTAGACAAAACCCCAATCTCTCTCTCTCTAGCAGGAACATTAATCACAATAGTTATCTTGACATTTTTATTGCTGCCTAAAAGCTGGACCACAAGGAACTCTGCAGCAAGTGTTTTTAAATCATAACTTATTGCTAAACACAGCGCCCCCTCTAAGGTCAGTGCCCTCCCTAACCCCTCCAGGTCAGCGCCCAGTGTTGCCACCCTAAAGCCAGCCCTGCACACACACATATACTTAAACATGCATTCAGGCATACAAGCAGACATGCACACACAGTTGCAGGCACGCACACAAAGACAGTCACACAGACATACGCATTCACTCTCCAGCCCACAGACAAACACACACTCAGGCTTTTAAACACACTACACAAACTTACCTGGGGCAGGTCTATGAATTTTGACTTTCCTGTCCAACTGAAGCATACCAGAGGCAGAACTACGAGCTTCCACCCAATCAGAAGCTGGAATAGGGTTTAAGGTACCAAGCTTGACTGTCTTTCTCTATTCCAGCTTCTGACAGAGCAAAAGGGTGTGTGATTGACAAGCCCTGAAGCTCCATTATCTGACATGCAATCACTGCGTGATGCTAGTGCATTATGTCAGACGTGTATGTGTGAGGCTAGGCTGTAACAGCCCTCGCCTGACACATGCGAAATACAGGTAGTGGAGCCCTCTTCTGCTGGCAAGGTAATATTACAGCTTTTACATCCAAACAAATGATCCATGAGATTGTTTGTTTTCATGTAAAAACTGTAACATGCTGAACAGTAGTTGCAGAGGGAGGCAGTGGGTCGATGCCCTGGCATCCCTTTGGGGGCAGCCACTACTGGTCTTAATTCCCCAATTTACGTGATAGCAAAATCACTGTTGTATAAATAAGTGAGAAGAACATACTCAAGCAAACCTTAATGGGAATGTTATCATCTAGCAAAGGTGGCTAATTAGAAAGCACTTGTGCAGTAATAAAAAAGGAAAATGTTAACAATTTCTATTTTTAGGAAGATAAGAAGTAGGAGGATGAAAAGAGAAAAAGAAGGGGGAAACAACTAGTTCCTTGATTGAGCAACTTCAGGGAATGAGCAGGACTTTCAAGGGGGTACATTTCATGTGGATGAGTAGGCGTCTGCTGCTGTTAGGAAAGTCACTTACAAAATATGGGGAGAGACTCAGTGAGCGTACAGGCAAATCTTACAGCATTTCAAGGAAGACGAAAAGGTTGTGGAATGCAAGTAGGGAGGTGGAGGCTTCTTCCTCTTCATGGATGTCTGCCTGATCTCCTCTTCTTGAATTTGGTTTGCCTAGAAAGAGCTTAAGTAGAGACCACGTGTGTATGATGAAAGGCTGAGTAGTTTACAAGGTCACTTTAAAAAAAAAAAATATCTTTATTGTTAATTCAAAACATCGACAGTATTCATGTACAGACATATATCCCACAAGGAACACTGTAGATTCATTGTCTCAATACAAGAGTGGGGATATTTTTGTTATAGGTTCTCCCTTCAGAGATTAATTTCTTATCTTAAGTCTATTGACCAACAACTTGTCATCCACTGAAACACTCCCCTAACGGAACCTGCCAGATTGATATCCGAAATTTACCTTTGAGCCAATCTTGGGGTATCCCCCTGTCCTGTGCCCTGACCGTGAGTAACAATTCTAATGTGATGTTCCCCGTCCTGTGATTCCTGCAGGGAATGCGGGCCATGCTCTTCTATCTCCTGTACCATCACTCCCCATGCCTCCGGGAGCATGCCATCTTTTCTAGTATTCCTCATATGTGCCTCCTCGGCTCGTGCCCATTCTTTTTTTCCATTTGCTTATCTGCAGCTTCTGTTGGGCCAACCAATGAATCACTATGCGCCTCTTAGCTATTGTAAGCTCCAGGATCAGGAATCGCCTGCTCGTCTTGCTATTAGGGTTCCTGGGGATCAGACCGAGGAGACAGGTTCTTATCTCCAGGATTATCTTCCATTTCGTTACTCTTGTTCAATTGCTCCAGGACGGCTGTCCAATAAATTTGTATTATTTGGTAATTCCATACCATATGCACAAAATATGCCTGTATATGTTGGCATCAGGGGCACTTCGGGTCTCTAGATTTGTTAATGGCGTGTAGCCGCTGGGTGAAAGATAAGTCATGTGTATTATGCTATACTGTATTTGTTTGAACCTATTACATACTGACACTTTGTGGACTCCTTCATGAATTCTTTCCCAATATCGTGTCGTTATCTCATGTGAACTAACCGCTTGCCATTTCTCCTCTACTTTCAGGGGCCTAATCTTTTTACCATCTCTCAGTGCCCTGTATAAGTGAGTGACAAGCTTCCGGCCACCCACCATGGCAATCATGGTGACCAATATATTAGTGTGCTCCGGGCCTCTGGAAATGACAGCCATAGTTGCCGAGCCGTAGCTGCTATCTTGGCGTATTGCAGAAATTGCCCCACCCCAAGTTTAAACGTGTCCACCGCATCCTGGTAGGTAATAAACCTATTCTCAGGATATAGATCTGACAACATTAGGCAGCCCCCTCCTTTCATTTGTCAGTTGACATTGTTCGTTCTATTTGTGCGAATTGCGGCATGATCCAGATATCTGCCTCTGGCGCGTATGGTCTCTCTTTAAAAAGCCTCCTAATGGTTCTATCCCATATTTTAGCCATTAGCCCTATATGGGGAGGGTACCTTTCCCGTTTCGTCTCGTGTATCCAGAGAAGCGCTCCCAGCTGTTACCCACCGTAGGTGTCTGCAAGTAAGGACCGCTCCCAGAAGAGGTCCGTATCTAACCAGGCTATAGCATGTTGTCATTGAGATGCCAGATAATATAGCTCCAAATCTGGGATTTCCAGTCCTCCCTTGTCCCATTTTCGCTTCATCACCTCAAGGCTAACCCTACAACGTTTCCCATTCCACAGTAATTGCATAAAAAGTGTATCTAGTTCTTTAAATATTCTTTGCGGAATTTCGAAGAAGGACCCCTGCATGGTAAAGAGACATCTGGGCAGCACCACTCTTTTTTATCAGGGCAATTTTCCCCATCAGGGACAATTTTAATGTGTTCCAAAAGTTTATGCTCCCCTGAAGACCCTTGAGTATCCTCCCCATATTATGCTTGTAAAAATTATCCTTCCCTCTAGCTATCCGTATCCCCAGATACCGTACCATTTCTGGTTCCCATGGGAGCCCCAACTCAGGGCGCTGGGATTCTGCTCTCCCCTCCTCTGTCCCAATCGCATATAATTGTGATTTTGGTTTATTAATACGCAGGCTTGAGGCCTTGGCAAACTTTTCTAAAGCCCTTAGCAGTATTGGGATTGTTTGGGTTGGCTGACGCAAATACACCAATGCGTCGTCCGCGTACAATGACACAATATGTTCAGTATTACCCACCAAAATGCCCTGTCCCTCTAGTACCGCCCGGAGGTGACACGCTAATGGCTCCATTGCCAGGGCAAATAACAAGGGGGAAAGCGGACACCCTTGCCGTGTTCCCCTCTGTATCGCCACGTAATCTGAGACGTATCGTCCCATTCGGACCCTCGCCATGGGCTTTCTCATAGAGCAATTTCACCCAGTTTACGAATCCCACCCCAACCCCTTTTTAGAAGCACCTGCCACAAATATTCCCATATGACCGATTCAAACGCTTGTTCGATATCTAAAAATGCTAATGTGCTGTGTTGTGCATTGCCCCCAATCGTTTGCATTATATGTGCAAGACGGTGGATGTTTCTTAACGTTTTTCTACCGGGCATAAACCCTGACTGATCCACATGCACTAGCTGTGGGAGATATGGAAGTAGTCTACTTGCCAGCACTTGACTGATAATTTTAAGGTCGACGTTCAACATGGAGATGGGTCTATATGAATTGGGAATCAGTGGGTCTTACCCTGGTTTAGGAATCATTACTATCAATGCTTCGCGCATTGAACCCGGCAATACGCCCCTCTTACCGGCTTCCATAATAATTTCCAATATTCTTGGAACCAAAACCCCTGAGTATTCCTTATAGAATTCCGCCGCAAGGCCATCCATACAAGGGGATTTAGCAGTTTTCAAGTGAGTTATCACCGCTTTTATCTCGTCACCCCCGAATGGAGCCCCCAGGGATTCTTGAATCTCTGGGTCCAAACAGGGCAATTCCACTGCAGCAAGGTAGGCTTCTATAGTCTGCATGTGTGTAAGGTCTTGGGGCTCCGAATATATCCTATTCAGGTGGGTTGCAAATGTCTTATTAATCTAATGCTGTGTATAGACCCTTTGCCCTTGATCGTCGTTAATTGCCAGAATTGGTTGAGTCTGTGTCTCCATACTAATCAGTCATGCCAGTAGGCGCCCAGACTTGTCGCCTTCCATATACCATTGGCTTCTACTCTTATTTCTGTTAAATTTGCCTAATGTATCCCAGATACCCCCTATCCTTTGTCGTTGCACCATCCATTGAGCTGGACTCTCTGTATCTGTGCGGAGTGCTTTTTCTTGGATTGCCAGATGTTGTTCTTGGCATTTCAAATCTTGTTCTGTCAGTTTCCTGACCCCTCCTCAGTAGACATACACACCCCCGCATCACTACTTTCATTGCATCCCAATCAAGCGCTTTAGTGCTGGCGATATTCCAGTTTGTGTCAAAATATTCACGGAGTTCCTTTTCTAGCGTGACCTTATATACTAGATCAGTTAATGCCTCCATGTTTAGTCTCCATAGCGGGACCTTAGATCTCGGTGCATATATTATAAGCAATGGTGAGTGATCCAATAAGTAACCAGCCAGGTATTGTGCCTCTTCTATTCAGGTAGCTGCCCCTGTCTGTATGAAAGAAGAATCCAGTCTGCTATATGTATTTGTCGCCGGTGTGTGACAAGAATACACTCTTTGATAGAGGTTACGATGGGCGCCAGATATCCACAAGGTTATAGTTGAGTAGCACCTGGCGCATGGCTTCTCTTGTTTTCGGTTTAGCCTATAGTCTCGGGGGATATCTATCTAATGCCCCGTCTAGAGCACAGTTATGATTCCCTGCAACAATCAATTCTACCTCTGGTACCAGATCCAGCTGCCCAAGGACTGTCCCCAAAAATTCGACATCATCACTGTTTGGAGCATATATATTTATGAAGCATACATTTCATCCATCAAGTGTCTCTTCCACCCCTACATATCTCCCTGCTGGATCTAGGCTAGATTTTACTGCTTTAAATGGGACTCCCGGTGCCACTTAAATCAGCGCACCTCTGGCATACCTCGAATAAGATTTTGCAAAGAACTGTCACCTCCACGTACGTTGGGCATCTTTAAGGCAATCACCCCACAGTGCGTTTCTTGAAAAAAGGCTATATTCACTACATATCTCTTGAGGTACATCGCTACCCGAATCCTTTTAACCACATTATTAGGCCCCCTAACATTCCATGTTATGAACTTATAGTTCTGTCTATCGCTTGGCATGGCTGCGATGTACTATGGTATGTTTCCTCAGCTACTGTTTAGGGAAACCCATTGGTGTCAGGCAAGGTAAACCCTTCTCTTATTCCTCCAGTTTGTCTGATAAATCTCCTCGGTGCGTCCCAGGAATTGAACTTTCTGACATAACTGTGTAAACGCCAGAAATCACCTCCCCCAGGCAGTAGAACCTCATTCTCATAACCCAACCCTGGTCTAAGGACTTGGAGCTCCGCCCCATATCAACCTCCCACCCTCTCCCTAAATCCCTCCCCACAACGTGATAATCAACAAATGTAGACAATAAGTCTTAGATTCCAATTTCTGATATTCGAACAGACTGTCAGGCACTGCGCCACCCCCCCCCCCCCCCCAACTGGCGGTCTAGCGTGTTTCATCACATCGGTGACAGTCTTGGTCTCCCGGTCATTTAGAGGAGCCCCCACCTAGTTATCTTGTAGCTCGTTCATCTCCCCTTATTTCCAAATTCTGTACTTACAGTGACAGCGCCCATAACTTCCAATGGATCAGTCTCCGGTACTATCGTGAGCTACCATAGGAGCCTGCATCGACTTGGCTAGGATCACCATCTGATTGTGATTGAGTTTCTTGAACTAAACAGAGTAGAGAAAACTGGTTCTGCATTGGAATCCCTTCCATCTCGGTTTGTAAAGTACCGTCTGGACCCACCAAGATACGACCCTTCTCTAAGGAGTCCTGCGGCCTGGATCTCTGTTCTCTGTTGTTGCGTCACTGACTCCGTTGTCATCCACTCCTTTTCCTCTGTTCTCGCCAGCCTTGGTTTTGATCCTGTTTAGCCAGGCCTATTGAGTCCACCCAGTCCGTAGCCTCTTGTGGAGTATTGTAAAAGTGAACTCTATCTCCATATTGTATTCTGAGCCGAGCCGGAAACATTAGACTGTATTTAGTATTGAGCTCTCTTGATCTTCTCTTGATTCCTAAAAAAGTAATTCCGTAAATCTTGCACTTTTCTGGTGTAGTCAGGGTAGATATGAATATCTTGATCTTCAAATTTAGGTGGGCCCTTTGTGCGAACATACTGTAGTATTATATCCCTGTCTCTAAAGTTAAATAGACGGGCAATCAGGGCTCTGGGTGGTGATCATGGACTCGGTGGGGGACCGAGCGAACAAAGGGCCCTTTCTATGGCAAACATTTTGGAGAGCCTAATATCCGGAAAAGCCGACTTCAGCCATTCTTCCAGGAAAAGGTCTGCCGCTGAACCCTCTGCCTTCTCCGGAAATCCCAAAATTCGTAAATTATTCCTCTGCGATCTCCCTTCAGCATCTTCTGCTTTGTCTTTGAGGCGGGTGGATTGCTCCTGAAGTGAGGTTACTGTTTTACGGAGTCACTGGACTTCCTCTCTTAGCGTGCCCAGTTCTCCTTCTGTACTCATAATTTGATCCGCCACTTTCCGTAGATCTAGGCGCAGATGATCAATATCCATCGCCATATTGTCAATTTGTGACTCTAACGCCACTCTGGAATCTCTTATGGCCTCCAGAATATCTGTTTTACCGCGCGCAATGGATCCCTGATGCTGTGACTGCTCAGGCTCTGGCCGTTTGTGCTTGAAGGAAGTTGGGCCTGGCACTGTATACAGCATTATCTTGTTAGCTTGCGCTCCCCTTGTCAGTTTATCTTTTCCCATAGTTAGGCCTGTAGTGGTTGCTTAATGTACGTCTATTACTTTTGTCTGTATTGCCAGGTCCAGCAGGGGGTCGAACAAGGACTCAATAAGGGTAATCTCCAGCCGCCTTTTAGTTATCTGTTAGTGCCCTTAACAACACGCTTGATGCTACTCTTCAGGGGTTCCCCGAGCAAGCTAGTACCCCCATCCAGACTTCTCACACCAATCTGGGGGATCCACTCACTGTTTGGCGTCCTCCCAGTGTACTCCTCGTTTTGCGCTGTGTTATCGCAGGGCGAGGCCTTCGATCATCGCTACCCCAATGTCTATATCTAAGCCGGGTTGTCCCCACAAACCCCACCGGGGGTACACATTCCTTTCTCACTACCTCCTTCTGTTGGCCGGGGCCATCGCGCTCTCAGAGCTCCCCAGGAGGTACGCAGATTCGTCAAGTCCGTCCCGGTCAGGAGCCTTGCGGCCTCTCGGTCCAGGTCCTTCCCGCCGTTAGTGTGGGCCCCCTTGGCTTATCATCATAGACGGTGTCTCCGGGTACCTTTTCAGGATGACCGGCGGGGTCGGATTTGACTCACGCATGAGACTTGTCTGGGCAACAGGCTTACACGAATTAAATTGCAGCCTAAGCCTCCGCGTTCTCAGTGTTTTTCAGGAGGCGCTGAGGTGCACTAAGTCCGCCCCAAACAGGGGCCTCTCGGTCCCGCGACCCATCTCAATCTCCACCGTTGGTGTGGGCACCCCTAATGTGCTGCCGCAAGCGGCAACTCCTGGTAGCTGTTCAGGATAGCCGGCGGGGTTGGCCGTGTCTCGTCCCCATCAACTCCGGGCCTCACGCATAATACTTGTCCGGGCCTCATGTCTCGGCAAAACTGGGCAGCCGCCAGGAGCTCCATGACTGCAGCTCTCTGTCCTCAGAGCTCCTGTAGTGCTAGCGGCAGTCTTGTGGTTTGACACCCTGTGATGACCTTTGACTACCATTATTTTAACTGACTTTAGTGTGTTATTTTATCCTAGTCTGGATGTACGATGTCCTGCATATGCCTAGCTTCTATTACAAGTTTCTTTCTTGTAATCTTGCTGTCTTTCAGTGGGAGCTGTTAAGGATTAGGACAGCCTTGACAAGAATAGAACGTGTGGGATGTGCATTTGAAAGCGTGAAAGGGAGAGAGAGATGTGGAACGTACTTTTTGGTTTCGAAGTGCAGTGTTGTGGGCAGTGATGCACACATGTGCTCGGTGTTGTACATTGAAAGATGAAGTATGTGAATCTATAAGCAGTTGTGCACAATTGTGCATTGTGTTGTACATTGATGGGAATTAGGAAGTTCTTACTATTGGCTTTGACATGGCCTCATGTCATCCTTTTTTCCTGACTTTGCCTTGCTTCAGCTTTTCTGCATGCACAGCAGCGATTGCAGGTTGTTTGGGTTATTCATGTTCAAGGATTGTCTTTGTTTAATGTACTCTGAAAGGCTTTGTGAGCTTTATCAAGATAAAGGCTGGAACATGCGAGATTTGGAGAAGGGGACGTGAGAAATCCTTCCTGCCGTGGGAATGCTTGCTTGGAACCTGTCCAGTTCTGGTAAGATTCCTCTGTCCCGGGGGAAGGTCTTTCCCGAACCTTTTGGTGTGTTTAAAGATGAGGGTTGCTGACTCAGAAACTGGGAGTTTGGAATCTGAGTGGGGGCGGACGCGTCTACCCCAGAGAGTGGAACTCTGGTTGCTGAGGCTCTCAATCACGGCTGTTTACTTCCCCAGTTTGAGATGCAGTGTTTGCACCAGGTGATGTATTGAGTTTTGGTTATTGCCATTGTGATGTTCGGCCAGTGACTTTGATCATTTGAGGTGTTTTCTTTGTGATGTGGGAGTGAGTTGAGGTGCACACCCAAAGTAATCATCTGATGTGTGTATATATATATATATATATGGCTGTAGAGGTCGTTTGGGAATAAAGAAAAGTATTTTGCTGCATTACTTTGTGGTCTGTGCTTTGTTGATCTGAGAAGTTTGCGCAAGCCGACGAAGTTCGTACTCATATATATATATATATATATATATATATATATATATATATATATATATATATATATATACAAAGTATCAGAATCCTGTCATGCCTGGGATCCCCCAAGGAAACCGGTATGGACCAGAGCGTTTCTTCGTAGTTTTTAAGTGCAGTTTATTGCATTAGGTTATCAGCATCTCTGGCATATCAGCATTACGCGTTTCGACAGTGAAACAAAGTCTTGATCACATCATATATATATATATATATATATATATATATATATATATATATATATATATTACCTACTGGCGGTCGCCAGTAGGTAGTTATAGTTAGGACCCCTTTTCCATAGGAAAACCTCAACATTCTATTTTGAATAACTTTGGCGCCGGTCGATGAATCCTCGCGAATTTCTCAAAATAGGTGGGGCGCTACGCTCCGCTCCTACCCTGAAAGTCTCGGGGGGATCTGTCAAGCGGGGGCTGAGATAAAAGGGGGGTCCCAAAACGCGTTTTCCCCATGCATTTTTCCATAGGACCTTTAGAACGAGCTACAGCCCGAACGGCTGAACAGAATTACTCGAAATTTGGCAGAGAGGTAGTCCCTAGGTCAAGGAAGTGCCTTTTGTAGGTTTGGTGTAAATCTGTTCAGTAGATTCTGAGAAAATAGCCTTTAAATCAATATATATATCTGAGCCCGCTTACGGTACGCTTACCGTACGCTTACCGTAAGCGTACGGTGGCGTGCGCGAGCGCGATTCTGATTGGCTCTTAGATCTTAGTAAACATTCGAATCGACCGAAACCAGGAAGCGGCGGCCGCCATTTTGTGTATTTCACTCAGAAAAAAAAGAGTGAAAACAAGAAAAGGGGGCAATGAGGAGAGTTACAGACCCCCTTACATTTGTGAGGGGGTCAAAGAAGGACTGTAAAGTACAAAGAAAACATTTATTGATTTTAAAAAAAATCACGGGGTACGCGTACGGTAAGCTTACGGTAAGCGTACGGTAGAAAGAAAAAAAAAAAAAAATGAAAATCAGATTTAAGTGTTTAGATATTAGGGGGCTCTAAATAGAGCCGTTGTGTTTATGAAATGATTTTTTTTTTTTTTTTTTGTTTTTTTTTTGAGTTTTTGAAAACCTTTATTTAGACATTACGGTACACAGCAATGAGCCTACAACCCTGCGGGCCGGCCGCGAAAAACACAGTTGGATGTATATCTGATCACACAGCCCTATGCCGTCAACCCGGAGGTACGGCGGCGTTGAGGAGTGCACACGTACCGAGAGGTAGAGAAGAAATTTACTTGTCTCAGACTTAACCAAACAGTCACAAATTAGGTCAGGCCGCCCAGGAGGCATAAAGTGCCGAAACTTCCCACTCCCCCCCCCCCCTCCCACCCGAAACATCGGTCAACACTGCGCTTTCATGTGTGCCCTTGGCTAGCCAGCACCCTCCCCCCCCTCTCCCAGCTCCCCGAGCCGCGATAGCAAGTGTCTAATCATCTCCGGGGTCTTCCTGCACAATGGAAGGAGGTTCGCAGAGTCCCCCCCTAAAATCATTCCATTTGGACCATACCTCAACCCACTTGCGCGGGCACCCTCTCGCCACATATACTGTCTTTTCCTGCAGCATGCACCAGTCCATGTCGCTGGTCCAGTCTGAGAGTTTCGGTGGAACAGCGCTGCCCCAGAGCCTGGCAATGTTCCTCTTTGCTATCATTTGCCCGAGTGTCACCCAGATCCTCCCCTTTGGCGGCAGGTCAGTTGGTTCCCATATGTTGAGGAGGCACCTCTTGGCTTCCGGGCGAATCTCCACCTCCCACACCTCTTCCATCTCCCGCACCACCCTCCTCCAGTACCTCTGAACCTTCGGGCAGTCCCACAGCACGTGAAAATGAAATGATTTTTTAGTGGTACCTACAAGTAAGTACCGATGCAGAGTCTAAGGTTCAAGAGGAAGACTCTGTTCCCTTCATCATTGAAGTGCACACCATCTCCTCTATAAATGTCTTGCATGTCATAACGCAAGTTGTTGTGGTAAATGGCACCCATACCATAGTCACGGAGGAAAGCAGAAACAGATTTGTTGACGTGCTTTCTTGCTTTGTCATCGCACCGCATGCCCACCGTGCGTGCACGGCACTAACTGCGTAAAGTGGGCGCGCGGTGCGCGAAGCGCACCGCGTGCTCACTGTGCGCGCACCGTGCGCGAAGCACACCGTGCGCGCACGGAACGAACTGCGTTAAGTGGGCGCGCACGCCACGAATGGCGTAAAGTAACTTAGCATTTAAAAAACCGTACAAATTCACTGAAAAAAACATAGGTTTCACACACGTTATAGTTAGGAATTAGCATTTAAAAAACCTTGCAAATTCACTGAAAAAAACATAGGTTTCACACATGTTATAGTTAGCGGAAATTTTACTGATAAAAAACCAATGAAATTCCCCCGTTATAGTTAGTGCAGGCAACTATAACTCACGCGACCGCAATCTTCTGCTGATGACATATGTGTCTTTATGAAAAAAAAATATTTGTAATATATGTATAGCTAAAAATGTATGGAAGAAGACATGGGCAAATAAGTGGCTAAATACAGTATTAGCATCAGCAGAGGATTGCGGTCGCGTGAGTTATAGTTGCCTGCACTAACTATAACGGGGGAATTTCATTGGTTTTTTATCAGTAAAATTTCCGCTAACTATAACATGTGTGAAACCTATGGTTTTTTCAGTGAATATATATATATATATATATATATATATATATATATATATATGACGGGGATGTCGCCTGAAGAGCTCCTGAACACCCACGATCTTCAAGGAAACAGGAACAGACGAGAACTGACCCAGATTGCAAGTGAGTAATTAATTTATTTCATTCACAGCAATGCAACAGCACAGCCCAGCAACTCGCGCGCCTGCAATCCACTGCTCATGATGTCACATATTACATCATTCATGACATGGTCAGTGGCATCATTCATGACATCACTGATGACATCATCCTTGTGATAGAGTGGCGGTCGCGCGAGTTATAGTTATCTGAACTAACTATAACGGGGGAATTTCATTGGTTTTTTACGAGTGAAATGTCCAGCTAACTATAACATGTGTGAAACCTATGGTTTTTTAAGTGAATTTGCAAGGTTTTTTAAATGCTAATTCCTAACTATAACGTGTGTGACACCTATGGTTTTTTAAGTGAATTTGTAAGGTTTTTTAAATGCTAAGTTATGTATGTATTATTATATTTGTTATATATTTATTTTACAATAAACTACCTATGTATATAGTTATAGATTGACTGTATCTTGTAATATGGAATGGCTCGTTTCAAATGTTTTTTTTTTTTTAAGGTTTTTCACCGTGCGCGCACGGTGCGCGCACCCCGCTAATTTTTGGAAAAAAAATGTTTTTTTCACCCTTCGGGGTCCTTCAGGGACCCCCTGACAAAGACTAGAGCGTCAGGAACTCTCTACCCTGCCCCCTTTTCACGTTCTCCACCTTTTTGTTTCACTGTCACACACCAAACACACAAAATGGCGGCCGACACTCCCTGATTTCGACCGATTCGAATGTTGACTGACATGTAACCACCAATCAGAATTGCGCTCGCGCACGTTAGGGTGCGCGCTTATAGATATTTATGTACTTTTAAATGCAATTTTCTCAGGAACTACTGAACAGATTGACTCCATATATGCAAAAGGCACATGCCTGACCTGAGGACTACCTCTTTGCCAAATTTCAAGTAATTCTGTTCAGCCGTTCGGGCTGTACCTTCGACTAAAGGTCCTATGGGAAAATGCATGGGAAAAACGCGTTTTGGGACCCCCCTTTTTTCTCAGCCCCCGCTTGACGAATCACCCCGAGACTTTCAGGGTAGGAGCTGAGCGGAGCGCCACATTAGTTTTGAAAATTTCGCGAGGATTCGTCAACTGGCGCCAAAGTTATTCAAAATAGAATTGTCAGATTTCCTATGGAAACACGGTCCTAACTATAACTATCTACTGGCGACCGCCAGTAGATAATACACATACATATATAAATGCATATGCATATAAATGCATATATATGTGCATATGTGTGCGTGTAGAGAGAGGTAGAGAGGTAGAGGTAGAGAGGTAGAGGTAGAGAGGTAGAGGTAGAGAGGTGGAGGTAGAGAGGTAGAGAGTAGTAGAGAAAGAAGTAGAGAGAAGTAGAGAGGTAGAGAGTAGTGGATGAGTAATAGAGAGTAGAGAGTGAGTAGTAGAGAGAGTAGCAGAGAGTGAGTAGGAGAGAGTAGTAGAGTGAGTAGTAGAGAGTGAGTAGTAGAGAGTAGTAGAGAGTGAGAAGTAGAGAGTAGTAGAGAGTGAGTAGTGGAGAGTGAGTAGCAGAGAGAGAGTAGTAGAGAATGAGTAGTAGAGTGAGTAGTAGAGAGTAGTAGAGAGAGAGTAGTAGAGAGTGAGTAGTAGAGAGTGAGTAATAGAGAGTGAGTAGTAGAGAGTGAGTAGTAGAGAGAGTAGTAGAGAGTGAGTAGTGGAGAGAATAGTAGAGAGTAGTAGAGAGCGAGTAGTAGAGAGTGAGTAGTAGAGAGAGTAGTAGAGTAGTAGAGAGTGAGTAGTAGAGAGAAGTAGAGAGTGAGTAGTAGAGAGTAGTAGAGTGAGTAGTAGAGAGTGAGTAGTAGAGAGAGAGTAGTAGAGAGTGAGTAGTAGAGTAGTAGAGAGTGAGTGGTAGAGAGTAGTAGAGTGAGTAGTAGAGAGTGAGTAGTAGAGAGAGTAGTAGAGAGTAGTAGAGTAGTAGAGAGTGCGTAGTAGAGTGAGTAGTAGAGAGTGAGTAGTAGAGAGAGTAGTAGAGAGTAGTAGAGTAGTAGAGAGTGAGTAGTAGAGAGTAGTGGAGAGTGAGTAGTGGAGAGTGAGTAGTAGAGAGTGAGTAGTAGAGAGGGAGTAGTAGAGAGAGAGTAGTAGAGAGTGAGTAGTAGAGTAGTAGAGAGTGAGTGGTAGAGAGTAGTAGAGAGAGTAGTAGAGAGTAGTAGTAGAGAGTAGTAGAGAGTAGTACAGAGTGAGTAGTAGAGAGTAGTAGCGAGTGAGTAGTAGAGAGTGAGTAGTTTAATTTAAAAGGAACACAATGAGGAGGTTCATTTTGCCATAGAAATTATGATTAGTGCGGAAAAAAGAAAAATGAGGGCACATTTTGAGTGACTTCTCAAATCTTCTTCTATTTCATTAAAAAATTCTGACATGCAGACTGAAACATGCACTTTCAATACCAGCAGCAGACTTTCCTGGTGAGCAGTAGCTTTACTGCAGTGATCTAATAAGCAACTAGAGTGCTAACATTCCGAATTTATGGCAAATGTGTGACACATCTGAATGCCTTTTTGATGGAATGAAAGTAAAAAACTTGAAAGTATTTCCTACTGAGGAGACTGTAGTACATGAGGAAATTAGGAAACTTCAAAACAAATAAGTCTCCCAAGATGGCCACCAGAGACAAAAGAGCCCAAATGTAGCACAAATATCACCGAGATGTAGCCCAAGTATAGACCAATGACAGAATGTCCGAGAGTGTTTTAAAGAACAACTTGAGCGCTAACAGTCTTACTTATGACAAAAGTATGGCTCACCTGAAGCCATTTTGATTGGAATAAAGTGGTAACACTTAAAACATTTAATTTGCAAAGGAACAAAATGAGGGGGTTCATTTTGCCATAGAAATTATGATTGGTGCTGCAGAAAGAAAAATTAGGGCACATTTTGACTTCTCAAATCCTCTTCTATTTCATTAAAAAATTCTGACATGCAGACTGAAACATGCACTTTCAATACCAGCAGCAGACTTCCCTGGTGAGCAATAGCTTTACTACAGTGATCTAATGAGCAGCTAGAGTGCTACCATTCAGAATTTATGGTAAATGTGTGACACATCTGAATGCCTTCTTGATGGAACCAAAGTGAACAAGCATTGAAAATGCAATAGGTCTCGCCCTCGTTTAAGTTAAAGCAATTCTGTTTGTAATTAGGTGGCTTTTTAGGCTTGTTTTAATTAGTGTTTTTCAAACTTTCATGTACATAACATGCATATATGTATATGTATGCATGCATTTATATTTGTATTTATATAGATATGCAGATTATATATATGTTTATATATGTATGTATTATCTACTGGCGGTCGCCAGTAGATAGTTATAGTTAGGACCGTGTTTCCATAGGAAATCTGAAAATTCTATTTTGAATAACTTTGGCGCCGGTTGACGAATCCTCGTGAATTTTTCAAAACTAATGGGGCGCTCCGCTCAGCTCCTATCCTGAAAGTCTCGGGGTGATTCGTCAAGCGGGGGCCGAGAAAAAAGGGGGGTCCCAAAACGCGTTTTCCCCATGCATTTTCCCATAGGACCTTTAGTCGAAGGTACAGCCCGAATGGCTGAACAGAATTACTTGAAATTTGGCAAAGGGGTAGTCCTCAGGTCTGGGAAGTGCCTTTTGCATATCTGGAGTCAATCTGTTCAGTATTTCCTGAGAAAATTGCATTTAAAAGCATATACATATCTATATGCGCGCACCGTGCGCGCACCCTAACGTGCGCGAGCATAATTCTGATTGGTTGTTTGATGTCAGTCAACATTCGAATCGGTCGAAATCAGGAAGTGTCGGTCGCCATTTTGTCTGTCGCAGTGATAAGGAAAGGTGGAAAAAAGATGGAAAACGTGAAAAGGGGGCAGGGAAGAGAGTTTCTGACCCCCTAGACTTAGTTAGGGGGTCACAGAAGGACCCCCAAGGGTGAAAAAACATTTTTTTTTTTTCAAAAAACTCGCGGGGTGCGCGCACGGTGCGCCCAACGCGCGCGCACGGTGCGCGCACGGTGAAAAACCTTAAAAAAAAAAATATTAATAAATACATAACTTAGCATTTAAAAAACCTTGCAAATTCACTTAAAAAACCATAGGTTTCACACATGTTATAGTTAGGTGGATATTTCACTCGTAAAAAACCAATGAAATTCCCCCGTTATAGTTAGTTGAGATAACTATAACTCGCGCGCCCGCAATCCTCTGCTCATGACGTCACATATTACATCATTCATGACATGGTCAGTGGCATCACTGATGATATCACTGATGATATCATCCTTGTGATAGAGTGGCGGTCGCGCGAGTTATAGTTATCTCAACTAACTATAACGGGGGAATTTCATTGGTTTTTTACGAGTGAAATATCCACCTAACTATAACATGTGTGAAACCTATGGTTTTTTAAGTGAATATATATATATATATACACATACATATATAAATGCATATGCATATATATGCATATATATGTGCATATGTGTGTGTGTAGAGAGAGGTTGAGGTGTAGAGGTAGAGAGGTAGAAGTAGAGAGGTGGAGGTAGAGAGGTAGAGAGTAGTAGAGAGAGAGGTAGAGAGAGGTAGAGAGGTAGAGAGTAGAGGATGAGTAATAGAGAGTAGAGAGTGAGTAGTAGAGAGTAGTAGAGTGAGTAGGAGAGAGTAGTAGAGTGAGTAGTAGAGAGTAGTAGAGAGTGAGAAGTAGAGAGTAGTAGAGAGTGAGTAGTAAGTAGAGAGTAGTAGAGAGTGAGTAGTGGAGAGTGAGTAGCAGAGAGAGAGAAGTAGAGAATGAGTAGTGGAGTGAGTAGTAGAGAGTAGTAGAGAGAGAGTAGTAGAGAGTAGTAGAGAGTGAGTACTAGAGAGTGAATAGTAGAGTGAGTAGTAGAGAGTAGTAGAGAGTGAGTAGTAGAGAGTAGTAGAGAGAGAGTAGTAGAGAGTGAGTAGTAGAGAGTAGTGTAGTAGTACAGTGTGAGTAGTAGAGATTGAGTAGTAGAGTGAGTAGTAGGGAGTAGTAGAGAGTGAGTAGTAGAGTGAGTTGTAGAGAGCAAGTATTAGAGAGTGTGTAGTAGAGAGTGAGTAGTAGAGAAAGTAGTAGAGAGTGAGTAGTAGAGAGAATAGTAGAGAGTAGTAGAGAGCGAATGTGTGACACATCTGAATCCCTTCTTGATGGAACCAAAGTAAACAAGCATTGAAAATGCAATAGGTCTCACCCTCGTTTAAGTTAAAGCAATTCTGTTTGTAATTAGGTGGCTTTTTAGCTTTGCTTGTATTAGTGTTTTTCAAACTTTCATGTACATAACATGCATATGTATGCATATATGTATATGTATGCATGCATTTATATTTATATAGATATGCAGATTATATATATATGTTTATATATGTATGTATATATATATTCACTGAAAAAAACATAGATTTCAGGCACGTTATAGTTAGGAATTAGCATTTAAAAAACCTTAGAAATTCACTGAAAAAAACATAGGTTTCAGGGGCGTTATAGTTAGCTGGACTTTTCACTCGTACAAAACCATTGAAATTCCCCCGTTATAGTTAGTTCAGCTAACTATAACTCGCGTGCCCGCAATGCACTGCTGATGACGTCACATATTACATCACTCACGACATGGTCAGTGACATCACTCATGCCTCTGTATGAGTAAAAGTGAGTCACACCCCTGCCCGACTGCTGCTTAGAATGCTGGAAAAACAGGATAGTAATAAAATTGATTTCATTACCATTTTACTTTTTCCAGCTTTCTGCCGAACGGAGAAGGCAGGGTGGGGTCAGTGAGGCAGCAATAACGAGTGGCCGCTTCACTTCGAAGTGTACATATTAGTTTGGCCAGCTACCTTGCTAAGGCCAAACCGATATGCGCAGTTCAAACTCTCTCCAACCCAGCTGTCTTAGACAGCTAAGTTGGAGAGCAGGCACAGGGCTCCAGTGCCTTTCGGAGCTCTGAGGCAGCCTGCTCCAGCCAATCCAGCGTCTGGATTGGATAAGATTTAGTTTGCTTTGTTACTTCACCTCTCTCTCGGTGGAGTCAGAGCCATGGACTGGAGAGCGTGAGGTCGCTCTGCAATGTAATTGAAACTTTTATGGTTTTTTGCCTTCCTGACTCGCTGTGTGATTGATTGTGTGTGTTTGTCTGGCTGTGTTTATAATTGTGACTGTATGTGTGTGTTTGAGAGCTTGTCTGTGTGCCCACCATTTTTGAATGTCAACAACTGCCACTGCCCTTGAGTCTCCCATATCACATAAATAGTCATTGGGCTTGAGCTGAATGGGACCCCTTTGAATGACTAGGGGACCCCTGAAGGCTTGCCCCCCTGTACCGCAGGGGCTGCAGGGGCATCTGTTACACCCCTGCATGTGGGAACCAGATTGGGAAATCACCACTTCCTGAACCATTGCCCTGACGGAGCATGTCGAAGATTTGCAGATCTGGGACAGAGAAAGTGAGAATGAAAGTGGCCATGACAAATGACATTAGCAAAGTGGTGGAAGCTCCAACCCAGTAGTGGCGCTTATGGCTAAAGCAAACCACGCCATCATCAGACCATGGACTCGGCCGTGGACAGTGGACACTTGCCATTTTCCATTGAGAAACCAATAGCTGAGTTGTGGCCTCATCCATGGGAGGATGGAAGATCACTGGGAGTGCCTGGTTCTCTGTTAAGAGGGGATGTTGATTGATCATTGTGTCTCTTCTAACATTGTGACAATGTCCACTGAAGGAGGTGAAAACCCCATGCAAATAGACAAAGAGCAATGTGCAGAGAAAGACAGGAGACCAGAGAGACGCCTAAAACAAGAACTGCAGAAAGGACTTGGGTGTCAGAATGTGCTCCCAGTACTGAACTATCAACTATACTGGCTGTCGGACCTCCGCAGTAAAATACACTGGCATGTGCAGTCCTTCAGTTGCATTTCTTAGACACATAGAAGGCTCCTCACAATGACAGCTTGAGGGAAAAGAAATGTCCTCACCACAAGATCATGAACGTTGCACTAACCCGTCAAGGGTAGTGTCCCTCTTTGAGCACAGCGCTGATGGGTAACGAAGTTACCAAATTCAAAATGTTGTAACACCAATGAGGTTTAAATCATGTTGGTTTAATCACAATAGAGCATACTTTGTGCTTAATTTGATATATCACATGTTGTTTCAAACGATAACAAAGGAAAATCCCCAATGCATTTCGGGTATTGACCCTTCGTCAGGAGGAATCCTAAGAAAGAAATAGGAGTCAATGTGGCGTACCCCGTAATTGACTAGAAAAAACGATTAGGAGTGTTAACAAGTGGTGTGAAACCGCTGATCAGTGCATAATGCGTGGAGAAACAATTAATGTGCGTTAAAAGTATGAAAGCCGAAAAGAACGTTGCAACCGTCACCAGTAAAAGAAACTAAACCCTTGGCTGTGAAAGTTTAGACAAGTTAGAAATTGAAGATAGACCCAAATGCGCCAATCTGGATAACTTAAATCGTTGTGATAACTCTTAGTCACGAAAAACGCCGAAAAGTGCTCCAAAAGGATAAAATACACACGGGTTGAAAATATGAACCAAAGGTTAAAACAAACCCAAATTCCAAAGATTTATAGCCAATCTGATGTTAGTTAAAGAAAGTTACCTTGGTTAGGCGTTAAACGAGCATCACCCGAGTGTTCAGGAAGATGCGGAAGAGTGCTGCTGTGTGTGTTAATGGGTTATGAACAGTGAGAGCGGACCAAATGCGTGGCGGCCATCTTTGAAAGGGAAAGAGCGCTTGATGAAGACATGGCTATGTCCAAAATAACTATTTTCGATGTAGAAATATTCAATAAAGAAAGAAATAGAGAAACAAATATAAATATAAGTGTGTCCCAAAGATAATCATAACAAGTGAACAGGCTAGACAGAATCCAGGGTGACTAAGGTTGTTAGAATAAAGTTGTTTAAATAAAGTTATTTGAATAAGGTAATGAAAATAAAAGCGAAAATAAACGAACATAGGAGTGACTGTGTTTCAGTGTTATAACGTGAAAAAGTGAATTTAAGAAGGGTGGATTTAAGAATAAGAGTTAGAATAAGAGTAAAAGGATGAAAGAATGACGGGGTTTTACTGAGATGGATAAAGTGATACACACGCAAAATTGAAAACAAAATTGAAAGAACAAAGAGCTGATCATTGGAACAGGTACATATACAAGTTCAGATAAAGCAACTAAATTCAGTACGATCATTCAGTCCCAAGGGTACCAGGGAGTTCATTCTGTATATCCAAGCTGTTTCTCTTTGAATCAAGAATTTTCTGTTGTCACGTCCTTCTTTTAATGGGACAATTTCACACACTAGAAAGCGCAGTTGGCTGCCATTATGTTTATGTTCATTAAAGTGTACAGCAACAGTGGATTTCAGGTTGTTGTTACGAATGTTACTCTTGTGTTCATTTAACCGTGTTTTTCTTTTTCTTTCAGTTTTGCCAATATATGGCAGACCACATGGACATTTTAGCATGTACACTAAGTTCATGGAATCGCAGGTCGCTGAAACAAATAGCTTGATGTTGTGGCCCTTTGTGGGATGTTGTATCTTATTGCCCAAAATAATGTTATTACAGTTTCCACAATTATGACAAGGTATGGTACCCTTGTATTTTGAAGAAACTTGTGGGGAGTATTTGGGTTTCATTAACTCCATGAAGTTTTTACTCCTTTCGTAGGCGAATAATGGTTGGTCCGAAAAAATCTGATTGAAGTCAGACTCCAGTTGTAGCAAAGGCCAGTGTTTAAGAACAGCTTTCCTGATGTTAAAGCTTTCAGTAGAGTACTTTGTGACAATAACAATTCTTGAGGAAGATTTGAGTGATGTTGGTTGTTTGTCCAACAGGGTTTTTCTTTGTGTGTATGAAGATTTGTCAATTGCTTTTGCAAAAATTTGTGGTGGATAACCTCGTTCTACGAAACGTCGTTCCATGTCATGTGTTTGTTGAATAAATTGTTGAGGTTCAGACGTGATTCGTTTTATTCTGAGAATTTGCGAATATGGAAGGTGGCGTTTAAGTGAAGGCTGATGAAAGCTGAGATAGTGTAGCAAATTGTTTCTGTCGGTCTCCTTCCTGTAAAGAGTTGTTTGGATGTGTTGATCAGTGATATAGATGAAAACATCCAGAAAGTTTATGTGTGTGTCACTGATATGAAAGGTGAACTTCAACCTGTCGTTGATGGTATTGAGATTAACAATGGCTTCAGTCAATGTGGTTTTTGGACCTCTCCAAATCAAAAAAATATCATCAATGTAGCGGACAAACAATAACAAATGGCTTTCCCAAGGTGCAGTGTGAAGTATATGATCCAACTCAAACTTGTGCATGAATAAATTGGCATAGCAAGGAGCTGCACAATTTCCCATTGATGTTCCATTAAGTTGAAGAAAAAATTGATTGTTGTGGCAAAAATAACTGTGATACAGTGTAAAATGTAACAACTCAATCAAAAAAACCTGTAAATCATACGGTGTCTGTGATTGTAACAGAAAATGTTCCGTGGCCTCTAACCCCAAATTATGGGGAATCGAAGTGTATAGGGAAGTAACATCTATCGTACAAAAGTACATGTCTGTTTCCCATGGGGTAGAAAAGTTGAGTAGGATGTTCAGAAAGTCAGTAGTGTCTCTAACAAAAGTAGACATGGACTGCACTAGAGGTTGAAGGTGTCTATCCAAATATTTACCAACGGGTTCATGAAGCGAACCTCTGGTTGAAACAATGGGTCGCATTGGAGGATCCAACAAATTTTTGTGTATCTTAGGTAACATCCGTAAAGATGGACTTCTGGGAAATTTAGAAATTAGGAATTTTCTTTCTGTGTCTCCAATGGTACCTGATAGAACCGCTTTATCAACGATGTTCTGCAATGTTTTCAGAATATCCATTGTAGGATTGTAGGCAAGCTTAGAATAAGTGTTGGTGTCCAAAACATGTTCATCAAGTTTCTGTGTGTAATGTATGGTGTCCATCACAACAAGTGCACCCCCTTTGTCGGCATTGAGGAAGGTGATATTAGGATTATCTGCCAGTTGTTTGAGCAAAGATTTATCCTTGGATGTAAAGTTCGGCTGTCTGGGTTTGCGGTGTTTAAATACTGACTGTAAATCTTGTTTGACCAGAGTCTCAAACGTGTCCAGAATTTTATGACTCACCGGAGCTGAAAAAGTACTCTTGGATGTAAGACCTTTTAAGGTGTTGACGGGTTGAGTCATAGGTTCCGTGAGAACATTGTCAAAAAAATGCCTTAGTCTAAGCTTCCGCATGAATTTGTAAAAGCTGACTTCTGCTTCCATAAGGTTACTGGAATACGTTGGAACAAAAGATGACCCTTTTTGTAATAGATGTAGCTGAGCTTTATTGAGAGTGGTTGAGGAGATGTTAATAACCAAATTATCTCGATCTCTTAGCATTGACTCCTTGTCATTCTTTTGTCCAATGGTGGAACTGTAGTTGCGGTTTTTCTTACCCCTCCTGGGTCTCCGTGATCTTGTCGGCTTGTCCCTAAAAAAGGAACCGCAGAAGATAAGGAAGTAGAAGCTGAGGTAGTTGGAATCTCAGTATCTGTGTTTACATCAGATTGTGGTAGTTCTTTACGGGGAATGTTTCTCGGTTTGCTACGGGAAGTGTCGGAATCGCTAGTGACTGGTGAAGTATCGGTGTCAGATGTTTTGAAAGGTGGTTTAAATTGGCGTCTCCGGGCATACACCTCCGCCCAGTTATATACTTCTCCCAATTTGTAGTCGATTGTGTCCCATCAGCGCTGTGCTCAAAGAGGGACACTACCCTTGACGGGTTAGTGCAACGTTCATTGTCATTTATCCACCTTGGTTTAGAGGTCGCTCCTCTTCCAGCACGCCATTATCTGTTTGATAATTGACTACATTTTGGAGTAAATCGGAGTGCGTGGTATTCAAACTTTTTGATTTCTCACCACAAGATCACCTTATAACATTGTACAGCCCCTTCTCTAGGAGAATTTCCGTACTTCAGCAGATGAGCTGTGGGGCTCTGTATTATGTCATATCTAGAACAAACCTGTAGAATACACTGGCACTCCCAGCAGTGACAGTCAGCATATACCCTACGCACAGGGTGTGCTGTGCAGGTGGAGAATATTTGAGTCAACAATAACAAATAGTCTGCGGGTGTATTACTGGAAAGGGGTTCTGGGAGTGAAGGAAGGAGACTTTTCTGTATGTGCCTGTAGTGTGGTGTCCCCAAACTTTTAGTGCACCATGGAAGAAAATTGGCTAGTGACACAATTTGTTAGCGGGATGAGTTAAGGTGTCCCATGTTGCAAGTAACGCATAGCAAGGACTTAACATCCATGTAAACAGGAAGAGGTGGGAAGCGGCTGTAGGAGAGTAGGATCTGCTTCACATGGGTACCCCCACTTTTTGCTGGTGTTTCACTGTTTTTTTTTACCTTAGTCTGGCTGTGGCCCTGCTAATCAGGACCCCAGCCTAGCTGCTTCCTCTCTAAAATGGTTTCCATGTACATTAGGTACATATCTAATTGGATTCTGGAGTGCCTTATAAGCCCCTAGTATATGGTAAACTATGTACCTAGGGCATAGGTACCTCAGAGGCCTACTAGGGGCTGAAGCATGTATTGTGCCTCCCCTGGGAAGCACTCCAAAATGACACCACAGGTCTGCTACTGCAGCCTGGGTAAGGGTGCGCTTGCACCCCTTACAGTGGTATAGGCTACCTATATCACTACCATTGCACACACATATAAAACCTATAAGTCACTCCTATGGCAGGCCTTAACAATCCTGAAGGCAGAGTGCTTGGTTTTTATGTGAGAGGATGCCCCTGCATGAGCAGAGCCTCTCTGCAGCGTTCGGAGTACCTCCTCTGATGCTGTTTGTGGTGCAGCCTGACCATATACTCTTAAGTGCATTATAACCTCGCAGTAAATGCTAACTTTGGGATGGCTGCACGAAAACATGTTGTGCTTGGTGTCAAACGCTTTGGAATAATACCCCCCCCCCCCACCAGTTCTGGCAGCGGGGGTAGCATTCCACCATTCTAGAGGGAGAGACATGTTCACACTGGTCTAACCCGATAGGACTTTCTACAGCCGTGGCATCACAAAATGGAGCCTCTGCCACAGACACGGGTCTGACCTCCTGCTGCTGACCGAAACTCCGGCAGGGGAGGCCTGGACAATAGGTTTCCTGTCCCAGAGAGATGTATATTGGGTCTGGGCGGGAGCACTCTCTGGTGCTTTGAAGTCCTGCTCTGGGGGCACACTTGGTGTCCTGTGCATAGTCCACTTGAAACCGGTTGCAGGGGCTTCCTGCCCCTGCTCTGAAGCGAAACTGCACAAAGGAAATGGGTGTAACCTCCCCTCTTTCATGCATGGGCCCACCCCCAGTTCCGAAAACAGAAATCAAGAGCCTCGGTATATGGCCGGACCAGGATCTGAGCCTTAAGGCCCAAGCCAGGAAAACAGCTGCTCTCTGCTATGGCCTTCTTAGAATGGCCCAAAAGGTCCTGCCCCTCCATCCCTTTGAGGCCAGGAAAGTATTAATGCAATCACTAATACTCTCGAGACTCGACCTCGGGAACGCTTTGTATCTGGGTGCCCCCGTCGCCACTATCACAAAGCATCAAACAGTACAAAACAGTGCTGCGAGACTCTTGATGGGAACCACTAACAGACTCTCAGCCAAACCAGCCCTCCGTTCCCTTCACTGGCTTCCGGTTCAGGAACGGGTCAGGTTCAAGGCCTTGTGCATAGTACAAAAGGCAAGACTGGGACTTGGCCCACCTGTCATTTCCACCATGATTAAGCCATACAAAGCCAACCGGAATCTTCGATCTAACGATCTGTACTTGGCAGAGATCCCTAGGATCAAGAAATCTAGGAGTGGCGGTAGGATTTTTTCCTATAATGCCTCCAAACTCTGGAATTCCTTGCCTCTTTATCTCCGCAAAACCCCTGACCATCTGGCTTTCCAGAAGCAACTAAAGACCATGCTTTTCCCTTAGCCTTTGTAGCTCCTTACGCCCCCGTGTCAGTTGCAAGCGCTGGGATGCTTCCGAGTAGCCATGCGCTCTATAAATGTTTTTCTATTCTATTCTATTCTTTCCAAACCCTCCCATAGGTGGGTCCCTTGACTGCTATGTGGAAGGAGTGTGGAGTGAACTACAAGTTCACCACACCCTATCACCCACAATGCAATGGTTTAGTTGAAAGATTCAACAAAACCTTAAAGGGCATGATTAAAGAACTCTCAGAGATGCTTAGGCGAAAATGGGACCTACTCTTGCCCTGCCTTTTATTTGCATACAGGGAGGTGCCTCAAAAGGGGGTTGGCTACAGCCCATTTGAACTTTTGTTTGGTCACCCTGTCAGAGGTCCATTGTGGTTGGTTAAGGAAGGATGGGAGTTACCTCTTAAGCCCCCCAAACAGGACATAGTGGACTATGTACTTGGTCTCCGCTCCAGGATGGCTGAGTACATGAAAAAGGCAGACAAAAACCTTGAGGCTAGCCAGGAACTGCAAAAAGCCTGGCATTACCAAAAGGCTGTACTGACTGTTTACCAGGACACAAAGTGTGGGTGTTGGAGCCTGTGGCCCCAGCAGCCCTCCAGGACAAATGGAGTGGCCCCCATACAATAGTTGAACAGAAAGGGGAGGTTACCTACTTGGTAGACCTTGGAACCCCTAGGAGTCCCCACAGGGTACTTCATGTCAAGAGACTTAAACTATATGTTGACAGGGCAGACATGGGCTTGCTCATGGATGAAGGACAGGAGGAAGAGAGGGACCCCCTCCCTGACCTGCTTTCTCAGAACCCTGATGATGGGTCAGTTGATGGTGTAGCCTTGGCAGGCAGCCTCACTGCTCAGCAACAAAGTGACTGCAGAAACCTTCTCAGCCAGTTTAGACATATGTTTTCTCTGACTCCAAGTCAGACCACCTGGTGCACTCATGAAGTGGACACTGGGGACAGTCTACCTGTGAAGAATAAGATCTACAGGCAACCTGACCATGTCAGGGGCTGTATACGGACAGAAGTCCAAAAGATGTTAGATTTGGGTGTGATTGAACCCTCAGTTAGTCCTAGGGCTAGTCCAGTAGTCCTGGTACCTAAACCTCACACCACAGATGGAAAGAGAGAGATGAGGTTGTGTGTAGACTACAGGGGTCTCAATGCAGTCACTAGGACTGATGCCCATCCCATCCCCAGGGCAGATGAGCTAATAGATACTTTGGCCTCAGCCAAGTTTCTAAGAACCTTTGACCTGACAGCTGGCTGCTGGCAGATCAGACTAGCTGATGATGCAAAGCCAAAGACAGCATTTTCTACCCCTAGTGGGCACTGTCAATTTGTGGTAATGCCCTTTGGTTTGAAGAATGCACCTTCCACTTTCCAAAGGTTGGTGAATCAAGTCCTTACAGGCCTGGAAGACTTTAGTGCAGCATATCTAGATGATATTGCTGTCTTTAGCTCCACCTGGAAGGATCACCTGGTCCACCTGAGGAATGTTTTGGAGGCCCTGCAAAAAGCAGGCCTAACTATCAAGGCTACTAAGTGCCAGATAGGGCAGAGTTAGGTTGTGTACCTGGGCCACCTTGTAGGTGGAGGCCAGGTTCAACCATTGCAGAGCAAAATCCAGACCATAATGGAATGGATTGCTCCAACTACCCAGACTCAGGTGAGATACTTCTTAGGCCTGACTGGGTACTATATGAGATTTGTCAAGGGGTATAGATCAATAGTGACACCCCTGAATGACTTAACTTCTAAAAAGGTTCAGTGGACAGCTAGCTGTCAAAAGGCATTTGATGACCTGAAGCAGGCCATGTGCACTGCTCCCATTCTGCAGAGTCCTGACTACTCCAAGAAGTTCATTGTCCAAACAGATGCATCTGAATTGGGGGTAGGGGCTGTACTGTCACAATTGAATGATGAAGGTCAGGATCAGCCAGTAGCTTTCATAAGCAGAAGGCTGACCCCTAGAGAGAAATGTTGGTCAGCCATTGAGACGGAGGCCTTTGCTGTGGTTTGGGCTCTGAAGAAGTTGAGGCCATACTTGTTTGGTACTCACTTCCTTGTTCAGACAGACCATAAGCCCCTCTTATGCCTAGAACAAATGAAGGGTAAAAACCCCAAACTGCTTAGGTGGTCCGTTTCCCAACATGGGATGGACTTTACAGTGGAACATAGACCTGGGAGTAACCATGCCAATGCAGATGGACTCTCTAGGTATTTCCACTTAGAACATGAAGACTCAACAGGTCAAGGTTAGTTTAATGTCCCTGCGTTTGGGGGGAGGGGGGGTGTAGGAGAGTAAGATCTGCTTCACATGGGTACCCCCACTTTTTGCTGGTGTTTCACTGTTTTTCGACCTTAGTCTGGCTGTGGCCCTGCTAATCAGGACCCCAGCCTAGCTGCTTCCTCTCTAAAATGGTTTCCATGTACATTAGGTACATATCTAATTGGATTCTGGAGGGCCTTATAAGCCCCAAGTATATGGTATACTATGTACCTAGAGCATAGGTACCTCAGAGGCCTACCAGGGGCTGAAGTATGTATTATGCCACTCCTGGGAAGCACTCCAAAATGGCACCACAGTTCTGCTACTGCAGCCTGGGTAAGGGTGTGCTTGCACCCCTTACAGTGGTATAGGCTACCTATATCACTACCATTGCACACACATATAAAACCTATAAGTCACTCCTATGGCAGGCCTTAACAATCCTTAAGGCAGAGTGCTTGGTTTTTATGTGAGAGGGTGCCCCTGCATGAGCAGAGCCCCTCTGCAGCGTTCGGAGTACCGCCTCTGATGCAGTTTGTGGTGCAGCCTGACCATATACTCATAAGTGCATTATAACCTTGCGGTAAATGCTAACTTTGGGATGGCTGCACGGAAACATGTTGTGTTTGGTGTCAAACGCTTTGGAATAATACCCCCCCACCACCAGTTCTGGCGGCGGGGGTAGCATTCCACCCTTCTAGAGGGAGAGACATGTTCACACTGGTCTAACCCGGTAGGACTTTCTACAGCCCTTGCATCACAAAATGGATGCCTCTGCCACAGACACGGGTCTGGCCTCCTGCTGCTGACCGAAACTCTGGCAGGGGAGGCCTGGACAATAGGTTTCCTGTCCCAGGGAAGTGTAACCACCTTCCCAGACAGGCAGATGTGTATTGGGTCTGGGCGGGAGCACTCTCTGGTGCTTTGAAGTCCTGCACTGGGGGCACACTTGGTGTCCCTGAGCATAGTCCAGTTCAAACCGGTTGCAGGGGCTACCTGCCCCTGCTGTGGCGTGAAACTGGACAAAGGAAATGGGTGTAACCACCCCTCTTTCCAAACCCTCCCATAGGTGGGTCCCTTGAGTATGTCCAACCCCCAAACTTAGTATAAGTATGGGAACCCAGTCCTTGCGACTTTAGATTACCCTGGACGAAACTCTGCAATATATATCCTGGACCCTCGACGTTCTATCCTGACTAGAAGACTGAAGAAATCACCCTTGGAGTCAAGGAGTGACTCCCCTGCTTGGCAGGCACCAAAGAAGCAGCTGTCCGGTCTGCAATTCCGAAGCTCCCGCTGGACGCTGAAGTCTCTGCATCACCAGAGATGGATATTCTGACTTCCCCGAGGCTACCCTGAGTCCACAGCAAAGCTGAGGCCCGTGGCTATCGTGGGTGACGAGGAACCGTGACCCCTGGGCGCCGTGTACTATTGCTGGTACATCGACTTCCTGTTTATCCTTGAAGTTCTGCTTTGGGCTCCAAGTAGCCCCCACCTTGAGCACTGACTGCACCGAAGATCTCTGGCCTCCACTCCACGAGTGACTCGTGGGCCGGGTTCCAGTGCGACCCCTCGAGGCTCCTTCGCGATCGCTAGCCCGTTGGCTAGTGGGTCCCCATGAAGGCAACTCCTCTTCTGCTTGGGCTTCCCTGGTTGCTCCAGACGTGCCCTGACTTACTCTTGCTGGGTGAGTCCCTCAGACCTTGTTGGTCTGCACCGACGTCCTTCTTCTCTTTCCACGAGATTTGCCATTGCCAAGGCTTGTTGCGTCCAATCTGGTCGCCGACACTGCAGCACTCGACAGACTTTGTGGGACAGCTCGAATCCAGCTCGTGGACTTCGTCGACGCCTCCTGGACCTCGTGACTGAAGAGTCAAGACACCCGTCAACTCACCTTAAGCACCCGACATCTGTGGGCATTGGTCCATCCTGCCCTCAGTCACTGGCAAGTGACCCAGACTCTGTCCCCTCTGCTTTCAGGTTCCTTCCATCCTAGATCCAGTCTTGGATCCCTTCGGACACTTCTCCTCTTCACGGCAGCAGCAGTTCTTCGCCAGCTTCCATTGTAATCGACGACGCGACCCGACACCAAAAGACACTGATGCACCCGGCTTCCCTGGGTGAGGTAACACGAGTACTCCGGTGCTCCCGTGGGTGCTAGCCCTAGAACTTCTTAAGTCCAAAAGGATTTGGTCCTGACTCGATTCTAAGTGTCTCTAATCTTTAAACTTCCAATCGCGACATTGCCCATAGAAGCTAACAGGAACCCGCGGTTGTGTTTACACACTGCACACTGCCCCGTGGGTCCTCTGTCACTACCTTGGGTGGTTCCTTGGGGTCCCAGTGATTCTACAGACTCTAGGCCTTGTGTCTAGTTCAGTCATGGTTCTTATACCACTTTATTGGTATATGGTTTGGTACACCCCTAGGGCCCAAACGTATATTTGTGCTATTACAGTTGGTTGCTAACTTGTAAATTAACTAATTCGAACTCCAGGCTCATAAAGAGACTAGAGGGGTGTGTTTTATCTTAAATACATATATTTAAAATATATACCTGGTGTGGTTGTCCTTTAATTTGATCATTCAAGAGATTATAGACTGGTAAAAGAAGCTGCTTTACATTCCTTCAAGACTTAGCCTGAAGGCTGCTCTCCATAGCTACCACTAGGATAGGTTTCCATAAAGGTTGTCTTTAACCTAGTCACCATAAGGGGTTGTTTGGACTGATACAGGGTGCCCACTATAAGTAGTGGACAGCATATATCAGGCCAACTTCTCACAGCGGCCAACCTTCAGAAGAAACTGATCACAACATTTTGGGAAACTAGGAACCCACAGGCATCCATCATATCATAGTGGTAGGTTCTTGTAGCTAAAGTTGTTGACTTGGGAATGAGAAAACATGGGTTTAAAATTATGTCTTGAAATGTTGACGAAAATTACAGGATCATGGGCAAATTATTGTCTCACTACGTCCCAATTTCCTAATATCTACTAAAGAGGGAAGTGTTTAGAAACAGCTGCAGAATCAGCACTATCCAGCCAGAAGACAGTTCACTTTGTAGAGATGGGCCGGTCACTATTTCAAACACCTTGACTCTCCCAGCCATGTTTTTGATCCTGGTAATTTTGTTCCCCACATCTCACACGTTTGTGATATTCTCCTGATAAAGGCCAATACTTCTTTGCTTTTTTACTGCTCCTCGCATTGAATTGTGTAGGTGGGTGTTAGAAATGGGATTTCTGGTTGGCTAGGGCTTGCGCCAAAGCCAGGCAGAAACCACCACTCTAAGTCAGGGCTGGGGAGTTACACGCCAAAGATAACCCCTGCTCACCCCCTTGGTAGCTTGGCACGAGCAGTCAGGCTTATCCCGGAGGCAATGTGTAAAGAGTTTGCGCGCGCACACAGCAACAACACCCTAGGCCCACCACAAAGGAACCTCCACACAAGGTTATATATAAAAATAGCCTTTGTATTATAATAAACACATTAGATGATAATCACATAATTTACACTGTGCCAACTGGCATTGGGCAGAATTTTACAAGGGACTATTTACACGGGACAGGGCCACATGGACCACTGTCAGAATCATCACAAATCACCAATTGTACATGTAGAACATATACTAACTGTAACACAAATTATCACTGTAGAGCACAACCAGTAACTACTGGCGCAATAATGACTTCAGCATTATCATA
This sequence comes from Triturus cristatus, assembly GCF_964204655.1. Classification (NCBI taxonomy): domain Eukaryota; kingdom Metazoa; phylum Chordata; class Amphibia; order Caudata; family Salamandridae; genus Triturus; species Triturus cristatus. Next base: position 68,791,212 of record NC_140586.1, read on the forward strand.
ATAGAATCAGGTATAAAACCTATCCTGTATACATCACAGGGGCATAAACACATTATGCAATCTCTCCTTAGTCTAACGCATTAGACCTAACCTCCTAAGTATAACTACACTAGGGGCGTACATCACACAGGGAAGTACAATCTCCCTGACATCAACCTAAACAGGTAAAACAGCCTCCTAGGCAGAAATCCTATCTAGAGGTATAAAACACAGGGTGCGCAAAACATGCTACACACAGTACATTTCCTAACACCCAACGCATTAGTATATAAAGCACAATAACACCTAAATCACATTAGGGTCCAGGTTGCGCCAGAACCTAAACGTAGCAGCTGCCCACTACTTGCTGGGCAGCTGGGGACAAGAACAGGGCCTAAACGCTGCAGCTGGCACTAAGTGCTGCGCAGCTGGGGAAGTAGAATGCGGCATGGGCTCTCAATGGCCCTGGAAATAATATGCCAAAACGTTGGAGCCACCTAGGCTCTAAAAACAACATGTCCCCCAGTACTGTGGAGCGCACTGGCGCTCTTAAAATGGAAGGTGCCCCCAATACTGTGGAGCGCACTGGCGCTGTGAACCTCTGTGTTCATGGCGGAGCAAACACAGGCCCCTCTGGCCCTTTGAAACAATTATGGCCACGGTGGAGCAGGCTGGCTCTTAAAACAAACTCATGTCCAAAAAAAAGAACTGGCCCCCACGTCGGAGCACACTGGCTCACGTTGGAGCGGCCCGCTGCAAGACGGGGCCGCTCAGAGACTATGGCAAGGCACGGTGCCTCAAGGGGCACCAACAACACGGAGCCCCCACTTACCGGGCTCACTGGGAACTGTTCAGCAAGACTCCATACTTCTTCTCACCCGGTCCCGCTACCTGGGGACTGGGTCTTTATCACAAGCTGGCGCAAGAAATCCGCGGGGCTCTCTCCTCACTATGAGAGCCCCGCACACCGGCACCCGGGTCCTTCAGGGCAGAGCCTGCGAGGTTCTGTGTGGCTTCTCCCGAGCCGGGAGAAGCGGAAATGGAGCCCGCGAGGCTCCGGCTCGCGTCGCTGGCCCCGCCCACAACCAGGCAGCGGGCCGGACTCATGTTTCCGGTGCTCCTCTTCTCCCGGGCCATAGCGGTGAAACGCGGAGTGCGCACCCGCATTGGCAACCACAGTATTTGGCACATCACAGCGGGGTGGGCACCCGCGAAACAACAAAAAGTGCGGGGTGGGCACCCGCAACTTGAAATAACGATGAAGCGGGGTGGGCACCCGCGAGGGCTCACATAAGCGGGGTGGGCACCCGCACCAAGCCATCACGTGAAATGAAGACGCAGGGTGGGCACCTGCGCACCAAAAGCAACAAAATAAGCGGGGTGGGCTCCCGCAAGGCCGGCATCACGGGGGAATCCCTCAGCTGGGAATTCCCCGCTTGTCCCCTGGAATCAGCACGGCGCTGCGAAGCCTCAGCGCTCCTTCTAAGGTAAAGGGCCAAAATCCAAGGCAAAGCGCTCCCAAGCGCTAGAAGAATGCAGCAAAAGGTCCCAAAAGTCTTCCAGGTATCCAGGGGCTGGGCAGGGCCAAGGGAGGCAAGCCTTCCCCTGGGCCCCAGCAGCAGCACGCCCCTGATAGATTCAAGTTAGAACAAGAACATTTTCATGGGGTCACAGCCCCTCTTTTATACACAGAATCCTTTGTCTCCAAAGGTGCAGGGAAGGGGCGGACCAGATGCAACTGGTTCCTGAGCACTTTGTTTTGGTCAGCCCCTCTCCCTATTCACAGGACAGGCCAGGGACATCAGACGCACCACAGGGGGTGGAGCCAGCATTGTGTGGGGAAAGCCCAGCCCTATTCAGGTCCCAGGTGTACTCCTCCCTGCCATCAACATTCAGCTGTCTCCACTCACCACCGGGGCAGACCCATCCTGACTCCTGGAGCAAGACACACCAGCCAATCGCAAGCCAGACAGTCACTGCACATTTATGCCAGCGTCTAGAAGTGGCACTTCTATACTAGTCACAGTAACGCCGCACACATCATTGCGCAGCATTCACTCTCACGAGTTCGCACATACCAAACTCGACCCTGCACTCCTCTCACATCAGGACTTAACACGGTCACTCAGATCCCCTATGCATTCCTATGGGAGGGCAGGTCAGTCTCACTAAACATACACAGAGCGCACGCACTTTCCACTGGGACACAGTGTGAAAGCGCCTAGAGGCCTAAATCCACTAATACACCATAGGGAAAAGGCTAGGATAAATGCAAAAAGTTCTAGGGGTGAACATGCCAGAAGGGCCAAGTCCAACAGTGGGCAACCTGATGGGGGTCACCAAAATCAAGTTTCAAACTTTATCTGGCTGGATCATTTTTAGAGCTGGACGTGACTATAAACGTCGATGTCTATGGGACGGATAAAGATGGCCAAAATACTGAGAAGTGATGCTTTGGATCAGCCAGACACAATCCCTTGACGAGTTGGGCCATCGCTCCCTTACCTTACAGGTCCTGAAATAGGAAATGTGAGTTATTTATAGCAAAAACCTGATATTACAGTGAATAACTCTGCAGTGGTAGTAGGGGCCTAAAAGATTTCTGAATTCCGATTTCTCAAAAAAAGGTGCATATATCTCAAAATGTTGTGCTAGTTTTCAGCCTTCCAATCTAAAAGCATCTGAAACGTTACTTCAGCCCACACGCTGACCCTCCGTGGTGGTGCGTGCTGTTTTTGGCTGTTGCCGTCTGCAAGGAGGGATCGGGGCTGCGCAGACAGGTTTGCGTCTTATCTTCCACGTACCTCCCCGCACATTCGCCCGACAGATGGTAAGAGATTTGATACCAGTTTCCCAGCATCGGCACAGATGGAGGGAGCTGGGCCGGTGAAAGCGGCACCATTTAGGAGCTGATAAATGTTTTAATGATACAGAAATTGTTGTTTCAGTGGAGTCTCTCTCTCTCTCTCTCTCTCTCTTTCTGCGTATTACCCTCATTTACCATTATGTGGTAAGGCCAAAACAAATGCCCTTGAAAAAATGAATAACAAGGAAAGAACAAAATGAATGCCTCATCAGGGCCTACTAAAGAATACAAAAAGTATTACAAAAAAAAGTGATGGCTGGAATTCTTGAATTAATCTCAACCACTATTAATTACTCGCAGACACATTCCCGCCCATCGTTATTTTACACACCATGCCACCTCCGTTGGGACCCACACATATGCAAATCAAGTCTTGACTGTTCAATTCTGGGGTACACCGGGGCCCTGAGCCCTAAGGGGCCCATTGAACCCATATAATTTATGTTTTTATCTATCTCAACAGTTATCAAAAGGGCCATTGTCCTTGCTTGTAACTGGACCCATGGCACCCTTCATAAGATCCTGGCTCCAATGGGAACAGTCCAGCCCGAACTGGCATGTTGTGAAAAATAACGATGGACAGAGATGCGTTCCGAGTAATTACCAGTGGCTGAGATTAATTCAAGCATTCCAGCCTTCACTGTTTTGTATACATCAGGACCTAGACAGAAGAGCAACTCCCGTGAGCCTCAGTGTGGGATTTACCTTTCCCAATACTTGGAATCCTTCACTTTGGCCCTTGTCCGATCGTGTATTTAAGAGGCTTGATGTTTAAAGGAAGGGAGCTCGGCCTCCACTGCATTTTTGACTCCTCTTCATTTATCTTTGATTGATCGTTCACTGTCCTTCATATTTACTTTAAGACAAACCACCTCTTTGATACAACTCACATTCTTCTTACTTTATGATGGGTACATTATCGAACATTGCATGGTGATGTCACTACTGTATTTATGTTCATGTTATAAGAACATTAGCTGGTGTCACCAGCCGATGGAGGTAAGTCTTGTCTTCAGCGTTGAGCAGAGAGTGCCTTCTTGTCCTCACGGTGTACCATGAATTAGCTGATGGTCTCTGGTACCATCTAGTGGACCATTCTCGCACACGGTGGAAATTAACACACTTTACTGGGGTGCCTTTTTATACTAAAGCACCAAACTGATGTAGGAGTTATCTAGAGGCAAGAGACAAACAACACCTGTTTAGATTTGAATCAATACACCCTTCAAGAATATGGATTAAGGGGGAGCTTCCGCCTGGCTTATAGAAACGATTTGTTCTGCAAGAGCTGTCTAGGGCATGGGAGAGAGCTTCTTTCGATTTTATGAGATTTGGGGGCGCTCGGGACGTCCTTTCAATTGAAAGTTAAAGAATTGTGGGCGCTAGGCCCACATGCCGATGAATAGGGCACACCGACACAGTGGTTATGGTACTGGTAACTAGCCCAGGGCACGTGCGCCTGACTCCTTTTATTTTTTAGGTCACCAGACCGGTGACGCCTGTGATGGGTGGGTTTTAACTATGGTTACAGCACAAGGCTGAACACTACAATGTGTCCAGCAGGACACTACATCCCTCCCAAACTTTATTGGGAAAGAAAAAACTAAAGTCCAACCTATGGGAAAAACAAACAACAATAAACAGCACCATTGAGTCTCTTCAGGCCATTTGCTGGGCAGTGCTGGATCTCTGGACCTCACGGCCAGGAGATTTTGGTCTACCTCGGCGATGTAGTTCGGACCAGCCTGGTCTCATTGTGTAGGAGAATATTTTCACATTTCAATGGGGTGCATATGGAGCGGTGATTGAGTACACTTTAGAGATCTTCCTGCAGGCGCTCAGGCTCTGTTGGACGTTAAACCTGCAATGACTGAGGATGACTTTGCTGGATGAGGCCCTTCCTTGAAGGTGATGATGCTTTCCAGTGCCCGTTGGTAGAGAATCTTCAGACTTGCCTCTCCTGCCTGGACTCCCATCTCACAGGAGTCTCCTTGAGGCCCTTTCTGCTGGGCTGCCACGGGACCGTGTGTACTGTGCGGGTATCTTGTAGGCTGTGCAAAGGTGTCACTGAGGAACTGCCAACAGGACCACAGCCAAGTCGCTCATGCGACCACAAAGGGTGGTGTCTCAGGGTTTGAATACTCTGGCCATCAGGACTCATGTTCCCATGCCTTCATCAATTGGTCTTTGGGTGACTAGTCTCCATCCGCGACCTCTATGTTTCCCAGTGTCTGTCGTGGAGTTGCTGCAGACCCTGGGATTCCCCTTTCACCCAAATTTCCTTGAGGCCCTTGCCCCTGGATTGCCAAGTAACGGTGTGGGCTGTATGTGGCCTCTCATAGGCCGCACCAAAAGGTCGCTGCAGGACTCCCAACCGGGCCAGAGCCAAGCCTCATACAACCTCAAGGGTGGATGGTCGAGTATGTTCTCTTCGACAGGCCTCGTTCTCAGGGGCTCACAGAAGGCCTTTGGGTGGCCAGTCTCTCACGGCACCAAGAATGCCTTGTCGGTCTCCGGATGTTTCAGGTGGTTGTATCCACTCTGATGGTGTGATGCTCCTTCAATTGTTCTGGTGCTGCACCTGGTAATGATAACGATTACCTTCTTACACTTGGGCTACAGGTTTGAATGTCTTGCTTGGAGTGAGGAGGACTGAAGGGATTTTGTGGCCACTTGTAGTTTCTTTGTTCTGCATGAGCATTTGCTAGTCTGGATGTCATTCTCATCAACAAGCCATTGTCAGGTGACTAGATGGTCATACTGTGAAGCATGGGGTCCGGATGCAGATTGTGCTTGCTGGCAGCTTAGTTGGTCTTCCTGCAATGCTGTCTCCAGTGACGTCTCTGCACCCCAGTTGCTGGCTTGTGTTGATGGATGCTCTCTCCAGTAGTGGCATGAGTTCTCGATTATTGCTCTTCTCCCTTTTCCCTTGCGCACCGTGGTGGTGGTTCACACTGTGGCATCGTGCCTCTCTCTTCTCCTCCTTTGTAATGTGGCATCCTGCCATATGTCTTAATTTCGCTCCACATGGACATCTTGCTGGTCGCGTCTACTTCTTAGGACTGTGTCTTTTCTTTGCTGCAGAGCTGTCGCAGGCCCCACTCCCTCCTCGGGGGTCTTCTCGGTGCTGCACTACCTGGATGGAGGGTCACCTTCTTTTATCCTCTTAGATCGAGGGTGTAGTGCTTGCGCTTTGAGTCTGGCCATGTGGTGCTTCCTTCTGCCTACATTCAGGCAGGCTTGGCTGGGTGGATCACTTTGTGTGACATGCTCGATGCTGGGGCAACAGTGGCCTTTCTGGTGCAGCCTCTTCCTGTTTCAGCATTGCTTCTTCTCTTTAGAGAGGACTCTCTCCTACGGGCTCCTGCTCATACTGTCAGGTTCTCTAGTGCAACCTTTTGCGCACCTCTGGCCTTATGCGCTCTGTCCTCTTCTTGGGCGCTCTCTTCTAGCGCATTGTATGTACTTTTTCTAGCTCGCGATGGTGTCCGTTCACCACAGGGGACATGCGGTACACTCTTCTCTCTGCAGTGGCGTCAGACAGCCACTGGACGGGGGGCGCATGCGCAGTGCACATTCTTTTTGCACCTTTTGTGGGGTTTGCTTGTTTTTTTTTTGTTGAAAATTTTTATTGTTATATGCTTACAACATTGCTGATTACAAACAACATTTACAATTTAAGGATCATACATTGTACAAAGTAGTGCATTGGATGTGGCTCGGTGTGGATATTTGCATCTGTTCAGCTTTTTCCCCGACGTGCATTGCTCAGTCATTGATATTAGTACGGCCCTGTGGCTCCTCGACCGGGAGTGGGTATTAGTCACTTAAGTCTGGATCGGATTCCTCCGGCGGAGGGGCGCATATGTTTCCTCTGAATGAGTTCCATTTCCCCCATATCCATACCCATTTACGGGGGCACCCTCTATGAATAAATACCTCTTTTTCTGCCACCATTACTCTGTCTAAGTCACGACACCAGTGCCGATGTAGGGGGACATTTGACGCTCCCCAGTGCTGAGCCAGAGTCCTTTTTACCATTGTGATCCCTAGGGTCGCCCATGTCTGCGCTGCGTGAGTAAGATCTGTTGGCTCCCATTTATTGAGGAGGCATCTCCGTGGTTTTGGGGGGACCTCAAAGCCGCATACCTGGGTGATTGTATTCATGACCGCCCCCCAGTATTGTGTAATTTTGGGACAGTCCCACAGCGTGTGGTAAAAGTGCCTGCCAGCCCACAGCCCCGTAGACATAGAGGTGTTTCGGTCCTTCCCACTTTGTGAAGTTTTGTCCTGGTGTAGTATGTTCAGTGCAGTATTTTCAATTGCACCAACTGGAGTCTGGATGGGATTGCCACTTCACACGGGGATGCTAGTGCCTCCTGCCAGTCCTGTTCGTCCATGTCTCCCAGCTCAGCCCGCCACCTATCTCTCAAGTGGTGTGTGGGATCTTTCAGATTATCCAGTATTAGGGGTGTCTTTCATAGATTCACATGCCTGAATCATTCCCCGTCGTCGAGACGGGAGCCTCCGGTACATAGAAAAGTAATGTCCTATAGACATACATAGAGAAAAATAGGCCTAAGGGCCTCCCCTTAGTAGCCTATCCTTGTCCTTATGTAAAAAGGACCAAACTCTTAGAGCCAGCCAATCAGCTATCACCTCCCTCTAGAACCTTCCTGACAGGAGCCTCAGTCCCTCAGATTTTCTACCGCACGTTGTGCTAGGGAGTCTCCAGCCTGAGTTCTCCTCAGGATCTCTTCAAAACCAACTTGTTCACTTTTAAAGTGAGTTCTTTCTTCAAAATCTTGAACAGGATTACTTCAAGCCACTTATCACTGCAGTAAGTGATTTATTTCTTCAAAATTCTGGCATGTCTGAATCCCAGAAGGAAGCCCTTTTCAGGGCCTGCTCTTCATGTGGGAAGAAAAGGCTACATGTGGATGACAAGCATGACCTCTGCCTATATTGCCTTTATCCTGACCACATACCTAAAGACTGTAAGATATGTAGGTCTTTCCCTCACAAGACCTTGAGGGACAGAGAGGGTCGCCTGCTCATCTGGCTGGACAGGCTTAAGGAGAGGGATAATGTGGAATCCTCAGAGGGAAGCTTTTCAAGGACCTCTGAAGTCTCCCTGAAGAGGCCAAGAGTGGCGTCCTCTGGCCCCTCAGACACTCCTCCTATGAAGGCACAAAAGAAGTCTTCAGAGGCAAGATCGACAAAATCTTCAGTGTCTGAAAAGGATTCTCAGGCTTTTAAGAAGCCTACCCAGTCGTCCAGCAAACTTGCGACATCCTCCTCAGCGCAAAAAAGAGTTGTGGCGCCAGTTTATGTCTCCACAGCGACGACGACTGTGCCAACGACGACAGCTTCGTCGGTCTTCTCGTCGACGACAACCACTCCTTCATCGTCGTCAGCAGGTAAACCTATTCCATCTATAATACTGCTGAAGCCGTCGTCGACGTCCAAAAGCTCGTCGACGACGAAGATTGCCCCGTCGACGACGACATCATCGATGAAGAGCCCCCCGTCGACAGGAGGGTTGACGACGAAGACGTCGACGACGAGGACGTCGACGAGGAATGAATCGTCGATGAGCGCATCGTCGACGAGCGCATCGTCGACGAAAGCATCGACGACGAAGAAAATATCGTTTACGGAGGCACCGTCGACGAGGGTCATGCCGTCGACGAAGGTACCGTCGACGGAGGGATCGTCGCCGACATTGGTCATTACCGAGCCATGGAAGAAATCCAAGCTGATAGAAACGTCGTCTATGACCCTACCACCGTCGGCAACACCAATGACGACGGCAGGGGATCCTGCAAAAGGTTCTGTGTCTGGCAAACTGACCAAGAAGCAGATTACACCAGAAACAACGTCTCCAAGTAAGGTGCAAACTCATTTGCCTACGGAGATTCTCCAGAGTGAGGAATCTGAAGAAGAACTCCTGGATCAGGCTACTTCCCCTTCAGACCTTCACGTGAAATGTCAGAGCACGGACGAAGAACAGGAGGAGATGAGCTACCAGGAACACTCTTTCCGAGCTCAGGTTCGCACGGAGGTCACCCCGATGGTATGCCTTCCCGTTTCAATTGTAAATGACCTTAAATACCTTATCCAGGACTACAAACAGCGTTTCCCGGAATCACCGGGGGGACAGGGGGCCCGACGCCTACTACAAATACACCAGCGCCAGCCCCAAAACAGACACGGCCAACTACTCAGGTCCGCCATGAGAAAGTGCCACCTCAAGTGATAGAATCATCAGATGAGGAGGCGGAAGAAATGAAAGAGGGGGAAGTCCAAGAGGACCACACGGATCACGATGAGGAGGAAGAGTATGTGGCATCTTCCCCAGCTTCACCCCAGCCGCGCCAAGCAGATTCACCACCAGTGGACATTGGCGGTTTCCATAGAATAGTGGAAAGAGCAGCGAAGCGATTTCATATGGTGATGGAATCGACTGAGACCGAGTGCTTCTTACATGACTTCAAGGAGCAAACAAAGAAGACAACGAAGTCGATCCCAATAATAGAATTTCTCTGGGACCAGGGAAAGAAACTGATGCTGACGCCGGCCTCTGTACCTGCGGTTGTTCCACGCCTGGATAAAAAATACAAGGCTCCAACCACAGCGCCAGCTTGCCTTAATGGGCACCCGAAACCGGATTCGGTCGTAACCCAGGCGGCCCAAAAGAATTCTCGCAACCCTTCCTCTCCTCTGTCAGCCCCACCGGACAGGGAAGGCAGGAAATTGGACACAATCGGTAAAAGGTTTACTACGACATCGGCCATGACCATCAAGGTGGCCAACTCCATAGCCCTGTTAGGGCGTTATAACCGCCAGCTTTGGGAGGATATAGCCCCATATATAGCGGAACTGCCAGACACAGTTCAGGAGGAGGTCAAGGCACTGCTTACGGAGGGTCAAACCTCGGCAGCTGAGATCATTGATTGTGCCATAGATGTAGCCATGACGGGCTTTCGACAACTAGCTGGGGCAGCAGTCCTGCGCCGTCAGGGATGGCTTAAGGCAACATCATTCAGGCAAGAGGTGCAGACAAAGGTGCTGGACATGCCCTTCGACGGCCAACACCTTTTCGGGGACAAGATTGACGAGGCGCTCCAAGCGATCAAGAAAGACACTGATACTGCTAGAGCACTTGGTACTTTGCAGGCAAGGAATCAGTCCTTTCGAGGCAACAAATCCAGGGGCCAGTCCTCCTACAGGGGATCCTATCAAAATAGGTCCTCGTATTCCTACCAGAATAAATCCCAGTACCAGCAGAAGCAGCAACAAGGTCTTCAGACTTCTTATGGGAGATCAAACTTCAGGGGCAAAAACCAGAAGAGGGGCACTGGCGGTCGCCAGTGACCAATTACTCCAGCCAGTCCAGCAACTATATCCCTCATTAAAGATTGGAGGAAAATTGACCCATTTCCTAGAAAATTGGCATCTCATCACCACAGATCAGTGGGAACTCCAATTAATAAGATTCGGCCATTCCCTGGAGTTCACCACCATCCCACCTGCAACCCCTCCCCGCAGGCTTCCGCACAAACATCTACGACTGCTGCTCCAAGAAATATCTGCGATGTTGAAGAAATGAGCGATCGAGCGAGTTCCATCGTCTCAAAGAGGGAAAGGATTCTATTCCCGCTTCTTTCTTATACGCAAGAAGGAGAAAAAGTGGAGGCCTATACTAGACCTCAGGGCATTCAACTCTTTCCTGAAGAGTCAGTCATTCAGGATGGTGACGATCCAAGAAATACTAGGCATTCTAGAAAAAGGAGATTTTATGACATCTTTGGATCTCCAGGATGCCTACTACCACATCCCGATACTCAAGGGGCACAGAAAATTCCTGAGATTCGAGGTGTCAGGACAGCACTACCAATTCAAAGTCCTACCGTTTGGCCTCAAATCCGCACCGCGGATTTTCACCAAGTGCCTTTCACCTGTGGCAGCTTTCCTGCGTCAAATGGGTCACCAAGTCTTCCCCTACCTCGACGACTGGCTGGTAAAGGCACCTTCAGCTGCAGGCTGACCGAATCCTCCAACGCCTGCACCAATCTTTTTCAACAACTAGGATTGACTCTCAATCACGAGAAATCCTGCATGTCCCCAACAAGAAACATCACCTTCCTCGGGGCGACCTTGAACACGGAATGCGCAAGGGCATTTCCTTCAAAGGAAAGGGAAAACAAAATAATATCTCTGGCCACGGCTGTGGCATCAAAGAAGTCCCTAAGAGTTCGGACCTACAAATCACTCCTAGGAATGATATCTTCTTGTATACTCCTCATCCCTCACTGCAGACTCAGGATGCGTCCATTGCAAGAAGCCCTCTCGAACCGATGGACACAGAGTACAGGTTCTTTCGAAGACATTGTGAAGATAACACTGCAAATATCCAAGAGCCTGGAATGGTGGAGTGATCACAAGAATTTGTCTATAGGACTGCCATTCCTACTTCCAGCAGCACCTCTGGTGATCACCACCGATGCATCCCTGGAAGGCTGGGGAGCCGTCCTACAGGACCTCCAAGTAAGCGGCAAATGGACAGATCAGGAGAAGCAACTCCATATCAATCTTCTGGAACTGAGGGCTGTGTATCTGGCGCTACAAGCCTTTTTACCACGCATCCAGAACTCCCAGGTGCTCGTCAGAACGGACAACACCACGACGATGCACTATCTCAACAGGGAGGAACGCGTTCGCTCACTCTATCACGCGAATCGCAAAAGGTCTGGAACTGGCTTGTACTCCATGGGATCACGCTCAGGGTGGACTATGTCCCGGGCAAGGACAACACCATTGCGGACGCCCTAAGCAGACAGAAATCACTCTCCCACGAATGGGAGCTCGACAAGAGTACGCTGGATCACATATTCTCAGAATGGGGAGTCCCAGGAATCGACCTGTTTGCCACCAAGGAGAACGCCAAATGCCCAAACTACGCAAGCTGGCGTCCCCATCCAAGGTCACTCGGAAATGCTTTTTCCATAGGTTGGTTCAGCGTATTTGCGTACGCTTTCCCACCGTTTCCAATGACTTCCAGGGTTCTCAGGAAGATGAAGGCGGAGCCCTGTACCCTGATCCTAATTGCCCCGTTCTGGCCGAGGCAGCACTGGTTCTCGGATCTTCATCGCCTCTCCATAAGGACACCGATTCGTCTGAAGCAGCACCCGAACCTGCTGACAATGTCCAACGGGCAGGTGCAATACCCGAACCTGCAATTGCTCAGGTTATCGGCCTGGCTCCTGAGCACAGAGAGTTCTGTCATCTAAACATCCCGCAGGAATGCAGGGACGTGCTGGCAAAAGCAAGAGCGGACAGTACCAACAAAACGTACTCTCTAAAATGGAAACGATTCTGCACATGGTGTTTAGAGAAAGGCCTGAGACCACTCCATATCACACCCGAACAGATATTGCCATATCTACTACACTTGGCACAGTCAGGATTGGCGCACTCATCCATAAAGGTGCATCTGGCGGCCATTTCACGATTCACCAGGACCTACAAAGGACCGTCTCTCTGGTCCAATAGGCTTATCAAGCAGTTCCTAAAGGGACTATATAGATCCTTCCCAAGACCTAGAGGGGTCCCACCGACATGGCACCTCAATTTAGTCCTTAACCAACTCATGAAGCACCCTTTAGAGCCCATTCATCGAGCATCCATCAAGTACATCTCATGGAAAACGGCTCTGCTGCTCGCTCTAACATCTGCCAGGAGAGTCAGCGAGCTACAGGCTCTATCCATTCAGGAACCCTTCATGCAGTTCAAACAAGACAGGGTGGTGCTGAGGACAAATCCCAAGTTCATACCGAAAGTGCCTTCAGACTTTCACCTTAATGAACCGATGGTTCTACGTTCCTTCTTTGCAAACCCTACCACCGCAGCAGAAAGGACGCTACACTCCTTGGACCTCAAAAGGTGTCTAAAGTTTTACATAGACAAAACAAAGAGCTTCAGGAAGTCATCACAGCTATTTGTGGCCTACAGTAGGCCAAGGATGGGTATGCCTCTAACGAAACAGAGCATCTCAAGGTGGATCTCCTCAGCGATAGCATTCTGCCATGACGGGGCCGGACGGCCTTTGAGAGCTAAGGTTGAAGTGCATTCCAAAGAGCGATGTCCACATCAGCAGCGCTGTTCGCTGGAGTGCCGATTTTGGACATATGTAGAGCGGCGACGTGGAAGTCACCGCACACCTTCTCCAGACACTACTGCCTGGATGCTGAACTTATGAAGGATGCAGCAGTGGGCCAGGCGGTGCTTCGCCATCTATTCCAGTGAGGTGAGCCTTCCAACATCCCGCCAACCTGGTATGCACATCTATTGCTGCTATGATATAGTGATGTATGCCAATGTTTCAAAGTTGCATGGTAATATGTGTATTATCTAAAATGGCTATATGGCATGATTACATCAGAAATGTGCATAATATATTGCTGACTACTCTGATTCAGGCATGTGAATCTATGAAAGACACCCCTAATACTGGATAAGAAACGCGTTACTTACCTGTAACAGCAGTTATCCAGTATTGGTGTCTTTCATAGATTCACATGCAACCCCCCTGCCTCCCCTGGAAGGACTCACGTCCCTCACTAACTGTATTACGCCTACCTAGCTTGGTGCGTACGAAAATCTGAGGGACTGAGGCTCCTGTCAGGAAGGTTCTAGAGGGAGGTGATAGCTGATTGGCTGGCTCTAAGAGTTTGGTCCTTTTTACATAAGGACAAGGATAGGCTACTAAGGGGAGGCCCCTAGGCCTATTTTTCTCTATGTATGTCTATAGGACATTACTTTTCTATGTACCGGAGGCTCCCGTCTCGACGACGGGGAATGATTCAGGCATGTGAATCTATGAAAGACACCAATACTGGATAACTGCTGTTACAGGTAAGTAACGCGTTTCTTATTTATTAGTTTGCGGTACGTGAGAGAGATTGCTTTTTTGGTTAGGCAGTCAGTCAGTAGGCGGTCTTCGAGTGGTGAGGATTCGGGGAGATCAGTACCCTGGGGTATGGGTCTTGTGAGTGCGTGTTTGATTTGTAGGTATCGGAATTGTTCTGTATCGGCTATTTGGTATGTCGTTTGTAACTGGGCAAACGTAACCGTCTCCCCCTTCTTGCACAGGTCTCCCACCCTAGATATCCCAATAAGATCCCAGCGATTTAATCCTTTAATGTTGCGTAGTGTGCCTAGTCTCGGGGTGTCCCACAGTGGTGTGTGTTGTGTAAGCACTCCCTCCCAGCCAAGTGCCTGCAGTGCCGCGAACCATGTGTGCACTGTATGTGCTGTGGGGCAGATCAATGTGGTTGTTCGAGCCTTATTGTATAGTACGCCAAGGATTCCGTCTGTGCCAGGGGTGTGCCTGTCGAGGTGTAGGGCCGGTTCCTCCTGTGAGGCGTGAAGCCAATGGTTAACCACTATGAGCTGGGAGGCCCAGTAGTAGAGTTGAATGTTGGGTAGGGCAATTCCGCCATCGTACCAGCTGCTTACAAGCTTGCACATTGCTATACCGGGGGCTTACCCTCCCAGAGGAGGTGGCTCACTTCTGCCTCAATTGACTTAAAGTAGGAGTGGGAGACCAGGATTGGCGTGTTTTGTAAAGCGTATAAAAACCTGGGAAGAGCCATCATTTTGAACAGGGCCGCTCGGCACAAAAGCGTCAGGGGCAGGGAGTGCCAATGTTTCACATCACTGTGGAGTCTCTTAGGGGGTGGTAGTAGGTTACGTGGGGCTTGCTTGGTTGCTCTTGGTCCCATTGCCTTCGCTGGACCTTGCTTGGCCTCTTGATGCTTTTCTTGTCTGGGGTAGCTTTGTGCTTCTTGATTTTCTACTGGGGTACACCGTCTGTTGCTACAGTGCCTCGTTGGGACACAAGTGATTCTTCTTCTCCTGTGGTTGCACAGGCAGCACATGCCACCAGGTGGTGCCGCAGCCACTCATTACGTAATAGCGGGCTTCCATACTGCCCTGTGTTGCCTTTCTGTTAACCCGCTTCCTCAATCTTCTCCCTCTGACCAGGTTCTTATTGTTGGGGCAAGGAGATATTCATGGCAGCGCTGCATGTCCTTCTTCCTTTACCAGTCTCTTTTATGGCGGCAGGACAATGGTGTTCAGTATCTACTAGAGGGCGCATAAAGCTTACTGTGCTGTGTTCAGCCTCGTTGCACATGGCCCTTGGTGCCCTTGACTTAGCCTCCCTGGGTTGAGCAGGGGCTGTTCACTTTTGCCTTTCTCTGTTGCAGATACCACGGTAAAGCTGTAGGGCTGTGTTAACAGCTCTGTGTTATGACATCTGGGTGCCTCCTGTCAAGTTGAGCTCTCCGCCTGGGCTGTGGTGCGGTGAGCGTTTCCTGGGTGGTGCTGCGGTCAAGACTTGTTTCAAGCTGCTGCGGCCTCGACTTTGCTGCAGACTGAAATGACATGAAATGCCGATGTGAGGGTTCGTTTGATGCTGGTGCGGAGGAACGGCCACCAGGCAGCGCTGCAGCTATCACTTCTTGCAGGCTAAGGGAAGCTCTACTAATGCAGCGGTGCTGGAGATATAGGTGCAGGGGATTTCTAGATTCTTTGGTAGTACAGGGTGTATTGTTCTTTTTAAAATGTTTGACTCTTCGGGGATACTTCCATACAATACGTTTGCCACTGCATGGTGTAGTGCATACTGGTGACTGCCATGTGGCGCAAAAATCACTTCTGGAGGCCACTTTCATGACGCTGCGGGTCTCGCGGTGCACTGGAGATGCTGGTTTCCTTCTGCGGTTGCCTCCGCTCGCTGCACCTTTCACCATGACAAATAGCAGCAGGCAGAGAAACTTTTGGACACCTCAGTTGGTATGGAGCCTGCTTTACCGTGTGCGGTTTAGTGCTCCGCCACTATTAGGCCCGGCAGTTTTCCAGATGCGGCGTGCGTGGTGTGGCTCCGGCGGATGCTGTCAGTATTCAGGTGCAAGGCGGTGTCGCAGTCGGCGATCAGATATGGACGTAGCACAGTGCCTCCCATAATTCTCCCACCTGCCTGGTAGCAGCACCCGCCAGCTCCATTTAACGATGGCCCGCTCTCACCTTGAGCATGCTTCGCGTTCCTCTCTCCCTTCTTGGGTGAAATGACAAGCAGTGTCGGGATGGGACTGCCAATGCAGGCTTCCCTCAATGCTGGGGTGAGGTCTGTCTCATTGCACGGGGAGCCGTTCCCAAGGGCACTTTGGCCACTTCACTGCGACTGCAGTCTCTTCGCCCGTGCAAGAATTTTGTGAGTTTGTCTGTGACCAGTCTGATGGCAGGAGCTTGCGGGGACACAAGCATGTGGGCAGCTGCAGGGCCGGATGCTGGATAACTCACTGGCAGGGTTGCGGTCCTGCTAAGCCTAAACTGCGTCTGTGCCTCACCTCTAGGGGAGTTCAGGGACGCTTCCCTTTTCCTGCCCCGCCTTCTCCATATCGCTCTGCCCTGTCCCTCAGCAGGCAGACAGTAGAAGGGGCATCGGACTGTTGCAGACTAAGGGCCCGATTCCGATGTCGTTCGGAAGGCCTCCGAATCGGATTTGGTTTTCCAAGATCCGGTTCGTAGCCCTTGTTTATGACTGAATCATACACAGGTACGAATGACCAAGTACAATGCGAAGATCGCTTACATGCCGACTGAATCATTTCCGGGACCCGAACTTGTCCGTATGACTCATTCATCGCCTCAGTCTCAGCGAGATGAAACCGCTGTCAGAAGCGTACTTCTGGGGGCAGTAACAGGCCCCCCTTCACCTGGGGCCCTCTGAATCTGTCACAGGAGTGTGCCCATGGGTCCCCCCCGATCCAGGCATGCACAGTGTGGTGGGCACCATGGGGTGTCCGCCACAGGGTGTACGCTTCTCCCCACCCACCCCTTTTTTGCTATGGGAGACTGTGTATGCTTCTGTACACGGCCTCCAATAGAGTTCAATGGGAGTTTGAGCGTACAGAGTCCGTAAGCATACAGCAGCATCGTACTCGCTCTTTTGGACTCTCAGAGCACGCCTCGCTCGGAAAGCCCTCAGGATCCGAGTCATACGGAGGGCTTTCCTAGCGAGATCGAAATCGGGCTCTAAGTCTCTTCCCTCTCCTCATTTTTGGCTAAGAGATGGTGTCCCCATCTGTCTATGCAGTATCAGACTACAGGAGGTAGCCCATGAACCCTAAAGAGACAAGGGCGATCATCTGTAACATACAACAATGTCTCATAGGGTATTAATTAAAGGTCAGTTTCAGGCAGCACAATTAATTGCTGAGAGAGGAAAGAAAGAAGGAGCAAACCAGGGAGACAAAATTTTAGTTGTAACATAAATTGTGCTATAGTAAATACATATATTTGTCCTATTTAGTTTCATATATTCAAACATATGGAAGGATGACACTGCGTTACATTGAATGGCATGTAACCTGTGGAATATTGTGCACAAGTGCTCGTGAAAAACTGTGACGGCGCAAGTGATACGTGAGGAAGTATGTACAGCGACAGGAAGTGGCGCAACAAAGAACAAGTGAGAGTGAAGTTTACATAGTTGGGATACCCAAACAATAAATTATAATGTATATAAAAAATCAGTCAAGTAGGGTATCCTTGAGAAAATAACACCGACATTTTTGCTGCAAAAGTCGCCGGTGTTTCGGCCTGTAGAAGCATTTAGGCCATCATCAGGACCAGGTTACTGTTATTTATATGGCAGTGGCGACGTATCGCAACTGACAAAATTCCAGGTATGGGAAAGGTGCAGGAACAATCAAGAAGGACCTAAGAGGACTCTGCTGGAAGGGACAGTTTGGGACTCTCAGGGGATCCTGTAAGGTTCAAGAACGATCGTTTTGAGTAGCGATAAGCGAAAATCTGCTGGGTAGGTTACTTGGGGGAGTCAGCAGGAGGAACGACGAGGCGCATCAGGAAGCTGCCATTAGTCAGACTCAGAACGATCGTTCTTGAACCTTAATCTCAAGAAAGGAACATCGTAAAAGTTCCAGTGGTTACCTGAACGCAGCAGTGATAAGTATCGAATAAAACCAGAATTACAAGAAAAACAGATGGAGCGATTGAACAGGAAGTCAAGGAGAACAAGTGCTGAACCTGCTCAGTGAACTGCTTCCAAGAATTGATGTGAGATGGAGACAGCAGGAAGGCACTCGAGGAGAATAGCCCACACAACCAATATCATAAAAAGGGCTAATAGGTGGACAAGGAGTGGTCTGGGTGAGTTAGAGCAGAGGAGCCTAGTTTCTTTTGCACTTAGTGAAGTGGGAATAGTAATTTTTACCCCTCCGCTATCCAACACTTTCCCTACTGTTACAATTATTGGAGTGGGAATAGTAAATTTTATCCCTCCGTAATCCAATAATTTCCCTACTGTTGCACTGACTGGAGTGGGAATAGTAATTTTCACCCCTCCGCTATCCAACACTTTCCCTACTGTTGCACTCATTGGAGGGCTTATACTAATTTTTACCCTTCTGCTATCCAACACTTTCCCTACTGTTACACTCTTTGGAGTGGGAATAGTAATTTTTCCCCCTCCGCTATCCAGCACTTTCCCTATTGTTGCATTCACTGGAGTGGGAATAGTAATTTTTACCCCTCTGCTATCTAACACTTTCCCTACTGTTGCACTGTCTGGAATGGGAATAGTAAATTTTACCCCTCCGCTATCCATCACTTTCCCTACCGTTTCACTCACTCGAGTGGGAATAGTAATTTTTACCCCTCCTCTATCCAACACATTCCCTATTGTTTCTCTCACTGGAGTGGGAATAATAATATTTACCCTTATGCTATCTAACACTTTGCCTATTGTTGCACTGACTGGGGTGGGACTAGTACATTTTATCCCTCTGCTATCTAACATTTTCCCTACTTTTGCACTCACTGGAGTGGTAAAAGTAAGTTTTACCCTTCTGCTATCCAACACTTTCCCTACTGTTACACTCATTGGAGTGGGAATAGTAATTTTCCCCCCTCTGCTATCCAGCACTTTCCCTATTGTTGCACTCACTGGAGTGGGAATAGTAATTTTTACCCCTCCACTATCCAACACTTTCCCTACTTTTGCACTGACTGGAGTGGTAGATTTAAGTTTAAAGATTTGTAAATAGTTTAATGTTTTAATTTATAATAGAATGTTTTTTTAATGGATTTTATGTTATTGGTGTGTATATATATAATTGTACATTTTTATATAATTTTAAAATTTAAATTAGCAGTTTAATACTTGTTTTAAAGTAACTAAATATATACATATATTCGTTATTGTGTATGTGTTTAGCTTTTTTTAAATTAAGTTTATTTGCTATATTTGGTAAAATGTACATTAAATCTACTTAATTTTTTATTTAATTTTATTATTTAATATATTAATATTTATTGTTTTCATATATATATATATATATATATATATGCATATAAAAATCGATATTTTGTACAACTATATTTTTAACATCGATATTTTCTTTTCAATATTTTTGTAATTACCTGTTTAAGTATATGGAGTCAATATTTTTGCATCCTATATTTCTTCATCTATATGTATAACATCTATATTTTTTACGTCGATATCAGTGAACCAACTATAGGAAATTGGATTGGCAAACATTGCCTCAAATTGAACTCGGACAAAACAGAGGTCATTCTTTTTGGGAATAATCCAGAATTCTGGAACTCTACTTGCTGGCCAACAGAACTAGGAGTACCCCCCTCCCCAGTCCTAAAAGCAAAAAACATGGGAGTCCTAATTGATGACAAGCTACATTTTGGTAAACACATCAACTCAGTCATTTTATCATGCTTCAACACCCTCAGAATCATCAGAAAAATCCTTCCCCTCATTCCCGCCAAACTCGAGGAAAACGGTAATCACCATGTTCAACTAATCAAATCAATCAAAAACTCCTTTATTCAATCTTAGAATAAGATCATAATAGTGCAAGGATAAAAAAGGTACATTAAAATATACATACAAAATTTAATTGGTGATATGCAATTTTACACACTACAAAATCATGATCTTAAAAACAACTTAATTGATTTCATATAATCTCCATGGATTTTCTGCTTCGGATGGCCATCTTAAGAAAACAACAGACATTAAAACAGATTTCTGGACTATTTAACAATTGTAGATAAATTAGTGCTGTTCTACATTGTCGGAGAGCAGACCTGATCAATAGGGGTTTGAGACATGAATAAAAGAATTTACGATAAAATCCACAGAAAAACATAAAATTCAGGAGGGACTGTTCCGACTTGTCCTCTCAGGGACAGAGGGGAGTACCGTACTTCACATACCTTCAGTTCCATAGAAGCAAACTAAACGCCAAACCATCACCAACCTAAATCTGAATAACAGAGATCTTTCCCACTGAGTTAACTCTAGTGTTTGGTACAGGGAAGTATCATGGGTTGCAAACATAGTATAATAATAGCAGATAGTATGCTTACTGGCAGCCTCCTGAAACCTCAGAGCAGTGACAAACTCCAGAAATCTGTTTTACCATTTTTTTTGTAGAGTTGGTAATCAGATCAGGGGCGCTAAACACTTCTGGTAAGCCGATATCGCCCAAAGTTTTCCATACGTAACTCAGCCAAGGTATGGAAGTGCCCCTATCCAATTTCAGGCACTCTTCAGTAACTATTCTATTCAGGCTAGGCTCCATATTGCTCCAAACACTAACCCATAACAGAAGAGGAGCTAGTTTAATGCTGTCTATTATATACTCTAATTTTAATCCAGAGTGTACAATAAAACTAGAGTTTGATTGCAGGAGCTGTAGCAATTTTCTACAAATTCTATTCTCATCTACCTGGATAGGGGCAGCGTTATGAAACCCCCAAACCCCGGCTCCATATGTGGCGGTGGGTATGCATTGCATTTGGTAGATAGTGAGAAAGGGAGAGAAAGTAGCCCTTCCATCCCTCTTAGTGAGATTAGAAAGGGAACCCGTTGCCCTCCCGAATTTCCTGCATGCGGTATTTACTTGCAGCTGCCAGGAGTTGCTTGCATCAAAGGCCAGCCCTAAATAGCAGAAAATATTAACTGCGCTTAGCTGCTTGTCACACACATTTAATACTGGCACAACTTTCTTGCCCAGGCCGGTCACCATAATGTGTGAATTTGCAAAATTGGTTTTCAGGTCTAGATTTTTCATGAAAAGGACAAAAGAATCCACCAAATTGTTGAGGGCTTAAGGGGTTCTAGCCAGCAACACAGCGTCGTCAGCATAAAATAAGGCAGGCACGGATAGATTGGAGATTATGGGCCCATCCTTGGTAGAGCCTAATAAGAATACACTCAAATCATCAATATATAGAATAAAAAGTAGCAGTGTAGGTATGCATCCCTGGCGCACTCCACTAGACAAATGAAAAGTATCAGAAAGTTTGCCTGAGTGACCGTACCTTTGCCCTTAAGTTTTCATGAAGGCCATGTAGAAAATTTACCAGCACAATATCCACCCCTAACTTAATTAGCATCAGCCAGAGTTTAATTCTATTTACACAATTAAAAGTGATGGAAAGCTCCATGAAGGCTAGGTACAGTGGACAGCGCTTGGCGATAGTATACTTACTTGCTATCAGGTGTAAATTCAGGCTCTGATCCACTTTGCCAAACTTCGTACGAAAACCATATTGGCAGTTAGTTAAAATTCTGTTATCTACAGTCCAAGTCTGCAGCCGGTTAAAAAAATAACTCTTCCCAGTACCTTTTTAGAACTATCCACCAGTGAGATAGGTCTATAACATTTAGGTGATCCCCTGTCACCTTTTTTTTTTTAAATAGGCACTATTGTAGATAAGGACCACAATTCGGGAATAATACAACTTAAGGAGTTATTAAAAAGATTTGTAAGTAATGGGCCCCAGAGTTCAGGATTGCATTTATACAGATCCATAGAAATCCCATCAGGACCCCAGTGCTTTCCTGCCCGCACTTGCTCGTATAGCATCTTCAACTTCACCAAGGGTACATTTTAATAAACTAGTCTCAGAGGAAGAGATAAAAAGCTCTTTTAATAAAGCCTCGTGTTCCACGTCCCTTTTAAAATAGTAAATAGAAGAAAAATGCTCGACCCAATCCTGGCTTGATTAAAGATCAAAAGAGGGTTCGAAGGGGCATTTCGTAAAGACAGCCTATTTACAGTTTCCCCAAAAATCTTACTGCACTTTTGCGCCGCTGCCAATTCTAGCATCTCCCAATCTTTGGGAAACAGTAGGGGGCTGATTCAGATTCCGGCTGCAAAACGAACCGACTGACCGACACGGACCCGGCACCGAATACCGACCGACACGGACCAGCGCCGTACGACCTGTGCAGTACGATGCAACGCGTGTGAATTACAACCGACACGTACGGAATACAAGCCGTACGACCGAGCCGTAAGGAAAATAGTGATCCGGCCGGAAAACCGACGCAATTATCACCGACCGACACGAACCCGGAATGAACCCGACCGACCCGTACCCGCGATGTACGATTTGCGCAGTACGATGCAATGCGTGTAAAACCAGACCGACTCGCACGGAGACCAAGCCGCACGACCGACACGCACAGACAACCTGGCACACAAGCAATAGAGACCGCCGCGACCGACGCGAACCAAACACAGAAGATAGGCAGCGTGAACGAGGCGGAAACGCCCGCACGAGACATTAGCAGCGTCCGTTTCCGTCACATGAACGTTTCCTTCATGCCTACAAAACCCAAAGGAAAAAAGACAAAAAAAGGACCAAACAAGCAATGACAAAGCCAATAAATACCAAAGAAAAAAACATGGGACAAAGTCACACCCACAACTCTAACTATATAAAGGACTACAATCACTACCATCATCCCTTGCAAACAGGAGACACAGCCAGCAGCAAACACGAGTACACAGCAACCACAGACACACTCACAACTCCCCCATCACACAACTCACACACCATCAGCACCTCATACAAAAGCACACATACATACACCCAGCAAAACCAACACCAACCCACCCTCACTTGCACCCTCACACACACATCCCTCACCACCACCACCCATCACCATGCCCCCAAAGAAGAATCCAAAGTTCGCAGATAGTGAGTTAGAAGTGCTGGTAGACTAGATCATCAGAGTAGAGCCACATTTGTTTTGTACATTGGTCCAAAGGACCCCCATCTCACAGAAAACCAAGATGTGGGCGAGGATTGTGGACAAGGTGAACGCCCAAGCACCAGCAAGGCGCACAAAGGACGATATCCAGAACAGGTGGTATGACGTGCGCAGGAGGGTCAAGAAACTCATCGAAAAAGATCACGCCCTGAGTCAGTGCACCCACGGTGGCCCTCCTGCCAAACCAGTCTACTTCAGGACCTGGGAGGAGAAGGTGTGGGAAATCCTACCACCAGAGAGCGTCCATGGCCTAACAGACATCCCAGAGCCTGGTGAGTACACAAACAACATACCCAAGATTGTGTGGCAAGGGGACAGTGAAACCATGCACCGCAAGCAAAGCTACACTAACCAATAGATAATTAGCCCAAGATGTGTATGCCAGTCAGACAAACACAATACCTGCCATCTCAGAGTGACTGGGAACTGTGTCATGACATGCACCAACCTACAAACAAATAGAGCAAGCCAGTGGCACAAAGCCAAATAGACCCTGCCAGACAGTTTGCCACCACAAACACACCACCTCACAGTGCAGCTGACTGTCAGGAAGGAATAGTGGGGATGCAGGTGAAGTGAGTGTATCCAAAAGCATGATGGGGCCTGTAGTCACAGATAAGGCTCCCCCTCCTGATTGGCCCATCAAGACCACTCTGAAACATGCCCACATCACAGGGAGTGGACAATGACTGACAAGATGGCTGACACTGGGTCCTGCTGTGGGGAGCACAAGGTCCTGCCCTGGCTTGTGTGCAAATCAGAAGCATGACACCACTGACTGACATCCTGAAAGACAACTTGCAAGCCCTACAATGGAAGCACGTTTCATGATGGGAAGGAGGACTGACAGCCCTGACCATACTTACCAGCATGGGGAGACCCCCCCCCTCAACACTAACTCCACACAACTCACCGGATATAATGCATTGACACACACCTCATTGAAATATCAGCAAAAAGATACCCCGTACTGGGTGCTGCTGTGTGAAGCACAGGGGCTCACTTTGGACTTGTAGCCAAACAAACACCAGGACTTCACAGTCAGCCATCTTGCCATTGCTGTCACACCCCCTCACAGGGAAGCAGAGTCAAGAGGGAGGAAGTATGGGCATGCTGGGAAGGGGGGTGTAGCAAGAGTATGATGAGACTTGCAGTCACAGACAACCTACACCCACCCACATGGCCCAGCAAGATCAAACTACACCATACTCGCCTCACAGGCAGTGGGATGGGACTGACAAGATGTCTGACACTGGGCTCTGTTGTGGGGAGCACAAGGCCATGCTGGGAAATGGCCAACAACAATATCAAACTCTGTCCGTGACAAGCTGGGAAAAAGCAGTGTACAGGCAGGCATCTGTTCTTAAAGTAGAAAAAGTCATGTTTGTGAACCATCGATGCATGTAGAAACATAAATCACATTGTGTGTCTCTTCCAAACACAGGTGGTGCTGGGCACCCAGCACCAAATGATGAGGATACCCAGTCCCAGACTCTAGCGGACACTGAGCTCTCTGGTCTGACTCTCTCACTGTCCTATTCGGATGACGACGACCAACCTGACCCCTCCGGTGTGAGCCATCATGCAGCAGCATCAACATCTGCACCCCCTGTACCCACGCCTCCAGCATCTGGACACCGACAGGGCACCCCCGCCAACACGGACAGACCAAGGCCAATCAACACCCACAGCACAGGGACACAGCACCCCCCGGAGGCTACAGCAAACACCACCAGCAACACCACCCAAGGGGTCCCAGTGTCACCTGTGCATCCCGCCGCTGGTCCTGCCTGTGTGGAGAGGGGTGCTGGGAGGGGTGGGAGGCACAGGGCGCGCCTTGCAGAGGGGTCTGGACTGCATGATGACCCCCACCTGGCATGCATCTTAGATGCGTACCAGGATAGCACCGGAGGATTTGGCCAGGTAGTGGGGATCCTCAAGGACATGCAACACGAGCAGGTCGCCCACCATGCCCGCATGGAGGCCAAGTGGGATGACATTACTGCGGTGCATCGGGACATACTCCAATTCCTCCGCCAGATCAACACCAACCTGTCCACGCCCCCCTGTGTGCCCACAACATCTGTCGCAACACCATCTGCCAGCGCCACAGGGAAGGAGGAGGACTCTGGCGGAGAGTCCCCTGCACCGCAGAGGCCTGCACATGAGGATCCCCCCCCCCCCCCCGCAAGAAGAGGGGTCGTCCGAAGAAGGACATGTGAGAGGCAGATGTACCAGCACATCCCCCAGGGCCTCTAAACCTGTTCTGGACAATGTCTTTTGTGCGCAACCCGTTCACCTTGTCCAATCGCACACAACTCGCCCACATGACATGGAGGGTTCATGTTGGGCCAATGTATCAGATGACTGTGGACTTTACTCTGGACATTTCATCTACCAGCACTTCCAACTCCAATGTGAACTTTGGATTCCCAAACGAATGTACAGCACCCACCATCCTGTGCACTTCCCTCACACATGTTTGTAAATAAACTCACCAGTACACCATACTTGCCTCTGTTGTGTTTCGAACTTGTCATGTTCAGGGAGATGTCAATCTGCTACACAACACAGTGCATGCCAAATACTGCAACAATGTGACCAAAGTAGGTGAGTCATGGTGATGTGACACATGTGAGGGAGACACACCACTATGGCAACACAAAACATACTCACCATGGCCATGTTACTCATCACACACAATGATGTTGACCTGAAACGCATTGGCATGCACAGACACAACACCAACCCCAGTCAATGGTAACAAGTCCACAGGTGAGGTAAGCAGATGTCACTCAGATGTGGGAAGACAGACAACGCACATAACAAAGCGTAGCACAGGTTCATTACACATCAGCAACACGTTTATTCCACAATAGTTGCACGGTAATTCTGCGTAACAGTGGACACACGCTCTCAATGTGTTAGAGAATGGAAGTCCAGGGATGTGTGGTACATCAGTTGATGGGAATTGTCAACTTCCACACTGGTGTTGGCTTCTGGGTGGTGGGGGTCAGTGTTGACCACACAACAGGCAAAGTACCCTGGGAAGGACAGACAAGATAGAGTCAAAAGCACAGAAGAACAGGATAGAAATGCAATACACATGCACAAAACATGTTGCAAGACACCTACACAAACACTAGTTAGCAGTACTACCCTATTGTGGAGTACACACCACCTGAATGGACACATCACAGCACACATCCAGTCAAGTGGCACACAGACACACTCAGACAGCAACAGAGCTGGCACAACACATTCCAGGCTACCTCCATACATTCACATAACAACCCTGGAAACTCACATTCAGGTGAAGAAGTTATTGATGAGCTGTGAGCGGATGTCACCATCATCTTCATCATCACTGGCATCTTGGCCCAGGCTGGGATCCTCCACAGGTGCCGGAGGTTGGTCATCGTCCTCCTGGATGAGAGGCACCTCCTTCCGCACCGCCATGTTGTGTAGCATGCAGCAGACCAGGGTTATTTTGCACACCTTTGCAGGCTCATATGGGAGGGCCCCACCGGTCTTGTCTAGGCAGCGAAAGCGGCTTTTCAGGAGGCCGAATGTCCACTTAATCACCCTCCTGCTCCGACGATGTGCCTCATTGTAGCGCAGCTCGGCTGGTGTCACAGGGTTCCTGAGGGGTGTCAGCAACCACGGCATTTTAGTGTATCCGGAGTCACCTACACACACAAAATGGAACAAGCAGCTGAGTTTTGTAGGAGTGCAGAATTCAACATTGACAAACACACATAATGAGAAACAGTCAGTACACACCGAAAAGCCAGGCATGCTGAGCTGGCATCTGTGACATCAGCGTTGCAATGCGACTACTCCTCATAATGTAGGCATCGTGCGCAGAACCAGGGAACTGTGCACACACATGTGTGATCGACATGTCAGCAAGACAGACCACCAGAGCATTGATTGAATGGTAGTGCTTCCTGTTACGGTATGCCTGCTCATTTGCATGTGGTGGTATCAGGGCAACATGTGTCCCATCAATAGATCCGATGACGTTCAGCATCCTCCCCAGTGTATAAAAGGCATCCTTTATTTCAGGGAGTTCAGCTGAGCTCGGGAACTTGATATACAGGTCGAGGAAGTGCAACATCCCCTCCAAGACATCGCGTAGCACCCGACTAAACATCCCACCAGCAGTAGCCACAGTGTATTAGAAGGTATCAGTAGCAAAGAAGTGCAGGGCTGCCATCACCTTCACCTCTGAGGTCAGTGCTGTAGGGTATGTCCGGCCAGGTAGCAGATGTGTCGCCAACTGCTCCGCCAACTCCGCAATCAGTGGCCTGGTGAAGCGGTACCGTCTGATGCAGTCGCGTTCCTGCATGGTTGCAAGGTCTGGGAACGGCCGATGGACAGCTGGTGCCCTGCAGTACAGAGATGCACCTATGAAGATTGTCAGTTAATCCACCCATGTGGCCATGACCACGATCAATATCACATGCTAGATCATGACATTACACAATGTACTGAGGTGTGTCCTGTTGGTCATGGACACATATGTCACCTACAAGACCACCACCTCACATCTCAATTCCACATGTCCACATGAGTCCCATGTAGTGCAATGGCCAATCATCTGGCTGTGTCACCCAACCTATGTGCTGCTGCAACGTTCCAAACACACACCACAGTGACAATTGAGGCCTCATGTCTCCCAGGCATCACAGATCTTTGCCATGCAGAAACCCAGGGTCCCTGTATTGCCACATCAACACAGCAATGGACATGGAGTAGCACGTACACACCACAAGGCAAGCGTAAGTCCCACAGGTAGTGGCCACTGTTGTTCCTGCCGGACCTACATGTACGTCTCTTAGACACACACCCCATCAAGGGTGATGCATATACCACATGGATGTGGAGACTGTCACCCATTGGGCACATTTGACCAGACACATCTGAGACACAACCTGCACACAGACTGTGGGTGCACATCAGTATTGTGGCTACAGGTCTCACTGTGACGTACATGCCATCACCCCCAGGACTCAGGGTGTATGTGACCTGTCCTAAACATATCCAACCTGACACTGTGTCCGTGACTCATGCCCATTACTGTACAATTGCACATCACAGTGGTAATGTGAACAACACACAAAGGATTCTGCCCCCATGTACACGTGCACATCCTGGGAGTGGCTGCACAAAGTGCCAGCCAAAAACCCAGATGTGACCCCCCCAAACACCCAGGGAATGCAGCCTTACATGCCATGGGACACTGTGTGGCCAATGCTGTAGTGTGGTAGGTGTGCACAGGTGTCCCTGGCCAGTATATGTGTGTTGCATCCGTATAATAGTCACACTAATGTGGTCCGACGCAAGGGACACTGCGTACGCATTGCACGGGTCATGTCAGAGCCGTGCGTACGCTTTGTCATTGAATGCATTGAGGTCCGACGCGGGTGACAATGCGTACGCATTGCACGGGTCATGTCCGAGCCGTGCGTACGCTTTGTCATTGAATGCAATGAGGACCGACGCGGGTGACACTGCGTACGCATTGCACGGGTCATGTCCGAGCCGTGCGTACGCTTTGTCATTGAATGCAATGAGGACCAACGCGGGTGACAATGCGTACGCATTGCACGGGTCATGTCCGAGCCGTGCGTATGCTTTATCATTGAATGCAATGAGAACCGACGTGGGTGACAATGCGTGCGCATTGCACGGGTCATGTCCGAGCCGTGCGGACGCTTTGTCATTGAATGCAATGAGGACCGACGCGGGTGACAAAGCGTACGCATTGCACGGGTCATGTCTGAGCCGTGCGTACGCTTTGTCATTGAATGCAATGAGGACCGACGCGGGTGACAATGCGTACGCATTGCACGGGTCATGTCCGAGCCGTGCGTACGCTTTGTCATTGATTACAATGAGGACCGACGCGGGTGACACTGCGTACATATTGCACGGGTCATGTCCGAGCCGTGCGTACGCTTTGTCATTGAATGCAATGAGGTTCAACGCGGGTGACTATCATGCATACGCGTCGGACAGGCATGGTCCGAGACAGACATACGCCTTGGCCATTGAATCGTAGGGAGACGGGTGCATGTGTATATTCAAAATACGCGTTGTACAGTCAGTTGAATGAGCCGGGCGCACCCATTGGCTCCGGACTGTCATGGAGACGGATGCGGATTCAAAACTTGTATGAATTGTGCACTGGAAATTCAGTTGGATGCCTACAACAATGTTGCAATTTCAAGTGTTCGATGAAGGTAAAGATTTGAACGATGCGGAAGGCGTGTACGAGTCGTACTTTTAAATGGATTGGTCAGATTCATAGCATGCAACCGTGTTGGACCTATCACTTGGGACACATGGCACAGATTCTGCCTCTGCAGCACAGATATAAGGCTGGCTGGCCCCCAGGGAGCTCACTTGCCTGCACTACATGCTCCTGGACCACATCCCTGCTACCACTGCTGCTGTCTCTGCATCCTCTGGCTCCTGCTATGGCACGTACTCTGGAGAGGGCCCCAGCCTTCACTGAGGAGGAGAACCAGGCCCTGCTGGATGGGCTCCTTCCACAGTATAGCAAGCTCTATGGGAAACCAGGGGAGCAGGTGAGTGTGCAGTCCACTGCCTTCCTAATTATGCATGTTGTCTGACTAGCAGTACCAGCAGTGTGTACACCAGTGGCAAGCATTCTCACTGACTACTTTCATCCCCCAAAGTGTGTAGGTACATGTAATGAATAGATTTCCTGCTGCTAAAGTACATTATTGCAAGCTTAAACTATCCAGGCATTGTTAACATGTCATACATGCAGGTGATTTTTCCTTCCCCATGGTTGCACGATCTGTGTAATTAATTTCTCTTTGTGATGATGACATGTATATCCAAATGTGTGCTGCACAAATCTGGGGCATGTGTGTTAATGTACTTTTCACTTTGTCATCCTCACATCTGGCTGACCATCGCCCGGACTGTTCATTCTGTGGGGGTCTACAAGCGCCGGATCCGCAACTGCCAGAAGAGGTGGCAGGACCTTCGGGGCTGGACCCGGAGGATAGCTAGAGTCCAGCTGAAGCTGTCACCTCCACGCAGGAGGGGCGGACACCGGACCCTGACTCCCCACATGCTCCAGATACTGGTGGTGGTCTTCCCGGACCTGGATAGGCAGCTGAAGGCCAGACAGCAGCAGGAAGGGGGTAAGTCCATGCCTAAACTGTGTACTATGTCTGTCATGCTAATAGCAGTCTTTTGGCCTGTTCACACTTCCACATTATGTAGGTCTTGTAGTCCAATACTCAGGTCCCTCAATTGTGTAATGCATCCTCCTCATCTGTTCCACATGTGTGGCTCCTACAGTCTGTTGCTTGTGTCACAAGGGCACTGTGTCCCTGCAGTCAGCTATGCTTCAGCTACCGGTCAGCATCTGTTCCCGTGACTCTGTTGTGTGTTTCATGTGTGGGTCAATTGTTTACACAATGCCTGAGATCTGACGTGATCTGTGTGTGCCATTGAGATGTGTTCCAGTTGCTGGTCTGACTTGCAACATATGGCTGTGGTATTCCAAACAAACCCATGCAGCAGGGGACTCCAATTTTGGGGCCTCAGGAGTATGTATATCAAGTATGTCACACTTGCTTAGCCACCTGACTACTGTCCAGGGCCAAACACTGTTTCACGTAGACCTGGCCAGTCATGCCTCCTCAAGGGCATTTTGAAACACTCTGTAATCCCACTCCTGTGTATGAAATTGCAGGTTGTGCTTAGTGACATGTGCCCTCAGGTGTTTGCCTCTGTGTCATTAGGGTGTGGCTTGTTGGTATGTACAACTGGGGTGTCCATGATTCAGAGGGTCAGCTTGACATCTGAGATGTGACTGTGAGAGACAAGACCTGTGTGACATATAGGTGTGTGATCATCTGACAGCGTACAATGGTGTATGCAATGTGTCCTTCATGCAGCTGGGTTACATGCATGGCAGACTGTGATGTGTTAATGTACAGGGATTTGTGTTTGCAGAGACTAATATGTATGATTTGCATGATGTGGGGTCTTCTGGGTCCTGGATATGTTGTTTGCATGAGATGAGCAAGTGTGCCGGTCATCTGCAGAGTTAGCTTTACCCCTGAGCTAGGATTGTGAGTCAATGCATATTGTTGTTGTCTGGATGCCCTGCCCCTGTGACAGGAGACAGTGTTGACTAACTTTCAGGGCATCCCAGTGCCATGGCATTGAACTTGCTATGAGTGATCCTGCATTGTGTTCAAGTGTGCACCATGCACCCCATTGTGGCATTGCCCATCAGGACATGAGTACATCATAGTGTGTGTTGCTGGCATGCATCACAAGCATGTGAAATGAGTCTCTGCCCATCCCTTCATCCGGACACCTGTACTGAGTCAGTAGCAAGAGATGTGCTGTGTGTATAGTGACATACTCCTACATGTTCACTTGCATGTACAACTAATGTGTGGGTGGTGCATGTTGGCACATTGGGGTGTTAGCATCCAACATGCAACGGACATATGTGTGAAAGTCAAGGAGGGATATGTGTGCCATGGTTGATCTTGAGAATGACAATTGTCTTATTCTAAACAGTGTTGGCACGTTGAGCTGTGTTCAGCTGAAGATGCCAGGGCTTGCCCTGTGATGTGATGTACTCACTGTGGTGTGTGCAGTCGGTGCAGGTGACTGATGTTGTTCTCTTACTTCCTATTCCTATCCAGATACATCCACGGCCACAGGAGGGGACAGGTCCACGGACCAGGAGGAGCCACAGAGCCTTACAGGGACAGAAGGAGATGAGTCAGGTGGACCTAGTGGCACGGAGGGCGAGTGGAGCCACACAGAGGAGTCGTCAGCACCATCCCCCCCCAGCTGAGGGCCACAGCAGCTCTGAGGATGACTCCCTTGTGGAGGCGGGTGTCAGCAGCCACCAAACCCCAGCTAGTGAGGCTGTCCCCGCCACCGCCACCACCACCACCACCACCACCACCCTCCCATTGGCTCAATCCCAGAGGTCCCTGTGGGCTCCCATGTTCGTGAGCATGCCTCCTTTGTGCCAGGCACCGCACCCCCTGCCCCTGTGTCCCCTGCTGCCCTGAGTGAGGAGTCTGTGGACTTACTTAGACAGGTCCATGTAGGGCAGACATCGATGCTGAAGGTCCTCCATGAACACACAGGTCTGTTGACACAACTGGTGTCATTCATGGAGGGCATTTCCTCATGCATGTCTGCCCTACAGAGGACCAATCAGTCCGTGGCCTCCTCCCTGAAGGCAGCAATGTCCCTCTGCACCACCCACGATTCCTAGCACCCTACCTGTCCCAAGCACAAAAACCCCCAAACCTAGGTCTAGACGTGCACACAAGCAAGCGCAGGGGACTGATACCACACTCACAGGGGCTGGTTTGCAGATACCCGCATAGTCATCCACAACCACTCCGCAGTCCTCCGAGACCCCTCCCTCCCAGCCCCCTTCCTTTGCCTCACCGGCAACCCCATCTCCCCAGAAGCTCTTCCTCTGTGACCTTGGCCTCTTCCCCACCGACCCAGCAGATCCTGATAACAAGGGGAAGAGGAAGTTCCCACACAGAGGGGAGTGCCCCTCACACCCGAACACCCAACCCCAGGCGCAGTCAGACAGAGACCCCCCACCCGCAAGTCCCCCCGGCGCCAGAAGAGCAAGACCCCCCACGCCACCACGCAGCACCAAGGCAAAGTCTCCGTCCTCCATCCCCCAGGCCACCACTCCAGAGGTTCCCCACCCACAGATACACCATCCCCAAAATGCTAAGGCCATCCCCCCCTAGCACTTGCTCCTCCACACCTGGTCAGACGGTTAGTGCTACTGATGTGGGGACCGTGTCCCCCCCTGCCCTGCCGACCTCACCTGCCCCCCATTCCGCTCCCATGGATGTAGGCACAGCATTGGAGTCCACGACCACCCCATCTGATTTGGGCACTGCAGTGGTGAGCCAATCCACTCCATCTGACCTGCCCACTGGAGTTGTGCCGGCACCCACCCCATCTGACTTGTGCCCCACAGTTGTGACAGCACCCACCACTTCAGTCAGCTCCACTGCAGTTGCAAGTGTCTCGCCTACATCCACCACCCCTTCACTGCCTCCTTCTGCTGTGCACTGATCCTGTCCCTGCGGTGCCTGGCCTGCCCCCATGTATGGCCCTCTGAGGGGATGACCCCGGTCCTTAGCAGTGCAGGCAAGCAAGGTGTGACAGTTGTCACTCTACTTCACTCCATGGCATTCAGACATGGACTGGCCATTGGCCTTTTGTTTTAACAGACGTTTAACTTTTAATATGCTGAATAAAGCTTTTTTCTTTATCCCTGTGAACTTGATTTAGCTGTACATTATGTTGATGATGTTTAACATGCCCTTGCGTCTGTGATGCTTTGTTTACAATGTTGAATACTGATGTGTTGCTGTGAGGTACTCCCTGTGGTCCATGAGATATGTATCTTATTCTGGTGGGTATCCATGTCATCCTTTGCAGCTACCTGGGTGTGTCAGGATCAACTATTTGTGGACATCTCTCTGTGAGCATTTCATTTGCATGGTCACATCTCTGGCTTGCACCCATGCACATATGATGTGCTTCCCATTGTCCAATTTGTCACTTCCACAGACTTTGTGCTCATCAACACTGGACCTACAGGTGTGGGCATCATTGGTATAGGAGCAACTGGGTCCTCTGTGCAACTTGCTAGACATATGTTTTGGGTATGTGCAGATGACTTAGGGGAGACTCACGTACCCAGGCTTTCTGATGGATACATCTGCCAGTGGATTCCTCAGCTTGTGAATATCCCCTGCGCCAGCAACATTCGGAAACTTGTGTAGCAGTCCACGCCGATGAGGTCGAAGACGACGTCACAGAGACACGGCTCCGCTCGCGACTTCGCTGACGTCACCGGCTCCATAAGAAGACCTCGTCAGCGTGATGACGTCAGTTCCCTTTTTTCCACGCCGTCGACGCCAACGGATTTTGGAAATCTCTATCTGTAGCTTCACTGTTACTTTGTTTTTCTACTGCTTTTCTTTGTCTTCTTCTGTGACAAAGAAGTCAGGATTCAAACCCTGTCGTGAATGTGGGAAGCATATGTCCATCACGGATCCACATGACGACTGCGTATGGTGCCTATCATCGGACCATGATGTAGAGGGATGTTCTTGCTGCCGCAGGATGAGTTCTAAGGCTCTCAAGGAGAGAGAAGCGAAGCTGTTCATCCGGAGGATGAAGAAAGAGAAGAGAGGTCGGAGAAAATCTAGGACGAGGTCAAGATCGAGGTCGAGATCGAGGTCGGCGTCGAAGTCGACTTCGGGGCATGCTTCAAAATCCAAGAAGCACAAGAAGAAGAGGAGGCATTCCTCTTGGCGTCACTCGGACAAGAGTACGGCTCTGAGGTCAAAGTCACCATCTCGACGCCGTAAGGCCTCTATCTCCCTCGCCCGTTCCGGATTCACCTGTTGGCCTTTCTTCTCCAGTGGCTTCACCGGAACATTCTCCGGCTCCGGGTCCATCTCCGACGCCGGTTCCAACTCCGATGCTGGTTCCATCTCCGGCTCCGGCTTCATCCCTGGCTCCGGTCGAGGAGCTTCCAGTTCCGGGTGAGCCTTCGGCCCGCAGATTCCACCGTCGGTGCCTGTTGGCCCGAGTCCGGTGATGCCTGATCAGTATCCTGCGTTCCCTGGACCAGGTCAGGACCCCACGCATTATCTAAATGCAATGTACGGGGTATTTTCAAGAGCCATGTACTCCGCTGGTGCACCTTCGGGTCCTATGGGTCCTATGGCCTTCAGTTTGGGGGTGCCTGAAGCCTATCCTCAGGCCCCCTTCATGCCATTTTTTCCGGCGACGCAGTCTTGGCATCTACCGGCACCGAGGACGTCGACGCCGCTCCCTTCTTCACCGTCGGATTCGATCACGGCGCTGCCGACGCCGGTTGTAAGAATCCGGTCTAGGAGGGAGGCTCAAAGAGTGCAGGATGAACAAAGGTACCTAATGGAGGAGGTGGAAGAAGGGGAGCTTATGGAGTCAGATGATGTTTTTGAAGAGCTAAAAGAGGCTAGTGGCTTGGACTTGTCTCCTGAATGGGAGGTTACTCCTCCTTCTGATGAATCCTCAAAGGATGTGGCACCATACCATGCGGTCATAAGAAAAGCAGCTGAACTTTTAGATCTGCAGTTGCCTTCTACTGAATTGAAGTCGAACATTTTGACAGAGGTGCTGCACTCTCCCACTACGGTTTCTGAGCCCTTGCTGCCCTTTAACGAAGCCATCATAGAGCCAGTGATGGAGGTGTGGCGTAAGCCCTTTTCTGCTCCGGCAGTTTCGAAAATCATTGCCAGAAGGTATAGGGCTGCTCCGGGGGACCCAGAGTTTTTAACTTCTCACCCGTCTCCTGAGAGCCTGGTGGTTCAGGCAGCATGTTCAGGGAGATCTAAAGGTTCATTTCCCAGGTCCCGAGTGACAGGGAGGCTAAGAAGCTGGATCAGTC
Source organism: Triturus cristatus (assembly GCF_964204655.1). Lineage (NCBI taxonomy): Eukaryota > Metazoa > Chordata > Amphibia > Caudata > Salamandridae > Triturus > Triturus cristatus. The sequence continues at coordinate 68,826,738 of NC_140586.1, forward strand.
GGCCAAAAAGGTATTTTCTTCGGCCAGCATGGCTATTAAGTCTACGAATGCCACTTGCCTTCTGGGACGCTATATACATGCGCTCATGGATTCAGCGAAGCAACTAGCCCCAAAACTATCAGAGGAGGATACATTTGTTCTCTGGTGTGGAGAGAAGTCAATTGATCCTTTAAGGGCTTGTTTATCTGACATTCTGCAGTTTGCCCTTTCTCTTGCTCAGCAAGGCTTTGCTGTGGCCACTGTAAAGGGATATTTATCGGCTTTGTCGGCTTTCCTTTGCTTGCTGGATCAGCCGTCTTTGTTCAAATCGCCTATTATTTTGCGATTTCTGAAAGGCCTTACAAACCTCCTACTCCTTTTATTGTGCCTCAATGGGACTTAAACCTGGTCTTAACTTATCTTATGGGTTCTCCCTTCGAGCCCTTGCATAAGTGTCCCTTGAGATTGTTGTCTTTCAAGACGGTTTTTCTCGTTGCAATCACCTCGGCAAGGAGGGTAAGTGAGCTTCAAGCTCTGAGTTCAAAACCCCCATTTTTGACCATTCATGCTGAAAGAATGGTACTCAGGACCAGGGCTGCTTTTTTGCCAAAGGTGGTAACTCCTTTCCATCTGGGGCAGTCCATTACCCTTCCTACCTTCTATCCTCCCCCTCACCCTTCCAAGGAGGAGGAGAGACTTCACCGCTTGGACCCTAAGAGGGCGGTGAGCTTCTACCTTGACGGGACAAAAGGCTTTCGAGTTGATGACCAGCTCTTCGTGGGCTTTGTTGGCTGCAGGAAAGGCAGAGCGGTGCACAAGCGCCCCCTTTCCAGATGGATTGTCTTGTTCATCAAGATATGCTACTCTTTGGCTGGTAAGGAACCTCCAGAGGGTTTAAGGGCCCATTCCACTAGAGCTAAGTCTTCCACTTCTGCTTTGTCTAGAGGTGTTCCTGTGGAGGACATTTGTAGGGCGGCAACTTGGGCCTCCCTGCACACTTTCGCAAAACATTATTGCTTAGACACCGAGGTGAGGAGGGATGGACACTTTGCTCGTTCCGTCCTTCAGGACTTTCTGGTATAGAAGGGTGGACACCCTGCTCCTGGAGTGGGACTGCTGTGGGAATCTATTCACAAGGTGAGGAATCCACTGGCAGATGTAGCCATCAGAAGAACAAGTTACTTACCTTCGGTAACGCTTTTTCTGGTGGATACAGTATCTGCCTGTGGATTCCTCACTGACCCACCCGCCTCCCCGTTGTCCACCCTTGTATACCTTCAGTATATGATGGTGTTTCAGGATGTATTTATTCCTGTCAAAGGCATTGTGTTGTTTCTTTTGCCTTTCTATTTGATCTCCACACTGTGTGTGTTGATTTGTATATTATGTACTGTGTATACTGTGTATATATATATATATTGTTTGTCAGTCCGTCCGTGTGCCTCGAAGGCACAGAAAAAAGGGCGGAACTGACGTCATCACGCCGACGAGGTCTTCTTATGGAGCCGGTGACGTCAGCGGAGTCGCGAGCGGAGCCGTGTCTCTGTGACGTCATCTTCGACCTCATCGGCGTGGACTGCTACAAAAGTTTCCGAATGTTGCTGGCGCAGGGGATATTCACAAGGTGAGGAATCCACAGGCAGATACTGTATCCACCAGAAAAAGCGTTACCGAAGGTAAGTAACTTGTTCGTTGTGACCAGAGCCTTCATTGTGTGGTAACTGATGGCTGACTGACCAAGTGTTCTGCAGACATGAGTGAGACTTGCGGTGAATATGTTTGGCACAGCTGGGCTTCCACAGGAGTTGTGTCCCCTCAAGTAAGTGTGTTGTCCAGTGACATGGCCTGGGCCCATGGTGTGTGTTGTATGAGCATGTGTGTGTGTCCACATCCCTGTTCATACACAGACAGTGTTCCCTTGATATGTTTCTGTTGTTGATGCTTGCTGAGTGGTACTGGGTTCATCCCACTACTTTTCCAATGGGCTACCAGATGTGTGGGTGCATGACACACTACTGTTAATTGGTGTATCATCATTGGGATTTGTCAGTTCTGACTGGTGATGATGTTGTCAGACACAGATGGGACACAGTCAGGGTTCCTCAAGGCACCTATTTATTTGCTAACTCATGTAGTTGTCCCTAGGTGGTAGTTTTCAGTAATTGAGACATTTGTATGTGTGTGTGTGACTGCTCCCACTTGTCGGGTTCATGGCTGCGATGCTGGCAGGTGTCAGCATGTGTGCCTTGTGGTTCTCCTTGGCTTCTGCATTGTCCTGGGACTGTGGCAGGGATTCTGAAGGTTACGTGAGCTTTGAGGTCATGGCCATGTGCCGCATACTGTGCAGTATTTCTGTAATTCCCCAGGGTTGTAAACTGTCCTTGTGTGATGTGTCTGTGCACCTTAGTTCCTCCCAACATTCCTGTGTTTGTCATGGGTGCATGTGCAATGTCACCTGTCCATGTGGGCTTCACAGATACACATTGTTGCAGTTCAGGGTGTGTGGTGTTGTTGGTGGACTGATGTGAATGTTTGCATGGTTGGTCCCCTAGCTCCCGTTTGTCCATGGATGAGGGGCCATGCTGAGTGATTTATGTTTGTGTATGTGTGTGGCACAGGACACATGTCGGGGTTTCCCAGTTTGTACGACATCTGCCTTTGTCATCACAGTAGAGGTGTCATGCATGCTTGTGTCACCCCAATGTCTGGTCCCTGGGGGTAGTGCTGTTGTGTGCCAGTCTCTTGCTGTGTTAGTTGGTTTACATTCCAGCTTGTGTCACATGTGTCTGTTGTGCTCCCTCTCATCTCCCAATGCCTGATTGCCCACTGAGGGTGTCTCAATTATGGTTTACTTTTGTATGGCACTGTGTCCACATCTGTGTCACTGTGGTTCTGCCCCCTCATGTGTTGTGTAGTTGCCTGAGGATACTGTGACACACACACACACATGCTGTGTCAGATGTGCAGTGTGAGTTTGCCTGTTTGTGTTTGTGCATCTGCACCAGTGCATTGGTATTGCTGTTGTGGGCCTTTGTCTGGATGCTGTTTCTGTGATTTTGCCTGCTGTCCCTGTGAGTCATATCACATCATTGTGCACATTCATCCTGGTTGTTAGGTGCCATTGCTGGCATGGAATGTGAGTTTGTGAGCTGACACCTACAGTCTACACATGTTGTTTTGATTGGTGTGTTTATTTTCGAGAAGTGTGCATGCTTGGTGATGGTCACTTCTGCTCTTGTGTTATTGTACACTGTATGCATTGTCAGCCCCCATGTGTGGTGCTTGTCTGCACATGGCCGAGAGTGTGTTATGCTTTCACAGCACTGTTAGCCTCCCCACATCTCTGTGTGTATGGGACACAACCACTAGTTTGCCCCAGAAGTGTTTAATGAGTTGGGAGCAGGGATCATACATGCTGTTTGTTGTTTGCAGCTTTGAACATGATGACACTTACCTTTTGGTCACTGTGATGAGGGGGGGTTTAGTACCCATCACCACAATGCTCAACATCTGCTGCATTTTGGAAGCCCACACTTAACTTCTGTTCTACACAGTGAGGGGTTGTTCTTTTTACATTGCCACAGTGCTATGGTGATGCTTGCCTTGTGTATGTCACACTCATGTGTTGGTCACACATGTGCTGTTACTTACATTGTATGTTCGTAGCCGTAATCACTGTTGTGGGCATTTGTCACAGACTGCACACTGTTGACATGATGTTAGGGGGGATGTATTTTGCTGACATACCTGTTGTTGGAGTATGCTGGATGTGTTGTGCATCACCCATCCTATGGGTGTGGGTGGCAGGGGTGATGGGTAACATAGGCCCTATGGCTGGGGGTGGCAGTAGTGATGGGCAACATAAGCCCTATGGGGGGTGGTGGCAGGGGTGATGGGCAACAGGTCCCCTGTGAGTGGGGGTGGCAGGGGTGATGGGCACCATAAGCCCTATGGCTGGGGGTGGCAGTAGTAATGGGCAACAGGTCCCCTATGGGTGTGGGTGGCAGGGGTAATGGGCAACATAGGCCCTATGGTTGGGGGTGGCAGTAGTGATGGGCAACATAAGCCCTATGGGGGGTGGTGGCAGGGGTGATGGGCAACATAAGCCCTATGGGGGGTGGTGGCAGGGGTGATGGGCAACAGGTCCCCTGTGAGTGGGGGTGGCAGGGGTGATGGGCAACATAAGCCCTATGGCTGGATGTGGCAGTGGTGATGAGCAACAGGTCCCCTATGGGTGTTGGTGGCAGGGGTGATGGGCAACATAGGCCCTTTGGCTGGGGGTGGCAGTAGTGATGGGCAACAGGTCCCCTATGGGTGTGGGTGGCAGGGTTGATTGGCAACATAGGTCCTATGGCTGGGGGTGGCAGTAGTGATGGGCAACATAAGCCCTATGGGTGGTGGAAGCAGGGGTGATGGGCAACAGGTCCCCTGTGAGTGGGGGTGGCAGGGGTGATGGGAAACATAAGCCCTATGGCTGGGGGTGGCAGTAGTAATGGGCAACAGGTCCCCTATGGGTGTGGGTGGCAGGGGTAATGGGCAACATAGGCCCTATGGTTGGGGGTGGCAGTAGTGATGGGCAACATAAGCCCTATGGGGGGTGGTGGCAGGGGTGATGGGCAACATAAGCCCTATGGGGGGTGGTGGCAGGGGTGATGGGCAACAGGTCCCCTGTGAGTGGGGGTGGCAGGGGTGATGGGCAACATAAGCCCTATGGCTGGATGTGGCAGTGGTGATGGGCAACAGGTCCCCTATGGGTGTGGGTGGCAGGGGTGATGGGCAACATAGGCCCTATGGCTGGGGGTGGCAGTAGTGATGGGCAACATAAGCCCTATGGGTGGGGGTGGCAGTAGTGATGGGCAACATAAGCCCTATGGCTGTGGGTGGCAGTAGTGATGGGCAACAGGTCCCCTATGGGTGTGGGTGGCAGGGTTGATGGGCAACATAGGTCCTATGGCTGGGGGTGGCAGTAGTGATGGGCAACATAAGCCCTATGGGTGGTGGAAGCAGGGGTGATGGGCAACAGGTCCCCTGTGAGTGGGGGTGGCAGGGGTGATGGGCAACATAAGCCCTATGGGTGGGGGTGTTAGTGGTGCTGGCCATGCAACCCCTATGGTGGGATGTTGTTAGTGGCCAGGATGTGGATCCCCTGTGTGTGTGTGCCATTTTGCGGGTACGTCTCGTTTGTTTATGTGGTAGGTGTCTGACTTACCGCCTGCGATGTCGGTGTCGGTTCCTGAGCCGGTCATAGATGTAGAGTACTGGTATGACCTGCGTGATGGGATTCATGATGTGTTTGTGTCGTACACGCTGCTTGTTGCTCCGTCTCGTACCCGTTCCAAGCTGGTCCGTCTCGTAGCCATGTATTGAGTTGTGGCGCGAATCGTAGCTGATATGCTTATTTTCCGGATGCTGTGACGTCCCGTACGTGGCGACCCGTCCGGCGTGTAGGAAGTACGCATCGTACTTGTCATGCCAGAAACTGCTATGGATACTGCTTCCGGGCGACTCGGTTCAGCGTTAGGAGTTACGGCTCGGACGGAGAATGGAGCTTGAATCACAGCCTATGTGTCGGTCGGGTTTTTGGCAGTTATGCGCATCGTACTTACTATACAGGACGGACCGGCTCCGGGTACGTGTCGGTCGCACGGTAAGGCTGCGGACAGATGTCCGACTGGCTATCGGAATCGGCCCCTAGGTGTTTCCTTTCTTTAATAGTAGATCTATAAGACTTCCTAGCCTCCTCGATCTCCGCCACATTCCTAGGGGAATCAGCTAATACATTTCTCAGATGACGATTGGCGGCTAACATTTCCCATCAAACCACCGGGGGTTTTTGGACACAGGAGCAGGGAGTTTCAGTAAAGCATTCTTGATAATAATGCATAATTGATGATAGCAATGGGTTAACTCAGTCCTGGATCCGATATCTAGACAATCCAGAAAAAGTGGAAGATTTTTCTTCGGTAGATCTACTAAGGTCGCCAAGGGATCTTTCATATGCCAGACTAATCTCAAGCAATCATTAGAATGTTTATTTATACCATTTTCCGTTAATGGACTTTTATCCCTAAATACAGAGAAAACTCCTTCAATAAGGACGTTATGATTGCTTCACTGTGTTTTAATTATAGTGCCCTGCCTACAACACTGCAAGAGGTATATCGATGCAAATAAATAATCAATAGTAGAAACATGCCCTTTCCTCTATATGTTGGTTTAGTTTGGTTGCTCCCCTGAAGATAAATGACCACATCTTCTAAATCCATTCAGGCACCTAAATCCCTCAGTGCCAGCCCCCTGGTATCACACAAAACAGTATCAGCACCAGTACGACACATATCAACACTCTCAATTACGCTTCACATTTTTGCATTAACATCTCCGCAAATTAGAATCCTTGGTATAGAAAGATTTTATATTCCCTGTGCTTTTAAAGTTGCTATAAAATCAAATAATTCACAAAAAAGACTCAGGTAAGACATTAAAAAATCATTATTGTAAAAATGTACCAGATGAAAACTATAAAAACGTCTAATATCTTTAATTAGGAGGGCCTGATAAGCTGGGCTATCCGTATTTATTATAGATATTTTAAGACGTAAATTAAGCTTTACCCAAATGACAAGGCCTCCTTTAGCTCTCCCATGAGTGGAGGCAATAGCAGGTCACAAATAACACGAGAAACCATTGCAGTTTATTGGTTCTAGGGCCCAGGTCTATTGAAACACAATGAGATCGTATCGATTTATAAAAGCAAGCCAATCCAGATTAAAGATCTTACTTCTGAGCCCAGTCATATTCCAACTAATCAAAGCAAAACTATTAGACATACTTAAATCATCTCCTTTTAGAACTACTGCCGAAGATATGGGGTTAGTACTTGACCTGAGAAAAATGTCATTGACCACTATATCCTCAGCATCAGCAATTCCATTAATACTCAATCCAATAGCAACCATTCCGTTGTACCCAATGGATGGTTCATAGGTATTGTCCCAGATGACCTTACATTGTGTACAAATATAATTAACTGTAAACTCCAGGGCACGGGCAGAGCCACCATTATTCTTATACAAAGCAGTCATTTCTTAAGTATCAATGGGCTGTATACAATAATTGCCCCCCGAAATCTTAGTTGGATTGGTCAGAATATCAGAGACAAGGATGGTTTCAACATTGCTGTTTTGCGGTGCAACTGTTCTTATTAATCCCAGGGATGATTTACTGATGCTAGGGCAGGAAATTCCATACTGGGGACCTATATGACTTCAGTCCTGATCATCCAGATTTGCTAGGGGAGCAAAATGATTAGTGCACCCAATGTTAAAATTATCAATGAAAGGATGCAATAGAGGACACCTGGAACGTTCAGAGTGTGACTCAGGAGGACATGGTCTGTAGAAAAACCCAAGTGGGAGAGCACGAATGCCACTGTTTAAAGCAAAAGGCAGCAAGTCCCAGGATAGAATTTTCTCCACAATCAATGGGTATCTAAAATTCGCAATGATACAGTCCCCAAGAATACTCTTATGAGAATGGCCTACCCATGCAACACGTCAAGTCATTATGATTTTGTTGGAATCCTACACACCAAAGTTTGAGTTTTTAGCCAACCAATTGCATACCTTATTGTGGAGCTCAGTAGGAGACTCATAAGAGAACTTGAGGCTGAAGGTAGACCCACAAGGACAACATAATATGGACTGCAGACAGGAGGCTAAATAATCTCCTGCAATTGATGGTTATTTGTCGCAGACTGTATGCCCCTAATGGTGTTAGTAGATACTTTGATAGGAGCAACAGGCTCTAGCGTAGTGGGGACTGGATCTGGTATGTCCAGGGGCTTATTAGTCTGCGTATTAGACTGCGTACGCAGTAATGATCCATGGCTGACATTAGCCTTTGGTGGAATCTGAGAACTATTTCTTACTGAATGAGAAAAGGCATATCAACGGCATTAACAATTTTATTTTATTTTTTAAATATCTTTTTATTGGCCTTTTCAGTTATAAACCAAGTTATACATACCAAGGCAATGTACAATGAAACTCAACAACAAAGCAGGAAAAAAAGGGAGAAGATGATTACAGCAGGGTACATATTGCAGAAGATATTCATACATTTTGGGAGTAGTTACCTAGAGTCAGCTAACTACCTCAACCTCAACTCAAAATATATCTTCAAAATATTGCACATTGCCTCATCCGTAGGTTATGTTTCGGGGGAGCCCTAGAGAATGGTCACTTAATGTATGTCTTACTGTGTTACAATGAGATCAGTTATAATCTCTAAACATAGTAAACCAACAACAAATAACGCCTTCTGGGGTCAGTATCTAGGAAGGTATTACATGAACCTTCATTGTTTATCTATCGTGTTTGTCCGACATATTGTGGATGTCTGCATTAATGACACGTTGGGGTGGAGTACCGCAGGATTCGGTTGATCGTTTATGCCTCTACTCTTCAGGTTTTCGAAAGTAGCGCTGGGGTGAGGTTCTCCATCTTAATTTTCCGTCAGGGAGGTCCTTGTAGAGCTCTCTCCATCATTTCCCTCACTATTGTCCCACACCCGCACTGCCTCGGACCATAGCTTTGCAAGTGGTATATGCCTCTTGCTTAATGTGTCTTCTTATAGTAGGGCCCTCTCTTCCACCTTAGCCCAGGCAGTCACATCTTTTATCCACTCTACCACCTTATTGTTACCTGCCACCTAAGGGCTTTACGCCTTCTTGCTAGTACTAGTGCAAGATCGACAATTTAGTGCCCACATTCTTCCCTTTAGGTCATGAAAACAGACCCAACAGAGATCCTGACAGTACTTCATTTAGCATCCCCATGATCCTGCGTCAATATTCTTGTAGATCCGGACAATCCCATACCATGTGTGCACATCTAATGTTCAGGGTTCCACACCTTGGACACTTCTGTCCCGCATCTCCGTACAATTTATTTTAGTCTGTGGGGAGTAAGATAGGTCACATGCAAAATGATGAATTGTATGAATTTAAAATTGGAATCCCTAGAGATTTTCTTTGGGCTACTCAGAGATCTCCCCCATTCTGTGTCGGTCAGGTTCCTTCCCACCAGGGCTCCCCATTTCTCTGGTAGATGGTTCAAGGGCTGTTCCGTCATAGCCATGATCTCTCTATAGATCAATTTCACTAAGTGTTTTGCTGCCCCAAGTGTCACTACCGCCTGTAGTACTGCGTGTGTATAGGGTTCATGACTGCCTCTTCCCCATAGTGCGCTAAAGGTCCCCATCATTACATGATAGTTTAAGAACTGCCCTGGGGTAGGTCATATTGCTTGAGGAATTCGGTCAGGGGAATTAGTTCTCCGTCCTGGTAATATCACAGGCTGTTGTTATTCCCGCCAATGTCCAATCTCTCCGTTGACCCTCTGTAAAAGGGGAGTAGTCTCCAACTCGTGGTAACCCAACCAAGGGTAGGTCGGGTGCATGTAGGGGAGCCCCAGTCGTGCTTCGGGTGCATCTAGTCCAGCACTTTAATGCTACCTGCAGCAGAACCACAGGTATCTGTGTCTGCAACTTAGGGTTTAGGATTTTAGCAAGTAACCATCTTTGAGGTTGTAGCCCAGGAGCACCCAGCGTCTCCAATCCTTTCCCATCCCACCCCATCAGCCTGGGACGACTCTTGGTGGCCCACATTGCTAGGCACAGCCCCGGAACCCACGGACCACGCACGCAACCTGGGGGTCATCCTCGACTCCACTCTCTCCATGACCAGGCAAGTCAACGCCGTCTCCGCGTCCTGCTTCAACACCCTCCGTATGCTCCTCAGGATCTTCAAATGGATCCCCCTCGACACGAGAAAAACCGTCACCCAGGCCCCAATCACCAACAGACTCGACTACGGGAACGCCCTCTACTCAGGAACCACAAACAAGCTCCTGAGACGACTCCAACGCATCCAGAACGCTTGGCCCGACTCATCCTTGACATCCCCCGCCGCAGCCACATCACACTCCACCTGAGAGGCCTGCACTGGCTCCCCGTCAACAAAAGGATCACCTTCAAGCTCCTCATCCACGCACACAAAGCACTGCACAACACCGGACCCACCTACCTCAACAACCGACTCAGCTTCCACACCCCCACCCGAAGCCTCCGCTCAGCCAACCTCGCCCTCGCCACAGTCTCCCGCATCCGGAAAACCACCGCTGGCGGCAGATCCTTCTCCTACCTCGCCGCCAAGACCTGGAACACTCTCCCCACCACCCTGCGTCAGACCCAGGACCTGCCGGCCTTCAGAAGACTCCTCAAGACCTGGCTTTTCGACCAGTAGCACCCCCCCCCCCCCTCCCCAGCGCCTTGAGACCCTCTCGGGTATATAGCGCGCTTTACAAATGCATGATTGATTGACTGATTGATCCAGCCATTAAGCCAACCATGGAAGCTCTGCCACCAAGTAATATGTCTCAAAATCCGGCGCACCCTGGTCACACGCCTCCGGAGACCGCCTCAGCACTGCAAGAGAAACTCTGTTTCATCCCCCTAGATCAGATCCCGCAGCATCGAGTCCAACTCTCTGAACCATCTCTGTGGAATTACCACCGGAAGGATGCCAAAGTAATATAATAGTCTCGGGAGGATGACCATTAGCATCGCTCTGACCATAACTATTAACTTGAGGGAGCGCCAAAATGATATGCATGCCTTCAGAGGTGGGGTCCCTGGTCTGGGTGAAGAGGATGTTAATGGGAAAATATGAGTTTTGAGTGTGTTGACTCGGAGTCCGGTCAGCTCGGCGAACTCCTCCAGTATAGTCATAGCGTGAAGTATTCCCTGGGTGCTGTCTCTAATGTATAACAATAGGTCATCTGCATATAAGGAAATTATATGTATCTTCCCGTCGAGAAGCAGTCCATGTCACGCCCCCTTCTGCCTGAAACGTTCTGCTAATGGCTCATTTGCTAATGCAAACAGCAGAGAGGACAATGGGCAGCCCTGCCTAGTCCATCTATGGACAGTGTAAGGGTCAGATAAAACTTGCATGTCTGACTCTAGCTGTGGGGTATGTATAGAGCAGTCGCACCCATCTCAGCCATGCGTCTCCTAGTCTCATCTTTCTCATAACTTTCTTAAGGAATGAAATGCCTTTTCTAGATCAACAGCCATTACCATGGCTTCTAGATAGGCAGAAATGCCATGATGTAATAGGACATGATACAGCCGTCTCATATTCTTGAAGGTCGATCTAGATGGAATAAATCCATTTTGATCAGCATGTATCAAATCTTGCATATATGGAAGTAATCTCTAGGCCAAAATTTTACGAGACATTTGGAAATCTAAGTTTAACAAAGAGAGCGGGAGAAAGTCAGATGTGCAGACCAGGCCTGATTTAGTTTTGGGCAGTGGGTCCACCAGTACCTCTCTTCTAGAGGTCAGCAGTTGGCCAATACGCAATGAGTCGGCATACATCCTGTCTAGGCGGGGAGCTAATATTGAGATAAAGGCAGAATAAAACTCTGCGGTGAGTCCGTCTGGTCCCGGAGTATTCCCTTTGGCCATATCTTTGATCGCCAGTCATATTTCTTGCGTAGATATTGCTTCTCCTAGAGTTTTCTGCACAGCAGGGTCCACCCCACGCAGGTGTAGCGCTCCAAAGTATTCCAGTATAGAGTCCATGGGTACTTCTCTTGGTTTCCCATATAGGGCACTGTAATACTCCCAGAATGTGGTGTTAATGACTTTAGGTGAATACACCACGTCTGAGTCAGTGGTCCGCAGACAGGTAATGGGTGTGCCTCGTAACTCTGGCTTAATCAGCCATTCTAGTAGTCTCTCAGCCTTCCCACCCTCTACATGCTGTCTCTCTTGATAGGCCCGGAGGTCTAGTAAGCGCAAACGTTCCAGGGCTATGTTATACTCACTCTTGGTGTCCAAGAGTTGTCTCTGGGCCTCACCCTACATCCCCAATCTATTGTCTAGGGAGTGGATTTGCGTTTCTAGTGTGTGGAGCTCTTATTAATTTGTTGTAGTGCGCCCACTGTCTGTCCAATACATTGCCCTCTCACAGATACCTTAAAAGCGTTCCATTCTATTAGGGAGGTGCTCACAGTGTCCTGGTTCAAATGAAAATAATCAGAGATGGAGGTGGATAACTGTTGTATAAAGCAGTCATCTTCCAGAAGGGCAGGATCGAGGCGCCAGATCGGAATGGACACATTATCATGAGCAGGTGAGACTCTTAGGAGAAATGGACTATGATCTGAAGTACTCTGCACCAGTCATCGCTGCTAATAGCTGCGCTGAGCATAGAAACATGTCTAATAGGGTGTGTAAACTCTAGAGTGGGGAGTAAAATGAATAATCTCTCTGACGACTATTTTGTGATCGCCATATATCCAAGAGTTCCCAGTGTCCCATCCAGCCCCGCAGATCCATGGAGTGCGCAGCCGCTACAGTACCATGCAACAGGGGGTGGATCTATCCATGTTTATGTTTGCAATGCAGTTGTAGTCCTCCCCTAGGATTAAAACACAGGCTGCCACTCCTGCCAGGTGTTTGGATAGTTGTTGGAAGAACTGGTTCTGGTCTTGATTTGGGGTGTGTATGCTCCAAAGTGTAACTTCCTTACCCATCAGTCTACCTTCCACTATTACATATCGCCCTTCTGGGTCAATGATTTTATGTGTGGCTTCGAAGGGGGTTCCCAGCATTATACACAACAGAGCTCCCCTCTTATATGCCAAATATGTGGTCACAAATAAGCGCCCGCCACTTCCGGCAAAGATGGAGACCTTCTTCAGCCGTGTGATGCGTTTCCTGCAACATGACTCTGTGCACCCCTACGGTGGATATAGTTATAGATATTATAACGTTCAGTGTTGGATCCCATACCCGAATATTCAGAGACAGGAGTATATTTTGTATTGCTATGAAACATTTAAGGGCTTTGGCTGAAATAAAGTTTGTCAAACAAAGGACAGGAGTTTTATCTCCTTGGTAGTGGTAGTCCCAGCTGCCATGTCTGTAATAGGCATCTTTTTCAACCCTCCCCCCATTCCTTCATTTGACCTGATCCCGGCACCAGAGTAGGACTGCATTTTTCTGACCCCAGAGTGCTAAACAACAAATCCCCCAAATGAACTCCCCAACCAAAGAGCAACCAAGCAACGGCCAGCCGCTCAAACCTGCAAACAAACAACCACATTACAGTTCTAACTCCGCCCTTAGCTTATCAGGCGGAACACTCTGATGGGGGGTGGTGCGATGTAAGGTAGAGCAAGGTCGCAGAACCTGCCCCGGCTCACATTACTTGTTAAGAGTTGGCTAGGTTATCCCCAGAGGTGCGTCTGTCCTCTCCCTCAAGAGTTACATCTTTGCATCATTTCCAGCTCAGTACTCTAACCGGTAATATACTGTCATCTGCTGAGCGGGGAATCACTTTCGGCAAATGAGACTCGCTGCCTGTGAGGTCCTCGAGTCTGATGTTACATCTCTTGGCTCGGAGGAGGTATCCATCTCTCTGTCAAGTTTTTGTGGAGACACGATCTGCACCACTTCCTGCAGTGCCGCCTTTCTGTCTTGTTCTGTTTGCGATGCTGAGGGTTTTTGTAATTGTGCCTTTCTCATTGATCGCCGCTGCCTCTTCCTGGTGGGGTGTTTCATTGCATGGGAGCACGACTGAGGTTTGGGCAGAGGCGCCCCCGTATTATAAGCCTCGAGCCACGATCATGTTTCTTCTGAGGAGTCACAGAAGTGAGTGGGTCCATCAAGGATAATTCAGAGTTTCGCAGGGAACATTAGGCAGTATTGGAGTCCTGCTTCTCGGAGAGCTCGTTCGGCTTCTATGAAGGATGCTCACTGTGCCTGTACCTTGGCTGTAAAGTCCGGGAACAATAACACTTTGCTGTTATCTAAGGCGTAAGGGCCGTGTGTTTGGGCTTGTTGCAGTATTGTGTCATGTTCCTTGTAGTAGAGGAGCCTTGCCACTACAGGGCAAGGAGGCCATCGGGCGTGGGAGTGGAGCATGGACCCGATGGGCCATCTCTAGCCCAAAGAACTGAAAGAGACAGTCTGAACCCATTTCAGATTTCTACCATTTTTCCAGAAATGCAACCATGTTTGGGCCCTCAGTGCCCTCTGGAATACCCATAACTCTTATGATAGTGCATCGACTGCGCCCTTCAGTATCTTCAGCACGCCGCACCAGCACCGCTACCCTAGTTGTGAGTTCATCTAATTTGGAGGCTGTTGACTTTTGTTCTGGTTGGAGTTCAGCCACAGAACATTCCACATCCTATACTCTATCTGCCAGCTTATGGTGTTCCGCCTGTAGAATCCCCAAGCCCACTGAAACCACTCCGATATCCTGCTGCAGAGCTGCCTTGGTGTCAGCAAGGCTGCCAGTACTTTGTCCACATGCAACTGGAGCAAGGCTTCAGTGTTAGCATTCTCGTTGTCTTCCTTCTCTGTGGGTAGTGGGGAGGGCTCTCTCGTGTTAGGTTGTGTGCCCCAAGCTTTGGTTTCTGCCTGCGCATTATGGTACACGGTTGTTTAAAGTCGTGAAATGGGGTAGTTGTCTGTCTTCCTCATTCCCCTGCCCTGAGGGACTGCTGCTCCTAGTATGTCTAGGGGACTCGGATTACAAATCCTAGCATGTAGTTTATACCCCTGAGCTCAGGGCCACGTTCCACTGTGAGGTAGTCACGTTGTGGGCTTCTTCAAGTTATTCCAGGTTAGTCGATTGAGGGGAGGGGAGGAAGGGCCCAAACCACGTGGCCGGCGTCAGCCACTGGGGCAACCCTAGGCCTCTTTGCCCCCGCAGGTTGTATTGCCCCAGAAACCCACATTTCAGGAAAATTAGGCTCACCACTTCTAGTCCGTTTGCTCTGCTGCGGGAGAACGTGCAGCTAAGGCCGGCCTCCGCATATGCAATTGCCTATCAGGAGGGCCCCGCTAGAACCTCTAACTAGAGCACGCCCATCCAGTTGGTTTCCATGGTCGGCTAGTTGCTGAGGGCAGGTCACCAGTTCTCACCAGGCCCTGGTAGTGGCCCGACCTCTCACGTCGGCATTATCCTCAGGCCTACTTCACCCATCAGGGGAAATTCTCCTCACTTCACACTCTGTATTTGCCCTGAAGAGTCAGCGCCAAGACACCCCTGGGTACACGTGAGCTTTAGAAAAGTATTAAAATAACATAAAATAGGTTGAAGACCTCTATATTCCTTTGATACAAGGAACTAGCAAGAGTAATAACCCACCCGTAATTCTGAGCCCGAAATCCTCTCAATTGCCCCTTTGGAAAGTAGGAATCGCACTTCTTGCTATGAAGATGTACAGTTTTTCTTCTGAGAGCCCCTCAGATGTGGGAGGAATGCTACTGCAAGTCAGAAAAAAACAGAAGGGGATAGCCTTGCTGAACTATCTTTAGGACCCATCTGTCGGATGTGGTAGATTGCCACTCTGGGAGAAAGTGCAGAATTCCACCATCCACAGGGCAGTTATTTACCGCAGAGGGCAAACTAAAGCGGCTTGGAGGCTAATGCTGCTGGGGAGGGGGACAGGAAGATCAATGTCCCTGGTGAGCTATGCATTTCCTGCTGGATCCCCGTCCCTGTAAAAACTGGGTGACTGCAGTAGGCCTGGTGTTGCCTGTAAGCCAGCCCTCTGGATTTGTCTCAGAAATGTCAAAACTGAGGAACAAACTGGCTGGTAGGGGTTGAGAGCCCCAAGGAACACGCTGTAGCCTAGCTCTCCTAAAAGTTCTAAGGTGTAATATGCTTTCTTACCAAGGAAGAGGGATCCATCGAACAGCATAACCATAAGGGATGCCTGCACATCTCCTGAAAAACCTGTGAATCACATCCAATTATGGCAATGGATTATCACATGAGTGTCTACTGCTCACTCCAACCAGTTGGTAGAATCCAGGCTAGCAGGAATTATGTTTTTGGCCGCATCATACCCATCTTGAATAGTTTGCGCTAAGAAGGTCCCAAATTCTCCCGGGGCTGTCTGCAAGATCTCGTTAGCCATGTTCCAGTAGGTGTACGTATATCGGCCAAGCAGGCAAAATGCATTGACCAACCTTAAGGCTAGGCTGCCCAAAGAGAAAATTAGTTTCTCTAATGCCTCAGTCCTTTTTGACTCCCTGTCCAGAGGAGCTGTGGGGAATGAATTAGGACTCAACTTGCTGGTGGAGACTTGTACCACCAAAGTCTCAGGAGTAAGTTACTGCAATCTGAAAATCAGGGTTGGCAAGTGCGGATCTGTGATGTCTGGCATCCTGTAAATTCACCAGTGACAAAAGAGGGCTTTTAGACCAACTGCCCGTCAGGAGAACAATTAGGGCTGTGTTGAATGGGAAAAATGGCTCAGAGGTGTCTCACCCAGGTTAAAAAACTTCTTTAAGGACGTTTGTCTTAGCTTCAAAAGAAGGTAGTTGTAGGTCCATGACTTCAGCAGCACATCAAATTTCCATAGCAATGAATACTCCCTTATATTGGCAGCCAAAGTGGGGAACCATCCTTGTATCAAGCAGAGTATCAAGCCCACTGGCCTCTTGTAAGTCCAACTACATTTTGTGATTTCACTTGTTGATCCTTTTTGTACTTGTATTCTTCTCTGGACGAAGCCAAACCTACATGCACACATCTTTCAGTAGTCAGCATTGGCACGGCACACACATCTTCTTCACTGTCGCTCGACAGTGACGTCGAACAACCTCTCAACGAAGAGTTAGGTGACAATCGGCATCTTTCAGTTTCTACTTGCCTCAACTGATGTTGCCGTTTACTCCGGTGTGCGTGACTGGAACACTTCTTGAACTTTCTGCCACCATTTTGTCCTCATGACATGACGCACTGGCAGCCATTTTGTCTTCATGACGTGACACACTCACATTTTCGCTCGCTTTGCAAACTGTCACAAAATGGTTAATGAATAAAAACGTAACATTTTTTCGGTACAGATCAGCATATATACACATACATTTACATCTCCTCAATAAGTCTGTTCAGTGCTTTAATCATATTACCTGATCTGGTTACTGGAAGCTCAGAGCTGTTGTCTTCAGTGTCAGAGATCTTCAAAGACGGTGAAGAAACAACAACAGTCATTGGTTTTTCAGACTCAGTCTTTTGTTCACCTCTTCGATTAGAAGACCAATTAGTTAAATGCCAAAAGTGAAACGAGTTTCTGGTTACAGACTGCCCAGGACACTGGGCAGACACCATATGTCCTTTAGTGGATATTACACAGAAGGCTTCAACATCATAGGGAGCATCAGACTTCCTTTGTCGCATCTGCCGGGCGATCACAAAATCTTTTTCTTGGAACATTAGGTTCTTGGCCCGTCGCATCTTGCCTCCATAGGATTTTATATTCTGCTTTTTGATAACTCCTTTATACAAATGGTGCTTCCACTGCTTTCTCATTGGTTGGCTCATTGAGGTAACTTGGTTGTCATTGTCCTCCCGAACATCAAAGTCACAGGACTTTTGTTGGTGGTCGAATGCAGTGTTGAACAAGGCTCGTAGGGTAGAATTCAATACAGTTTTTAATTTAAGCCCTTCTAGAGTTGCACGCTGTACTGCTTTCTTTAGCGTACTCATAAAACGCTCAACGAGTCAGTTGGCCTGCTTCCATAGAGGTGTACTCTTCTGATGCTTTATGTTCAGATGCTGTAGGAAATTCTTAAACTACTGACTCTTAAAGGGTGGGCCCTTATTAGACCTCACAATGTCTGGAATGCCCCATGTGGAAAATATGTTATCCAGTTTCTCAATGTCTCGTTCATGAGTAGTAGATGAAAGATCTTCTATTAGTAGGAAGTGAGACTACATTCACAATTACTTGCAAATGATGTCCGTTATCAAGTGGACCAAATACATCAATGGCTATTCTCTCCCAAGCATGCTTAGGGAGTTCTGACATATTCCACCTATGTTGAGTCATATTTGTAGATAGACAGTTGCATAGATGACAAGCCTTGAGCTTGCCCATCTAGGTATAGGAACCAAACTAGATCTCAAAGAGCTCTCTTTGTGGCAACTATACCACAATGTCCTTCGTGAGCCACTTCAATAATTCTCTGTCGCAGACTCTCTAGGAATTAGGATTCTTGACCCTTGTAGTATGACTCCTTCCTGAGTTATGAATAATTAATCTTCAATGTTGTTTTATTTTTGATATTCACCATCATGATGCGGGGTCAAGACTGATTTCTAATGATGTCTTTCAATTTCAACATGTCACTATCATGACTTGTGGCAGTGATGAGCTGGGCTAATGATATAGCAGGCGGGGTGTTTGTTTTGACAATTAAATTGATATAGATAGGCCTCAGCCATCTTGGATGGAGTACCTTGACCTTGCATAGGCACTCTGGAAAAGTAGTCAGTAGGATTCTAATCCTTTCCACAATGCACAATGTTATGATTGTACTCTTGGAATCGTAATCTTCATCTTTCAATGCGAGGAGGCATCTTGGCTTTTAGGTTCTTAAATATAGTCAGTAAAGCTTGAAGATCAGTTACCAATGTAGAAGGTTTTCAATACAAGAACACATGGAAGTATTCACAAGCCCATGCCAAAACTAAATTCTCTTTCTCGGGTTGAGAGCAAGCACGTTCTGTTTGGGACATACTTCTACTGGCATATACCAAAATATGCATTTGCGCATTTGGATGTCCATTGTGCTGTGAGAGAATAGAGCCTAACCCGACAGGTCTAGCATCAGGAACAACCTCTGTATGAAGCTGTGGATTGAAGTATGCCATTTCAGTAGCACTTTCAATAGCTTGTTTAATCTTCTTAAAACTTTTTACCCATTCTTGCGACTGCTCAAAGGAAACATTTTTCTCTGTCAACTCTCATAATTGAGCATTACAGTAACAAAGTCTCTTATGTATCATGAACAGTGACTTGCCATGCCAAGAAATGAACGTAGTATAGAGACATCTTGTGGGGCATCAGCATTTGATAGTGCTTGTACTTTTGCAGGATCCGGTGTCATGCCCCATCTGAAAACATATGACCAGAGAATTTCAACTTTGTCTTGTGGAACTCACATTTGTCTGTCAAATCTGTATATGCAATAAACAACATACTTGGGTGAGAGCTTTATCGTGCTCCAAAAGCCAATATATCATAGCTAGGATTGAATGCATTCACAACATGCTCTATGATATGCCGAATACATCTTGGAAAATATCTGCAGCCGATGACACCTCAAAACGGAGTCTCTTGTAATGAAACAAGAGAAAATGTTGTAATGTAAGCAATCTTTTTCAATTTCCAACTGATGATAACCTTTCTTTAAATCAAGACGAGAGAATACTTTTTCACCATTAGCTGAGTTAGTATGTCAGCAATATGTTAACCTGGATATTGTTGTTCTCTTTCAATTGCCTTGTTTTCCTGACTCATGTCAACGCATATGCGTACAGTTCCTTCACTGTCCTTTTTGGGCACTACCACTATGGGAGAAATCCATGGCATTGGACCAGTAGAACTCTCAATAATATCATGCTTATGTAACAATTCAAGTTCTTTTTCAATAGCTTCTTGTAAGTGGAAAGCAATTTGTCTATGTCTCTGAGCAACAAAACGGACATCTTCATTAATATGCAATTTCACTTTCATAGTCTTAAACTTTCCCAACCCATGAAACAACGAAGGGAATTTACTTACTATTTCATGATGAGCATTCATATTGTAATTCACAGAAATCAGTCCCATTTCATCAGCTTGTGCTGAAAATGAGTTGACAGGCACTTGATGCTATACCTTTAGGTACATAGATGGTGCTTGCACATTTGTTTTCTTGTGTTTCATCCTCACAACAAACGAACCATGACTTTTTATGGGAGTCAATTCGGCCCATGTTTACACTTCTGTTTTCAATGGTGTGAGTTGCGGTAAAGGAGACAGTTCATTATATTTCTCTTTTTTATTGAGGCACCACTGCCAATGATAAAAAGTATCGAAAATCCATTTATTTCCAATGTAATCTTTGGACAATTTATGACTTTGTTGCGTTATCATGTCAATTTGTTTTCGATTAACATTTTTTTATTACATGTGGCCAGTACAACATGCGCACGTTTCTCTGAGGTATACATCAGCATCACACAACCATCTTCTTCAATTTCACTCGACAGTTTGACAATGATCAAGATGCAAGATGACACTCAACTTTGTTCTGTATTGATTTGCCTCAACTGATGTCGTTCCTTGCTCTTGTGGTCGTCCTTTGAACATTGCTTCTTCTGGTGGCCATTTTGTGTTCGTGCCGTGACACACTTACTTTTTCCCTCGCTTTGCAAACTGTCACAAAATGGTTCTCCTCCGCACAGCCTTTACATATCTGTACAATGGCGGTACATTTACTTTCGTGTGGAACTAAAAATCCACATGTAAAACACAACTACTTTTTACATACAGACATCACTTTGTGTCCTTCTGTCTTTTGGTTTGGCTTACTTTTTACCCTCATGTCCGGCCTCCATGTCAGCAGCTTGTCTTTCAGCTCTGGCAGCCATCTCATCATTTGTTGTCTAAATGAATCTGTCAAGCATCCATCTATATCTCTAAGACGCTTAGCTTCGTCATCATTTAATTAATTGAACTTACAGTCTTTGGTGAACATATCAAGTCTCTCCACAAAATCATCAATGGTTTCACCAAATTGTGGGTGTTTTTGACTGAAAACACATTGTTTGTAATCAGCGTTTTGCCCTCGATTTAACTTGAGATTCAATGTTTCTTCAATCTGACTGTATGTGATCTTGTCAGGACTGGTCATAAGGTTTCACAATTTAGTCCTATTCATCTCCATCCCAGGTTGAGATGTAAGTGTTTTCTTAAGTACCCTCTTGGTATACGTCATCGTTCTACCTCTGTAAAACTTTTGTTAGTTTTACTCAAAGTGATCTGCAGCTTTCAACCGTGGAAATCCAAGATGGCGGCCACTGATATGCTATATGGTAGCCGGTCTAGTGTTTGGGCTCCAGGAGGAGCGTTGCTGCCTTCGCGCTCGTGCTCAGTGCGCACTGCGCACTTCGACTGAAGCTTTTGAGGAGAAGAAGCCTTTTCTGGTATCTGCGCATGCCTCGTGCAGAAACCTTCTGTGGACCAGCGTTTGAGTTTATCAATTCTTCATGTGACACTTCAGTGTGTTCCTTGTTAGTGTATTCTGGTGAAACCTGTAGTTTCCTGTCACTGCTGACAGGTTTTCAGTTCTTAGCTGGAAGTCTTCGTGAGTACCTCCGTAGTCAGGTAGTTCTGTTTTAAGGCTCAGGAATATTAGTATAAAAGCTCAAGTAAGTCTCCTCATTATCATTCCTCAGCATTTAATCCTCCTTTTCCACGCTGCCTATTTTGAGACAAATTGCCCATGTGTTCCTGCTGGAATACCTACTTAACGAAAATCCTGAAAGAGTGATTTTGTTTTGTTAACACTGGAATATTAATATAATTCAATTCATTCAACTAAAAAACTGCTATCGGGGGCATGGTCTCGCTACCGATGGAGTGAGATGCACGCCATTGGAGCTCTGGGCCACCGGCGGTGAAATCAGCTTATTTAAGTGGCACAACAGCCCCGGGGGTGCCCTGGCTGGGGGCAACTGGTCGGCGGAAGTGTCCAGGCTGCTGTCCGGAGGACTGGCGACTCCCCAGACTGGGTGGCTGCGGCAAGAGCAGAAACAGAGAGAGTGCGCTCCGGCCTTCGGGAGCGCACCCGCCAACTTGTGAAACCCGGCCATGCGCGCTCTAGAGAAGGCGACCACCGCTGTGGGCCTGCGTTCAAGGGCCAGGGACTATCAGAGGAGAGACATCTGAGCCACTAGGAATGGTGCGGGGGCTGAGGCACGCCGGCGCTACTGTCCCTCTGCCTCGACTGGCGGTGCCGTGGAGAAAGTCAAGCTGTGCCGGCTGGCGGGAACGAGACCGCCATTTCGTGGACCTCGACTTGGAGCACTCCTGAGTGATTCCCAGACCTGACCAGCAGCCGCAGTTTGGGAATTGTCAGCGGCGGGAGGAAAGTTCGAGCACCAGAGGTACAGGAGCTGGGGTGCACTGGCACAGTTGCCTGGGGGGGCCCCACCAGACGATGACCCGCCTAGCCGCCATCTTACCGTAATAGAAAAGGGGTCAGCCCAATTACTCAAACCGCCTCTGGGCAAACAAACACATGAAAATATAAGCAATGCGTTCAAACCAATATTCAGTGAGAGATAAGTCGAAGGAAAACTTTAAGTTATCCTTCCAATGAGATTAATTCTCCAGACTAATCTTATATGAATAAATGTCATTGACAAACAGCAGTTCATAAAAGATTTTTTATATACGTATTAATATGTAAGAACAAAAAAAGTATTATACTTAACTATATATATATATATTCACTGAAAAAAACATAGGTTTCAGGCACGTTATACTTAGGAATTAGCATTTAAAAAACCTTGGAAATTCACTGAAGAAACCATAGGTTTCAGGGGCGTTATAGTTAGCTGGACTTTTCACTCGTACAAAACCATTGAAATTCCCCCGTTATAGTTAGTTCAGCTAACTATAACTCGCGCGCCCGCAATGCACTGCTGATGACGTCACATATTACATCACTCATGACATGGTCAGTGACATCACTGGTGACATCTCAAATGACATCACTGATGACATCATCCAGTGAATGTGTGTTTTTCTGAAAATTACATATGTTTTATATATGTATATCTTAAGGTCGATGGAAGAATAAATGGGTATATAAGTGTCTAAATGGATGATTTGTTTTTGAAAAATTGATTGTATAACTGACTGATTAAGTCTATCTTAGTGAATACATGGCTTAGTGAGTAATGTTTAAATATGTAAATATCTGTATCAGTCTCTCACTTTGTGCATAAGTGGCTGCATGGGTTGGTGAGTAGGTACATGAGTGTCTATATAGGTTATTAGTTGGTTTTTTGAGTATTAGTCTAAGTGTCAGAGTGTCTGTATGGTTCGGTGGGGGGTATTACGTAGTGCATAGATGCATGAATGAGTGATTCACTGTTTGTATGTGTTTAAGACAGCATGTGTGCAGGACTGTATGGGTGGATGAGTGTGTGTATGGGTGTGTTAGTGAGTGAATGACTGTCTCAATAGTGTCTTTATGAGTAACTACATATGTTTTAAACTAGTATATGTGAATATTGGTGTATATAAGTGAGTATATGTGAGAGTGAGAGATTGGAAGAGTTCCTGTATGAATAAGTATGTGTTTCTATAAGTGATTGTTTAAAAGACTAAGTATGTGTAAGTTTCTGTAGAAGTAAGTGTGGTGGTGTGTGTATAACTGTATATGCAAGTAAATGGATGTTTGATTCTTTATTAGCATGAGTGACTATGTGTGTGAGTAACTATGGATGAGTGGCATTGTGTAACAGGATGTATAGGTGTATGAGTACATATGATGAGTGAGTACATGTATGAGTGACTGTATAGGACGTTGGTGAATGAGTGGATGTGTATGTGGATCTTAGAATTACTGAATAGGTTGTTGTAACTGGTATTGGTATGTCCATTGTTTTGAAAATGTTATTTTCTATTTTTGAATGTGTGAATTAAAGGTTATATTAGGGGGAGAGGAGGTCTGCCACTCTATCACAAGGATGATGTCATCATTGATGTCATTTGAGATGTCATCAGTGATGTCATGAGTGATGTCCCTGACCATGTCATGAGTGATGTAATATGTGACGTCATCAGCAGCACATTGCGGGCGCGTGAGTTATAGTTAGCTGAACTAACTATAACGGGGGAATTTCAATGGTTTTGTACGAGTGAAAAGTCCAGCTAACTATAACGCCCCTGAAACCTATGGTTTCTTCAGTGAATTTCAAAGGTTTTTTAAATGCTAATTGCTAACTATAACGTGCCTGAAACCTATGGTTTTTTCAGTGAATTTCAAAGGTTTTTTAAATGCAAATTGCTAACTATGCCTACAGAGATAGGACATGTGAAGAAAGAAGAAAAAACGTACAGAAAGAAAAAAAAGAAATGCAGAAAGAAGCAACAGAAGTCCTCAAAGACGTAGAAAAGTGCAGGAAGAAGGATAACGTGCAGATAGAACAAACAGAAGAGCAGAAAGAAGCCTTGTTGCAAAATCATCCTGTACCCTCAACTTTTTCAGACGGATACTGGTGGTAACTGAGTCTGACTAACCAGTCCTAGAGCCAGTGCTATGTTAAAAGACACTCACAATACAGTGAAAACACCTACATGCACTAGGGAACACTATGCGTTGGGGTCCCCCTGTGATTAGCATGACCTCCTCTGTAAGCCCCTAGTATATAATAGGGCAGGGGATTAAAACTACCTCTTAAAATGCGCCACAGGGCGTGTTTGCACACGTCACCTCAGGCCCCGTACCCTCCCTTCCCCACTGTGTAAACACGCCCTGTGGCCGTTTTAAGTTGGGAGATTAAGTCCCCTTGAATCCTGAGGGTCCCTAAGGTCTAACTAGACCACTAGGTACCTCCAGTAAGCGCCACAGAGATGCTTTGCAGAGAGGTGTAAAAAGTGGCACTGCCTAGACCACCTCTCTGCAACGCAGCTCAGTGGCGCTTACTGGAAGCACCTGGTGGGCTAGTTAGCCCCCAGGGGCCCTCAGGATTGAAGAGGAATTATTTCCCCAACTTAAAACGTGCCATAGGGTGTGTTTGCACACGTCACCTCAGGCCCCGTCCCCTCCCTTCCCCACTGTGTAAACACGCCCTGTGGCTATTTTAAGTTGGGAGATTAAGTCCCCTTGAATCCTGAGGGTCCCTAGGGGCAAAATAGCCCACTAGGTATGTCCAGTAAGCGCCATTGCAGAGAGGTGTAAAAAGGGGCACGGCCTGCACCACCTCTCTGCAACGCAGAGCAGTGGCGCTTACTGGAAGCACCTGGTGGGCTAGTTGGCCCCCAGGGTCCCTCAGGATTGAAAGGGAATTATTTCCCCAACTTAAAACGCGCCACAGGGCGTGTTTGCACACGTCACCTCAGGCCCCGTCCCCTCCCTTCACCACTGTGTAAACGTACCCTATGGCCGTTCTAAGTTGAGAGATTAAGTCCCCTTGAATCCTAAGGGTCCCTAGGGTCAAACTAGCCCACTAGGTACCTCCAGTAAGCACCACAGAGCTGCGTTGCATAGAGGTATAAAAAGGGGCGTGGCCCCAGAACACCTGTCTGCAACGCAGCACCCTGACGCATACTGGAGATACCTGTTGGGCTAGTTGGCCCTCAGGGACACTCAGCATTGAAGGGGAATAATTCCCCAACTTACAACTGGCCAGGGGGTGCGTTTGCAGAGTGCTGCAGGGAGAGGGCGTGGCCTCCGGCGCGATGCCGGTCTTTTATTTATTTTATTTTTTAAGAAGGAGGGCTGTGTGGCCCCCCTTCTTTTTCTAATTTATTGGCACTGGGGACCCCATCCCCCAGGGCCTGCACCCTAATTTTTTGTTGTTGAAAAAAATACATTTGGAAGGGGGCCGCGTGGCCCCTCTCCCAAGGCCTTAATCGGCCCCGGGGACCCCAACCCCTCGGTCATGGCCTTTTTTTTCTTTTTTATTCTTTAGGAGGGGGGCTGCGTTGCCCCCCTCCTCAGGCCACTTATGGCCCCGGGGACCTCATCCCCCGGGGCCGACCTTTGTTTTTTATTATTTAAAAAAAATATATATTTATAGAAACACCTAGGACATGCTGGACAAACCGTACGTACCTATCACCAGGACGATTTGCGTGATATTCATTAAAAGGCGACAATGCATACAATGAATCCACGTGGAATGTATTTACACCACAAGTGAAGCTCTGACGTGTCTGACACCCTACCGTGCCTAATCCCGGCGCCCCCGCCGGTGGGTAATCTCCAAGTAGACACCCTTGTCGTTTATTTATATAAACACGGGTAGCTATTGACGGGCACATTTAATACACACGCACACCAAGCCATTCAAAGGGGATTCATCAAAAATTCGACCAAACTATGCAAGAAACCCCCCTTACAGTTAATAAAACACACATCCACCGCCGGATGTGTAATACTTTTTATTTTACTCCCTGGAAAGGAGACGAACCTCACTTGAGAGTCACAGCATGCTCCTGGCTGAGCCCAATGCTGTGTTACACCCACCAGTGCCCGCCGAGTGCCACACACCTCTGTGTTGTATTCCACCAGCTAGTGCGTATGCTATGACACTCTCTAGCCCATGTGCACTGTAACACCACCCGGTGAATATGTCATGCCACACTTGCCTTCACACGGGTTATATTGTCCCATCATAACGTGCCTTCCTCGATGCCTATGTTAAAACGCACAGCGCTATGCCATACATATTACAATCTGGGATCCATATCTTTGTCACAGTGCATATGCAACGTTACACTCCCCAGCACATATTTTATATTACAACTTTAGAGACTAGTTAGGTTACACAACACTGCCCTGTGCATATTACACTCCAAGGCGCATATCGCATAGCACGCGCTAGTGCCTGTGCTATCTCGCGCTCTCCAATGAATCTGTCATTGCGCACAATGTATTGCATATTATATTTCACGCCCCGGTTCATCTTATATCACACTTTTTGGTGCATAGTTTATACCATATACTGATGGTGGAGGGTTAGGGGGTGTTTCTGCCAAGTGAGCCCGGAGTCACAGTCACAAACGTCCTCTTTTTCCTGAATAAAAGTGAGATTATGCTGCATACTTGTTCATATTTTAAGTAGTTCGCATAGACACACATTTTAAAAACAATAAAGTTCCTAATACCCACCTTCTCTGAACAGTTAGATTGCTGCCCTATCCACCTCCTCCCTATCCTCTGTTGTCTGAATCCATGGACTAGCCTCCTCCCTCCTGCCATGCATGGTCTGATGTGCTGCCACTGCCCTCCATTTAGCATGATGTACCAGTCCACTCCTCCTGCCCTCCATTGCCCAATTCTATGGCCCATTATTGACCTCCTGCTTAGCCTCTGTGCTTAGCTTGCTGCCCCTATTCTCCTTCCCCCTGCCCTCCGATGTCTTTGTGCATGCCCCTGCTCCATCCTTTTTGCCCACCATGTTTCATGGACCTGCCACTCCTATCTACTCTGAGTGTTCTGTTGAGCTGCCACTCCCCTACCACCTGCCTAGCATTGTCAGATGACTGTAAACTGTCCCTGCCACCTCCACCCTGCCTGTCCACATGCCATGCCCCTATCCCCTTCCTCCTGTCCTCCATGGTCCATTTTACTGCCACACCCTTCTGCCCTCCCTGGTCTGTTGTGCTGCAACTGCTCCTCCTGCCTGCCCCGCGCGGTCTGTTGTGAGGCCCCTTCCCCTGAACTCTCTTGTCTGTGCCCAGGTCCTGACCCTCCCTTCTATCCTCCATGGTCCTTTGTGCATGCCCCTGCACCCTCCTTCTTGCCCATCATAGCCATTGTGCTGCCACTAACCCTCCCGCTTGCCATGCATGGTCTTCTGTGCTGCCATGGCCCCTCCCACCTTCCCTGTGTGGTCAGCTAGCTGCCCCTGACCCCCTCCCACCTTCCCTCCATGGTCTGTGTGTATGCCATCATAGTCTCACTGTTGCTCTCCATGGTGTGTCTTGTTTCTAGTGCCCATCCTGTCTGACCACCATGGTCATCTTGCTGCTCCTGCCCCCTTGCCC
Source organism: Triturus cristatus (assembly GCF_964204655.1). Lineage (NCBI taxonomy): Eukaryota > Metazoa > Chordata > Amphibia > Caudata > Salamandridae > Triturus > Triturus cristatus. The sequence goes on from NC_140586.1 coordinate 68,854,373, forward strand.
CCAGCTCTCTGTTTCCATGTGCAGACCCCTATTCCCTCCCTCCTGGCTTGTCTGTTCCATTGTAATGCCCCTGATCCGTCCCTCCTGCCCTTTATGGTCTGTTATGCTGCAGCTTTCTCTCCTGTCTGTCCATTATGGTCAGCTAGCTACCATTGCCTCTTTCCCCTCTGTTCTCTGTTGTCCATGTGCATGGTCCTGTCCCCTCCCTATTGCTTTCTATGGATTGTTGTGCTGCACTCCCGTCCCGTATGCCCTGTGTAGTGTATTGTGCTGCTGCAAACCCTGATGCCTGCCCTGTAGGGTCAGTTTAGTGCACCTCTCCATGTCCCTCCTGTCCTCTGTTATCCGAGTCCATGTCCCTACCCCAATTCCTCCTGCCTACCATGATCCAATGTACCATACTTGCGAACATTTTGAACTTGGTAGGAGGGAGATTTTGGAAAAAAACTGGGGTATTGATTTTCCCCTTTGAGTTACATTGAAAAAGAGGAGATTGTAGACAGGAGACAGATCAAATAAAGCCCATTTGAGCTTAAAAACATTGGACGTTTCCTGGCTGAAACGGGTCTGTTGGCATGTATGGTTGTACTACCACTGCCTCTTCCTTCTACCCACAATGGTCTATTATATTGCCTCTCTTGCCAGTCCTGTATTGTTGGTTTGTTGCCCCTGCCCCCCTTTCCACTGCCCTCCATAGTCTGTTGTGCTGCCACTGCCCTTCCTGCCTGCCCAGTGTGGTCAAATTGTTGCCTCTGCACTCTCCTACCTGCCTTCAATTTTCAGAGTCCGTGCCCCTGGCCTCTGCCTCTAAACAGTATCCCAATGAGCAACTAGATTGCTAACATTCTATATTTATTACAAAAGTGTGGAACGCCTGACGTCATCTTGATGTAATCAAAACTGTAATACCTAGAGCATTTCCTTTAGAAATTACATATATGAGAGGGTCTTATTTGCATCAAAATTATGGTTAGTGTTCGAAAAAATTAAAATGAGGACATATTTTCTGAGTTTTCAAATAGCGACAAAGAACTTTTAAATTATTTGTAATCTTTATGTTTTTTTATCCAGTTGACCACTTGATTAAATGTTGCACTTAGGGGAGAGGATGTGGTGTTACTTCCAGAGCTGCAGACTTTGCAACTGGGGAACCAGGTTGGAGTTTCTGCTTCAGCTCAACATTCTGTGATTCTGGTCAAATCACTTAATCTCCCCATGTCTACAACCAAAATGAATTTGATCTTGTGTGATGTAACCAATGCTCGTGTAAAGCACTCCAATACCTGACAAGTCTGCACTATATAAAACTGCAAATACACAAAAAATAAGTGTTTTGCACACTTCTGTCATTGGGCTATACTTGGGCTACATCTGGGTGATATTTGTGCTACATTTGGGCTATTTTGTCTCTGGTGGCCATCTTGGGAGACTTATTTGTTATGAAGTTTCCTAATTTCCTCATTCACTACAGTCTCCTCAGTAGGAATACTTTCAGTTTTTTACTTTGATTCCATCAAGAAGGCATTCAGATGTGTCACACATTTGCCATAAATTCAGAATGTTAGCACTCTAGTTGCTCATGAGATCACTGTAGTAAAGCTACTTCCCACCACGGAAGTCTGCTGCTGGCATTGAAAGTGCATGTTTCAGTCTGCATGTCAGAAGTTTTTAATGAAATAGAAGAGGATTTGAGAAGTCACTCAAAATGTGCCCTAATTTTTCTTTGTGCAGCACTAATCATACTTTCTATGGCAAAATGAACCCCCTCATTTTGTTCCTTTTTAAATTAAATGTTTTAAGAGTTACCACTTTATTCCAATCAAGATGGCTTCAGGTGTGCCACACGTTTGTCATAAGTAGGACTGTTAGCGCTCTAGTTGTTCTTTAGAACACTCTGGGAAGCTGCAGTAGAAAACAAAGGAATCAACTGACAGTCTCTGCACTTGTTGGATGTACATGTTTTACTGAGAATGTCAGACTTCATTCTCACATGACTGAGAAAGATAGTGTGAATTTACAGAAAATATGCTCTCAGTTTAGCTTATAGATCACCTTCCAAACCTCTGTGGGAAAAGCATGAGAAAATAGTTTTCTCTCAAACATGATTCATGATATCCCAGCAGAAGGCTTTTTCACATGGTAAAACCACCTTAGAACACACCACAATTCCTAAAATGAGTATGGTACCATCAACAAATGATTTATAATGTAACTAAAGTCTTAAAACCTTCTATTAACTGCATTTTAATGAGGTGCTATCATGTATATTGGTCCCAAGATGGCTGCCAACACTTCTTGGATGAAGTGCGGAGAGCCAATCAGATCTCATGGTGAGATGTGCGGTTAGGCTCCGCCCAGATATATCTATGATTTTACTTTTGATTTTCTCAGGAACTAGTGAACGGATTTACACCAAAAGGCACAAGTGTGAACCAAGGGCTACCTTTTTGCCAAATTTGGTGTAATTCCGTTCAGCAGTTCGGGCTGTAGCTGCGATTAAAGGTTCCTATGGAAAATTGAATGGGGAAAACATTTTTTGGGACCCCCCTTTTTTCTCGGCCCCCGCTTGACGTATCAGGATAGGAGCGGACCGGAACGCCCCACCAGTTTTCAAAATTTCGCGAAGATTTGTGAACCGGCGGCAAAGTTATTCCAAATAGAATGTTGCAGATTTCCTATGGATAATAGGTCCTAACTATAACTACCTCCTGGCGACCGCCAGTAGGTAATAGTTAAGTATACGTTTTTTTGTTCTTACATATAAATACGTATATCAAAAAAATCTTTTATGTACTGCTTTTTGTCAATGACATTTATTCATATAAGATTAGTCTGGAGTATGAATCTCATTGGAAGGATAAATTAAAGTTTTCCTTCGACTTATCTCTCACTGAATATTGGTTCCAACGCATTGCTTGTATTTTCATGTAGCCGCCATCTTAGGCTTCTTAGGCTTCCATAGCCCAGATATCTTATGGGGCCTGACTAGCGCTGCTTGCGCACCGCCAGAAGTGCCTCCCGTTCGGCCAGTCCCCCAGTCCTTGCACGGCCACGGTTGGAAGTCCTGATCGACAGGCTGGGAGGCAACAACAAAAGTGCACCCCCCCCACCAATACTCAGCTCGCCGGCCATCTTCTGACTCTTGCCGCCCTCCCGCCCGATATCCGTGTGGGCCCAGATACGCGCTCTCTCCACTTCGGCGGGCCCTCCTTGACGGCTGCTGGACCATAGGGCACCCCTGCTGCGCCGCCGGGGGCATCGAGTGCGGTGCAGCAGGGTGTGGGGTATTGTTGGTCTGCACCTCGTTCTGGGGCGCGATATTGGACGTCTTGGCCCCGCGGTTATCGGGGGCCTAGCCGACACCTCTGCTGCCCTGGCGAGGCTTCCATGAACACGGTTGATCCCTTGAAATTTCCTGCTGGCGCTGCTGAGGGCCCTGGACTGCTTGCGGCGCAGCGCGGGACGACATTGGGTTGCTACCGGGCCGGAGGCGAGACACCAGCCATTTATGGTCTCCCTGGGCCCTGGAGGGTGACTGGTGGGCCTGGCTCCCCTCACAAGGCTCACACACTGCACTGGGGTGCCTCTAGTCACATTGTAAACCTGGATTGATGCCCGAGGACAGAGACACCTGTAAGCAGTTCCATTAGAGTCATACGCCACTCTTGCCACAGCCTTGGCCTCTGGCTTCCGGACTGTAGACCCTGACACTCTGCCCTGCTTTCCCGCTGAGGCAAAGTGACACCGTCGGAATACCCCGGTGAGTGCACAATGCGTATGGCTGCCTGACTGCATCTTGGGGGAAATTCTACCCCTTTAACGCTGCAAGCACCCCTGCAGAACTTGCCGACTTTCTGGGATACCACTGAAAGCCATTATAACTGAGAAAACCTCTGCCCAGTCAGGGTGGGCAGACCTCCTTAGGTACCCTGGAAGAGGGGTGACGATACCAACGCTTACCTGGCCTGGACTCTGACGTTTCTCCGGTCCAAACCTGTCTGTGCCCCACACCCTTTCCATTGGCTGGTAGAACACTTGGGGGGTCTCTGAGGGACTGATCTCCGGCTGCCTCTGTGCCACATCACCTGCGCTGGACCTCGCCTCACCGGCCTCCTGTCTTTGTGGGCAGGTTTGCCCTTCTCGGCCCGAACGGGCATTGGCCAGTACCTGTGTAGCGCCTACTCACCTGGGATCTCCCACCGTGGCGTCACTCCTGTGGGGACATGACTCGCTCGCGAACTGGAAAGGAACCCCCCGCAACCCCTAAAGATAACCCAATCACTGCCCTGTGGAATAAACCAGGATCAGCAGTAGACATGGTATCAGCAGCCGGGGGACGCTCTGACCCTGTCACACAGTCCTTTATGGGCACCTTCATGCATGAACTCAAATCTGAATTCATGTCGCTTAGAACAGAGGTCCAGGCCTGCGTCAAGGAGCTCCGAAGGGACTTGGTGGAGCTCGGGGAGAGGGCGGATGACCTCGAAAAGACACTTGATGCCCGTTCGGAGGATCAAGAACACCTATGGCAGCGCTTGGCCAATCTGGAGGAACAGCACATTGAGTTGCAGATCAAGCAAGAATAGTTGAAAAATAGGGGACGCCGAAACAACCTGCGTTTGCGAGGGGTCCCGGTTGGGGTGGAAGGTTCCGACATTATGACTTTTGTGGCAGACCTGTTTCAAGACATCAGGGGAAATGAGGATGCATCTCCGCCAGTCCTGGACCGCGCCCATCGAGTGTCTGGCCCACCTGGACAATCGGGCCTCATCCCAGACATACTGGCATGGGTCCATTTTTTTACAGAGAAGGAGGCCATCCTGAAGGCAGCTCGAGACAAACCGGATCTCACCTTCACGGGTACTCCCATCCAGCTGTTTCAGGATCTTGCACCCACAACAATTTGACGCCCCAGAGATTTTCGGCCCATAACGGACAAGCTACGGGAACTCTGTGTTCATTACCAATTGGGACACCTGTTTGCACTTATCTTCCAGTGGGAATGCAAGCGTTGGGTGATGCAGTCCTTCCAAGAAGCTGCCCAATTGCTCCAGTTCCTCGACACACCACCCGCGACCTCCTCACGCCTATGTGGTAAATATTTCATTACCGGTACTATTTTTTTATGCGGTAAAGTCTAGTAAGAATAACTCAGTAAATATAAGAGGCAGAATCCGTGGTATTAGAGGTTCTAAAAGGCTTTATTCCTCTACAAAGGAAATACAATTCGAATTGCAGGCTTCACACTCCATCACCATGAGGGTTCAGGAAGGAAGGCAATACATTATTGACAAGTAATGATATTTATATGGAAAGCATTACATTAAGACAGATGCAAGAGGCGTAACAGCTGATAATACAGATATAATACACATACGTAATGAAAAAAGGCGTAAACATGGGTGTAACTAAAATACGTCATTAAGCATGATGTCACAAGTGGGTGGATCCATAAGAGAATCCTGCAATGTCAGCAGAAATACTTGGCAGAGATGCGCGCGCAGCCGCATGACGTGTGATTGACGTGCAACTAGAGAGTGAAGGGGACTTGACATTTAGCTCTACATGTGGAGACAGAAGTCTGAGGGGTCATGTCAACCTAATCCCAAATCATATCTAATATCTTATGTTTAAAGAACTGTATTATCCAAAAGGAAAGGTCTCTAGGATGAAATCTATTCTATACTGACTGTTAGTGCGTGTACAAGCGTCTAAGTGTCTACATGAGATGCGAGGGGGCAGGAATCTTCCATGGTAACAGGGGCTATGAATTACTTGCATGAGGACAGTGAGGCCTGGCCCTTTGCACGGTAGCTGGAAGAATGTTTACCTAAACTACTAGACAGGAATGCATCGGATGAGGAGCGAAGCAGATAATCTTGAAGGTGAAATACAGTTTTTGGCAGGCAACAGGCTGGATCAGGCACCGTTAGCCGCGCAGGGAGTAGGACAAAGTTCATGGATACAGATGCGGGCTCGAGCTGGAGCTTCCAGAGGCAGAAAGCAGGAAAGGCTTGATGGCAGAATTCAGGGCCTACTCGCCTGAATCTGTAAAATGTGGAAAGTGAACCACATAAAGTCGGTGGCCTTTCATACTTAGGAATGGAATATCTGACCCATTCGTGGTGGATCTGAAAGAGGACATGTTGACGGTGGACGCACATGTATTTGCGTCTTCAAAACTGGAACTGGAGGGAACATACATGTACTTATAGCATGCACATGGAGCCGTTGGGGTCTACGATAGGGGACATAACTGATCACAAAATTCATATTTCCTCATTCCCTCCTTGTCCCCTACGGACCCTCAGGAGATATCGATCTTCATTAATCCATCGATCTGTTCATATAGCATCATTTGTTCTTCTTTCTTCTTCCGGGATTTTGAACGAAAACTTGGAGGTGGGATACACGATGTGGCACACAGGCCACAAATCGCTGGCCCACATTGTAGACATAAGCAGCAACTGAATAGTATGAGAAAGCCAATACCTAGGAAGGATAGGATCCTCCATCCCCAGGTGGACAACACGCTCCAGAACCAATCGGACCAAGCGCCTGGACTCTGGTGTATCTGACTTATAATCTTATGAAGGCGGGTTATGGCTTTATATACTGACGGTGAATTTTCTGGTATGAAAATGCAGCAACTTGATCCGATGACCCTACAAGCTCCGCCCCTATCGGCCAGGATGACGTCAAGGACAAGACGATTTTGAAGCACAACAATCCGCATAGCAGACTGCTCTTCTGTTAAATTGCCTAAGGCGGAAGTAGTCTCGTTTACTACTGCTTCAAGGGTTCTAGTTAATCTACGTATCAGCTTACTATTAGTGACTGTTCCTATATAAGGAAAGAAACCTTTATTGAAATCTGTGTATTGTTCCCATGCCGTTTCAGTGTAATCGACAATCGGGAGATCTCTCTGCTGTCTATTGTGTACTAAATGGGTATTTCTGTGATAATCAGGAGGAGCTAGGAAAACAGGTGGCAGAAGGAATGCTATGTAACAGGTACCATCCCAATCTAGAGGTAGGCGTATGTATGCGGTCTGGCCACATATGAAGTAGGAATGACGAGAAGCTCTAAATGTAGATTTGCCTTGATCACTGAATTTTATTACAGTGGTGCATTTACTATGGCCCATGTGTATGGAACCATTCTTTCTTACACATAATTCCCCTTTAACTGGGAATACTGACATAGCGGGCAAGATTGATGTGGCTTCGGATTCAACATTCAGGATCATGAGGTTAAGTGTAAAATTACCTAATCCATATACTTCATTTTCTAGATCAGTTCCTGTTCTTTTGGGAAGTCCCTCCTTGTTAGGGTAGCAGACTTTAAGCAAAACTAGGTTCAGGTTTCCCCATACCCAGTTGTCTTGATAAACTGCGGAATTTGAATCTAGGGAATTAATCAAACTAAACCATGCTCCACAGGAGCCATTGTGTGTGAACGGATATGGAAAGAGGGGCAAAACTCCCTTATAGTTCTGATAGGGAGGGAGTCGGCCACATATCCAACAATTTGTAGCATTGCTGGTCTGATGGGAATGATGTAACATACTAATGAATGTGTTGTTGCGCAGCGCAAATCTATAAGACAACTCATGCAGAGGTAATTCACTAAAAGAATGTTCAGCAGTAACATTGTAAGCACGTTTAGAAATAGGGTAATACATATGCAGCAATATACTAAAAATGATGATCAGAAGACTTAGAAAAAACAAAATTAATAATGTTACTGTGCAGTGACTACGAAGTGATTTACAATACGCATGCTTTTTAAGCTGCATCTGTTGATTTCTTTCTCTATTCCGGTCTAGAGGATACATGTCAGAGACAAATTCAACCGCTTCACCTTGGAGAGGACTTAAACAATCAAATTGTCTGACTTACTAGACCTTAATTTTAGTTTATAAAGTTCAGTTTTTATGGGTTCAACCAAGGGGAGCTTTGAATCAGTCTGTGAGGAAATGCAGGGCTTAGTGTCCACACTGGACGGTAGTCCATAAAATTTCTTGATATGACTTGAGTGCAACCACCCTTTACGTCCCTCGATCTTCACGGCTGTCCTTGTTGCCAGTAGAACAAGCTTTGGCGATCTCCACCTAGGCTCCAGTTGGGTCTTCCGGTCGAAATTCCGCACTAGGACCATATCACCTGGAACCACGTCATGGGGCTTTACCTCAGTGTTATCGGGAAAAGCTGCAGCTACCTGTGAACGACAAGATTGTAGTGCAGACATCAAGGAAGCCAGGTAATCTGTCAGCATATTACAGTCAACATCAGTGATTTTGCGAGGTATAGGCGTCCCCCACATATTTGGTGGTCTACCGAAGATCACCTCGTACGGGGATAGCCCTGTTCGAGAATGTGCTACCATTCTCATGTAAAAGAGTGCCACTGGTAAGGCTACTATCCAATCGACACCTTTTTCTCTACATAATTTGGACAATCTAATTTTCAGAGTTTGATTATGGCGTTCCACGAGACCTGCTGCCTCAGGATGTCGGACACAGTGGAATTTCCATTGGTAGCCTAATAAGAGTGAAACGTGTTTCATTAGTTCCGATGAGAATGGCTGACCGTTATCTGAGTAAACAACACGTGGCAAACCATACCGTGGGAAGAATTCTCGAACTAACTGTTTGGCAGTAGTCGGGGCAGTGTAATCTGAAACCGGGTAGGCTTCTGTCCAACGGGAAAGAGCACAGACAACTACGAGAACATATTTGAATCCTCGACATCGTTCCATCTGGATATAATCCATCTGGAGGACTTCAAAAGCATGATCGGGAGGTTGAAATCCACCCTGTTCTACGGGGATGCTTTTACCTGGATTAAACTGACAACATATCATACAGGTACGAACTTTTTGTTTAGCTGCGGCTCGTAAATGTTTGTTGAACCAAATGTGTTGAATGCTGTCTAGCATAGCTTTTTCTCCTAGGTGCGCTGGACTATGTTTTGTGTTAATGATGACTTGAACCATGGAATCGGGAAGAAACCATATAGATTTTTCCTTCGTTATCCATCCTTGATCCGTTTGGATCCCTCCTAATTCAGTCCATTTCTTTATTTCTTCTGGTGTAGCATGTGTCTGTATGTCAATTATATCAAGGGCGGGATCCTTAACTGTCATGCAATGTGTTGGTGTCAGAACTATTGTCTTTGTCGCGTCAGTTGTATGAGTCTGGTTCTGAGCAGTCTGTTTAGCTGTTCTGTCAGCTAGGTCATTACCCTGAGAAATGATATCGGTAACCTTTGTATGAGCTTTGCATTTCATAATCGATATTGCAGTAGGTAGATGAATCGCATCTAATAGGGCTTGAATGAGGGGTCCGTGTTGGATGTGGGCACCGTGAGAAGTTAGATAACCTCTCTCTCGCCACAGCACGCCGAAGTCATGTACGACTCCGAATGCATAACGTGAATCTGTGTATATGTTGACTTTCTTATTTTTAGCTTGAATACAGGCTTGTGTCAGAGCGATGAGCTCTGCTGCTTGAGCTGACAAAGTGTTAATACAATTTGTTTCAATGACTTTAGTGTCTGTTGTGACTGCGTAAGCGGCCACTAACTCTCCTGTACTTGTTCTCATACACGAACCATCTACATACAATGTCAAGTCTGGATCTGATAAAGGGATATCTGTCAAGTCTTGTCTGGGTTTCGTCGTGATAGTAATGACTTCAATACAATCATGTGCTAATGGATCTGTTCCGTTTACTGGCAACAGTGTGGCAGGATTTAACGTATTACAACGTCTGATTTCTATGTGTGGTTGAAACAATGTTAATTCATAGCCGGTGAGTCTCGCTATAGTCAAGTGTTGTGTTTGTGTGCGGTTCAAGAGAACCTCTACTGCGTGTGGTACTTGTACTGTCAATTGATGTCCTAACACTATGGCATCGCTTTGTCTGATTGCTAAAGCTGTTGCTGCCACTGATTTCAGGCACGCAGGAAGAGCCTGAGCTACTGGATCTAATGTACTAGAGAAATAAGTACATGGTTTGTGTGATCCTGCTTGTTCCTGAGTGAGTACTGATAAGGCAGTACCTTCGCGTTCTGTAACAAAGAGTGTAAACTGTTTACTGTAACATGGTGTTGCTAAAACAGGTGCTTTGCATAAAGCTTTCTTTAAGCTTTCAAAGGCATGTGTGTGTTCTTGAGTCCAAGGGAGGACAGTCGATGTGGCTGTCTCCTGTGTTGTCAACTGGATGAGTGGTTTAGCTAGAAATGCATATTGAGGGATCCACTGCCTACAGTATGAAGTGAGACCTATAAAAGCCCGTACTTCCTTTTGTGTCTTGGGTGGTGACATGTTAGCAATTAACTGGATGCGGTCGGGTGTAAGCTGTCTTCCCTCCTTGGACAGCGAGTGCCCAAGGTAGACAACTCGCGGGACACAGAATTGCAGCTTAGAAGGGGACACCTTGTGCCCCTTGTCGGCCTGAAATTTTAAAACCGTTAGTGACGCTGTTTCACATTCAGGTTCGCTTCGGGCGGTAATCAGCAGATCATCGACATATTGAAGCAAGGCAGTGTTAATTGGCATGTGGATACTGTCAAGTTCTCGTTTCAGTGCTTGGCTATAGATGCTGGGGCTCTCTGTAAATCCTTGAGGTGCGCGTGTGAATTTAAAACTTCGTCCATTTAAACTGAATCCGAACAGATATTGACTTTCCGGATCTATTGGGACGCTAAAGAAAGCATTCTTGAGATCAATTACAGTGAAGAACGTTGCTTCTGAATCAATAGCAGTCAGTAATGAAGAGATATCTGGGACTACAGGATATTGTGGTACAATACATTTATTTAATTCGCGCAGATCAATAACTAATCGATATACTGGCGGTGCTTTTGGATCCGTTCTTTTAAGAATCGGAATTACCGGAGAATTGCATACATTGGAGTCGGTTTCTACAACCACTCCTTGTGCAATGAGCTCGTCAATGATTTGCAGTAAGGCCACAACAGCATCTGGTGGTAACCTATATTGTCGCATCCGTGGTAGTACTACTCCTGTTTTTAGTGTGACTCGATATGGTGTAATGTTCATGCAACCAACATCAGTGGGGCCTTGTGCCCATAAATGCGTAGGTAAACTCTGCAGCCGGTGATCCATGTCTCTGGACACGTAGTGACCTTTAAAATCACGTAAAAATAATCGTACTCCTTCCGGAGAACAACATATTATAGCTCCTAGAGCTTTCAATGTTTTTATACCTAACAAGTTTTCTGGGCATGATTTAGTAAGCAATAAATCTGTAGTACGTGTCAATGGACCAACCGTAAGTGGAAGAGGCTGTGTAACTTCATTAATGATAGGCTTTCCTGAGAATCCAAGGGAAATATTCTGTGAGCCTGAGAGGGGTGCCCCTGGAACTTCACTGCGTCGTATAGTTGTTCTGCTTGCCCCTTTATCAAGTAAAAACTTTCTATCTTCCCCTAATAGTTCACTATGTACATAAGGTCCCTCTTGATCTACAGGAACCTCAATAAGGGGTAAGCCAACTTCCCTCTCTAGGCTATTTCATGTGTATCGCTGATAATCGGGATAATCTGCTTGTGCATACTGGTACATCTGTTGCGTTGTCGCTTGTGTGGCAGCAATAGGCTGCGCTGGTGGTGGTGCTATGGTCTGTTGTGGAGGTACCTGTTGCGGAGCTAGTTGTTGCGGAGCTGACCTATGTTGTGCATGCTGAGGAATTTGTTGTTGATTCTGATCCTGTCTAGGTGGACGTGGTCTTTCCTGAGTTCTACCTGTAGCAATATTATGTTTCAGAACTGGACAATCGTGTATATAATGACCTTGTTGTTTACAATAGTTGCATGTCCCTTTTGTTGGACCTGCGGAATCACCCTTTTGATGACCATCAGCTGGAACTGACTGAGCAACAAGCATTTTCATTTTTGTATCTTTCATACGTCTTTGTTCGTGTTCTTGTTCTTCTCTAATTCTATTGTGGTGATATTGTAACATCTGTAACATCTGTGACGGGGTATTACCTTGCCAGGTACTCTCAAATTTCAATACTCTATTCTTAACTTGTGGTAGGGAATTTTCAACTAATTTTGTCACAAACAAATGTGGATATGACTCGCTACTTGCTTTTATGCCACTATTTATACCAAAACATTTTTCAAATCGGGAATAGAAATCACTAGTGTCTTCATCTTGTTTTTGTTTACAGGCTGAGATTGCACCCCAGTCCTCCTTTTTCGTAGTTAATAAACGTGGCAGTACCTGTACTAGTAATCCTGGTAATGCTGTAGTCCTTTCCCCAAGCCCTGCTCCTGCAGCTCGGGCCTTTTCTTCGTTTTCTAATGCTGTCCAATCTATCTTTTGGTCTCCCACCTCCCATTCCTTTTCTTTGAGTTTCTCGTAAACACCGGCAGGCATTAACACTTTCAGTATTTTCATAATGTCGGGGTAGGTATATTCTCCCATGAGTAGCATGTCTTTTATCTCACGGTGGAAACCTGCTGGATCCTTGTCATGGCTGGGTACTACTTTCTTCATTTCTAATAATTCAATTTTAGTTATAGGCGTGTACACAAACACGCGTGTAAAGTTATTACCTTCACCTCTGATTGGGTGTACTTCTCGTAACGGATTCTGTCTATCTATGTGATACATTTTTCTTCCCATAATGGGAACTGGAACGTGTTCTGGGCACACGAAAGTTATATACTGGTTTCGAAATTCTAGAATTTCTTTAATCAAATCAGTACCTGACCCTCTCCATTTATTCGTGAGTAGTTCTATCAGTATGTCAGGTAAGGGTCCTGGATCGGAGTGTTGACTTTTATATAATATAAGGAGGTGTTGAATCATGTATATACTAGCTAAACGCTGTTCGTATGGGGTAAGATTCAGAAACGTGTGTGCTAGTGCATCATCACTGTATTTGTCGGGACTGTCAGCCCATTGTACTGCTGACCTGGCCAATTCTTGTTCATCCATGGAATCGAGCATATGGTACCCCCTTCGATCTCGGAGTAATTTATCAGCGGCTTGGAATAGGTGTTCAGGGGACCTTGTATTTAACATAGGGGTTTGAACATGTCTACTACATTCTGGACGTATCGGACATATCGGATCATTGAAGCCTCTAGTATTATTATGGGGTCTTCCTCTACCTACGTAAGCTATCGTTTCTATTTGTTCTGATTCTTGCTCCTCCTCTCCCTCTGATTCAATTCTGTCTGCTTCTCGTCTTTCTTTATGTATTCGTTCTACTTCCTTGCGGATCTTTCGATACATGGCGATTATACACGCCTGTTTATCATGTTTCTCTTCTGATATGTTCTGACCCCATTTGGCGAGTTTTTGCATGGTATCATTGTTTGCCCCAGGCCTGTCTTGGTTCCTGATCACGCAGTTTATGAAAAAACGTAGTAGTTGTCTTTGTACATCCACTTTCTGGTATTCCATAGCTTCGTTAATACTTTCTGGGCCTCGCCCTGTTTGGACAAAGTGATATATATTGTCTAGATGTTCAACCATTCCTGGTATCGTCATTAAATATAATGTAGCTCGTCGTATACGTAGTGATGATATTAGCAATCTGTCCTGTTTACCTGGCACTGGATCGTATCTACAATCCACAAGATGTTCTTTAAACATGTCGGATGTCACTAGTTGGGGTGTACGTTGGAGTGCTAAATCTCTAAGGGTCTGTTTATTTCGTGGCGGTGTGGCAAACATGTCTGTCGTACCTCCTGTAGCACCATCTGAGGTGCTGGGCACGAAAGGATTCGTTGGGCGTAAGATAGAAATTGTAGATGCGGGAAAAACAGTAGAAACGGTCGGACCTGTGGGAACTTGTGTACGAGTTTGTTGTTGCGGGGATACAGACGGATGCTCTTGGTGTTGAACACCATCGGCAAGCGGTGTGTGTGGTATGGTATTAGCATACTCGGGAGCTACGTCATCTAAATAGGAGGAAAGGAAAACGTCCTTTGCTGTTTTGGGATGCGTTTTGGGATGTGCTTTTATCGGGAGCAATGGGGGAGTTAAATCTTTTGGTATTTCCGGGGTAGCCTTAGGTAATCCTTCGGCCAGAAGAGGATACATACCATTCATAAGAGTATTTCTTTGTCTATCTACTTGTTCTGTTTTTACTCGGGTACCTTCCTCTATTAATAAATTTTCTCTGGTTTTATTTGAATTCTCCCTACCTTTCTCTTCCTGTCTGAGCGCTTTTTCTGTACGTCTATATGATTCTTTACGCCACAATTCAATGGCATCTTTCTGTGACTGTCTGGCTTTCTTTTTCCATAATTCTTCTTCCACTCTCATGATGCAATCTGCATCCCAGGTCCCCGCTGCGGGCCATCTTTGACTTTCTGGTAAATCTTTGGTGTAGTCCACCCATAAATCAAGAAATAACACGGCATCTAAGCCATGTTTATGATACATAAAATATCCTGGAGTGTCCCTAGGTGGAATGGGAACAGCTTCTTCGAGTACCCCTTTTCTAGTTTTGATCTGTCTTAATTTCGAAAAGAGCGGCATTTTTGATCTGGTTACTTTATTTTAAACATACTTAATACAATAAACATAATAATGAACAGTCATTCACACCACAATGTATAGAACGTATTAAAACATTTAACATTTAATATTTAACGAATAATGATGACTAATAGGAAACTAGTTACTGACATAATACTGACACTAGGTAATACTTATTTATATGCAAAACATACTAGATATACTGCTAAACAGTACAGATACACTGCTAAAACAGTGCAGACCGAATTTGTGTACCCAAACCCGTCTTGACCGGCACAGACTATGTGCACGTTAAACTGCCTCCCCAGCAACGGTACTCACCGGGTAGCACGGAACGGAAGGCCTCGGAACTGAACTGAAACTGGACCGGACTGGACTCGACTCGACTGGACTCGGAACTTCGGGACCTGGTGGGCCTCTGTATACCTCGGATCTTGCTCTCTCAGCTAGGCTCTGGTCGGGATACTTCGCACTTCTCACTGCCTCGTCTGGGTGTTGATCGCAGCCTCAGTCACCCCCGTTTGGCCGGAGGGAGATACAGGAAATCCTGCAGGTACGCGTTTTTGTCCGTTCAGCTGTGGCAGGAGACCGGGCCTGCAACGCACCTCCGGCGCGTGAGATGAGAAAGTGTCCCTGTTCGGGCGCCAATTTCTGTGGTAAATATTTCATTACCGGTACTATTTTTTTATGCGGTAAAGTCTAGTAAGAATAACTCAGTAAATATAAGAGGCAGAATCCGTGGTATTAGAGGTTCTAAAAGGCTTTATTCCTCTACAAAGGAAATACAATTCGAATTGCAGGCTTCACACTCCATCACCATGAGGGTTCAGGAAGGAAGGCAATACATTATTGACAAGTAATGATATTTATATGGAAAGCATTACATTAAGACAGATGCAAGAGGCGTAACAGCTGATAATACAGATATAATACACATACGTAACGAAAAAAGGCGTAAACATGGGTGTAACTAAAATACGTCATTAAGCATGATGTCACAAGTGGGTGGATCCATAAGAGAATCCTGCAATGTCAGCAGAAATACTTGGCAGAGATGCGCGCGCAGCCGCATGACGTGTGATTGACGTGCAACTAGAGAGTGAAGGGGACTTGACATTTAGCTCTACATGTGGAGACAGAAGTCTGAGGGGTCATGTCAACCTAATCCCAAATCATATCTAATATCTTATGTTTAAAGAACTGTATTATCCAAAAGGAAAGGTCTCTAGGATGAAATCTATTCTATACTGACTGTTAGTGCGTGTACAAGCGTCTAAGTGTCTACATGAGATGCGAGGGGGCAGGAATCTTCCATGGTAACAGGGGCTATGAATTACTTGCATGAGGACAGTGAGGCCTGGCCCTTTGCACGGTAGCTGAAAGAATGTTTACCTAAACTACTAGACAGGAATGCATCGGATGAGGAGCGAAGCAGATAATCTTGAAGGTGAAATACAGTTTTTGGCAGGCAACAGGCTGGATCAGGCACAGTTAGCCGCGCAGGGAGTAGGACAAAGTTCATGGATACAGATGCGGGCTCGAGCTGGAGCTTCCAGAGGCAGAAAGCAGGAAAGGCTTGATGGCAGAATTCAGGGCCTACTCGCCTGAATCTGTAAAATGTGGAAAGTGAACCACATAAAGTCGGTGGCCTTTCATACTTAGGAATGGAATATCTGACCCATTCGTGGTGGATCTGAAAGAGGACATGTTGACGGTGGACGCACATGTATTTGCGTCTTCAAAACTGGAACTGGAGGGAACATACATGTACTTATAGCATGCACATGGAGCCGTTGGGGTCTACGATAGGGGACATAACTGATCACAAAATTCATATTTCCTCACCTACCTCCCAGGGTCCGCGAGCCAGCAAAACCTCAATGGACTAAGGTTCATCACTCCAGACATCCTTCCTCCCGGGGAGTCTACACTTCATCCCAAGAGAAGCAGTACATTATACAGCATATTCGTTCCCTGGAGGGTGGACACTCTCCCCCAGGTTCTCAGCCACCTGACCAATAGTTGGACAATGCACCCGCCAGCTGCCTGTTCTGTTTTTCTCTACCCCCCTGAGCCGACCACCTGCGGAAGTGAGACTAGCTCTCCACTCCCTTATCGACATCCTGTGGATATGGTTATCATGTGCCTGAAACGCGACCCAACGGCGGTTCCGGACAACACTCCTAGAGGGAGATATTGATCTCCTATTACCCGCCCCCAACTATATTCCTTGGTGAGTGATATCTCTGGGAAGGCTTGTGCCCTGGCGCCTGGCCTGTCCCCGAACTGGAATAGTCTTTGTTGGCCATGTTGGCCGTTGTTCTGTTTGAGATATTCTGCCCTTTTTTTCATTCCTCTTTCTTTCTTCTTCACCTACTCCCATCCCTGGCGGGGGGGAAACCCTGATAATACTGGGGACTCTCTTTGGACAGGTTGTCCTTCAATCATCCAGCACTTTGCAGCGAACACTATGGCCACTGTTAGAATCCGGGTTCTCTGGTTGGCACAGGTAAGTACTTGTGACAAGCAGGGAACCTTTCCTCTAGTTAGGGAAAGGGGTTACACTACTAAAACAACCCCTGCTCACCCTCTAAGTAGCTTGGCGCGAGCAGACAAGGCTTATCTCAGAGCGTTATAGGTTAAGCATTTGTGAACACATACTATAACCAAGTGACAACACTACAAATGGACACCACACAGGTATTTATATTAAAAATAAGGATTCTTTATATAAGATTATCACAAGACCATTAAACGATTAAAAATACACAATACGGTTGCTTAGTTGGTAGAAGATTGCTTAGTTTCTAAGTTCTTAAATGCGACACTTTAAGTCAATGTACCTTAGATGCGACACGCAGGGCAACGAAAGTGTTGTAGCGATGCAGATGCGTTGAAGTTCTTGGTGCAAAAGAAATAAAGACGGGATCTTCCAGATGTGTTACGCTTCTCCGATGTTGCGAGAAGACTCAACTCGATGCGTCAGCTACAGCGGCGTCACCCTTGACGAGATGCGACGACAGCGGCCTTGGCAGCGGCACTCTTCCGCTCGATGCGATGCTGCAGCGGCAACACCCCTTCTGCGAGATGCGACGATAGCGGCTCCGACGGCGGCACGCTTCTCCGTGGATGCGAGGCGCTTTTCTGGATGCGGTGCAATGCGACAACTACGATGGCTGCGATGGCGACACGCTTCCTCCTCGATGCGAGACTCTTCTCTCGATGCGGTGCAATGCGACAGCTACAATGGCGACACGCTTCTTCGGCGTTGCGAGACACTTCCGGAATGATGCGAGACGCTTCTGCTCGATGCGATGCTGCAGCGGCGACACCCTTTGCGAGATGCGACGACAGCGGCTCCGACCGCAGCACGCTTCTCTTCCTTGCGACACGAAGTCCCTCAGAAGGCCCAACAACAGCAGCAGGCACTTCCAAAAGACTCTGGGGAGCTGGGGGTGAAGTCCACTGGTCCTGGGACTTCGTTCAGGGGGCAAGCTCAGTTCAAGCGCTAGGAGATCTTTTTAAAGCACAAGTTGAAGCAAAGTCTTTAGTAGTCTTTCTCCTCTCCTTCAGCAGCAAGGCAACCACTGCAGGCCAATCCCCCAGGTCAAGGACAGTACTCCTCCTACAGCTTTCCCAGTTCCTTCTCCTCTGGCAGAGGTTCTTCTTGTTTCAGCAGGATCTAATTTCTTGGGAGCAGGGTCCCAATACTTATACCCCTAATTCCTTTGTTCCTCTGGGGTAGAGGGGCCTTTGCCCAGTCCAAACCAATTCTTGAGCACTCTGTTGCCAGGACTCTGCCTTTCTATTCAGGGTGCAGGGCAGAGACATCAGCCGCTCCGCAGGAGGTGGAGTCAGCATTGTGGTAGCAGAGCACAACCCTATTCAGAGCCCAGGTGTACTCCTCCCACCCATCTGACTGCCAATCTTCCTATTCAACACCAGGCTACCTAGCCCTGCCCCTCTGGGTTTCCCCAGCCCTGTCACTCACACAACCAGACAGGCAGATAGACATCATAGCAGAGGCGGGCTGAAATGGTCAAGCAAGCAAATACCAACTTTCTAAAAGTGGTATTTGCAAACACAGAATATTAAAATAAACTTTACTAAAAGATGTATTTTATTATTGTGAGTTCAGGCATACTAAACTCGAATTTCTACCATGTTCCCTGGGTCTGTTAGGATCATAGGATGTAACAATTCTAACAGCCCATTCTGGCCTATGGAGAACAGGTAGCCTTACAATAGTGAAAAACGAAACCCTTTGAGGGTTCGGTTGAATCTCTCAACCAACCCGTTTCCTTGGGGGTGGTTAGGTGTGGTGAACATGTAGGTTACACCACACTCTTGCCAAAGGGATTTCATATATTTAGATATGAAATTGGTACCTCGGTCAGACACCACCTCTAGAGGGAATCCCACTCGGGAGAAAATTCCCATCAGCGCACGTCCCACCACGGGGGCCGTCACTGTCCTCAGAGGGATGGCTTCCGGGTACCGGGTGGCATGGTCCACCAGGACCAGGATGAACCTATTGCCCATCGCTGTCCTGGGGTCCAGTGGCCCTACAATGTCAATCCCCACTCGCTGGAATGGGGTACCGACCACAGGGAATGGTTGGAGTGGAGCCTTCTGCTTCCTTTCACTCTTCCCACTTGCCTGGCAAGTTTGGCATGTTCTGCAGTGAGTATCTGAACTACTGCCCATTTGGGGCCAAAAGAAGTGGGTGACAAGCCTTTCAAAGGTCTTGTCCTGCCCCAAATGTCCTGGTAAGGGTACATCGTGAGCCAGCCCCAGTAGGAAGGCTCTGAAGCGCTGGGGTACCACCAGCACACGGGCTGACCCAGGCTCAGCAACCTTAGGCTCAGAATACAGGAGGTCGTTCTCCCAGTAAATGAAATGTGTTCCGGACTGATCACCGTTGGCCTGGTCTGCAGCCTGCTGCCGCATACCCACAAGAGAAGGGCATTCTTTCTGCTCCCTGCAGAACTCTTCCCTGGAGGGTCCTCCTTCTTGCTGCCAATGGGTCAGCTCAGGCAGGTGCCCCAGTTCAGCTATCCGTTCCCCTGTAGGTTCCAGGGCATCCCCCTCAAGGTCTGCTTCCTCCTGGACCGTGGGAACTTCAGGAGCCGGTTTCCCGCGCCCCCTGCTCCTTCTCTTTAAGGCCGGTCCCTGGGCCTCCCTCTCAGGCTCCAGGACCTCTTGAGCACCTCTACTGGCTGCCATGGACCGTGTGGTGACACACGCCCAATCCGGCATACCCAACATCTCCAGGTGAGCACTCCGCTCCACCTTAGCCTAAGGTGAGCTCTCCAAGTCTTTCCCTAACAGACAGTCTACAGGCATGGCGGGCCTCACAGCTACCTGAAGAGTACCAGAGACCCCCCCCCCCACTGAAAGGGAACCTGAGCCACTGGGCAGTGACTCTCGGTGTTGTCGGCGGCAACAACCGGATAGAATGC
This sequence comes from Triturus cristatus, assembly GCF_964204655.1. Taxonomy (NCBI): domain Eukaryota; kingdom Metazoa; phylum Chordata; class Amphibia; order Caudata; family Salamandridae; genus Triturus; species Triturus cristatus. The sequence goes on from NC_140586.1 coordinate 68,874,364, forward strand.
TCCTGGGACAACCTGCTCCTGAGACACCAGGTGGCGCTTGACAGCCGTCACACTGGCTCCTGTGTCTCTGAGAGCTTCAACTCTATGGCCATTTATGGTTACCCACTGCCTGTATTTTTTAGTGTTCTCAGGCAGCTGGGTTTGGGGGACCACTTCACAGTCTCCTAATGAGACAAGGGACATCTCTGTGGGACCTCACCCACCTTGGACAACCATATCCTCCCGCAAGGCTACACTAGTCACCTGCCGGGAGGGAGCACCAGCGGGTGCTGGTTTACCAAACAATGGACACTTCACATCAGAGGCAAAATGCCCCATGTTACCACACTTGTAACATCTGATGGGCCCCTTCTGAACAGGTGTACCTGTCGGGGCCCCGGTCGGTTTCTGTGGTGGGGGAGGCTGAGAACCTTTCCCTTGGTTCCCTTGGGGATTACTTTGGGGCCTCTTCTGGAACTCCCTCTGTTTACCCTTGTCCCCCCCACTCTTCTGCTGGGGACCCTGCCCACCTTTGGCGGAATCTCCCACTTGACCCTTGTGGACCCTGGTACTGACCCAGCGGTCCGCCTCCTCAGCAAGCTTCCTAGGGTTAGTCAGCCTACTATCAATCAGGTGCTAGCGTAGCTCAGGAAAACAATTACTAGATAAGTGCTCCCATGCCCTTAAATCAAGCAGCCCTTGAAAATCATTAACTTTGCTACCCTTCACCCAGCCATCCAGTGCTCTGCAAAAAAAAGTCACAAACTCAACATATGTACTGTTTGGAATCTTGGTGCAACGCCTGAACCTTTGCCTATACAACTCAGGGGTCAACCCATACCTTGACATCAAAGCAGCCTTCATATGGGGATAGGAATTATAATCATCTGAAGGCAAATCCAGCAGTGTATACCGCCCCTCACTAAGGAACCGTCCCCACAACCCCGCTCCCCAATCTTTCTCAGGGTCCCGGTGGGAAGACATGGCTACCTCATAGGCCTTAAACCACTGCCCTATGTCATCATTTTTAAAAAATTCCTTTACTACATCCTTGGGTATGTACACCCTTGACTCCACCTGCACTGACAGTGTGCTGCCACCAGAGGGAGCCTTTCCTAGACTCTGGGCTTTCAGCTCCATCTCCCTCAAAACCTTTTCATGTTCATATTGTAGCTTCTTTTCTTCCAGGGCTAACTTTCTACTCTGCATTTCCAATTCTAACTGCCCACTTAACTTGAGCTTGGCCAGCTCCAATTCATGCATCCTACTCTCTTTTCTATCTGCCCGCTCCTCTGGAGATAGACTGTGGTTAGAAACACTGCTACCAGCAGGGAAAGGGGTTCTCCTTCCACCTAGACCTCCTGGCCCATCTAACTGTTCCTCTGCATTATCATCATCAATGGCATTCCTTGCTTCTACCCAGGCCCTCAGTGCCTTGTAGAACTCTGCCTTGTTTTTACATCCAGTTGTAGAAACTTTAAACTTTTTGCAAAAGGATTTCAGCTGCTTGGCAGTGTAGTTTTCCAATTTCTCTTCTTCCCATTCCAACTCAGTATTCACAGAGACTATGGATGCTGCTTTCTCCACCATGGTTAAGTTTGGCAGTACTAAAAAATAGAAATTCCCAAAAAGAAATCTACCAACAAGTATTGGTTGCGTTTAAGGTCTGCACTCACTAAGTAGTGTTCACCAATCACTGTACATAAGTCACAAATGCAAGTCATGAATCCTCACTGCTGACAACCAATGTTAGAATCCGGGTTCTCTGGTTGGCACAGGTAAGTACTTGTGACAAGCAGGGAACCTTTCCTCTAGTCAGGGAAAGGGGTTACTCTACTAAAACAACCCCTGCTCACCCTCTAGGTAGCTTGGCGCGAGCAGACAAGGCTTATCTCAGAGCGTTATAGGTTAAGCATTTGTGAACACATACAGTAACCAAGTGACAACACTACAAATGGACACCACACAGGTATTTACATTAAAAATAAGGATTCTTTATATAGGATTATCACAAGACCATTAAATGATTAAAAATACACAATACGGTTGCTTAGTTGGTCTTACCATAGGGGTGACTAATATGAAGTTAAGGGAAGGTTTAGGGACTGACAAGTGTGTGCACTTGCCCAGTCAGCATGACAGTACCAGACTGCACGCAGGTTCTGCAATGGCAGACCTTAGATACATTTTACCAGGCCGCTTCTGTGGGTGGCACAACCAGTGCTGCAAGCCCACCAGCAGCATTTGTATTTACAAGCCCTGGCACTCCTGGTGCACTTTACTGGGGTCTGACAGTAAACCAAATAAGCCAATCATGGAATCCAACCAACATATACATTTTAAATAGGGAGCACTTGCACTGTGGCACTGGTTGGCAGTGGCACAGTGCTCTGAGCAGCTAACACCAGCAAAACACATGAGTCACAGCGACAAAAAGTGGAAGGGAGACTCACGCCAAGGTGCCAGGTCTAACAGCCACTGTGTCCTTTGGAGCTCCATTGGGGGGGAAAGCTGCCCTGCATTCCACTCACACCCTTCTGCTCGTGTTGGCGCTTGCTCCTGACCCACTGCTAACATGACCTCTGTACCCTGTCTGAAACTACTCTCCCTTAATGTGAAGGGTCTTAATTCCCCCAAAAAGCATCGCCAGATATGGCGATATCTTCTATTGCAAAATCCGGACATCATATTTTTGCAAGAAACCCACATCCTGAGAGATGTCTCTCGCATGGCTCACCCTCGATACCCTCTTCAATTTTGGGCCTCTGCGACCACCAAGTCAGCAGGGGTAGCAATCCTCTGTCGGGCAGGTATCCACCAGGGGGACCCCAGAATAGTTTGTAGCAAGGATGGCAGATTTCTCAAAGCGATGGTCAAGATTGGGCACCGCACTCTTACACACCAAATCAGGCTCAAGACGGCGGGGGTTGTTGCGAGAGAACGTAACACACGATGACCCTGGTCTCATTTTGGGGGGACGACTTCAATTTGGTATGGGAGGCGGGACTCGACCGTAGCGAGGGCTCATTCCATAGGACGGGGGCCATGTCAGCGACCTTAAAGAGGCAACTAACTGCACTAGGTCTTATAGATATTTGGCGATACCATTCCCCGGACGTATTACTCTCATGTTCATCGCTCCTATTCACGCATAGATCACCTTTTTGTCTCACACTCCCTTGTCAAGGACACCCTCTCGGCGTCTGTCTGATATCTCAGTCTCTGATCACGCTCATGTGGAATTCCTTATCCATGACCGCTTCTCCCGTCCCAAACGCCCCTCCCGGTGATGTTTCCCCCCTCAGAGATCCCGTGGACGCGGCGGAAATTCAAGACGCTATTACATCCTACTTTGAGACCAACGACCTCCCAGAGACTCCGCTCCCAGTAATCTGGGACGCATTCAAAGCCACGATCCGCGGTAACCTCACATCCATCACTATTGCTCGGGCCCGGGAAGCTTGCGTCTTTTAAAAAACATTTTTTTTACTGTTTTTATGGGAAGCTCGTGTCTTTGAAGTCAAACTCTCCCGCGATATAAAGGCGCTGAAGAGAATAGACCAGGAGCATCCATTGACGATACATGAGGCGCCTGGCTGTGCTTCTAGGCCGGCTCCGGGCGCATTGAACCAACAAGGCTGAACATGCTCTCTTAGCCTTGCGACAGCGGTATTATGATGGGGGGACAAGGTGGGCACAGTCCTAGCATGCCGCCTTCGAACGTGGGCAGCCAAGGCACACATCGCTAAACCTAAAGTGGGTGACGGCACTTGGGCCACTACTGAGGCTGTCAAGCTCCAAGCATTCCAGAATTACTATTCATCTCTCTATGCCCAGGAGTCGCCCGACGCGGACCAGGTTTTGGCCACCCTGGAGACCTGTGAGTGGTCCCAGATTAGCACGTATAATGCTCTACTACTAGAGGAACCTATCACTCCGAAGGAGCTCGTTGGCGCTCTAAAGGATCTCCCCCTTGGCAAAACACGGGGCCCAGACGGCCTACCTGTCTCGTTCTACCGCGCCTTTTTACCGTAACTTCAATCTCATATACTCCGCCTTTTCAATTCTTTCACAGATGCGGTAGGACCCTCCACGGATATGGCTACCGCTTTCCTGGCTAGGGCGCTTGAACACGGTCAAAATGTCGATCCTTCCAAAGATACTCTACCTTTTCCAGACGCTACCCACGCCCATTCCGGGAACATCAAATCCAGGGCCTTCAGCGAGAGGTCACTGCGTTTATATGGGGAGGGAATGGGCCGCGTTTCTCTAGTAAAATACTCATGCTTCTGCGAGACAGGGGAGGGATGGCTTGCCCCAATCTGTTGGAATATTATTGGGCGTCACACCTCGGCTTCATCTCGGAGTGGATGACGTGGGAGAGCGAGAACATTTGGTTTCATATGGACAGGACAGTGACCTGTCGCCCCATCTGGGACCTTGCGTGGCTCTCTCGGGAGGCACGCTCCCGCAGTGCTTATATCGCGATCCCTACTAAGACCATACTCGAGATATGGGATAAATTAGCAACACACAAAGGCCTCACATCCTTCCCGACTCCCCACACTCCCATCGCTCACAATTTCCACTTCCCACCGGCCCTCCACCCGCCCTAATTCTCGGACTGGACGGAAGGGGGATGTAGGACGATTTGGGATCTTTTCATGGGGGATACTTTTAAACCGGACTTCCAGATATCGGAGGGGGCGAGGTATCAATATATTCAACTTCGACACTGGGTCGAGGCATCTTTTCTGACACGAGCGGCCACTCGGCCTCTCACCTCGTTCGAGCGGCTGGTACGTTCATTTGATAACTCTAGGGGATTAATATCTTGTACATATCACGTTCTCCAACATTCACAACGAACCACTCCGCACCCCTATCAGCAGCGGTGGCAATCAGCTTCCGACACTGATATCGCTCGCACCCAATGGGAACACCTATTGCGCGACATCCCGAAGATCTTCCGTAGCAAACCCCAACAGGAGTCCGCCTATAAAGTCATGACACAATGGTACTATACTCTTCACAGGTTGCATAAAATGTTCTCCACCACTTTGCCTCTATGCTGGCATTGCACTGGCGCCCCAGGGGATTTCCTTCACATTTGGTAGATGTGCCCACTCTTGACCTTCTATTGGAAGGAAGTTTTCAGTCATTTTTGACTGGTATTAGGATACCCGCTACCTGAGAACCTGCTTACAATTGTCCTGGACCTCCAGCCGGTGAACCTACGTGCAGTGACCCGCCGTGATCAGCAACTCAGCCTCCATATGCTTGGAGCTGCTAAACAAATCATTGCTCTCTATTGGAAAAAAGCTGAGATGCCTCCGGTTAACGTAGGGTTCACCCACCTGTGGCACGCTTGAATCTCCAGGACACTAAATGTAATACATTGTGGAAACCACTGGTGGATTACCTATGCCGAATGGAACATGCTCAACTTCAATCACGGAGGTTGAGGGCTCTACTCGTCTTTGAGGATGCAGTATACCCCCCAGACGCAGATGGTTTCTAGAAGCCCCAAAACGGACCAATTCGAACTGTACCCCGGGTGGACCTGCCTCTTCAAAGCCTGAGATCTCCAACCCTCCTTTCGCCATAGTTGCCCTGATCCTTACTCTCTTTTTTTTTTTTTGTCCTCATTGTTTAACCCTGAAAGTAAAGAAGGTCTCGGGGTCCTTTCTCTTTATCCCATTTTTGCCTTCCTGGCAAAGTTGCTTTTTTTTCTGGAATTTCAGAGAGAATAGGAACCCCTTACTTCCACATACTTTAGAAGAAGGTTTCTTATAGGATGGGGGGGGGGGGGGTGAGCTGGCCATTCTGGCTACTCTTTGAAGCCTTCATCAATATTGTGTTACTCACACATAATCATCGGACTTAGTGGCCAAATTTCAAAATAGGATACCATACCTTCTAGCAAGGTAGGTGTCAAAGCTTTATCGATTGATAGAGTCAACCCATATGCAGCTTTTCCCATATCTCCCAAAATGTATATCTCTTAGAGAAATGTTTCTTTTTTTTATCAAAATTGTACAATTTTAAAACTGAGGATAGCCATTCCCTATGGAGTGGAGGGGTAGGACTTAGCCATTTTATACACACCTCTCTCCTGGCCAAGAGTATCAATAAAAAAAACAAATTTTCCTGAGCCTTAGTTACACTTCCTACCACATTTACGTCCGTCACCCCAAAGATAACTAAATCAGTACTTACAGTTAGCTGTCTTCCCACTGCCTCTGCTAAAGTCTTACCCACATCCGTCCAGAAACCATCGAGATTGGGGCACTGCCGGAACATGTGCAGGTCATCTGCATTCTGCAGTCCACATTTCGGACAACTCTTCACTGCTGCCCCATTAAATTTAGATAACTTCTTCGGCGTCCAATACGCTCTATGGGCCTCATGTAGGTAGCCAAATACCGGTCGGTAACGGCCGATATTCGGTAAATATGCCGTTACCGACCGGTATTCAGACAAGTGAGATGTAGGAGTCCAAAAACCACTTTCCGGTAAATATGAGGCGGTAAATACCGATTCATATTTACCGAATTCCAAAATACCGAATCAGATTTACCGAATACATAATTAACGATTCGGTAAACATGAAGTGGTAAATATGAAGTGGTAAAAATTAAAATGACATGTAGGAGCACTCGGTAATTAAGAAATCCAGGAAAATCGGTAAATAAGAGTCGGTAATTAACACGGATTGAAAGCAGGTGGTAACCATCAACAGTGCAGATAAGCAATCCCAAAATGCAACAGCGTGGACAACAAGGCCGCTATGTACGTCATTGCAAGGCGCCTACGTCTACAGGCAGCAGGACTGAGGGTGTGGCGACGGGAGGAACAAATCTACAGACAGCGCATCACACTATTCCAGCTGACTGATGCAGAGATACATGAGAGGTACAGGCTACACCCCGAAACCATCATGGACTGAATCAGGGACCTACACCCACTCCTGGACCATCCAATAAGAAGGGCGCACGCCATACCCCCACATGTGCAGGTGCCCTGCAGCCTACATCTGTTGGCATCCGGCAGTTATCAGGTGGTGATAGCTGCGGTGGGTGGGGTATCCCAGAGTTGCCTGTCACGTTCCTTCAGGAATTTCTTCCCCCATTTCATTGGCTGCATTGATGGTACACACATCCCACTCTGTCCACCAGCTGACACAGAGCACATCTACAGGATCAGGAAGTCCACCCACTCCATCAATGTGCATACCGAATGGAATGATTTTGTGAATGGTCCTGTGGGTGGCAGAACCAAAAGGTGGGCGTATGCTATTTACAACGAAGTCTGCAAGTTGTCGCACAGTGAGGCGGCTTCCAGATTGAGAGCTATTGACCAAGCAAACATGGAGAAGGCTTAAGCCGTTATAGATAATAGCTTTAGCACTCTCTCCTCTAGGATTCATACATGAGACAATAGGCACATGCAAGTACACGGCGCATGCAATGTACAAGCCCAGAATTTTGCGTGCGTACTACGAGGTATCCCAGTGGCTGTGATTACGCCTTCTTTCACTGTGCTTGCAAACGGTATATATTTAATTTTGAATAATGGAGCTTGCTGCGGGATGTGAGTGGGAATCCCGTACATAACTGTCTCGCATAAAGTTGTCTGCTGCAATACTGTTCTTTTTCCACCCCCGCATGTGCGGCTGGATGTTTCCATCTGGCCTTCGATTCCAACCTTGAAAGCAGAGTTCAACAAGTTGAGCAGAATAGAGCGCTATTGTCCCACAAAGAGGTCCCTTTGACTTCCTCTCGTTAAACATTTGTCCTTCACGTTGCTAATACGCGCACTGAGGTACAGGCGCCTCTGAATACTGACCTCCCCCTGCATTTCGGCTCTTTGATCCAAACTATTTTCAATGCCTCGTCCACGACCGCCCTGGCTCATTTTTTGAAACATGTGGCCTCGGGTCTCGTGACCTCCTTCCAAACTATTTTTTGGTGTAATTCCGGCATTTGTTCATTCACTTTTCTCGAGCATCTTTGGAGGTGTCCCGCTGCTCCTGGCGCTAGTGGCAGGTGTGCTGCTTCTCCGTTTCATACTCCGGAATGGCTGCTCCTTCTGTGCCACACGAGCACCTGTCCCGTCTGCATCTTCTTCGTGATAGGATGCTTGACTACTATGGTACTTTGCCATTGGCGACTTTGAGCCTGGCTTTTGGTTTATCCTTCAGGTATTCCTACTTCACCTGCGTACAACCTGTATTTCACTGCCTGGATTGTCCCTTTGAATGGCCTCTGGATTTGTGCTTGACCAACATGGTGTCTCCGGTGCCGGATTTCGATCGACTGATGAGGCCCTTAGTGTCTCACGAGTTGTCCTGTTCTGGTGTCCGGATCATGGCGTGTGGTGCGGCGCATGGTATCCTGGGTAATTGGGACATCTCAGCGGCAGCCTACGACTTCTTGTCTATGAGCTATTTGGAGGAACATTCCGGGTGCCCTCTGATTGTGCTAGAGGCTCCGTTGGTTGGAGAACACGTATGTTCCTTTTCTTTACTTAATTGGATGGCTGAGACTTTCAGTGGCCCTGCAAACGATTTTTTGTTGGAAGCCGTGGCCACATATGCTGCCTATACATTCATGGATTAACTGGATTGTCGTCCATTGCGCCTGTGCTACTGGACAGCACCCTGGCGCAACATTTATTTCGTTTATTTCTCTTATTTCTCTTCCTGATGGTCGGTTTGAGTTTTTAACTATACTTGCATTGTGTTTTTTGGAATATTATGCTGCTATTAATTGGACTTTAGGACTTTGGCGCTGCATTGGTTACGCCTTGTTCTGCTCTGACGAAACAGAACTCTGCGTTCTCTCTTTTCTTGCCTATTACATCTTGCTTCGCTCAAGGGGGCGTGTAGTGAGTTCTCCCTGAATACGTACATACATTGTTCAGTTAGCATAACCACGTTGAATGTTATGTAGCCATCTTTTTGTCTTTGCACACGACACTGCGTTTACATGTTCTTTCTTGAATAAACTGCTGACTCGAGACTTCCTTCAGACGAGTGCAATCTGTTGTTACCATCCCAAGCTCTGCGCAGCGACCTTGGTCTGTACATGCTGTGCCACACAGTCTGGAATTTTACACAATGCATGTTTTCCAGTCTAGGTTGTTCGACCCACTATTTAGCCATGACACACGCGCAGCTGCAAATACCTGCAAGTTGGTGCTTTTCATATCACAGACGTCATGTTTATTATTCAGACCGAAGACGAGCCTTCCTGCGAGAAGGCTCCTGATGCTCCTGTGATGTGATTTCACTAAGCTGTTTTTTGAGGTATGGGGTCCCCTATTGAAGCCTAAGAGACCTTCTATTGTGGCATTATTATGATATTTGCTACTTAGTTAAGGGAAGGTGGTAGTATCCTCGGTATTTTCCGATTCGCTAAATACCACCTCGGTATTTACCGATTCGGTAAATACCACCTCGGTATTTACCGATTCGGTGAATTCCGATTCGTGATTACCGAATGTTACCGAATCGGTAACTGTTACCGAATTTTTACCTACATATAACTTACCGATTCTAATTTACCGATTCGGTACGGCTCGGTATTTAAGAACCGGTAAAATTTATTTTCCTACATGAGGCCCTATGTGTGGTAAATAAGTGGTTTCTTTTTAATGCAGCAGAAGTTACAATAGACCAGCATTTGCTCATTGATACGTGCCATAGATTATTCGTATCCAGCGTCGGCAGATCTTTCCCCCATATTCTCTCTGGGATCCGGAAGACTTCCTCCCCAGCTGCGATAAGGGCCCAATACCAATGCAATATTTCTTTCTTAAAGGGATCCTTCTCCAGCATCTTCATTTCTAAAGGAAGGTTCCCCTTTCTGTTTTCTTTTAGTGACTTTGCCCAGCTTAATAGTTGATAGTATTTAAATTTTGATAATGGGATATTCTTGATTTCAACTAGTATCTCCCAGTCCAGTATTTTATTCCGAAACAACAATTGCCCCCATTCTATTATTCCTGCTGATTTTAGGGGAAACGCAAGAGTGTCCTTAAGGCATTCTGGTGTACTTGGCGAATCCCAGATCGGGGCTTTGTCACTAAAAAGAGGAATATCTAAAGTATATCTTACACAATACCACAACTTAGCGGCAGACTTCAAGACCTTCAGTTTTATTTTTTTGAAGTATTTCGGGTGACCTAACTTGTATAAAAAGTGGCTTGTGTTATTTGTCATTATCTGTAGAAATATTGGGTAATGTGCATATGGGCCTATCAAAGTCCTACAAGATACTCCAGGAGGTCAGGACTGGCAAGCCCCCCCTTGTTCTTTCCTTCTCCTAATTTTATTCCAAGCGATTCTCGGTCTTTTTGAGGACCAGATAAAGCTCGACAGCTCTCCCTGGATTTTCTTTATAGTTTCCCTTTTAAACTCCAACGGGATAGCACCAAAAATAAAAGTAAACTTCGGCAGGACTGACATTTTAACAATGTTCGATTTACCCAGAATCGTTAAAGGAAGACCACTCCATACTTTCAGCAGCTTTTTCACCTCGACCTCTATTCTATGGATGTTAATGTGGGATATTTTATCCAGGTTTTTGACTAAATCGATACCCAAGTATCTGATTTTATCCTTACAGTAAGGACTCGAAAAGGCCTCGTTCCAGGTCATGATTTCAGTTTTGGCCTGGTTTATCTGGTATCCCGAAATTTTCCCAAAATTGAGTATGATCTCTTCTAATGCACCTTGGGCTTCTTTTAAATCTGACGTAAAAATCATAAAATCGTCAGCATAAAGAGCCAACTTTGATAACAAAACGGAGGGATTAACGGATGCATCCTAAGACTTTCTGCCATCGGCTCGATGTAAAAGTCAAAGAGCAGGGGAAAAAGGGGACACCCCTGGCGAGTGCCTCTCTTTATCTGGATATTCTCAGTAAGTTTACCATTAATTAATATTTTTGCTTTTGGAGAATCATAAATATTAGTTACCATATTCAGAATATTATCTCCTAGGTTAAACTTCTTTAATACCTCACTTAAGTATGTCCAGTTCACTCTATCGAACGCTTTAGCTGCGTCAATGGTGATTATTGATAGGGTAACCTTTCGCTAATGGCAATATCTATTGTTCCGATCAACTCATGCGTCAAATCCTGTAGGTGTCTTCCTGCCAAAAAGCCCTTTTGATTGGAGTTTATCAGCATCCCTGCGATTCTCCCTAGTCTTTTTGCCATGATTTGAGTGAAGATCTTATAATCACAGTTCAAAATAGATATTGGGCGGTATGACTCACACTTTTTGGGGTTTTTTCCTGGTTTTAACAGGATGGAAATCGTTGCATCTTTCCATGACTCTGGTCCTTACTCTCATGCCATTAGGGATCATTAGCGGCTCTAGCTGCCATTGGGCCTGTACTCTTGTAGACCGCATTCCCGGCAGCGTCAGATTTCCCCCACCCCCCCTGCCATACCTCTCGCTCTCTTTCTCTTACTATCTACCCCTTCTTTGCCCTCTCTTTCTTTACTTCATTGTTTTTATGATGGATATACTCAGTAGCAATTGTGATTCCCACGAGCAGACTCGATATATGTACCTTTAGGACTGAGCCCTACTGGGTTGAAGTCCAGTCTTGAGCACCGGTGCATTGGTAATCATACCTCGAACAGTGTAACCCAAAGCTGTACACGCAGGAGGCCCGACTTGGATGTACTGTCCCTCCCTACAATCACTACCCGGTGCCACATGCAGTGCTCCTGCTATTAACTTTTTTTTGGGGGGAGTTTGTGGATGGTCCTTGTAAGTAACGCTCATGTTATTTGTGCTTAATGTTCTCAATCTCCGTTCTAAAGTGACCGATTTTACAGGTAAGTCTAATCCCCGAGAAAAGGTTTTTGAAAACTGTAACTTTAAATTCCTCAATACTTTTTTTTTATTATTTTTATTTTTTTATTTTTTTTATTTAAAACTCTTTTTATTAACAGTTTCATTTCCAACCATTTCTACCATACCATATCGTTTTATACAGTGCGTTTTACATCCGTCTTTTATCTGCCTGTGCCGTACAATAATGACCCTTTTCAGTATCCCCTTTCCCTGTGCACCCGCCCCTGTAACCACATCATACCACCTTCCATCAGTACTCTTTATACACACCCCGGCTAGTCTGAATTATCCGATGGGGCTTCTGCCTGTGGGGGCTCACAGATGTTACCCCGATATTCATTCAATTTTCCCCATATCTTATTCCCTGCTATTAACTTTGTTGCACTATGCAGATGAAAATAACAAGCACCGTATAATGGTCACTGATTATTGGCTGAACTGATATGGTATACCACTGTGAAAACTGGTTAATACTTATATTGAGCACTGCCAAAAAAAAACCTTCTATCAAAAATAAAAAAAACTTGCAATTGGAAAAGACATTCTATGTAGATATAAATATATATATATTTGTACTTACCAACTTAAACTTCTCTATTCAGAATCTGTAGAGAAAGCGAGAGAAGAACAATACTGTTATTTCTTATGATCCGAACTTTAAGATTGTATTTCTCCACAAATGTTAATTTGGAGAGCAGCTAGCCACTAAGACGACATAGGTACAGAGGGTCTAGTAGAAAATATTAAAGAAAGGCTATAACTGAAGTATATGTAGATGAAGTCATGTAGTTTTTATTTTGCAGGTGCCATAGAAGATTTTCATTTGAATTCAGCGAAGAAGAGACACACCCGTGGCAGTCTCTTTTGTCATCCCAATTCCCTTTCCCCCTCTTTGCTGTGAGTGAACAATACTAGTTCGCTGGCAGTGGAGTAGGGGATTGAAGAATAGTTCTTCTGCTCCTGCGGAAACTAGAGTTCAGGTTCTTGGTGCTTACAGATTGAAGTGCCATTTGCCTATTTCCACCGGGGCGGAATAGCTGAAGGGTAGATGTTAAGGCCCTAGCTACAGTTTTGGAGGGGTTGCAAAAACAGTTGAGTGAAACTATGGAAGAAAATAAGATTCTTAGAGAAAAAGTTAGGAAGTCGAGTCAGGAATCCATGTATCTCCGTAAAAGATTTTATGAGTTAACAGTAGGGACTAGTCACCTGTCCAAGGAAAATAAGTCCCAACAATTCTCTCCGTCCCCCTCTACAGCTGAACTGACGACACAAGTAATACATGCTCTTTCCCCAACTATTCCTTCAGCAGCGCCAGAGAGATTTAGGGGGGATCCCCGTAAGGCCCAAATTTTTCGCACGCAGTGTTCCTTGCACTTCTTGTGTAGACCCATTATTTTTAAGGAGGATCAATCCAAGGTGGCCTTCATGTTGTCCTACCTGAGCGGGATGCTGCAGCCTGGTCGATGCTGCTAGTTAATAACAACTATCACATTTGATATGATTTTGAAGAATATAAGATTGAGTTTTTAAGTATTTTTGACAGACGAACCATCTCACAAACTACAGATAAGAACTGTTAGATCTGAAGCAGGGGAACAGATAATTAATTGCATACTTGTCGCAATTTAATAAGTTGATTGTTGAAACCAAGTGGCCTGAAGCCAAAAGGGCAGTTCTTCTTCTACAGAGGTCTCAAAGACGAATTAAAGGATGGGTTGGCACAAATACCAAAGAGACCCACCGACATTTCTGAATTAATCGATCTGGTCTTACAGATTGATCAACGTCAAAGTGAAAGAAGAAGTGACCGTTGAAAGGAATTCAGACATTTTCCTGCTCGATTTGATAGTATTAAGTCAGATACTGCAAAATCCAGTGAAGTAACTTTGGAGGAAGAACCCATCCACATTGGCTCTGTTCGAGGGCAAGGAAGAACAAGAGAAACGATGAGTTAGAAAACTTTGCATGTATTGCGGAAGTTCTGGTCACATTGTCAAAGAGTGTCCCAAGAAACCTAAGAATAATGTTTTGGTAAAAGACAGGCCCCATCAGTAAGAGGAGTTGATCTGGTGGGTGTTTATGACAAGACAACTCTAGATTCTCAACTAGTCACCACTACGTTACAATCTTCCGCACCTCATCTAACTATTTCCAGTCTGATTAAATTTCGGAGCTTCAGAAGTAGATAAGGTGTCAGTAATAATAGATTCCGGAGCTACTGGCAATTTCTGCGATATAAAATTTGCTAAATCGTTGGGAATTAGATTCCTCAAGAAAGAGAAGCCAGAACCTGTTAGAGCTGTGGATCGTACAAATCTCTCGTCTGGACCCATTGTCTTTGATACAGAAGAAGTCTTTTTATGGGGTCCAGGTCAACACTTGAGCATTTTTTGGGGGTGGGGGTGGGACACACTGCCTCACACTCCATCACTCAGTTTGCCCCGATGCATCATAATAAATGCAGTGCATGATAACACTTTCTTCTGTGTTAGGCTTTAGTTTTTCACCCTTGTTGGTGCAGCCAGTGCTGTGTGTCTCTAGACAAGTGTTTCAGGATAATTGTCCTTCAGTAGAGAGCAACACTTTTTTGGGGTGCGGGAGATGCTGCCCAAAGTCTTCTCAGGTCTCAGTACCACTCGCTGGGCGCAGGCGCATCAACCAGAGCTCGTTAGCTCAAGGGAGCCTTTTCAAACAGGGGGGCGCACACTGCCTCACACTCCAGCACTCAGTTTGCCCCGATGCATCATAATAGATGAAGTGCATGATAACACTTTCTCCGGTGCCAGGCTTTAGTTTTTCACCCTTGTTGGTGCAGCCAGTGCTGTGTGTCTCTAGACAAGTGTTTCAGGATAATTGTCCTTCTTCAGTAGAGAGCAACACTTTTTTTTGGGGGGTGCTGGAGATGCTGCCCAAAGTCTTCTCAGGTCTCAGTACCACTCGCTGGGCGCAGGTGCATCAACCAGAGCTTGTCAGCTCGTTAGCTCAAGGGAGCCTTTTCAATTAGGGGGGGGCGCACACTGCCTCAAACTCCAGCACTCAGTTTGCCCTGATGCATCATAATAAATGCAGTGCATGATAACACTTTCTTCGGTGTCAGGCTTTAGTTTGTCTCCCTTGTTGGTGCAGCCAGTGCTGTGTATCTCTAGACACGTGTTTCAAGATAATTGTCCTTCAGTAGAGAGCAACACTTTTTTGGGGGTGCGGGAGATGCTGCCCAAAGTCTTCTCAGGTCTCAGTACCACTCGGTGGGCGCAGGTGCATCAACCAGAGCTCGTTGGCTCAAGGGAGCCTTTTCAAACGGGGGGGTGCACACTGCCTCACACTCCAGCACTCAGTTTGACCCGATGCATCATAATAAATGCAGTGCATAATAACACTTTCTTTGGTGTCAGGCATTAGTTTTTCACCCTTGTTTGTGCTGCCAGTGCTGTGTATCTCTAGACACGTGAAGAAAGGATATAGTCTCTGTAGCAGATGCACAATAGTGGTACTGAGAGTGGGTGTGGACCAGGGAGTTTGGAGAGTTGGTGTGCAGAGCGCGCGCTGGAGGTGGGAGAGAGCACGCAGGAGGGAGGGAGCGATATCGCGCAGAGGAGGGTGGGGGAGCGATATCGCGCGGAGTGGGAGCGATATCGCGCGGAGGGTGGTGAGGGAGCGATATCGCGCGGAGGATGGTGGGGGAGCGATATCGCGCGGAGGGTGGTGGGGGCGATATCACGCGGAGGGTGGTGGGGGGAGCGATATCGCGGAGAGGGTGGTGGAGCAATATCGCGCGGAGGGTGGTGGGGAGAGATATCGCGCGGAGGGTGGTGGGGGAGAGATATCGAGCGGAGGGGGAGAGATATTGGGTGGAGGGTGGTGATATCGGGCGGAGGAGGGCGATATCACCCGAAGGGTGCGGGGGGAGAGATATCGGGCGGAGGAGGACGATATCGGGCGGAGGGAGAGATATCGGGCGGAGGAGGGCAATATCGGGCAGAGGAGGGCGATATCGCACGGAGGGCGGGGGAGAGCATGTGGAGGGAGAGGGTTGCATGTGGAGGGTGAGGGGGCGCATGTGGAGGATGAGGGGAGCGCCTGTGGAGGGTGAGGGGAGCGCATGTGGAGGGGGAGGGGTTCGCTGACGGAATATCCAGGTAGGCAAGTCCCAAATGTCTTCTTGATTACTAAGGATACCGTGTGGTGGGTCTACGTGTCGACTTTCTGAGGTTAAGATACATAGGGCCACATGCATCAACGAGAAAACTGCTCGCAAACGGGCAGATTAGCAGAATCTGCCCCTTTGCGACCGGTATTTTTGCATTTGGGATGCATCATCCCAAATGCAAAAATCGCTATTTAAGGAATCTCTAAATAGCGATTCCTTAAATTGCGATTGCATTTAAGGAATCCCAAATTGAGATTCCTTAAATGCAATGCATGAAAGTTTAAAAATTAGCGATTTCGCTAATAGGGGGAGCAAATTACCATGAAGTCGAACTTCATGGTAATTTGCAAAAACTTTGAAAAATGCACTAAAGTGCATTTTTCAAAGTTCAATTTTACGCACACACATGCCCTGTGCAAGATGTATTCATATGCAGATTTCAGGGGTGCAACAGGGTGTCTTTTTGACGCCCTGGCATCCTTGAAATAGCATGAGCAATTTGCGATTCTCTAATTGAGATTAGCAAATTGAGAAAGTCCTCCCATTCATTCCTATGGGCCTCTAGGCCCATAGGAATCAATGGGGAGGTATTCCTTAATTGCGACTCGCAATTTGCGAGTAGCATTTAAGGAATGTTTAGAAATCGCTATTTTGTAAGCGATTTCTACATGCATAGCCTTTTGCTATTCCTTATTAGCGAATCCTTATTTTTCGCTATTAAGGAATCGCAAATGGCATTGTTGATGCATGTGCCAGATAGTGCACTACTGTAAAACATGGCAGTGTCTGAGGGGCAAACCTAATTCCAATCCTGGTCTCCTCGCTTCACCGCATTGCGATCTTGGGCAAATTACTTTTTTATTTTGTATTTAATTTAGCGCAAATTCGCCCCGAAGGTTTTGGAGTCCACAAGCATTAGTTTCATTACAGAAGGGCGCAGATTCATATTTTGTTGGTAAAGGAAAATGAATTGATTTGCCCAGAATCACAGGAGACTCCAACCTGGATTCCCCTCTCAGTTGGCAGCACTGTGCCACCATGCCACATCCCCTTTCCATTCTAGTTTATCCTCTACAGTGGAAATTCTTGACCAGTTACAAACAGTTTCCGCTGGGTCATATTACCGCTATATTTTTTGTTATCTACTCAAGTAAAAGGTGGCAATTGAGAAGTCGTACCATAACAATATGAGCTGTTTAAAATAATTATTTCCCATTTATCTGCGTGTGAGGAGCAAGAGTTTAAACACATCGGCTAAGGAAAAATACAGAAACCTTGTATTTCCCTGCTGAATTTTTATTGGACCATGGTCAGCAGCAAGTAGTACGGATGGGAATGCTAGGTGATTTATGACCCCCTCCGAAAGTTGCACAAAACACAAAACACTAGAGCTTCATGCTCTTTTGAGTCAAATAAAGCAGTTACTCACTGATGATCGAAACACCTTAGTTTTCATATCTTTTTAAAAGGGCCATTTTAATACATAGAGCTTATTAGGAGCCCCATCTCTCTTAAATATAAGTGCGTAACTAACACTGACCAGACTACGCCCTCCCGAAGTCGGCGGACACGAGAACTGATGCACAAGTGAAGTGATATACCCAGGATCACAGTTTGGTCAGGTGGGAAGTAAGGGTTTGACCTCATGTCTACTGCTTCCACAGCTAGCCATGTAAACCGAAGGTTACATCACTTAAAAGAACGGAAAATAGTCAGTCAGCCATTTGGTCTTGTGTGTGTTTGTTGTGCCTCGGTTTCGCAAAGTCACTTAATTACATGCTTTTGACATTCATGGCAAAATGATGTAAACTACATCCACTGATTGAAGAGACATTCCACTATTTATTGGTCCACCGTCACAAGGCATTACTTACTAAAAGGGTTTTTCCTCTGTGCTGTTTGAGTATGCATGTTGGGGTGTCAGCACCATAAAGCAAAGGAGCGTAGTACATAGCTCACACACAATATGGCGGGAGAACCAAAAGCAGAGAACTGACCTGACCTTTCAACAGGGTTTTTGCATGGCACCAAAAAACTGCACTGTTGTGCTGCAACAACGTTTTCCAGGGCACACTGCCAGAAAGAGCTGAGCAGACTCTGTTATCTCGTGGTTCGCTTATGTAGCACCACTACCTAACACTGGCCAGGATCCCCCAGAGGATAGCGCAGCAGTAAGCGACCTAAAATGGCTAAGGGCTGTCGCTGAATGTGTAAGGAATGTATGGCTACGCCTCGCATTTATATGCAAAAGAGCAAGAGAAATCACCCACTGTAAAGCGTTGCTGAAACATAATGTATAGATCAGTGTAACATTGTTTGCTAAATTGCAATCTGAATATATTATTTATGATTATACTCATTGTACAGCGCTCCGAAGCTCGCTCAGATCAAGTTAAAGCTTTATCAAAGAAGTTTCAATTAAATAATACAACCTGAGTGTTTTTTTTTACAGATTGGTAACAAGTGCACCATTGGTCCCATACGTGCTTTCTTTAAGTGGTTAATAATCTGACAAGGATCAGGACCTCCCCCCATTAATTTCAGTCTAGAGCAGCTCATTGACAGTGATTTTATGAGGTAAGCTGCAAGAGCACTGTAACGTTCGGATGAGCGACCCTCATAAGGAATAACAAGCATTTACAATGCAATGGTCTCGGCAATATTATAGGTAGAGCTATTGGTATTGCCCATTATTTTTTTATTATTTTTGTATCCCTAAATAAATGGCATTGTCATTTCTATTGGCATTAGCTTTTTTTTTGCATATGTGAAACCTATTGCATTAGCAGAGAGAGAGTGAGGTAGTGAGATAGAGAGAGAGAGAGTGAGGTATTGAAATAGAGAGTGAGGTAGTGAGAGAGAGTGAGGTAGTGAGAGAGATTGAGGTAGTGAGAGAGTGAGGTAGTGAGAGAGAGTGAGATAGATGGAGAGTGATGTAGATGGAGAGTGAGGTAGTGAAAGAGTGAGGTAGTGAAAGAGTGAGGTAGTGAAAGAGTGAGGTAGTGAAAGAGTGAGGTAGTGAAAGAGTGAGGTAGTGAAAGAGTGAGGTGGCGAGGGATGTTGTGAGGTAGTGATATATAAGCATAGTGATGTTGTGATGTAGTGAGATAGAGAGAGAGAGGTAGTGAAAGAGTGAAAGTGAGTTAGTGAGATAGAAAGAGTGAGGTAGTGAGATAGAGAGTGATTGAGGTAGTGAGTGAGAGAAAGTGAAGTTGTGAGCTAGAGAGTGAGGGAGTGATGTTTTGAGAGAGAGAAGTTGTGAGGTAGTGACAGCATAATTTCTTTTATTTTTATGGGAATGTCTTGCAACAATTATTTTTTTTTTAAATAACTATTGCACCAGCTAGTGAAGACCAGACCTACAGGCTTTGCCAATGTCTGTTTTAGATTCAGTGTAAATATCGTGCTACGCTTCTTTTCAAGATGTCCACCATTTTCTCTCCCAGTTTTCTGCTACACTCCGAGTACTCGGGTTAGAAGCGCTGATGTTTCTCTACGTCAGAGAAAATGTGACTTTAGTTTATCAGTTACAGCTGGAGTCCAGGAACTGCAAACATTCTGTACTCCAGGCCGGGGTTTTCTGCCAGCACCATACTTCATAGTAACCGACACCACTTCGAGTGCGGGAGCACAGGAGTGTGCAGCAAGAGGTCCAATGGAAAATGAAAACATACTTCACCCGCGTGAACTTTTCTAAAACGTCTCTTCTCGCACAGATATGCAGAAAAAAGTACCACGTCTGTAGCACGCACTAAGTTGAAACTGTACACGGAATCATATGCGCAGGAGCCTGAATGTTTGACATTTACGAGTGCAACACAGCAGCCGGGTTGTGTTCCTCGGACTCAGCCGCCAAGATCCTTGGGGTTTCCCGTGTTGTTTTTCACGCGGACCGCTGTGTTCTGCTCCACCTGGTCCCTGCTTTCGGAACTTTTCTCTCTTGAGCCGTCACTGCCTGCAGGCCAGCTATGACCAGGTGTTCCGGGCTTCCGTGCAGGAACCCGAAAACCTATGGAGCGAGGCAGCTGGTAATATCACTTGGTTTAAGCCATGGACTAAAACAATGGATAACTCCAGCCCGCCTTGCACCAACTGGTGAGTGTCATTATGTCTATAGCGCATTTGTGCATATTAACAGTTTGTCAAATGTCCAGCGGCAGTTCGGGGGTGCTCTTTGTGCAATAATAGACTGTGCAATGCCGCATTATATAAACTCGTGTTCCTTCATGACCGGCAACCAATAAACTACGTATGTTACTACAATCTATCCAGGGATTTTATGCCATGTTTAACGTGTACTGTTAAATCAACTTCTCGTGAAAAACAGATATATTATGTAAAATAAAGCGCGCGCAGAGAAGCTTTCCGCTATGCAGGTGGAAAAAAACGCACCTGGCTGTATTTGAGAGAAGTGTTGATTGCTTTCAAAGGGAATTGTGTATTTTGATGAGTCTAATGAAGAAAGAATGACGAGCATGCCGTGGTAAAGCCCCGAAGCTTAACATAGACAGTTGGAGCACTACCTGAACCGGAGACACCACGCAGGAGCCAGCGTGGGAGTCTGTAACCAACACCATCTCCGGCGGGATCACTGCGAGTCCGGGGAAATGCCAGCTCCGAAGGCACAAGGGGGAAAGGCGTCCAAAGCACGGTGCGGATCCCGATAGCAAAAAAATGGCGGATGGAAGCTTCCGAAACTTTTTCGGATTCGGGGGCGTGTTCCTGCTGTTCGAAAAAGGGCGTGGCTAAAAAGTGGAAAGAACAGCAAAAACACGCCCCCGAATCTGAAAAAGACGGAGCCTATTTGGAGGGACGGCTCTCTCCTCCAATGGCTGGCCTCCGTTTAGGAAGCCAGCCAATGGAGGAGAAGCAAAAAGAGAGGCGGGCTAAATAGCCACTCTAGAAAACATTAAATCTTCCGACTTCCGGTTCTGCCTTCGGCAGACCGGTAGTCCTCGACCTAATAAGTGACCATTTCACAACAGAAACAGGTTATCAAAGATTTGGTATAATGACTGTCGCCCCCTATCGGGCCGCTAGAGCCACAATGCCAGTCGTTTGATTTGTAATCGTCAGTCTTTGTGTGAGAGTCTTGCCCAAACGACCCACTTTGCAGATCTATTCAGTTTTGAGTTTGCAGAGGACAACTATCAAAGCAGTAGCAGCCATGCACAGCTTTCCCAGTTAAGGCTTTACTAGCAAGACCTCCGTCTGTAAAACTGAGAAAGAAATACATGACGTGACATAGAAAGCAGAGGCCACAGTTGTTTTAAAGTGAGATAACGACAGCACGCCGCTGGGTGACGTCACCATTGACCGTCCCATGTTGGATATGAATGTAATAGGCTGGCTGATAAACTGGTTGAAAGTATGTGATATTCTAAAGCACTGCAAGCAAGTTCCCCCTCTCTATCTGCCATGATTCTCTTTTTAAGACCCTTGGAGCCCTAAACAAATTCCGGAGTGGAAGTCTAGTATTTAGCCATATATATATTTAAAAAAATAAACTCTTGAATATGATGTAGATTGGTCAGAATGGAAGTTGTTTTGCTAAAATATATGTTTCGAACAGCGTAGGGTCGGCCTGTATGTGTGTGTGTGTTGGGGGCTTGTAGGAGAACATGAAATGATATTCAGAAATTGCTGCCTTAAGCAATCACAACTCCGGACAAGGCTGATGCATAAAATGTGGATGGCCATTTTGAAAAGTGGGGAGGGGTCTTCTCACCTCTGGCAGCTCATCCTGGCAGACCCCGTAATGAGCGCTTACTAACTCCTGAATAGCTAAAGAACTTAGAAGCATTCATACACTCTCTGAGGAGGATGCCATTAGTGAATTATGCAATTGTACTGCAGCTGCGTTAAATATAGATCAGCCGCATATGCCACATAATCCATCATCTGCTACATAATCTGCAGGTATAACAACAAAAATATTGTTTCTAGCTCAAACGGTTCAAACAGCAGATACTTTAATTCTGTGGTCAGCCTTTCTATTATTGGAAAATATGAGTGCAAGTTACGTAGATGTGCATGCGACTGGCACTAAGCTCACTGAGCTGTCTTGCAGGGGTGAATTTGTAACTCGTACGCTACACAAAGATATCTGAAGGAGCTTAATTCTCTTCTCTATAGTGAGCTATTTCATATGATTGGAACCTGTAATCTGCAGGTTCACACAGTTTAAACAGTGCACTTTCTTTTTGCATACAATGCAAAACAACTCCCACTGTGAATTGCGTTGCAAGCCGTTGTAAAATAATTCAGCACAAGTTCCACTTTACTAATATAAGCTTTGCCAAAATGGTTGGTATGCTTCTAAAGTAATCATCAGATTTTTTATTTACGTGTTTTGACACATTTCAAATAAAAACAAAATGTTAGTGCTCATGAAGTAATCAGCAAACCATTTTCAAATCATCCTCAGGTCATCAGGAATAATCTCATCTTGTGATGTAAGCAGATACTCATTGTAGAGTCGCGGCCCGGGGTCCAGGCCTAGGGTAATCACAGCGCTATGAGACGTACTTTAGTTAGTGGCCAGTTTTGAACTGAGCCACGCCCAGAGCCCTGGGCTTTTTATTAACATGTGCACGTGGTCTCGGCATACGCCGAGCCAAACCTCTTCTTACACTATTACAGGGGGGTGGTGGTCTAACAGGACCACCCCCTACCACTACAGGAGACGTGGACTGTTCCACTGTCTCCCACAACATTACATTCCTCCTTTACCAGGAGATGCAAATTTAAATGAACATTGAACCTAAAACATAAACACAAACTTTGCCAAAAGAAACTTTCAGTCCTGTGCACCACTTCTTGGGCGAAATACAAAAATGGAACAGTCTTACTTGGATACTCTTTGCAGCTGCTCACTCTGGCTGCGACCCGCCCCACAGTCGCCGACTAGCCGCTGGTTACATAGTCTTTGTACTTCTGGGATGGCTTCGGACAGGGCCGGAGGTGATATCTGTTCTGAATGTTCCGCAGCTGCGGGGCTGGCGACTGTTCAATAGGGTTACTGCCGTGGGCTGGGCTCCGGTCACCATCAGAACCCTGGTCTTGGATCGACACGGGTATCGGATTGGTGGAGGTGTCCATGGTGGCTGGTCGACCAGGTCCGGCCGCATCACTGTCAGGAGTTGAGGATCCATCACGGGGCACCCCGTTGTGCCAATCGGACCCTGGGAAGTCGCTCTCGTCACTGGGTGGGACTCTTTTGAAAAAAGACACATTGCGGGTAACTGTCTCTGGCCCTCTCTGGGCAGACACCATGGTGCCTTTTACAGCAGTGACAGTCCAAGGTTGAAGCTCGAAAGGCAGATGGAATTTTCCTCCGGGGTGCCTGTCTTCGAGCACCTGGTCACCCACTGCAATGGGGCTTTCTCTAGCGTGTCTCTTCCGGGACGCTGCTTCGTTGGTCTTCTCTCGCTTGTAGTCTGACTGATTTGGAGGGTTGGCTGTTTCGGGCCACACCGGATGGTGGGGGATGGTGTCGGTGACAGTCCGGCCGAAACACAGTCGACTTGGGAAGATGCCGGTGGTGCAGTGGGGGGTGAGCCGGTACTCCCGGAGAAACTGATACACTGCTCGTTCCAGGTTGAGTCCATCAGCCAGGGCGATTTGGATCGTTTTGTTCAGTGTCCACATTAGCCGTTCTACTTCCCCATTGGCTTTGGGCCACCTCGGTGTGATTTTGCGGTGTTTTACTTTGTGGGAGGCCAAATAGTCGGCCATCTCCTCGCTGGTGAATGGCGGTCCATTGTCGGTGCGGAGTTCACCGAAGAGCTCATGGGTGGCTATTAACTTCTCCAATTTAGGGATGACTTCCGCGGCAGATGTAGAGGCAACAAATTCAACTTCTGGATACCTCGAGAAGTCATCAACCACCACTAGCATGTGCTTTTCTCCTGGTAGACTGCCGAAGTCAGCACTCACTCTCTCCCATGGGGAGCTCAAAGGTGCTTCAGTGATGATTGGCGCAGGTTTACTTGGTAGGCTCGTGGCGAGGCACACTGGGCAGTGTTGTACCAATAACTCTATTTGCTGGTCCAGGCCTAGGAACCAGACTTTACTGCGAAGCCTGTTCTTCGATTTGATGATCCCCTAGTGTGCGCCATGGGCGAGAAGGGACACTTGTCCGGTGAGGCTCGCTGGTAGGACAACGCGTGGGCCTCGCATAGGCAGCCGTCGGCCGATACAGACAGTTCATGACGGACTTGGTGCAGTGACTTCAATGTTGCTTGGGCCGCTGCGGTTCGTAGCGGTGAAGGACTCTGTAGGAGTCGCCAGTCCCCCGAGGAAACTGCTTGTATAGCTATTTGGAGGCAGTCATCATCCCGTGTGGCAGCTATGACATCTTGCAGGGATATCGGAAGAGGCCAGGACCCGTTCTACTACCATCCGCACGTAGTCTTCCGTGGCTACGGCCTCAGCAGCTTCCGGAGGAGTGGCTGGCCGGGCGTGCCATGACAAAAAGTCAGCTGGATTCCGGGTGCCAGGTCTGTATTCCACCGTGAGCTGGAACTCTTGCAGCTGCAGGATATATTTCTCAATCCGTGGGGGAGGGCGAGACGAGGAGCCCTGGAATAGCGGAATCAATGGTTTGTGGTCCGTGATGACTGTGAAAGGATGGCCGTACAAGTTTATGTGAAAATAGCGGCACCCCCATAGGATCGCGATGACCTCTTTCTCAATTTGCAAATACTGCTGCTCAGTAGGTGTGAGGGTCCGGCTCGCATAGGCAACTGGTGCCCACTCGCCACAGTCAAGCATCCTAGGACCGGTTTGTGGCTATCAGCCGTCATCAGCCAGGATAGCTTGACTCCACTGGCGTAGTGAGCACGGGTCCCACGTCTGGGAATACCCATCCCACTTAGGGCGAAAAGCGTTGCAACAAACAAATGATGGACGGAATGCTGACAATGCATACATTCTCCCCCAGTCAAGAGATCTGGGTTAAATCCATCGTTCTTTTGCCCACTACACCACCCCAGTTTAGACATGGCCATATGCAAATCAGTCTTGACCCTGTGCCTCATGGGAACAGTCCAGCCCGAACTGCCAAGCCATGTCTTCCCTGGACCGGAATCAAGCTCACTACGCCACTGGAGTCAAGCTATCCTGGCTGATGACGGCTGATAGCCAGAAACCGGTCCTAGGATGCTTGTTTCCGGTCCAGCGAAGACATGGCTTGGCAGTTCGGGCTGGACTGTTCCCATGAGGCACAGGGTCAGACTGATTTGCATATGGCCATGTCTGAACTGGGGTGGCAGAGTGGGCTAAAGAATGGTGATGGATTAAACCCAGATCAGTTGACTGGGGGTGAGTGCTTGCAATGTTCAACACTCCGTCCATCATTTCCTTTGGTTTGTGCTTTGTTCGCCATAAGTTGGCAGGGTATGCTCAGACGTGAGTCCCTTGCTCACTTTGCCACTGGATTCAAGCAAGCCTGGCTGAAGACGGCTGAAATGCCAGAAACCGGTCCTAGGAAGCTTGTTTCCGGTCCAGGGAAGACATGGCTTGGCAGTTCGGGCTGGACTGTTCCCATGAGGCACAGGGTCAGACTGATTTGCATATGGCCATGTCTGAACTGGGGTGGCAGAGTGGGCTAAAGAATGGTGATGGATTAAACCCAGATCAGTTGACTGGGGGTGAGTGCTTGCAATGTTCAACACTCCGTCCATCATTTCCTTTGGTTTGTGCTTTGTTCGCCATAAATTGGCAGGGTATGCTCAGACGTGAGTCCCTTGCTCACTTTGCCACTGGATTCAAGCAAGCCTGGCTGAAGACGGCTGAAATGCCAGAAACCGGTCCTAGGAAGCTTGTTTCCGGTCCAGGGAAGACATGGCTTGGCAGTTCGGGCTGGACTGTTCCCATGAGGCACAGGGTCAGACTGATTTGCATATGGCCATGTCTGAACTGGGCTGGCAGAGTGGGCTAAAGAATGGTGATGGATTAAACCCAGATCAGTTGACTGGGGGTGAGTGCTTGCAATGTTCAACACTCCGTCCATCATTTCCTTTGGTTTGTGCTTTGTTCGCCATAAGTTGGCAGGGTATGCTCAGACGTGAGTCCCTTGCTCACTTTGCCACTGGATTCAAGCAAGCCTGGCTGAAGACGGCTGAAATGCCAGAAACCGGTCCTAGGAAGCTTGTTTCCGGTCCAGGGAAGACATGGCTTGGCAGTTCGGGCTGGACTGTTCCCATGAGGCACAGGGTCAGACTGATTTGCATATGGCCATGTCTGAACAGGAGTGGCAGAGTGGGCTAAAGAATGGTGATGGATTAAACCCAGATCAGTTGACTGGGGGTGAATGCTTGCAATGTTCAACACTCCGTCCATCATTTCCTTTGGTTTGTGCTTTGTTCGCCATAAGTTGCCAGGGTATGCTCAGACGTGAGTCCCTTGCTCACTTTGCCACTGGATTCAAGCAAGCCTGGCTGAAGACGGCTGAAATGCGAGAAACCGGTCCTAGGAAGCTTGTTTCCGGTCCAGGGAAGACATGGCTTGGCAGTTCGGGCTGGACTGTTCCCATGAGGCACAGGGTCAGACTGATTTGCATATGGCCATGTCTGAACTGGGGTGGCAGAGTGGGCTAAAGAATGGTGATGGATTAAACCCAGATCAGTTGACTGGGGGTGAGTGCTTGCAATGTTCAACACTCCGGCCATCATTTCCTTTGGTTTGTGCTTTGTTCGCCATAAGTTGGCAGGGAATGCTCAGACGTGAGTCCCTTGCTCACTTTGCCACTGGATTCAAGCAAGCCTGGCTGAAGACGGCTGAAATGCCAGAAACCGGTCCTAGGAAGCTTGTTTCCGGTCCAGGGAAGACATGGCTTGGCAGTTCGGGCTGGACTGTTCCCATGAGGCACAGGGTCAGACTGATTTGCATATGGCCATGTCTGAACTGGGGTGGCAGAGTGGGCTAAAGAATGGTGATGGATTAAACCCAGATCAGTTGACTGGGGGTGAGTGCTTGCAATGTTCAACACTCCGTCCATCATTTCCTTTGGTTTGTGCTTTGTTCGCCATAAGTTGGCAGGGTATGCTCAGACCTGAGTCCCTTGCTCACTTTGCCACTGGATTCAAGCAAGCCTGGCTGAAGACGGCTGAAATGCGAGAAACCGGTCCTAGGAAGCTTGTTTCCGGTCCGGGGAAGACATGGCTTGGCAGTTCGGGCTGGACTGTTCCCATGAGGCACAGGGTCAGACTGATTTGCATATGGCCATGTCTGAACTGGGGTGGCAGAGTGGGCTAAAGAATGGTGATGGATTAAACCCAGATCAGTTGACTGGGGGTGAGTGCTTGCAATGTTCAACACTCCGTCCCATTTCCTTTGGTTTGTGCTTTGTTCGCCATAAGTTGGCAGGGTATGCTCAGACGCGAGTCCCTTGCTCACTTTGCCACTGGATTCAAGCAAGCCTGGCTGAAGACGGCTGAAATGCCAGAAACCGGTCCTAGGAAGCTTGTTTCCAGTCCAGGGAAGACATGGCTTGGCAGTTTGGGCTGGACTGTTCCCATGAGGCACAGGGTCAGACTGATTTGCATATGGCCATGTCTGAACTGGGGTGGCAGAGTGGGCTAAAGAATGGTGATGGATTAAACCCAGATCAGTTGACTGGGGGTGAGTGCTTGCAATGTTCAACACTCCGTCCATCATTTCCTTTGGTTTGTGCTTTGTTCGCCATAAGTTGGCAGGGTATGCTCAGACCTGAGTCCCTTGCTCACTTTGCCACTGGATTCAAGCAAGCCTGGCTGAAGACGGCTGAAATGCGAGAAACCGGTCCTAGGAAACTTGTTTCCGGTCCAGGGAAGACATGGCTTGGCAGTTCGGGCTGGACTGTTCCCATGAGGCACAGGGTCAGACTGATTTGCATATGGCCATGTCGGAACTTGGGTGGCAGAGTGGGCTAAAGAATGGTGATGGATTAAACCCAGATCAGTTGACTGGGGGTGAGTGCTTGCAATGTTCAACACTCCGTCCCATTTCCTTTGGTTTGTGCTTTGTTCGCCATAAGTTGGCAGGGTATGCTCAGACGTGAGTCCCTTGCTCACTTTGCCACTGGATTCAAACAAGCCTGGCTGAAGACGGCTGAAATGCCAGAAACCGGTCCTAGGAAGCTTGTTTCCAGTCCAGGGAAGACATGGCTTGGCAGTTCGGGCTGGACTGTTCCCATGAGGCACAGGGTCAGACTGATTTGCATATGGCCATGTCTGAACTGGGGTGGCAGAGTGGGCTAAAGAATGGTGATGGACTAAACCCAGATCAGTTGACTGGGGGTGAGTGCTTGCAATGTTTAACACTCCGTCCATCATTTCCTTTGGTTTGTGCTTTGTTCGCCATAAGTTGGCAGGGTATGCTCAGATGTGAGTCCCTTGCTCACTTTGCCACTGGATTCAAGCAAGCCTGGCTGAAGACGGCTGAAATGCCAGAAACCGGTCCTAGGAAGCTTGTTTCCGGTCCTGGGAAGACATGGCTTGGCAGTTCGGGCTGGACTGTTCCCATGAGGCACAGGGTCAGACTGATTTGCATATGGCCATGTCTGAACTGGGGTGGCAGAGTGGGCTAAAGAATGGTGATGGATTAAACCCAGATCAGTTGACTGGGGGTGAGTGCTTGCAATGTTCAACACTCCGTCCATCATTTCCTTTGGTTTGTGCTTTGTTCGCCATAAGTTGGCAGGGTATGCTCAGACGTGAGTCCCTTGCTCACTTTGCCACTGGATTCAAGCAAGCCTGGCTGAAGACGGCTGAAATGCCAGAAACCGGTCCTAGGAAGCTTGTTTCCGGTCCAGCGAAGACATGGCTTGGCAGTTCGGGCTGGACTGTTCCCATGAGGCACAGGGTCAGACTGATTTGCATATGGCCATGTCTTAACTGGGGTGGCAGAGTGGGCTAAAGAATGGTGATGGATTAAACCCAGATCAGTTGACTGGGGGTGAGTGCTTGCAATGTTCAACACTCCGTCCATCATTTCCTTTGGTTTGTGCTTTGTTCGCCATAAGTTGGCAGGGTATGCTCAGACGTGAGTCCCTTGCTCACTTTGCCACTGGATTCAAGCAAGCCTGGCTGAAGACGGCTGAAATGCCAGAAACCGGTCCTAGGAAGCTTGTTTCCGGTCCAGGGAAGACATGGCTTGGCAGTTCGGGCTGGACTGCTCCCATGAGGCACAGGGTCAGACTGATTTGCATATGGCCATGTCTGAACTGGGGTGGCAGAGTGGGCTAAAGAATGGTGATGGATTAAACCCAGATCAGTTGACTGGGGGTGAGTGCTTGCAATGTTCAACACTCCGTCCATCATTTCCTTTGGTTTGTGCTTTGTTCGCCATAAGTTGGCAGGGTATGCTCAGACGTGAGTCCCTTGCTCACTTTGCCACTGGATTCAAGCAAGCCTGGCTGAAGACGGCTGAAATGCCAGAAACCGGTCCTAGGAAGCTTGTTTCCGGTCCAGGGAAGACATGGCTTGGCAGTTCGGGCTGGACTGTTCCCATGAGGCACAGGGTCAGACTGA
Source organism: Triturus cristatus (assembly GCF_964204655.1). Lineage (NCBI taxonomy): Eukaryota > Metazoa > Chordata > Amphibia > Caudata > Salamandridae > Triturus > Triturus cristatus. Next base: position 68,903,881 of record NC_140586.1, read on the forward strand.
TTTGCATATGGCCATGCCTGAACTGGGCTGGCAGAGTGGGCTAAAGAATGGTGATGGATTAAACCCAGATCAGTTGACTGGGGGTGAGTGCTTGCAATGTTCAACACTCCGTCCATCATTTCCTTTGGTTTGTGCTTTGATCGCCATAAGTTGGCAGGGTATGCTCAGACGTGAGTCCCTTGCTCACTTTGCCACTGGATTCAAGCAAGCCTGGCTGAAGACGGCTGAAATGCCAGAAACCGGTCCTAGGAAGCTTGTTTCAGGTCCAGGGAAGACATGGCTTGGCAGTTCGGGCTGGACTGTTCCCATGAGGCACAGGGTCAGACTGATTTGCATATGGCCATGTCTGAACTGGGGTGGCAGAGTGGGCTAAAGAATGGTGATGGATTAAACCCAGATCAGTTGACTGGAGGTGAGTGCTTGCAATGTTCAACACTCCGTTCATCATTTCCTTTGGTTTGTGCTTTGTTCGCCATAAGTTGGCAGGGTATGCTCAGACGTGAGTCCCTTGCTCACTTTGCCACTGGATTAAAGCAAGCCTGGCTGAAGACGGCTGAAATGCCAGAAACCGGTCCTAGGAAGCTTGTTTCCGGTCCAGGGAAGACATGGCTTGGCAGTTCGGGCTGGACTGTTCCCATGAGGCACAGGGTCAGACTGATTTGCATATGGCCATGTCTGAACTGGGGTGGCAGAGTGGGCTAAAGAATGGTGATGGATTAAACCCAGATCAGTTGACTGGGGGTGAGTGCTTGCAATGGTTAACACTCTGTCCATCATTTCCTTTGGTTTGTGCTTTGTTCGCCATAAGTTGGCAGGGTATGCTCAGACGTGAGTCCCTTGCTCACTTTGCCACTGGATTCAAGCAAGCCTGGCTGAAGACGGCTGAAATGCGAGAAACCGGTCCTAGGAAGCTTGTTTCCGGTCCAGGGAAGACATGGCTTGGCAGTTCGGGCTGGACTGTTCCCATGAGGCACAGGGTCAGACTGATTTGCATATGGCCATGTCTGAACTGGGGTGGCAGAGTGGGCTAAAGAATGGTGATGGATTAAACCCAGATCAGTTGACTGGGGGTGAGTGCTTGCAATGTTCAACACTCCGTCCCATTTCCTTTGGTTTGTGCTTTGTTCGCCATAAGTTGGCAGGGTATGCTCAGACGTGAGTCCCTTGCTCACTTTGCCACTGGATTCAAGCAAGCCTGGCTGAAGACGGCTGAAATGCCAGAAACCGGTCCTAGGAAGCTTGTTTCCAGTCCAGGGAAGACATGGCTTGGCAGTTCGGGCTGGACTGTTCCAATGAGGCACAGGGTCAGACTGATTTGCATATGGCCATGTCTGAACTGGGGTGGCAGAGTGGGCTAAAGAATGGTGATGGATTAAACCCAGATCAGTTGACTGGGGGTGAGTGCTTGCAATGTTTAACACTCCGTCCATCATTTCCTTTGGTTTGTGCTTTGTTCGCCATAAGTTGGCAGGGTATGCTCAGACGTGAGTCCCTTGCTCACTTTGCCACTGGATTCAAGCAAGCCTGGCTGAAGACGGCTGAAATGCCAGAAACCGGTCCTAGGAAGATTGTTTCCGGTCCAGGGAAGACATGGCTTGGCAGTTCGGGCTGGACTGTTCCCATGAGGAACAGGGTCAGACTGATTTGCATATGGCCATGTCTGAACTGGGGTGGCAGAGTGGGCTAAAGAATGGTGATGGATTAAACCCAGATCAGTTGACTGGGGGTGAGTGCTTGCAATGTTCAACACTCCGTCCATCATTTCCTTTGGTTTGTGCGCAGTTTTGAACTGAGCCACGGCCAGAGCCCTGGGCTTTTTATTTACATGTGCACGTGGTCTCGGCATACGCCGAGCCAAACCTCTTCTTACACTATTACAGGGGGGTGGTGGTCTAACAGGACCACCCCCTACCACTACAGGAGACGTGGACTGTTCCACTGTCTCCCACAACATTACATTCCTCCTTTACCAGGAGATGCAAATTTAAATGAACATTGAACCTAAAACATAAACACAAACTTTGCCAAAAGAAACTTTCAGTCCTGTGCACCACTTCTTGGGCGAAATACAAAAATGGAACAGTCTTACTTGGATACTCTTTGCAGCTGCTCACTCTGGCTGCGACCCGCCCCACAGTCGCCGACTAGCCGCTGGTTACATAGTCTTTGTACTTCTGGGATGGCTTCGGACAGGGCCGGAGGTGATATCTGTTCTGAATGTTCCGCAGCTGCGGGGCTGGCGACTGTTCAATAGGGTTGCTGCCGGGGGCTGGGCTCCGGTCACCATCAGAACCCTGGTCTTGGATCGACACGGGTATCGGATTGGTGGAGGTGTCCATGGTGGCTGGTCGACCAGGTCCGGCCGCATCACTGTCAGGAGTTGAGGATCCATCACGGGGCGCCCCGTTGTGCCAATCGGACCCTGGGAAGTCGCTCTCGTCACTGGGTGGGACTCTTTTGAAAAAAGACACATTGCGGGTAACTGTCTCTGGCCCTCTCTGGGCAGACACCATGGTGCCTTTTACAGCAGTGACAGTCCAATGTTGAAGCTCGAAAGGCAGATGGAATTTTCCTCCGGGGTGCCTGTCTTGCACGAGCACCTGGTCACCCGCTGCAATGGGGCTTTCTCTAGCGTGTCTCTTCTGGGACGCTGCTTCGTTGGTCTTCTCTCGCTTGTAGTCTGACTGATTTGGAGGGTTGGCTGTTTCGGGCCACATCGGATGGTGGGGGATGGTGTCGGTGACAGTCCGGCCGAAACACAGTCGACTTGGGGAGATGCCGGTGGTGCAGTGGGGGGTGAGCCGGTACTCCCGGAGAAACTGATACACTGCTCGTTCCAGGTTGAGTCCATCAGCCAGGGCGATTTGGATCGTTTTGTTCAGTGTCCACATTAGCCGTTCTACTTCCCCATTGGCTTTGGGCCACCTCGGTGTGATTTTGCGGTGTTTTACTTTGTGGGAGGCCAAATAGTCGGCCATCTCCTCGCTGGTGAATGGCGGTCTATTTTGGTGCGGAGTTCACCGAAGAGGCCATGGGTGGCTATTAACTTCTCCAATTTAGGGATGACTTCCACGGCAGATGTAGAGGCAACAAATTCAACTTCTGGATACCTCGAGAAGTCATCAACCACCACTAGCATGTGCTTTTCTCCTGGTAGACTGCCGAAGTCAGCACTCACTCTCTCCCATGGGGAGCTCGAAGCTGCTTCAGTGATGATTGGCGCAGGTTTACTTGGTAGGCTCGTGGCGAGGCACACTGGGCAGTGTTGTACCAATAACTCTATTTGCTGGTCCAGGCCTGAGAACCAGACTTTACTGCGAAGCCTGTTCTTCGATTTGATGATCCCCTAGTGTGCCCCATGGGCGAGAAGGGACGCTTGTTTGGTGAGGCTCGCTGGTAGGACAACGCGTGGGCCTCGCATAGGCAGCCGTCGGCCGATACAGACAGTTCATGATGGACTTGGTGCAGTGACTTCAATGTTGCTTGGGCCGCTGCGGTTCGTAGCGGTGAAGGACTCTGTAGGAGTCGCCAGTCCCCCGAGGAAACTGCTTGTATAGCTATTTGGAGGCAGTCATCATCCCGTGTGGCAGCTATGACATCTTGCAGGGATATCGGAAGAGGCCAGGACCCGTTCTACTACCATCCGCACGTAGTCTTCCGTGGCTACGGCCTCAGCAGCTTCCGGAGGAGTGGCTGGCCGGGCGTGCCATGACAAAAAGTCAGCTGGATTCCGGGTGCCAGGTCTGTATTCCACCGTGAGCTGGAACTCTTGCAGCTGCAGGATATATTTCTCAATCCGTGGGGGAGGGCGAGACGAGGAGCCCTGGAATAGCGGAATCAATGGTTTGTGGTCCGTGATGACTGTGAAAGGATGGCCGTACAAGTTTATGTGAAAATAGCGGCACCCCCATAGGATCGCGATGACCTCTTTCTCAATTTGCGAATACTGCTGCTCAATAGGTGTGAGGGTCCGGCTCGCATAGGCAACTGGTGCCCACTCGCCACAGTCTTGACGTTGCGCTAGGACAGCGCCGAGGCCTGTGGGGCTGGCGTCGACCACTAGCTGGGAGTCATGGCGTGGATCAAAATAGACGAGCGTGGTATCCGCGGACAGGGCAGCCTTCGTTTGCTGGAACGCTTGTTCTTGTTCCAGACCCCAGGTCCAGTGGGTGGTGGTCTTGGTGGGATCTTGCAGAGGGCCAGTCAGATCCGATAGGTTCCTGATGAAACGGCCACAGTATGTGACCATACCTAAGAAGCTGCGGACTCCTGACACAGAAGTGGGGGCTGGTGCCTCCTGGACATCCTTCACTTTGTCTGGGTCTGGCCCGATGCCCTTGTCCGAGAATCGATATCCAAAGAAACTGATGTCTCGGCGCAGGAACTCACACTTCTCCTTGTGTAGGGTCAACCCACAGTCTCTTAGGTACGTGAACACGGCATTTAGGTGGATGAGATGTTCTCCCAGGGAGGGGGTGTGCACGAAGATATCATCGCTCACGTTGAGCACCCCCTCCAGTCCTTGCAGGACGGTCTTGATGATATTTTGGAAGACTTCGGCCACGCCAGAGATTCTGAAGTTGAGGCGTTTGTAGCGCCAGAGACCGGCATGGGTGGAGAAGGTGGTAATTGGGCGAGAGTCTGGGGGGAGAGGGACCTGATGGTACCCTGAACGGAGGTCCATTTTCGAGAACCATTGGGACCCTGCAAGTTCGCCTATGATGTCGTCAACAGTGGGCATCAGGTGGCGCTCTCGTTTGACGGGGAGGTTCGGGATCCGCATGTCAATACAGATGCGGACCGCGTCCGGCTGTTTCGGCTTCTTTGCGACCACGATGGGGGACACCAACGGGTGGGGCCACGCACCCATTCGATGATTCCGGCCGCTTCCAAAAGACGGAGTTCTGTCTCGACCTTTGGGCAAAGATGGAAGGCAATCCTCCTGTGCCTGAGGGCAACCGGGGCCACGGACTTGTCTATGTGCAGTCGGACTGCCGGGCCTTTGAGGCATCCAATCCCTTCAAAGAGAGGTGCAAACTCGATCAGCAGGCGTTCCAGATAGTGAGCCAGCACAGTGAAGGCAAAGTGGATGAGGCGGAGGTCTTGTGTGGTACGGCAGCTGAGTAAGAAACCAGACCCTTCTTGGGAGACGTAGATCTTGGACCGTCGATGGACGTGGTCGTGAGAGAGATTGGCTTGGAACACGCCACATATTCTGAGCGGGGTATGGGTCCCGAAAGCGTACACCTGGACGTTGGTGTTGCGGAGGGCCGGCAGGTTGGGTAACAGCCTGTAGACACTGGCAGCCATGAGGTTGATCGTTGCTCCATTGTCGATGAGCTCTGCCATTGGATGATCCTGCACGTTGATAGTGCACATGGACGCTGCCTTCAGGGAGGCGGAGAGAGCGTGTAGCATGTGTACTACATGCACTGTTGTGGCCTCATCTTCGTCCATGTCGACGCTTGAGGAGTCATCTGGGAGAGGCTCTAGTGCCCGTACCTGTCGAGGTGGGCCTTGTGGTTGCCGCTGAGGCTTCGAGCGGCAGACTTTGGGAAAATGGTTGATCTTTCCACACGCAGTGCAGGTTTTTCCTTGGGCTGGACAGTCGCCGTTGTGTGGGAGTGGGCCTCCACACCATCCACAGAGGCGAACTTTGGAGTTCTGTCTGGAGCTTTGGGTCGAGGGCCTTCTGGGTCTTTGTCGCGGCTCACCAGTCTCAGAACGGACGGCGCAGACTGGATCCTCTTTGACGGCCGCCGTAGCTGTGAGCTCCATATGGGCTGCTCTGGCTTTGGACAGTTCCTTGGAGCGTCCCAGGGTCAGGATGTCCCTCATCGGCATGTTGTGTTCCTCTAGGACGCGCTCGCGTAGCTTAGAGGAGGCGCAGCCTTGAATGAATTGCGCCCGGATCTCATCATCCTCATCAGACAGGGTGCACGTGCTGGCTAACTCCTTGAGGCGGCGTAGAATATGTCAACAGATTCATCAGGGAGCTGTTTTGCCTAGCGGAGGAGGAAACGCTCGTAGTCCGGATTGGAGTACGGCTCAAAATGCGCCGTGATGGCGTCGCGCATCGTGGCATAGTTCCGTGGGGGTCCAGCTTCGCGGATAGTCTTCACAATTTTGTGGATGTCCGCACCGCCAAGGTGGAGGAGCATGGGTCTTCGCCGTGGGGCAGGTATGTCCGCAGCATCAAAGAACGTCTCCAAACGCTCCACCCACTCTTTCCACTGCGCAGCCTGGGAAGGCGGTGGCCCGGTGATGGTACAGGGTTCCAACGGTGGGATGGAGGTCATGCTGGCCCGGCGGAGGACGGTGGCAGAGGCAAATGATGCGCATTTAGCCAATGCAGCAGGGCGCAGAGACTTCCACCTGCAGGGCGTCGCAGTGTGGTGAGCCACGTAGTAGGGTGGTGGGGGCACAGGCCAGCGCTTGCGGAACAGGATAGGCGATTGGGGCCCAATCAGGAGCTAGAGCTAGGAGCGCGTGCAGCTGGTGACCAGGATCCCCTTGTTGCAGGTATAGCGCGGCTGGCTCAAACGATAGTCTCAGGGGCAGGAGGATGAGAGTGGAGGCACCAGGAGGGGCAGTAGACCTCTTGGGCATGCAGAGTCAGTTGTTGGGAGCCTTCCCTGGGGCAGGGCCACACAATGTGCCTGCAGTATTCTAGGGCCGGTGCAATGCAGCAGGTCGGCCAGAGGGGGCAGCAGGGTGGTACTGCTTTGCAGTTGCTGGGAGCCTTCACTGGGGCAGGGCCACACAATGTGCTTGCTGTATTCTAGGGCCGGTGCAGTACAGCAGGATCGCCAGAGGGGGCAGCAGGGTGGCGCTGTGTTGCTTACCGGTGCCTTCACTGCAGACAGCCTCCGGATCTCCCACGCGCCTGCTTCAGCAAAGAGCGCTTCTGACGCGCGAGGGCTGACTCATCGGGTGCACGTGCGCGCGCACTCTTCCGGGCTTCGCGCCCTGGGTGAAACATCAGCAGCCCAGTGGCAAGCCAGCAGAGCCGCCGCCGCCGGTGGAGTCGCGGAGACCGACTCAGGCACTCGGCAGGGGCTAGCCGGGCCACATGCAGGAGCTGCGGGGCAGGAGCGGGCTCTCGGAGACAGCCGGGGGACAGCACGGTGGGTGAGAGGCAGGACAGCAGCAAGCTGACACCACCTCGTCGCCGCGGCCCGGGGTCCAAGCCTAAGGTAATCACGGCGCTATGAGACGTATTTTAGTTAGTGGCCAGCTCTGAACTGAGCCACGCCCAGAGCCCTGGGCTTTTTATTAACATGTGCACGTGGTCTCGGCATACGCCGAGCCCAACCTCTTCTTACACTACTACAGGGGGGTGGTGGTCTAACAGGACCACCCCCTACCACTATGGGAGACGTGGACTGTTCCACTGTCTCCCACAACATTACACTCATCCTCAACTCATCAAGAACAATCTTGTTTCACAAAGTAATCAGGTACTCATTTTCGAGTCATCTGCAAGTCATCAAGCACAGGTTTCAAAGCTTTGCCGATTACTTCAGGAGGTTGATGATGTGTGATGTGAAAATGACTTCTAAGGTAGTTGGATGATCATCCATTGACTCTGGGATGGCTTCTAAAGTAATCCTGTTTGGCCTCTCTGTGCGCGCACATGGTTTGTCTCCCTTCGCGCACCAAACCGACAACAATAGGTTCGCCAAGGCGAAGCAGCGCATGCGCTGCGCTGCGTTCGCTAGGCGACACCTCAAAACGGGAACACCACTCCAGGAAAAGACAGTAAAACCCATTGGAGAGCACAACCTACTCTGCACTGATCTATGCACCTTAAGACCTCGCTCACCTGCCTGAAGAAGATATCTGTTCTAGCGCTTTAAAAAGGCTTTCATGAGACATTAATATTGAGATTGGGTAGTTTATAAAAAGCGTAACGACGCTATACTTTTTTTTATAAAAGAATGTGACTAAAAGCTAACAACAATTAGGTCATTATTTTTAAAGTACGAAAGAAATGCTGAAAAACAAGATTATCATGTGCGACAAGATTACCATGTACATCATTGAATTAAAATTTGAAAAAGCTTCCATCAATAAAAAAGCCTGCCTACTCCTGAAATCGAATGCAGGAGGCTTATCATTCCAAAATGGCTACTGCATTAACTACAAACATACAGTAATAGAAGAGAGGCGGACTAACTGAAAATTGTACCAATCAGCAATGTCTTGCAAGTGTAGCTTGTGTGCGGCCTCACGTGATTGGTCCGTAAAAGTGAAGACGCCTGCAAAGCTAAGTGTAGAAGAGAAAAGTTTTCTTTGATTGGACTCTTAGTATAGGATCGCATTCGAGACTTTTCGCAATAAAATAATGTACTCTTTCATGACTAATCGCGTAAAGTAGCGCCCGAATGTTTTTAGTTCAGTAAAACGTGAGTCACGGTGTTTCGTACTAGGTTGGATATGGCTAGGCTGCTCAGGCGAGTTCTTGGACAACAGGAACGCGCGTCTCCGGAGGACCGACCCTGCCTCTTGTTGGGGGAAGTTAGCTCCGGAAAGACCTCGCTACTGCTGGCGGCCGCTCTCCGCTCATCTACAGAAGAGGGTCGACGGACAGTGTTTATTTCGCGAAGCCCACTGCAGAGGCTTCCAGAGAGCGCGCGAGACCCTCTTAGCTTGAAGGTGCGAAGGAGTACTTTAAATTCCAGTCCCTTAGTTTAATGAGCTATTGAAATTGGCGGGAAGGAAAGAGGTCACTTCGTATTTTAATAAAGTGTGTATCTAGGTGGGACTGCCGTTAATACATCCCGTCCTTTGGAGGAGCAGGTGCAGTAGTATTGGTGCTCACCAAACGATGGCTATGGCTGTATTCAGAGTTTACAAAGCGTGCAGTGGGGCAGGCTGCTTTCCTTCTAGGGATTATGACACACTGGCATGCCACTGCGTGAAAAGGCTACTATATGTGTATATAGATATGTCAGGCGCGCAACACCCATTGGACTCAAAGGGCCTCAGCCCCCCCCCCCCCCCCAGTCGTGTGTGTCAGTCCGGGAAGAGACAGCTTCCCGGGTACACACACAGCCGCACCCGAGCACTTCACAGGTCCTCAAAAGACCATTTGCATGTTAATGAGACCTTGCTGTTGTTTCACCCCTTCTAAGAGCCCCTGCAGCTCCACTCTGCCTCTCGCTTAAAGATTCAGCCCCCCCCCCCCCCTCCGAAATTTGGCTCTAGTTGCGCCTCTGAGATGGATATATATATATATATATATATATATATATATATATATATAAAGCTGCTGCATTTATAACAAATATGAACGTACGTACACAGCAACAGCTGTGTGGTAACAAGGTTGGTTGTTTCTGTTTTTTTGCTTTTTCATTGTATCAAACGACTAAACCAAGTCAAATAACGAACTTCTGGGTCATCACAAGCAGTAGGTTTATGATGAAATATTTTACTTATGAGACTACTGTACCACTTTATCGGGGAGAGCAAATGTGTAGGTAACATTAATAATGAGGCAATGCAGATTAGGGGGAAAAAACACTTTTACCAATTTATATGTAAAATATACGCAGTAAAATAACATAGCAAATCATCTGTATTTTTACTTTATGCATTCTAACATTTTGAAAAAATACATTCTAGTAACATATTTGTCAACGTTTGTGATAAAAATGTGTGCATATTTGCACAGTAATAAAAACGCCATATGTTAGTCCTATTCAAGAAAATATTATATATTTGTCCATTTTAAAGCACTGGCGGCCAATCGCAATTCTCTGAACGGATGTATAAAGGTCGCTTTAACAAACCGGTCTTTCCCATGGATTAGTGTGTAAATTGTGCAGAATGGTTTACTTTAAATCAAATTGGAACTATATATATATATATATATATATATATATATATATATAAATAAATAAAGTAAAAGTTCAGCAGGCGCGCTCTCCGGATACAGCACAAATAGACCCAGTTATTGCAGGAAACTGTTTAATCACACAACACGATTCGGTTGTGCTGTATTGTGAGAGCGTTCTTACTGAACTTTTACAATAATGATGGCAAGCCGGTATGCTCTGCCGGCACGCGCGCCTCTTTCCACGGGTCCTACAGTTCCAAAAGGAGAAACACGTTTGGGATATATATTTATAATTTTTTTTTACAGTTATGATACAATTCAGTGTTGGGTTTGGGTTGACCTTCAATAAATGTACTTAATTGTTGAGGTAAATGAAGAATTTTAAAGTTTAATATCTGAGCAATATCCCCATAATGGATATGCGTTAAATCCTACTCTTAATGGGGTTCAGTGGTTTCTTAAAAGCAGCATTTGTACATTTTGTGTGAAAATTAATGACAAATGGTGTATATGCTGAAGGGTGAAAGGCTCAATTAGCCCGGCAGGAATGAGAGCCCGTGTGACTTGCAGGATAAATACATATCTCAGAATCAACTGCTTAACCGATTGGACTACTGGATCAGGCGAGGTTTGCATGGGTGCCAACATTGGAATAGGAGACATTTGCTTTGTTAAACCTTTAAACCTCTTGCCTCAGAAATGAGGGTGAAGTCAAGTGTTTGAGGGTGGTCCGATAAAGGTCAAGAGTGAATTAACACTTTTTTTGTGGGTGGTATGTTTGGAAAGCTGATGACTCAGTTAAAGTCAGTGGAGGCATTTTGTTTGATGTCTGAACAGAAGTAAAAAGCGTGTGGCGCCTGACAGATACACATTAGTTAAAAGGTATTTTTTAGTAGAATCAAATTGCAACGGTAGACCTTTGCAGAGTTCTCTGTAATTAAATAGAAAGCATTCTCTGGGATCCTATTAAGACAGAATGGTTGTTTTCTTCCGGGGTAGCCAGGAGTGCTATTTATTGGGATTGATTAAATTTATTTGGAATCCCTAAAACATTCTTAATGCTGTTGGCACAACATGTAAGGTTGACCATGTGGTGGAAAAGTTATCTTGCAATTGTCCTCCAGAGAAGGAAGACCTAATGCTTGTGCTAAAGGTCCTAATAATTTGTGGGCAATTGTGCATGGTGTAATGCTGCTGGTCGCACTTGGGCTTCTGTCCTGCCTCCTTCCCTTGTCACCACCCATACAAATGTTGCTACTTTGACGCCCCATCTTCCACTCCATGCCTGTAACTAACACTCATGACCACACTACAAACATTTACTAGCTCTCTGCCAGTATCCTATGTGAATTTGCCTATTTCCATTTTGTCTATTCCAGTAAATACAATGATTATTAATCACCCCTCTTCCAAGTGAACGAGAAAAGAGTAGAGGAACGGACATTAAACAGCATTTCCCCTGTTAATGCTAAAATATTATCTCCTTATAATTCATATTTCTATTCATATCTGAACAGGAACGTAGAAGAAAGTTAATATAATTGAAACCACTCGGACTGGTCTACAGAATGCACACCTGTTCGTAATATGCTAACTGTGCCCTAGGTTTTGTGCTGAAGCCCAGGAATTGCTTGGGTGCAGAAATCTTCTCACCACTTCCCTCTCATGCCTATGTTGCTAATCACACTCAGTGACTGACTGAGGTGACAATTGCCATCCAGAATTGGAGATTAATCTTTTTGTCAGACTGACTGTGGGTGTGAGGCTGATTGTGTTGATGACTTGGCAGTTCCGTATTAATATTTATTTGAGAACCACAAACTATGTAGGCAGAACATAAATATGTCTGTGCATTATGTCTTCAGAAAAAGGTCTGTAGAAAGTATCTGTAGCCTCTACGAAGTGTAATCTAAAGATATATTTTAAAGTTATTTAATTTTGCTACTCCTGAAAAGAGCGATCAAATTGCTTGGTTCCAAGTACCCCAGAAGGCCATCAATTAATGATGTAAAGTCATTTGGTACATACCTGCTTACCTTTCTGTGTGAGAAGAAAGTACATGCTTGCAGAATTGGGTCCATTAAGTGATATGACCCTAACATAGAAATTGTAAGTTGTTTACAATGGTTGTTTGTTGTCACTGGTATTAAGTGCTTATGATAAAAAAAAAATGTGGAGTATTTATTTTTGGTCCCGCCTGGGGTTTCCTGGCTCATAGGGTCTTACTAAGCACGTTCTTAACATCTGAATTTTTAAACCATTAGTTTACATTGCAAATGTTCCACAGCTCTCGAGGTAACACAATTCTTAGGAGCGAGACCTAACTAGCATATTAGTGTCATCAAAGCAGGTGATGACACGGTTGACATTACAGAAAGTCACATCAGTAACATTATAAAAACTCTTATAATGCAAGTTAAATCAATAAAATAATACTAAAACCTCACTAAACACATGAAAATCACGGAGTCCACAATATGTTCTGGTTTTCAGATGTCCTATGGAAAATTACTTAAGTAGCCCAGATGTGAGCCCTGTACAGACCAGCAGCTGTACAGGAGAGACCCCACATGGTGGGAGGACTTTTTGCAGCCTCTGAGCTGTTCTGAATAATGTGGGGTTCTGATCAAAGTATGATTTTAGTTCTGGTTCTAATGGTTCTCGCCAGGTGTGATATTCAGCCCATCACCAGTGAGCGCTCAAAATAACAGCTAAGTTTGGGAATCTAACTTGTGATGCGTGAGCCTTGAAGTCTCTGAATGTTCATGTATAGACAGGGAGCGCTGATTACGGATACAGCCCATCCACTGGCCAGTTTAATTAAACTACTAGTTTTTTAATGAGTGGTCACAAAAGTGCAATATAGTAATGGAATAGACGCATTTAAAGTATTAACCCACAAGAAAAAATGGGGGAAGGAGGCATAAGGAATGAAATAGATGCCTCATTGTCTGTAGAAGGACTTCATTCACACGATTTAAGGGTTCGGTTACTGTTTATTATTTTGGGCTTTTGTCTGTATTTTTAAGGTTTTATAAGGGTTATGATTAAGACTTTGACAAAAACAAACGTGGACATTAGTTGGTGTTCTGGAGTCATGGGGATTTCATGATTTTCTCAAATATATATATAATATATATATATATATATATAATTACCTACTGGCGGTTGCCAGTAGGTAGTTCTAGTTAGCACCTATTATCCATAGGAAATCCGCAACATTCTATTTGGAATAACTTTGCGAAATTTTCAAAACTGGTGGGGCGCTCCGGTCCGCTCCTATCCTGTAAGTCTCGGGGTGATTCGACAAGTGGGGGCCGAGAAAAAAGGGGGGTCCCAAAACGTGTTTTCCCCATGCAATTTTCCATTGGAATCGTTAATCACAGCTGCAGCCCGAACTGCTGAACGGAATTACACGAAATTTGGCAAAGATCTAGCCCTTGGTTCACACTCGTGCCTTTTGGTTAAATGGTGTAAATCCGTTCAGTAGTTGCTGAGAAAATCAAAAGTAAAATCATAGATATATCTGGGCAGAGCCTAACCACACATCTCATCGTGAGATCTGATTGGCTGTCAGCACTTCATCCAAGAAGTGTTGGCAGCCATCTTGTGATCAATATACATGATAGCACCTCATTAAAAAGCATTGAAGTTAATAGAAGGTTTTAAGACTTTAGTTACATTATAAATCATTTGTTGATGGTACCATACTCATTTTAGGAATTGTGGTGTGTTCTAAAGTGATTTTACCATGTGAAAAAGCCTTCTGCTGGGATATCATGAATCATGTTTGAGCGAAAACTATTTTCTCATGCTTTTCCCACAGAGGTTTGGAAGGTGATCTATAAGCTGAACTGAGAGCATATTGTCTGTAAATTAACATTATCTTTTTTAGTCATGTGAGAATGAAGTCTGACATTCTCAGTAAAACATGTACATCCAACAATGGCAGAGACTGTCATTTGATTCCTTTGTGTTCTACTGCAGCTTCCCAGAGTGTTCTAAAGAACAACTAGAGCGCTAACAGTCCTACTTATGACAAACGTATGACACACCTGAAGCCATCTTGATTGGAATAAAGTGGTAACTCTTAAAACACTTAATTTAAAAAGGAACAAAATGAGGGGATTCATTTTGCCATAGAAAGTATGATTAGTGCTGCAGAAAGAAAAATTAGGGCACATTTTGAGTGACTTCTCAAATCCTCTTCTATTTCATTAAAAAATTCTGACATGTAGACTGAAACGTGCACTTTGAATACCAGCAGCAGACTTCCCTGGTGAGCAGTAGCTTTACTACAGTGATCTAATGAGCAACTAGAGTGCTAACATTCAGAATTTATGGCAAATGTGTGACACATCTGAATGCCTTCTTGATGGAACCAAAGTAAACAAGCATTGAAAATGCAATAGGTCTCGGCCTCGTTTAAGTTGAAGCAATTCTGTTTGTAATTAGGTGGCTTTTTAGCTTTGCTTGTATTAGTGTTTTTCAAACTTTCATGTACATAACATGCATATGTATGCATATATGTATGCATGCATTTATATTTGTATTTATATAGATATGCAGATTATATATATATATATGTTAATATATGTATGTGTATATATATACTTATATATAAATGCATATATATATGCATGTGTGTGCGGGTAGAGAGAAGTAGAGAGGTATAGAGTAGAGAGAGTAGCAGAGAGTGAGTAGTAGAGTAGCAGAGAGTGAGTAGCAGAGAGTGAGTAGCAGAGAGTGAGTAGCAGAGAGTGAGTAGCAGAGAGTGAGTAGCAGAGAGTGAGTAGTAGAGAGAGTAGTAGAGAGTGAGTAGCGGAGAGAGAGTAGGAGAGTGAGTAGTAGAGAGAGAGTAGTAGAGAGTGAGTAGAGAGTAGGGGAGTAGTAGAGAGTGAGTAGTAGAGAGTAGTGGTAGAGAGTAGTAGCGAGTGAGTAGTAGTGAGTGAGTAGTAGAGAGAGAGTAGTAGAGAGAGAGTAGTAGAGAGAGAGCAGTAGCAAGTAGTAAAGAGTGAGTATTAGAGAGTAGTAGAGAGTGAGTAGCAGAGAGTAGTAGAGAGTAGTCAGTCAGTGAATCAGTGTCAGCTAGAGCAGCTCTGCTGACCTGGTTCTCTGGCTCTAAAGCAGCTCTGCTGACCTGGTTCTCTGGCTCTAAAGCAGCTCTGCTGACCGGGTTCTCTCCCTCTAAAGCAGCTCTGCTGACCTGGTTTCTCTGACTCTACAGCAGGTCTGCTGACCTGGTTCTCTGGCTCTAGAGCTGCTCTGCTGACCTAGTTCGTAGGCTACAGAGCAGCTCTGCTGATCTGGTTCTCTGGCTCTACAACAGCTCTGCTGACCTGGTTCTCGCCCTCTAAAGCAGCTCTGCTGACCTGTGTCTCTGCCTCTAGAGCAGCTCTGCTGACCTGGTTCTCTGGCTCTAAAGCAGCTCTGCTGACCTGGTTCTCTGGCTCTAGAGCAGCTCTGCTGACCTGGTTCTCTGGCCCTAAAGCAGCTCTGCTGACGTGGTTCTCTCCCTCTAAAGAGCTCTGGCAACCTGGTTCTCTGGCTCTAAAGCATTTCCGGAACATAAACTTTTTTTGCGGGAGTCGTGCACCCAGCGTGCCCCAGCACGTATATGACGTCACGCGGGACCCGCCACTGCGCAAGCATCTCGTACGGTAATGTGCATGTGTCGTGAATGCTCGAGAGCAGGAGTTGCGGACTGGTCACATACCAGTCACGCACATCACGTAATATTAAATGTATATGATGTAACTGAAAAACACGCAGCTGTCGCACACCGTACGCGGATCCTTCACAACTTTTCTAAAATGGCGGCTAGAATCCGCGCACCCACCGTGATGTGTACGCTTTGAGTGCGCGACTCCGAAAAAAAATTGAATTTTTTTAACCCCTTCAGTGCCCATGACGAGCTGGACTCGTCATGGGCTGCGGTGGCGCTGTGCCCATGACGAGTCCAGCTCGTCATGAACTCCGCCCGCTAATGGAAGGCGCGGCACTGGGCGGGGAAAGGGGCGGGCATGCAAGGGGTTAAAAGGAAAGAATATAAATATATTAAAATAAAAAACGAAAACAACAAAATTAATCAATATTTCAGTTTGAATGTTTTAAAAATGTTTTTTTTGTAATTTTCAGAAAAATATAAAATGTTATTTAATGAATAAAATATTTATAAATGAACAGTTAAAAAAAACTGTAGAAAATCAGTACAAAAAAATAGGTATAACTACTATCACACTTAAAAATTTGCATTTAAAAAAGCTTTGAAATTCACTGAAAAAACCATAGGTTTCAGAGACGTTATAGTTAGAAATTAGCATTTAAAAAACCTTAGAAATTCACAGAAAAAACCATAAGTTTCAGGGGTGTTAGTCAGCTGGCCATTTCACTCGTACAAAACCATAGAAATTCCTCTGTTATAGTTAGTTCTGCTAACTATATCTCACGCGCCCGCAGTGCACTGCTGATGATGTCACATATTGCATCATTCATGATGTGGTCAGTGACATCACTGATGACATCTCAAATTACATCACTGATGACATCTCTTTGGGAGACGGTTGCGCAAGCGCTGCCAAAAGTTACGGAGGAGGCTCGGGCTTTGCTCTCTCAGGCTGTCAAGGACGGGAGAGATGCAGCAAAATTCACCATTCGGTGTGGTTTGGATACAACCGATTCGCTGGGCAGGTCTGTTTCATTGACAGAAGCCTTGAGGTGCCATGCCTGGCTTCGTACAACTGGCTACTCGGGAGATGTCCAAGCCTCCTGATGTATATGCCCTTTGATGAAACCCGCCTTTTTGGGGAAAAGGCTGACTCGGCCCTGGTCAGGTTCAAGGACTCTCGAGCTACGGCCAGATCCTTGGGCCTCTCCACTCCTCGTGGCCAGTTTTCCTTTCGTGGAAATGGAAGGGGTTTCCAGTCGCGTCAGCCCTAGCCTATCCACCGTCCCGATTTTCCAAGCAGCGCGTGGACGCGGTACATTCCGTCCTCAGAATGGAGATCAGAAGTAGTCTGCCACACTGCCCCCAGCAGCCGCAGCCTCCAAGCACTCCTAGGCTGATTCTGCAGGACCACACTACTCCAGTGGGTGGGAGAATTCGTCGTCATCTCCCCCGCCGGAGATCTATAACAGACAAGTGGGTCTTGCAGATCGTCCAGGAGGGCTGTTTTCTTTCTTTCCTTTCTTTTCCTCCTACTATTCTGCCAAGTCAGGAACGGCTGGTGGAGGATCACTTAAATCTGCTCCAAGAGAAAGTTATGGCTCTTTTGGTCAAAGGCGCAAAGGTTCCAGTTTCAGAAGTAGGCAGTGGCTGTTATTCCCGCTACTTTCTGATTCCGAAGAAGAACAAGGGTCTTTGGCCTATTTTGGATCTTCGGACCATCAATCTGTTTCTCAAAAAGGACAAGTTCAAAATGCTCACATCGGCTCAAGTCTTGTTTGCCTTAGACCAAGGAGACTGGATGGTAGCGCTGAACCTGCAGGATGCCTATTTTCACATTCCCTTCCTGCTGGCCACAGGCGTTACCTACGGTTCAAGGTAGGACACAGTCACTTTCAGTTTACCATGCTCCGCTTCGGCCTTACCAGTGCCCCTCGGGTGTTCACCAAGGTGATGGTGGAGGTTTCAGCTCATCTGCACAGGTTAGGGGTTTCAGTCTTCCACTGCCTCCACGACTGGCTGTTGAAGGCCTCCTCGCCCCAGGCAGGCGTCTCCCACCTTCAGACTACAGCAGACCTCCTGCATTCGCTGGGATTCTCTATAAACGTGCCGAAGTCACACCTTACTCCTTCTCGGATGTTCCCTTTCATCGGAGCTGTTCAGGACACAGTGCAGGTTGGGCTTATCCTCCTGAGCAGCGAGTCCAGGATATTCAGGTTATGATTCCAATATTTCAGCTCTATCCTGGATTTTGTTGAGGTTGACTGAGGCTGTTGGTCCTCATGGCCTACGCATCCTGCTGATAAGACACCCGAGATGGAGTATGCAGGCTCTGCAGTGGGACTTGAAGTTCCAGTGGGCATAGCATCAGGGAAACGTGGCTGGAACATCAGGGCATAACCCTGGTGGTTCAACACCTGGCAGGTTCTCTGAGCGCCAGGGCAGACGATCCCAGCTGTCGATGCCTAGCGGATCACGAATGGCGTCTCCAGTCGGAGGTGGCGCAAGGTCGCTTTCAGCAGTGGGGAGAACCCTGGTTGGATTAGTTTGCCTCTGAAGGGAATGCGCAATGTCAGCGGTACTGCCGCTGGAGTTTCCAAGGCGGCTATCGCTCAGCGACGCGTTTCGTCACGAGTGGAGCTCAGGCCTGTTGTACGCCTTTCCGCCCATACCACTCCTGCCCAGGGTTCTGAAGAAGATCAGGAGCGACCGGGCCCAAGTCATCCTTGGGGCGCCCGACTAGGCAAGGAGAGTTTGCTATCTAGAGCTGCTGAGCATGAGTGTAGATCCTCCGATCAGGCTGCCCCTTCGGGAGGATCTTCTGTCGCAGCAGCAGGGGAGGGTTCTCCACCCGAACCTGTCAACTCTGCGCCTCCATGCATGGAGATTGAGCGGCGGCAGTCGATGGCTTTTGACCTTCCTCCCGAGGTCTGTAATGTTATTCAGGCGGCCCTCTACTAAGTCGGTATATGCCTGCCATTGGCAGAAATTTGTATTATGCTGTACAGAAAGGTCTGCTGACCATCTTTCTGTTCCTCATTCTACTGTACTTTTATTCATTCTGACCCTTGCCCAGCAGGGCTCTGCTTTGGGAACTCTCAAGGGTTACCTTTCTGCTCTGTCTGCTTTTTTTGCAGCTGCCAGACCAACCTTCTCTCTTTAAATCTCCTATTGTAAATAGATTTCTAAAAAGGCTGGTTCACTTATTTCCACCCACGCCCTTTATTATGCCACAATCGTACCTTAATTTGGTCCTCATGTATTTGATGTGTGCTCCTTTTGAGCCTTTGCGTAATTGTCCCCTCCGGCTGTTGACCATCAAATCAGCCTTCTTAGTGCAGGGTGAGCGAGTTACAGGCGTTATCCAGCTCGCCTCCTTATTTTATGTCCTTTCAGGACAAGGTGGTGCTTTGCACCAGGGCATCTTTTTTTACCAAAGATTGTGACCCCATCCATCTGGGTCAGTCCATCACTCCCCCCCCCCACTCCACATCCCTCTAAGGAAGAGGAGCATCTCCATCGACTGGACCCAAAAAGAGCGTTGTCGTTCTACCTTGACCGCACAAGAGGGTTCCGGGTGGATGACCAAATCTTTATGGGGAATGTGGGAGCAAAGAAGGGAAAGGCAGTTCAGAAAAGAACTCCCTCTAGCTGGGTTGTTCTCTGCATTAAAATTTGTTATGTCTTGGCAAAGAAGCAGCTCCCTGAGGGATTAAGAGCCCACTCCACCAGGGGAAAGGCGACTATGGCCTTGGCACGGGGTGTCCCAGTCCAGGACATCTGTCAGGCAGCGATGTGGGCATCATTGCACATTTTTGCAAAACATTATTGCCTTGACGGTCAAGTGTGCAGAGATGGGCACTTTGCCTGCTCGGTCCTGCAAGACTTTTTAGTTTAGTCCATAAGTCCGCAACTCACCGCCGGGATGGTATGGCTTGGGTATCCGATTCAAAGGTAAGGAATCTGCAGCTAGAAGTCTCTATCAGATAAATAAGTTACTTACCTTCAGTAATGCGTTATTTGGTAGAGACTATCTAGCTTGAGATTCCTTACAGCCCCACCCATGCTTCCACGCTTTGCGGACTGATATAGTAGGTCTAGGGTTACTCCCCTTTCAAAGCCCTAGTTTTGCACACGTTTACGTCACTCACTTCGTGGCTCTGCGCTTCTGGCGTGGAAAAACGAAAAGTACTGACCTCCGCGCACCTGGGTGGTGCCATGTAGGCACCGCGACTTCATAACCGACGCTATCAATGTCATCGGTGACACACGGAGCTGAATGAAGCCACCCGACGTCGTGCCCAAGGGGTATTTCTCAGCAAAAGTTTCTGGCTCCAGCCTGACGCCTGGGAAATTCAAAGGTAAGGAATCTGCAGCTAGATAGAGTCTCTACGAGATAAAGCGTTACCGAAGGTAAGTAACTTGTTCCTCTAGCGCATCCTATGAGGTCCCAGAGCACGAGAGACTATTTTCACTTGTCTCCTTTCGTCAATGCATATTAAAATTCATATGCCCCTCTCTGACTCCCTGCTCTCAGTCTCCCCCACTCCTCATTCTCCCTGTATACTTCCACCCAGAGACCCAGCTCTCACTTTTATTTTTTTACATTTATTTTGTGGAGAATGAGCATCGGCACACTGATTCCAGGCTGCTGTCAGTCATAGATATGTATGTGCGGCATTTTTGAAGAATGGATTAATAATAAAGTACAACAAAAAAGATGGCAGACTGGATGCAGGCACATACTGTTCACCATCTTAGAAGTATTTTTTTTGATCAAGTACAACAAAAACGATTTCAGGATGTTTGCCATGCACACACATGTTTTCATACACATGGCTGCCATCTTTCAATGGATTTTGCCTTAAACAATGACAAAAACATACCAATATAAGCAAAGCCAAAGGCTGTGCACCCCGATGTCACAAGCATTTAGGTACCATTTCTTTGAAGCATCATTTTGTTAAATGTGTTGATGCATGCCAGTATTTCCCCCAAAAATTATAATGGAAAATCAGTGTAAACAGTTTTAACAAGGTTATGGGAAACATGATAATAAACAAGCATTGGCAAAGTCAGTAGGTTCGACTTTGGCTGTCAGCCTTTAGGTTTTATCCATGGGTGTCTTGTTTTGACACAAAACATTATTGTTGTGGGAACGGCCGAGCCCTCACTATTATAACAGATACTGGCAAAAATATTTTTGGGTCTCAGAAAGCACTCATTGCCACAGTAGTGTCTGGCACTGAACAAAACTACTTTCTGTGCTGATATGCTCCTTGTGATAAAATCACAATGCTGTCACTCGTAGTGTAGCCAGCTGAGAGAGGGAGAGAGACAGAATTTTAATAAAAATTAAAGGTGTTGGTTAACACCAGACCTAATATGGGGCTCGTTTCTTAAAGAAATTTACTATGGTGTTCCCATGGTATTTGTCTTTTAATGAGTGTAGATTTAAGTCTTTAATGAATTACCAAGAATTTACAGAAGTAGGCCAGAACATGGTACTCCTAGAAAATGTTTTGTGCACTGCATTTTAGCATGAGAAAATATATATGTGATGATTGTGCTCATGCGAAAATGCGTTGAGCATTTACAACTTCCCTTTCCCATGAATCACTTTTTTCACATCCCTGTAAGAAATTTGACTTCTGCCTTGTCGGGAATACATTTCCAAGCTTTCTCAGTATGGGAAGAGATTTGAGAAGAGCTGGTGAAAATCCCAAAAACATGCATTTAAGTAGGTTTGCACAGACTCAAAAGACAATCCAATCCTGGAACTAATGCTTACTGGTACCTCCAGCACCAGCATGTGTGGAAAGGTGGCACAATATGTGAATTGCTAGTACTCAAACCCTACTATAGTATGAGCTCTGGCATAATCAGAGAGGCTTTTATCAGAGCTCTTATATAATGAGTGCTGTCCTAATTTGACATTGCACTACATCGCACCAAAAGGAAAAGTGGATTGTTTTACATGACAGGTAGTTTTATGAATCAAACTGTACAATGGACAAGTAGATATTTTATTAAATTCTACACCCCTGTTACAATTGAACGTGGCGACTTATTTAGATTTAGGAATCCAGTTTTCAGTAGAGAGCAGATTACTCTCTCCTGAAGCACAGTAGGCATTATACTAGTTTACAGAAAACATCACCCTTTTCCCTCCTCTTTAGTTCAGTCAATGGAAAAAGAAAAGCCCTTAAATGTTCGTAAAATTAGCCACCTTTACCTAGGCGTATGGATGCATAGGGATCAAATGCAAAGTGACCAATGACTTGATTGAGCATAATAATAATACAGTTTTAACCCTGTAGTATGTGCTTTTGCTGACAACATTGTTTAATATGTTTTTCTTTTTCTAACTTTACTTTTCAGAAGATTCACTTTGTCTATCCACGGTCTCTTGAGGAGCTGCTGTCCCTCATTGCTGCGATGCACGAGAACACAAGGAGTTCCCCATCTCTTGTCATCTTGGATGGCATGGATGAATTTTTAGTTGGAAACAATGGACAGCAGGTTGTAGCTCGCCTTTCAGCTCTGCTGGTGGACACAGTTGCATATTTCACTGGCAAGCTACGGTCAGCCTCTAGAAGCCTAGATGATGCCAGTTGCTGTTGTCACCTCATTGTGTCTGTGAGACTGGCCCCTGAGGAAACAGAAGGGACTCAGGATCTGTCTCTCATCGAGCGTTACTTCCCAGATAAGTGTTGGCTGGAACGGGATGTGAGTTGGCAAGGGACTGATGCACAGGTAAATGCAGTTGAGCGATACTATAGGCCCAGATTTTCTGACAGCCCAGAGCCGAGCTTGGACACAGATCACTCCACCAGTGACAAAACATGGAGACTCTGGGTTGGATCAGATGGTGCGCTCATGGTTTCCACCAGGCAGAGTCAAGGCCGGGGACAAATTGAATCAGGGAAAGACTTGTATCCACTATTTTAGCAGCAGTTTTGAGACTGGCATTTTTATGCTACTTTCTATGTGTTTTCCCAAGACACTGGTTTCCATTTCTATCCATTATCTGAGATTCAGTTAAATTGGAATTGTGTGCCCAGCGAAGTTTCGTACTAATTTTTAGACATATTGGAACCCAATTATTACTTTGAATCTAGGGGATAGTATGACACTCTTGCATAATTCTAGGGGTGTTAAATCAACAGAACCGCCAGAACTTGCTTGCACTCTTCAAATCGCCTGCAGTTTTGAGCTTCCGCCAAAGGCAGAAATCTGAACAACACAGAAACCTATAACGCCAAGCTTCTAATGATAAGGTCACGCTCTTTCACTTCCTAATACCATAAGCAATTTTTGTTTTAGAAAGAAAAAGTAATCTTTCTGAGTCACAAACAGGTTGGTGACACAAAAAGGAAATGTGCCATGATAAATGCTATGTTAGAGACTGTATGTAGTGCTCCTACTGATGTCACACCTTTGTTGGAGAATTGTCTCACTGAAAGTTGGACCGGCTGGATCAAGGTTGAAAGTATGCCATTTTTATTTTGAAATATGTATCGTTTGAAACATTTAGTGTGGCATTTTAGTTGTAAAGTATCAAGTGTGTATACATTTTTATTTGATTCAAAAACTTTTAATTTGGTAAAATTTAGAGAAATGCTGTATCTGACAACTGTTTTCCCTTGCCGTTAACACTAGACCAATTCTCTATTCTAACTTAGGTTGTAGCTACTTTGGGTGCTCGAACCGGGTTGTGGTAGTCACAAATTGCAATGGTCAAAGTTCTTCAAACTTTGACCCAAAGTAAATTTTTTGGTGACTTATGTTCGAACTAAGGGTCTCATGCACTCCGGTTTTGTTTGTGGTCACAAAGCCTGTGAATCTGGCTTTGCAACCGCATAATACCTTTTCACTATATACAAAATCCTTTTTATGTGTCAGAAAAGTTTTTACAACTCATGAAAGGGGTTGTCAACCTTTTCTGAATCGTTGAGGGCTTGAAAGAAGCACATGCCCCCATTTTTCTGATGGATACATCTGCCAGTGGATTCCTCACCTTGTGAATATCCCCTGCGCCAGCAACATTCGGAAACTTTTGTAGCAGTCCACGCCGATGAGGTCGAAGACGACGTCACAGAGGCACGGCTCCGCTCGCGACTCCGCTGACGTCACCGGCTCTATAAGAAGACCTCGTCGGCGTGATGACGTCAGTTCCCTTTTTTACGCGCCGTCGACGCCAACGGATTTCGGGAATCGCTGTTGGTAGCTTCATTGTTACTTGTGTTATCTCTGGATTTTCTCTGTTTCTCTTTCAAGGATGTTGACAAGGAAGTCGGGTTTCAAGCCTTGTCGTGAGTGCGGCAAACACATGTCGATCACTGATCCACATGAGGACTGTGTGTGGTGCTTGTCTTCTGACCACGATGTGGATGGTTGTTCCAGTTGCCGCAAGATGAGCTCGAAGGCTCTCAAGGAAAGGGAAGCAAAGCTCTTCATCGCAAGGAGGAAAAAGGAGAAGAGAGGAAGAAGGAAGTCGAGGACGAGGTCTCGGTCGGGGTCGGCGTCGAAGTCGACTTCGGGGCATGCTTCGCGAGCCAAGAAGCATAAGAAGAAGAGGAGGCACTCTTCTCGACGCCACTCGGACAAGGGTTCGGCGTCGAAGTCGCCATCTCGACTTCGGAGGGACTCTGTGTCTCCTTCTCCTCTGCCGGATTCGCCTTCTGGTCCTTCTTCTCCAGTGGCTTCCCTGGCTCCGGCTTCTCCGGCGCCGGCTCAGACTCCGACGCCGGTTCCATCTCCGGCTCCATCTCCGGCCCCGGTTGAAGATCTTCAAGTCCCGGGTGAGCCTGCGACGCCGTTGATTCCACCGTCGGCGCCGGTTGGCCCGAGTCCGGTGATGACTGACCAGTACCCTGCTTTCCCTGGTCCAGGTCAGGACCCCTTGCATTATTTAAATGCCATGTACGGGGTATTCGCTAGTGCCATGTACACCACTGGTGCACCTGCGGGTCCGATGGGTCCAATGGCGTTTAATTTGGGGGTGCCGCAAGTCTATCTATAGGCCCCCTTTATGCCGTTCTTTCCGGCGACGCCGTCTTGGCATCTACCGACGTCGACGCCGCTTCCATCTTCACCGGCGCCGGCTCGACCTCGTTCGACGCCGGCTGCTCCTGCGGATCCACGTTCGGCACCGGCTCCGTCGGATTCGAACACGGCGCCGCCGACGCCGCTGGTACGGATTCGGTCCAGAAGGGATGCTCAGAGGGTGATCGATGAGCGGAGGTACCTTCTGGAGGAAGCAGAGAAAGGAGAGCTGATGGAGTCGGATGAAGTGTTCGAGGAGCTTAAGGAAGCTAGTGGGCTGGATTTGTCTCCTGAGTGGGAGATTACTTCTCCGTCTGATGAACCCTCCAAAGATGTGGCTCCGTATCATGCGGTAATCAGAAAAGCTGCGGAACTGCTTGATCTCCAGTTGCCAACAACGGAGTTTAAATCAAACATTTTGACTGAGGTGTTACATTCTCCTACGGCAGTTTCTGAACCTTTGTTACCTTTTAATGAGGCCATTATTGACCCTGTGTTGGAGGTGTGGTGTAAGTCTTTTTCTGCTCCTGCAGTCTCCAAGACGGTTGCTAGGAGGTATAGGGCAGCTCCAGGGGACCCTGAATTCTTGACATCGCATCCATCACCTGAGAGCCTGGTGATTCAGGCGGCTTGTTCAGGGAAATCCAAGGGTGCTTTTCCTCAGGTTCCGGGGGACAGAGAGGCTAAAAGGTTGAATCAATCGTCCAAAAAGGTCTTTTCATCGGCCAGCATGGCTCTGAAGTCAACGAATGCCACATGCCTTTTAGGACGTTATGTACATGCACTTATGGATTCTGCTAAAAAGCTGGCGCCAAAACTATCTGAGGAGGATAGGATTGGTTTTCAGGAGATCTTGACTGATGCCCAGGCAGCAGCACGCCAGGTAATCCAAAGTGGGCTGGACACGGCGGATTCAGTGGCAAGGGTCATGGGATCTTCTGTCGCCACTAGGAGGAGTGCGTGGCTGAAGTCTTCGGAGTTTTCCCAGGATGTGCAGTCGACTCTATTGAACTTGCCATTTGATGGATCTGGCTTGTTTGGCAAAAAGGCAGATGCTGCTCTTGAACGTTTCAAGGAGAGCAAGGCAATGGCTAAGTCTCTGGGCCTTCAGTCCCAGTCAAGGGGGTCTTTTAAAAGGTACAGAGGGTTCGGAAGGGCATCCTTTCGATCCTACAGACAGACCCAGCAGCAGCAACAGCAGCAGCAAGGTTCCTCGTCTAGAGGATTCAAAGGTAGAATTAGGGGTCGCGCACGTGGCCGTCAACTCTCCTCCTCCTCCTCCTCAGCCCCTCCCACCACTGCAAAGCAGCCCTAGATCCGCCATTCCAAGTCATGTTGGTCCTGTGGGGGGCCGGCTTACCCATTTTCTACCAGATTGGGAATCTGTAACCACAGATCTCTGGGTTCTGGATCTTGTAGAAAATGGGTACGCCCTTCCCTTTCGGGAATTCCCGCCAAATTACCCTCCTTGTCAAGGGGCTTGCTCGGAGGGCCACCGTCTTCTCCTGCAGGAGGAAGTCCTGAAGTTGTTCCAAAAAGGTGCGATAGAGGTGGTTCCAGAGCAGGAAAGGGGTCAGGGATGCAACTCCCGGTCTTTCCTGATTCCGAAAAAGGACGGCAGATTGCGTCCGATATTGGACCTCAGAATCTTGAATCTTTTTCTAAAGCAAGAGAAGTTCAAGATGCTCACCCTGGCTCAGGTTCTTCAAGCGCTGAATCAGGAGGACTGGATGGTGTTGATCGACTTGCAGGATGCGTATTTCCACATCCCCATCCTGAAGTCGCACAGGAAGTATCTCCGGTTTACGGTAGGGTCGCAACATTATCAGTTTGCGGTCCTTCCGTTTGGTCTTACTACTGCACCCCGAGTCTTCACGAAGGTGATGGCAGTGGTGGCAGCCCATCTCAGAAGGTCGGGGATCTCGGTTTTCCCCTATCAAAGCGGAGTCGCCAGAGAAGGTGGTACATCATCTGCAAGATACGACTCGGCTGTTGTTCAAATTGGGTTTCTCGATAAATGTGCCCAAATCTCACCTGGTGCCCTCTCAGCGCAACCTGTTCATAGGTGCGGTACTGGACACTACTATGTGTCGAGCATTCCCTCCTCCTCAAAGGATTCTCGACATACATGAAATGATTCCTTTGTTTTACAATGGAGCGGTCGTTCCAGTTCTGAAGGTCCTTCGCCTGCTCGGTCTGTTTGCTTCCTGCATTCTGTTGGTCAACCATGCACGCTGGCACATGAGGGCACTCCAGTGGTGCCTCCGCAGGCAGTGGTATCAGCACAAGGGAGATCTCAGGGAGTCTGTGAGGATCTCCAGAGAAGCTGCGGCGGATCTGTCTTGGTGGAGCGGGGAGGGCAATCTGTCTCAAGGAAAGCCCTTCCATCTACCTCCATCGGTGGCCACAGTGATTACGGATGCATCCACCCTAGGGTGGGGTGCTCATCTGGGGGATCTGGAGATCAAGGGTCTTTGGTCTCCAGAGGAAAGGTTGCTTCACATCAACCTTCTGGAATTGCGGGCGATTCGTTTGGCGCTCAAGGCCTTCCTCTTTTCCCTTCGCGGTCAGTCGGTTCAAGTCCTGACGGACAACACTACCGCGATGTGGCATATCAACAAACAGGGAGGATTGGGGTCGCATTGTCTCTGCAGAGAGGCTCTGCGTCTATGGTCCTGGGCTCAGGACCATCAGATTTGTCTGATGGCAAATCATCAGGCCGGGGTTCTAAACGTACGTGCGGACAGTCTCAGTCGGCAGTTCTCCGCCGACCACGAGTGGAGGCACCATCCGGAGGTGGTTCGTCACGTCTTTCGGATGTGGGGAACTCCTCGGGTGGACCTGTTCGCCACTCACGAGAATGCTCACTGCCCGTCATTCTGCAGTCTTCAGTATCCGATGCAGGGAGCGTTGGGGGACGCGTTTCAGTTGAGTTGGGGCTCTCGACTCCTTTACGCGTGTCCTCCCATACCCTTGAATCCTCGGGTTCTGAGGAAGATTCGCCAAGACCGGGCCCAAGTCATATTGGTCGCCCCGGATTGGCCAAGAAGGGTGTGGTACACAGATCTTCTCCACCTCTCCTCGTGCCCTCCACTCCGTCTCCCTCTGAGGGCAGACCTCCTCTCGCAATCGGAGGGGCAGGTTCTACACTCCCACCTCCAGAGCTTACACCTTCATGCCTGGAGATTGAACGGGGCAACCTGAATTCTTTTTCTCTCCCACCTGATGTGGTAGATGTAATTTTGTCTGCCAGACGTCATTCCACCAAATCTATATATTCTTATAGGTGGTCTAAATTTGTACTTTGGTGTGGTGAGAAGTCAATTGATCCTTTGAAGGCTCGTCTGTCTAACATTCTACAGTTTGCCCTTTCTCTTGCCCAGCAAAGCTTTGCTGTGGCCACTGTAAAGGGATACTTATCGGCTTTGTCGGCTTTCCTTTGCTTGCCGGACCAGCCTTCATTATTCAAATCACCTATTGTGCTTAGATTTCTCAAGGGCCTCACAAACAGATTTCCTCCTACTCCCTTTATTGTGCCTCAATGGGACTTAAACCTTGTCTTGACTTATCTTATGGGTTCTCCCTTCGAGCCCTTACATAAGTGTCCCTTGAGACTGTTGTCTTTTAAGACGGTTTTCCTTATTGCAATCATCTCGGCAAGGAGGGTAAGTGAGCTTCAAGTTCTTAGTTCCAAACCCCCGTTTTTGACCATTCATGCTGAAAGAATGGTACTCAGGACCAGGGCTGCATTTTTGCCTAAGGTGGTAACTCCCTTCCATCTGGGGCAGTCCATTACCCTTCCTTACTTCTATCCTCCCCCTCACCCTTCCAAGGAGGAGGAGAGACTTCACTGCTTGGACCCTAAGAGGGCGGTGAGCTTCTACCTGGACAGGACAAAGGACTTCAGAGTTGATGACCAGCTCTTCGTGGGCTTTGTTGGCTGCAGGAAAGGTCGAGCGGTGCACAAGCGTACCCTTTCCAGGTGGATTGTCTTGTGCATCAAGATATGCTACTCTTTGGCTGGTAAGGAACCTCCAGAGGGTTTAAGGGCTCATTCCACTAGAGCAAAGTCTTCCACTTCTGCTTTGTCTAGGGGTGTTCCTGTGGAGGACCTTTGTAGGGCGGCAACTTGGGCCTCCCTCCACACCTTCGCGAAACATTATTGCTTGGACACCGAGGTGAGGAGGGACGGACGCTTTGCTCGTTCCGTCCTTCAGGACTTTCTGGTATAGAAGGGTGGACACCCTCCTCCGGGAGTGGGGACTGCTGTGGAATCTATTCACAAGGTGAGGAATCCACTGGTAGATGTATCCATCAGAAGAACAAGTTACTTACCTTCGGTAACGCTTTTTCTGGTGGATACAGTATCTGCCTGTGGATTCCTCACTGACCCACCCGCCTCCCCGTTGTCCACCCTTGTATACCTTTAGTATATGATGGTGTTTCATGTACATTTATTACTGTCAAAGGCATTGTGTGGTTTCTTTTGCCTTTCTGCTTATTCTCCACACTGTGTGTGTTGCTTTGTATATTGTGTTCTGTGTATGCTATGTATATATTGCTGTCAGTCCGTCCGTGTGCCTCGAAGGCACGGAAAAAAGGGCGGAACTGACGTCATCACGCCGACGAGGTCTTCTTATGGAGCCGGTGACGTCAGCGGAGTCGCGAGCGGAGCCGTGCCTCTGTGACGTCGTCTTCGACCTCATCGGCGTGGACTGCTACAAAAGTTTCCGAATGTTGCTGGTGCAGGGGATATTCACAAGGTGTGGAATCCACAGGCAGATACTGTATCCACCAGAAAAAGCGTTACCGAAGGTAAGTAACTTGTTCATTAGCGCCACAGAACGTAATCAGTGGTTTGTGATCAGTTTGTCTGTGGAAACTGATTTCCAAAAGGGAGGCTTTGTGCATACTCGCGCTCCTGGTGTATTCCTAAGCAGGAAACATTTTTTAAAGCAGCACGTGTCTTTTAAGGACATGGGCTAGTTGCTACAAAAGAAAAAAGGAAAGCAAATTCTGTGATGACAGTTTGCTGTCTCTTGCAGGCTACCATCATCTCAATTAGGAAATTTGTTTAGCAACTGCATGCAAACGGGCTATTTGTATTTTGGCATATTATTGCGTATATTGCATCACAAACTCCACCACAGTTTGCAAACCAGTCAGAGTGTAATTTGCACATCCCTGGTTTGCGAACGCAAATACTACATCAGGCCCTATATAGTTTATTATCTCTGAGTCTTATGTTCTACTGCATTGCAGGAGACATGGGAGAAGAATTTCAATGATCTGTTTACTTTGAGGGGTGCCCTATAGCTGTGGTAAAATAAGTTAATTTATTAGCACATTCCTTCAAAAATACAGTCTGACTAGTTCACCTTTTAGAGTTGTTTCCAACCAGTCTCGTTTCTAATATTGTGGCATGTGTGACTGTGGTTATGAGGAGAGATTATATACGCTGCACAGTCTACTTTCCCTGTCTTCAGAACATTTTCCAAGTATGCTTTTGGACTTATATGGATTGCTAGGTATATGTGGCCCTATCAGGATTAGTGAGCACCCATCCAATTATGTATCAGAAATTCAAACTGATATTATACATGACAGTATATGGGAAGACCTACATTAATGATATTCAACCCTTGTATAAGCTGGGTACTCATTCGAGTGGGACACCTTCTAATTGCTCTTGAATTGATCTCTAGTAATCCTTGTTTATTGTTCCTGTGGACTGTTTCATTGCAAAGATATCCTATTCCAGGCTGGACACGTCACAGCAGTTGCCATTTACAGATCATTGAGAATTTGCTTGCTTCACATGCTATAGGAGTATTTCTTAAATTAACCTTTGAATTGTAGGAAAGAATTGTCTAGAAGCAGGCTGAACAGTCTGTATCATAGAGCGAGTAAACATGCAGGGATGTGGGAGGATAATAGATCGCTCCAGACAGCCGGTATGGATGCTTCCCCTGGTAACGACTTTCTAATAAATGCTGAAAAAAGTTCAGTAATTCGATTTATGGTTTAAATCCTATTAACATAGGTCACGAAAAGCAGAAAGTAACGTCATGGCGAATTGAATATCCAATCTCCTATAAAACAGCAGAAAATGTTCATACCTGCCCTCCATTTAATTAGAGGATGTGGCTTTGGATGCTTTCAGTGTTTAATGATGTCTCTTCTAGCAATCAGTGTCTTGAACCCCACCAGTGATCGATCGCCCTTGGACACCCTAGATCATCAAGGATGCCAAACAGAGCAATTTTAGGTGAAGCCTCAATTGTGTATTCCAGTACCTTCAACAGTGTTTCAAATATTCTGGATCAATAACTGAATAATCGAGCATCCCCCAAACCACATGGTAAGTCTCACAGACCCTCCATACATCTAAAAACAAGTGGGTTCTGGCACCCTCTGGCCTTCCCACAAAACACTGGGATGTAAAATGTATGTAGTTTAGACTTCAATTGGATGAGGTACAAACAAGCCGATGGGCTATGGTGCACAGTGCCATGCACGCCCTTTTCCACTCAACCTTATCCTAGGGGCCTAGCCACACCTCACATCGTGTTCTCAGACTCGACAGCAAGCGGGGGAGTCAGTAACAAGAGATCTATATCTGAGAGATTCTCCCTTTACCTAAGGGCCCCATGAGCAGTCGCAGCCCCCAGAGAGTTGTATTCGGGTAGCTTATTTAGTGTGTCTAGATCGCTCGATAAGTTGTGTCTGAGTTGGAGGTAACAGTAAAATTGGGATCTATGTAGAGAGATCTTTGTCTGAAGGGTCTGGAAGGATTTCACGTCATAGTCTTCCCTTATGTGTCTTTCCTTTCATATACCTATCCGGTCCCATCCCTTGAATCCCTCCAGCTATGCCACCATGTCCAGCCATCTACTTGTCCAGAGAGGGGTTTCATACGTTGCTGTGCAGTACCGCAATGTCAAGCGCAGTGATGCCCTCCAGGCATGGAACACCACAATGGTGATTTAGGGGAGTGCCTGGGGGCGAACAGGTGTCCCATACAGGACACCGACAGTGTTATCCAGACAAATCATTAAGGCCTCCACCCTGAAGAGGGGTTGGGGGGTCCTTCCAGCCACTGTGCAGCCATTCCTTCACCACCAGTGTGTTGCCCAATAGTAAAGACATATGTTGGTCACGGCTAGTCCACCATCATATGTGGACATTAAACATTTGACGAATGCTATTCTAGCAGCCTCGCTAGCCCAAATAAACTTTTGTACCTTACTTGTAAATTTCTGGAACCAGTTTTGTGGGATAAAGAATAGGAAGTTCTGGAGGGTGTACAACAAGTGTGTAAGAATCATCATCTTAAACAATGCTATCCTGACCATAAGATTGAGGGGTAGTTTGATTTATCTATCTAGGTCCTCCTGGATTATGCTGGTAAGTGGTCAAAGTTTCAGGCTTTAGGCCAGCTGTGGCCCTTAGTAGCTGAAGCTCAGGCCACGGATGGTGGGAGGTAGGTGCCTTGTGTTGTCCCCCGGCCCTCTCTGAGGGGGATCAGGAGAGATTTAGACCAGTTCAGATGCATTCCGAATGCTGATCCAAATACTCCTAGGATACGGATTAGGCGAGGCTCTGTTATGTCTGGTCAGTCCAGGAACATGATGACATTGTCAGCTTAGTGGGCTATACAGTCTTCCATTGTTTTTCCCAATTGAACCCCGGGCCTTAGCATCGCAGCGAATCCAGGCCCCAGTGACTATTGCCATGGCAAAGAGGAGAGGGGAACAGAGTGCATCCCTGCTTAGGTCCCTGCTGGATCTTAAATCTGGAGGACACCTGTGCGTATGGTCTTGTGCGTAAGATGCGCACACAGGATCCGATTTCTAGTTTAGCTAGCACGTAGTTTAGAAGCTCCCAATCTAGGGAATCAAAGGCTTTCTCAAAATTGAGTTGCATAAGGAGCACTGCAAAGATCAGAATGAGGCCAATGCTAAGTGGACTCCCTGGATGCAGTGGCATATACTGCGATTTGGAATAAATCCACATAGGTCTGAATGGATGAGGTGGTCTAGTATGCGGGTGAGACGTTTTGCCAGGACCTTGGCAAACAACTTGACCTCAGTATTTCTGTGGGAAATCTGCTGGTAGGAAGCACATTGGTCGGATGGCTTGTCCGGTTTTGGCAGCACAATGGTGGCCAGGTCCCCTACTGTAGGTAAGTGGCCTCAGTCCTGGGGTCTTACCAAAGTTAAGGTCCTTGAGCACCTCATTTATCTCCTCCAGGGTCAATGGTTGGTTGAGATCCTATCGTTTGGTGGGGGTTAGTTGGGGTATTGGGCTGTCTTTGATTAGGGAGAACATTCCTTGCATGTCGGGCTTGCACATTTGTCATAAAGAAAACCATAGTATTCCGCAAAAGCAGAGGCTATCTCGGAGACAGTCACAGCTTGCACAAACAAATGATGGACGGAATGCTGAATAAATCATGCATTCACCCCCAGTCAAGAGATCTGGGTTAAATCCATTGTTCCTTTGCTCACCATGTCACTCCAGTTTAGACCCAGCCATATGCAAATCAGTCTTGACCCTGTGCCTCATGGGAACAGTCCAGATCGAACTGCCAAGCCAGGTCCTCCCTGGACCGGAAACAAGCATCCTGGGTCTGGTTTTTGGGTTTTACCCTTCATCAGCCAAGCTAGCTTCAATCCAGTGGCATAGCGAGCCAGGGACCCACGTCTGGGCATACCCATCCCACTTAGGGTGAAAAGTGCTACGCAAACAACCGATGGACGGAATGATAAATAAATCATTCATTCACACCCAGTGAAGAGATCTGAGTTAAATCCATTGTTCTTTTGCTCACCATGCCACCCCAGTTTAGACCCAGCCATATGCAAATCAGTCTTGACCCTGTGCCTCATGGGAACAGTCCAGACCAAACTGCCAAGCCAGGTCCTCCCTGGACCGAAAACAAGCATCCTGGGACCGGTTTCCGGGTATTACCCTTCATCAGCAGGCTAGCTTGAATCCAGTGGCACAGTGAGCAAGGGACCCACGTCTGGGCATACCCTTTTAGGCCCAGATCTCTGTACTGGGGTGAATGTATGACATTGTTCTACATTCTGTCCATCAATTGTTCTTTTTGCATTTGTCACCCCGATTGGGACGGGTATGCCCAGACGTGGGTCCCGTGCTCGCCATGCCACTAGAGTCAAGCTATCCTGGCTGATGAAGGCTGAAAGCCTGTAACCGGTCCTAGGATGCTTGTTTGCAGTCCAGGGAGGACCTGGCCTGGCAGTTCGGGCTGGACTGTTCTCATTGGGTGCAGGGTCAAGACTGTTTTGCATATGGCTGGGTCCAAACTGGAATGGCATGGTGAGCAAAACAACTATGGATTTAGGCCCAGATCTCTGTACTGGGGTGAATGTATGACATTGTTCTGCTTCTGTCCATCAATTGTTCTTTTTGCATTTGTCACCCCGAGTGGGACGGGTATGCCCACACGTGGGTCCTGTGCTCTCCATGCCACTGGAGTCGAGCTAACCTGGCTGATGAGGGCTGAAAGCCCGAAACCGGTCATAGGATGCTTGTTTCCAGTCCAGGGAGGACCTGGCCTGGCAGTTCAGGCTGGACAGTTCCCATTGGGTTGCATATGGCTGGGTCCAAACTGGAATGGCCTGGTGAGCAAAAAACAATAGATTTAGGACCAGATCTCTGTACTGGGGTGAATGTATGACATTGTTCTGCATTCTGTCCATCAATTGTTCTTTTTGCTCTTGGTGATGCAAGGTACTACTCTAGACCTCAATTCTTTAGTGGCAAGCGAGTGAAAAAGCTTACTAAATTTGCACTCGTACACCCATCTGGTTGAGGCCTCCCAGCTCAACCTGACCTCGTTTAGGCACAGCTGGCGCAAGATACCCTGTCTACCGCTAAGTGGAGGCTCATTAGTTCCTTTATGGTGCCGAGTACAGATTAGGTTTCAACTGTTAGAATAGGTGTCTCTAGCTCTGAAATTCGGGGGTATGTCTCACCAGGATTTGCCTCCGAAATAGGATAGAGCCACCCCTCGCATGGTGGCCTCACAGGTTCCAGGGTGAATCCACTGTCCATTGATTGATTTGTAGGAAGGCTTTAAATTGAATAGATATGATGGGGATGAATTGTCTGTCTGATACAAACTAAAATGAAGGCACCACATCTGTCTCTCCTCCACCCTCCTGAACCCAATGTGGACAGTATCTGATAGAGACATCTAGCCTCAGATCCCTTACCTTTGGCCCTGCAGGCGTCAGGCTGGATCGGGAAGATTTTTTTAACTATTACCCCTGTGCGTCGGTAGGTGGCGTCGGTCGATTACGTGTGACGTTGTATTTGTCATCGTCTTGATGTGCACATCGTCAATACAACCACCACTCCGTCTTGCTGATGTCTTTTCTTTTTGTGCCATTCAGCGCCGATCCATTGAAGAGAGCTACCTCTGTCACTTTTTGACTGAGTTTTTTTTTTACCTTTTGTCGACTCCTTTTGGTATGTTAGGAATGTTCAGTAGGAAGACTTGGGGGTTCAAGCTGTGCTGCACCTGTCACCGCTCCATGTCGGCAATGGACCCCCACCTCATGTGTCTCTGGTGCCTGGAGTGCGACCTCGGTACAAAGTCGTGCTCAGATTTCCGGGCCATGGTGCCGAAGGCTTTGAGGGAGCAGTCCCTGAACTTGCTCGCGGCTTGGCACGCACTGCGGAGATCGCCACATTGATCCCGCTCTCGGTTGAGAGTAAGGTCCGAGCATCGTTCGGGGGCTCGAAGTCCCCGTCGTCGAAGTAGTTAGG
The DNA here is from genome assembly GCF_964204655.1 of Triturus cristatus. Taxonomy (NCBI): domain Eukaryota; kingdom Metazoa; phylum Chordata; class Amphibia; order Caudata; family Salamandridae; genus Triturus; species Triturus cristatus. Next base: position 68,939,238 of record NC_140586.1, read on the forward strand.
TAAGAGGCAGCACAAGAAGTAGAAGCATGCTTCGACTTTGCCCCATCCGCCACGCGGCGAGACGGAGGAGCCTCGGCGTTCTAGGCCCGTTCCATGGAGCAGGCACCTGGGCCAACTCGGCATCTCCCTTCCTTTCTGTGCGCAGGAGCGACCTCCGTCCAACGTAAGTAATTTTACAACGCCATATGCGCCTTGCTTGGGCGCCTGACCCTGCCGGCGCTCCCGGTCCCACAAGCCCAGGTGAAGGAGATCGTGTGGGCCCCGCACCTTCGGCCCTGGCCTCCTGTAGGACCGCGCCAGTCATACCTCCACAGCGACCTTACCCAGTGCCACGTCCGACGCCGAGGTCTCTGGTGCCTGCCGATGGCAACTCCCCCATCCTCATTCCAGACGATACGGAGCCTGTCTGGCGGCCACCTAGGCTGCCAGTAGACTGAGCTGTATTGGTTCATACCGTCTAACTAGCCCCTTTCTGAAGGTTTAGGGTTGGAGGAAGAGAATTGTGGAGGGGAGCAGGATCCCTTAGAAATCCCACAATCTCAGGACATGGACTGGTATGAGGGGCTAGGTGATGCCAGTGGCCTGAACTCATCCTCAGATTCTGGAATCCTGTCTCCCCCTAACCTGGCTACGGAGTAGGGGGCGTTGTTTGCTATGGTGGTGCACATGGCTGCGGAGGTCCTGGTCCTGCAGCTTCCTACAGTGGCGGTCAAGATGAATGTCTTGACGGAGGTCCTGCAGCCTGGTGTCTTCTCATCAGAATTCTTCTGCCTTTTAACGAGACCTTAACAGACATTCTTCTAGGCACCTGGTTCGAGTCCAGCACAGTTGCTCCTTTGAATAGAACGATTGTCCGCCGCCATCACCCTTCCTTGTTTTCCTCACTGCCCACCCCACCCCCCAAAGCTTGGTGGGCCAGGCTTCCACTTCCCGTGGCACGCTCCCTTCCGCCCCTCCGGACAGGGAATCCAAATGGCTGGAGACCTTTGGGAAGAAAATGTTCTCTTCTACCAGCCTCGCATTGCGGTCAGTGAACACCGCATGCCTTTAGGGCCATTTTTCCCATTTTATATGGTATACGGTTGTGCAGGTGCTGCCTAGGGTCTCTGAGAAGGACAGGATCCTGCTCTCCCAAGCAATATCTGACGCGAGAGATGCAGCATAGTTCGCCATTTGCTGTGGCTTGGACATGACTGACTCGCTGGGCAGAGCGATTTTTTTCGGTGGCCATCAGGCACCACACCTGGCTGAGGAAGTATGGCTTTTCGGGGATGTCCAGGCAAATCTCATGCACATGCCTTTTGATGGCTCACGTCTCTTCGGAGACCAGGCTGATGCAGCGCGTGAACAATTTGCGTGCTATGGCCAGATCCTTAGGCCTCGGTACTACACTCCAGCCTGCGTCTGCTTTTCATTTCTTTCATGGTTATGGAGGGGGCTTCCAACTGCGCCAACCCTATTCCAGCCAATGGGTTCTGCAGGTTCAGCAACCTCTGCGGGACCATGGCTGCGGTTCATCTTGTCCTCTAGGGTCGGTAGGTCTGAAGCCAAGCCACCATTCCCTTTTCCACCGCAAAACCTTCCCAGTCCGGTCCTTCGGGGTCACAAGCATCCAGTGGGTGGCAGGATATGCCATCACCTCCACCACTGGCGCGACATCATCTCGGACACGTGGGTGTTGCAGATAGTCCGAAGGGGATACTCCCTCCCCTTCGAGACTACCTCTACTTTTATGTCTCCAACTCATGATCGGCTGATGGAGGATCATCTTGCGCTACTCCGTGAGGAATTCAAGCCTTTCTTGGCGAAAGGAGCTATAGAGAAGGTTCCCGAGCCAGCCTGTGGTTGCTATTCCCTGGTTCCAAAGGAGGAGGGAGGCCTCTGTCCTATCCTCCACCTGAGAAAGAGCCCTCAACTACTTTCTCAAGATGCTCACTCTGGTTCAGGTACTGTCTGCCCTAGACCCGGGAGACTGGAAGGTAGTGTTGGACTTGCGGGACACCTATATCTACATTCCTGTCCTGCCGGCCCATCATCGCTATCTGTGGTTTACAGTGTGCCAGGAGCACTTTCAGTTTGCTATGCTGCCCTTTGGCCTCACCCGTGCCCCACGGGTGTTCACCAAGGTGATGGCGGTGGTCGCAGCTCATCTGCAGAGATAAGGGGTTCCAGTCTTACCCTATCTTGACGACTGGTTGTTGAAGGTGAGCACGTCCCAGGCAGTCGTCTCCCATCTCCAGACTACGGCGAACCTCTTGCATTAGCCGGGGTTCACTATCAACGTGCTGACTCCCTCTCAGACACTCCCCTTCATCGGAGCAGTTATAGATACGGTGCAGTTTCGGGCTTGTCCTCCCGGGCGGCAAGTCCAGGATATTCGGGCTATGATACCAATATTTCGGCCTCTATCCTGGATTTCAGTGAGAATGACTCTGAGGTTACTAGGTCTCATGGCCTCTTGCATCCTTCTTGTGGACCATGCTAGATGGCACATGTGGGCTCTGCAGTGGGACCTGAATTTCCAATGGGTGCATCATCGGGAAAATCTCATTAATCTGGTCCAGAGTTAGGTGAGCACTGAAAAACCTGCAGTGGTGGCTATCAAACCGCGATTATGTCAGAGGCAGACCCCTCTTCATTGAGACCTCACAGTAGTGACAGATGCGTCCCTTCTGGGATGGGGCAGCCATCTGGGAGAAGTGGAGATTTGAGGATGCTGGCCTCTGGTGGAGGCCCGGCTCCATATAAACCTGTTGGAGCTTTGGAGATGCGGCTGGCACTAAAGGCCTTCTTGCTGTCCATCAACGGGAAGCTAGTTCAGGTGTTCATGGACAACACAACCTCCATGTCGTACTGCAACAAGCAAGGCGGGATGGGGTCGTGGACCCTGTGTCAAGAGGCTTTTTGTCTCTGGACTTGGCTGGAACAGCTGGGCATTACCCAGGTGGTTCAGCATCTGAGCGGTTCTTTGAATTCCAGAGCAGACAAACTCAGCTAAAGGTGCCTAGCGGATCACAAGTGACGTTTCCATTTGGAGGTGGCGCAAGGACTCCTTCAGTGGTGGGGAGAGCCTTGGTTAGATCTGTTGGCCTCCGTATAGAACGCGCAATGTCAGCAGTTTTGCATGCTGGAGTTTCTAAGGCAGCTGTCGCTCAGCGACGCTTTTTGTCACAAGTGGAGCTCCAGCCTCCTGTATGCCTTTTCGCCCTTACTACTACTACCCAAAGTGCTCAAGAAGATCAGGAGGGACCTGGCCCAATTCCTCCTTGCGGCTCCGGACTGGGCACGGAGAGTCTGGTATCCCGAGCTTCTGGAAACGAGCATTCATCCTCCGATCAGGCTGCCCCTACCAGAAGATCTTGTTTCGCAGCAGCAAGGTAGGGTTCTCCACCCAAACCTGTCTACTCTCCGCCTTCTTGCATGGAGATTTAGCTGCGACACCTGACAGCGTTCGACCTTCCTCCCGAAGTCTGTGAGGTTATTCTGGCAGCCAAGCATCTCTCCACAAAGTCCAAACGCGCCTGCAGATGGTCCAAAGTTTGTAAATATTCTACAGACTAGTCTATTGACCCTCTATCTGCATTTTTATCTGATATCCTCCTGTTCATACATTCCTTGGCCCAGCAGGGCTCTGCTTTTGGCACCTTGAAGGGCTATCTTATGGCCCTTTCCTCTTATCTTAAGCTTCCTGATCAGCCTTCTCTTTTGAAATCCCCTCTGCAGAGATTCTTGAAGGGGTTAGCCCACTTGTTTCCCCCTTCACCCTTTATTATGCCACAGTGGAACCTTAATTTGGTTCTCACCTTTCTGATGTGTAAACCGTTTGGGACTCTGCACAACTGCCCGCTATGGCTGCTCACCATCAAAACAGCATACTTAGTGGCAATAACCTCTGCCAGGTGGGTGAATGAACTGCGGGCACTGTCATCACAGCCTCCTTATCTGAGGGTCTTTCCGGCTAAAGTGTTGCTCCACAAAAGGGCATCTCTTCTAACTAAGGTGGTAACATCTTTTCATATGAGGAAGTCGGTTACTCTACCCACCTTCTATGCACCTCCGCACCCTTCTAAGGAAGAGCAGTGTCAACATCGTCTGGATCCAAAAGGAGCATTATCATTCTACCTTGATCGAATCGAAGAGTTCCGGGAGGATGGCCAACTCTTTATAGAGTACATGTGTGTAAAGAAAGGGTGTGTTATCCAAAAGAGGACTAGTATAGTTTATTTCGATCAATAACATGATCATATACAGAGAGAATAATACAAAAACATCTCATTAAACATACAAATTCATAATAGCATATCAAATAGACAAAAAACATCATCTCATTACTCAATTATATACCAAATTCTGTGAAGCATTAAAACATACGATTAAAAAGAGGACGTCAAACAATTCCCTGACAGAAATAAAATGAGAATATGTTAAAAATATAAAAAATCTTTAAAACATATGATATGATTTTGATTCAGTAAGGAGGGAAGGAACCCCATGTTAACAGGCTTGATCACGGGCCATGAAATGAAATACCAGTCAACAAGGAGGCCTACAATCTACTTCCCCAGTGATAGAGCGATTTCCATTGCTTGTGCTCAGTCCAAATGTTGTCCTTCTCCACCATGCATAGAGCAAGTATCTGGTTAATGTAAAGACAAGCCACCTAGTTGTGTCTGATGTAAAAACATGCAGTGCATCTTTGGGGCGTGACAAGGATAACGCGCGACAAGCCAGAATAATCTAGGTTTTCCTTAGCTTTACATAAAACGGACATAAAAATATAAAATGCTCCAGTGTTTTAGGGCTTGCATTACATAGGGGGCATAGCGAGATTACAGATTCATTCTTCCAATTACTTCTCAGCGCGTTCAATGGAAGGGCCCCAGTTCTAAATTGTATATAAAGTGCACATGCTTGGGGGGGTTCAATTTCATCCATATAGGGTTCAAACTTGAAGCAACTTTTGATATCTGAGAAACTAGTTGTTAGGGAACTGGTAATCCTATGCTCAGTACATGTGGATTCAGTAAACTCCCAAAATCTCTTTTTTAGATGTACTCAATTTTTTTGGTCGTATCATCTGCAAATAAAAGGCAGGGGATTTGCTTGCCAGCTAGTTTTGGTGGATCACCTCCACAGTCATGAAGATGATTTATGAGGCCATTCATATATAGGGTAAACAGGGTTGGCGCTAGCACACAACCCTGGCGTACCCCTTTTAAGACTGGGATGTTATTAGTTAGGCTACCCTCTGTATTCCACCTAACTCTGGCAAAGTTTCCAGTGTGCAACCGGACCAAACGTTGAAGTAGCCCCCCCGGCAGAACAAGATCTCTTAAGGCAACCCATAACTTAGAACGATCTATTGATTCAAACGCCGTTTTCAAATCAACGAAAACAACGTACAAGTGGCCCTTCAGGATGGTTACCTCCTTCCAGATTAGTAATAAAAACCGGAACACCTGATCTAAGGTACTCGTAAATGGTCTAAAACCAGCCTGCAAATGAGAAAGTATATAGGAATCTTCCATCCAGCCTTGGAGATGCGTTAAGATCATTTTACTGAATATTTTTTGCGATACATCTATCAGGCTGATAGGCCTATAGTTTCCCAGGTCTCCCTTGTTGCCCTTTTTAAATATGGGAATTATTTCAGTGCCCTTCCAAGACTCAGGAATATATATCCCCGCCACATGTGATAGCGGAAAATACTGAATGTAGTAGGGGGCCCCATATACTGGGTTCTGAGTGGTATAAATCACCTGGCAGCCTGTCTAACCCTGAAGCTTTCCCAGACTGCAGTGAGGAAATTGCATTGACTGTCTCCTCTAGTGAAAAGTGTACCTCTTCCTTGCAGTGTTCTGTAGGAAGTTCCCAACTAATCGCTGCTGAGTCATCTTCCAGCATGGGCACTTCCCCAGAGAACAGACTCTGGAAGTGCTCTTCCCATTCTTGGGGTTGTAAGTAGAAATCAATTTCACTAACTGGCTATGTAAGACCTTTAGATAATAAATGCCAGAATGTCTGGGAATCCTTCTTTCAATTTGCTTCCTCCCAGGCCCTTTTGGCCTCTCCCTGTATTCTCTTGTAAGCTCTTCTAGGATTAATTATATCGACCCTTATTCCTTGTTTAACTGCCCTGTATAGTGCTATTTTGTTTCGCTTACAGTCCAAATTATACCAAGGAGCAGCTTTGTTGTGGGGTATTTTTGTGTTGCACTGTCTATTAACAATAGCCTTTATTTTAGAAGATAGGTGCAAACAAGTAGACAGAGAGGTATCATTATTTAAATTCTGAGTTTCCAGTATAACTAGCACCTCAACCACCTCTTTATATATTGACAATAGGAGCATCTCATCTGAAATTATCTGGGGCCATTTGATTCTCTTTTTATTATTAGATGTGATAATGGGGGCTACCATTCGACTAGTTTGGTGTTGCGGGAGGATAATACCTGATAACTCCAAAAACAATGCATTATGATCACTGTCCTCTCTATCTAGGACAGTCATATCATGAATATTTGACCATAAATCAAGGTCAACCATAATAAATCAATTCTGCTCTTAATACTGCCTCTTTTAAATGTAGTTTTTGCCTCTGCATCAGAGGATGTCCACCCAGTGTAAAGGACAGTACTTGTTGGCCAACCTTGGTAATTCTTTTCAGTGCCGGAATTTGAAACTTATTGATACCCGGGGTTCGCTCTTCCTCCTGTACCAGATCTTGAATATAATCAACAGGTTCATGGATCGTATTAAAATCACTGGCTACAATAAGATAATGTCCTTGACAAGAGCTATCGAGGAAATCAGCCAGTTTTGAAAGTGTGTCCGAGTCATGGGGACTACTAAACCGGTTGTAGATATCGATTAGCCTCAGATGCAAGTTCCCTTTTGATTAAATAATATCAAGGCCCAGAATTTCCTGTGAATCTATGTTAAGCTGTCTTATTTTGCAACTCAAAATTGCCTTGACCCAAATTAGTCTAGCTTCAATGCTATAATTAGTGTACCCTGCCCTATGAAACTGCTCGGTTGCCCAGGTGTCTTGGAAAAGACAAATATGACTACTGTCCACAAAACTACCCCATTCACAATCATTTAATTTTGATTTTAACCCCGCAATATTCCATGAGATTATATTTAAACATAGTCCCTCAAAGGCTCTTGCATGCATCTGCGGTCTTTTGGTGTGTTTTTCTCCTATGTAACCTCGGGGGGGGGGGGGTTCACACTGGCCGTTATGTACGAGTTGTTTTATTTCCACTAGTACTAGGTTACTTGTATTTGTGTCCCTCCTTGGGCTATCAACGATGGTCACTTCATTGTAAGATAACAGATTTTTACAAATTGGCTTTAGTCAATCGGGGTTTTCCAGCCCAGAGAGAGCCTGGAATCTATTTCTAGTTTCAATAGGGAAATATTCCCTTGAAACCTGGGGGAAAAGAGGTGCATTAATGTTTATGCTGCTGGACTTACCTTTGGGTTTAAGATGCCTGTAAAAGAAACCCAAGGGCATAATACCAATCCTTTGGGTATGTTCGCTCCTTGATTTTCCCCTCCACCCTCTGATCAGTTTCCCAGGGCAGGTGTCCTACAATTTATTACAACACAATCCCCACAAATAGATTTACTCAAAGGACCAATCCAGCTCACTCTTCTAACGAACAAGATATCACTATAGTTTGTGTTAGTAAACTCAGAGTTAAAGGATAGCCAGTGACAGACCGTATTTTTCAATTGGCGTGTAGTTGCCACTAAATTGCTCTGTAGGGGAGGGACATTTGTTAAGATAGCAACATATGGACAACATTCTGGTGGGAGATCCAATTTTGTCCCAGGTGGAGGTGGAACCGAGGTTTGTGCTTCATGCGTTACCACATTTGACTGACCAGAACATAGAGAGCCATTAGCACTATGTGTAGCTAGACATGTGTTTGGGAAACTTCTCAATTTACCTCCACCATTTTGTTGGTTTGTTTGGGTCCCTTGCTTGCCTTGGGCTGTACCCTTCAAAGAAACATTTACATTTTCCCTAGTAAGATTTACAGAGGGAGGTTGAAAAGATCGACAGTAACGACCGGTAGGCACATTAGGCTGTCCAACTAATTTAGAAACCCCCCCCCCAAAACAGGATAATCAGAACTTCTACCCTCTGCTCGACCAACCCCACCCAATAGATTATTCAAATTTTTTTCAAAAACACCCATACTCTTTTCTAGCTTGTCCATCCTCTCTAGAATTGGTGCAAGGTTTTTTACAAGTAGATTGTCAAAATGCATGACTAGCGTCTCTATGTCTTATTCTGTTATGGCTTTGGAGGCTGGCAACATGGGAATTGAACCAGGCAAAGTTATATTTTGAGATTTCATGCTGCCTTCAAGCGGCGGACCCTTGGGTTTGTTTTTTGCTCTAGTACTAGTTCTTAACGGAGGTTCCTGATTTTTTATTTTCCTCTTCCTCTTAGTTGGTAGTCCACTTGTCATGGGTAAGGGAGAGGTCGGTGGGGATGGGTGGACTGCAGGGGTTTCTTGAACGACTGCTGGTGATGTACGAGCCATTAGCTTCTTTTCTGTGCCCCCTGGTATTCTGTTCAGAATTTGTACTGTGTTCGAGCTACTCAGTGGGCCACCTTCCAAGGACAGTCGACGTTCAATGCTCAAGATTTCTTTATCTAGGGCCCTTGCAGCATGTGTCAAGAAACAGTCCAATGTGGAGTTTTGGATGGACCTCGGTGTGCCCTCCTTGTCACCCATTTGTTTCCGTTTGGCCATTTGTGTACTAGGTCAAACCCCAGAATTGGGTAGCAAACTGCAGGTACAAATAGAAGCCACCAATAGACTTACTAGGTGATAGACCGGCGGTGGGCTGCAGTTTGTCTCCCAAGTGCGCTGGTGCTGTGAGTAATATTTCCAGGTGTAAAACCCACGAGAGTGGGCCCGGCCTGGTCTTCTTCGGGCGCAGACAGGTGCGGCCTGGGCAAGCCTGCACGCGTCCCGTGTTGCAGGATCCCGCGGTGGAATTTGTAGTGCCTCCTGGCGCGAACAGGTGACGTTGGCGGCTGCGCACCGCAATGCAGGCAGGCAGATTGTGTGCACTCTCCCCCGGTCTCCTTGCCAGCAGGGGAGTGAGGCAGAAAGAAAGCGAGTCCTGTCCCACGGTGGAATTTGTAGTGCCTACTGGCGCGAACAGGTGACGGTGGCTGCACACCGCAAGGCAGGCAGATTGCGTGGACTCTCCCCCGGTCTCCTTGCCAGCGGGGGAGTGAGGCAGGACTATATCCTGCTCAGTTATCCTCCTTATCAAAATCTGTTACTCCTTAGCAAAGAAAGATCCTCCTGAAGGGTTTAGGGCCTATTCCACCAGGGCAGAAGCGGCCACCACGGCTCTCCAGCGTGGTGTCCCCGTTTCTGATATCTTCCAAGCAGCCACGTGGGCACTGCTGCACACATTTGCCAGACACTACTGCCTGGATTTCCAGGTTCGCAGAGAAGGCCTGTTTCGTCGCCCTGTCTTGCAGGACTTCCTGGTATAAACCTTTCTTCAGTCCCGCATCCGGGGATGGCATTGCTTGGGTATCTGTTCAAAGGTAAGGAATCTGTGGCTAGATGTCTTTATCAGATGGTCAAGTTACTTACCTTCCGTAACGCCTTTTCTGATGGATACATCTGCCAGTGGCTTCCTCACCTTGTGAATATCCCCTACGCCAGCAACATTCGGAAACTTTTGTAGCAGTCCACGCCGATGAGGTCCAAGACGACGTCACAGAGACACGGCTCCGCACGCGACTCCGCTGACGTCACCGGCTCCATAAGAAGACCTCGTCGGCATGATGACGTCAGTTCCCTTTTTTCCGCACCGTCGACGCCAACGGATATCGGGAATCTCTATCTGTAGCTTCACTGTTACTTTGTGTTTCTACTGGATTTCTCTGTTCCTTTTTCGAAAAAATGTCGACCAAGAAATCGGGCTTCAAGCCCTGTCGTGAATGTGGAAAACATATGTCGATCACGGATCCACATGACGACTGTGTATGGTGTTTATCATCTGACCATGATGTGGATGGATGTTTTTGCTGTCGCAAGATGAGCTCCAAGGCTCTCAAGGAAAGGGAGGCAAAACTCTTCATCGCAAGGATGAAAAAGGAGAAGAGAGGAAGGAGGAAGTCAAGATCGAGGTCGAGGTCACGATCGAGGTTGGCGTCGAAGTCGACTTCGGGGCATGCTTCGAGTTTCAAGAAGCACAAAAAGAAGAGGAGACATTATTCTCGACGTCACTCTGACAAGAGTTCGGGTCCGAAGTCGAAGTCGCCTACTCGACGCCGTAAGGACTCTGTGTCTCCTTCACCCTTTCCGGATTCGCCTGCTGGTCCTTCTTCTCCAGTGAATTCACCGGTTCATTCTCCAGCTACATCTCCGACGCCGGTTCCATCTCCGGCTTCGTCTCCGTCCCCGGCTCCGGTTGAGGAGCTTCAAGCACCGGGTGAGCCTTTGATACCACAAATTCCACCGTCAGCGCTGGTTGGCCCGAGTCCGGTGATGCCAGATCAGTACCCTGCGTTCCCTGGACCGGGTCAGGACCCCACGCATTATTTAAATGCTATGTACGGGGTGTTTTCGAGAGCCATGTACTCCACGGATGCACCTTTGGGTCCGATGGGTCCCATGGCCTTCAGTTTGGGGGTGCCTCAAGCCTATCCACAGGCCCCCTTCATGCCATTTTTTCTGGCGACGCCGTCTTGACATCTACTGGTGCTGAGGACATCGCCGCCGCTCCCTTCTTCACTGGCGCCGGCTCGACCTCGTTCGACGCCGGATGTTCCTGTGGATCCACGTTCGACGCCGGCTCCGGCGCCGTCGGATTCGAACACGATGCTGCCGACGCCGTTTGTACGAATCCGGTCCAGGAGGGAAGCTCAAAGGGTGCTTGATGAGCGAAGGTACCTTCTGGAAGAAGGAGAGCTTGTGGAGTCTGATGAAGTTTTTGAAGAACTTAAAGAGGCTAGTGGATTGGATTTGTCTCCTGAGTGGGAGATTACTCCACCTTCCGATGAACCCTCGAAGGATGTGGCTCCATACCATGCAGTCATTAGGAAGGCAGCTGAACTGTTAGATCTTCAGTTGCCTACTACTGAATTTAAATCAAATATTCTAACAGAGGTACTGCATTCTCCTACTACAGTTTCAGAGCCATTATTGCCTTTTAATGAGACCATTATAGATCCTGTGATGGAGGTGTGGCGTAAGCCTTTTTCTGCTCCCGCAGTTTCTAAGACAGTTGCTAGCAGGTATAGGGCAGCTCCAGGGGACCCTGAGTTCTTAACATCACATCCATCACCTGAGAGCCTGGTGGTTCAGGCTGCTTGTTCAGGAAAATCTAAGGGTGCTTTTCCTCAGGTTCCAAGTGACAGAGAGGCTAAAAAGCTAGATCAGTCGGCCAAAAAGGTCTTTTCATCAGCCAGCATGGCCCTTAAATCAACTAATGCCACTTGCCTTTTGGGGCGCTATATTCATGGGCTCATGGACTCTGCAAAGAAACTGGCACCAAAACTATCTGATGAGGATAGGGTTGGCTTTAATGAGGTCTTGACGGATGCCCAGGCAGCAGCACGTCAGGTGATACAAAGTGGACTGGACACGGCGGATTCAGTGGCAAGAGTCATGAGGTCCTCTGTTGCCACTAGGAGGGGTGCGTGGCTGTAGTCTTCTGAGTTTTCCCCGGATGTACAGTCAACACTGTTGGACTTGCCATTTGATGGCTCTGGATTGTTTGGCAAAAAGGCGGATGCTGCTCTTGAACGTTTTAAGGAAAGCAAGGCTACGGCTAAGTCTTTGGGCCTTCAATCCCAGTCAAGGGGATCGTTTAAAAGATACAGGGGTTTCGGAAGGGCAACCTTTCGTTCCTACAGGCAGACCCAAACGCAACAGCAGCAACAACAGCAGAGTTCTCTGTATAAGGGATACAGAGGCAGAATCAGGGGTCGCACACATGGCCGTCAGCTCTCCTCCTCCTCCTCTTCCTCTTCCTCAGACCCTCCCACCACCGCAAAGCAGCCCTAGATCCGCCATTCTGGATCATGCTGGTCCTGTGGGGGGCCGGCTTACCCATTTTCTACAAGATTGGGAATCTGTTACTACAGATCTTTGGGTTCTAGATCTTGTAGAAAATGGGTCCGCCCTTCCCTTTCGGAAATTCCCTCCAAATTACCCTCCTTGTCAAGGGGCTTGCTCAGAGAACCACCGTCTTCTCCTACAGGAGGAAGTCCTGAAGTTACTACAGAAAGGTGCGATAGAGGTGGTTCCAGAGCAGGAGAGGGGTCAGGGATGCTACTCCCGGTATTTCCTGATTCCGAAAAAGGACGGCAGATTGTGTCTGATATTGGACCTCAGGATCTTGAATTTTTATCTGAGGCAAGAGAAGTTCAAGATGCTCACCCTTGCGCAGGTTCTTCAAGCGCCGAATCAGGAGGACTGGATGGTGTCGATCAACTTGCAGGATGCGTATTTTCACATCCCCATCCTGAAGTCGCACAGGAAGTATCTCCGGTTTACGGTAGGATCGCAACATTATCAGTTTGCGGTCCTATACTGCACCCCGAGTCTTCACGAAGGTGATGGCAGTGGTGGCAGCCCATCTCAGAAGGTCGGGGATTTCCGTTTTCCCCTATCTGGACGACTTGCTGATCACAGCGGAGTCGCCAGAGAAGGTGCTACATCATCTGCAGGATACAACTCAGCTGTTGTTCAAATTGGGCTTCTCGATAAACGTGCCCAAATCTCACCTGGTGCCCTCTCAGCGCAACCTGTTCATAGGTGCGGTACTGGACACTAATGTGTGTCGAGCATTCCCTCCTCCTCAAAGGACTCTCGACATACAGGAAATAATTCCTTTATTTTGCAATGGAGCGGTCGTTCCAGTCCTGAAGGTCCTTCGTCTGCTCGGTCTGTTTGCTTTCCTGCATTCTGTTGGTCAACCATGCACGCTGGCACATGAGGGCGCTCCAGTGGTGCCTCCGCAGGCAGTGGTATCAGCACAAGGGAGATCTCAGGGAGTCTGTGAGGATTCCGGAGAAGCTGCGGCAGATCTGTCTTGGTGGAACGTGGAGGGCAATCTGTCCCAAGGAAAGCCCTTCCATCTACCTCCATCGGTGGCCACAGTGATAACAGATGCATCCACTTTAGGGTTGGGTGCGCATCTGGGGGATCTGGAGGTCAAGGGACTTTGGTCTCCAGAGGAAAGTTTGCTTCACATCAACCTTCTGGAATTGCGGGTGATTCGTTTGGCACTCAAGGCCTACATCTCCGACGCCGGTTCCATCTCCGGCTTCGTCTCCGTCCCCGGCTCCGGTTGAGGAGCTTCAAGCACCGGGTGAGCCTTTGATACCACAAATTCCACCGTCAGCGCTGGTTGGCCCGAGTCCGGTGATGCCAGATCAGTACCCTGCGTTCCCTGGACCGGGTCAGGACCCCACGCATTATTTAAATGCTATGTACGGGGTGTTTTCGAGAGCCATGTACTCCACGGATGCACCTTTGGGTCCGATGGGTCCCATGGCCTTCAGTTTGGGGGTGCCTCAAGCCTATCCACAGGCCCCCTTCATGCCATTTTTTCTGGCGACGCGTCTTGACATCTACTGGTGCTGAGGACATCGCCGCCGCTCCCTTCTTCACTGGCTCCGGCTCGACCTCGTTCGACGCCGGATGTTCCTGTGGATCCACGTTCGACGCCGGCTCCGGCGCCGTCGGATTCGAACACGATGCTGCCGACGCCGTTTGTACGAATCCGGTCCAGGAGGGAAGCTCAAAGGGTGCTTGATGAGCGAAGGTACCTTCTGGAAGAAGGAGAGCTTGTGGAGTCTGATGAGGTTTTTGAAGAACTTAAAGAGGCTAGTGGATTGGATTTGTCTCCTGAGTGGGAGATTACTCCACCTTCCGATGAACCCTCGAAGGATGTGGCTCCATACCATGCAGTCATTAGGAAGGCAGCTGAACTGTTAGATCTTCAGTTGCCTACTACTGAATTTAAATCAAATATTCTAACAGAGGTACTGCATTCTCCTACTACAGTTTCAGAGCCATTATTGCCTTTTAATGAGACCATTATAGATCCTGTGATGGAGGTGTGGCGTAAGCCTTTTTCTGCTCCCGCAGTTTCTAAGACAGTTGCTAGCAGGTATAGGGCAGCTCCAGGGGACCCTGAGTTCTTAACATCACATCCATCACCTGAGAGCCTGGTGGTTCAGGCTGCTTGTTCAGGAAAATCTAAGGGTGCTTTTCCTCAGGTTCCAAGTGACAGAGAGGCTAAAAAGCTAGATCAGTCGGCCAAAAAGGTCTTTTCATCAGCCAGCATGGCCCTTAAATCAACTAATGCCACTTGCCTTTTGGGGCGCTATATTCATGGGCTCATGGACTCTGCAAAGAAACTGGCACCAAAACTATCTGATGAGGATAGGGTTGGCTTTAATGAGGTCTTGACGGATGCCCAGGCAGCAGCACGTCAGGTGATACAAAGTGGACTGGACACGGCGGATTCAGTGGCAAGAGTCATGAGGTCCTCTGTTGCCACTAGGAGGGGTGCGTGGCTGTAGTCTTCTGAGTTTTCCCCGGATGTACAGTCAACACTGTTGGACTTGCCATTTGATGGCTCTGGATTGTTTGGCAAAAAGGCGGATGCTGCTCTTGAACGTTTTAAGGAAAGCAAGGCTACGGCTAAGTCTTTGGGCCTTCAATCCTAGTCAAGGGGATCGTTTAAAAGATACAGGGGTTTCGGAAGGGCAACCTTTCGTTCCTACAGGCAGACCCAAACGCAACAGCAGCAACAACAGCAGAGTTCTCTGTATAAGGGATACAGAGGCAGAATCAGGGGTCGCACACATGGCCGTCAGCTCTCCTCCTCCTCCTCTTCCTCTTCCTCAGACCCTCCCACCACCGCAAAGCAGCCCTAGATCCGCCATTCTGGATCATGCTGGTCCTGTGGGGGGCCGGCTTACCCATTTTCTACAAGATTGGGAATCTGTTACTACAGATCTTTGGGTTCTAGATCTTGTAGAAAATGGGTCCGCCCTTCCCTTTCGGAAATTCCCTCCAAATTACCCTCCTTGTCAAGGGGCTTGCTCAGAGAACCACCGTCTTCTCCTACAGGAGGAAGTCCTGAAGTTACTACAGAAAGGTGCGATAGAGGTGGTTCCAGAGCAGGAGAGGGGTCAGGGATGCTACTCCCGGTATTTCCTGATTCCGAAAAAGGACGGCAGATTGTGTCTGATATTGGACCTCAGGATCTTGAATTTTTATCTGAGGCAAGAGAAGTTCAAGATGCTCACCCTTGCGCAGGTTCTTCAAGCGCCGAATCAGGAGGACTGGATGGTGTCGATCAACTTGCAGGATGCGTATTTTCACATCCCCATCCTGAAGTCGCACAGGAAGTATCTCCGGTTTACGGTAGGATCGCAACATTATCAGTTTGCGGTCCTATACTGCACCCCGAGTCTTCACGAAGGTGATGGCAGTGGTGGCAGCCCATCTCAGAAGGTCGGGGATTTCCGTTTTCCCCTATCTGGACGACTTGCTGATCACAGCGGAGTCGCCAGAGAAGGTGCTACATCATCTGCAGGATACAACTCAGCTGTTGTTCAAATTGGGCTTCTCGATAAACGTGCCCAAATCTCACCTGGTGCCCTCTCAGCGCAACCTGTTCATAGGTGCGGTACTGGACACTAATGTGTGTCGAGCATTCCCTCCTCCTCAAAGGACTCTCGACATACAGGAAATAATTCCTTTATTTTGCAATGGAGCGGTCGTTCCAGTCCTGAAGGTCCTTCGTCTGCTCGGTCTGTTTGCTTTCCTGCATTCTGTTGGTCAACCATGCACGCTGGCACATGAGGGCGCTCCAGTGGTGCCTCCGCAGGCAGTGGTATCAGCACAAGGGAGATCTCAGGGAGTCTGTGAGGATTCCGGAGAAGCTGCGGCAGATCTGTCTTGGTGGAACGTGAAGGGCAATCTGTCCCAAGGAAAGCCCTTCCATCTACCTCCATCGGTGGCCACAGTGATAACAGATGCATCCACTTTAGGGTTGGGTGCGCATCTGGGGGATCTGGAGGTCAAGGGACTTTGGTCTCCAGAGGAAAGTTTGCTTCACATCAACCTTCTGGAATTGCGGGTGATTCGTTTGGCACTCAAGGCCTTCCTCCCTTTCCTTCGCGGTCAGTCTGTTCAATTCCTGACGTACAACACTACCGCGATGTGGTATGTCAACAAGCAGGGAGGAGTGGGGTCTGTTTGTCTCTGCAGAGAGCCTCTGCGTCTATGGTCCTGGGCTCAGGACCATCAGATTCGTCTGATGGCAAATCATCTGGCCGGGGTGCTGAACGTACGTGCGGACAGTCTCAGTCGGCAGTTCTCCGCCGACCACGAGTGGAGGCTCCATCCGGAGGTGGTTTGTCACGTTTTTCGGACGTGGGGGACTCCTCGGATAGATCTATTTGCCACCTGCGAGAACGCGCACTGCCCGTCATTCTGCAGTCTCCAGTTTCCGATGCAGGGGGCGTTGGTGGACGCGTTTCAGTTGAGTTGGGACTCACGGCTCCTTTATGCGTTTCCTCCCATACCCTTGATTCCTCGGGTTCTGAGGAAGATTCGCCAAGACCGGGCCCAAGTTATATTGATCGCCTCGGATTGGCCAAGAAGGATGTGGTACACAGATCTTCTCCACCTCTCCTCGTGCCCTCCGCTCCGTCTCCCTCTGAGGGCAGACCCCCTTTCGCAATCGGAGGGGCAGGTTCTACACCCCCACCTCCAGAGCTTACACCTTCATGCCTGGAGATTGAACGGGGCAACCTGAATTCTTTTTCTCTCCCGCCTGATGTGGTAGATGTAATTTTGTCTGCCAGACGTAATTCCACCAAATCTATCTATTCCTATAGGTGGTCTAAATTTGTAATCTGGTGTGGAGAGAAGTCAGTTGATCCTTTGAGGGATCGTTTATCTGACATTCTGCAGTTTGCCCTTTCTCTCGCAAGGATTTGCTGTGGTTACTGTTAAGGGATATTTATCGGCTTTGTAGGCTTTCCTTTGCTTGCCAGATCAGCCGTCATTGTTCAAATCACCTATTGTTCTACGATTTCTAAAGGGCCTTACAGACAGGTTTCCTCCTACTTCCTTTATTGTGCCTCAATGGGACTTAAACCTTGTCTTGACTTATCTTATGGGTTCTCCCTTCGAGCCCTTACACAAATGTCCATTGAGACTGTTGTCTTTTAAGACGGGTTTTCTCATTGCAATCACCTCGGCAAGGAGGGTAAGTGAGCTTCAGGCTCTAAGTTCAAAACCCCCGTTTTTGACCATTCATGCTGAAAGAATGGTACTCAGGACCAGGGCTGCATTTCTGCCTAAGGTGGTAACTCCCTTCCATCTGGGGCAGTCCATTACCCTTCCTACCTTCTATCCTCTCCCTGAGCCTTCCAAGGAGGAGGAGAGGCTTCACCGTTTGGACCCTAAGAGGGCGGTGAGCTTCTACTTGGACAGGACAAAAGACTTTCGAGTTGATGACCAGCTCTTCGTGGGCTTTGTTGGCTGCAGGAAAAGCAGAGCGGTGCACAAGCGCACCCTTTCCAGATGGATTGTGTTGTGCATCAAGATATGCTATTCTTTGGCTGGTAAGGAGCCTCCAGAGGGTTTAAGGGCCCATTCCACTAGAGCTAAGTCTTCCACTTCGGCTTTGTCTAGAGGTGTTCCTGTGGAGGACACCACACCTTCGCAAAACATTATTGCTTAGACACCGAGGTGAGGAGGGACGGACACTTTGCTCGTTCCGTCCTTCAGGACTTTCTGGTATAGAAGGGTGGACACCCTCCTCCGGGAGTGGGGACTTCTGTGGGAATCTATTCACAAGGTGAGGAATCCACTGGCAGATGTATCCATCAGAAGTTACTTACCTTCGGTAACGCTTTCTCTGGTGGATACAGTATCTGCCTGTGGATTCCTCACTGACCCACCCTCCTCCCCGTTGTCCATCCTTCTATACCTACAATTCTATTAATGTTATTTCAAAATGTGTTTTGTTACTGACAAAGGCATTGTGTTATTTCTTTTGCCTTTCTACTTATTCTCCACACTGTGTGTGTTGATTTGTATATTATGCATTGTGTATACTGTGTATATTTTGCTGTCAGTCCGTCCGTGTGCCTCAAAGGCACGGAAAAAGGGCGGAACTGACATCATCACTCCGACGAGGTCTTCTTATGGAGCCGGTGACGTCAGCGGAGCCACGTGCGGAGCCGTGTCTCTGTGACGTCGACTTCGACCTCATCGGCGTGGACTGCTACAAAAGTTTCTGAATGTTGCTGGCGCAGGGGATATTCACAAGGTGAGGAATCCACAGGCAGATACTGTATCCACCAGAAAAAGCGTTACCGAAGGTAAGTAACTTGTTCTTCTGATGGATACATCTGCCAGTGGATTCCTCACCTTGTGAATAGATTCCCACAGCAGTCCCCACTCCCGGAGGAGGGTGTCCACTCTTCTATACCAGAAAGTCTAGGTAAGTTACTTGTTCATCTGGTAGAGACACGGTCTAGCTGCAGATTCCTTACCGACCCACCCGTCCTCCCCGCACTGCGGATTGGTTCTAGTGTCAAGGGCTTTTTCCTTTCAGGGCCCTAGTTGCCTTTTTAATACACCACGGTCAGTCACTTCATGGCTCCGCGCTTCTGGTGTGGAAAGTTGGGAAAACTACTGATGTTGGCACGCTGTAGTGGCAGTTATATTGATGACGCAGATGTCACGACAACGTCATGTGGAGTCGACCGACTCCACCTACAAGCATGCAGGGGTACTGCTATCAAAAATCTTCTGGATCCAGCCTGACGCCTGGAGGTTTAAAAGTAAGGGCTCTGCGGCTAGATCATGTCTCTACCAGATAAGGCGTTACGGAAGGTAAGTAAATTGTCCAACAAGGGCATGGTCTGAAATGCCCCATGGTAGAATATGTGAACCGTGCATGTGCAGAAGGTCTGGGGTTGGGAGCTGCAAGAAGTTAATGCGAGAAAGTGGCCCATGGGCTGCCAATGCATTCATGTATTCTCTGGTCTAGGGTTCCACACCTACTAGGTGCACATAAGCTCAGGACCCAGTTGGCTCATCCTTTCCCTATCCTTGATCCAGTCTCTGGGGTCCAGCGGGAGTCCAGTGGACCCAGAATGTCATAAAAATTCCCCTCTATGATTGTCCTTCCTTGGGGTAGAAGCAAGATAAGATCCCTGTGCGTCATTAATGTGGATGAGATCACCAGTGGTGGGATATATACACTCAGCAGATTATATTGAATCCCATCCGTCGAGCCTTGTAGTACCACATATCTGCCTAGGAAATGATGGGAGATCTGAGAGACCGCCAGTGGTTTGTGGAGCAGGATTGCTATCCCCCTGGAGCCACATGTAAATTCAGAGTAGTATACTCTGTTGTAGCCATATCTGGCCAGAAAAGTACCGTCGCCCCCCGGGAGGTGTGTTTCTCATAGCATCACTATCTTTGGGGCTTGGTGGTGTGAAAAGTGCATGACTGCGCCCTGTTGATGCGGTCCAGGAGACCGTTCACATTCCACATCAATACTGTGAAGGTGTTCATGGCGGCTTATGTAGTCTCAGTGCAGAGGGGTAACCTATTCCTCTTCTCTCCCTCCCTATGCTTTCCCCATGTAGAACCATGTCACCTGAAACCAACTCCCCAAATTTTGAACTGAGTGGGTACGTTGACCCTCACTCACTCCTTACCCGGTCCATCTTGGTCTCTGAGGGCTTTATGAAGGATACCATAGTGCTGGTGTACTATAGTTTGCAAGGTCAAACAGATAGTACCTTGCTTGTACAGTCTGTCCCCCAGGAGTGAGGTCTATCTTAGAACTCTAGGTTTTCTCACTCAGGATGCTTAGACGCTGGTGGTGGTTGGTTCGTATGAAGTGGTTGCTGTTCTATCAGCCAGTTCCATGCCTCCATCGAAGACCTGAAGAACTGAAATGAAACTGTGTGGGTCACCCACGGCTTTGCTGGAAGTAGGAGCATATGTTGTAGATCCATATATCCAGGTTTTGTTATACATGGTCGAATGATTTCTGTTGCAGTTTTGCTTGTTAAGTATTGTCTGGGAAAATGTTCACACATCTAGACTGATACGAGAGTTGCCCCTCCCCGCACCCACACACGGTTACATCTCTGTGCCAATAATTCAAAACTTTCTTTACCATTGAACGAGGCTTGGCCCTGCTGGGGGTTTTTGTGCCAATGACCTATGAGTTTGTGCAGTGGTGAAGCATGGGAATAGTTGGTCAGTATCTATCCATCATTTAACCATTGCTCCAGAAACAGTTCACAGGGGTGTGGAATTTAATGAAATGTCTACTTGTCCATGGGGCAGGTTGCTTCATAATTCTGAATGGCTCTGCCGGTTGTGGTCACATGAGCACAGACCTTGCATGAAACGAAAATGTGCACCCAAGCATGATTAGGAGTGGCACTACAAGACTACTATTGAAATACAATGTTTAGTTCTTTTGTCTTTTTTTTCTCCTAACAGACAGAATTTTTTCATTTACAGAAGAAGGGGGATAAGTATTCGCCCCACTGTGATGTAATAATTTTTATTGTCACTTAACGTCAAATGTTAATGGTGTTCACGAAGGAGACAGCTATCTGTACCTTCACAAATCAATACATAGGTCAACATAGTTTGTTTTGAACAATCCAGGGAGGGAACTTTGTTGTGCCCTGACGAAAGCCCCGGACCAAATTTTTGGGCATCTTTTTGCGGGCTGAAACATGTTGGCAATTTCGTAGGGTCTTAGGACCATAACCTCTGAAAAGGCCCGATTTTACTATATGTTTTAATATCCACTCCATCCCCGCTATTAAAGGGATACCTGGGGCAGTAGTAGGATTTTTAATCTTTATATCCCCCTGGCCTACATCTCCTAAGAGTTCCCTGAAAAATGGTCGAGCCCACCCAGACCTTTAGGAGTCTGGGTGAACCCGATGATGAAGCATGACACCAATAGGGTGTGTGAGGGTTAAACAACAAAAGGAATTATTTCCTTTCCGCAACAGCGGGATATACCACCATTAGGAGTTCTAGAGGCTTTAGAAGCCATCTTGGGTCTGGATGCAATTTTGTGAAGAGAAGTTTATACTTGGGAGTAGGTATCCATACGTCTACCTTTCTTACCCCTTGTGGTGATAGTTGGTTTTCCCGCTGTCACCCATTGATTATAGTACTTAGCAGCGTACAGCTGTGGGGTATTGGATAATTTCCACATTTAATATTACTATAAGTGCGCACATATAATACAAATAAAAGAAGATTAACCTGCCTGTAATCACCTCCTTAGAGTTGAAACCACTGAACTGTATGTACATTGAGCTAACAGCATACATCAACATGGCTGAACAACTAGGAATAGGATATTTGGATGATATCTCATCTGCTATTCTGGCAGGTCCATCGTTGTTACCAGACACTAACATAACCCAATGCCTAGGTCAATACCAAAGCTGGGATGAACTTAAAGAATTAAAACGTAATCACATGAGGACCCTAATCCACGGGGCCATTATGACTGAATATTTAAGAGGTAATGCAGCCCTGAATGGTCTGCTAGTTACAAATGAACCCCGTATCTTTTTAGATGATCCCATCTTTAGAAAGGAGTGGTCCCTTATCGCGTGGCGATGTACACGCGATTGGTTGATCCTTATTATTAACATGGCCAAACGACTATCTGAGGCACTCCTTATAAATATAAAGACAAGTGAGGACGCCTTGAACACCCAAATTAAGATCACGGTGGATAAAAAGAAACTAGAGGAGGTGAACAAGGCGATTACTGAGCATAAAGAATTCCTGATGCAGATTAAAATTGATAAATTACAGAAGGATCTTAAAAAGGTCTCTCACGAGAAAGTGTACCCGTATATACGGGATGATTACAAAAAACAACCGGATAGCAACACGGGGTCCTCAAATAGAATTGACTCAGGCTCATCCTATTCGGACCAAGATGAGCGGTCCAGTGACAATTCCAACAAAAGCTGACGAGGCAGACAACAAAGACAAAGAAGAGGGGGATACAATCAAGGGTACCCCCCACAACCTTTTCCCTGGCAAGGTGCGTACGATCCACCAGCCTTCCAGGGACCACCTTTGTTTTTTGGCATGCCCTTCTACCAGCCCAACCAAAACCAACAATATTTTTTAGGACGGGGCGGTTGAAGAGGAAGACGTACAAATCGAAGTGTCCAATGGGAAGAGGACAAACGGATGAACACACAAAGCAAAACGAAATATCATGTAGCAGGCCTGAGCTCAAAGTAGACCTGGTGGTCAATCTCACAGATGAGGTACTTACCACAGCAGAACTCATGGTGCTGAATAATGGTTTGGGTTTTGTTCCCCCTTCACATATGGACGAGTTCAAAACACACTGTGAATTTTAGAAAGATCCGTGTGAAAACATTTTTTAGCGAACAACTACCACAAGAAAAGAACACCGGATACACGACATTACGGGAAAAGTCAAACTTTCAACCACCACTATCCTTGATGCCACCTGAGGTTATAGCCTTTGAACAGGCGGTCAATAAAGAAATTGAGTCACTTAAACCGAATTACAATACATTCAATAACCTCAGTAAGATTGAACGAAATGCCCTTGAATAACTGGGCCAACGGAAGGACCTAGTCATTAAACCTGCCGACAAGGGGGGAGCTATAGTACTACAAGGGGTAAATGCTAATAGATCAACTTGCATCTCCCTCCTTTCTGATGGCCGGCACTATAGGAAGACCCACTGAGACCCTACCTCATGTTTGCAAAAGACCATCACCCAGATCACGAAGGACGCATTTGAAAGGGAATGGATTTCCAAAAATGAAAAAGAGTTTTTGAACAAAAAAGAAACAAGAACATCAATATTCTACACAATCCCAAAAATACACAAGGGGAAGATCCCACCCCCGGGGAGACCAATTGTGTCTGGAATAGGTTCAGTGCTTGAACCACTCTCACAATATACCGATTTTTTTCGTACGTCCCTTGGTCCCAGGAATAAAATCCTATGTCAGAGATACAAAGCACCTTCTCAACATCCTGACAGATGTCCAGTATGACCCATCAGTGGAAACTATGCTCTGTCTAGACGTTGAAGCACTGTATACAAGTATTCCTCAAGAGGAGAGCATCCAAGTAATACAAACCATACTAAGACAAACTGACTGGCCCTGGAATGCACCAGTGAAATTCATTGTGCGACTCATCAGGATTGCCCTCACAGAGAACATTTTCAGGTTTGAGGATCAGATGTATTTACAAATCCGCAGTTCCTTTGTCCCTAGTATTGCCTGTCTCTATATGGGATATATAGAAGAGGAATACATATGTAATAACAACCCATTTGCGGACAGAGTACGTAAAGGGCTATGGTACATTGATGACATTTTTGTCATCTGGCATGGAGATGACAACAGCATCAAAGACTTCATGACATGGATCAACAACATTAATCCATTTCTAAGGTTCACCAGCACTAGTAATAACATGAGTGTGTCTTTTTTGGACATTAATATCATGGCCAAAGATGGGAAACTTGAAAGTTCACTCTATAAAAAACCTAACGATCGCCTTTTGCATTTCAACAGTGTGCACCCTCGCTCCTTAAGAGAAAACCTCCCGGTTGGACAATACCTAAGAATACGAAGGAACTGTTCTAGTCTACAGGATTATAACAATGAGGCAAAAGTACTGACAACCAAATTGGAGGAAAAAGGCTACCCAAAAAAAGTGATTGAACAAGCAAGAAAAAGATCACGTAACACACCCCGGGAAGCATTACTACAAACAAATACAAAGAAAGAGAACGCAGCGCTCATTTGTGTTACTACAAATATGAAATGAAATGAAAATTTTATTTGCATAATTAATTAAAATTGTTACAAAGTTCGCAATAAAAACAAAAATAAAATTACAGGTGAATAAGAACGTTCTCTTTTTTTTTTTTTTTTTTTAAATGATGCTGAAAATGATTACTCTTTGCTTTTGCAAAAGGTACTTCTACTGTCCAGAGGTTAAGAAGTCCCCAGTGGCCCCCCGTCTGTTAGGCCGTCATGTTCTATTAATACTAGGCATTTTTTTGCTTCTTCCAGGAATTTAACTCCACGGCAAGCCAAGATTATGGAGGAGCCACTGAGCCAACATGTGAGTGCCTGTCTGCAGGATCGAATGTTTAACACGTTCAGGATAGGTTTCAATAAAAATCGTCTCTGGTTTATCAGGGCCGGGCATGTACAGAAGAGATGGACCAAAGTTTCTGTATGATACCCGCAAAGGCGGCATTGTTTCGTCTGGTGCAGCTGTTTCCAAGGTGGTTGTAGGTCTTTTGAGACATGCATCCCCATCCGATAAGTCATAAATACTTTTTTGAGATGACCATTGAAGTGGGATGCTAAATAAGGCAATGGTTTTAAAGATGTAAAAGAGTTCATAATAGTCCACCCGTGCCGACGTTTTGCCAGTGTCTCTTTATCCTCCGTAAATGATTTCCTTTTTGACGCCACGTTGGCTAGTTTACTTAACGTAGCCTTGTCTGACCCTGATTTCCAGACTGATTCTAACACCAGCTTTTCCACACAGTGTTTCAGATATTGTCCCCAAATAGACGGCTTTTCAGATTCCCCACGTTTTTTTATTTCCTCCCAGCTTAGCCAATCCAATGTTTCTAAGTGAGCAGTTCGAAGTTTATTACAAAGTTTCACGAAGCTGCTCATACTCCGGTACTTCTGATTTTGTAGACCAAATTCAAGCCTGACTTGGGCGGCTGAGGCAGATTTAGGCAGGTTGAAGACCGCTTTATAAATTTTGGTCTGTAAGTTGTTTAGAAAATCGGCCTCCTTCCCACACCATGTAACCAAGCCATACGATAAGGTCGGCATTATCTGTGCTGCCATCACTTTTAATTGGTGACTATAATTTGGACAGTCCATTTGACCTTTTAGGGAGCGGTGGGCAAAAATAAGGGATTGTGCCTTTGTTTTTAATGCTGTTTTATGATCATTGTATTTTCCTCCTTTTGTTATTGTTAGTCCCATGTACTTATAGTTCTCTTGTGCCGTCCATTTGTATTTTAATCTATTCGGGTCAACCAACCGGACCACTTTTGTTTTTTCTTTGTTTAGTTCCAAGCTTTCCCTTTTTAAGTACGATGTTAATTTGTTGATGGCTCTTTGTAAACCGATTGGGGTTTTACTCAGCAAGACTATGTCATCAGCGTATTGTAAATAATGAATTGGGTTGTTTACCAAGTGGGGAGGATGACTATCTACTGATTCAATCGCAATTGTAAGGTCTGCAAGAAAGAGATTAGAAAGAGTGGGGGCTAGAACACAGCCTTGTTTTAGACCTTGGTGTGTTTGAATACTCCCTGTTGTACTACCTCCATTTCCCAGTTTCACCTTTGTCCACGTATTTTGGTATAAGGCTTTGATGGCTATTAAGAGCTGGTGTGGCAGCCCCCAGCTCTCCAACTTGCTCCATAGGCGCTCTCTGTTTACTCGGTCGAAAGCGGACTTGATATCGATAAAACAAGCATACAATCGAGTACCTTTTCCTACGGCTTGATCTATTAGAATTGCCAGACAGGTTAGGTTCGTTGTTGTTCCCATTTCTTGCCTAAATCCTGTTTGAAATTTTGGCATGATCTTTGTTTCTAAGATCCAAGCTTATAGTTTTGATAAGATGCAAGGGGCATACAGTTTAGCCTCTACATCTATTAGGGATATCAATCTATAGTTTGAGGGGTTTCGATGGTCACCGCGCTTAAAAATGGGATGGATGATGCTCCCTTTCCAGGACACAGGTAGCTCTACAAGTTTGTATATTTGATTAAACAAAGGTGTTAAAATCTCCGACCACAGGTCCGGGTCGTGCTTAAAGATTGCGTTTGGCAGCCCGTTGGGTCCTGCTGCCCCCTCTATCTTTAATTTTAAGATTATCGTTCTTAGTTCTTTTTTGCTGGTTAAATAATCTAATTCTGTTAACCCGTTCTCCAGGTTTTCCTGCACGAATTCCCCGTTTTTGGTTTTATTCTCTCCTTTTAATTCCTCCATGTGGTCCTTCTCTGCCCCAGAGTTGTTGTCGTGACCTGTCTCCGTTTTGCTATATAGAGTTTGCACGTGTCTGATCCAAATGTCTGCTCCGACCCCGGCTTCCTGTTGAAGTTTAAACCCTTGATTAAGATCATTTATAATACCCCAAAAATCCCGGCTATTCGGATTTTTTCCCGAAATTAACAACTTATGCCAAATGGATTCTTTGTATGTATATTTTGCAGCTGCCAGTGCCTTCCTGTAAGTGCTCCTTGCTCTCCTCAATTTAGATATGTTTGCCGCAGTTCCCAATGTTTTTTGAATTGCCAGGGCCCGGACCTCCTTAGCCACTTTTCTTTTTTTTGCTCTGAGATCCATGTTGAACCACGGCTCCTTTTTGTTATAAAAGATTGTGTGGTTCCCTGAACTTGCTGGGAACTTAAGTTGCAAGACCTGAATCGTTTGTTCCCAATTGGATACTCGGTCCTCCTCCTTTTGGGTTCCAAAGTTAGCCATCTGTTCTTTGACTGAGGCCGTGATTTTACCCAGACCCTCACCGCGCCATTTTAATTTTTTCAGATTAAACTTTGATGCGTGTTGCAATAGAGAGGTCATTGTTGGCGCCATACTTGGTGCAGAATTCATACTTATAATTTGAGGAAGATGGTCACTTTCAGCTCGATGTTCTATACCAAACGCTTCGATGCTTGGGATTAACTCATCACTTACTATGGTATAATCAAATATTGAGTGAACCCTGCCACATAAATATGTGGCGGCTGCCGGCCTGTCCCCCTTAAGATTCCCATTTAATATTGATAGGCCGTGGTCATTAAGGCTGGATACTAACTGTTTCCCTACATTGTTTGCTTTTATCATCACCTTTGCCTTGTTTTGGTCGATAAGGACATTATTGAAATCACCGGAGATTAACAGTGGGTATTGTGCATAAGTCCTTTGCAAGAACTTAATAAGTGATAACAAGGTCACATGTTTTTCTTTTTGTGACTGTCTGTCGGGATGGATATAGACATTAAGAATTATCAATTTCCAAGGTTCCATGCCCAGTGACTGATTTTCGATACTTCTGATCACTTGGACCCACTTCAAGCCCACGTCAATCTCCTCAGATGCCCAATTGAATTTAAGGGTTACGTATGTCGAGAGTCCACCACGAGGGTGACCATACGTGGAGAGGCTTTCTGCATATATTTGGTGTTCTTGGAAGCTTGGAATTGGTGTTGATGCTAATTTCCAGGACTCCTGTATCAAAATTATGTCGTGTCGTAGGAAAAAGGCTTGGGTTTCATAGTCATGGGCCATTTCTCGAAAGCCATGCACATTCCACGAACAGATTAAAACTATGGGCTTCTTTATTGCTTTCTGGCAGGGCTTCAGGTTCCGTGAAATTTCTGTAGAATTCAGAACGGGGTTAGGTAGCTTTGTTACTCAAGACAGTAGGAATCCAAGACCAATCCATTCTGTCTACGTGAGGGAGATCAATTGCTTGTGCCTTACGAGATGTACTAGAAGGCTCTGGCGTAAAGCCCCTGGTGCCACGTAAACAGATGGATGTTTGGCCTGTGCTTTCTTGCCCCTTTGTTTGTTCCCGTGTGCTAAATTGTAATGGATATGGGTACCTCGGGCGCGTGTGGCGCGTTATGGAAATTCCCCAAGTTTCAAACTGAGGTCTTGCAAGATATATCCTGTCTACTAGATCCTTTGAGGCCCAGGTTGTAACTGTTTCTTCTGTATCTGTTTTGTTTGCGTTTTGCTGGAATTCCACAGAATAAAGATCCTGGGAGGTAATACCTTTTAGGTTCGATACTTCTTTAAACAGTGTTAACAGGTTGCCAAGGTTCAGGATATACTGTGTGCCCCTTGTCGAATAATCCGGAATAAATGTTAATTTTAGCTCGTATGGTTCTGAGTGCTTCCTTCCAACCTTGAGTTTTGTTTCTGTTTTACGAGGAGTAGGGTTACAAGGTTGTAACCTGGTACTGACAGACTTGATCAGTTGTTGTTCTTGCTCATTCTGTACGGCCTCAGATATAACTGCTTGATTCTGTATAAGGGCTGTATTCTTTGTCTTCAGTCGGGGCATGCTATGCTCCCTTTGTAAAAAAGAGCATTTACGTTCTTTTTCCAGGACAGTAATTCGCAGGGGGGTTAGCACTATGGTATTTACGAGTGCTACTGCTGCACCGCATTTTACGTATGTGTTTCTTTCAGGAAATGTAAGTAATTGTTGCTCACTGGAAATTTCTGTTACTGGATTTGAAAACTCTTTGTGGCTATTTTTGTAGCCGGACTGTTTATTACCGAGGTTCGTGTCATGTCTTGCTCCTCGTGCACTCCGTATTCACCCCCTTTTGGTGGTTTGGGTTCTTTACGTTCCCGCACTTGTACTAAAGAATGATGGTTTGTTCTTGTGACCTCTTTACATTCATCGCCCTTGGGTAAGTGCGGGCTTAGACTGACTCCTGGTCTGGAGCCTTCTCCCCTTTGTGTGAATAATGAGATTAGTTTGTCAGTTGGGTCTGGTAAGGGACCCTCACCACCTGTTGACCCATTCAAAAGGTTCGAATTGTTTCCGAGATGGAATTTATTACAAATAATTCATCTTCAAACTCCATCAAAAGAATCATACAGAACCATTGGCGCATTTTGACATCTAATAAACGGAACTTTGAGAAACCTATGTTTTCTTTCAGGAAAAACAAGACTATTAGAGATAGGTTAATTCATACAGATAACTGGGAACCAACAGTAGACACTCAAATGACACTATGGAACCAATCACCTGTACAAGGCCATTTCCCTTCTGGAAACTGTACGGTTTGCCCATTTACTAACCACACTAAGAACATTGACCTGGGCATTCGAGAAAAATGGGAGCAAATTGTAAGACAGCTAATGTGGTTTACTTGATCGTCTGCCCATGTAAACTGAAATATGTTGGAATGACATCACGCAAGGTCAAACTCCAAATTGGAGAACATAGGAGCTCAATCAGACGTGGAATAATTGCTACCAAATTAACAGCACATTATGTGGAGTACAAACACAATGATAAAGACTTAGAATGGACAGTGATTGAGAAAGTTAATGATGGCCCCAATATCACTAAAAGACTCCTTGAACGTGAACAACACTGGGTATATAGATTGGGGACAGACAAACAAGGTTTGAATGATTCCATACCTTGGAATGCCTTGAAATGAGATAAGTATTACCTTAACGAACATGATTGTGAGTATATATAGAAGTACAACACAGAAGATCTATTGGTTAATGCATGTCTGAATTACAGATATTATCATCAGTAAATATGGTGTATGTCTGCATTGTTACTCTTTTCGAACTTTAATAATTTCAATGGCCCATTTTTCCTGCAGCCCTTGATATATCGATTATTGCTGGTTTAAAGACAACCAATGATGGGCACTGTATATAGGATTTTGGAATTCCCATTTAATATTTTAGGGCTCCATATATCGGATTCCAAGCTGTAGACACAATACATCATGTCCGTAATTTCTGCTCATAATGACGATACTTTTATATACCGCTTTCGAATTGCGACTTTTCTTTGCAGTGAAAATACACGCACATATGTACTATCTCCTTGGTCCCGAGATACTTGTATAAAGTTTTCTCTCTTTTTAAAAAAAAAAAAAGTCGTCAATAAACTACATTAGTTGTATATTGAACTACAAATCCCTGATATCATATTTGAATGGGTTTATCACGCACCGGAAGTGACGTTCCTTTGTGAGCGCCAGTTCCTCTTATCCCGCCCACACGCCGACGGCTACACAGAGTCATTCGTATTTAGAGGGCAGTTGCGAACAACAAAATGCGCATGCCAGGGATCGCTGATACCTAATAGGTATAACACCGGGCAGGACCTGTAAAAGAAGTAAGTTGGGAAACGCTGGCACAAAACGATAGAGACGGGGTAAAGGGTTTCTTTAATTAAAATCCTAACGAGATTAGTGTCTCATTTCCCTGTGTTTTTTATGAGGAGCACATGACTACAAGGCTACCCTATCTCGAGACACGCCAATTCCTCTCTAATTGGGTAAGGACGATCGAGTGAGTGAATTGAAAAACATTTCATGATTGATATTTATTGCATACGAAATACTGATGTATGGGAATGAATGTTTGAGCATATATACCACGAAGTGATATCTGACTGCAATTTATGATACAAAAGGTCGCGAACGGTTTTTAGAATCACGGAAATCTTCCTGGCATACATGAGCTCACAGTCGTGGTACAGATGTGTCACGAAATGTAGTGGTTGTAACGCAGTTGGTGATGTCTAAACAGGCTTTTCTTCTTTAACGAATATTATTGGTGTCATTTTGATATTGCGCACATCACTGAAGTTGGGTGTTTTGGATTAACTTAATTCTGAATGGCTCTGCTGGTTGTGGTCACACGAGCACAGACCTTGCATGAAACGAAAATGTGCACCCAAGCATGATTAGGAGTGGCACTACAAGACTACTATTGAAATACAATGTTTAGTTCTTTTTTCTTTTGTCTCTTTTTTTCTCTTAACAGGCGGAATTTTTTCATTTACAGAAGAAGGGGGATAAGTATTCTCCCCACTGTGATGTAATAATTTTTATTGTCACTTAACGTCAAATGTTAATGGTGTTCATGAAGGAGACAGCTATCTGTACCTTCACAAATCAATACATAGGTCAACATAATTTGTTTTGAACAATCCAGGGAGGGAACTTTGTTGTGCTCTGACGAAAGCCCCGGACCAAATTTTTTGGCCTCTTTTTGCGGGCTGAAACATGTTGGCAGTTTTGTAGGGTCTTAGGACCAGAACCTCTGAAAAGACCCGTTTATACTATATTTTTTAATATCCACTACATCCCCGCTATTAAAGGGATACCTGGGGCAGTAGTAGGATTTTTAATCTTTAAATCCCCATGGCCGGGGGGAGGAGCCTAGCGCGCAACCAAGATGGCCGCGTAGGCTTACGGCTCCCGAGGGCCTCCGCAACCTCCCACTTCTATCCTGACTTAATCCTGGTTTATTTGACGGGCTTTTGCAGATGAACTTGCGCTGAGGTGTCACCCGTTTTCCGAATTCAGATCGGACGCCGGGACCCGGAATGGTTGCACTCCGAAGTTTGCGGCCTGCTCTTGCCTTGGTCCCGATCTCGAGCTGGTGAAGTGCCCGGGTACGAAGTGAACAACAGCGGCTGGCTGGGCTTGCCCTGCCACGGACCCTGCACTTTCACTTTCGTTTTCAAGCTTGCTCTCTGATATCGGCCGAGAGACTCTGGTGTTTCAGAGGGGCGCGGACGGCGAAGTGTCTGGCCTGACTTTCGGATTCTACATGGGCTGACTGTCGGCGACGGCTGTGCTCAATTGAATTAGCTACCTGGTCCCCCTTTTTTCCTGGTGCGGGCGGGTGCCGGCCTTGGTGGCCTCTGGACGATGGCGGCGAGACTAGACGGAGACAAGTCGAAACCCAAGTCAACCCGGAGGGGTGCCTATACCCAGGTCAATAACATGGATCGATATGCGCAGGCTAAGGGATCCCCTGGTGGCTCGCATAAATCGCCTGAGAGGTCTAAGGAGGTCTCCGGCCCATCGTCGGAATTGACCCTGCTTGACGTCATGGGCGCCATTGAGGAGATGAAGACCGCTGTGGGTCAGCAGTTTGATACCCTGGCTCATAAACTGGACGCGGTCCTGATCGATGTGAATTTGGTCAGGGCAGACCTGTCCAAAACTAACGAGCGGGTCGACTCCTTGAGTCAAGCGGCGTCGAGTCTAACTGTGGACGTGGCCGCCCTGCAGACGGAGGTCCGTAGGTTGCGGCTAGCCAGTGATCTGACGGACCGTCGACTTGAGGACTCTGAAAGCAGGGCTAGACGGAACAATGTTCGTATCATTGGAGTGCCGGAAAGATAGGAGGAATCTGCTGCGGATCTCTTTGTTGAGGACCTGGTGACCAATCGTCTCGCGCCTAAGGGACTGAGCAAGTTCTTTGCGGTGGAGCGGGCCCACAGGATTCCGGGTGGTGCGCCCAAGGTGGGTGCTCCCCCGCGGCCTATAATCGCCCGACTCTTTAACTTTCGGGATAGGGATGCTATCCTTCAGGCGTCGAGGGTTTCCGGGCCGCTGAAGTTTGAGAACTCCAATGTCAGCTTTTACCCGGACTTCACGCAAGCGGTCCAGAAACAACGGCTGGGTTTTTTGGGTGTCAAACGGCGCTTGAGGGACATGGAGCTGAAATATGCGATGTTATTCCCGGCAAAGCTGCGGGTTGAGTTCAAGGGTCGTTCCCACTTTTTCGACCGGCCGGAGGCGGTTGGAGACTGGTTGGATGCCCTGCCTCGGGGACAGGATCGAGACAGTCGGATGGCGGAGAGCGGACGGGATTTGGTGGAGCAGGATTAGAACTTGGTTCCTGGTGATGGACTGAACTGGTGACGTTTTGTACCTTGGCTCAACTGGACCCTAGATTGGCACAATATGCCCTCCAAATGCCCGGGGGTTGTGGGGAGCTTATTGGGGTCCTTTCCTCCTTCTGGGGTTCTTTTTGTGGTATGTGTTAGGGCGACAGGCACACTGCGAGTTGGGGGGGCTGTTTGGGCTCAAGCAGGGGTGCAGGGAGGGGGGAGTTGTGGTTTGGGGATTGTGGGGGAGGGGGGTTGTTGGGGATTGTTTGTTTGTTTCGCAAGGCAATGTGAAGTTCTCTGCTGACTTATCCGGGTTGTGCTTTCCGGGATGTGGGTATCATGCACGGGAGTGGGATGGGGGGTAGGGGATTGAGAATCCTTTCGTGGAATGTGAATGGACTTGGGGACAGGATCAAGCGCGGGGTGGTGTTGCAGTTCTTGAAGCGGATTTCGCCCGACATTGTTTTCCTGCAGGAGACACATTTGATTGGGAACTCCTTCCATGCCCTAAATAGGAGGGGCTACCGCCTTGCCGCTCACTCTGGTTTCACTTCTGGCTCTAGGGGAGTGGGCATTTTGGTTAGGGCCTCTCTCCCATTGGAAGTTGATGAGGTGCTTCACGATGATAGGGGGCGCTATGTGGCACTGGTGGGGAGATGGGAGGGTAGGACTATCTCGCTCGTCGCTGTGTACGTGCCTCCGGGGTTGCAGACGGCTACATTTGCTGATTTGGGGCGTTTGGTCCTGGGACTCCCTGGGAGGGTTTTGGTGTTGGGGGGTGACTTTAATGCCGTTGTCTCCGGGTTGGAGGACCGTCACCCCCCCAGGGATCTCCCTAGGGCTCAGGCCTGGTTGGGTGGCTTTTTGGACACTTTGGGACTTGTAGATTGCTGGAGATTGATGCACCCGGGTCAGGCGCAGTATACCTTTCACTCGGGGGCCCATGGGAGTCTCTCGAGACTTGATCACATGCTTATGCCAGCGATCCAGGCTGGGATGATTGTGGAGGTGCGTCATTTAGCCCGAGGTATTTCTGATCATTCCCCTATATGGTTGCAACTGAAGGTTGTCCCTGGGGCAGAGGGGAGAGTGGCACCCATTAGCCCCTGGTATCTACGTAACCCTAAGATCCGCGCGGAGCTGGTCAAGTCCACTGATCACTACTTCAATGATAATGTGGGGTCGGTGCCGTCGGCCGTCTCCCTATGGGAGGCTTATAAAGTGGTGATCAGGGGGCAGGCCCTGTCCCTTATCTCCCATGCTAAGAGGCGTGAGAGAGCGGAGGTGGTTCGCCTGGAAACTGAAATAGCTGAAATGGAGGAGGACTTGGAGCGGGGAGTTACTGATGAGAAAGTGCATGTTCTCAGCCTCAAACAATCAGATTATAGAGCGCTAGTCACGGAAGCCGCTAAAGGGATGAGAAGAGAGCAGCAAGGACGACTGTATGATGTGGGGGACAAGGCCGGAAAGTTGATTGCTTGGTTGGATAAGAAGGAGAGAGCGAGCAGGGTGGTGCCCGTTGTGGAGAGAATGGAAGGAGTGCGTGTGACTGACCCGGTGGAGATCGTTGACTGCTTCGCGGCTCATTTCCGCGGGGTATACTCTCCGGTATCTGTGCGTTCGGAGGAGGATTCTCATCTGTTGCTTAGAGACATTGCATTGCCAACCCTATCGGAGGCTGATGCAGTATTGATGGAGGTGAAGTTGTCGTCAGATGAGATCGCTCTGGCCACTCGCTCGATCGCATCGGGTAAAGCGGTGGGTCCTAATGGTCTTCCCATCGAACTATATAAGTTGCGTCCCGATAAGATAGCGCCGCATCTTCGGGACATGTTTTTCGCGGCACGTGCGGCGGGCTTCCTCCCCCCTGACCAACGCCTCGCCAACATAGTTGTGATACACAAAGAGGGGAAGCCGCGAGATCGCTGCGCCTCCTATAGGCCCATTTCGCTACTGAACGCAGAACCCAAAATTCTGGCTAAGGTATTGGCTAATCGACTGGCTCGGGTCGTGGGCGACTTGATTCATCAGGATCAGTCCGGTTTCATACCTCATCGGAACACTGCTCTAAATTTGAGGCGGTTGCACGGCGTGCTGGCTAGAGCGGAATTTATACGTGAGCCGGCCATCTTGGCATCTTTAGATGCTACTATGGCGTTCGACACTTTGGAGTGGCCATATATTTGGGCCGTGTTGGCGAAATTTGGGTTCGGCCCTGAATTTATTGGTTGGGTAAAATTACTATATGCTGACCCTCTGGCTCAGGTGGTGGTGAATGGTAGGGTGTCGGCTCCCTTCGCACTGGGGAGAGGTACGTGGCAGGGATGTCCATTATCACCCCTTCTCTTTGCACTTTCTTTGGAGCCTCTCGCCGCCTGGTTGCGTTGGGAGCCGTCGTTGCGAGGCATTAGATGGACGCCGGAGTTTGAAGACCGTGTCTCCCTTTACGCGGATGATATCCTTCTGTATCTCACCTCTCCCCGACAGTCGCTGATTGTATTGGTGGACGTACTGAATTCCTTTGGTCGCAACTCCGGCCTGGTCATCAGCTGGGCCAAGTCGTGTGTTTACGTCCTCTCGGGTGAGGCCCCCCTCCTGCCACGGGATTGCCCTATCCAGATTGCTACCCTGGGGTTCAAATATTTGGCAATCTTTATCTCACTGGATCCCGCGGTCCGCTATGAGCGAAACCTTCTCCCTCCCCTCCAGCGATTGAAGGCCGACGTCGCGAGGTGGCGACGGCTTCCGCTCTCGCCACTTGGACGGGCGGCATTGTTTAAAATGATGTCACTACCTCGCTTCTTGTACGCTTTGCAAAATACTCTAGATGTCGTGCCAGCCCGTTATTTCCGGGAGGTGGAGGGTCTTCAGCGCCAACTGTTTTGGGACGGGCGGCCGCGGATTGCTCTCGCCAAGTTGACGCTCCCTTGGTACGATGGGGGGGTCGCCTTCCCCGATATTAAACGATACTATTGGGCGTCTCAGTTGGCGGCGGTGAACCACGGGATATACGGTCCTGCCTTGAATCCGGCCTTCGAGATGGATACATTTCTGCTCCCGGGTGGGGACTATAATAGAGCGCTGTACTCGGCGACTCCGGGCACGCGGTTGACAGGACCCACGCAGGTTGCGGTACGTGTGTGGCACGCGGCGAATGCTGCGATGGGGTGGAGGGATCGCTTGACTCGGGCGACGCCGTTGTATGCCTCTGAGCGGTTGGGCTGTTTGTGGAGATCGAAAGGCTTTGAGAAATGGGATATGATTGGTATATGTAAGGTGGGTGATCTTTGGGCGAAGGGGTCTTTCAAAACGTTTGAAATGCTTAAAACTGAATATAAATTAAACGATAGAGAGTACTTCCGGTATGCTCAAGTCTACCATGCGCTGTGTTCGGTTTTTCCAGACGTTGCTGCTATCCCCGAGTACTCCCCACTGGAGGATAGAGTGTTGGATGGCTACGTGCCCGACAGCACTATTTCTCTGATTTATAAGAAACTCATTAATGATCGCGCGGACTTGCTGCTCCGTCTGCGGGACGCTTGGACAGGCGATGGCTTGGAACTGGACGACGAGGACTGGGTATCAGCGGTGGCCTCCCCGAAAGAGGTGGCGATCCCGGCCCGCTTACGATTCGTACAGCTGAAGATCCTTCATAGAGTGTATGTCACGGGGCCCGGTTTGCTGCGTATGGGTTACTCGATGGATGGACAGTGTAAGCGTGGATGTGGCCTGTCGGGTACCTTTCTCCATATCTTATGGGAATGTTCGGAGGTTGTGCAATTTTGGAATGGTATCCACACCGTAATGGAGGAGGTCACGCACGTTGCTCTGTTGCCAGAGGCTAGGAGGTACTTGTTGAATGTCTGGGAACCGAATGATTGTAATGCGGCACAGACGCAGTGGGTGACCTTGGGGTACATGGTGGCTAAGCGTAACATTGCACAGCTGTGGGGCTCCCCGAGGCCGCCCACGATCGAGGAATAGAAGGAGAATATGGACTGGTGTATGTTTAGGGAAAAGACGGTGTATGTGGCGAGAGGCGAGCCAGGGAAGTGGGCTAAGGTATGGGGTCCATGGAATTTATATCGAGGACGTATCTGCACCCCGCCTCTGCCATTAGAGATCGATATTGCTTTGTCCCCCTAGCCACGCATTCCGCGGGATGGTGTGAGATGTGTTCCATGCTTTGTTCTCCCGTTGCCCCCCTCTACCGCTTCCAGACAAGACCTGCTTTGGACACTGTACGTTATTCCCCCTCCTGGGAAGAGCACGCTGCTATTTCAGACTCTCATTGCCTTGAGTGTGTTTTATGTTTAATAAAAAAATGAAACTGTTTATTCCGAATGCTCCTGGCCTATGGCCACGGCCTGTTACATGTGCTCACGAACTGCCGGGAGCTTTGCCTCTGGATCATTTGAATGTGTGGCGTTGCACTGCGGGCCCTCGGGCTCTATAGCGGCCGAACCCTGGTGGTTGTAGGCCCTTGTCTGTATTTTATTGTGTATCAACGGTTTCTAATAAAAAATGTAACTAAAAAAAAAAAATCCCCATGGCCTACATCTCCTAAGAGCTACCTGAAAAATGGTCGAGCCCACCCAGACCTTTAGGAGTCTGGGTGAACCCGATGATGAAGCATGACACCAATAGGGTGTGTGAGGGTTAAACAAAAGGAATTATTTCCTTTCCGCAACAGCGGCATATGCCACCATTAGGAGTTCTAGAGGCTTTAGGAGCCATCTTGGGTCTGGATACAATTTTGTGAAGAGAAGTTTATACTTGGGAGGAGGTATCCATACGTCTACCTTTCTTACCCCTTGTGGTGATAGTTGGTTTTCCCACTGTCACCCATTGTTTATAGTGCTTCATAAGTCTACTTGTCCTGTGAAAAAATCCACTTGTCCCTTTGTGCCATGTAACGCGGTGACAAATTATGGCAGCAATCTCATTGTATTGGAGCTCTGAAATAGCCTCTCTGATTATGCCAGGGCTCCTTCCATAGTAGTGTTCAAATACTAGCAATTCCTTTACATTGCCACGTTTCCACAGATCTACATACTGGGGCTGAATGTAGTGGTAAGCAATAGTTCCAGGGTTGGAATGCCCTTTTGAGTTTGTGCAAACCTACTAACTTGCATGTTTTAAGGGTTTTCACCAACTCTTCTCTAATCTTTTCCCATACTGAGAAAGGTTGGACAATTACAGACATACAACTTCTTCCGGGTTTGGGAAAAAAGTGGTTGGAGGGAAAGTGAACTTGCAAACACTCAGATTTTCGCATGAGCAAATCTACACCTGCATATTTGCTCATACTAAAATGCAGTACAGAAATGTTTTCTAGGCGTACTATTTCTTGGCCTACTTCTGTAAAGTCTTGTGAATTCACGAAAGCCGCATATCTGCACTTAATGCAAGGACATTTACCATGGGTGCACTTTGGAGACTTTATTTAATAATTGGGCCCCTAATTAGGTTTGGTGTTAACCCTGACGTTTTGAGTTTATTAAGTTCTCTCTCTCTCTCTGTCTATCGGCTAGCTTCACTGTAAGACAGAAATCTGTTCTTTCACATGGAGCATATCGACACAGTCCTATTTGTCCATTGCCAGGTACTACTGTGGCAATGTGTGCTTTTTTAGACCATGTTTGCTTTTGCCAATGTTTGTTATAATGGTAAGTGTCTGGCAGCTCCCACACCATTAATGTTTTACATAAGCCATGCCAAAACAAGTCACGCATTGGAAAAAACAAAAAGCTGACCAACAAGTTCAAACCTACTGGCTTTACCAGTGCTTGTTTATTTTTGTTTCCCATAATCTTATTAAAACTGGTTACACTGATTTTCCTTTATGGATATTTTAGGGAAATACTAGCATACATCAACATATTTTACTAAATGATGCTGCAGAAAAATGGTACATGAAATTCTGCAGAAGTTTAGCGAAATCTTTTTGCATTTTCTTTGCGAACATTTTATTTAGAAAGCAGTGAATCCTCAATCCTGCTTTCAGCTTCTGCAAATATTTGCATCTCATCAGAGAGTATTCTGTGAGCATTATACATAGCCTCATAGTGCTAAACATTGAAAACGTGTGTACACATTTTTATACTGGAACCACTGTCAGTAGTGCATTTAGAGCTTACAACATTTACTTAGAGCGCTCACCCTAATAATAAAGATTTTGCATTAATGAGACATCAATAAAAGTTTGAACAGCACTGACATTTGGACACAAATATTACCTTAACTGCAGACAATGCCCTTCCCTGATCCTTAACATGGCAGTGTAATCAGGCAGCCAAAGGGTTTGTGCCGTAGGGGATTGGGCCTACTTGTCCCAAGGACAAAATACACATGAAAACTTGTTGCCCTTGAACCACAACAATATGTCCCGGGCGTTGGGTTATAGGAATTCCACATCCCTGCAGTTCGGACATCAATCCCTCCATACTATCCGGGAACCCGACACAACGAAGGTTGCTTCTGCGGTTTCTACTGGGCGGTATTCCACCCAGTCAGTGAGGATCTTGAATGTTGTAGTCAGGTGGTCTGTTTTAAGGTTTCAGATTGTGTCCTCTAGCTCTGAGGTACGCTTCAGAAACTACCTGTGGTGTTATGGAGCTCCTGCTACAAGAGGGCCACATCACCAGCACCTCTCCTAGCTTGAATTCGAGGGCTGATCTGAGTCTTTTATCGTCTGCAGAATTACAGTAGTGTTTACTCCTTCTTGTGGACTGTCACTGTGGGGTTTTCCTACGGTGTGCCCCCCTGACCACAAGCCGGGGCCTTGAACGTGTCCATCTTGCTCTGGGTTGGGCCGCAGGTGTTTAGTAGCGCCCTATTTCAACCTCTGGAGCTATGTGGATACCTCCCCCCTTAGCCTGCTGTCAGTCCTGGTGACTCCTTGCTGTGCTTCAGTCTACATGGGGCCTGATCCGTCTGCGGCACGGGACTCTACGAGCTATGGACGTCACGTGCAGCTAGACTCCACAAAATATAAAGCTAGCCTACGGCTAAACCTGTGTCCCCTGAGTTGTCCTGGGGTGATCAGGCTGGAGTGTGTTTCTCTTCTGCCTCTCAGACCCAGTCAGATCAGTTTCTGCCAAAGCGGCACCTCTGCCCACGGTGGGAGTGAGTGGGGTAAGGGAGAGGAAGCAAACCCAGAGCGTGTGGAAAGCAAGGAGGAGAGTAGTTATGGGGTGTCCACAAGCCTCTCAGTGCGAGGGCTGCAGTGATATTTCATTGTGAGTTCCCAAGGGCACTGCGGAGAAGTTGCTGCTGGTCTCTGGCTCTATGGCCCGCCCAGGCTTTCAGGCTGGCCTGTGACCCAGAGTGGGAGACTGCGGTGGAAACAAAGTACAAGGGAGACCCTGAGTCCACCCAGGCACTCACCGGCCTCTGCAGCTCCAGCAGCATCCGGAGGGAAGTTGGTGCAGCAGGGAGTCAGCGCGCGGCCCCAGCTGCCAGCTTGTTGCAGCCTCTGTAATCTTAGATGGCTCTGCGTTATTGCTGACTCGTCTGCCATCCCAAATGTGCAGAGAGCATAAAAAACCCTATGGGGTTGCGACACAAAACACCAGCACTGTTTTTGGCCATGATGTCCCGGAGCAGGACAGAAGCTCAGAAATGAGCGCCCGCCATCTTGGCCGTCCTGGTTTCAC
This sequence comes from Triturus cristatus, assembly GCF_964204655.1. Lineage (NCBI taxonomy): Eukaryota > Metazoa > Chordata > Amphibia > Caudata > Salamandridae > Triturus > Triturus cristatus. Next base: position 68,979,455 of record NC_140586.1, read on the forward strand.
CCCCAACTGGTGGGAATTTATACCTGAATTTAAAGACTAATAATAAGCCTGTTGCAAATAAAAATTCTGTCTCAAAACACTATTGCTTCATAGGAAGCCAAAGGGAAGAGAAAAGGGACAGACATCAAGATGTAAGTAAAATAGTATTAGCTATAGAACCGCCACTGCTATGCTTCACCCTCCTCCCTACTCTATTCCTTCCCCCACCTCACCTCACCTCTTAATCTGAACTCCACTTCACGCCGGGTTAGCCCAACACGAATCCCATTTGGTACCACTGAAGTCACGAGGCATCCAGCTGCAGCTCATTCAAAAAAGCTGTGACTTACTCTGCAGGTAAGAAAGTGTAATACTTTCCATCGTGCTCCGCCATCAAACAAATAGGAAAACTAATTGATGTTGTGAGCCCACGTGTACTCATGAGCCTCTTGGTTTCTAGTAGGTCTCTCTTTAGGACTTGATGGCTGCCACTCTCTTCCAGGAACAAAAGAATAGTGGATCTGCCCACTGTTGCCAGCTTTTCTGTACTGTTTCATGCAGGATTTGGTCTCTGCAGTTGTAAGACATCCACCACAACCATCAGAGTCCACCAGATAGGGTGTCATATTTCTGGGATCTTGCATGCTGGATGTGAACGTTTTGGTTTCTGAAATATCACTGCTATCCCAGGTGAGCAACTGACCTCTTATGACTCCCACTATTGATTCATGAGGATGCTACCATGAACCCATCTGGAACACTCAAGCCATAATGTTTATACTCCTAGCATATTTCATCACTTATAGTAAACACAGCTTCTGTGGCGCTCGTGTCTGAAGGAGGTCAGTTCATGCGTCTCAGCCTCAGTCGCACGCATAAGAGTCTTATGGGCTCAGAATTTATGTTCTACATTCTCTCCGCCCCTGTCATCCAACCACAGAGACTCTACAATCATTTATCTACATTTTGTACTGCTATTGAGCATACCATTTTTTTCAGCTCATTAGGTACTGACAGTGACTGAGCACAGGAACACCCTTTTTGGGTCTCGCCTAGGCAGCGCTTGCGATGTCTCTTCAAGATATGTTGTATTCAGGACATGGACATTAAACACTGCCTATCTTTTTAATTGTCTCCTGTTCACCTTCTGGTTGCCTGCTTGTGGCGCCGGTCGCCATCTTGGGGGGGGGACTTCGGAATCACGCGCCACTTGCCTGAGCGTTCTAGCGCTTTGCGGGAGTTCAGGTGAGCTCCTATTTAAGGCGAGCATTTCCGCTGCTCTGCCTTTGGTAAGGTGCCTTTGGGTGCATTGTGGCTGCTGGCATTACAGCGCGCTGCGCTAGCATTATTTTAAATATATCCCGTTTTTGTATTTTGTTTGTAATTATTTTGTACTGCCCTGCTTTTAACTTCCATCGTGTTCTGGCCCTATACTTGCACTATAATTGTGCCCCCACCGCGTTTTGGACGGATTGTCTCACCTTCTGGTTGCCTGCTTGTGGCGCCGGTCGCCATCTTGGGGGGGGACTTCGGAATCACGCGCCACTTGCCTGAGCGTTCTAGCGCTTTGCGGGAGTTCAGGTGAGCTCCTATTTAAGGCGAGCATTTCCGCTGCTCTGCCTTTGGTAAGGTGCCTTTGGGTGCATTGTGGCTGCTGGCATTACAGCGCGCTGCGCTAGCATTATTTTAAATATATCCCGTTTTTGTATTTTGTTTGTAATTATTTTGTACTGCCCTGCTTTTAACTTCCATCGTGTTCTGGCCCTATACTTGCACTATAATTGTGCCCCCACCGCGTTTTGGACGGATTGTCTCACCTTCTGGTTGCCTGCTTGTGGCGCCGGTCGCCATCTTGGGGGGGGACTTCGGAATCACGCGCCACTTGCCTGAGCGTTCTAGCGCTTTGCGGGAGTTCAGGTGAGCTCCTATTTTAAGCTCACCTGGCTCGCGCAGCGGTGACGCGCAGCGGTGGCGCCTGACTCGCGCCGGAGTCAAGCCAGAGTCCTGCCCGTCTGCGCCCGTCCGCGTCCCGGAGGCGTTCTGGCGGCGGGTGGGGCCCTGGTCACGGGAACTGAGCTCTCTGGGCGCCATTTCGATGCGGTACTCCTCCTGGGAGCTGCGCTCCTTGCATGTCAGGGAGAGCTGCTGCCGCACTGTCTTCCCGGCCCGCCATAGGGGCAAATGGCGATGTCCGGGTTGTGGCTGGCATCCTACCCGGGTGCTGTCATCTTCCCCGCCTACGGACATCGCGGGCGCTGAGTATGCCTGCATGCTGTTAAACACCAGGTCGGCTAGCTGCCATGCGCAACACATTTTTGAGCTCCTTGAGACTGAGAGGCCACTCTGTCTTATGTTGACGGAGACTTGGTGGGGTGAAGCGTCTAATCCCGATGTGGCTATGGCCATTCCGCCTGATTTTGATATCTTCAGGAAGGACAGAGCAAAGGGCAGGGGTGGCGGGGTCGCATTGGTGGTAAAGAAGGGCACACCTTGTACCATCTTGCCTACTGAGGACATTCGCGGCTCAGAATCGCTGGCTTTTTCTATCGCGCTAGCGCCGCACCAATCAGTGAAGGGACTGCTAGTCTACCGCCCCCCCGGTCCGCTTGGGACGTTCTTTGCTGACCTTGATGTGGCGATGGCGGGTCTAGCCCTGAGAGCAGAACACTGCTTAGTGGCTGGGGACTTTAACATCCGGATGGATGATCCATCGGACCCCGCCGCTATCAAGCTCTTGGAGGTTATGACGCCGCTGGGCCTGACCCCACATCTATTGGGTCCTACCCACGAGAAGGGGCATACCCTAGACCAGGTTTTCTCGACCTCCCCGCTGGTAGTGAAAGAGATCCTCCCGGTCCTGTGGTCGGATCATTGGCTTGCCAAATTTGCAATCAATGGCAAAGCTTAGGGCGTCGAACCTTGTCTCACAGCAGAGGGGACGAGCCTGTAGAGCATTTAGCAGGGTGACCCCTGAGATGCTGGCCCAGGCTGCTGCGACTCACCCTTGCCCTCTGTCTGGTGAGTTAGAAAGCGACTTGGAGGCCCTGCAAAAGTGGTTGACGGAGAGGCTGGATGACCTGGCCCCTGTTCTGCCCCCCCGCTCGACATCTAAGCGGGTCTCGGCCCCTTGGTTTACCACGGCTCTGCGGGCTACGCGGCAGCAGTGCAAGGTAGCCGAAAGGGCCTGGCGGGCATATTATGACAGCAAGGACAGGTCTGCCTATAAGGCTGTGGTCAAAGCTTACCACCGCGATATCCGCCTCGAAAAGAAAGCCTATTTTGCGGGGAGAATCGAAGCAGCTTCGAACTCCAGTAAGGAGATTTTTACTATTGTCCGAGAATTCATTTCACCTCGGACCATCGCCTCGGAAGAGGGCCCTGTAGAATCCTGGGCAGCAGATCTGGCGAGCTTTTTTACAGGCAAGATCCAACTTATCCAGGACTCCTTTCCTTCGAGTGGACCGGTCACGTTGCCGTTGCAGGAGGCGGGTATGTCCCCTCCAGTTATGCAGGGCGCTATATTGGCTGAGTTTCCATCTTTGCCAGCCTCCGCCTCCCTTGCGCTCATGGGCAATTTAAAATCTGGGTCGCCGCTTGACCCCTGCCCAGCTAAGCTTCTGGGTAAACTGGCGGAGGTGGTTAATCCGCTGGCCCACCCTCTTCTCAACCTTTCGTTGAGTTCGGGAGAGGTGCCGCCATCATGGAAGCAGGCAATGGTTATCCCGTTGCTTAAAAAGCCGGGACTTGACCCGAAAGCCCCAGCCAATTACAGGCCTATCTCGCTGCTGCCGGCTTTCGTAAAAATCTTGGAAAAGCACGTTCAGTCGGTGCTCTCCAATTTTTGGGAGTCTCATGAGATCTTGCACGACTCCCAGTCGGGCTTCCGCTCAAACCGCAGCACCGAGACCGCGCTCCTTGAGGTTTCGGAAACCATCAAAGGGGTGCTGGATTCCGGGGGCAAAGTCATGCTGGTGTTGTTGGACCTGTCGGCGGCCTTTGACACCGTCCCCCATGAGGGCCTGCTAGCAAGACTCTTTGAGATTGGCCTGCGGGGGACGGTGCTCAAATGGTTTTCTTCCTTCTTGGCCGGCCGCCGGCAAACGATCTGGACATCATCTGACTCCGCTGTAATGCCGCCGTTGGGAGTCGGGGTCCCTCAGGGCTCTATATTGAGCCCGACCCTCTTTAATATCTATATGACCCCTTTGGCGGCGGTGGCGGAGTCTTTTGGTGCCCGGATCGTGTCGTATGCCGACGACACTCAGCTCCTCTTCTCATGTGAGAGGGGTGCTGACTTTGACGGAGAGAGTATCCAGAATTGCCTTGGGGCTGTATTCGCATGGTTCCAACTGCACAGCCTCAAGTGCAATTCGGATAAATCGGAGGTTCTCTTCTTTGGGTGCGACTCGGAGCCCAGCTGGCAGGCCTGGTGGCCCATCGACATGTTCCCTCCGTCCGGTTCTTCTCCCATGGCTAAAAACCTGGGGGTTAAGATGGACAAGGGGCTGACGATGAAAGCCCAGATTCTTGGCGTAACCGGCACTTGTTTCGGCCTGCTAAAAATGCTGCGGAAGTTTCTGCCCCTCCTGTCTGAGGAGCACAGGAGGTTGACGGTGCAGGCTCTGATTGGCTCCAGGTTGGATTATGCCAACAGCCTGTACCTGGGCCTGCCAGAGTATCTGCTGCAGAGGCTTCAAGTGGCACAGAACGCGGCGGCCAGGGCCATTTTTGGCCTAAGTAGACGCATCAGCGCCTCTGGGTTGTTGGTGACGCTACACTGGCTACCCATCCGCAAACGGATTGCCTTTAAGGCTCTGACCTTGGCCTATAAGGCTCTCCATGCGGTGGGAGCTAAACACCTTCAAAAAAGACTCTTTTTTTACCATCCCACTCGCGCGTTGAGGTCGGAATCTTTACTACTTGCGGCTGTTCCGCGTGTGAAGAGGGCTCGCCTAGGGGGCCGCTCCTTCAGTCTGCTGGCCCCACAGATGTGGAATTCCTTACCGCTCGCTTTGCGGGGGGCGTCTACTCTTCTTGATTTTAGGAAAGGCCTCAAAACCTGGCTGTTTTTTCAATAGGTTTGCGTGTTGCCCCGTTTCTTTTGTGGACGTTTGAACTGTTTTCTTTGTGTTGTGTTATTTTGTAACCTGTTCACCTTACCAAAAGCGCCGGGATTCTCTTTTTGAGTAACCGTTGCGCTATACAAAAAAATTAATAACATAACATAACATACTGTCTTTTGTAAATGGTGGCTTTCCATTTGTTAATAGGCTTAGTATACCCTCCTTAGTACTACCTTTTCTATTATTGTAACCTCCCATAAGGACTTCCCCTGTTACTCCTTATGTTGTTTATTACTTTCAGTGCACTCTTTTCTCCTTTTTGCTTCTATAAGTTCAGGAACTGCGGCTGCCCGAGGCCACTGCAGAGGGCCACTCAGGAGGGCGGCCCTAAGGTAGCCTCTGGCTCCCCCCCCCCCCAACTTTCTCCCCCCTTTTTCCTCAGCGGGGGGTGGGCTTGGGGAGGAGTCCCCACCAGGGTTGCGGGTGTGCCACGTCATGTCCGCTGTGCTGGGCAGGGTGTGGGGTACTTAAGTCCCCCCCACCATTTTGCTGCCTCTTTTGCACCGGACGCGCCGCGGACACCACGCTACTGGACACGCTGTCGTCTGGACTCTGGAGCTGATCGCCTACATTGCACGGTGAGTGCATGCATTGCCCCCCCAATCCCGATCTCCCCATGCAGGGTTGCATTCAGGGCGGGGTGGCCCAGCCTAGGCTGGAGGCTGCCGGGGACGGGGGGAGCAGGGTGCAGCTCTGGGTGTGGGCACATGGGTCCGTGGGCTCGCCGTCGGTCTCCCGCGTGGTGGGCCCCTCTTGCTGCTGGGGTGCCCCGGGCCGTGCCTCGGTGGGAGTTTCGGTGGCATGGCCCCCGGCTGCTGGGGCCCCTCGCCGCCGGCCAGGGCGCGCGTGGGACATATCACAAGGAGGCTGACGAGCCGTTGTTCCTGCGTGTCCTGCCCCCGCACTAGATACGGTGGCCCTGTCCTCTCGGGTTCGTCCACGGTCGGGCGAGTCGTGGAGGAATGCCCTTTGGCCGCGCTCGACTCCTGTGGGCCGCGAGCGGGGCCTGGCAAGGGTCGCTGGGGCAGGGTAGGGGGCGGGTTCGCACAGAACCGGTCTTTGCGTGATGTCATATTGAGGGGGGCAGCTGTCGGGCACCGGAGCCTGGTGCACCCTGGACCCAGCAGGCACGGTTCATCTCAGCCCATGTTCCCCCACTGCGTAGTGTCCGGACCGTCGGGGAGGGAGCGTCGGTGTCGGGGGCCTTGGGTGGTGGAGCTTGGACTTTCCGGAATGTGCTTTCCCGGAGGTGTTGGCGAGAGCCACTGTGGCTTAAAGGTTGAGGGCCGAGACTCTAACTCTGAAGGTTGCGTGTACGGGCCCCTGTGTTTCTGTTGTCAATTGAGGGGGTGGGCAATGGCAGCTTACCTGACCCGGGTTGGATCTGCTTCGCTGCTCCGACAAGGGGATGCGGGCGTGGCGTGCGGGTCGACGTGCTGCGCACGCACCGCACGGTACAGCCCGGGTGGTTGCAGCGCTGCCTTTGCGCGAGATATGTAGAGCGTGGACCGAATTCACGAACCCCGGCTCGTTCACCAACGCGAGCCTTGCGCAGCTGCCCTTTCGCCGCTGAGGCCTGGAGGTAGGGGCGGCCGGTCCCGCATCCCGCACCCGCAGGGCCTCATTGCCCTTCCAGCCTAGGGCAGCGGAACCGGGTTATGAGCCGCACATCGCCCGTATCCCTTTGTGGCAGGCGAATCTCGGGGCCCAAGGGTCTATGGCTGTGTCCCTTACTCCCATGTTTACGCATGCATGCTTAAGCAGGGGAGTCACGGCGGCCTCGGGGTGCACTGTGCGACCTCTCCTGGCCATTTGAGTTACTGCTCCCTCAGCAGGTCGAAGGTCCCGGTTCGAGCACTGAGCCGGTGTTAAATACCTCGGATCCATTATTCATCGGCGCTGGAAGCCAGATGGCCCGATATCTGCAACATGTAAATAGAGGGGAGAGAGGAGGAGAGGGGGCGGTTCGCTGAGTGTACAAAGCGTGGGCGGGGAATAAGCACTTGTGTATGTTAAACCCCTGGCAGAACTCGCCGATAGAGCCTCATTGTAGTATTACTATAGCCCTGCTCCCGGCAGAAACGTCTCTAGTGAATAAAACGGCAGCAGAAGAGTAGAGCGCGAGCTAAGAGACGGGACCATTAGAGGCAGGGCGGGCTATGGACACAGTAGAAGGCTGCGTGTGAGCTGCATGCAGTTCTGAGACCCCCCCGCCCCCACCCCCTTATATTGCTAATACCCTACAGGGCCTGCATGGAAAGGAGACCTTGGCTCGCGGTGGTTCGCTGACCAATTAGGCCGGTACCTGGGTCCCCATGTGCTCTGCCCTGGACATAACCCTCCCTTCAGTTGCGAAGATGACGAGATTTTGTAGACTGGGGAGCCCCAGTTAGTCGCGCTGCCACCCTGGACCCACGGTACATAAAAAAGCAATAATTATGCACATAATAACCATAACATAGGTAACCTAGAACCAGAAAGTAAAGTAGTCATAAACTACAAGGAAAAAAACTTCCACTTCTATGACTTGTCCAAGTCATTATATATAGTCCAAACTGCAGCCAATCAGGCGACAGCACCCTCTAGAATGCTCTCCTCAGAGGCTGAGGCTCTCAGATTTTCTACCGCACGTCTTGTGAAGGGAGTCTCCCTGAGCTCTGCTCAGTACTCTTCTATTCTTCTGGAATTTCTTCTTTCAAGATGTCATCTTCAAAGAAATCTCTCTGTAGACCTAGTGACTCTTGTGGGAAGCTCCGGCTGTTTTCTGAAGATCCCCACAAGAAGTGCATTTATTGCCTTTATCCTGATCACCAGGTGAGCGATTGTAAGATATGCAGGACCTTCCCTCAGAAAGCCCTCAGAGATAGAGAAGGGCGTCTACTTCTGTGGCTACAGAAGATTAAGGATCAAGACAACCCCTTATCTGAGGTGGGAAGTATTGTCTCTGGCTCCTAGGAAGAGGATGGCTGAGGAGGATCTGTCTTCTCCTGGGGCTAAGGTGTCGAGAAAAACACAACCCTCTAAGGGTTCTGATTTGCCTTCCACCTCAAAAAAGGCTCCTCCACCTTCTAAGGGTAACCCTCTGCCTACTACGCCCCCTAGAAAGACTGTGAAGTCTCTGGCCTCAAAACAACTTCCTGAGAAGGATTTACCTCAGAGAAAAATCTCGGCGTCGATGGCGTCGACGACAGCTCCTCCATTGACGAAAATCGTCGTCAACGCGACTTCGACGTCGACTGTTACCTTCTCGTCGCCGAAACCAAAAATTATCATGTCATCAGCTTCATCTCCGTCGACGCTGCTCTCTGTCTCTGTGAAGCCCATCTCGTCGACGAAGGATATTATATCTATCACCGACGCCCCGTCGACGGCGAAGGTTAGAAAGATCTTGTCGATGATTGCCTCGTCGACTGTCGCCTCGTCGTTGAAGACTGCCGCGTCGACGGCCGCCTCGCTGTCGAAGACTGACTCGTCGTCGACGAAATCCTCGTCGACGAAGACTACCTCGTCGTCGACACCCACCTCGTCAACAAAGATTGCCTCGTCGGCGAAGAATGCTTTGTCGTCGAAGATTACTGCGTCGTCGACGATGACTGCCTCGTCGACGGTTATTTCCTTGACGCAAGCTCAATCGACGACGATACCGTCGACGGCCCTCTCGTCGACGCTTCAATTGTCCTCTTGCACAGAATTGCAGGTTTGGTCTGCATCTACGGCCACGGCCTCCTCTGCACCGTCTACGATAGCATCTTCTTTGGTACAGAGATGTGGTTCTTCATTGGAGGTCTTCTCTCCATTGCACATCTCCCCTACCACGGTACCTATTGAGTTACCAGAGCAATTACTGGACTTGTGGGAGGATGATGAGGAGTCTGAAGAGGATGACAGATTCCGCACTGCCAGGAGCCCTTCGAAATTGCTTATTAAATATCGGGAGGATGACCAGGAGGAAGATCCTTTCCTGGAGCCTGTAACTCCAGCTCCTGAGACGATACCTACAGCGCAGATGCCTCTAGCTCTGCTAAACAATCTGCAATATATGTTGGACGATTATTATCACCATTTTCCTCCATCTGAATCGGCAGAGTCCATTCCATCGACACCTATGCCTCAACCTTCTGGCTCTTCTTTAAGGTCTCCCAGACCACCTTCTCCAGTACAGTCTCATCATTCCCATGATGTTAACACCACTGACGATGATAGGGATGAAGGAGACGTGGACAATAGATCTCTTCTTACGGAGTGGGACGATTACCAAATTCAAACTCCGTCCCCTTCAACTCCAGCTCCCATTGACTCTCCTCCAGTCGATATTGGAGGTTTTCATCTCCTTATGGAAAGGGCAACACAAAGGTTCCTTCTACCGATGGAGACAAAGAAGGATGAGTGCTTCCTCTACGATTTTAAGGATCAGCCAACAGATACAGACCATTCCCATTATTGATTTTTTTTGGAAGGAAGGATTGAAGGTCATGACAGCGCCTGCTTCTATTCCTGCGGTCTTGCCTCGACTAGACAAGAAGTATAAGGCACCCGATAACTCACCTGCATGCCTCATAGGCCAGCTGAAAGCTGACTCTGTTATTGCCCAAGCGGCAGAAAGACGAGCTAGAAACCCCTCCTCTCCAATTACAGCTCCTCCAGACAGGGACGGCAGATGGCTGGATGCTATTGGGAAGAAGGTTTCCCACATGGCAGCGACGACCGCCCGTGCTGCTAATTCACTGGCCATATTAGGGCAATACGATAGGCAGATGTGGTCGAACATCTCTCCCTACATCAACATGTTGCCGCAACCATCTAAGTCTGAGGCCTTAAAGATCTTGCAAGAAGGGGAGCATATCTCTGCTGAGATAATAGATTCGGCCGTGGATGTTGCACCCACAGGATTTCGGCAGCTAGTGGGTGCTGCAGTTATGCGAAGGCAAGGCTGGCTAAAGTCGACATCTTTTCGCCAGGAGGTTCAGGCAAAGATTATTGACATGCCGTTTGATGGAGAATCACTATTTGGCCAGCATGTCGAAGACACCCTTCAGGCCATTAAAAAAGATACAGAAAAAAGATACAGAGACAGCAAGATCTCTCGGTACTCTTCAGTTTCGCAAGCCGCCCTTTCGGGGTGCTAAGGGACGCGCATCCTATTCCAATAGAGGAGGCTACAACCAACAAATGTCATATCAGTCATTTCAAAACAATCAGAGATATCAGTCCCAAAGACAACAATCATACGGTCAGCGAAATACCTCCTATTCGAAAAACAAAAGAAGGTCCTCCTACCGTGGACGGGATTCAGCTAAAGAGCAATGAAAACCGCCACCTGCCACCACCTCTACCGCCCCCCCCCCCCCATTGAGAGTTGGAGGAAGAATCTCCCAATGTTACTCGAACTGGTTCGGTATCACATCAGACAAGTGGGTCCTGGACATCGTGGCCAGAGGCCATGTTCTAGAGTTCATAAAGATTCCTCAAAACTCTCCTCCCAAGGGCCAACCTCCTGCTCATCTCAAGGAGCTTTTTTTCCCCAAAAAATGTGATGATTCGAAAGGGAGCGATCGAAAGGGTCCCTCATTTACAAAGAGGAACAGGATTTTATTCGAGATTTTTCCTGATAATGAAAAAGTCGGGAGAATGGTGCCCCGTCCTCGATCTTCGCTCCCTCAACAAATACCTGAAGAAATTATCCTTCCGTATGTTGACACTTTAAGAAATCCTTCAGCTCCTCTCGGCGGGGGATTACATGGCCACCTTCGACCTCCGAGACGCCTACTTCCATGTGCCAAATCCACCCAGACACAGAAAATTCTTGCGGTTCAGAGTGGCTGGCAGGGACTTTCAGTTAAAAGTCCTACCTTTTGGACTACGTTCAGCACCCTGTGTATTTACCAAGGTTCTGGCTCCAGTGGCCGCACACCTTCGTCTGGAAGGGATTCAAATCTTTCCATACCTGGACGACTGCCTTTTCCAACTGCAAGCACACACATTCAAAGATGTCTGTCACTTTTCCAATCTCTAGGTCTCACCATCAACCTCGACAAGTCTCATCTTGTTCCATCACAAAGAAAGACCTTCTTGGGAGCCACCTTAGACACTCAGCTTACCCAGGCATTTGTCTCAAACGAAAGACAACAAAAAATCTGCAAGCTAGCCCACCTTTTACGATCAAAAAGGTGCGTTTCAGTCCGGCTGTTCAAGTCTTTTTTAGGGATGATCTCTTCCTGCATCCCTTTGATACCCAACTGCCGTCTCAGAATGAGGCCCCTGCAAGAGGAGCTCAACCACCAATGGTTACAGATTTCGGGGTCGTTCGACGACATCATTCGCATCACTCCTCGGATGTGAGAAGCCTTACTCTGGTGGACTCTAATAAAGAATGTGAAAAAAGGGTGTGCATTCCTGGTAGAAGTTCCAAATTTCACCATCACCACAGATGCATCCCTCGAGGGATGGGGGCACACCTTCAAGGAATGACGGTCAACGGCAAGTGGAACGTCCAGCAAAGGACATGGCATATCAACCTTCTAGAGTTACGTGCCATCTTTTTAGCCCTAAAATCCTTTCGAACCATCATCCTGGGATCTTCAGTACTAATTCGGACAGACAACACTACAAGTATGCACTACTTGAACAAACAAGGAGTAACAAAGTCTCCCCTTCTCTCTCTTCAAGCCCAAGAAATCTGGGACTGGGCGATACGGCACAGAATCAGCCTATCAGCGATCCATGTTCCAGGAGTCTCCAATGTCCTAGCGGATTCCCTCAGCAGATCAACAATTTCCAATCACGAGTGGGAGTTACATCAACCAACATTGAATCGGGTCTTTCAGGAGTGGGGTCGACCCGACCTGGACCTGTTTGCGACCATTCAGAACCGCAAATGCCCATTCTTAGCAAATTGGCTTCACCACAAGGGGTCACGCGGGAATGCGTTTTCGATGAATTGGTCGCAGATATATGCTTACGCCTTTAGTCCGATACCGTTGGTTCCCAGAGTTTTCCGGAAGATGAAGAGAGAACCTTGTCGCTTAATTCTCATCGCTCCCAGATGGCCTAGCCAGTTCTGGTTTACCGAACTTCTCCTTCTATCAGAATGCGATCCCATTCAGTTTCGACCTATACCGAACCTCCTATCCATCCAGAACGGACAGATCTGCCACCCGGACCCTGCTTCTCTGAAATAAGCAGACTGGCGCCTGAACACCTTGAATTCGCACATCTGAACATTCCTATGGATTGTAACGAAGTGTTAGCCAATTCTCGAGCGCCTGCCACTATTAAGACGTATAGGCTTAAATGGAAGAGATTTTGCATATGGTGTCAATCTGCCAATATTCATCCAATTCATGCAAAACCGGAACAGATTTTACCGTTCTTTTTACACTTGGCAAGATCAGGCCTTTCCCATTCTACTCTGAAAGTATTTTTGGCAGCTATTTCAAGGTTTCGGCAAGATCGTTCCAATTCTCTCTATTCACCTAGGATCATTCAGCAGTTCTTCAAAGGATTGTTACGGATGTTTCCTCCTATCCGACGCCCACCTCCATCCTGGCATCTTAATGTGGTGCTTGCACAACTCATGCGGCACCCCTTTGAGCCTATTCATAAAGTGAATTTGAAATTTCTATCGTGGAAAGTGTCTCTGCTATTGGCCTTAACATCAGCTAGGAGAGTTAGTGACATTCAAGCTTTTACTGTTAATCCACCTTTTCTTCAATTCACCTCGAACTCAGTAGTGCTACGCACTAACCCCAGTTTTCTGCCTAAAGTGCCTTCGGACTTCCATCTTAACGAGCCTATCATTTTAAAAACTTTCTTTCCCAATCCTCAATCACATGCGGAAAGAACTTTGCATTCCCTTGACATTAGAAGATGTCTCAAGTTCTATTTACAACAGACTTCTACAATCCGTAAATCTGACCAGCTATTTGTAGCCTACGGAAGGATGCGACAGGGACATTCAGTATCCAAGCAGACTATAGCTCATTGGATTTCTGCCGCAATTTGCCTCTGCCATCAGCAAGCAGGAAGACCATTGCAAACAACTCCGAGAGCACATTCTACAAGAGCATTCTCCTCTTCTACTGCTCTCTTTGCGGGTGTGCCTCTTCATCAAATTTGCAGAGCTGCAACTTGGTCCAGCAGACACTCTTTTACCAAGCACTACTGTTTGGAAGCTGCCAGTGATGCAGATACGTCAGTGGGACAAGCGGTTCTCCGTAATCTTTTTAAATAAGGTGAGCCTCTGTTCTTCCGTCCTCCTCTGTACTGTTTCTCAGACGCATTTCAGACATGATTATTATATATCATAGCATTGCCCTGTATATCCATATATACATGTATTTATGCATAGTAGAGCATTCTAGTTATGTTATTGCATAATGTCTTTTGTACATATGTTTATGTTACAAATAGCGTCTTATGAGCATTATTGGCGTACTGCTTTCTATTCTGATTCAGGCATGTGAATCTATGAAAGATACCCCAATACTGCAGAAGAACAATAGTTACTTACCTGTAATCTGTGGTTCTCCAGTATTGGTATCTTTCATAGATTCACATGCAACCCACCCACCTCCCCTTAGAGGCTGGTTTATGCTCTTATCACTTGGTTCACTCTTGTACGAGAAAATCTGAGAGCCTCAGCCTCTGAGGAGAGCATTCTAGAGGGTGCTGTTGCCTGATTGGCTGCAGTTTGGACTATATATAATGACTTGGACAAGTCGTAGAAGTGGAAGTTTTTTTCCTTGTAGTTTATGACTACCTTACTTCCTGGTTCTAGGTTACCTATGTTATGGTTATTATGTGCATAATTATTGCTTTTTTATGTACCGTGGGACTCCCACTCCGACAACGGGAAATGATTCAGGCATGTGAATCTATGAAAGATACCAATACTGGAGAACCACATATTACAGGTAAGTAACTATTGTTCTTCTTGGTTCAGAAAGAACCCTTTTTGTTAAATGGTGTAAATCCGTTCAGTAGTTCCTGAGAATATCAAAAGTAAAAACACATATATATCTAGGGCCGTGCACAAGCTTTATGCTAATTGGCTATCAACACTCCAAACCAGGAAGTGTTGGCAGCCATCCTGTGCCTCGGTAGAACCGAGGCACAAGAAAACAGAAAAAGTAATGCGCAAAACGCAAAAAGGGGGCAGGGTAGAAACACCCTGACCCCCTAGGCCTGCTCAGGGGCTCCCGCAAGGACCCCCAGGGCCCAAAAAAGCATTTAAAAAAAAAAATCGTCGAGATTCGCGCACCCAGCGCAAATTTCGGGCCAACATTTTTTTTTTAAACGAAGCGCGGGAGGCCGCGCTTCGTAAATATTTAGCCCCCGGGGGCAATATTTGTATTGGGATGGGGACCCAAAGGGGCTCCGGGGACCGCCACCCCCTGGGGCTTTTCAAACATAATTGCGGGGGGCTCACTGCCCCTCCGCAGCCCCGGGGACCGCCACCCCCCGGGGCTTCTTACTTTAATGTTGGGGGGCCTCTAAGGGCCCCGGGGCTCTACTTAATTGTTATTGCGGGGGGCACACTGCCCCCCCCCCCGCAGCCCCGGGGACCGCAAGCCCCTGGGGCTTTTAAAAAAAAAAAAAATAACCTGTGTGGGGGGCTCAAGCCCCCCACACGCCCGGGGACCGCCACCTCCCCGGGGCTCTAAATATTAAAATTGGGGGGGTCCTTGACGGACCTCCAGCCCCCGGGACCAGCACCCCCAGGGCTTTGTAAATTGTGGGAGGGGGGCCACGTGGCTTCCCTTCTGGAACCTTGTCATGGCCCTGGGGACCGCCACCCCCCAGGGCCGGCTCCTGCAGTGTCCAGGGGTGCCCACCCCGGGACACTGTAGTTTGCTATGGCAGGGCGGGAGCCTCGCGGCTCCCGCCCTGCCGTAGCAAACTTGATTTGGATTTTGAAAGAGAGAGCAGGAAAACTGTTCCCACTTTCAAACTGCAAACCAAATTGCTTTTCCACACGGGGAGCTGCATCTTAGCAGCTCCCCATGTGGAAAATCAATGCCGACTCCCGAGGGACGCAGGGAGCCGGCGGGACCGTGGGGGGATTGGGGACGCCCCAACAGTCCCCAACGGAGAGGGCCAACCCCGGAGGATGGAGTCCCCGGGCTACAAGTGGCTCGGCCCTCCCCAAAATTTAAAAAAAACAAAAGCCGGCCCCCGGGGCCATAAGTGACCTGAGGAGGGGGGCAACGCAGCCTCCCTCCTAAAGAATTAAAAAAATAAAAATAAAAGGCCATGCCCCGGGGGATGGGGACCCCGGGGCCGATTAAGGCCTCGGGAGGGGGGCCAAGCGGCCCTTTCCCAATTTATACTTTTTTTTTTTTTTTTAATTAGGGGGCAGGCCCTGGGGGATGGGGTCCCCAGGGCCAATAAATTAGAAAAAGAAGGGGGGCCACACAGCCCCCCTTCTTTAAAAAAAAAAACACCCCAAAAAACAGCATCACGCCGGAGGCCACGCCCCCGCCTTGCAGCACTCTGCAAACATGCTCCCTGTCGCGTTTGCAGATGGGGAACGAATTCCCTTGAACACTGGGGGTCCTTGGGGGCCAACTAGCCCACCAGGAACCTCCAGTATGCGTGAGGGGGCTGCGTTGCAGAGAGGTGTTCTGAGGCCACGCCCCTTTTTACACCTCTCTGCAACGCAGCTCTGTGGCGCTTAATGGAGGTAGCTGGTGGGCTAGTTGCACCCCAGGGACCCTCAGGATTCAAGAGGAGTTAATCCCCTAACTTAAAACGCGCCACGGGTGCATGTGCACAGTGGTGAAGGGAGGTGGCAGGGCCTGAGGTGACATGTGTGCAAACACGCCTTGTGGCGCGTGTTAAGTTGAGGAATTAATTCCTCTTCAATTCTGAGGGTCCCTGGGGGCCAACTAGCCCACCAGGTACCTCCAGTAAGCTCCACAGAGCTGCGTTGCAGAGTGTTGTAAAAAGGGGAGTGGCCTCTGAACACCTCTCTGCAACACTGCTCTCTGGTGCATACTGGATGTACCTGGTGGGCTAGTTGGCCCCACGGGGACCCTCAGGATTGAGGAGGAATTAATTCTCCAACTTAAAATGCGCCACAGGGCGTGTTTGCAGACATGTTACCCTACGCCATGCCCCCTTCCTTCACCATTGTGCAAACGCGCCCCCTGGCGAGTTGTAAGTTGGGAAATTAAATCCCCTTCAATACTAAGGGGAACTAAGGGCCAACTAGCCCAACAGGTATGTCCAGTATGCGCCAGGGAGCTGCGTTGCAGACGTGTTCTGAGGCCACGCCCCTTTTTACACCTCTCTGCAACGCAGCTCTGTGGCGCTTACTGGAGGTACCTAGTGGGCTAGTTTGACCCTAGGGACCCTTAGGATTCAAGGGGACTTAATCTCTCAACTTAGAACGGCCACAGTGGGGAAGGGAGATGACGGGGCCTGAGGTGACGTGTGCAAACACGCCCTAGGCCGCGTTTTACGTTGGGGAAATAATTCCCCTTCAATCCTGAGGGCCCCTGGGGGCTAACTAGCCCACCAGGTGCTTCCAGTAAGCGCCACTGCGCTGCGTTGCAGAGAGGTGGTCCAGGCCGTGCCACTTTTTACACCTCTCTGAAACGCAGCTCTGTGGCGCTTACTGGAGGTACCTAGTGGGCTAGTTGGACCCTAGGGACCCTCAGAATTCAAATGAAATTAATCTTCCAACTAAAAACGGCCACAGGGACTGTATACACAGTGGTAAAGGGAAAGGAAGGGGCCTGAGGTGACGTGTGCAAACATTACCTGTGGCGCGTTTTAACTTGGGGAAATAATTCACCTTCAATCCTGAGGGACCCTGGGGGCCAACTAGCCCACCAGGTGCTTCCAGTAAGCGCCACTGCTCTGCGTTGCTGAGAGGTGGTCTAGGCCGTGCTCCTTTTTACATCTCTCTGCAACGCAGCTCTGTGGCGCTTACTGGAGGTACCTAGTGGGCTAGTTGGACCCTAGGGACCCTCAGGATTCAAGGGGACTTAATCTCCCAACTTAAAACGGCCACAGAGCGTGTTTGCACAGTGGTGAAGGGAGGGGACGGGGCCTGAGGTGACGTGTGCAAACACAACCTGTGGCGCGTTTTAAGATGTCGTTTTAATCCCCCTGCCCTATTATATACTAGGGGCTTACAGAGGAGATCATACTAATCACAGGGGGACCACAACGCATAGTGTTCCCTAGTGTATGTAGGCGTTTTCACTGTATTCTATGTGTCTTTTAACCAAGCACTGGCGCTAGGACTGGTTAGTCAGACTCAGTTACCACCAGTATCCGTCTGAAAAGGTTGAGGGTACAGGATGATTTTGCAACAAGGCTTCTTTCTGCTCTTCTGCACGTTTTCCTTCTTCCTGCACTTTTCTTCGTCTTTGAGGACTTCTTTTGCTTCTTTCTGCATTTCTTTTTTTTCTGTCTGTGCGTTTTTTCTTCTTTCTTCACATGTCCTATCTCTGTAGGCATAGTTAGAAATTAGCATTTAAAAAACCTTTGAAATTCACTGAAAAAACCATAGGTTTCAGGCACGTTATAGTTAGGAATTAGCATTTAAAAAACCTTAGAAATTCACTGAAAAAACCATAGGATTCAGGGGCGTTATAGTTAGTTGGACATTTCACTCGTGCAAAACCATTGAAATTCCCCCGTTATAGTTAGTTCAGCTAACTATAACTCGTATGCCCGCAATGCACTGCTGATGACGTCACATATTACATCCCTCATGACATGGTCAGTGACATCACTCATGACATCTCTGATGACATCTCAAATGACATCACTGATGACATCATCCTTGTGATAGAGTGGCAGACCTCTTCTCACCCTAATATAACCTTTGATACACACATTCAAAAATAGAAACTAAAACTTTCAAAACAATGGACATACCAATACCAGTTACAAAAACCTATTCAGTAATTGTAAGATCCACATACACATCCACTCATTCACCAACAGTCCTATACAGTCCCTCATACATGTACTCACTCATCATATGTACTCATACACCTATACATCCTGTTACACACCGCCACTCATCCATAGAGTTACTCACACACATAGTCACTCATACTAATAAAAAATCAAACATCCATTTACTTGCACATACAGTTATACACACACCACCACACTTACTTCTACAGAAACTTACACATACTTAGTCTTTTAAACAATCACTTATAGAAACACATACTTACAGGAAGTCTTCCAATCTCTCACTCTCACATATACTCACTTATATACACCAATAGTCACATATACTAGTTTAAAACATATGTAGTTACTCATAAAGACACTATTGAGGCAGTCATTCCCTCACTAACACACCCATACACACACTCATCCACCCATACAGTCCTGCACACATGCTGTCTTCAACACATACAAACAGTGAGTCACTCATTCATGCATCTATGCACTACGTAATACCCCCACCGAACCATAGAGACACTCAGACATTCATACTGATACTCAAAAAAACAACTAATAACCTATATAGACACTCATGTAGCTACTCAACAACCCATGCAGCCACTTATACACAAAGTGAGAGACTGATACAGATATTTACATATTTAAACATTACTCACTAACCCATAAGATACACTCAGTCAGTTATACAATCAATTTTTCATAAAAGAAAATCATCCATTTAGACACTTATATACCCATTTATTCTTCCTTTGACCTTCAGATATACATATGTAAAACATATTTAATTTTCAGAAAAACACACATTCACTAGATGATGTCATCAGTGATGTCATTTGAGATGTCATCAGTGATGTCATGAGTGATGTCACTGACCATGTCATGAGTGATGTATTATGTGACGTCATCAGCAGTGCATTATGGGCGCGCGAGTTATAGTTAGCTGAATTTACTATAACGGGGGAATTTCATTGGTTGTGTACGAGTGAAATGTCCAGCGTACTATAACGCCCCTGAAACCTATGTTTTTTTCATTGAATTTCTAAGGTTTTGTAAATGCTAATTCCTAACTATAACGTGCCTGAAACCTATGGTTTTTTCAGTTAAAATATATATATATATATATTTTTTTTTTTCACTGAAAAAACCATAGGTTTCAGACATGTTATGGTTAGAATTAGCATTTAAATAACCTTCGAAATTCACTGAAAAAACCCTAGGTTTCAGGGCTGTTATAGTCAGCTGGACATTTCACCATTGAACCATTGAAATTCCTCCATTATAGTTAGTTATGCTAACTATAACTCGCGCGCCCGCAGTCCACTGCTGTGAGGAAATATGAATTTTTATGATAAATTGTGTCCCCTATCTTAGACCCCAACGGCTCCATGTACATGCTACAAGTACATGTATGTTCCCTCCACTTCCAGCTATGAAGACGCAAATACATATGCGTCCAACGTTAACATGTCCTCTTTCAGATCCACCATGAATGGGTCGGATATTCCGTTCCTAAGTATGCCTTGCCACCGTCTTTATATGGTGTACTTTTCACGTTTTTCAGCTCTGGCGAGTTAGGCCCTGAATTCTGCCATCGAGCCTTTTCCTGCTTTCTGCCTCTGAATGCTCCAGCCTGGACCTGCATCTGTATCCATGACCTTTGTCTTACTTCCTGCGCGGCTAACGGTGCCTGGCCCGGCCTGTTGCCTGCCAAGATTGTATTCAGCCTTCAAGTTATCTGCTCCGCTCCTCGAGAAATACATTCCTGTCTAGTAGTTTAGGTAAACATCCTTCCAGCTACAGAGCAAAGGGCCCGGCCTTACTGTCTCCGTGCAAGTAACTCATAGCTCCTGTTACCATGGTAGGCCCATGCCCCCTCGCATCTCATGTAGACACGTAGACGCTTATACATGCACTAGAAGTCAGTATAGGATAGCCTCTGCCTGAGAGACCTTTCCTTCCAGATAATACAGTTCCTTAAACACAAGATATTAGATACGATTTGGGATTAGGTTGTTCTGACATCCCAGACTTCTGTCTCCTCATGTAGGGCTAAATGTCAAGTCCCCTTCACCCTCCAGTTACACGTCAATCACACGTCATGCTGCCGTGTGCGCATCTCTGCCATGTATTTCTGCTGACTTTGCAGGATTCTCTTATGGATCCACCTACCTGTGTCATCCTCAGAATGACGTTTCTAGTACACGCCCTTATGCACGCCTATTGTAACGCCTTTTTTCATTACGTATGTGTATTCTTATCTCTCTTCTCAGCTGTCACGCCTTCTGCATCTGTCTTCACTGTAATGCATTTACTATATATATGATAACCTGTCAATAAAGTATTGCCCTATCCCTTCCCGAACCTTCGTGGTGACGGAATCCGATTGCCTGGTTCGAACCAATTCCTTTGTAAGGAATAAATCCCCTTTTAAAACCTCAAATACCACGGATTCTGCCTCTTATCTTTACTGAGTTATTCTTATTGAATTTTACCGCATAAATTAAGTCTAGGTAATTAAAATTTACCACATAATTGGCGCCCGAATAGGGACACCTCCCCCACCCCACGCGCCGGAGGTGCATTGCAGACCCGGTCTCCTGCCACAGCCGGACGGACAACTACGCGTACCCGCAGGACTTCCTGTATCTCCCTCAGGCCAACGGAGGTGACTGAGGCTGCGATCAACACCCAGACGAGGCGGTGAGGAGTGCGGAGGATCCCGACCAGAGCCTAGCTGAGAGAGCAAGATCCGAGGTATACAGAGGCCCACCAGGTTCTGAAGTTCCGAAGTATCCACGTCACGAGTCGAGTCGAGTCCAGTCTGGTCTAGTCCAGACCAGACTTTCCGAGGCCTTCTGTTCCGTTCCGTGCTTCCCGGTGAGTACCGTTGCTGGGGACGCATCTAGACGTGCGCATTGGTTTGTGCCGGTCAAGACGGGTTTGGGTACACAGACCTGGTCTGCACTGTTTCAGCAGTGTATCTGTACTGTTTAGCAGTACATCTAGTATTATGCAGTTAGCTAGTTTTATTCTAATTATCATTGTTCGTTTTAAAATGTTTTAATATGTTTTAAATGTCGTGGTATGAGTGATTGTTCGATCTTCATTACTGTGTTTATGGTATTAATTGTGTTCAAGTCCGAGAAAGAATCAGGTAGCAAGGTTTAAGATGCCGTTATTCTCAAAATTAAGACAGATAAAAACTAGAAAAGGGATACTCGAGGAATCCGTTCCCATTCCACCTCGGGACACTCCAGGGTACTTTATGTACCATAAACATGGCCTAGATGCCGTATTATATCTCGAATTGTGGGTAGACTACACCAAGGATTTAGCAGAGAATCAGAGATGGCCCACTACTGGGACATGGGATGCAGATTGCATCATGAGAGTAGAAGAAGCATTATGGAAAAAGAAAGCCAGACAGTCACAGAAAGATGCCATTGAATTATTGCGTAAAGAATCACATAGACGCACAGAGAAAGCGCTCAGAAAAGAAGAGAAAAGTAGGGAGGATTCAGACAAAGCCCGAGAAAACGTATTAATTGAGGAAGGTATCCGAGCAAAAGCAGAACAAGTAGACAGACAAAGAAACACTCTTATGAATGGTATGTATCCTCTTCTGGCCGAGGGTTTACCTAAGGCCACCCTGGAAGTACCGAAAGATCTGCCACCTCCATTGCTTCCGACTAAATTGCTCCCCAAGACCGCAAAGGACATTTTCCTTTCTTCCTATTTAGACGATGTAGCCCCCGAATATGTTAATGCTCCGCCGCCACGCACACCACCTGCTAATGACGCTCGACCCCGAGATAATCTGCCCCCACTTCCGCAGCAACATACTCCTCCTTCCGTTCCAAACCTTCCGCCCGTTCCTTCACTCCTTCCTGCACCTATTCTTCCTACCTTACACCCAACGAATCCTTTTGGACCTAGCACCTCAGGAGGTGCGACAGGAAGTTATCATACGCCACCATCAGCGCGTCGATTGACTTATAGGGATTTAGCACATCAACGTACACCTCAAACAGCGAATTATGACATATTTACAGAGCCTCTTACAGATTGTAGATATGATCCAGTACCCGGTAAAGACGACAGAATGATGCTATCATCAGTACGTCTACGACGAGTTGCGAACTATTTAATGATATTACCAGGAATGATTGATCATCTAGACAAAATATATCACTTTGTCCAAACAGGGCAAGGTCCTGAAAGTATTGGCGAGGCCATGGCATACCAGAAAGTGGACACGCAAAAACTGTTGTTACGCTTCTTCATAAACTGCCTGATAAGACACAGAGATAGGCCAGGTGTAGACCCGGAAGAAATGAAAGCACTTAACAAATGGGGTCAGAATATAGCAGACGGAAAACATGATAAACAGAATAGTATAGAAAGTATGTACCGAAGGATCCGAAAAACAGTAGAACAAATATGTGAAAGAGAACAGCCTGAAAGAGAAACAGATGCAGATAAGACTGAGTCCTCGGGGGAGGAGGAACAACTAGAAATGACAACAGGACAATTACAATTACCAGCTAGAGAAATGATAGCTTACGTAGGTAAGGGAAGATCCTTTAATAATTCAATACGTCCGATACGTCCAGAAAGTAAGAGAATTTTTCAAGCAGCCATGTGAAATCCAAAGACCCCTGAACACTTATTTCAGGCTACTGATAAAATACTTCAAGGACGAATGGGGTACCATGTACTCGATTCTATGGATGAACAAGAATTAGCCAGGTCAGCAGTACAATGGGCTGACAGTTCTGAGAAATACAGTGATGACGCACTAGTACATACGTTTTTGAATCTTTCACCAGACGAACAGCGTTTAGCTGGTATGTACATGATACAACACCTCCTTATATTGTATAAAGGCCAACACTCCGATCCTGGTCCCCTACCTGATATACTGATCGAACTACTCATGAATAAATGGAGAGGTCTAGGTACCGATCTAATTAAAGTAATTCTAGAATATCGACACAGATATAGTGCCTTTCTGTGTCCAGAGCTTGATCCAGCTCCCTCCATGGAAAGAAAAATGTATTACATAGACAGACAGAATCCCTTACGCGAAGTGCACCCAGTTAGAAATGATGATAATACTTTTAGACGCGTGTTTGTGTACACGCCTATAACTAAAATAGAACTATTGGAAATGAAAAAATTAGTGCCCAGCCATGACAGAGATCCAGCAGGTTTTCACCGTGAAATAAAAGACATGTTACTCATGGGTGATTATACCTATCCTGACATTATGAAAATATTAAAAGTATTATTGCCTGCCGGTATTTACGAGAAACTCAAAGAAAAAGAATGGGAGGTGGGAGAACAAAAGATTGATTGGACAGCATTAGAAAACGAAGAAAATGCCCGAACTGCAGGCCTAGGGCTTGGGGACAAAACTAAAGCATTACCAGGATTATTAGTACAAGTATTGCCACGTTTATTAACTACGAAAAAGGAAGACTGGGGAGCAATCTCAGCTTGCAAACAGAAACCCGATGAAGACACTAGTGATTTTTATTCCCGATTTGAAAAATGTTTCGGTATTAATAGCGGTCTGAAAGCAAGTAGCGATTCATATCCACATCTTTTTGTAACAAAATTAGTCGAGAATTCCTTGCCACAGGTTAAGAATAGAGTATTGAAAGTAGAGAGCTCTTGGCAGGCTAATACCCCGTCACAAATGTTACAAATGTTACAGTACCACCAGAATAGAATTAGAGAAGAACATGAACACGAACAAAGACGTATGAAAGACACGAAAATGAAAATGCTCGTCGCCCAGTCAGTTCCAGCTGACAGTCATAAAAAGGGTGCGACACAGTCCAGTAATTCAGCGGTTCCTGTTAAAGGGACATGTAACTATTGTAAACAGCCAGGTCATTATATAAACGATTGTGCAGTTCTCAAACATAATATCTCTACGGGTAAAACCAAGGAGAGACCGCGTCCACCTAGACAGGATCAGATCCAACCACAAGTACCTCAGAATGTACAGCCTATGTCAGCTTCACAACAGACCGTAGCGGTACCGCAACCACAGCCTAGTGTCGCAACACAAAACACGACACAACAGATGTACCAGTATGCACAAAATGACTATCCCGACTATCAGCGATACACATGAAACAGCCTAGAGAGGGAAGTTGGCTTACCTCTTATTGAGGTTCCTGTAGATCAAGAGGGTCCTTATGTACATAGTCAAGTATTAGGGAAAGACAGAAAGTTTTTAATTGATACAGGGGCAAGCAGAACAACTATAAATCACGACGAGGTTCCAGGGGCACCCCTCTCAGGCTCACAGAATGTTTCCCTCGGATTTTCAGGAAAACCTATTGTTAATGAAGTATCGCAACCTCTTCCTCTTGCAGTTGGTCCATTGACACGGACTACAGATTTATTGCTTACAAAATCATGCCCAGAAAACTTGTTAGGTATAAAGACACTGAAAGCTCTAGGAGCTGTAATATGTTGTTCCCCGGAAGGGGTACGACTATTTTTGCGTGACTTTAAAGGTCACTACGTATTTAGAGACATGGATCACCGGTTACAGAATGTCCCTGCACATTTATGGGCACAAGGCCCCACTGATGTAGGTTGTATGCATATTACACCATATCGAGTTACACTCAAAGCAGGAGTGGTATTACCACGAATTCGACAATACAAGTTACCTCCAGATGCTGTAGTGGCTCCCCTGCAAATCATTGACGAGCTCATTGCACAAGGAGTGGTTGTGGAAACCGACTCCAATGTATGTAATTCTCCTATTATTCCAATTCTTAAACGAACTGATCCAAATGCACCCCCAGTTTATCGATTAATTATTGATCTGCGCGAATTGAATAAATGCATTGTACCACAGTACCCCGTGGTTCCAGATATCTCTTCATTATTGACAGCTATTGATTCAGAAGCAACGTTCTTTACTGTAATTGACCTCAAGAACGCCTTCTTTAGCGTCCCAATTGATCCGGAAAGCCAATATTTGTTCGGATTTTGTTTAAATGGACGAAGCTTCAAATTTGCACGCGCACCTCAAGGATTCACAGAAAGCCCCAGCATCTATAGCCAAGCACTGAAAAGACAACTTGACAGTATCCACATGCCTGTTAACACTACCCTGCTTCAATATGTCGATGATCTGCTGATTACCGCCCGAAGCGAACCCGAGTGTGAAAAAGCATCACTGACGGTTTTACATTTTCTGGCCGACAAGGGGCACAAGGTGTCCCCTTCGAAGCTGCAATTCTGTGTTCAGCAAGTTGTGTACCTTGGGCACTTGCTGTCCAAGGGGGGGGAGACAGCTCACACCTGACCGCATCCAGTTAACTGTAAACATGCCACCACCCAAGACACAAAAGGAGGTGCGGGCCTTCATAGGTCTCACTTCGTACTGTAGACAATGGATTCCCCAATATGCATTTCTAGTAAAGCCACTCATTCAGTTGACAACCCAGGAGGCAGCGACTTCGACTGTCCTCCCTTGGACTCAGGCACATACACAAGCTTTTGAAGACTTAAAGAAAGCCTTATGTCAAGCACCTGTTTTAGCGACACCATGTTACAGTAAGCCTTTTACACTTTTTGTTACAGAACGCGAAGGTACTGCCTTGTCAGTACTCACTCAGGAACAAGCAGGTTCACACAAACCGTGTGCTTACTTTTCTAGCACATTAGATCCAGTAGCCCAGGCTCTGCCTACATGCCTGAAATCAGTCGCAGCGACAGCTTTAGCGATCAGACAAAGCGATTCCATAGTATTAGGACATCAATTGACAGTGCAAGTTCCACATTCCGTGGAAGTTCTTTTAAACCGAACTCAGACTCAGCACTTGACTATAGCACGACTGACAGGTTATGCATTAACATTGTTCCAGCCACACATAGAAATCAGACGCTGTAGTACATTAAATCCTGCCACACTTTTGCCATTAAGTGGAACAGACCCATTGGCACATGATTGTATTGAAGTCATTACTATTACGACGAAACCCAGACAAGACTTGACAGACATTCCATTACCAGATCCAGACCTGACACTTTATGTGGATGGTTCATGCATGAGAACAAGTACAGGAGAGTTAGTGGCCGCTTACGCAGTCACGACAGACACCGAAGTTATTGAAACGAATTGTATTGACACATTGTCAGCTCAAGCAGCAGAGCTCATCGCTCTGACACAAGCCTGTATTCAAGCCAAAAATAAAAGAGTCAACATATACACAGATTCACGTTATGCATTCGGAGTTGTACACAACTTCGGAGTCCTTTGGCGAGAGAGAGGTTATTTAACTTCTCACGGTGCCAACATTCAACACGGTCCCCTCATTCAAGCTCTGTTAGATGCAATACATCTGCCTACTTCAATATCTATCATGAAGTGCAAGGCCCATACAAAAATTACCGATATCATTTCCCAGGGTAACGACCTAGCAGACCGAACAGCTAAGCAAACAGCACAGAATCGGACTCATGCAACTGACTTGACAAAGACAATAGTTCCAACATCGACACACTGCATGACAGTTAGGGATCCCGCCCTTGATGTAATTGACATACAGACACATGCTACACCAGAGGAAAACAAGAAATGGACTGAACTAGGAGGGATCCAAACAGATCAGGGATGGATGACGAAGGGAAAATCTACATGGTTTCTTCCCGACTCCATGGTTCAAGTTATCATTAACACAATACATAGTCCAGCGCATCTAGGAGAGAAAGCTATGTTAGACAGTATTCAAAACATTTGGTTTAATAAACACTTACGAGCTGCAGCCAAACAGAAAGTGCGTACTTGCATGATTTGTTGTCAGTTCAACCCAGGTAAAGGCGTTCCTGTAGAACAAGGTGGATTTCAACCTCCCGATCACCCTTTTGAAGTCCTCCAGATGGATTATATCCAGATGGAACGTTGTCGAGGATTCAAATATGTCCTCGTAGTTGTATGCGCACTTTCTCGTTGGACAGAAGCATATCCAGTCTCAGATTACACTGCCCCGACCACTGCCAAGCAGCTGGTTCGTGAATTCTTCCCACGGTATGGTTTGCCCCGTATCGTGTATTCAGATAACGGTCAACCATTCTCATCCGAGCTAATGAAACACATTTCACTCCTGTTAGGCTATCAATGGAAATTCCACTGTGTCCGGCATCCCGAGGCAGCAGGTCTCGTGGAACGTCATAATCAGACCCTGAAAATTCGACTTTCTAAAATCTGCAGAGAGAAAGGCGTCGACTGGATAGTAGCTTTACCAGTTGCACTCTTTTACATGAGAATGATAGCACATTCTCGAACAGGGCTATCCCCGTACGAGGTGGTCTTCGGTAGGCTACCAAATATGTGGGGGACGCCTATACCTCGTAAAATCACTGATGTTGATTGTAATATGCTGACAGATTACCTTGCTTCCTTGATGTCTGCACTACAATCTTGCCGTTCACAGGTAGCTGCAGCCTTTCCCGACAACACCGAGGTGAAGCCCCATGAAGTGGTTCCCGGAGATTTTGTTTTCATAAGAAATTTCGACAGGAGGAGCCCGCTGGAGCCCCGCTGGCAAACGCCGAAATTAGTACTCCTGACCACGAGGACAGCAGTGAAGATTGAGGGTCGCAAGGGTTGGCTACATTCGAGTCATATCAAGAAATTTCATGGACTGCCTTCTGATTTGAACTCTCAGCCCTGCCCTCCTTCACAGACTGACTCAAAACTCCCCCAGGTCGAGAAAACTGCTTCCCAAGAATATAAACTGAAACTAAGGTCTAGCAAGTCAGACAATTTGATTGTTTAAGTCCTCTCCTAGGTGAATCGGTTAAATTAGTCTCTGACATGTATCCTCTAGACCGAAACAGAGAGAAAGATAGACAGAAACAGCTCAAGAAACGTGCATATTGTAAATCACTTCATAGTCACTGTATAGTGACATTGTTGATTATGTTTTTTCTAAATCTTCTGATTATTGCTGCAAGTATACTGTTGCACATATACTATCCTATTTTCAAGCGTGCACATTCTGCTTCCGATGTTACTGCCGAACATTCTTTTAGCGAATTACCTCCACATGAGTTGCCCTACAGATTTGCGCTGCGCAATAACACATTCATTAGTATGTTACATTACTCCCATCAGGCCAACAACGCTACAAATTGTTGGATATGTGGCCGACTCCCTCCCTTCCAGAAATACAAGGGAGTTCTGCCCCTCTTTCCATATCCATTCACACACAATGGTTCCTGTGGTGCATGGTTTAGTTTGATTAATTCCTTAGATTCAAATACCGTAGTTTACCAGAGCAACTGGGTATGGGGAAACCTGAACTTAGTTTTGCTTAAAGCCTGCTACCCTAACAAGGAGGGACTTCCCAAAAGGACAGGAACTGATCTAGAAAATGAAGTATATGGATTAGGTAACTTTACACTTAACCTCATGATTCTGAATGTTGAATCCGAAGCTGCACCAGTCTTGCCTGCTATGTCAGTATTACCAGTCAAAGGTGAATTATGTGTAAGAAAGAATGGTTCAGTACACTTGGGTCATAGTAAATGTACTACTGTGATCGAATTCAGTGATCAAGGCAAGTCTACATGTAGAGCTTCCCGTCATTCCTACTTCATTTGTGGTCATACCGCATATATACGTTTACCGCTAGATTGGGATGGTACCTGTTACATTGCATTCCTTCTGCCACCTGTTTTCCTAGCCCCTCCTGATTATCATAGAAACACCCATCTAGTACACAATAGACCCCAGAGAGATCTCCCGATTGTCGACTACACTGAAACGGCATGGGAACAATACACAGACTTCAATAAAGGTCTCATTCCCTACATAGGTGTTGTCTCTAATAGTAAACTGATACGCAGATTAACCAGAACCCTTGAAGCAGTAGTGAATGAAACTACCTCTGCCCTAGGCAACTTAACAGAGGAGCAGTCTGCGATGCGGATTGTTGTTCTCCAGAATCGTCTTGTCCTTGACGTCATCCTGGCCGATAGGGGTGGAGCCTGTAGAGTCATCGGATCGAGTTGCTGTGTTTTCATTCCAGAAAACGCGCCATCAGTATATAAAGCCATAACTCGTCTTCATAAGATTGCAAGCCAGATACATCAGAATCCAGGCACCTGGACGTGGTCCGGTTGGTTCTGGAGCATGTTGTCAGCCTGGGGATGGAAAGTCCTATCCTTCCTAGGTATTGGCCTTCTCATAGTATTCAGTTGCTGCCTGTGTCTACAATGTGGACCAGCGATTTGCGGCCTGTGTGCCACATCATGTATTCCACGTTCAAGTTCTAATTCAAAATCCCGGAAGAAGAAAGAAGAGCAAATGATGTTACATGAACAGATTGATGGATTCCTGAGGATCGATATCTCATGAAGGGTCCGTAGGGGACAAGGAGGGAATGAGGAAATATGAATTTTTATGGTAAATTGTGTCCCCTATCTTAGACCCCAACGGCTCCATGTACATGCTACAAGTACATGTATGTTCCCTCCACTTCCAGCTATGAAGATGCAAATACATATGCGTCCAACGTTAACATGTCCTCTTTCAGATCCACCATGAATGGGTCGGATATTCCGTTCCTAAGTATGCCTTGCCACCGTCTTTATATGGTGTACTTTTCACGTTTTTCAGCTCTGGCGAGTTAGGCCCTGAATTCTGCCATCGAGCCTTTTCCTGCTTTCTGCCTCTGAATGCTCCAGCCTGGACCTGCATCTGTATCCATGACCTTTGTCTTACTTCCTGCGCGGCTAACGGTGCCTGGCCCGGCCTGTTGCCTGCCAAGATTGTATTCAGCCTTCAAGTTATCTGCTCCGCTCCTCGAGAAATACATTCCTGTCTAGTAGTTTAGGTAAACATCCTTCCAGCTACAGAGCAAAGGGCCCGGCCTTACTGTCTCCGTGCAAGTAACTCATAGCTCCTGTTACCATGGTAGGCCCATGCCCCCTCGCATCTCATGTAGACACGTAGACGCTTATACATGCACTAGAAGTCAGTATAGGATAGCCTCTGCCTGAGAGACCTTTCCTTCCAGATAATACAGTTCCTTAAACACAAGATATTAGATACGATTTGGGATTAGGTTGTTCTGACATCCCAGACTTCTGTCTCCTCATGTAGGGCTAAATGTCAAGTCCCCTTCACCCTCCAGTTACACGTCAATCACACGTCATGCTGCCGTGTGCGCATCTCTGCCATGTATTTCTGCTGACTTTGCAGGATTCTCTTATGGATCCACCTACCTGTGTCATCCTCAGAATGACGTTTCTTGTACACGCCCTTATGCACGCCTGTTGTAACGCCTTTTTTCATTACGTATGTGTATTCTTATCTCTCTTCTCAGCTGTCACGCCTTCTGCATCTGTCTTCACTGTAATGCATTTACTATATATATGATAACCTGTCAATAAAGTATTGCCCTATCCCTTCCCGAACCTTCGTGGTGACGGAATCCGATTGCCTGGTTCGAACCAATTCCTTTGTAAGTAATAAATCCCCTTTTAAAACCTCAAATACCACGGATTCTGCCTCTTATTTTTACTGAGTTATTCTTATTGAATTTTACCGCATAAATTAAGTCTAGGTAATTAAAATTTACCACAGCTGATGATGTCACATATTACATCATTCATGACATGGTCAGTGACATCACTGATGACATCTCAAATGACATCACTGATGACATCACTGATGACATCATCCACGTGACAATCGGATACACCTCATCATACACTAGTATAACCTTTCATCACTCATTGTAAAATACAGAGTACCATATTTGAATCCATTGATACACCAATACTAGTTTCTAAAAACCCACTCAGTGATTACTACATGGTGCTGAATGGGTCACTAGAAGAGTGCAAGGGGAGTGACTTGGTGTTTCCTGGAAGTGTATGGATACTGATACTGACTGGGGAATTGAAGGTGTGAAAGACACGTGTGTAGGTGGTTAGAGGACTGCATGCATAGTGGATAGGGGTTTGAAGCAGTCCATGTGCTAAGGCCTGGCTCACTGCATGAATACTTGGGTACTGACTGAATGACTAGAGTACTGCAAGGAGAGTACCTGGGTGAATTTATAAGTGTTTGGGTTTTGGTGCAGTGAATGGATTAGTACATGATGCTGAATGGGTCACTAGAGGAGTGCAAGGGGAGTGACAGGGTGTTTGCTGGAAGTGTATGAATACTGACTGGGGAATTGAAGGTGTGAAAGACAAGGGTGTAGGTGGTTAGAGGATTGCATGCATAGTGGATAGGTGTTTGAAGCAGTCCATGTGCTAAGGCCTGGCTCACTGCATGAATACTTACACAGTGGTGAAGGGAGGGGATGGGGCCTGAGGTGACGTGTGAAAACACGTCCTGTGGCGCGTTTTAAGTTGGGGAAATATTTCCCCTTCAATCCTGAGAGCCCCAGGGGGTTACCTAGCCCACCAAGTGCTTCCAGTAAGCGCCACTGCGCTCTGTTTCAGACAGGTGGCCCAGGCCGTGCCCCTTTTTACACCTCTCTGCAACGCAGCTCTGTGGCGCTTACTGGAGGTACCTAGTGGGCTACTTGGACCCTAGGGACACTCAGGATTCAAGGGGACTTAACCTCCCAAATTAAAACAGACACAGGGCGCGTTTACACAGTGGTGAAAGGAGGGGATGGTGTAGAAAAGTGGCTCTATATATACTGGACCAAAGTAAGGTACAGTGTGTATAGAGTCCCCAGAGGTTTGGCAGAGGTTAAAGTTAGATATAACCTTACTCTCTAATGTGGTAGCTTGGTCGAGCAGTAAGGCAGTATCAGAGGACAGTGTAAAGCATTTGTTGTACACACTCAGTCAGCAAATGGTCTCACACACTCAAGAACTGAACTCGAGGCCAATTGTTTTGTATCAAAAGATATAGTTGTTTTATTTTAGAACCAACAAGGTATCAAAATAAACTCTTTCAGGATAAGTTACTTTAGTTAAATACTTTTCAAATAGGCAATAGACTTTTTGAATGCAATAGTTACAGTTTGTTGCAATAGGCAACTCAATTTCAAACACGATGCAACATTGAGCTCAATGGGAATTTCTGGTTAAATGCAATTAGTTACTTTGTAGATTACTTTTCTAACCAGAGGACTGGATCCTAGATTCAGTCCCGGGACATGAACTGTAAACAGTTAAGTAAAAGCGCAGTTCGGCTGATTTTAGAGGAATATTTGTAAGTTTAAAAAATCGACACTTAGAAACTTTTTCAGCAAAAAGCAGGCAATGATATCCTATGAAAGGAAATTCAAGTTACTGGTAAGTACGGTTAGAATTACTTTTCAGGATCAGTACTGGGCTCAAAGATGCAGCACTGAGGTCTCTCCTGATAACAGGTGAGTAAATCGGAATTCGTAGTTCGGCTGATTTTAGAGGAATATTTATAAGTTTCAAAAATCGACACTTAGAAACTTTTTCAGCAAAAAGCAGGCAATGATATCCTATTGAAGGAAATTTAAGTTACTGGTAAGTACGGTTAGAATTACTTTACAGGATCAGTACTGGGCTCAAAGATGCAGCACTGCTGTCTCTCCTGATAACAGGTGAGTAAATCGGAATTTGTAGTTCGGCTGATTTTACTTTGGTCCAGTATATATAGAGCCACTTTCCTACACCATCCCCTCCCTTCACCACTGTGCAAACATGCCCTGTGGCGTGTTTTAAGTTGGGGAAATAATACCCCTTGAATCCTGAGGGTCCAACTAGCCCACTAGGTACCTCCAATAAGCGCCACAGAGCTGCGTTGCAGAGAGGTGTAAAAAGTGGCACGGCCTGGACCACCTCTCTGCAACGCAGCACAGTGGCGATTACTGGAAGCACCTGGTGGGCTAGTTAGCCACCAGGGGCCATCAGGATTGAAGGGGAATGATTTCCCCAACTTAAAGCGCGCCATAGGGCGTGTTTCCACACCTCACCTCAGGCTGCGTCCCCTCTCTTCCCCACTGTGTAAACACGCCCTGTGGCTGTTTTAAGTTGGGAGATTAAGTCCCCTTGAATCCTGAGGGTCCTTAGGGGCAAATTAGCCCACTAGGTATCTCCAGTAAGCGCCATTGCAGAGAGGTGTAAAAGGCGCACGGCCTCCACCACCTTTCTGCAACGCAGCGCAGTGGCGCTTACTGGAAGCACCTGGTGGACTAGTTGGCCCCCAGGGTCCCTCAGGATTGAAGGGGAATATTTTCTCCAACTTAAAATGCGCCACAGGGCGTGTTTGCACATGTCACCTCAGGCCCCGTCCACTCCCTTCACCACTTTATAAACGCGCCCTGTGGCCGTTCTAAGTTGGGAGATTAAGTCACCTTGAATCCTGAGGGTCCCTAGGGTCAAACTAGCCCACTAGGTACCTCCAATAAGTGCCACAGAGCTGCGTTGCAGAGAGGTGTAAAAAGGGGCGTGGTCTCTGAACACCTGTCTGCAACGCAGCTCCCTGGCGCATAAGGGAGAAACCTGTTGGGCTATTTGGCCCTCAGGGACCCTCAGTATTGAAAGATAATTAATTCCCCAACTTAAAACGCGCCACGGGGAGCGTTTGCACAGTGGTGAAGGAAGGGGGCGTGGCCTGAGGTGACATGTCTGCAAACACACCCTGTCGTGCCTTTTAAGTTAGAGAATTATTTCCTCCTCAATCCTGTGGGTCCATGGGGGCCAACTAGCCCACCAGGTACCTCCAGTATGCGCCAGGGGGCTGCGTTGCAGAGAGGTGTTCAGAGGCCACACCCCTTTTTACAACACTCTGCAACGCTGCTCCGTGGCGCTTACTGGAGGTACCTGGTGGGCTAGTTGACCCCCAGGGACCCTCAGGATTGACGAGGAATTAATTCCCCAACTTAAACCGCGCCACAGGGTGTGTTTGCACACATGTTACCTCAGGCCCCGCCCCCTCCCTTCACCACTGTGCAAATGCACCCCGTGGCGTGTTTTAAGTTGGGGGATTAACTCCCCTTGAATACTGAGGGTCCCTGGGGTGCAACTAGCCCACCAGCTACCTCCAGTAAGCGCCACAGAGCTGCAATGCAGAGAGGTGTAAAAAGGGGTGTGGCCTCAGAACACCTCTCTGCAACGCAGCCCCCTGGAGCATACTGGAGGTTCCTGGTGGGCTAGTTGGCCCCCAGGGACCCCCAGTATTCAAGGGGAATTCGGTCCCCCTCTGCAAACGTGCCAGGGGGCGAGTTTGCAGAGTGCTGCAAGAAGGGGGCGTGGCCTCCGGCGCGATGCCGGTCTTTTTCTTTTCTTTTTCGTTTTAAGAAGGAGGGCTGTGTGGCCCCCTTCTTTTCCTAATATTTTGGCCCTGGGGACCCCATCCGCCAGGGCCTGCCCCCCAATTTTTTTTTTAATCAAACATTGTGAAGGGGGCTGCGTGGCCCTTCTCCCCAGGCCTAATCGGCCCCGGGGACCTCATCCCCCGGGGCTTGGCCTTTTTTTTTAAATAAAATTATTTTGGAGGGGGGCTGCGTTGCCCCCCTCCTTAGGCCACTTAAGGCCCCGGAGACCCCATCCCCCGGGGCCGGCCTTTGTTTTTTTTATTTTTTATTATTTACTTAAATTTTGGGGAGGGGGGCTGTGAGGCCCCCCTCCCGGGCCACTTGTAGCGCCGGGGACCCTATACCCCGGGGCTGGCCCTCTCTGTTGGGGACCGTGGGCGGTCCCCAATCCCCCTATGGTCCCAGCTGGCTCCCCACGTCCTTCGGGAGCCGGCATTGCTTTTCCACATGGGGAGCTGCTAAGATGCAGCTCCTCGTGTGGAAAAGCAATTTGGTTTACATTTTGAAAGAGAGAGCAGGTTTCCTGCTCTCTCTTTCAAAATTCGAACGAAGTTTACTTTGGCAGGGCCTTGCCATAGCAAGCTAGTGTCCTGGGGGTGGGCACCCCGGGACACTACAGGAGCCGGCACTGGGTGTGGCGGTCCCCAGGGCCATAATTGGCTCCAGGGGGGGGCCGTGCGGTCCCCCTCCTCACATTCTCAAAGCCCCAGGGGGTGGTTGTCCCCGGGGCTGGGGGGTCCGTCATGGACCCCCCCAATCTAAATATTTAGAGCCCCGGATAGGTGGTGGTCCCCGGGGCATGTGGGGGGGCTTGAGCCCCCCACACAGAGTATTTTTTTTTAAAAAGCCCTGGGGGTGGCAGTCCCCGGGGCTGTGTGCCCCCTCGTAATCAAAATTATATCGAGACCCGGGGTGGCGGTCCCCGGGGCTGGGGGGACCAGAGAGCCCCCCCACCTAATTCAAAGAAGCCCCAGGGGGTGGCAGTCCCCGGGGCTGGCGGGCCCCTCTGGGCCCCCCTTGTATTGCCCCTGGGATTAGGCCCCCCCGGGGCTAATTAACAACGAAGCGCCGGAGCAAGCAATTTTTTTTTAATTTGCCCGAAATTCGCGCTGCGTGCGCGAATCTCGCCGACTTTTAAAAAAAAAAAAGCTTTTTTTGGCCCTGGGGGTCTTTGTGGGACCTCCTGAGCAGGCCTAGGGGGTCAGGGTGTTTCTACCCTGCCCCCTTTTTGCGTTTTGCAAGGTTTTTTTCTTCTTTCTTGTGCCTCAGTTCTACCGAGGCACAAGGTGGCTGCCAACACTTCCTGGTGTGGAGTGTTGACAGCCAATTAGCATACAGCTCGTGCTCGGCAGGGTGCGCAGATCCACCTTTGCCATAGATATATAAGTGATTTGAATTTTGATTTTCTCAGGAACTACTGAACGGATTTACACCATTTAACAAAAAGGCACGAGTGTGAACCAAGAGCTACCTCTTTGCCAAATTTTGTATAATTCCGTTCAACAGTTCGGGCTGTAGCTGCGATTAAAGGTTCCTATGGAAAATTGCATGGGGAAAACACGTTTTGGGACGCCCCTTTTTTCTCGGCCCCTGCTTGACGAATCTCCCCGAGACTTTCAGGATAGGAGCGGACCGGAACGCCCCACCAGTTTTGCGAAGATTCGTCAACCGGCGCATAAGTTATTCCAAATAGAATGTTGCGGATTTCCTATGGATAATAGGTCCTAACTATAATTACCTACTGGTGACCGCCAGTAGGTAATATATATATATATATTCACTGGAAAAACCATAGGTTTCAGGGATGTTATAGTTAGAAATTAGCATTTAAAAAACCTTTGCAATTCACTGAAAAAACCATAGGTTTCAGGGACGTTATAGTTAGTTGGAAATTTCACTCCTACAAAACCAGAGAAAAACAGCTGTTATAGTTAGTTGAGCTAACTATAACTCACGCCCCCGCAATGCACTGCCGATGACGTCACATATTACATCATTCATGACATGGTCAGTGACATCACTGATGATATTTCAAATGACATCACTGATGGCATCATCCAGTAACTATGTGTTTCTTTAAAGTTTAAATATATTTTATATATATATCTGCCACGGTGTATTGAAGAATGAGGGGGTATATAACTGTCTAAATGGATGATTTAGTACGTGCGTCACTATCTATATAAGTGAGTCATTAAAGGTGTTTTACTGAATGCATGGGTTAGTGATTAAACTGTGTAAATGTCTGAATCAGTTTGTCTGTTGGTGTGTAAGCGGTTGCATGGGTTGGTGAGTAGCTAAATGAGTGTCTATATGGGTTGTTGATTGGTTGTCTGAGTATCTGTATGGCTGCCTGAGTGTCTGTGTGCGTGGGTGGGGGGTGTGGGACTCGGTGCCATAGATGCGTGAGTGGGTGATTCCTTGGGTGTAAGGGGTTTAGGAGTGCATCTGTGAAGTGCTGGATGGGTGGGTGAGTGTGTGTATGGGTGTGTTGGTGAGTGAGTAGATGTCTCAGTGGTACATGTGTTAGTAACTACATATGTGAAAGGCAGTATATGTGAGTGTTGGAGTATATAAGTGACTATATGTGAGAGTGAGTGATTGTGAGATTGGCTGTATGGATAAGTGTATGCTTGTATCAGTGATTGTATTAGAGAGTAAGTATGTGTTAGTATCTGTATGAATAAGGGAGGTGGTGTGTGTATAACTGTATAGGTGAGTAAATGGGAGTGTGATTAATTTTTTGCATGACTGACTAGGTATGTGAGTAACTCTGGATGAGTGGGGTGTGTGAGTCTCTGTATAGATGTATGAGTGAATATGATAGTGCTTATTGATGAGTGACTGCATCTATGAGTGACTGTATGGGTGAATGAGTGGATGTATGTGTAGACCTAGGAAATAGTGAGTGGGTATGTAGTAACTAGTATTGGTGTGTCAATGGTTTCGAAAATGGTAGTCTATATTTTAGAGTGGGTGTATCAAAGGTTATATTAGGGTGTCAGGAGGTGCATCAGAGGATCACGTGGATGATGTCATCAGTGATGTCATTTGAGATGTCATCAGTGATGTCATGAGTTATGTCACTGACCATGTCATGAGTGATGTATTATGTGACGTCATCAGCAGTGCATTATGGGCGAGCGAGTTATAGTTAGCTGAATTTACTATAACGGGGGAATTTCATTGGTTTTGTACGAGTGAAATGTCCAGCGTACTATAACGCCCCTGAAACCTATGTTTTTTTCAGTGAATTTCTAAGGTTTTGTAAATGCTAATTCCTAACTATAACGTGCCTGAAACCTATGGTTTTTTCAGTTAAAATATATATAATAATAATAAAAAAAACCATTTCTAGAGCGCCTGGTTACACTAACATAGTGTGTCCCTGCGCTAACAAATGCCGCTGCTCCCCTAAAAGACCAAAGTCCGGGGCACGCCCGGATCCAAATACAAAAAATGATTAGTTTTTACACGGAAATAGGTGGGTTTTCAATTTTAATCGGAATCTTGCTTCAGAGGGCTCCATGCGAAGATCAAGAGGAAGCCTGTTCCAGTGTTTGCTGGCTAGGAACCTGAAGGAAGCACCTCCAATCTTGGTCTTGCGAACGCGGGGAAGTTGGAACAACATAGCTCCAGCAGATCTGAGATTGCGGATGGGACGATGGAGAGTGAGAAGGTTACGCAAGTAGCCAGGGCCTCTACCCTGGGCGATGCGATGAGCAAAACAGAGAGCCTTGAACCTGATTCGCTCCTCGATAGGGAGCCAATGGAGTTCATGAAGTGCCTTTTTACCTGATGCTCTACGTGGGAGGTTTAACACCATACGTGCAGCAGCATTTTGTACGCACTGAAGTTGATGAATACCTTTTTTGCTAAGGCCCAGAAGGAGAGCATTGCCATAGTCCAAATGATGCGTGACTAAGGCATGAATGAATATATATATTTATTTTTTTTCACTGAAAAAACCATAGGTTTCAGACATGTTATGGTTAGAATTAGAATTTAAAAAACCTTTGAAATTCACTGAAAAAACCATAGGTTTCAGGGCTGTTATAGTTAGCTGGACATTTCACTCGTACAAAACCATTGAAATTCATCCGTTATAGTTAGTTCTGCTAACTATAACTCGCGGGGCCGCAATCCACTGCTGATGATGTCACATATTACATCATTCATGACATGGTCAGTGACATCACTGATGACATCTCAAATGACATCACTGATGACATCATCCATGTGACAATCAGATACACCTCATCATACACTAGTATAACCTTTCATCACTCATTGTAAAATACAGAGTACCATATTTGAATCCATTGATACACCAATACTAGTTTCTAAAAACCCACTCAGTGATTACTACATGGTGCTGAATGGGTCACTAGAAGAGTGCAAGGGGAGTGACTTAGTGTTTCCTGGAAGTGTATGGATACTGATACTGACTGGGGAATTGAAGGTGTGAAAGACACGTGTGTAGGTGGTTAGAGGACTGCATGCATAGTGGATAGGGGTTTGAAGCAGTCCATGTGCTAAGGCCTGGCTCACTGCATGAATACTTGGGTACTGACTGAATGACTAGAGTACTGCAAGGAGAGTACCTGGGTGAATTTATAAGTGTTTGGGTTTTGGTGCAGTGAATGGATTAGTACATGATGCTGAATGGGTCACTAGAGGAGTGCAAGGGGAGTGACAGGGTGTTTGCTGGAAGTGTATGAATACTGACTGGGGAATTGAAGGTGTGAAAGACAAGGGTGTAGGTGGTTAGAGGACTGCATGCATAGTGAATAGGCGTTTGAAGCAGTCCATGTGCTAAGGCCTGGCTCACTGCATGAATACTTACACAGTGGTGAAGGGAGGGGATGGGGCCTGAGGTGACGTGTGAAAACAAGTCCTGTGGCGCGTTTTACGTTGGGGAAATATTTCCCCTTCAATCCTGAGAGCCCCAGGGGGCTACCTAGCCCACCAAGTGCTTCCAGTAAGCGCCACTGTGCTCTGTTTCAGACAGGTGGCCCAGGCCCTGCTCCTTTTTACACCTCTCTGCAACGCAGCTCTGTGGCGCTTACTGGAGGTACCTAGTGGGCTACTTGGACCCTAGGGACACTCAGGATTCAAGGGGACTTAACCTCCCAAATTAAAACAGACACAGGGCGCGTTTACACAGTGGTGAAGGGAGGGGATGGTGTAGAAAAGTGGCTCTATATATACTGGACCAAAGTAAGGTACAGTGTGTATAGAGTCCCCAGTCCCCAGAGGTTTGGCAGAGGTTAAAGTTAGATATAACCTTACTCTCTAAAGTGGTAGCTTGGTCGAGCAGTTAGGCAGTATCAGAGGACAGTGTAAAGCATTTGTTGTACACACTCAGTCAGCAAATGGTCTCACACACTCAAGAACTGAACTCGAGGCCAATTGTTTTGTATCAAAAGATATAGTTGTTTTATTTTAGAACCAACAAGGTATAAAAATGTACTTTTTCAGGATAAGTTACTTTAGTTAAATACGTTTCAAATAGGCAATAGACTTTTTGAATGCAATAGTCACAGTTTGTTTCAATAGGCAACACAATTTCAAACACGATGCAACATTGAGCTCAATGGGAATTTCTGGTTAAATGCAATTAGTTACTTTGTAGATTACTTTTCTAACCACAGGACTGGATCCTAGATTCAGTCCCGGGACATGAACTGTAAACAGTTAAGTAAAAGCGTTTTGGTTACAGTAGTGATTTTTAAGGAATATTAATGTATTTTAAAAGTTGACACTTAAAACTTTTTCAGTTGGAATTACCAATGTTATCCTATGGAAGGAAATTCAATTTGCAGGTAAAGTATGTTCACATTACCTTTTTAATCCACTACTGGACTCCTAGGTTCAGCACTGGGACTTCTATCTAAAACAGGCAAGTAATTATTTTTTTATCGTTGGCACAATTTTTAGAGAATATTTGTAAGTTTCAAAAATCGACACTTATAAACTTTTTTAGCAAAAACCAGGCAATGATATCCTAGGGAAGGAAATTCAAGTTACTGGTAAGTACGGTTAGAATTACTTTTCAGGATCCGTACTGGGCTCAAGGATGCAGCACTGTGGTCTCTCCTGATAACAGGTGAGTAAATCGGGATTCGTAGTTCGGCTGATTTTAGAGGAATATTTGTAAGTTTCAAAAATCGACACTTAGACTTTTTCAGCAAAAAGCAGGCAATGATATCCTATGGAAGGAAATTCAAGTTACTGGTAAGTACGGTTAGAATTACTTTACAGGATCAGTACTGGGCTCAAAGATGCAGCACTGCTGTCTCTCCTGATAACAGGTGAGTAAATCGGAATTCGTAGTTCGGCTGATTTTAGAGGAATATTTTAAAGTTCCAAAACTCCACACTTAAAAGAATTTCCAAGTGAAAAAGTCAATGTTAGTCTATGGAAGTAAATTCAAGTTACTGGTAAGTACGGTTAGAAATACTTTTCAGGATCAGTACTGGGCTCAAAGATGCAGCACTGAGCCCTCTCCTGATAACAGGTGAGTAAATCGGAATTTGTAGTTCGGCTGATTTTATTTTGGTCCAGTATATATAGAGCCACTTTCCTACACCATCCCCTCCCTTCACCACTGTGCAAACACGCCCTGTGGCGTGTTTTAAGTTGGGGAAATAATTCCCCTTGAATCCTGAGGGTCCAACTAGCCCACTAGGTACCTCCAATAAGCGCCACAGAGCTGCGTTGCAGAGAGGTGTAAAAAGTGGCACGGCCTGGACCACCTCTCTGCAACGCAGCACAGTGGCGCTTACTGGAAGCACCTGGTGGGTTAGTTAGCCCCCAGGGGCCCTCAGGATTGAAGGGGAATGATTTCCCCAACTTAAAGCGCGCCATAGGGCGTGTTTGCACACCTCACCTCAGGCCCCGTCCCCTCCCTTCCCCACTGTGTAAACACGCCCTGTGGCTGTTTTAAGTTGGGAGATTAAGTCCCCTTGAATCCTGAGGGTCCTTAGGGGCAAATTAGCCCACTAGGTATCTCCAGTAAGCGCCATTGCAGAGAGTTGTAAAAAGGCGCACGGCCTCCACCACCTCTCTGCAACGCAGCGCAGTGGCGCTTACTGGAAGCACCTGGTGGACTAGTTGGCCCCCAGGGTCCCTCAGGATTGAAGGGGAATATTTTCTCTAACTTACAATGCGCCACAGGGCGTGTTTGCACATGTCACCTCAGGCCCCGTCCACTCCCTTCACCACTTTATATAAGTTGGGAGATTAAGTCACCTTGAATCCTGAGGGTCCCTAGGATCAAACTAGCCCACTAGGTACCTCCAATAAGTGCCACAGAGCTGCGTTGCAGAGAGGTGTAAAAAGGGGTGTGGTCTCTGAACACCTGTCTGCAACGCAGCTCCCTGGCGCATACGGGAGAAACCTGTTGGTCTATTTGGCCCTCAGGGACCCTCAGTATTGAAAGAGAATTAAATCCCCAACTTAAAACGCGCCACGGGGAGCGTTTGCACAGTGGTGAAGGAAGGGGGCGTGGCCTAAGGTGACATGTCTGCAAACACACCCTGTGGTGCCTTTTAAGTTAGAGAATTATTTCCTCCTCAATCCTGTGGGTCCCTGGGGGCCAACTAGCCCACCATGTACCTCCAGTATGCGCCAGGTGGCTGCTCAGGAGGTCTTTGTGGGACCTCCTGAGCAGGCCTAGGGGGTCAGGGTGTTTCTACCCTGCCCCCTTTTTGCGTTTTGCGAGGTTTTTTTCTTCTTTCTTGTGCCTCAGTTCTACCGAGGCACAAGGTGGCTGCCAACACTTCCAGGTGTGGAGTGTTGACAGCCAATTAGCATACAGCTCGGCAGGGTGCGCAGATCCACCTTTGCCATAGATATATATGTGATTTTGATTTTCTCAGGAACTACTGAACGGATTTACACCATTTAACAAAAAGGCACGAGTGTGAACCAAGGTCTACCTCTTTGCCAAATTTGGTGTAATTCCGTTTAACAGTTCGGGCTGTAGCTGCGATTAAAGGTTCCTACGGGAAATTGCATGGGGAAAACATGTTTTGGGACGCCCCTTTTTTCTCAACCCCTGCTTGACGAATCACCCCGAGACTTCCAGGATAGGAGCGGACCGGACCGCCCCACCAGTTTTGCGAAGATTCGTCAACCGGCGCATAAGTTATTCCAAATAGAATGTTGCGGATTTCCTATGGATAATAGGTCCTAACTATAATTACCTACTGGTGACCGCCAGTAGGTAATATATATATTCACTGGAAAAACCATAGGTTTCAGGGATGTTATAGTTAGAAATTAGCATTTAAAAAACCTTGGCAATTCACTGAAAAAACCATAGGTTTCAGGGACATTACAGTTAGTTGGAAATTTCACTCATACAAAACCAGAGAAAATCAGCTGTTATAGTTAGTTGAGCTAACTATAACTCACGCCCCCGCAATGCACTGCCGATGACGTCACATATTACATCATTGATGACATGGTCAATGACATCACTGATGATATTTCAAATGATATCACTGATGACATCATCCAGTAACTGTGTTTCTTTAAAGTTTAAATATATTTTATATATATATCTGCCAAGGTGTATTGAAGAATGAGGGGGTGTATAACTGTCTAAATGGATGATTTAGTACGTGCGTCACTGTCTATATAAGTGAGTCATTAAAGGTGTTTTACTGAATGCATGGGTTAGTGACTAAACTGTGTAAATGTCTGAATCAGTTTGTCTGTTGGTGTGTAAGAAGTTGCATGGGTTGGTGAGTAGCTAAATGAGTGTCTATATGGCTTGTTGATTGGTTGTCTGAGTATCTGTATGGCTGCCTGAGTGTCTGTGTGCGTGGGTGGGGGGTGTGGGACTCGGTGCCATAGATGCGTGAGTGGGTGATTCCTTGGGTGTATGGGTTTAGGAGTGCATCTGTGAAGTGCTGGATGGGTGGGTGAGTGTGTGTATGGGTGTGTTGGTGATTGAGTAGATGTCTCAGTGGTACATGTGTTAGTAACTACATATGTGAAAGGCACTATATGTGAGTGTTGGGAGTATATAAGTGACTATATGTGAGAGTGAGTGATTGTGAGATTGGCTGTATGGATAAGTGTATGCTTGTATCAGTGATTGTATTAGAGAGTAAGTATGTGTTAGTATCTGTATGAATACGTGAGGTGGTGTGTGTATAACTGTATAGGTGAGTAAATGGGAGTTTGATTAATTTTTTGCATGACTGACTAGGTATGTGAGTAACTCTGGATGAGTGGGGTGTGTGAGTCTCTGTATAGGTGTATGAGTGAATATGATAGTGCTTATTGATGAGTGACTGCATCTATGAGTGACTGTATGGGTGAATGAGTGGATGTATGTGTAGACCTAGGAAATAGTGAGTGGGTATGTAGTAACTGGTATTGGTGTGTCAATGGTTTCGAAAATGGTAGTCTATATTTTAGAGTGGGTGTATCAAAGGTTATATTAGGGTGTCAGGAGGTGCATCAGAGGATCACGTGGATGATGTCATCAGTGATGTCATTTGAGATGTCATCAGTGATGTCATCAGTAATGTCACTGACCATGTCATGAATGATGTAATATGTGACGTCATCAGCAGTGCATTTCGGGGGCACGAGTTATACTTAGCTCAACTAACTATAACAGCCGAATTTCTCTGGTTTTGTATGAGTGAAATTTCCAACTAACTATAACGTCCCTGAAACCTATGGTTTTTTTCAGTGAATTTCTATGGTTTTTTAAATGCTAATTTAATGTCACTAAAACCTATGGTTTTTTCAGT
The DNA here is from genome assembly GCF_964204655.1 of Triturus cristatus. NCBI lineage: Eukaryota > Metazoa > Chordata > Amphibia > Caudata > Salamandridae > Triturus > Triturus cristatus. Next base: position 69,023,570 of record NC_140586.1, read on the forward strand.
GAATTTTTAAGGTTTTTTAAATGCTAATTTCATAACTATAACGTCCCTGAAACCTATATTTTTTTAGTGAATTTCTGAGGTTTTTTAAATGGCAATTTCTAACTATAACGTCCCTGAAACCTATGTTTTTTAGTAAATATCAAAGTGCTATTATGCTATTTATCCTTAAAAATCTTTTCAAATGTTACCACCACGTACAATAAAATAAACCGAAAAACTATTATGTAATGTATTTCATAAATTACACTGTTGCTTTTTAAAACTACAACATAATTTAACATTTAAATAACATTTTATTTTCCCATTTTTTGGTGTTCTCAGATTCCACTTAACTTCACCATACACAGTGATGTCAATGTAGTATCATCATGAAACAGCGAGGAAAAAAAAACTAATCAACTAGATTGGTAAAAAAACAAATGAGTGTAGAACATTATTTTCAATAGCTGTATCTATATGTGTTCCTCCTTATTATTTTTTTCATTACATCCTTCTTCTACAGGATGGCTTTTTATTTAACTCAACAACATTTTCAAAATGTACACAAATTTACATCTCTTACAATATACAGAACAAATATGTAAACTATTTTCATTTCAACGCGATTTTTCCAAATGCATTATCAATCAGCACAAATAATAGTCCCAACACTAGTTATAATTAAGGCTCCATTAAGGCTCCCTGTTTTCCGTTTTTACAGATAAATACAGACAGAAAAAATTCATTTTATTGTCATTATTTATTTTTAAATGTATATAAAAACGTAAATTGGGTGCTTTTTGAGTAATTCTAAATTATGACTGCCAGGCCAAAAGCTGTGTGGATTGATAGGTAAGGGGGTTAAAAAGGAAAGGAATTTTAGTAAAGAGGCTTTAACAGCAGAACATATGCACACGCCTGGTACTGAAATGTGCATATTTTCATATGAATGCACTGATTTATCTTCTGCGGGTGTTTACAGCACTGAAACCTGGCAGACATTCAAGCATGAGTGCATATTTATCGGTTAAATAAATGTGGAAATATACTAATTTCAGCCTCATTTTTCCACAAAACCCAAAATAAATATGGAAAACTACAGATAAATGTAGCAAAAAATAAATCTGGATAAATGCTGACGGAAATGGCGAAAAAATAAATACCATAAAACCGGGTGCCCTAGTTATAATTAGTAATTGTTTCCAGTGCTCTCTACTTTCTGTTCACATTTTCCCAATAGGCCGGATAATGTATTCAAAACTTTGGTTTATAAAATATCCAATATGAATTAGTTAAAGCATGTTTACATCTTCCCAATAGGGCGAATGATGTATTCAAAACATAGGGTTCAAAAATATCAAATATGAATTTGGTAATTCGTAAGGCAATCTGGGTTTTATTTCCATGTGTGCGTCATTGCAATGTGTCCATCCTTTATTACACTTTAAATACACAATATAGTTTCCAGATGTTGTAGTAGGTCCAGCATGGAAAATATTAGCCTCTGTTTTAAAAGTTCTTCCAGAAATAGATATGTGACTGGCAACAACATTTTTAATTCTAGTTTCCAGTTTTCTTCCATTGGCTCTACAACGTTATAGCATTAAAATCAGATATTTTCCATACCTTTCTATGTGTAATGTAGATAACATCTCTGATAAACAATGAGAACATTTCATATTGTGGTTTGCTGCTTTTACTAGTTTGTTAGAAACTACAGATTTTCAGGCAGGTTTTGTTAAGTATTTGAATCGTTCTGTGTCGACTACAGTGCTTGAAGTTAATGAACACGGTTCACATTTATGATTACATTTGTAACTTAGTCCAAATAAGTTTTTCAATCTGTATTCCTTCATCTTCTAATACTCCAAGCATAACCATCAGAAATTCTTGTGCATCTTTTTATATATAAAGATTGAAGGTCAAAGAATCAGTACATATATCCAAGAGTTGGCGAATACCACAAGCAGTATGGATTTTACTTCTGTCAGTTGTCAATTGTTCAACTACATTATAAAGTGCAGAACATAATCTTTTTTCCTGATTTCCCATAATTTCGTGATGAAGATCTTGTAGGTAAAATACAACATTCAGAATAACATTACTATATCAGTTGATACCTGAACTATTTTCCAATTGGTATCCCACAACGTCATCAAAACACTTTCCAATTTTTGTTTCTTCACACATTTTCCTTTGTCTTTGTGTTTTTTTTATGCTTTTCAATTGCACTTGATTCTTTAACATATTTTCGTTTTGAACACACAACACGTTTCTCATGAATGGGATATTCACCTGAATTTGGTGCATAAAGTCTTCTTAAACGATTATATTCTCTTATACAATTTACATCAGCCCTAATCTTGTAGTCATCGAAATCAATCAAATACAAACCAGACAATGTTCTAACTCGAGATAATGCAACATATGCCATTCCCTCTTTGAACACAGTCCTTCCAATATTTACCAAAGCACTGTCTACCCTTAAACCTTGAGATTTATGAATAGTTACTGCATATGCTGAAGACTAAGGAAACTGTTTTCTGCGAACATGCAAGTCTTTTACAAGCAAAGAACGTACAGCACAACGCCCAATCTGTCTTACCTCTGTAATCTGATAAAATTTTATTTTCAAGAATTCTATTCCATCTCTGTTCTGATATTTTACAAAATCAACAACTTTCCCCATTGCTCCATTTACTAAACCTCCTTCTACATTCAATTTACACCGCAAAATTACCCGACAGTTTATACATACATCTAAAGTTTTTTCTGAGCCAGCAGTTTTAGATACAGACTTTTCCAAAGAGTCCAATTTAGTCTGTAGTTTCTCTGAAAGAAGAATGGACACTCCCTGATGCTCTATTTTATCAGTAGCTTCAAAGTGAACTATTTCTTGTTTTTCCAATTTCAGAACCTCTTGATTAAATGTGCAGCACTCTTGCAGTGTAGGCATTAGGCAAACTATAGACTTATTTTCTCTAATCTTCTTATACATTACTTCAGCTGCTGTGTTTTCTGTTGTAAACAAGTTCCTTCGTAGCCGACTTCCTAAAGCTTGTTTATAATGTTTCGTTAGGACACCAATTCTTATATCTTTCAGAATATTTCCATAATCTTCATCAGTTGCTTGTCGCATATTCTTTATAAGTTCTTTACATTCATATTTTCACATTTCCAATACTTCCCAAACATTTCCTAGTGTCTTCATGCACAAGTGTTCTAAACACTGGTTCTCCTTTTACAGGAGTTAGTTGCAGTAGATCTCCAAATACAATTACATGTTTTCCTCCAAACAGAACATCGTAATCTGTTTTTAAAACCTGTTGCATTCTCAAGTTTACAAAGCCAAGCATTACGTTTGAGACCATGCTCACCTTAACAATGATTAGAAGTTTAATTTTCTTCTGCACTTTTGACACTCCATAAGAAGCATCTCCAGACAACTTCTGATATTCTCATTTATTATCATGTTCAACTGGTAACATAAGTAATCTATGTAATGTAATTCCTTTAATATTGTGCAGTGCTAATCCAGTCGGAGCTGTTACAACACAAAATAAATGTGAATCTGTAGTTTTTTGTAGATAACTGGTCAAAACTTTAATTAAAAAACTTTTACCTGTTCCAGCTTGACCACTGATGTACATAAGAATAGGTTTAAATGATGAAAATATACATTCCTTTTTTTCATGCAACAAACCATGTTGTATCGGTTCTATTACTTGTACATATATTTCTTTCTGTTTAATATTTAGTTGTTCTTCTAAGTTTTCCAACTTAGTATTCTCCTGTTGTGCTTGTTGCAATGCAATTTCTACTTCATACATGGCTGTTGCTGCTTCATTTTCGTTTATTGGTTGTCCCAGTGGATCTTGAATAGCTGGACCAGACCTTTGACTATCTTTAGAACTGTTGTTAGTTATTTCAGCTGTAATAGTCTTTTCTTGTTCAATTTCATCATTTAACATTTGTAGATATGTAGGGGAAATTGTACATGCAGTGATATCTTTACATGCATTAAAAGAATCTTCATAGCAGTCGAAATGTCCAATTCAGTTTCGCTAAGCCATGGCTTGAACAGTTGCAAAAGTGCTAAATAGAAACATTCTCTCTTATCTGGAGTTTCGCAACTGAGTTTTCTGTGGTTAATGAGATTTGCTTTGGCATGTTTTACTAAACAACTGTCAATTACTGCATATTTTCCTTGTTTTAAATTCTGTGTAAAATTTCTTTTAAAGCTTTAATGTTGAAGTATTTGATACAGACATAGCTCTTCCAGATGTAGACTCCTTTTGGGATATTATGTATCCAACATATTAGTATTAAGAATTTCTGTAATTTCCGGTTCATTCACTGCTAAGTATTCAATTTCTTCTAATGTTTTCAACATTCTATTTCGTGTGCAGGCAAGACCTAAACTTACCCAAATTATTCCTCTTGACATTGAATATAAACTGGTAGAGCACAAGCGTTCTGAACATGCATAGGATCCAATTTCTCTGTGGGAAAGCATTTTCAAGCTAAAGCTGTACAATTTTTTGCTAAAGCTCTCCTCTTGTGACATTTCTTCCCACATTTCTTCCATCTCTGTTTTTTCCGATTTAGTTATATATGATGTAACATACTGTGCAACGGCAGTTGAGTTATCTGCAACATATTGAATGTTCATGTTTGCATTCCACATTTTCAAAATAACTAGATTGTTGTCATTAATATACTTTTGCTGTTCTGTTCTTTTTAGGTTGTACGTATTCTTTGGAGATTTCCGAGTTATTGTATGCCTTACAGCAGACATAAAAGAATTTACTTTTCCTTTAGAAATTACTGGACGTGGGAAACCAAACCGACACTTGGTATAAAACTTTCCTTTAGACTTGTATTTTTGTCGACAGTACTTTCCACAACGGTGACTTTGGAAACGTAAAACTTGTTGTCTCAAGCTTTTTTCTCCTCCTTTTCTTGGAATCTCACAGGTAACATACTGTTCGATGAAAGACAATACTGTTTCATCAGAATCCGTTCCAAATTTTGGAGCATTCCTTATCCATGAGAGCATGTGTATATGTGGAGCATCTCTCGCTTGATACTCTTTTGGCCCAAAAAAATCAATAACTTCTCCAAGAAGACAATTATCTTTATTGCAGATAAAAGACATCATAGCTTGAAACCTATGATTAAAATACATGGACACATTTACAGGATCCAATTAACACAGTTCTCCTGGTGGCTTCATTTCAATATTTTTTATATTGGAATTTGCTTCTCGTAGAAATTCAAGTAAATCTTCCCATGCATTCTCCGCACAGCTAAGGGTTACAAACCATGTTGGTGTACCTAAGTTTCTTAACATACACTTAAGTTCACCATGACGACGATACCAATACTCGTTGGTTCCACGTTGACATGCCATCAAATTAATTAACTGTGCTTCTAAATTTGTATCTGTTCATTGAACTTTGTCCATGAATTCTTTGGCTGAAACAAGTGATTGATTAACTCCCGTTTTAAGTATGTGGTTTTCTGCATACGAAAGAGAAAACAAATTACTTTCAAACAAAAGGTGAAACATATATGGAATGCACTGTCGAAATCTAGGCTCTTCAAAGTATAATCTTGTTAAACAATATTCTGAATCTGGAATCCATACAGGTCGCTCATCAAATCGTCCACCTTCTCCAGTGGGGAACAGCTGTGGAAAACAACAAGCTTCTAAGCTTTTCTCCCATACACTGATTGGATTTCCGTGTGCTTTTTTCATTTGAAATAACTCAATGCTGTTTCCTATTACTTCTTTTGAATGTAGAGGACATATTGTGTATTGTTCATAAATCTCTACACTGCTCGACTTTTCCACTTTCTCTATTTGACCACTTAAAATTTCTGATTCATCTTCTAAACTTATTACCTGTTCATCAACATTTATAGTTTTATAATAAATATTGTTCTGTACAAGATATAACGTATCCTTTTGAAGTTTATTAACATCTACAAACTCTTACCATATTTTCCGACTTTTTGTTGGTACACCGTTTACTAGAATAACTACTGGCTCATTTTCCTCTCTGTCTCCACCAACAGTTTAAATATTTTTCTTAAAATCTAAAGGTAAGTACACAACTTTTCCTTTCAGACCTCTTTGTAAGTCTGTTGATGGCAGTTTACCTGTTTTAGGCTCCATGCGAATTATAGCTTGAAATGGGTGAACAGATTGAATAAGAACTGACTTATATGTATTCAAATTTGCCAGTTCCTCTGGAATAGGTACTAATTCTAAATTGTTATGTACTCCTCTAGCTGGCATTTTGTTCTCTTCTAATTTGTTGTAGCAATATTTACAAATACGTTGATCTGTACCCAACTCAAATCGACCTTCTACCAACAAGTAAGCTCCAAATTGCTGCCACATATCATTGTTCTCCTTTTCACTTTTTAAATACAAATTAACATTCCTAGTTTGACTTTTATAATGAGTATGTTGACAACAAATACAAACATAGTTTGATTTTTCAGAACACACTGTCTTAAACTTTCTAATTTCTTCTTCAAACTGATCAATGCTAATCTCTTTCCCATGTTCTTCAACATCTGCAGTTGTCAAGCTCTCAGTTTCTACACACTGCTGTTCTGAACCAAAAAAATGAAATGCAATTTCATCACACATTTTTCCTGCATCTGATAACCAACCAATAAAAGAGCTGTGTTCAGTTCACTTAAACATAATGCAGGGCTCTTTACATTATACACTTTCCTTACACACTTCCACATTCCTGAGTGGTGTACTGCTAACATTCTTAAGTGATGAAAAGTACTCTTACTCACTTTTCTTGAAAGGCAAGCCAGAGAATGTCTGTGCTTCTTAGTATATTGTCTTACATTACATTGATCTAGTCCTTGTAATAACCTAATCTTCCTTTTAACACTTTTCTGTGCATATTGACGTAATACATTTCCAATTATGTCAATAGATTCCTGTCGAATACTGCAAATACTGCAACAAACCCACTTATATACAGGAGCTTGTGTACATTTCCCTTGCTCTTCTTCAGCTATGAATTCTTCTGCACTCATAAAAACAATTTCTTCTTTTCGAATGAGACAACCATTCCGAACTTCGTAACAGCGACCTCGAGTATCAACTTGCAAATTGTAAATTATTTTGTTGAAAGTAGCTTTCTTCATTAAAGAAAGGCTCACTAGTAGAAGTGTGTTTTCATTCACCACTGAAACTTTTACAAAAGTTAGTCCTATTAACAAGTCTTTTTCTTTTGTTTTTGTCTTTCTCAAACTTCATTATTTTATTTAAAGATTTCATTCGTTTTAAAATCAAAATAAATAATTTTCGTTTCAACTTAAAAGCAGTATCAACTACAGTTTCAATCTGCTGCTTCTTTTTGTAAGCTAGCACTCTTCTTTTATACTTCTTACAATGTTTCAATAAATTCTGAATAACTCTACTTCGAAAGAGTCGTTGTCGAATCTCTAGAAATTGTTTTTGTCTTCGAGAAACCTGTGTTTTTTCCTTATTTTTATTTTTTTAATTTTCCTATGAAGTGTCATTCTCCTTCTCCTTAGTTGAAAAACTCTTCTTCTTCCTTTCATTCCTATTGTTCTCATATAATTTATCCACAACATTTTTAAGAAACTGTTTAGTGGTCTTACCTAAACAAACTTTATCCTTGGTAGGATTCTCATTTGTTTCTAACACATTTTGTTTCTTTTTCTTTAAGTAGATCTCTTTTTTTGTTTCCTTCTCTTTCTATCTTTTCTTGCCATCTTGAATTTGTCATCCAAACAAAATAATTTTCTGAAAAACAAAGAACACTTTCAATAGTTTCTTACATCTATTTAATATTTGAAAATAATTACATATGATTACTAATATTAACTTCCAAGCAATTATTTACATTACTATTTTCTGGATTTCAAATTTCAAAACACTACTCATTCCATTTAAATATATAGTGTGTACTTCAACAGTACCTTCCCAAACACTTATACAAAGTACCATAATCACTAATTCCTTTCCTATCATGTCTTTAACCTCATTCACCTCTTGCATCTCACTACTCAGCAACTACTAACAATGTTGGGCCTACCCAAATGCAAACCAGAAACCCTTTCCATGTCACAGTTGAAAGTCTCACCATATTACTGAAAGGACGCATCTCCCTGTCCCTTTTCCTAGTGGCATCATACTTAAAAAAACATACAAATAGATCTATACCTGTGTTTTATAGGTATCAGATATTCCAATACATAACTCATGTGAAAATTACATGTTGAAGCATAGATGTAGCTCAGCAAAGTTAAACTATTAAGACAAATCATCGAACAATGTAAATTGGGGCGATGTGCAAGTTGCAACTATGTGCGTTTTTTTTCTATAGCATAGAAGTTCATTACGACTTTCTCTGTGCTCGTCACATGTCCCCAGAAGGCCAGTGAGGGTCAACGCAGATGGGCCTCTGTTACCTTCCTTTTACAAACAAGGGGAGAGGAACTATTAGAGACCGGGAACAAAGAGGAGGGGGGGGTTAAGGGACGAGTCATTCCCAGTCTCTCGATGTGCTGCCCCTGTGATGTAGGTAGCTTCAGCACAAGCAGGAAGCCTGACAATTGCCTTAACTTATATTCACATGTGCTTCACCAGTGTGAGCAAACCCGTACACCAAGTATGCAGGCAACATTTTATTTTTTCATCTCCCTGAAGTTAATAAAGCATGTCCCTTTTAAAGCCCCTCCCTAGTATTTTCCCAAAAGGTTCAATCTGCAGAAGAGCATTTCTTGTACATTTCCCTAGCCGATTTTGGACCCCAATTGATCCCTCTACCATGGTCACAAGACTATGTAGTCCTTGCAACATAACACATTGCACTCGTGTAGCATTCAACCAATTGTGACTTTCTCTGTGCTGTACAAATGGCACCAACAGGCCAGTGAAGGTGTAAGTGCTATTTTTCACGGTAGATGGGCCTCCTTTACCTTAGTTTTACAATCAACGGGAGAAGAACCGTTAGAGAGCGGGAGGAAGGTGGGGGGCCAGGCTCAAGGGACGTGTCATTGCCAGTCTCTCGATCTGCCGCCCCGTGATGTACGCAGGTTCAGTATGAGCAGGAAGCTTGACAATACCTTATATTCACGTGTTCTTCACAAGTGTGCAATAACCAATGCACGAAGTGTGCAAACAACATTTAATTTGTTTCATCTCACTGAAGTTAATAAAGCATGTCCGTGTTACAGCCCCCCCCAACAGTATTTTCCCAGAAACTTCAATTTGCAGAAGGCCATTTCAAGTACATTACCCCGGCCGATTTTGGACTCCAATTCATCCCTGTACCTTAGAAACAAGACCATGTAACCCTTGCAACTTCACAATCTGCACTCGTGTACCACTGACACTGATTGCAACTTTCTCTGCGCTGTACAGATGCCACCAACAAGCGAGTAAAGGTCTAAGTGCTATTTTTCACGGTAGATTGGTCTCTTTTCCCTTCCTTTTACAAACAACGGAAGTAGAACCATTAGAGAGTGGGAGGAAGGAGAAGGAAGGGCTCAAGGGACGTGTCATTGCCCGTCACTCGATCTGCCGCCCCTGACAATACCTTAAATTATATTTACGTGTGCTTCACAACTGTGCACAAACCAATGCACGAAGTGTGCAAACATTTCATTTTTTTCATCTCACTGAAGTTAATAAAGCATGTCCGTTTTAAAGCCACCCCCCAGTATTTTCGCACAAATTTCAATCTGCAGAAGGGCATTTCTTGTACATTACCCCAGCCGATTTTGGACACCAATTTATCCCTGTACCTTAGACACAAGACCATGTAACCCTTGCAACATCACACCCTGCTTTTTCAAGGTACATGGGCCTCTTTAACATTCCTTTACAAACGACGGGAGACAAACCGTTAGAGAGCATTAGGAAGGAGGGAGGGAGGGGGTCAAGGGACGTGTCATTCCCAAACTCTTGATCTGCCGGCCCTCTGATATACGCAGATTCAGCACAAGAAAAGACCCTGACAATTGCCTCCATTTATATTGACATGTACTTCACCAGTGTGAACAAATTCATACACAAAATATGTGTGGAACATTTCCATTTCTTTTTTATCTCTCACACATAAAACATATCTCTTGTAAACAAACGCCCGCTCCACCCGCCCCCCCCCCACCTGTATTTTCCGACAAGGCACAATTTACAAGCATCCCTATTTCTCTTACATTGACCGGACTGGTTTTCGATATTAATTCAACCCTGTACCTTACTCGCAACACCAAGCAGATCTTTCAACATAAGAGACTGCATTCCTTATTTCACAAAAACACTTAAATATATATGGCGCACTTCAACAATACCTTCCTAAACACTCATACGAAGTACCATAATCACTAATCTCTTTACCACCATGTATTTCACCTCATCTGTATTTTCATTCTTCACTACTCAGCAACTACTAAAAGTGTTGACTCTATCCAAATGCAAAGTAGTAACCCTTTTCATATCACTGTTGAGTGTCACCTTATCACTGAAAGCATGCGTACATGGAGCTGTATCTTTTCCTAGTAGCACATACTTAAAAGAAACATACAAATAGATATATACCACTGTTATATAGTTAACAAATCTCCTGATGCATAACACTTGTAAAAATACATATACAAAGGGACGTGTCATTCTTAGTCTCTCGATCTGCCGGCCTTCTAATGTCTGCGCATTCTGCACGGCCAGGGACTGTGACAGTTGCCTACACTTATATACAAATATAGCTCACCAGTGTCAAAAGTCCGAGCACAACGTCTGCACACAACCTTTCTTTTTTTGGTATTTCCCTCAAGTTAATAAAACATGCTTCTTCTAAACACCCCCCTCCCCACTATTTTTCGACAATTAACAATGTGCAAACGTGCCACATTTTCTTTACGTTGCCCGAATCCATTTTGGAACCCAAATTAATCCTGTACCTTACTTTGATTGATTGAGATTGTACTTGTAGAGCGCGACTATCACTCCGCGAGGAGTATCTTGGCGCTAGCGTCATACAGTGAAGAGAATAACAGGGAGTGAGTTTCCTGAGAATAACTAAATTAGTGCAAGACAACAATCCTCCGGTGTACTATAAATCCAGGTTTTAAGGTCTTTCCTGAATGAAAGTTCAGTGTTGCACAGTTTGATCTGAGCTGGGAGTTTGTTCCAAGCTTTGGCACCCAAGAAAGCTAGGGTTCTTGCGCCTTTTAGTTTGTATCTAAAGTTGGGAAGTTTAAGAAGATTAGCCGAGGATGATCTGAGCACTCTGGTGGTTGTATATGGAGTGAAGCGTGCTGACAGAAATTTGGGGCCGACCCTCAGGATTCTTTTAGGGACCGAGAGCCAATGCAGTTTGTTCAGAGCTGCGGAGGCTGAAGACTTTCTGGGAAGTTTAAGAACCAGGCGGGCTGCGGCATGCTGTACCACCTGAAGCTTCTTAAGGACTGACTTATTGACTCCAGCCAAGAGTGCATTACAATAGTCAATACGAGAAAGTATTAGGGCCACAGCAACAGACTTTCTTGCAGACAAAGGCAGAAACCGGAAGAATTTTTTTAGAGTTTTGATTAAACTAAAACACATCCCTGCAACTGCTTTGGTGTGGGGGAGAAAAGAGAGGGAGTTATCAAATTGGACCCCCAGATTCCTAACAACTTTCACAACCTCTGGTGGAGGGGTTGCTCCGTCGGGCCACCAATTGGACGGCTGGAAGAGAGTATCCGCCCCAATAGGGAGGATCTCTGTTTTGTCTGTATTACACTTTAAATGGTTGATCGACATCCATTGAAGAACCGCAGTCAAACAGAATTTAAAGTTCATCTCGGCTTGCGTGGAATCATTCTCCAAAGAAATAATCATTTGAGTGTCATCCGCGTATGAGATAACCTCAATCCCAAAAGAATTAATCAGGGTAATAAGGGGAGCCATATAGACATTAAAAAGTAATGGGCTCAAGGAAGATCCCTGAGGGACTCCTGCAGAAATGGATCGTTCAGAGGAGAGAAAGGGGCCTAGAGTGACCGCCTGTCTCCGGAAGGTCAGGAAGGATTTGATCCATCTCAGCACCATACCAGAGATACCGCTGCATTCGAGACGTCTCAAAAGAATGTCATGAGAGATCGTGTTGAATGCAGCTGATAAATCCAAGAGAATCAAGACGGCCCTCCTGCCCCTATCCGCAATCATTTTCAAGGATTCGGAGACCTCAATAAGGGCTGACTCTGTGGAGTGTTTGGGCCGAAAACCAGCTTGACATGGATGGAGGGTATGTTGCTCCTCAAAAAATTTAGTTAACTCCTTTAAGACAAAGATTTCCGTAATTTTGCCCAGAATTGGAAGAAGTGAAATGGGGCGCAAGTTTGGGAGTACTGCCGAATCAATATGTTGTTTCTTTTTTAAGGGTTTGACCAGAGCCAACTTCCAATCAGTTGGTACAATGCCCGTCCTAAGAGACGAGTTGACAATCTGGTTTATTATCGGATTAACTACCTCCAATAATTGATGTAGAAATGACGGGGGGCAGGCATCCAATGGAGACCCTGATTTACATTTTTCGATGGCTATGAGAGTCATATCCAACGAGACCGGTTCAAAAGTAGAGATGGAGGCAGAGGTATCCATCAGCGGAGTTTCAGAGATGGAATTACAATCTGGGAAATCTTTCTGAATTTTGAGGATTTTTTCCTCAAAGAACAGGGAGATCTGATCACAAAGTGACTGAGAGGCTAAAAGGTCCCTTTGTTCCGCCCTAGGCTTAGTGAAAGACTCCACAATTTTGAAAATCAATTTTTGGTTATCTTTGGCAATGGTGATTTTTTTTGTGAAAAATTCCTTTTTTGCTAATTGAACCGGAGAAAAATACGCTTTCCTACCTTCCCTGAAATTTTTTTTTTGTTTCTCCATATACCCCCTTCTCCACTGTCGCTCCAGTTGTCTGCAATGCAGACGTGCTCTGGCCAATTGGGGCGTGAACCAGGGAGTATTTAGGTTTTGTGATTTTAACGGCTTGTTGTTCATGTCCGAAGGCATGAGTGCCTTGCCGACATTAGTCAGCCAGGACTGAAACAGGCGAGAGTCTATCTCTGTATTGCCTGTCAACATGGGAGCAAGAGCATTAGCCATCCTCAGTAGATTCGGATTTTTGGCAATCTGTGCCCATGGAGGCCCTTGCTGAGGATTGTTAAAATGTTTCACTATCTGTGTCTTCGGAGGCACTGTGATTCTAAGGGGAATGAAGGAATGGTCAGACCAGATTAAGGGAGAGGGAGTGTCTGCCACGAGCCAGGGTAAGTTAGAACAGACCCCGTCAAGGGTATGTCCTGCCAAATGGGTAGGACCATTCACTATTTGTTGCAGCGAGAATAAGTCTAGGTCTTGAAGAAAATTACCTGCCCCAGGCTCGGTATTGTCCTCTAAGTGGAGGTTAAAATCACCTAAAAGAGTAAAATTAGCGTATTTAGGCATGAAGTAACTCAGAGAGTCACTAAGAGAGTCAATAAATTTGGTATTTGGACCAGGGGGCCGGTAAATAAGAGCACCTGAGAAGCATGAGGTAGCGTTTAGAGAAAGGCAGAAGCCTAAGCATTCGGCTTCTACAATCGTGTCTGGTTCAAAAAAAGTACAGACAAGAGAATCACGCAGGATAATGGCCAACCCTCCACCCCTCCCCACCAAACGGTCCTTCCTATGTATCAGATAGCCAGGTGGAACTGCGTCCGCAACATCCGGGCTACTCCAATCCTTCAGCCAGGTCTCTGTCACGAACAGAATATCCAATTGAGAATCTAAAATGAGATCTCTGATATCCTGACTGTGTTTGCCCATGGATCGTGCGTTAATGAGACCTCCTATGAGTGAACCTCCATTCTTGACATTGCCAGAGCTGGAGATTAATTTCTGAGTGGAAACTCCTGTCGCGAGTACGAACGGAAGATCTGCCAGACATGTACGACACGAACAAGCTCCGTAAATGAGGTCTGGGGAAAAATGTTGACAGGGCGATTTCGAAGTTAGGCTTTTTAAGACATCAGCCTCGTACCTTCTAATCGGTTGGACAAAGCATCCCATCCTTGTCCCGTCCTTGGCGCGGACGGGCGCAGACGGGCTTGCCTTAGGCGTGCCGCCGGCGCGCCACCGGCGCGCCCGCTGCGCGCGTCCGCTGCGCGTCCGGTCCAGCGTGATTGAAGTAGCTGGCCGGCGCGTGAATCCCCAATCACCGCCCTTCCTGGAGGGTCTACCAACACGGATGCTGGTTGGCTGAGGCGTAAGAAGGTGTGTCCGCTTCCCTCCAATCGAACGGCAGCAAAGCCGGCGTTGGACCGAGGAAGCGGAGACAGTAAGCCCACGAAGTGTTCAATATAGAATTGCAAGAATCACCACATTTCAATACTTTAAAAGCAATAAAAACACATCAATTCAATTAAAAATAGAGGAGGAGTGCAAGGTTTAGTTTATCTTTTTAAAAGCAGGAAAGTGCAAATGCGAGACCTGACAAATGTGCAAATTGCAAACAGAATCGATTCCAACAGTAATTCCCCCCAGATCAACCACGAGCAGCAATTAACGATATGCAGTTTTAAAACGCAGGATGAGGGTTTTCTCACCATGTAAGACGCTGCGCGTCCGGTCCAGCGTGATTGAAGTAGCTGGCCGGCGCGTGAATCCCCAATCACCGCCCTTCCTGGAGGGTCTACCAACACGGACGCTGGTTGGCTGAGGCGTAAGAAGGTGTGTCCGCTTCCCTCCAATCGAACGGCAGTAAAGCCGGCGTTGGACCGAGGAAGCGGAGACAGTAAGCCCACGAAGTGTTCAATATAGAATCGCAAGAATCACCACATTTCAATACTTTAAAAGCAATAAAAACACATCAATTCAATTAAAAATAGAGGAGGAGTGCAAGGTTTAGTTTATCTTTTAAAAAGCAAGAAAGTGCAAATGCGAGACCTGACAAATGTGCAAATTGCAAACAGAATCGATTCCAACAGTAATTCCCCCCCAGATCAACCACGAGCAGCAATTAACGATATGCAGTTTTAAAACGCAGGATGAGGGTTTTCTCACCATGATATACTCCTTTAAAAATGACAAACTACACTTCTTCTTCCTCCAAAACTCCTAAATATATATGGGGTACTTGTTCAGCAACTACTCACACTCTATGCACATTTTGTAACAAATGAGAAACAGCACATTTCAGCAACGCTATATTATTTAAAAAATAATATTTTCAAACTTAAAAATATCGCCTCAAAGACTTAACCACTACTGTACAATATATAACACAAGTTATTAATTTGTAACTCACCTCTGTAGTTGGTATGCAGATTTCGATTTTCACAAACACATGCAATATTTTCTTTCTCAGACAATAAATGTAATTCTAGACTCTCGTCAAGAATAGAACCAGTATTGGCAACATTTCACTCTCTTTCCGCACATAAACACATGTACATAACACAAAATCCTTCCTTCATTATTTCAAATTGCAAAACACATTCTTATTGGTTACTCATATTAACCCTCTCTAACTCTCTTCTAAAACGCCCCAACTGGTTCTCTTATTTTGTGGATTGGACACTCCCCGACACTGCCGCATCGCCATACAGCCCGAACCATTACAACAATTCAGAAGCCTATATCTAATAATACTACTGCAAATTTTAAAGAATACACTTCTCTAGACATACTACTCATTTAAAAAAATTAACTTTAATAGCTTACCAGTTCTAATTAATTTTCCATTTCATATTTTAATACCACAGTTATTTCTATTCCTCCCCCAATCACCTTCTTGCCAATTTCCATACCAACAGTTTCTGCACTATTCAACGGAAGGCTGCAGGTCACAAGTTCACCAAATTTCATCCCAACAGTTTCTGCAACATTCAACGCCACGTGCAGGTCATAAGTTCAACATACTTCATCCTAACAGTTTCTTGAACATTCAACGCCACGTGCAGGTCACACGTTCACCATACTTCATCCTAGCAGTTTCTGGAACATTCAACAGCAGGTGCAGGTCACAAGTTCACCATTTTTTAAAGATCAGAACAGTACCTTCCAAATGCAAGTAGCAGGTGTGGTTGCGCTCCGCACGTGTGATCGTATCCTATGTAGTGTACCTTTCAAACATTTTTTATTAACCAATCAGAAACATACTTTTTCACGAAAGTAACATGCACCCTAGTTTTCACTACAGAATGTTCTTCATCACCCAATCAGTAATCATTTTCTCAAAAAAAAAGCTTCTTCTCCACCTTTCAACATATCTCTCATTCTACCAACGGACTACATGAGCTGCAAACATCTTTTCATTCCTCCCAGCCATACCTTAAAAATGCTAGTATGGATCTTAGGACAAAGCTATGTTTTATGGTGCAAAAGGTATGTTGAACACGGACGTAGGTTTACAAAATGTGGACATTAAATGGTTTACACAGAGAGGATTAAAGTGGCACAAATTGTTGCCTTTGGTTAAAACCTCTTTGCATCTCCAACCCCCTGACTTCATGATTGTTCACTGTGGTGGCAATCACCTACACACATTGACTGGGGTAGGTCTGGAAATGCTCATGAAGGATACCTATGGACAATTATGTTGCTTTTGCCTCAAACTGTCTTTGTATACTCCAATATATGCCAAAGACAGAAGTGGAAATGGTCAAATCAATTCCGTCCTCAGATTGAGAAAGCTAGGAGGATGTCAATAAAGCTGTGTCTGCATACCTCGGAGATCACACTGCAATTTTACGTATACCTCCAAATGCGTGCTGCTCCTCAGAGTGGAGAGGAAGGGAAGACCCGTACCCCCCCATATCATTACATGTGCTCCAAGGAAGTGGCGATCCCCGTGACAGAAGTAAACCATGCATCATAACTAAATATTGCTCCCGGGAACTGGCCCACCCGAGGGCTTAATTAAACGAAGCACTGGACACTGCACTTAGTTTTTCTTTTTCCCGCCGTGATTTCCAGTCCCTACACGAATCCCGCCAAAACATATAAACATGTTTCTTTACGTTCCGACTCCCTGTGACACCCCCTGAGCACCCTAGGAAGATCAAAGTGTTCCTATCCTACCCTCTTCTACTTTTTTTCCACCCTACTCGTTTCAGCGGACAAAATGGCTGCCAATGCTTCCTAGTTTGAAGTATTGGCAGCCAATCCTAGGCTAGCTCGTGCGCGGGACGCCTCAGCCAATCAGATCTCACAATTCTCAAATATCGATATCTGTACATCTTTAAATATCTCAAAAACTACTGAACGGATTTACACCATTTTAACAAAAGCGTGCTTTCTGGACCAAGAGCTATCTCTCTGCCATATTTGATGTAATTCCGTTCAGCAGTTTGGGCTGTAGCCGTGTCTAAAGTTTCCTATGGAAATTACCATGGAGAAAATGCGTTTTGAGACCCCCTTTTTTCTTTGTTCCCCTTCACAATTCCCTCCCAAACTTTCGAGACAGGAGCTGACCTGAATGAACAATTTGTTTTGAAAATTTTGTGAAGATTCGTCAAACGGCAGCAAAGTTATAGTTATTGGCAAAACGCTTTTCCTATGGAAGCTAGGTTCTAATCATAACTACCTACTGGCGCCCGCCAGTAGGTTTTATATATATATATATATATATATATCCAAACACCTCACAAGTTGCCTGCTGAGGAAGACATCGCACCACTGGTAAGTAGATTGCCAAAATTCGTTTATTCATAGAGAGCTGCAGCCTGTAGATAACTCGGTTCACAAGTCAAAGGTCCAACCCGACGCGTTTCGTGATATACTTCATCAGGGGCATAGGACTCGAGTGAAGCAGCAGAGCAGTTTTGGCGGCAACTCCTGTCTTTCAAATACCCTGCCTCAGTGGGCGTGGCCTTCGCACGAAGGCTTGCTGGTACTTGTGGTTCCGCCGTATTTCTCAGGTGAGTAGCCTGCTGCTGACTCGAAAATTAAAAGATTCAAATCCCAGTGGATCGTGGCCCAAGGTTATTGTTCATGTCACAGCTGTGGATCTCTTGGAAAACGGCACCAGTGCCATACGTCAGTCCGCCGGTTAACGGACCAACAGGAATGCTGGAACAGCATCGGAACGTCTTCCGCGGCTCAGGCCAGCCGCTTAACTTCAAACACCTCACAAGTTGCCTGCTGAGGAAGACATCGCACCACTGGTAAGTAGATTGCCAAAATTCGTTTATTCATAGAGAGCTGCAGCCTGTAGATAACTCGGTTCACAAGTCAAAGGTCCAACCCGACGCGTTTCGTGATATACTTCATCAGGGGCATAGGACTCGAGTGAAGCAGCAGAGCAGTTTTGGCGGCAACTCCTGTCTTTCAAATACCCTGCCTCAGTGGGCGTGGCCTTCGCACGAAGGCTTGCTGGTACTTGTGGTTCCGCCGTATTTCTCAGGTGAGTAGCCTGCTGCTGACTCGAAAATTAAAAGATTCAAATCCCAGTGGATCGTGGCCCAAGGTTATTGTTCATGTCACAGCTGTGGATCTCTTGGAAAACGGCACCAGTGCCATACGTCAGTCCGCCGGTTAACGGACCAACAGGAATGCTGGAACAGCATCGGAACGTCTTCCGCGGCTCAGGCCAGCCGCTTAACTTCAAACACCTCACAAGTTGCCTGCTGAGGAAGACATCGCACCACTGGTAAGTAGATTGCCAAAATTCGTTTATTCATAGAGAGCTGCAGCCTGTAGATAACTCGGTTCACAAGTCAAAGGTCCAACCCGACGCGTTTCGTGATATACTTCATCAGGGGCATAGGACTCGAGTGAAGCAGCAGAGCAGTTTTGGCGGCAACTCCTGTCTTTCAAATACCCTGCCTCAGTGGGCGTGGCCTTCGCACGAAGGCTTGCTGGTACTTGTGGTTCCGCCGTATTTCTCAGGTGAGTAGCCTGCTGCTGACTCGAAAATTAAAAGATTCAAATCCCAGTGGATCGTGGCCCAAGGTTATTGTTCATGTCACAGCTGTGGATCTCTTGGAAAACGGCACCAGTGCCATACGTCAGTCCGCCGGTTAACGGACCAACAGGAATGCTGGAACAGCATCGGAACGACTTCCGCGGCTCAGGCCAGCCGCTTAACTTCAAACACCTCACAAGTTGCCTGCTGAGGAAGACATCGCACCACTGGTAAGTAGATTGCCAAAATTCGTTTATTCATAGAGAGCTGCAGCCTGTAGATAACTCGGTTCACAAGTCAAAGGTCCAACCCGACGCGTTTCGTGATATACTTCATCAGGGGCATAGGACTCGAGTGAAGCAGCAGAGCAGTTTTGGCGGCAACTCCTGTCTTTCAAATACCCTGCCTCAGTGGGCGTGGCCTTCGCACGAAGGCTTGCTGGTACTTGTGGTTCCGCCGTATTTCTCAGGTGAGTAGCCTGCTGCTGACTCGAAAATTAAAAGATTCAAATCCCAGTGGATCGTGGCCCAAGGTTATTGTTCATGTCACAGCTGTGGATCTCTTGGAAAACGGCACCAGTGCCATACGTCAGTCCGCCGGTTAACGGACCAACAGGAATGCTGGAACAGCATCGGAACGTCTTCCGCGGCTCAGGCCAGCCGCTTAACTTCAAACACCTCACAAGTTGCCTGCTGAGGAAGACATCGCACCACTGGTAAGTAGATTGCCAAAATTCGTTTATTCATAGAGAGCTGCAGCCTGTAGATAACTCGGTTCACAAGTCAAAGGTCCAACCCGACGCGTTTCGTGATATACTTCATCAGGGGCATAGGACTCGAGTGAAGCAGCAGAGCAGTTTTGGCGGCAACTCCTGTCTTTCAAATACCCTGCCTCAGTGGGCGTGGCCTTCGCACGAAGGCTTGCTGGTACTTGTGGTTCCGCCGTATTTCTCAGGTGAGTAGCCTGCTGCTGACTCGAAAATTAAAAGATTCAAATCCCAGTGGATCGTGGCCCAAGGTTATTGTTCATGTCACAGCTGTGGATCTCTTGGAAAACGGCACCAGTGCCATACGTCAGTCCGCCGGTTAACGGACCAACAGGAATGCTGGAACAGCATCGGAACGTCTTCCGCGGCTCAGGCCAGCCGCTTAACTTCAAACACCTCACAAGTTGCCTGCTGAGGAAGACATCGCACCACTGGTAAGTAGATTGCCAAAATTCGTTTATTCATAGAGAGCTGCAGCCTGTAGATAACTCGGTTCACAAGTCAAAGGTCCAACCCGACGCGTTTCGTGATATACTTCATCAGGGGCATAGGACTCGAGTGAAGCAGCAGAGCAGTTTTGGCGGCAACTCCTGTCTTTCAAATACCCTGCCTCAGTGGGCGTGGCCTTCGCACGAAGGCTTGCTGGTACTTGTGGTTCCGCCGTATTTCTCAGGTGAGTAGCCTGCTGCTGACTCGAAAATTAAAAGATTCAAATCCCAGTGGATCGTGGCCCAAGGTTATTGTTCATGTCACAGCTGTGGATCTCTTGGAAAACGGCACCAGTGCCATACGTCAGTCCGCCGGTTAACGGACCAACAGGAATGCTGGAACAGCATCGGAACGTCTTCCGCGGCTCAGGCCAGCCGCTTAACTTCAAACACCTCACAAGTTGCCTGCTGAGGAAGACATCGCACCACTGGTAAGTAGATTGCCAAAATTCGTTTATTCATAGAGAGCTGCAGCCTGTAGATAACTCGGTTCACAAGTCAAAGGTCCAACCCGACGCGTTTCGTGATATACTTCATCAGGGGCATAGGACTCGAGTGAAGCAGCAGAGCAGTTTTGGCGGCAACTCCTGTCTTTCAAATACCCTGCCTCAGTGGGCGTGGCCTTCGCACGAAGGCTTGCTGGTACTTGTGGTTCCGCCGTATTTCTCAGGTGAGTAGCCTGCTGCTGACTCGAAAATTAAAAGATTCAAATCCCAGTGGATCGTGGCCCAAGGTTATTGTTCATGTCACAGCTGTGGATCTCTTGGAAAACGGCACCAGTGCCATACGTCAGTCCGCCGGTTAACGGACCAACAGGAATGCTGGAACAGCATCGGAACGTCTTCCGCGGCTCAGGCCAGCCGCTTAACTTCAAACACCTCACAAGTTGCCTGCTGAGGAAGACATCGCACCACTGGTAAGTAGATTGCCAAAATTCGTTTATTCATAGAGAGCTGCAGCCTGTAGATAACTCGGTTCACAAGTCAAAGGTCCAACCCGACGCGTTTCGTGATATACTTCATCAGGGGCATAGGACTCGAGTGAAGCAGCAGAGCAGTTTTGGCGGCAACTCCTGTCTTTCAAATACCCTGCCTCAGTGGGCGTGGCCTTCGCACGAAGGCTTGCTGGTACTTGTGGTTCCGCCGTATTTCTCAGGTGAGTAGCCTGCTGCTGACTCGAAAATTAAAAGATTCAAATCCCAGTGGATCGTGGCCCAAGGTTATTGTTCATGTCACAGCTGTGGATCTCTTGGAAAACGGCACCAGTGCCATACGTCAGTCCGCCGGTTAACGGACCAACAGGAATGCTGGAACAGCATCGGAACGTCTTCCGCGGCTCAGGCCAGCCGCTTAACTTCAAACACCTCACAAGTTGCCTGCTGAGGAAGACATCGCACCACTGGTAAGTAGATTGCCAAAATTCGTTTATTCATAGAGAGCTGCAGCCTGTAGATAACTCGGTTCACAAGTCAAAGGTCCAACCCGACGCGTTTCGTGATATACTTCATCAGGGGCATAGGACTCGAGTGAAGCAGCAGAGCAGTTTTGGCGGCAACTCCTGTCTTTCAAATACCCTGCCTCAGTGGGCGTGGCCTTCGCACGAAGGCTTGCTGGTACTTGTGGTTCCGCCGTATTTCTCAGGTGAGTAGCCTGCTGCTGACTCGAAAATTAAAAGATTCAAATCCCAGTGGATCGTGGCCCAAGGTTATTGTTCATGTCACAGCTGTGGATCTCTTGGAAAACGGCACCAGTGCCATACGTCAGTCCGCCGGTTAACGGACCAACAGGAATGCTGGAACAGCATCGGAACGTCTTCCGCGGCTCAGGCCAGCCGCTTAACTTCAAACACCTCACAAGTTGCCTGCTGAGGAAGACATCGCACCACTGGTAAGTAGATTGCCAAAATTCGTTTATTCATAGAGAGCTGCAGCCTGTAGATAACTCGGTTCACAAGTCAAAGGTCCAACCCGACGCGTTTCGTGATATACTTCATCAGGGGCATAGGACTCGAGTGAAGCAGCAGAGCAGTTTTGGCGGCAACTCCTGTCTTTCAAATACCCTGCCTCAGTGGGCGTGGCCTTCGCACGAAGGCTTGCTGGTACTTGTGGTTCCGCCGTATTTCTCAGGTGAGTAGCCTGCTGCTGACTCGAAAATTAAAAGATTCAAATCCCAGTGGATCGTGGCCCAAGGTTATTGTTCATGTCACAGCTGTGGATCTCTTGGAAAACGGCACCAGTGCCATACGTCAGTCCGCCGGTTAACGGACCAACAGGAATGCTGGAACAGCATCGGAACGTCTTCCGCGGCTCAGGCCAGCCGCTTAACTTCAAACACCTCACAAGTTGCCTGCTGAGGAAGACATCGCACCACTGGTAAGTAGATTGCCAAAATTCGTTTATTCATAGAGAGCTGCAGCCTGTAGATAACTCGGTTCACAAGTCAAAGGTCCAACCCGACGCGTTTCGTGATATACTTCATCAGGGGCATAGGACTCGAGTGAAGCAGCAGAGCAGTTTTGGCGGCAACTCCTGTCTTTCAAAAATTCGTGCGAAGGCCACGCCTACTGAGGCAGGGTATTTGAAAGACAGGAGTTGCCGCCAAAACTGCTCTGCTGCTTCACTCGAGTCCTATGCCCCTGATGAAAGTATATCACGAAACGCGTCGGGTTGGACCTTTGACTTGTGAACCGAGTTATCTACAGGCTGCAGCTCTCTATGAATAAACGAATTTTGGCAATCTACTTACCAGTGGTGCGATGTCTTCCTCAGCAGGCAACTTGTGAGGTGTTTGAAGTTAAGCGGCTGGCCTGAGCCGCGGAAGACGTTCCGATGCTGTTCCAGCATTCCTGTTGGTCCGTTAACCGGCGGACTGACGTATGGCACTGGTGCCGTTTTCCAAGAGATCCACAGCTGTGACATGAACAATAACCTTGGGCCACGATCCACTGGGATTTGAATCTTTTAATTTTCGAGTCAGCAGCAGGCTACTCACCTGAGAAATACGGCGGAACCACAAGTACCAGCAAGCCTTCGTGCGAAGGCCACGCCCACTGGGGCAGGGTATTTGAAAGACAGGAGTTGCCGCCAAAACTGCTCTGCTGCTTCACTCGAGTCCTATGCCCCTGATGAAGTATATCACGAAACGCGTCGGGTTGGACCTTTGACTTGTGAACCGAGTTATCTACAGGCTGCAGCTCTCTATGAATAAACGAATTTTGGCAATCTACTTACCAGTGGTGCGATGTCTTCCTCAGCAGGCAACTTGTGAGGTGTTTGAAGTTAAGCGGCTGGCCTGAGCCGCGGAAGACGTTCCGATGCTGTTCCAGCATTCATGTTGGTCCGTTAACCGGCGGACTGACGTATGGCACTGGTGCCGTTTTCCAAGAGATCCACAGCTGTGACATGAACAATAACCTTGGGCCACGATCCACTGGGATTTGAATCTTTTAATTTTCGAGTCAGCAGCAGGCTACTCACCTGAGAAATACGGCGGAACCACAAGTACCAGCAAGCCTTCGTGCGAAGGCCACGCCCACTGAGGCAGGGTATTTGAAAGACCGGAGTTGCCGCCAAAACTGCTCTGCTGCTTCACTCGAGTCCTATGCCCCTGATGAAGTATATCACGAAACGCGTCGGGTTGGACCTTTGACTTGTGAACCGAGTTATCTACAGGCTGCAGCTCTCTATGAATAAACGAATTTTGGCAATCTACTTACCAGTGGTGCGATGTCTTCCTCAGCAGGCAACTTGTGAGGTGTTTGAAGTTAAGCGGCTGGCCTGAGCCGCGGAAGACGTTCCGATGCTGTTCCAGCATTCCTGTTGGTCCGTTAACCGGCGGACTGACGTATGGCACTGGTGCCGTTTTCCAAGAGATCCACAGCTGTGACATGAACAATAACCTTGGGCCACGATCCACTGGGATTTGAATCTTTTAATTTTCGAGTCAGCAGCAGGCTACTCACCTGAGAAATACGGCGGAACCACAAGTACCAGCAAGCCTTCGTGCGAAGGCCACGCCCACTGAGGCAGGGTATTTGAAAGACAGGAGTTGCCGCCAAAACTGCTCTGCTGCTTCACTCGAGTCCTATGCCCCTGATGAAGTATATCACGAAACGCGTCGGGTTGGACCTTTGACTTGTGAACCGAGTTATCTACAGGCTGCAGCTCTCTATGAATAAACGAATTTTGGCAATCTACTTACCAGTGGTGCGATGTCTTCCTCAGCAGGCAACTTGTGAGGTGTTTGAAGTTAAGCGGCTGGCCTGAGCCGCGGAAGACGTTCCGATGCTGTTCCAGCATTCCTGTTGGTCCGTTAACCGGCGGACTGACGTATGGCACTGGTGCCGTTTTCCAAGAGATCCACAGCTGTGACATGAACAATAACCTTGGGCCACGATCCACTGGGATTTGAATCTTTTAATTTTCGAGTCAGCAGCAGGCTACTCACCTGAGAAATACGGCGGAACCACAAGTACCAGCAAGCCTTCGTGCGAAGGCCACGCCCACTGAGGCAGGGTATTTGAAAGACAGGAGTTGCCGCCAAAACTGCTCTGCTGCTTCACTCGAGTCCTATGCCCCTGATGAAGTATATCACGAAACGCGTCGGGTTGGACCTTTGACTTGTGAACCGAGTTATCTACAGGCTGCAGCTCTCTATGAATAAACGAATTTTGGCAATCTACTTACCAGTGGTGCGATGTCTTCCTCAGCAGGCAACTTGTGAGGTGTTTGAAGTTAAGCGGCTGGCCTGAGCCGCGGAAGACGTTCCGATGCTGTTCCAGCATTCATGTTGGTCCGTTAACCGGCGGACTGACGTATGGCACTGGTGCCGTTTTCCAAGAGATCCACAGCTGTGACATGAACAATAACCTTGGGCCACGATCCACTGGGATTTGAATCTTTTAATTTTCGAGTCAGCAGCAGGCTACTCACCTGAGAAATACGGCGGAACCACAAGTACCAGCAAGCCTTCGTGCGAAGGCCACGCCCACTGAGGCAGGGTATTTGAAAGACCGGAGTTGCCGCCAAAACTGCTCTGCTGCTTCACTCGAGTCCTATGCCCCTGATGAAGTATATCACGAAACGCGTCGGGTTGGACCTTTGACTTGTGAACCGAGTTATCTACAGGCTGCAGCTCTCTATGAATAAACGAATTTTGGCAATCTACTTACCAGTGGTGCGATGTCTTCCTCAGCAGGCAACTTGTGAGGTGTTTGAAGTTAAGCGGCTGGCCTGAGCCGCGGAAGACGTTCCGATGCTGTTCCAGCATTCCTGTTGGTCCGTTAACCGGCGGACTGACGTATGGCACTGGTGCCGTTTTCCAAGAGATCCACAGCTGTGACATGAACAATAACCTTGGGCCACGATCCACTGGGATTTGAATCTTTTAATTTTCGAGTCAGCAGCAGGCTACTCACCTGAGAAATACGGCGGAACCACAAGTACCAGCAAGCCTTCGTGCGAAGGCCACGCCCACTGAGGCAGGGTATTTGAAAGACAGGAGTTGCCGCCAAAACTGCTCTGCTGCTTCACTCGAGTCCTATGCCCCTGATGAAGTATATCACGAAACGCGTCGGGTTGGACCTTTGACTTGTGAACCGAGTTATCTACAGGCTGCAGCTCTCTATGAATAAACGAATTTTGGCAATCTACTTACCAGTGGTGCGATGTCTTCCTCAGCAGGCAACTTGTGAGGTGTTTGAAGTTAAGCGGCTGGCCTGAGCCGCGGAAGACGTTCCGATGCTGTTCCAGCATTCCTGTTGGTCCGTTAACCGGCGGACTGACGTATGGCACTGGTGCCGTTTTCCAAGAGATCCACAGCTGTGACATGAACAATAACCTTGGGCCACGATCCACTGGGATTTGAATCTTTTAATTTTCGAGTCAGCAGCAGGCTACTCACCTGAGAAATACGGCGGAACCACAAGTACCAGCAAGCCTTCGTGCGAAGGCCACGCCCACTGAGGCAGGGTATTTGAAAGACAGGAGTTGCCGCCAAAACTGCTCTGCTGCTTCACTCGAGTCCTATGCCCCTGATGAAGTATATCACGAAACGCGTCGGGTTGGACCTTTGACTTGTGAACCGAGTTATCTACAGGCTGCAGCTCTCTATGAATAAACGAATTTTGGCAATCTACTTACCAGTGGTGCGATGTCTTCCTCAGCAGGCAACTTGTGAGGTGTTTGAAGTTAAGCGGCTGGCCTGAGCCGCGGAAGACGTTCCGATGCTGTTCCAGCATTCCTGTTGGTCCGTTAACCGGCGGACTGACGTATGGCACTGGTGCCGTTTTCCAAGAGATCCACAGCTGTGACATGAACAATAACCTTGGGCCACGATCCACTGGGATTTGAATCTTTTAATTTTCGAGTCAGCAGCAGGCTACTCACCTGAGAAATACGGCGGAACCACAAGTACCAGCAAGCCTTCGTGTGAAGGCCACGCCCACTGAGGCAGGGTATTTGAAAGACAGGAGTTGCCGCCAAAACTGCTCTGCTGCTTCACTCGAGTCCTATGCCCCTGATGAAGTATATCACGAAACGCGTCGGGTTGGACCTTTGACTTGTGAACCGAGTTATCTACAGGCTGCAGCTCTCTATGAATAAACGAATTTTGGCAATCTACTTACCAGTGGTGCGATGTCTTCCTCAGCAGGCAACTTGTGAGGTGTTTGAAGATATATATATATATATATATATATATATATATATATATATATATATATATATATATATATATATTGCTCCTCCACGCTAGAGTAACTGCCGCCGCTGCTCCAAATCAGAGGGTGCGTCGTCGACCGCGGACTACCCTAGCAACGTCCGCATAACAACACGTAATCCCTTGAAAAGCTCCCAAGGATGACGACGGCTGACTGACAAATAAATACGTTTGAGCCAGGACAAGGCGTCGTCATCCTTGGGAGCTTTTCAAGGGATTACATATATATATATATCTCCTACAGGCGGTCGCCAGTAGGTAGTTTTAGCTAGGACCTATTATCCATAGGAAATCCGCAGCATTCTATTTGGAATAACTTTGGCACCGGTTGGCGAATCTTCGCAAAATTTTCAAAACTGGTGGGGCGCTCCAGTCCGCTCCTATCCTGAAAGTCTCGGGATGATTCGTCAAGTGGGGGCGAGAAAAAAGGGGGGTTCCAAAACGTGTTTTCCCCATGCAATTTTCCATAGGAACCTTTAATCGCAGCTACAGCCCGAACTGCTGAACGGAATTACACCAAATTTGGCAAAAATGTAGCCCTTGGTTCAGAGTCGTGCCTTTTGCTTAAATGGTGTAAATCCATTCAGTAGTTCCTGAGAAAATCAAAAGTAAAATCACATATATATCTGGGTGGAGCCTAACCACACATCTCATCTTGAGATCTGATTGGCTGTCAGCACTTCATCCAAGAAGTGTTGGCAGCCATCTTGGGACCAATATACATGATAGCACCTCATTAAAAAGCATTGAAGTTAATAGAAGGTTTTAAGACTTTAGTTACTTTATAAATCATTTGTTGATGGTACCTTACTCATTTTAGGAATTGTGGTGTGTTCTAAGGTGATTTTACCATGTGAAAAAGCCTTCTGCTGGGATATCATGAATCATGTTTGAGAGAAAACTATTTTCTCATGCTTTTCCCACAGAGGTTTGAAAGGTGATCTATAAGCTAAACTGAGAGCATATTTTCTGTAAATTCACATTATCTTTCTCAGTCATGTGAGAATGAAGTCTGACATTCTCAGTAAAACATGTACATCCAACAAGGGCAGAGACTGTCAGTTGATTCCTTTGTGTTCTACTGCAGCTTCCCAGAGTGTTCTAAGAACAACTAGAGCTCTAACAGTCCTACTTATGACAAACGTATTGCACACCTGAAGCCATCTTGATTGGAATAAAGTGGTAACTCTTAAAACATTTAATTTAAAAAGGAACACAATTAGGGGGTTCATTTTGCCATAGAAAGTATGATTAGTGCTGCAGAAAGAAAAATTATGGCACATTTTGAGTGACTTCTCAAATCCTCTTCTATTTCATTAAAAAATTCTGACATGCAGACTGAAACATGCACTTTTAATACCAGCAGCAGACTTCCCTGGTGAGCAGTAGCTTTACTACAGTGATCTAATGAGCAACTAGAGTGCTAACATTCAGAATTTATGGCAAATGTGTGACATATCTGAATACCTTCTTGATGGAATCAAAGTAAAAAACTGAAAGCATGTCCTACTGAGGAGACTACAGTAAATGAGGAAATTAGGAAACTTCATAACAAATAAATCTCCCAAGATGGCCACCAGAGACAAAAGAGCCCAAATGCAGCACAAATATCACCCAGATGTAGCCCACATGTAGCCCAATGACAGAAGTGTGCAAAACACTTTTTATTTTTTGTGTTTTTGCAGTTTTATATAGTGCAGACTTGTCAGGTATTGGAGTGCTTTACATGAGCATTGGTTACATCACACAAGAACAAATTCATTTTGGTTGTAGACATGGGGAGATTAAGTGATTTGACCAGAATCACAGAATGTCGAGCTGAAGCAGAAACTCCAACCTGGGTCCTCAGTTGCAAAGTCTGCAGCTTTGGAAGTAACACCACATCCTCTCCCCTACGTGCAACATTTCATCAAGTGGTCAACTGGATAAAAAAACATAAAGATAACAAATAATTTAAAAGTGCTTTGTCGCTATTTGAAAACTCAGAAAATATGTCCTCATTTTAGTTTTCTAGAGCCCTAACCATAATTTTGATGCAAATTAGACCCTCTCATATATGTAATTTCTAAAGGAAATGCTCTAAGTATTACAGTTTTGATTACATCAAGATGACGTCAGGCGTTCCACACTTTTGTAATAAATATAGAATGTTAGCAGTCTAGTTGTGCATTAGGATATTGTTGAGGGGCAGAGGCCAGGGGCACAGACTGAAAATTGAAGGCAGGTAGGAGGGTGCAGAGGCAACAATTTGACCACACTGGGCAGGCAAGAAGGGCAGTGGCAGCACAACAGACTACGGAGGGCAGTAGAAAGGGGGGCAGGGGTAACAAACCAACAATACAGGACTGGCAAGAGAGGCTGTGGCAATATAATAGACCATTGTGGGCAGAAGGAAGAGGCAGTGGTAGTACAACCATACATGCCAACAGACCCGATTCAGCCAGGAAATGTCCAATGTTTTTAAGCTCAAATGGGCTTTATTTGATCTGTCTCCTGTCTACAGTCTCCTCTTTTTCAATGTAACTCAAAGGGGAAAATCAATACCCCAGTTTGTTTCCAAAATCTCCCTCTTACCAAGTTCAAAATGTTCGCAAGTATGGTACATTGGATCATGGAAGGCAGAAGGAACTGTTCAAAGAAGGCGGGTATTAGGAACTTTATTGTTTTTAAAATATGTGTCCGTGCAAACTACTTGAAATATGAACAAGTATGCAGCATAATCTCACTTTTATTCAGGAAGAAGAGGACGTTTGTGACTGTGACTCCGGGCTCATTTGGCAGAAACACCCCCTGACCCTCCACCCCCCCATCGCAAAATGTAATGCCCGTGAAAAAGGTAGGTGAACGCAGTGTTATGTAGAATATAGTCCTGAGAGCACGATTGAAAATGAAAACTAGATATAGTGTATGGTATAAACTTTGCACCAAAAAGTGTGATATAAGATGAACCGGGGCATGAAATATAATATGCAATCCATTGTGCACAATGACAGATTCATTGGAGAGCGCGAGATAGCACAGGCACTAGCGCGTGCTATGCGATATGCACCTTGGAGTGTAATATGCACAGGGCAGTGTTGTGTAACCTATCTAGTCTCTAAAGTTGTAATGTAAAATATGTGCTGGGGAGTGTAACTTTGCATATGCTCTGTGACAAAGATATGGATCCCAGATTGTAATATGTATGGCATAGCGCTGTGCGTTATAACATAGGCATCGAGGAAGGCACGTTAGATGGGGCAATATAACCCGTGCGAAGGCAAGTGTGGCATGACATATTCACGGGGTGCCTTGCTCACTTTGCCACTGGATTCAAGATAGCCTGGCTGATGAGGGTTATGAACCCGAAACCGGTCCCAGAATGCTTGTTCCGGTCCAGAGAAGACATGGCTTGGCAGTTCGGGCTGGACTGTTCCCATGAGGCACAGGGTCAGACTGATTTGCATATGGCCATGTCTGAACTGGGGTGGTGGAGTGAGCTAAAGAATGATGATGGATTAAACCGAGATCAGTTGACTGGGGGTGAGTGTTTGATTTGCTCAAACGCTCCGTCCATCATCCCCTTTGGTATTGCTTTGTTCGCCCTAAGTTGGCAGGGTATGCCCAGACGTGGGTCCCTTGCTCACTTTGCCACTGGATTAAAGATAGCCTGGCTGATGAGGGTTATGAACCCGAAACCGGTCCCAGAATGCTTGTTCTGGTCCAGGGAAGACATGGCTTGGCAGTTCGGGCTGGACTGTTCCCATGAGGCACAGGGTCAGACTGATTTGCATATGGCCATGTCTGAACTGGTGGTGGAGTGAGCTAAAGAATGATGATGGATTAAACCCAGATCTATTGACTGGGGGTGAGTGTTTGATTTGCTCAAACGCTCCGTCCATCATCCCCTTTGGTATTGTTTTGTTCGCCCTAAGTTGGCAGGGTATGCCCAGACGTGGGTCCCTTGCTCACTTTGCCACTGGATTCAAGATAGCCTGGCTGATGAGGGTTATGAACCCGAAACCGGTCCCAGAATGCTTGTTCCGGTCCAGGGAAGATATGGCTTAACAGTTCGGGCTGGACTGTTCCCATGAGGCACAGGGTCAGACTGATTTGCATATGGCCATGTCTGAACTTGGGTGGTGGAGTGAGCTAAAGAATCATGATGGATTAAACCCTGATCAGTTGACTGGGGGTGAGTGTTTGATTTGCTCAAACGCTCCGTCCACCATCTCCTTTCGTATTGCTTTGTTCGCCCTAAGTTGGCAGGGTATGCCCAGACGTGGGTCCCTTGCAAACTTTGCCACTGGATTCAAGATAGCCTGGCTGATGAGGGTTATGAACCCGAAACCGGTCCCAGAATGCTTGTTCCGGTCCAGGGAAGACATGGCTTGGCAGTTCGGGCTGTACAATTCCCATGAGGCACAGGGTCAGACTGATTTGCATATGGCCATGTCTCAACTGGGGTGGTGGAGTGAGCTAAAGAATGATGATGGATTAAACCCAGATCAGTTGACTGGGGGTGAGTGTTTGATTTGCTCAAACGCTCCGTCCATCATCCCCTCTGGTATTGCTTTTAAGTTGGCAGGGTATGCCCAGACGTAGGTCCCTTGCTCACTTTGCCACTGGACTCAAGATAGCCTGGCTGATGAGGGTTATGAACCCGAAACCGGTCCCAGAATGCTTGTTCCGGTCCAGGGAAGACATGGCTTGGCAGTTCGGGCTGGACTGTTCCCATGAGGCACAGCATCAGACTGATTTGCATATGGCCATGTCTGAACTGGGGTGGTGGAGTGAGCTAAAGTATGATGATGGATTAAACCCAGATCAGTTGACTGGGGGTGAGTGTTTGATTTGCTCAAACGCTCCGTCCATCATCCCTTCTGGTATTGCTTTGTTCGCCCTAAGTTGGCAGGGTATGCCCAGACGTGGGTCCCTTGCTCACTTTGCCACTGGACTCAAGATAGCCTGGCTGATGAGGGTTATGAACCCGAAACTGGCCCCAGAATGCTTGTTCCGGTCCAGGGAAGACATGGCTTGGCAGTTCGGGCTGGACTGTTCCCATGAGGCACAGCGTCAGACTGATTTGCATATGGCCATGTCTGAACTGGGGTGGTGGAGTGAGCTAAACAATGATAATGGATTAAACCCAGATCTGTTGACTGGGGGTGAGTGTTTGATTTGCTCAAACGCTCCGTCCATCATCCCCTTTGGTATTGCTTTGTTCGCCTTAAGTTGGCAGGGTATGCCCAGACGTGGGTCCCTTGCTCACTTTGCCACTGGATTCAAGATAGCCTGGCTGATGAGGGTTATGAACCCGAAACCGGTCCCAGAATGCTTGTTCCGGTCCAGGGAAGACATGGCTTGGCAGTTCGGGCTGGACTGTTCCCATGAGGCACAGGGTCAGACTGATTTGCATATGACCATGTCTGAACTGGGGTGGTGGAGTGAGCTAAAAAATGACGATGGATTAAACCCAGATCAGTTGACTGGGGGTGAGTGTTTAATTTGCTCAAACGCTCCGTCCATCATCCCCTTTGGTATTGCTTTGTTCGCCCTAAGTTGGCAGGGTATGCCCAGGCGTGGGTCCCTTGCTCACTTTGCCACTGGATACAAGATAGCCTGGCTGATGAGGGTTATGAACCCGAAACAGGTCCCAGAATGCTTGTTCCGGTCCAGGGAAGACATGGCTTGGCAGTTTGGGCTGGACTGTTCCCATGAGGCACAGGGTCAGACTGATTTGCATATGGCCATGTCTGAACTGGGGTGGTGGAGTGAGCTAAAGAATGATGATGGATTAAACCCAGATCAGTTGACCGGGGGTGAGTGTTTGATTTGCTCAAACCCTCCGTCCATCATCCCCTTGGGTATTGCTTGGTGTTACAGTGCACATGGGCTAGAGAGTGTCATAGCATACGCCCTAACTGGTGGAATACAACATAGAGGTGTGTGGCACTCGGCGGGCACTGGTGGGTGTAAGACAGCATTGGGCTCAGCCAGGAGCGCGCTGTGACTCTCAAGTGAGGTTCGTCTCCTTTCCAGAGAGTAAAATAAAAAGTATTACACATCCGGCGTTGGATGTGTGTTTTATTAACTGTGAGGGGGGTTTCTTGCATAGTTTTGGTCGAATTTTTGTCGAATCTCTTTTGAATGGGTTAGTGTGCGTGTTTATTAAATGTGCCCGTCAATAGCCACCCAGCGTTGTATAAATAAATGACAAGGGTGTCTACTTGGAGAGTACCCACCGACGGGGGCACCGGGATTAGGCACGGTAGGGCGTCAGACACATCAGAGCTTCACTAGCGGTGTAAACACATTCCACTTGGATTCATTGTATGCATAGT
The DNA here is from genome assembly GCF_964204655.1 of Triturus cristatus. Taxonomy (NCBI): domain Eukaryota; kingdom Metazoa; phylum Chordata; class Amphibia; order Caudata; family Salamandridae; genus Triturus; species Triturus cristatus. The sequence continues at coordinate 69,056,777 of NC_140586.1, forward strand.
CGCCTTTTAATGAATATCACGCAAATCGTCATGGTGATAGGTACGTACGGTTTGTCCAGCATGTCCTAGGTGTTTCTATAAATATATTAAAAAATAATAATAAAAAACAAAGGCCGATCCTCGGGGATGGGGTCCCCAGGGCCATAAGTGGCTTGAGGAGGGGGGCAACGCAGCCCCCCTCCTAAAGGTTTTTTTTTTTTTTAAAACGCCATGCCCCGGGGGTTGGGGTTCCCAGGGCTAATAAATTAGAAAAAGGAGGGGGGTCACACAGCCCCCCTTCTTAAAAAAAAAATTAATAAATAAAAGACCGGCATCACGCCGGTGGCCAAGCCCCCTCCTTGCAGCACTCTGCAAACGCGCCCCCTGGCAAGTTGTTAGTTGGGGAATTAATTCCCCTTCAATATTGACGGTCCAAGAGGGCCAACTAGCCCAGAGGTATCTCCAGTATGCGCCAGGGAGCTGCGTTGCAGACAGGTGTTCTGAGGCCACGCCCCTTTTTACACCTCTCTGCAACGCAGCTCTGTGTCACTTACTGGAGGTACCTAGTGGGCTAGTTTGACCCTAGGGACTCTTAGGATTCAAGGGGACTTAATCTCTCAACTTAGAACGGCCACAGGGCGCGTTTACACAGTGGTGAAGGGAGGGGACAGGGCCTGAGGTGACGTGTGCAAACATGCCCTGTGGCGCGTTATAAGTTGGGGAAATAATTCCCTTTCAATCCTGAGGGACCCTGGGGTCGAACTAGCCCACCAGGTGCTTCCAGTAAGCACCACTGCGCTGCGTTGCAGAGAGGTGGTGCAGGCCGTGCCCCTTTTTACACCTCTCTGCAATGGCGCTTACTGGGCGTACCTAGTGGGCTATTTTGCCCCTAGGGACCCTCAGGATTCAAGGGGACTTAATCTCCCAACTTAAAACGGCCACAGGGCGTGTTTACACAGTGGTGAAGGGAGGGGACGGGGCCTGAGGAGCTGTGTGCAAACACGCCCTGTGGCGCGTTTTAAGTTGGGGAAATAATTCGCCTTCAATCCTGAGGGACCCTGGGGGCCAACTGGCCCACCAGGTGCTTCCAGTAAGCGCCTCTGCGCTGCGTTGCAGAGAGGTGGTCTAGGCCGTGCCCCTTTTTACATCTCTGCAACGTAGCTCTGTGGCGCTTACTGGAGGTACCTAGTGGACTAGTTGGACCCTTGGGACCCTCAGGATTCAAGAAGACTTAATCTCCCAACTTAAAACGGCCACAGGGCGTGTTTACACAGTGGGGAAGGGAGGGGACGGTGCCTGAGGTGACGTGTGGAAACACGCTCTGTGACGCCTTTTAAGAGGTAGTTTTAACCCCCTGCCCTATTATATACTAGGGGCTTATAGAGGGGGTCATGCTAATCACAGGGGGACCCCAGCGCATAGTGTTCCCTAGTGTATGTAGGTGTTTTCACTGTATTCTAAGTGTCTTTTAACATAGCACTGGCTCTAGGACTGGTTAGTCAGACTCAGTCACCAGTATCCGTCTAAAAAGGTTGAGGGTACAGGATGATTTTACAACAAGGCTTCTTTCTGCTTCTGTTTGTTCTTTCTGTTCTTTCTGTACGTCTGCACTTTTCTTCGTCTTTGAGGACTATTGTTGCTTCTTTCTGCATTTCTTTTTTTTCTTTCTGCGCGTTTTTTCTTCTTTCTTCACATGTCCTATCTCTGTAGGCATAGTTAGAAATTAGCATTTAAAAAACCTTTGAAATTCACTGAAAAAACCATAGGTTTCAGGGGCGTTATAGTTAGCTGGACATTTCACTCGTACAAAACCATTGAAATTCCCCCATCAGTGATGTCATGAGTGATGTCACTGACCATGTCATGAGTGATGTAATATGTGACGTCATCAGCAGTGCATTGCGGGCGCGCGAGTTATAGTTAGCTGAACTAACTATAAAGGGGGAATTTCATTGGTTTTGTACGAGTGAAAAATCCAGCTAACTATAACGCCCCTGAAACCTATGGCTTTTTCAGTGAATATGTATATATATATATATATATATAAACACACACACACACATATATATGTATATTCCAAAAGACAGCCAATGCATTGGGACACCCATCCTAGCGGATCAAGGCCTTTGAGTCGCATTAATCCTCAAACGTTCCAAAAGCACAACACACTCCATCTCCAGGGTAGTGTAATCAGGCCCAAATACTGTTCATAGTAATAATCCTGTATTCAGACAAAATAGCTAGCATAACATGTTCTGGCTCTCATGAGTCTTTATCATATGCATGGATTGAGTGTCCACTCATTGGTCTTCATTTAAATGAGGAATACAAAAAACAGCGACGAGGGACACAGTCAACTGTGGTTAAAATTGAGGAAAGACTTCTGTTGGAAAACAGTCTCCTAAAAAAAGTTAAATTTCTTTGGTGTAATGAAAATCAGTGTGAGTTTTTATATAGTTTCATGCCTTGGTAAATCCAGTAAACTTTGCTGCTTTTTATCTCCAAATGTACAACAGTGAGCATTGTTCCTCATGTCTCAGGGACCACATTACCCACAATGCAGCAATATTGTCAATTATTTGTCTGTGTCCAACAAGTCACTGGTTTGCAATGTTAATTACCTTGGTTCATGACGTGTTCACCTTTCACAATCCAGCCTTTAAAGGATATATTTCATGTCCTTAGCCGAGGTTGCAGAACTCACATCGTGAAATCATGCTGGCATTTGATTTCAAACTCCTTTCCCTTCATTAGATTCTCTTAGGCACGGTATGCGAGGGTTAATACCTTTGCAAATCCTGGCTGTCATTCCATAGGTTTCCAAATTTAAATAGTGCGGGCCGGCCTTCCAGCAATGGCCCAGCCTCGATCTTTTCGTCCACTTTATCGATACACAGCCGGCGGGCATCCCGTTTCCATATGTTCCCAAACACAGGCAACGCATCGGGACGCCCAGCCTAACGGATCGGGCCTGTTGAGTCGCGTTAATCCTCAAACATTCCAAATGCACATCACACTCCATCTGCAGGGTAGTGTAATCAGACCCAACTACCGTCCATAGTAATAATTCTTTATTCAGGCAAAATAAGTAGCATAACGCGTTTCGACTCGCATGAGTCTTAATCATATGCACGGATGGAATGGCCACTCATTGGTCTTCATTTACATGAGGAATACAGAAAACAGGGACGAGGGACACTGTCAACTGTTGTTAAAATTGAGGAAAGACTTCTGATGGAACACAGTCACCTAAAAACAGTTAAACTTCTTTGGTGTATTGAAAATCAGTTTGAGTTTTTATATAGTTTGATGGGTTGGTAAATCCAGTAAACTTTGTTGCTTTGATATATATATATATATATATATATATATATATATATATATATGTGTATATATATGTGTATATATAGATATATATTATATATATATTTACATATATAAAACAGCGAGCTGTCCCAGAGATTGGAATTCCTCTGATTTTTGGCCATTAATACCTTTATGCCCATTGAACGAATCTCCACTAAACTTTGCAGACCTATAGCTTTTTCTACATTGGTGGTTAATGCAAAGTTTTCTGGTGACTGGTTAAGGGGAGGCAAAGAAAAAAGAGGGACTCCAAAACCTGTTTTTTCACTAATGCATTTTCTGTAGACTTATGTGTCTCATGTAGTGCAAATGTTAAAAAATATTTTGTTTTTGCTTTTAAGTCTTTATCATATATTTTCATGACATTTGCTGTCTGATTTAAATCTTTTGATGGCTTGGCTTGTGTTTTGGCACATAAAGCCAGGCCACATCGCTAGCTCAGCTCTTCCCAATGCAGTCAGTGCCCCCCACCACTCCAAGACATTTAGTGTCTCTATGCCTTTGGACCCATCTCTCTGTGATCTGCAACTCCAGCAGATCTGTCATCTCAATGTAGAGAAATTATGAAAATAATTTTTGGTCCATATAACTAAGGTGATTTATTCCTGCGGCTCTACTAATTCATTTAGCACTCGATCTCAGGAAAAGGGACATGTGATATAAATTACGGAAACTTTCTGGGCCAGATGGTGAATATGGGGGACCTTTCCAGCGCTTCCAGCATGCATGGTCATCCTACCTAAAGCTGATATGTGAAAAAGAATTGGTGAAAATGTCTGCATTTTTCTGTAACATAGCAGTTATCCCTCCCATCCAGAAGTACATAGTACTCACCCAGCCCTTTCTTTTCTGTCACTTTCTGAAGCCAGAAGGACCACAGGGCCAGAGTGCCAACTCAGGAGGACCATCTAATCCCCGTTCTGCACCCTCTGCTCCACAAAGACTGACTTGGGAAGGCTGCATCAAACAAGGCTGAGTATAAGAGGTCTCTAAGCCCCATCGAGTTGTGATGTTACCAAGGACCTTTTTGCCTGCTAGTGGAGCTAACTCCCAGAATGTTCAATAGGATCCAGCTGTCGCTGCCCAAAGCGACTTGACGCTTTCAAGTTGCTGCTCCAGGACTGCATTTGGAAGGAAAACTGCATAAAAGTTTTTCCCCAGGTAGGACCAATCAACTACCAGCAATACTCAAAAGTGCAAAAAGAATAGGATTCTGGGAACAATGAGCTTCACCAACTAAAACGAAACAACTGGTGTCTGTTGGCTTCCATCTCTAGATAAGTGTGTTTTGCTACCTTTCACAACCTCTCTTCTGACCCTCACCCTGCGAAGGCCCTCCCAAGACGAAGGCAAGTCTGGCCATGCAACACATTGCAGACACCAAGCCTCCCAGTGTTCTGAACTTCTGCCCTGCAAGGAAGTACACTTCCAGGGGCACTGACATGAACAAGGCTGTGGGTCACCTGCTAGGGACACCAGATGCACAGTGAACATAGGTAGCCTGCTTCAAGATGACCTCTGTGCATAACCCAAGTGCACACATCACAAGGGCATATCCCATGGCCGCCCTTTCTCCACGTGAACATAATTATAGCCCAGGAGACTAGACAACTTAGCAGCCAGCGTCCTATCATTTCTAGTGGTCTTCATAAGTTATGGTTAACTTGGCAATACGGTTACCAAAAAGTGAAACAATTAACCAAACCCAACAGAATACCAGGTGATTTGGCATGACCCTGTGCCCCTTCTCTGGTCCTACTTTACTGCCGAACACAGATACAGTTTGGGTCACTAGATTTGGCAGCCAAAAACATGTGAATTTGAATCCTGTGCTTGTGCTTGCATCTGAGTTTTCTATTAGTGGATCTAGATACACCACACAACAACAAACACATACACCTAAAACATTCAGACCTATTGGTTTTACCAATGCTTGTTAGCTATGATTTCTTATTTGTATTCAATATCACACAAATCAGTAACAATTCCCATGCTTCCCTCAGCAATCTGTCTTCTGCAATCAGCTTTACTCATACTAATGTCGAGTGTCAGAAGCCTTTAAATCACACTCCTATACAGAGACAATTAATCTTGCATGTGTAAATCAACGTACAGGAAATGTTCCACAAGACAATGAGGACTACAAGGTGTAGGAGTCACATGTCATCAATTATGGTAGTACATTTTGAGAGTGCTTGATTAGGAGAAGTAAAAACACAGGATTTAAAATATAGCACAGTGGTTGGCTTTACTAATAAGAATGAAAAATGTCCTGGCTAACGTAACGGAAAGTTTCAATTCTATTAAGGACTCGGAGGCCAGGATTATGCTCTTCTTTCTTCACTTTATTCACAGCAGCCATTCAAAGATAAACAAACCACCATTCCCATGAACCATAGGGAATAGAACACAAAACAATAGAGAGTCCCAGGATAGACAGTCCTCTTGCAATGCACTAATCATGGGGTTCCTAGGAGTATGTAGTCCTCTGTCCCTCTTCACTCTTTCTCTTTCGTTGCTCTAAGCCAGCCAGTCCAAATCTTCAGGAGTCTTGTTTGCCGGCGTCTCCTGCAGGAGCAAAGCACAATGTAAGCGAAGATCATAGCATATGAGCAAAACCCACAGAATAGATTCCTGAGCCACGTAACAGAATCACCAAACAACAACCAATTACCCTAATACGAGGGCGGGTTACAGGCCTGAAACAGGTACCCTGGGTGGGATAATTGTCGCCTCCGAGTCCTTAATAGAATTGAAACTTTCCGTTACTTTAGGTAGGAAATTTGTCATTCTATGTCAGGACCGAAGGTGAAGATTATGCTTGTTTAAAGCTTGCTCACCACCAAGTGTGCCATGTCCAGCACCGGCTTAAAATAAAACCGTTTAAAGGTGGATACGGAAGACCAGTCTGCTGCGTTCAGAATGTCTTCCAGGCGAGCTCCCAGGGCAAACGCTTTAGAAGCCATGGCCCCTCTGGCCGAATGGGCACCAAAACTCCGCAGATCAATTCCGGCCTCCTGCATCACCCAACGGACCCAACGGGCAATCGTGGGGGAGGAGACAGCCCTATGAGGCTTCTTGAGCGCGATAAGCAACTGCCATTCACCTGGAGGACGGACCTCCTCAGACATCTCCTCGTAAGCCTTGAGGCAAGCAACGACACACAACTTAGGAGTGTCCGGGAAAGCGGGGTAAGAAACGGATGTCGTTCCGCATTTCGTCCGTCGCCAGATCATGATGGTCACCCCGGAGGGAGAATTAATCCTTTCTGAGTCGTCCAGGGCTCGCACATCTGAAACGCCCCTGCAAGATATGAGGCAGAGGAGCATGGCCAGCTTGGCCGAGAGCTCCTTCCTGGACAAGAATCTGTTAGGTTGCCATGATAAGAACAAGTTGAGAACTTGGTTTACGTCCCACAACTGAGAGTAAGAGGTTCAGGAGGCAAGGAAAGTCGGATGCCCCGAAGAAGCCGACAGACCAAGGGGTGTTCGCCCATGGTGGAGCCATCTACCATGGAATGACCAGCCGAAATGGCAGACCGGAAGGTGTTAATGGTTCTGTAAGCCAAACCCTCCTCCGCCAAGGCCGCCAAGAAATTCAGTATGGCCATTACATCTGCTGCCACGGGATTGAAACTCCGTCGCAGACACCAGCGAACCCATCGTCTCCATGTAGAGCGATACCGCTTGAGGGTACTATCGGCCCAGGCCTTGGACATGAATTTCTCAGCCGCTCCCGAAAGGCCTGGGACCGCCCATCATCCCCTGTAATCCACCGCGCCATCAGAGCCAGGGAGCCCTGAACAATGAGCGGATGGGGAGCTTTGTCTGGACTGCGCAGAAGAGTTGGAAACCGGGGGAGTGGGATTGGAAAATCCCAAGAAAGTTCCAAAAGAACCAGAAACCAGACTTGAGACCTCCAGATGGGCAAAATCAGCACTATGTCCACCTGCTGGCGGCGACCCTGGGCTGAGACTCTCATTGATATCGCGAACGGAGGAAAGACATACCCTGCCTCCTCCCTCCAATCCTGCAGGAAGGCATCCGTGGCCGCCGCCAACGGATCCGGCCTCCAACTGAAGAATCGGGGAAGTTGAAAGTCCAGACGGGAGGCGAAGAGGTCAGTTGAGAATGGGCCCCAGACGCTCTGGAGATCCGCGGAAACCCCCAGATATGAAGCCTCCATTGGCTCATGTCGTGGAAATGGTGCGAGTGGAAATCCGCCACCTGATTGTCGAGGCCCGGAAGATACTCCGCCGTGACTGAGACATGGTGAGCGAGGCAATACTGGCAGAAATTTGCCACCAAGTCAGCCAGAGCGCGCAAACGTGTGCCTCCAAGATGGTTTATGTTCCGGCCGGCAGATATGTTGTCCATTTTGAGGAGAACACAGGATCAGACCGACTCCTTGGCCCAACAATTGATCGCAAAAGAGCCCGCCAAGACCTCCAGACAATTGATATGAAGCTGTTGCTCCTGCGGAGACCACACACCTCCGGTAGTGAACTCTCCACACCACGCGCCCCAGCCGGATCTGCTGGCATCGGACTCAATAACGATATCAGGCACGGAACCGAAAATCGCTCGCCTGTTCCAGGCCTCCATATTGGCCAGCCACCATTGGAGCATCTCCCTGGCGTCGGCGGAGAGGGCGACCTTCTGCGAGTAAGAAAAGCCCCTGCGAAGGTGGCGAGCCTTGTGGCGCTGGCGAGCCCTGTAATGCAGAGGGCCCGGAAAAATCGCCTGGATGGAGGCTGAGAGAAGCCCTACGATCCGGGCAAGTTGACGGAGAGACAGGTGGGATTGAGCGAGGGCTCTCCAGATCTCGTGGTGAATCTTCGTCATCTTCCGAGAAGGGAGGCTGAGGGTGGACTCCACGGAGTCGATTACAAACCCCAAAAACACCACCTTTTGAGCGGGCACTAGAGTGGATTTCGCTTCGTGGACCACGAAGCCCAAGCTCTGAAGGAGGTTGACCGCCGTCTGTAACTGCAGCGATAGGGCCCGGGGACATTGAGCCATCAACAGGATGTCGTCCGATATATGATCAGACGCATGCCGGACGCCCACAGACGTTCGATCATCGGTTGCAGGACCTTGGTGAAACACCAGGGCGCGGAGGAGAGGCCGAAGGGCAGAGTGGTAAACTCGTACACCCTGTCCCGCTAGGGGAGTTGAAGGAACCGCCTGTGCGGGGGAAAAATGTGAATTGTAAGATAGGCGTCCTTCAAGTCGAGGCGCGCCATCCAATCGCCGGGTCTGAGGAGGTCACGCAGCAGATGGATTCCCTCCATTTTGAAGTGGCGGTACACCAGCCACCAATTGAACTCTCGCAGGTTGATGACCGGACGCTGCGTACCATCCGACTTGTCCACTAAAAAGAGGTTGCTGAGAAAACCTCTGGGATGCGGAACGGACTCCACGATCGCCCCTTTGTCGAGAAGAGAGGAGACCTCTTGGTCGACCAGAGTGGCATCGGAAGCCTAGAAGGAGAGAGGGCATGGTGGAAGACGTTGTGAAGGATCTCCGTGACACTCTATATGAAATCCCTGGACGGTCTGCAGGACCCAGGCGTCTCCAGTGACAGAACTCCAGGCCTGGAAAAAATGCACCAGACGGCCCCCACTTTTAGAAGGGAAGAAGGGAGAACACTCACCGGAAGAGTTGGAGGCTCTACCGCCTCGGCCGCCTCTGCCTTTCCCACGACGTCCTCTGGTCGGGTAGAAATTGCCGAATCTGGCTTGATCGTGGTACTGACCGCCTCGGGAGCCTTACCCCATGCCCTGATTTGGCCGGCCGGATGAGCGGCCCCTACCTCGTCCGGCCCCCCGGAAAACCCGAGGGCGAAAGACCTTGCGAATCAAGGATTGGGCCTTATCCAGCGACGTGAAAGTATTCACGAACTTGCCTAATTCCTTGATTAAGGGCTCTCCGAAAAGACCCCCTTGGGCCACGGAGCCAGCCTCCGAATCGGCCAAATCCCGAGCTTGGGGTCAACCTTGATAAGTGAGCTCCTGTGCCTTTCCGTGGAAAGCGCGCAGTTGGCATTCCCGAGGAAGACCACCACACGTTGGGCCCAGGCGGAGAGGGTCTCTGGAGAAATAAGGGACCCTGACTGCTTAGCCTCCTCGGCCATATCTAGAATCTTAGTAATGGGGCCTAGGATATCGAGGAGCTTGTCCTGACAAGCCCGCCAGGACCTATCGATCCCCCTCTTGGGGTCCTTAACAAACTTTTGGAGAAAGGTGGCCATGCGCGGGTCAATCTCTGGATTAGCCGCCACCTTTCCCTCCAACGTAGGACGGGGGCACCCCGCCCTCAGACAGCTCCTAGATGTGGCCTCTAACGGCCGGCGGATCCTACTGGCCACATACTGGGCTACTTTCTCAGAGGGGGCCCAGTCCGAGGACCGGGGGTGCAGGACATCATCGGGGTCGAGCATGTCCGCGCAAAGGTTCTGCGAGTCAGAAGGTGGGTCAGGACGGGCGGGGCAGGAAGGACCAGGCTCGTCATCCGCATCCCCCGTATCGCCGTCCCCCGGGGGCGTTGAAGGCACCTGTGTGGACTTGCTAGCCAAAAACACCTGCTTAAGGTGGGCGAACGCATCCAAATCCACCCCGGACTCCCTAGGGCGCTTAGCCGGTGGGACCTGGGAGTCGGCGGGGGTTACGACGTCGCCGGACGAAGGAGCAGGAAGGATATGGGAAGCCTTGGCTAATTGTGCACAAGCCTGCTCAATACGGCGAGACAGGCGATCCTCCAAGGAAGCCATGGCCTGCTCCACTGCCCTGTACATGGAATCGTCCACGACGTTATAAAAATCATCATCCCACTGGAGGGAAGTGAGGGGGTCCTCCTCCCACTGGTCATCCTGGTAGGGCTCCTCCTGATACTCTTCCATTAGAGCAGGAAGCTGGGGCGCCACACAGGTAAGTGGGTAACTGGTGAGGGGTAGCCTCAACTTTAGGGAAGGGCTGCGTGTCAGCCTAATGAATGGTAAGCTGTGCCCGCGTGTATACTGGGCAGAAAACCCTGGGACAATCTGCCCTGGTGCAGTAAGTCTAAAGGGCAGCCTGCCAGAAGGAGAAACTGTCCCAATACAGACTCCTGAAGGAGCGTGACAACAAAGGCCTAAGCATACAGGCCCCCCAAGAAGTCAAACAACCCACAAGCAACACTGCCGAGTGGCAGGTACAGACTCGCTGCACACGCGAGCGTTCACGGGGGCGTAAATTAGCGCACAGCTGCCTAAAAGGCAGTTATACCGACCACAAACAGGGCGTGCTGGCAGGCAAGGCTCTAGCGATCGTCCGCGTCTCCGTTTAGCAATGCGCGGAATGCCGGAGACGCGGACGAACAAGAGGACGTGTCTGGGCGCCCTCTGGCGGCGGGAGGAAGGCACCGCGAGCCCTCACCACTAAGGTAACTGCCGTTAGGGAGTGTGAAGGCTCCCACGGCCGAGCGAGGGACCGAGTAGCGGTCGCCTCGCAAAGACAGTGAAAATCTGTGGAAACCACCTGCAAATGTAAGCTGAAGTACAAACACGCAACGCGCCTAGCGCATAACAACCATGAAATGGAAGGTAGGCCCAAGACAGGCCAGGAAGAACAGCACGTAATAAAAAATCAGAGATCAAATGAAAGATAACACTCTGAAACAGCAAAGCACATGACCAACACTGCTAACAGTACTGCAAGTGATAAAATCACATAGGAAAACACTGCACAGAAACCCACATAGCACATATGAGGAGAAACAAAAAGCAACACTTATCTGACTGCAGCAGCGAAGAAAGAGGGAGAGTGAAGAGGGACATAGGACTACATACTCCTAGGAGCCCCGTGATTGGTGCATTGCAAGAGGACTGTCTATCCTGGGGCTCTCTGTTGTTTTGTGTTCTATTCCCTATGGTTCATGCAGTGGTGGCTGGTGACATTTGAAAGTGGTGAGGCGTAAACGTTCTGTCTGAGTACACAGCAGCGAGCGAGCGCAGCAAGTGAGCCCAAACAACTTAAGGAGGGTTCGGGGGTTTTTCCCCGCGAACATTTTGAAAAAAGAGTGGGTAAATGGTGCATTTTTAAGCAAATTTGAGAAGCAAGAAGGTTAATAAAGCAATTGTGAAAGTGCAGCTATTACATTAATAAAGGGATGTCATATAACAACATGTAGATAGAAATGTTTCTGAAGCTAGGCCCTGCCAGTGCCACGAACCTCTAAGCAATATACCATCCAGCAGGGCTTAACGTCAGAAACATTTCTATTGTTATGTTTCTGAAGCTTGGCCCAGTGCTGGCACTCAGTGAACGTGTAAATGAAATACATGAGTCCAAAATACAGCCAGATTTCAGTTGCCAGGGGAGCACGGAGACACATCAAACAACAGTTTAAGGGGAAACGCTCAGCAGGGTGCTGGCAAATCGCTGGTGACGGCTTCTATTTTTATATCTGACAAACTCACATCACTGTTCTTCAATTTCTTTAGCAAGGTGGTTTTACAGTAAGTTTAGGTCGCAGGTGTCTGTTGACTTTAGTCATGTGGCAACGAGCATCGCACTTGATTAACCTCCTGAGGCTCCAAAGGGAATTACTGAGTGCGGAAGGCGAATTAGAGGACTACCACACCATTAAGACACACATTAGACATTCAACTCAGCAGGCATTCCCCCACACATGTATGCACTTCTGCTGTGATGCATTTTAACTTTGACCTCCTACCACTAATTCCTCAGGAAGGAGAAACATTCCTTCACAAATCACTTTCTTTTTCGCTTTGTTGCGAGAGAGAGGATGGGGCGGACCTGCCGACTTTTGAGCTATGGAACCAAGTCTCGGTTTCGGTTCAACATCCTGTGATTATGAGGCAAATCACTTAATCTCCCCGTGCCGTAGAAAAATGAATGCGCTGTTGTGTATTGTAACCGGCGCTCATGTAAAGTGCGCCAATACCGTCCCGCAATGTCAAACTGCAAAAATTAAATAAGTGCAGCAATGATGTGCTTTGTTGCACCAGAAAGGGGTGGTTAGGTTTGTAGAAAGCACGTGCCCTGAGTGCTAAACTATGAAACTCTTCCAGCGACAGAAGAAGGTCATTCGTCTGCCTACACATGAGAGCAGCACAGGACAACGTCTTGCCCACAGTCCTCGATATGAGGAAATGCGGCATAACTAGATTTACAGTCTACGGTTTAAAGAAGCAGTTGCGACTCGCAGCACTTAATATTCGGGGGGGGGGTCGCGCGGGTGTTGGGGTGGGGGTCGCGCGGGTGTTGGAGGGGGGAGGGGAGGGAGATGTGAAAAGTAACTTACCTGACCGGGTCTGCCTCTTCTGCTCGGCCGGGTCCGGGTCTGCCTCTGCTGCTCGGCCGGGTCCCGCGCCGCCTCCCGCGCCGCCTCTGCTGCTTTCAAACACAGGAACAGGCATGCTGCTCCCTCCCCTCCTGTAAAGGCAGCGTTGTGATTGGCCCTGAGCCCCGGGCGGCGCCCAGCCGGGCACCAGTAGGGGCGCCATTTTCTCTATGTAGGCTGCATGCAGCCTACATAGAGAAAACGCACATGACGCCTGACTGCTTTGGTCGGCCCCCAGGGCCGACCAAGCAGTCTGGGCACTTAGAGTGGTGCAAGCCACTCCTCTCTGACCCGCCCACACGCCCGCCCCAACCAGGCAATCCCTCCCACCCACCCCCTACCAGGCATACCCCTGACATCTGCTTTCTCGCAGTGCGAGAAGCAGGAAATAAAATGGTATTTTAAATACCGTTTTATTTTCTGTTTCTGGCGCAGCGAGAAAGCAGTAGGGCGGCGCCCCAACGCCCTAATGGAGCGGCGCCACTGGGTTCATGGGAAAAGTGGTTTGTTTATCTTTGAATGGCTGCTGTGAATAAAGTGGAGAAAGAAGAGCATAATCCTCGCCTCCGGTCCATACATAGAATTTATTTAAACCCAGACACATCCTTTTTTAGCAACGTTAGGATAATGAAAGACAAGGGAAAACTATAAGTTTCTAACCTATGTCTTGCATGCAGCTGTTTGTTGCCAGTTCATAGCTCACTGTGCTACATTAGGATCTTAGTAACAAAAAGATCTCTGTGACAAAAGCTGTAGCCCACTTAGCCATCTATAGAAAATACAATTCTGTGATCTCCATGGTACTCATGTTTTGCAGCAGGCACCTTAACCCTCTGGGCTACTTTATGGTGAATCGAAACCGTGACTTGACAAACCTCCACCTCTCAACCTCCACCTCTCTCCTGCTGGTGCATTAATCACCAGAGTTACAGGGTCATAATTTTTTGTTTTTTATTAACACATTCCCTTTTTTAGGTTGAGCCTGTGCAGCGCATGCGCTGCTCTGCGATGCATGCTGTATTGAGGCATGGCATAGAAGCTCCACCCATTTCCCGCCCATCTTTGCAATCGGCTCCTGTTCCTGTCCTTGCGAAATGGTTGCTTTTTATTTGTGAATAGGCGTAATATCCTCGCCTTGGTACCGCCTTGTCTGCATTTGTAACCTGCCATAACGACTGGACTTTTTACTTGTGTTTTTACATGGTCTGCTTTATAAGTCGTTGAGCAATATTTTCTTTAATGAGCTTCCCTATTCCACCCACCACATCGCAGCACGCTGCAAAGCTTTTAGTAATGTATTTATTTAAATTACAGCGCAGTCGGCTTTGAGAATAGCGTCCACGCTTATTTAATTAACAGTGCGGGCCGCTTTCACTTTAGTGGCTGCACTACAGAATCTTTCTAAAAGAATTTAACAAAATTCACTTCGGGTAAAAGCGCCCCATACACACATTTCCTTTAATGCCCCTTTCTTTAGACGCTGCTCACTGTAACCTAAATACGCGAGCAGCATCTAAAGAAAGAGTTTGTGCTATTGGCATTAAAAATAACAGTGCCTTTTATATATGTGTTGGTTCTAAGAATACATAAATAAAAAGCATTGTCATTTACAATGCCAATAGCTTAAACACTCGCAAATACGAGACCTACTGCATTGAAAATGCTTGTTTTTGATTGGTCTTAGGCCAGTCCTTTTGGAATTTACGAGGGCATTTAAAATATCCTATTCCTATTTTGATAGTACTTTCTACTGCAGTTTTGCTTTATCTAAGTGTTGCAAATAACCAAGGTTGGTCTTTCTCAATTTCATTAGTACTTAATTGTCTGACCTAAGAAAGATGGAATGCTAAGTTGGACATGCAAAGATCTTTGATTCCATTAGTCGGTGGGAGGTGGATTCAAAGCATGTCATCCACCCGTGTTACTATTGTTATCAATGCTTGTGTGCTCAAGGAAAGGGGAACCTTGGTAATGGCCAACAAGGACTGCTAACGAAAGGAAGCCTTGACCAGCTGCAATTTCTGTTTTAAGCAGAAGGAAGCTGCTGAATGGCTTTTTTGAATTGAGAAATGAAGTACGATAATTCCTTCTGGATTTGGACCCTTTCAAAGCAGGTCATAAGAAATTACTTGTCTTCTCTCAGGGAGAGTTTAGAAAAATACTATTCTGAGGACAATGGTCATATCAATGAATGGGTCTTTCAACCTTTTCTAGCTCATCTTCCAGAGCTCCTTCAGGAAGGCCTAATTGGGGTCCAGAGTGAATGCCTTCTCGAGATGCATTTCAGCAAAATCTCATGGGGGAATTTTGGCTGAAAATGTCTGAAGAACATTCAGGTTTGTCAAAAATTGCAGTCAAGACTCTTCTGCCTTTTAGCTCATCATATTTATATGAGATTGGGTTCTCTGTATTGGTAGTATTAAAGGCGAAGTTCTGTTCAAGACCTGAAGTGGAGCAAAACCTGAGGATGGCAGTAGCAAGAATACATCCACATACTGACTATCTTTCTGGAGAAAAACAGTGCTACCCAGGGCAATTGCCAGTGGTTAGACCTGGAAAGAAGCATCAAAATGCACTTAGACTTAGAACAACCTTTGGGTTCTAGTCCATTTATCGGGTCAGTTCACTTCAGAATTCTTGCTTGCACAATTGCTGAAATGGTTTTGTAGAATTGTCAGTCATACACTTAGGGGGCACTGGACATAGACACCCCAAATGGGCAACTAGATTTAATGGTTTAGGGCTTAACAAACCTGGTCCTATATCAGGTCCCACTGACAATTTAAAAAGGAGGTTCAAGATCATATAAATTATATGACACATAGTCATTGGACGCCATAGTGTAGGCATTTTACATCTCATAAAACTGTCCCCGCTGCAGATAGGTGGTGTAAACAAATTGGGTTTCTGGTTGGCAGAGGTATGCACCCTGTCCAAGCACAACCTAAATTATCCTGTGCTCACCCACTGGTAGCTTGCCACAGAGTAGTCAAGCTTAACGTAAGAGGCAATGTGTAAAGTATTTGTACAACACTTCCTACAACAACACAACACAGTGAAAACACCACAAAAAGACTTTACACCAGGTTAGAAAAATAGATTATGTATTTTTTTATAAACAAAGCAAGACCAAAACAACAAATATCCATCCAGTAGAAGTCAAGATATGAATTTTTAAAGGATAAATGCAAAAATAGTATTTAAACGAAGTGCCATTTAAGACTTGAGATGGAGCACAACCTGAGGGTGGCAGTAGCAAGAATACATGCACTGGAGAAAAACAGGGACACCCATCACTTTAGTTCAGAAAGGTGTTATCATCCAGATAAGTTTTGTCAAATTATATTTTGTTTATGAAAAATAAAGTACCATTGTGCATTTTTAAGGGAATCGTTTTTGGAGACTTTTTGTTTGAACTGTTTAGCAAGCCTCTGACACTGAACCACAGTCATCCACAAACCTTTGGTTCGCTAAACACTGTTTACATTTTTTTGCCCACTTTTACAGGGGCTCTTGGCATCAACAAGTTTGAAGACCTCCGCACTAGGGTATGTCAATTAGATTGTGTTTAAAGAGGGGAGTAAAGGCAATTTACCGCTGGTTAGCAGGGGTAAAGTGCACAGAGTTTTAAATCCTGCAAAAACAAAAATAGGGTCCAGCAAAAGGTGAAAAATCCAGGATTACCAAGCAGAAAAAAAATATTTCCTACAAAGACTTTGTACATACACTCATTTATGGATATGTTTTTACAGTTTTTAGTCCCTTCGCTGCTAGGCCTTTTCTCCCCTGTGATAAGCTTTTTTTTGGTATTTGGGGTAGTTCGCGCTTAGACACCTGTAACTTTTTGACTACATAAGGTATCCTCGCCAAATTTGCGTCCTATTTTTCCAACATCATGGGGATTCTAAAGGTACCCAGGGTTTGTGGATTCTCCTGGAGGGGACCCAGAAATTAGCCAAAATACTGCCCAATTTTGTTTTTGGGGGGAAAAATTGAAAAAAAGGCTACAGATGAAAGCATCTGTTTTTTCCCCTGCAAATGTTATAAAAAAAAGTGGCTGTGGTGCCGAAATCACCATCTTCACAGCTTTCAGGGACAAGCAGACTTTTGTCAGAAAACCAATATTTTTTACAAAGTTTTGGCAGTTCTCTGGGACATAGCCTATTTTTGCTATTTTTTGTGCTTTCAACCTCTTTCCAGTTAATGGCAGAAATGGGTATGAAAGCAATAATGGATCCTGGAAAGCTATACATTTTAGAAAAGTAGAAAAAAATCTAAATTCAGTAAGGGGTTATTTGTGTAGATCCTTCAAGGCTTCTTTATAGAAACTAAACGTTGAAGATAGGAAAAATTGAAAATTAGTTGAAAAAACACAGCCATTTGTGTCAACGGTTTCACCTGTAACTTCTTCTAATTATTACAGCTGTTTAAAAGCAATATACCGTTTCATCCGCTCGACCTCTCTGGTTGTGGGGATATATAGGACTTGCAGGTTCACCAAGAACCCAACGAACCCAGGGCCAATAACTGAGCAGCAACTTGCAGTGTTTTTTTATTATGTACCGGGTATATAGCAATTATTCTGGGAAAATGTATACATGGAAAAATTGGTATGAAAGACACATATGTATTTCTGAAATGGGAACAAAATATAGAGTTTAGAAACAGTAGATATTTGCACATTTCCGAAATTGGGAATACCCATACTAGCATGAGAATTATAGGTCATTTTTCAAAATGACTTCTTTTTTACACATTGTCTTTCATTTGGAAGGCAGAAATTCATCGAATGTCAATAGGTAATGACCCTGTTTTTTGCAAAGTGCCTAGCTGTAGTTTTTGCACCCTAGCTCAGCCGGCACCTAGGGAAACCTAGCAAACCTATACATTTTTGAAAACTAGACACCCAGGGAATCCAGGATAGGGTGACTTGGCTGGCTCTCACCAGGTTCTGTTACCCAGAATCCCTTATAAACCTAAAAAACTGTCCAAAAAAACAAATTTTCCTCACATTTCTGTGGTGGAAAGTTCTGGAATCTGCATAAATCCCCAAAATTCCACCCACCCTGCGTTCCCCAAAGTGTTCCTAGAAAAATGGTACCTGACTTGTGTGGGTAGGCCTAGTGCCCGCAACAGGAAACGGCCCAAAACGCAACGTGGACACACCACATTTTCACAGTGAAAATTGACCCTTTTTTGCAAAGGGCCTAGCTGTAGTTTTTGAACCCTAGCTCTACCAACATCTAGGGAAACCTAGCAAGCCTATACATTTTTGAAAACTAGACACCCAGGGGAATCCAGGATGGGGTGACTTGACTGGCTCTCACCAGGTTCTGTTACCCAGAATCCCTTGCAGACCTAAATATTTGTCCCAAAAAATATGTTTTCCTTACATTTCTGTGGTGGAAAGTTCTGGAATCTGCGTAGATTCACAAAATTCCACCCACCCCGCGTTCCCCAAAGATTTCCGAGAAAAATGGTACCTCACTATGTGGGTAGGCCTAGTGCCAGCGACAGGAAATAGCCCAATAAGCAAGGTGGGACACACCACATTTTCACAGTGAAAAATGACTTTTTTTGCAAAGTGGCTAGCTGTAGTTTTTGAGCCCTAGCTCTGCCGGCACCTAGGGAAACCTAGCAAACCTATACATTTTTGAAAACTAGACACCCAGGGCAATCCAGGATTGGGTGACCTGACTGGCTCTCACCAGGTTCTGTTACCCAGAATCCCTTGCAAACCTAAAAAATTGTCAAATAAACACATTTTCCTCACATTTCTGTGGTGGAAAGTTCTGAAATCTGTATGGATCTACACAATTCTGCCCACCCTGCAGTCCCCAAAATCTTCCGAGAAAAATGGTACCTCACTGTGTAGGTAGGCCTAGTGCCAGCGACAGAAACGGCCCAATACGCAAGGTGGACACACCACATTTTCACAGTGAAAAATGACTCTTTTTTTGCAAAGTGCCTAGCTGTAGTTTTTGAACCCTAGCTCTGCCGGCACCTAGGGAAACCTAGCAAACCTATACATTTTTTTAAACTAGACACCCAGGGGAATCCAGGATGGGGTTACTTGACTGGCTTTCACCAGATTCTGGTACCCAGAATCCTTTGCAATCCTGAACAATTATCAAAAAAAAAAAAACGTTTTCCTCACATTTCTGTGGTGGAAAGTTCTGGAATCTGTGTGGATCCTCAAAATTCCACCCACCCCACGTTCCCTAAGTCTTCCGAGAAAAATGGTACCTCACTTGTGTGGGTAGGCGTAGTGTCCGCAACAGAAAACGGCCCAAACCGCAAGGTGGACACACCACATTTTCACAGTGAAAAATTATCCCTTTTTTACAAAGTGCCTAGCTGTAGTTTTTGAACCCTTGCTCTGCCGGCACCTAGGGAAACCTAGCAAACCTATTCATTTTTAAAAACTAGAAACCCAGAGAAATCCAAGATGGGGTGACTTTGCTGACTCTCACCAGGTTCTGTTACCCAGAATCCCTTGCACACCTAAAAAATTGTCCAAAAAAACACATTTTCCTCATATTTCTGTTGTGTAAAGTTCTGGAATCTACGTGGCTCCACAAAATTCCACCCACCCAGCGTTCCCCAAAGTCTTCCGAGAAAAATGGTACCTCACTTGTGTGGGTAGGCCTAGTGCTTATGACAGGAAACGGCCCAAAACGCAAGGTGGACACACCATATTTTCACAGTGAAAAATTACCCTTGTTTTGGAAAGTGCCTAGTTGTAGTTTTTTAACCCTAGCTCTGCCGGCACCAAGGGAAACCTAGCAAACCTATACATTTTTGACAACTAGACACTCTGGGGATGCCAGGGAGGTATGAGTTACGTGGATCCCCCAACGTTTTCTTACCCTGAATCCCCTGCAAACCTCAAATTTAGCTGAAAAAATCACTTTTTTCACATATGTTTGTGTGGGAAAGCTGTGGCATCACCGGGCTGACACAAATTCCCTACCACCCAGCGTTCCCCTGGTTCTCCCGATAAAAATGAAGCCTCACTCGTGTGGGAGGCACAAGTACCCGCTACAGGCAAGGGCCCAAAACGTATTGTGGCAACATAAAAATTGCCTATCACAAAACGACCTGGTTTGGCAAGGGGGGTCACCTGGGTTTTTGGTCCCGTGCTCGGCGGCCTGCTAGGGAAACCTACCAAACCCACACATTTCTGTAAACTAAACACCCGGGGGATTCAAAGGAGGTATGCCGTGCGTGGATCCACCTACGTTTTCTTACCCAGAATCGCCTGCAAATCTCAAATTTAGCTGAAAAAAACACCTTTTCCACAAATTTTTGTGTGGGAAAGTTGTGGCATCACCGGGCTGACACAAATTTCCTACCACCCAGTGTTCCCCCAGGTCTCCTGATAAAAATGGTGCCTCACTCGTGTGGGAGGCACAAGTACCCGCGACAGGCAAGGGCCCGAAACGTATTGAGGCAACATAAAAATTGCCTATCACAAAACAACCTGGTTTTGCAAGGGGGGGTCACCTGGGTTTTTGGCCCCGTGCTCGGCGGCCAGCTAGGGAAACCTACCAAATCCACACATTTCTGAAAACTAGACACCCAGGGGATTCCAGGGAGGCATGGCTTGCGTGGATCCCCCAACGTTTTCTTACCCAGAATCTTCTGCAAACCTCAAATTTAGCTGAAAAAAACACTTTTTCCACACATTTTTGTGTGGGAAAGTTGTGGCATCACCGGGCTGACACAAATTTCCTACCACCCAGTGTTCCCCCAGGTCTCCTGATAAAAATGGTGCCTCACTCGTGTGGGAGGCACAAGTACCCGCGACAGGCAAGGGCCCAAAACGTATTGAGGCTACATCAAAATTGTCTATCACAAAACAACCTAGTTTTGCAAGGGGGATCACCTGGGTTTTTGGTCCTGTGCTCGGCGGCCATCTAGGGAAACCTACCAAACCCACACATTTCTGAAAACTAAACACCCCGGGGAATCAAGGGAGGTATGCCGTGCGTGGATCCACCTACGTTTTCATATACCCAGAATCCCCTGTAATCCTCAAATTTAGCTGAAAAAAACACTTTTTCCACACATTTTTGTGTGGAAAAGTTGTGGCATTACCGGGCTGACACAAATTTCCTACCACCCAGTGTTCCTCCAGGTCTCTCGATAAAAATGGTGCCTCACGCGGGTACTTGTGCCTCCCACACAAGTGAGGCACCATTTTTATCGGGAGACCTAGGGGAACGCTGGGTGGTAGGAAATCTGTGTCAGCCCGATGATGACACAATTTCCCACAGAAAAATGTGTTGAAAAAGTATTTTTTCAGCTAAGTTCAGAAAATCCCTGGTGGCTAGTAGACTTTCTGTCCCACCTCGGGGGGGGGGCAGATAAGGGGTATTGCCCCATCTGCCTCCCGGGGGGGGCAGAAAGACTGTATCCTTTTTTTGGGGGAGTGGGGGGCCTTGACATGCACATTCTGGTCAACCCCACCTCTACCTATATAAAAAAAAAAAAATCCCTGGCGCTTAGTGGGTCTTCTGATCCCCCCCGGGGCAGATCAGGGGCTATTTCCCCCATCTTCCTCCTGGAGGGGCAGCAAGTCTTTAGTTTTCTATGGGGGTATAGGGTGGGGGCATTTGCATGCCCATTCTGAGCAGCCCCCACCCCGGGCCTATAAAAAAAATAATCCCTGGTGTCTAGGGTGCTTTCTGCCCCCAATGGGGGCAGATTGGGGGCTCCTGCCCCATCTGCTCCCTCCCCCAGGGGGGCAGAACGACTGGAATGTTGTTGGGGGGAGGAGTGGGGACATTGGCATGTCCATCTTTGGCAGCCCCCACCCCTAAATGAATCGTAAAAAAAAACCCTGGCGTCTAGTGGGCTTTCTGCCCCCCTCCCACCCCTGGGGGCATAAAGACTGGAATTTTGTGGGGGGAAGGATGAGGGCATTGGCATGCCCATATTGGGCAGCCTCAGTCCTAATTATAATTAGCAGACAGACTGTGTTTTTATGGCCGGGGGGGTGGACGCATTTGCATGCCCGTTTGGGCAGCCCCCACCCCTAAATAAAATATAAACAAAAATCCCTGGTTTCTAGTGGGCTTTCTGCCCCCGCGGGGGCAGGTTGGGGGCTAGTGCCAAAAGACTGGAATTTTGTGGGGGGAGGGGTGGGGGCTGCCCATTATGGGCATGTCAATATTTAGAATTATAATTCTCAAAAAAAATACATGGTATCTAGTGGGCTTCGGGGGCTACTGCCCCATCTGCCCCCCCAGGGGGGGCAGGAAGACAAAATTTGCCCAAAATATTACGGGGGGAGCAAAGGCCCTTGCCCAAGGGGCCGCTCCCCCCTCCCTGGTGCCTAGTGGGTGGATCCCTGCTTGGGGATTGCCCTCCTGGGGTGATCCCCAATCAGGGATCCACTAGTGAGGGGTACCATTGGAAAGGGGAGATTCTCCCCTTTCCAACGATACCTCTCCTCACTTTTTACGTGCTCAGGGGGCTGAGATAGCCCCCTGAGCATGTCGAAAGTGAAACTGAAATTAGCCTCTTGGCTCATTTCAGTTTCATTTTCATTGGAATGACGTCAGCGCGCCATGCAGGCGATCGGCATTGCAATGAAAATGTAAATTGGCCTCGGGAGGTTGGGGAAGCTCTTCCCCAACCTCCCGAGGCCAATTAAGAAAAAAGGGAAATCCCTCTGCTGTCTGCAACAGAGGGATTTAGTGCCACTGTTCTCATGACAGAATGATTCCGTCATGAGCACAGGAGCACCGATGCTCATGACGGAACCATCCCGTCATGAGCATGGAAAGTGTTAAAGTAACCCAACAAATGACATTTATTTAGTAGTATGGATCAGACATTATATGTAATGATATGTACTGCGACTGACTTTCAGTCTCAATGCTTTACTGTTTTACATATGATGGTTTTAATTAAGTAAGCATGATTATAAATAGAATTGATGTATATGAATTGTTCCACAAAATAATTGCTCATTTTCAATTACAGCACATACATCTTATAGAAAACCCTGTTGCTTAACAAAATCTTGTATTGGACCAAGTCATTTTCAATGTTGCAACATCAATTGCACCAGCATACTGCAGTAAGTATTATGCAGTTCGTCTTCTGTGCTTGCTTTAAATAAGGATCTGAGCTTGAAGTTCGAATCGTTGCGTTCAGACAAGCATTGCCCAGACAGAGCTCTGGGTGTACAGACTGCATGTTTGTTATTACGCGATATTGGTATATGCATACCTGGCATTTCTTTCAATAGGTCCTCTGCAAGCGATACTTAGATATGTTATCAACAAGGTTAAAGGCAGGAGCATAAATATTTAGTTTTGCTGTATTCATGGGGTGGCATGGTGAGCAAAAGAACGATGGATTAAACCCAGAACTTTGTGACTGGGAGTGTATGTTTGCATTGTTCAGCATTCCTTCCATCATTTGTTCGTTTTGCTTTTGTCGCCCTAAGTGGGAACGGTATGCCCAGATGTGAATCCCGTGCTCACTGCGCCACTGGATTTAAACTAGCTTGGCTGATGAGGGATGATGTGCTGAAACCTGTCCAAGGATGCTTGTTTCCAGCCCAGGGAGAATCTGCCTGCTCAGTTTGGGCTGGACTGTTCCCATGAGGAGCAGGGTCAAGACTGATTTGCATATGGCTGGGTCCAAAATGAGGTGGCGTGGTGAGCAAAAGAATGATGGATTAAACCCAGATCTTTGTGACTGGGGGTGAATGTTTGCATTGTTCAGCATTCCACCCATCATTTGTTCCTTTTGCTTTTATTCATGTGGGGGACATTTATATCTTTGTATCTTTGTGTTCTTCTGAATTCACCGTAGAAATGTTAAACCTATTGGCTTTGCTTGGTTTTGAGGATAGAGAAGCTGAAGTGAAATGGTAAATCCAATTGGTCTACATTGGCAAAGCCAAAAGGCAAGCCCTGTTGGCTTTGCCAATACCTGTGTGTTTTTTATACTAGCTCTCAGCCTCACAAGAGATGTATTTTCTCTCTCAAATTGCATGTGCAGCTCATCTGCTTTCTCTAATACACGTGACATCTGGGCTCCTGGTATTTGGCTCCAGGTTTAATTCTTGGGAAGGACATTTTATATAGTTTTAAGCATAGGTCTGCTTTGTGGGTGCTCTCTCTGAATTTTTAAACTGTATGTCTCTGCTTATTCTGCCTTATCTGAGCTTTTTAGGATCTTGATCAAAGCAGGAAAACTTCTAAATATTAACATGCATCCTACGATAGAGAAGATAGTTACCTGTAATTCTAGTTTTCCATTATGGGTATCTTCTGTCCGATAGGCTTACTTTTCCCCTCAAATCCCACAAGGGCAAACAAATAGGTATAGCACTAGGGAAGGCGCTACAGAACATATTAGCACTTTGGAGAACAGATACTACACCGGCGATACAGTGCTGGTTGCACCGCCTTTGGTACATCCTTGGCATGGAGCGCATCTCCTTTTCATTGCAGGGCGATGGGGCTTCCTTTGCTGATATGTGGCGACCCTTTGTATCGCTGTAATCCAGTATTGGGGTATCTTTCATAGATTCACATGCCTGAATCATTCCCCGTCGCCGAGGCGGGAGTCCCACGGTAAATACAAAAGTAGTGCCAAAACTAAATAATAGTAGAGGGCTAAAAGAAAAGGCCTAAGGCCTACATTCTAATAGCCTGTCTACATCATTATAGTAAAAAGAACCAAAACGTGGTTCTAACCAATCAGCTACCAACACCCTCTAGAACCTTCCCAGCAGAGGCAGTTCTCCTCAGATTTTCACCTCACGTCGTGTGGAAGGGAGTATTCCTGAGTGCCACTCAGTTCTTCTAATTTTTTCTTCAGAATGTCTGACAGGAAAGCTCTTTTCAAACCCTGCAGGACCTGTGATAAAAAGAGGGTCCATGTGGATGATCAACATAAGGACTGCATTTATTGCCTTTATCCCAAACATGAGACAAAATTTGCCGTACCTTCCCTACCAAAACTCTTAGGGATAGAGAGGCAAGGCTGCTCTTATGGCTCAAATCTTCTTCGGCTGAAGAGGATGACAGAGCGTCTACTTCCAGCAAGAAAGCCAGGTCCCATGACAGCTCTTCAAGTGAGGGGAGAAAACACTTGAAATCCTCCCATGATGTTTCTGACCCTTCACAGAGGTCACCAAAACGTTCCTCTGCGTCAACGCTGTCTCCGTCATCTACAGCAGGCAAGGACTCAAAAAAAGCTTCCACTTCAAAAACTGTAAGTAAAAGCCATATTCAATCTGTCACGGTGACTACTTCATCCACTATCTCTGTGACTTCTTCTTCTGCCTCATCATCTACGGCTACTATTTTAACTACGGCCATTCAATCGCCTATTCTGTCTACAAAGATCTCTATTTCTACTAAAAAAACAGTTTTTGAGGAGTTGTCGACGAGAAAGTTGAAATCACCGTCGACGACCGCATCGACATCGAGCTCATTGATAGTACAGTCGACGAAGCCTCTGCCGTCGACGAAGTCTGCACCGTTGACGTATGCCTCGACGACGATGGCAACATTGAAGATCTCATAGTTTACGACCCTGTCGACGAAGAGCCCGTTGACGACGATCCCGTCGACGACGATTCCATCGACGACGGTTTTACCTGTTCAATCCACAGTTTCTGCTGGTTTAACTCTACCTGCGCAGTCAACGCCTTAGTCATCAGGTTTTTACCAGCTTAAGACTTTTCAAAGACAACCAGATTACAAGATCTCACCACTTATGCCATCACATCTCCTAGACACTTATACTAAAGAAGATGACTATGAGGATGAAGAGGATGAGGGACCCTTTGGTACGGCTCACCATCCTTCTGAATTAAATATCAAGTGTCAGGATGATGACTACCAGGAGCATTATTATCAAGAAGATATAGTTGTTCCACATCATAGATTCCATCATCGGGAAGGACGCCAGAGGGAAATGAGTCACCTCCCTCCAACGCTCATTCAGGATTTACAAGCCATGCTGGCGGATTACCGACAAAGGTTTCCCCCACAGCAGACAGTTCCGGAGTACCCACCCATACCAGCGGTGGTTCCTGTTCCATTGACTCAACCGGAAGTTCCTGTTACATCTGTCCCTCCTTCAGATCAAACGGAAGAAGTGCAAAATGACACTACCTCCTCCGTAGAAGAGGTTGAAGAGGGTGAACTACCTGACAATACTAATATTCCGGACCCATGGGATGACTACGTAATTCCAATGCCTTCTCCACCTTTTCCTCTGCCGTCTGATTCCCCACCTGAGGACATCGGGGGCTTCCATAATTTGATGCAACGGGATGCATCCAGATTTCAATTGCCGGTAACAGTCGAGCAGACAGAATGTTTCCTTCATGATTTCAAGGAAGAGTCCAGGAAAATCACGAGAGCTGTACCTATAATAGATTATAAATGGAATGAAGGGGTAAAAATCATGAAAACCCCTGCATCTGCCCAGGGTTTTTCAGCGCATAGAGAAAAAATATCGTGCTCCTGCCAACAGCCCAGCTTGCCTCATTGGTCACCCGCGTCCTGATTCGGTGATTTCACAGGCCGCCCAACAGCGATCTAAGAATCCTGCAACACCTGTCACCACACCACCTGATAAGGAAGGACGTCGTCTGGACCTTATAGGCAAGACATTCTCTACCATGGCAGCGGCCTCCATCAGAGCTGCCAATTCTTTAGCCATTATCAGCCGTTACGACCGCCAAATGTGGTCAGACATGACGAGTTTCATTGACCTCAATCCAGAAGACCGTAGGCAAGAGGCAAGAAAGATTCTGCAGGAAGGGGAACGTGCCGCATCAGAAACTATAGATTGCGCTTTAGACATCGTAAACACCCACTTCCGTCTGCTTGCAGGAGCGGCAGTGCTTCGGTGCCAGGGATGGCTTAAGGCCACAACTTTCAGACCTGAGGTGCAAACAAAGATTCTGGACATGGCTTATGACTGAGAGTCCTTATTCGGGAAGCACATTGATGAGGCCCTCTTAGCCATAACAACTGACACGGATACCGCACGATCATTGGGTACCCTTCAGTACAGGCGTGGAAATTTTAGAGGAGCAAGAGGGCGTGTTTTTTCATCAAGAGGAGGATACCAGTATCAGCAGAACAGGCAGTATCAATCCCATTATAGACAGCCCTACAGCCAGTCCTCATACCGTCAATCGTCCACGGCTAGTTTCTCTCGTCAGGGTGGTCGGAAGAGATTACAAAATCAAGGCAGAGACACTAGCAGGAAGCAGTGATTTCCACAGGGCCCCAACCATATTACCCTCCGTACCCGTGGGCGAGAAGATTTCAGCTTTTGTACACAAGTGGCAAGAAATCATGTCATATCAATGGGTTCTAGAGCTAGTAACCAACGGCCACACCCTCGAATTCATCAAACAGTCACCTACTACTCCGCCCAGGGGTCCCCCTCCCCTCGTCTTCACTTATTATTCAAACAAGCCATTACGATGCTCCTCAAAAATGCCATAAAGTTCCATCATCTTAGAAAGGAACAGGTTTCTATTCTTGTTTCTTCTTCATCAAAAAGAAGTCAGGGGAATGGCGACCAATTTTGGATCTCTGCAAGTTAAACAAGTTTCTCAAGAAACAAAGTTTCCGAATGGTCACGCTTGCCGAGATTTTAAGTTGTCTAAATGAAATGGATTTTATGGCTTCTCTGGATATGGAAGACGCTTACTTTCACATACCTATACACCCTAAGCATCGCAAATATCTTCGATTTACTGTGGCTGGCGTACACTATCAGTTCAAAGTGCTCCCTTTTGGGCTGAAATCGTCTCCAAGAATCTTCACGAAGTGCTTGGCACCAGTAGCGGCAGCATTGAGATCCCAAGGAATACAAGTATTCCCTTATTTAGACGATTGGCTGATCAAAGGTCCTTCAGAACAAGATACCAAGGTTGCCACAGAAGAATGTTTACATCTATTCGCTTCTCTGGGGCTGACCCTCAACGAGAGCAAATCACAATTACGCCCTCTCCAAGTCATACCTTTTCTCGGAGCACGGTTAGACATGGTCCAGTGCAAAGCATTCTTGTCACACGACTGCCAGCTGCGTCTTCAGAAATTGGCAAAGCTAATTGCAAAAAGAAAGTCAGTTTCAGTCCGAATGTTTGCTTCGCTCCTCGCAATGTGCTCTTCTACGATACATCTCATTCCCTTAGCACAGGTCAAAATGAGACCTCTTCAGGAGGAACTGCACCTTCAATGGCAGCAGACTATAGGTTCGTTCGACGATACTATCAGGATCACACAGCGCATAATAAATTATCTACTTTGGTGGTCTCAGGCAAAGAATTTAACTCAAGGCCTCACTTTTCTACAGACCATTCCAGATTTCGTTTTAACAACCGATGCCTCCATGGAAGGATGGGGAGGTCATTTGCAGGATTTGCAGATTCAAGGGAGATGGTCTCAAGTTCAAAGGCAGCAACATATCAACAGTCTGGAGCTCCGCGCCTTCTTTCTGTCTCTCCAAGCGTTTCTCCCAAGGATCGCGGGAACCTCTGTGCTGGTTCGTACCGACAATACGACCAGCATGTATTACATCAACAAGCAAGGAGGAACAAAATCAGTTACACTCTCGAAGGAGGCTCAGGAACTGTGGGAGGGGGTCACATTCCACAAGATAACACTGAGAGCCGAACATGTCAGGGGTCTCCACAATACCCTGGCGGACACGCAGAGTAGGTCTCTAACGGACTGTCACGAGTGGGAGCTAGAACAGGAGCAAGCGAACACAGTGTTCCAGGTTTGGGGCAGACCTGCTCTAGACTTATTCGCAACGAGGGAGAACAAGAAATGCCGATACTATGCCAGCAGGTTCCCTCAACAGGGATCAAGAGGGAATGCCCTGTCCATGTGATGGTCAGGGATTTGTGCTTACACTTTTCCCCCAATACCATTGATTCTGAAAGTGCTCCGCAAGATGAAGCTGGAGGGTTGCCGTTTAATACTGATTTCACCCCGTTGGCCAAGACAATATTGGTTCCAGGAACTTCTCCTATGGTCCCAAGACAGGTCCATTCGCCTTATTCCAACGCCTACAATGTTATCAAGGGACAGAGGGCAATTACTTCATCCGGACCCACAGTCCCTGCACTTGCACGCATGGCTCCTGATTTCTTAGAATTTAAGGACCTCAACATTCCACAGGACTGTCGTGAGATTTTGGCCAAATCCCGTTCCCAAAGCACAATAAAGACTTATCGCCTCAAGTGGAAGCGATTTTGCTATTGGTGTGAAGCAAATAATATTCATCCAATTCAGGCTCCTGCAGAACAAATACTCCCGTATCTGCTTTCTCTCGCCAAGTCTGGGCTTACTTTTTCATCAATTAAAGTACATCTTGCTGCTCTTTACAGATTCAGGAAGTGCTCAAAACTTTCTTCTCTTTGCTCATCTTCACTTGTCAAACAATTCATGAAAGGACTTTTCCAGGTTTTACCTCCAGTGCGAGCACCCCCTCCAGAGTGGGAACTCAACACAGTGTTAGCGCAATTAATAAAGCATCCATTTGAACCGATCCATAAAGCGGATCTCAAATTGCTTACTTGGAAGGTCGCCCTTTTATTGGCTCTCACCTCTGCAAGAAGGGTTAGTGAGATCCAAGCTTTCACTATCAAGGAGCCCTTTTTGTAGTTTACTAGTCACTACGTAATCCTTCGAACAAATCCCAAGTTCATACCTAAGAAATCGACGCAATTTCACTTGAATGAGCCGATAAGATTAAAAACATTCTTTCCGGATCCTTCCACTCCAGCCGAAAGAGCATTACACTCCCTGGATGTTAAGCGCTGTTTAAATTTCTACCTACAGAAAACTAGGGACATCAGACAGTCTAACCAATTGTTCGTGGCCTATGGTCAAGCAACTCTTGGGAATGCAGTAACAAAGGCAACTATAGCCAGATGGTTGGCATCTGCTATCCATTTCTGCCATTTGAAAGCTAATAAGCCTTTGCAGAGGAAAGTCAAGGCTCATTCGACAAGGACTATTTCAACTTCTACAGCTTTGTTTGCTCGAGTGACTTTGGAGAATATCTGTCGTGCTGCGACATGGAAAAATGTCCACACGTTCACGAAACATCACTGCCTACAATCTTCGCATCAAGAAGATGCAGCAGTTGGACAGGCTGTTCTACACCATCTCTTTCATTGAGATCAGATTCAGGTACTTTCTCTTTTATGATTAATCCGTTATTTTTTAATATGTATGCAAATATACAGGTTGATATGTCTAAAGATCGTACTTATCTCTGTATACATATGTATATATATATATATATATGTTTATATAGTGTCTTATAGTTTTCCTTATTAAAGGATTGTTTAAAGAAAAAAAGAAAGATATATGTATGATGTTTTTCAACCTTTGTGGATGATATTTGGGAGTTTATGAGCACGTGTCTCCCACCATCCGCGAACGACAGTATAATGGTATACTGCTTGCTACTCTGATTCAGGCATGTGAATCTATGAAAGATACCCCAATAGTGGATAAGAAAACAAGTTACTTACCTGTAACTACAGTGATCCAGTATTGGTATCTTTCATAGATTCACATGCACCCACCCTCCTCCCTGAGGAGACAGTTCTCTATATCTGGTATACTTATTTCTCACTTGTGCTAGGAAAATCTGAGGAGAACTGCCTCAGCTGGGAAGGTTCTAGAGGGTGCTGGTAGCTGATTGGTTAGAACCAAGTTTTGGTTCTTTTTACTATAATGATGTAGATAGGCTACTAGGATGTAGACCTTAGGCCTTTTCTTTTAGCCAACTACTATTATTTACTTTTGGCACTACTTTTGTATTTACCGTGGGACTCCCGCCTCGGCGACGGGGAATGATTCAGGCATGTGAATCTATGAAAGATACCAATACTGGATAACTGTAGTTACAGGTAAGTAACTTGTTTTCTTATCCACCGAGTTTCGTGAACTATCCTGCCTGAGATACTTAAGGCTCCTCCGCCTGCCTGCGCTGACTTACAGCGCAGGCTAATGTCACTATCCAACCTGACAGGGACTGCACCTGCTTCTCACTTTCATGCTAAACATACTTACCGGGGGAGGAGATGGGAGGGGGGAGGAGAGGGTGGGCAAAGAGAGGGGGGGGAAGGGAGTTAATTCTGTTTTTTTGTTACCTTTCGATGCTCTGCGCAGCGATATGATAATTACCGGCCTATTCTGTGGGCCCCACTATCCATTGCATCTGTTTATTGATAATTCAATAAAAAAGATTTCAAACTAAATTCATAAACATTTGACTATGCATGTAGAATGATAAGCAGAAAAAGCATGGCAACACAGGGCAACATAAAATATGCAGAATTAATTCAGTACAACACTATGTTTAAGTTTACGAAAGACAATTTACAACTGGTCTACTAAAAGGGAAATGGAGGCAAATGAAAGAAAGTTAAATGAACACATCTATTTCGCTCTAGAATTGTGCAAAACCAATATAATTTTCAATACTTAGGCGCTCATTACGGACGTCAAGTTATTCTCAATGGGCTGGTAACCATGCTGCCAGCCTCATCTGGAATGATACCATCTGCAGAGTTACCATGAATGTTGTGTCCCATCCCTCCTCCAACCCCCCTTCACCCCCAAAGCATGCAAAATCTCAGTTGGAAACTACAGAGGAAAATGGGGAATTTCTACGGGACTCGGACCTAGAATTACGAATTCCCCCCGTAATTCCTTACAGGTTTTGCAGGGCTTAATCTGGGATCCCTATAAATTTCATACACTTGAATTTAATGCGACCTACCCCACTGGTAACATCAACTCCAAGAGTATGAATTATCATTGCCACATTTAGGGCCCTCATAGTGAGGCCTTTAGTGTGAGTACATGTCACTTTTTCTTTTTTTATTAAAGTTTTTATTAAAACAACAATGATCTGCATGCGTTATTTTACAATCTTAATGTTACTTCTTTACAGTCACTTGATATACATTTCTACATAGGTTCACATTTGACTTCCACAACATTACGTCTTCGCCCGAATCGCTATTTTCTTCTGGGGGTGTGCAGATGTTTCCCCTATATATTTTCCATTTTCCCAACACCCTACCCCATTTTTGAGGGCATTTCCTAATTATGAATGAGGCCTTCTCTGCTACCATGACCATATCCATATCCTTACACCAATTCAATAATGTTGGTACGATCTCCACTCCCCACTTTTGTGCTATGTTCCGTTTAGCTCTTATCGTGCCTGTCGTTGCCCACTGTCGTTCGGCGTGATTAAGGTCTGTCGGACCGCAGACATTAAAAAAGGCAGCATTTGGGCTCAAGCGGGACCTGTTTCTCGATGACTTCTGCGATTGTTCTTACCACTGCCTCCCAGTAGGATGTGAGTTTTGGGCAGTCTCATGAGGTGTGATAATAGGTACCTACGTCCCCACAGAGGCGCAAGCAGCAGGGGTCAGGGGCCCTTCCCACATGTTCCTTTTTCAATTCCTTTATTGTACATCTAGTCGGTATGCTTTGATTTTGTGCTTTCGGAGGAGTTCTTTTCTCTTCTGCCTCCATGCACACATTCAAGCCAGTTCTTCTGCATGTACGAATCATCCTTCATACTGTACCATTCTTTCTTTCTGGTGTAGGACAATATTTGCAAGATTTCCGAGCAGTGCTTAATTTTAAAAAATATAAGTGACAGGGCCCTCTTTAGAAGGCCACTTTCGCT
Source organism: Triturus cristatus (assembly GCF_964204655.1). Taxonomy (NCBI): domain Eukaryota; kingdom Metazoa; phylum Chordata; class Amphibia; order Caudata; family Salamandridae; genus Triturus; species Triturus cristatus. The sequence continues at coordinate 69,089,197 of NC_140586.1, forward strand.
TGCACCGCCCATTGCAAGCACTGCCATTTTCAGTAACAACACAACTACTAACCATCACACGCCTATAAGTGTGACAATTCAGACTATTCCAGGCCTCCAAACCTATGAGAATGGCTTTGGTGGCAGGTATTAGTCATTTTAAATTCAACAAGCAGAAGGAACAGTCTAGTTCAAATGATGGTATACAAAAGACTTTTCCTTCGGAGTCCACTAACTCCAATAAGTAAACAACAGGAAAAGTTCCAAGTAGTTGAAATTAATAGATGACATGCATAATCTTTTTCAAGACACATATGTTCTAGTACGCTTTCTTTATTTCTTCACTTTCTTTATCAAAAAGGAAAACAGCCAACGTGTTTCATTCCAACACATAAGGAATTCTGCGGGGCTGGTAAAAAAACATGTAAGACAATATAATATAAGCAAACAGGCAATCCAAATGTATAAAAATTGGACAATACACGCACATGAAGCGACATAACATTATACAAGTGATGAAAAAAACATGAAACATCCATGCTACAAATTGCTCCAACAGTGACCTTAATTGATAAAAACAAATCAAGCTCACATAGAAGTATACCTGGGAAATTCCAGTTGTGTCTTTAGAAATGCTACCATTTGTGAAACATTTGTTATGTACTCAGATTTAAGCGGATGGCATAAGTAAGTAGAATATTGACATAGAACAGCAATAAGAATTTGTTCTTAAGCCCTTCGATGCCCATGATGGAGCGGTTCCGTCATGTGCATCGGTTGGGCTGTGCTCATGACGGAACCGCTCCGTCATGGCACCCACCCATGGGGAAAGCACTGGCGCTCCCCCCATGAGCAGCCCATCATGTTTCCACAAAGGGGGATGGCAGCGGAAGAGCTTCCGCTGTCACCCCGACGATCCTGTGACATCAGCACGCACAGCGCGTGCTGATGTCATCAGGAAGCGATGGGACACCTGGAAGCCATTTGCTTCCAGGCGTCCCAAGGAGAGGGTGAGTGTTTGTGTGCTATGGTGGGGCGGGGGGCCAGATGCACACGCATTGAGGCATCGGGGGAGAGGAAAGAGTATTTCCTCTCCCCTAATGTCTCAATGCAGGGCATTCCTGCTTTATGATCGCGCACAGTGTCGCGATCGTGCAGCAGGAATGCCCCACTAGAAACCAGGGATGTCTTTTTTGGATAAAAGGAAGTGACCCCTTGGGCAAGGGTCGCTTCCTATGGGGGCCAATTTATTTTAAGACTTTTCAGCCCCCACGTGGACAGATCGGCTGTTTTTTTGGCTGTTTCTGGCCCCAGTGGGGGCAAAAAGCCCACTAGAGCCAGGGATTATTTGAAAATGTATATGGAAGCAACCCCTTGGGCAAGGGTCGCATCCAGGGGGCCAATATTTTGAGTATGGGAATTCTGCCCCCACGGGGGGCAGATCGCCCTGTGTTTTTGGCCAGGGCAGAAACCCCCACTAGACACCAGGGTGTTATGTAAAATTTAAATAGAAGCGACCCCTTGGGCAAGAGTCGCTTCCAGGGGGCAATTTATTTATTTTTTTTTTTTTTTTTTTTTTTTTTTTTTTTTGAAACCGTTTATTGCAGTTCGTAAAAGTTACAGGTATGGGCCTACAACCATCCGGCCGGCCGCTAGAATGACAAAAACATATTGCACACATACAGTAAAAGTCTCTAGGCAGTGTAGAGCAGTGAAACAGGAGTAATCAATGGTGCAGGCCACACAGCTCCAAGCCCACAGTACGGTTCCCTTTTCTTGAAACAAAACAACACCAAAAAACCACACCCGCAAGGCAACCCGCGATCCAAAATAACAGCACGTGCTCCATAAGTGGGGGATCCAAACCAGCAGCAGAACTCTGGAGAGGGGAATGGGAATAGATCAGGGACTGGGGGACCGCGCGCGGCAATTTTATTTTTAATGTGTACTCTGACCCCCCGGGGGCAGAACAACGTATTTATTGGGCCTTAAATCCCACTAGACACCAGGGACTAATTTTAAAATTAAAATGGAAGTGACCCCTTGGGCAAGGGTCGCTTCCAGGGGGCATATTGTTTTTATATGTGTACTCTGCCCCGTAGATGTAAATGAGTTTCATTTCTCTGCATGAATGTGTTTTTTGCAAATGGTGTAATAATAGCAGTATGTTTGGCTTCTGTTTTTTGAGTGTCAAAAACTTTTTGCATTTGTGCTCGATGTGTATTTTGTTGTCTTGTGAGTAATTGGTTTTGTTTTTTTCTTTCTAGTGGGATATCGTTGGTTTTTGCTGTGTCTCTGCAGAGTACGTGCTGGTGAGTGCAGCTGTCTCTTGCAAGTGAATCGTATAGTTTTTGAGTATATAGATCTTTGTGATAAAGGCACACATTTTTTTACTTACGTATTTTGCACAGTGTTGGTTGTTGTTGACTTGTTTATGCAGTCTCCTTTCTTAGTAAGGATAATGGCTAGCCGCAGGATTACTGTTCAGCAGGTTGTTGGTATGCTTTTTGAGTCTTCCTCTAACCATGGTTCAGAGACTGACTCTGCATCTGAGCCAGAGGAGGGAGGGAAAGATTCAGGCAGTGAGTTTTCTCTCCACATGGAATCATCGGATGATGAAACTACTCTCAGTGCGGATGAAGCTTCTCTTAGTGCGGATGAAGTGCCTGTGTTGGAGGAGGACATTGATGTGCCAATAGTGCGGCAAGAGGAATCTGGGCTGCAGCCTGGGGCTGGAAGGCTTCCATTTGAAAGTGCTGACCTCTGGGTTGCCCCAGGCATGGTGCTGCCGGCATTGCCAGACTTTACTGGTGTTCCAGGGTGTAGAGTGAATACTGAAAACTTTTTGCCAATAAATTTTTTCAGTTTATGGACGATGTATTTATGGCAGAGATTGTTGAGCAGACTAATTTGTATGCCGAGCAGTTTTTGAGGGACAACAGTGCCAGCCTTAAGCCCCACTCTAGAGCTACCTGGTGGACTCCCACAAATCTGGAAGAGATGAAGAAGTTCTTGGCTTTAACTTTTTTGATGGGCTTGCTAAGGAAGCCATCAATGCCTTCATATTGGTCTACTAGTCCCTTGATGGCAACAGCTATATTTCCGACAGTCATGATTCGTGATAGGTATTTGCTTTTGCTTCGGATGCTGCAGTTTGTCGATAATGGTTTAGCGTTGGCACAAGATCACCCTGATTATGACCGTCTTTTTAAGATTCGGCCTGTCATTGATCACTTTGTTGATCGATTTTCTGAGATCTATGCTCCAGGAAAAGAAATAGCAGTGGATGAGTCTTTGGTGTTGTTCAAGGGCCGCTTGGTTTTTAGGCAATTCATTCCTAGTAAGAGGGCACGCTATGGAATTAAGCTGTATATGCTGTGTGGCAGTAGGACTGGATATGTCTCTAATTTCAGGGTTTACACCGGTAAGGAATCCAGGATTAACCCCCCTGGTTGTCCGTCCACTTTTGGAGTGACTGAGAAAATTGTGTGGAAACTTGGTAGAGGACTTTTTAACAAAGGCCACCATTTATATGTAGATACCTTCTACACTGGTGTGCGGTTTTTCAGGGAATTGGCCAAAGTGGACACTGTTGCTTGTGGCACAATCCGCTCTAACCGTAAAGGTTTCCTAAAATAACTTGTTTGTCAAAAGCTTGTGCGGGGACAGTGCAGTGCGTTGCGAGGAGCTTCTAGCTGTGAAGTTTTCAGACAGGAGAGCTGTCTACATGCTGACTACCATCCATGATGAAAACACTTCACCTGTGACTGTTTGGGGTCAGGTTGCTGAAGTGCGCAAACCTGTGTGCATTTTAGACTATAATAGGCACATGGGTGGAGTTGATAGAGTAGATCAGAGGTTGGAACCTTACGCTGCTCTTCGTAAGGCTTACATTTGGTATAAGAAGTTGGCTATCCATCTTTTCCACTTGGCAACCTTTAATGCTTTTGTTGTATTCAAGGATTCTTGTCCTGAGTCAAAGATGACTTTTTGCTTTCAGGAGTCTGTAATAGGCAGCCTTGTTCTAGTGGAAGAGGCAAGTGTTCCTACAGTTGGAGTGGTGGAGGATGTGGCTAGATTCAAAGATCAACCAAAAAAGTTAAAAGCTATGAGGTGAAGTGTTGGTAACGTAGATTTATGTGCTAGGTTGTATACACTGCCTCATCTGGGGTCAACATGTTTCTCGCTCTATCTGAGGATTACTCTAGCGATTCTTCAGGACCTAGTGTATTCTATCTACATTTAGACTGTTTATCCAGTATTCAGTAAGCATTCATATTGGTAGCTAGTGTTTCACAAGTTTACCTGTAACCCGGTCTACCCTACCAATTCCATAGGATAGCACACTGCAGTTCCTGGTAGGCTACGCAAGGAGTTCCTTGCGTTAGACACCCCGAGTCCGTGTCACCGGTCGTCCTACCCCGCTCCTCCCAGTCCTGGTAGAGCGGGGTAGGACGACAGATAAATCTACGTTACCAACACTTCACCTCATAGCTTTTAACTAGGTAAGGAGGCTTCATAATAAACTGATTGAGAAGCACTCCCATCCCTATTTTAATTCACAATCACTATCTCCTTTCATCTACATTTAATTAGAGCCCCTCACCCCCACTTCACCGGACGGCTGTTGGATAAAAGATCTCCATAAGAGTGTTCCCTAATAAGGAGCCCGTCGGGTATTGCACCAGCCGACTCGACGTGGAGCAGCCCGATGATGAAGCATGACATCCTGATGGGTGTGTGAGGGCTTCCATATCCAACATTGTTGCCTCTACACAAACTCTCATGCACACCACTTGGTCCGTCTCGTTTGTTAAAGGAACAGCTTCAACACTTTTTTGGTTGTACATTTTAGGGCTCGCTTAGCTGGACCTCCTTTCCAAAGCCCTGTTCGCCCCCCCCCCCCTTTTTTCTTTAAATTCAAAGATCACCACTTTCCTGATCACATTCCTCCCACACCCTCAAAAGACTTTCCCAGTAGGAGATGTAGAGTCTGTTGGCGAAGAGGTACCCGGAAGGAGACTCATTTGTACTGCCCCGAGTGTCCTTCTAACCCTGGGCTGTGTGTGCCTGCTTGTTTTAGAATGTCCCACACGCAAAAAAACTTTTGGGAGCATCCATGAGTGGTAAAGTGAACTGCCTGGCCTCTATTGTTTAATATTTTTTTTTTTTTTATTTTTTTTTTTTAAAACCTTTATTCTGTAAGATCAGTGACACAGCTATTCAGCCGACAACCCGGAGGTACGGCAGCTTTAAAAACACAACACATGCTAGCGTCAACATTCCAATGACAGGAGAATCGAAGGTTCTGTTTTAAATAAACACAAACCCAAACCTAAACACAAACAAGGCGATAAGTACTGTAAGCACCAGAAGGGGTTCTCATCAGGGGAAGCGAGCCCCATTTTGTCTAACAGGCACAGGTCTGTAGTAAGGGAAGGGAGGGGAAGCCAGAGACTCAAGAAGACATACACATATCAGTAAGAAGTTCAAAGCCGGAAAGAAAGCTAAGGGGAAAGCTGCTCCTCGGGCGGGTCCGGGTCCGGGGGCAGGCATATGCCCCCTCTGTACTGGTTCCAGCGCCCCCATTTCCGAGGGCGCCCTCGAGCACAGTACACTGTCTTCTCCCTAAACATGCTCCAATCCATGTTTTCCATCCATGCTGTCAATGTAGGAGGCCCATTAGAGCCCCACAGACGAGCAATGTCGCGCTTGGCAATCATGTTACCCAGGGTCACCCACTGTGCCGCATCGTGGTCAGTAGGACCCCAAACATTCAGAAGACAACACCGCGCCACAGGCTGCATGACGATGCCCGTCACCTCCCCCATCACCTCGTGGATGCGCCTCCAAAACTCCATAATCGCACCGCATTCCCAAATATTATGTAGGAAGGTGCCCACCATACCACAGCCTCTCTTACATAAGCCCTCCTCAGAAAAACCCATATGGACCAGCCTGGGCCCCGTCACGTAGACCCTATGGAGTATTTTAAGCTGCACCAACCGCAGGCGCGCGGGGATCGCGACCTCTTTGAGAGAGGAAACTGCGTACTGCCAGTCCTCGTCATCTAGTTCAAGGCCATCCCTTGTCCATTGAGCACGTAACCCTAGAAGAAGATCTGCCCGAACATTAAAAAGTTTCTTATAAATGAGCGAGATCGTACTCTCTGGCATATGGCCATCCAGGATCCGGTCCTCTAACGGAGAGGACTCAGGCACCTTCTCCCCTTCTACAAGAACTGACCGCAAGGCGTGGGACACTTGAGCGTATTGGAAGAACTCCGTGCTCCCCAGCTCATATTCCTTCTGCAGCTCCTCGAATGATTTTATCCTACCCTTAACCAAGAGGTCTCCAACCCTGGATATGCCGATCAGGTCCCATTTCTCAAACCCTTTTGTATGCCAAAGCTTACCCAGAATATCGGAGTCAAACAGAGGGGTGGCAAGGGTAAGCTTACCCTTCCAGCCCAGTGAATCCGTCGCAACCTTCCATACATGCACAGCCACCCTGGTGGGCCCCGTTAGGGTGAAGTCTAACGACTTCGAATACAGCGCTCTGGAGTAGTTACCCCCACGTAGCAACCATCGGTCCATGGCGCAACCAGGGCTCAGCGCCGGACCATATACACCATGGTTAATCGCACTCAACTGGGTGGCCCAGTAATAACGTCGGATGTCCGGAAGCGCAATACCCCCGTCGTACCACGGAAGCGTCAACTTAGCAATCGCTATACGCGGACGCCCTTCCCACAATAGCGCGCGCTGGTGGCTTTCAACCTCACGGAAGTAACTGGCCGGGACCCAGTCAAGAGTATTCTGCAGGGCATAAAGGAACCGGGGAAGAGACATCATCTTGAACAGTGCGGCACGGCCAAGGAGGGAAAGTGGCAACCGCCGCCAGCCCGCCACGTCCCGCCGCAGACGCGCCAAGGGAGGGAGCAGGTTCTTCTCGTACCGCAAAATGGGTTCGATGGAAATATAGATCCCCAAATACAAAAAACCCTGCTGGGCTATCTGGAGCGGGCAGTTGCGCGGGACAGGCGGGACATCCCCACACAGGACATACAAGTATGACTTCCCCCAATTAATGACAAGACCAGAGTTTCTACCAAAAGAAGTCAAGACGTCACAAACCACTATCAGAGATTTCTTAGGCGAGGCGAGGTATAGCAGAATGTCGTCGGCGTAAAGTGAAATACGGTCTTCGTGGTCAGGCGACCAGCGAATCCCACGTATATCCGGGTGCCATCGTATCCACGCCGCCGCCGGCTCAAGAGCAAGTGCGAACAATAACGGCGACAGGGGACAACCCTGCACAACGACGCTGGCGAGAGGTCCCTCATTGAGCAACCTCACCCAGCCCACAAATCCAGGCCCAAAGCCGAACTTGGCTAGCACAGCCCACAAATACGCCCACTCCACCGTATCAAAGGCCATCGTGGCATCGAGGGACGCCACAACAGCCGGCTCCCGCATCGTGCCCGTCCTGGCAATCTCACCATGAAGGCGTCTAAGATTCAGTGCAGTGTTACGGTGCGGGATAAAGCCCGACTGATCCGGGTGGATCAAGTCGCCAAGCACCCGGACCAGGCGGTTAGCAAGGAGCTTAGCAAGGATTTTCGGCTCGGCATTGAGAAGTGATATCAGCCGATAGGAGCCACACTTGTCACGGGGCCTACCGTCTTTATGTATTACCACAATCGTCGCCAGCCGTTGGTCGAGCGGAAGAAATCCTTTCACCCGCGCCGCCACGAACATGGCACGCAGGTGAGGAGCCAGCTTATCCGGATGAAGCTTATACAGCTCGACCGGCAAACCATTTGGGCCCGAAGCCTTACCGGAGCGCAACGCGCGGATAGCACCCGCCACTTCGTCGACAGTTATATCTCCATCAAGGTCATCCCTATCAATGGCAGAAAGGCAGGGCAGAGCGATATCCCGCAACAGGTCACACGAATCCTCAGTCGGCCTATCCGAGACCGAGGTGTATACCGTACGAAAATGGTCCGAGAAACACTGAACTATACCGTCAGGGTCAGTAACAACCTCTCCCCCATCCTTAGACAACTCCGGCACCACTCGATTGACACGCTCTTTTTTGTCCAGCCACGCCAGCAATTTCCCGGCCTTATCGCCGACATCATACAGTCGACCCTGCTGCTCCCTATGAAGGGTCTTAGCAGCGTTCGTCACCAGATCCCTATATTCCAGTTGCTTCAAGCTCAAATTATGCAGTGTGGCCGGTGTAATATCCTCTTCCAAGGCCACTTCCAAAGCCGCTATCTCGTCCTCTACTTGCGCCACCTCGGCATCTCTCCGCCGCTTGGAGGCCACTACCAGGGAAAAGGCCTCCCCCCTCAATACAGTCTTAAAAGCTTCCCACAAGGACACCGCAGATTCAACTGAACGCTGATTCTCTTGGAAATAGCGGTCAACTGACTTCAGCAACGCACTGCGCAGCTTGGGGTCACGAAAATACCAGGGGTTGATGGGGGCCACCCTGCCCCCCGCCACCCGGCCAATATTCAAGCGGGCCCACACCGGTGAATGATCAGAAATGCCCCGTGCCAGGTGCCTAGCCTCAGATACCAAAGAGGCGTGCGCAGCCAAAGTGAGCAAGTAATCAATCCGGGAGAGACTCCCGTGGGCCCCGGAATGGAAGGTATATTGTCTTTGAGTGGGGTGCCGTAGCCTCCAACAGTCTACCAGACCAAAAGTGTCTATAAAATCGGGAAGCCACTTCTGAGCACCCCCGGTGTCCCTGGGCGGACACCTATCAAGCATTCCAGAACCAACCGCATTGAAGTCTCCTCCCACAACCAGCATCCCTCCGGGGAGTTCCAACAAGGCCTTGCCCAGATCAGCAAACGCGGAGGCCTGCAGGGCAGGAGGGACAAAAACAGAAACCAATACCAACGTTCTGCCCACCCATCTCCCCGCCACAGCCACAAAGCGCCCCCTGTCATCAGCAATGGTGGAATCAACCTCAAATGGTAGGGAAGCTCTAACAAGTATGCCCGCACCCCTGGAGCCCGAGGAGAACCCCGAGTGAGCAATGAATTTATAGCCCTTTCTATTGAGTGCATAACACGTATTCCCTATAAGATGGGTCTCCTGCAGGAGGACCACATCTGGCGAGGTCCGTTTCAAAAATTGCAGGACTATCCCCCGTTTAATGCGATCCCCTAAGCCATTAACATTCCAGCTGATTATGCTCAAGCCCCTATCCCCCATCCCCGAACACAAAGAGACCTCCACCACCCCCCCGGAGAACCACGATCGGACAATGTTGACAACAATTGCTACGCCTTGCAAGAAAGAAAAACACACCCCCCAACAACAACCCCAACATCCCAAGTCCCCCCCCCCTCCCTGCACCCCTGCGTCAGCTTACAAAGCCCCCCCAACTTGCAGTGTGCCTGTCGCCCTATCAAAAACAAATCTACAAAAAGTACCCCAAGGGAGGAAAGATCTCCTATCTTCCCCCCGCCGCCCTCCCATTACTGCAGGAAGGTGCGAGTCACTGTCCGGGGCTGAGTCAATACGTGCCAACACCGGAGGTATCACTTCTGTCCATCACGATCGCCTTCCGCTCCGTCCACGCTGTCCCGGCCGGGCTGCCGCCGAGGGAGCGCATCCAACCAGTCCCCCGCCATGTCCAGTGATTCGAAGAAGAAAGTCCGGTCCTCATACACCACACGTAACCTGGCGGGGAAAAGCATGGCATACTTCAGGTCCATATCTCTGAGCCGCCGCTTCACCCCCAGGAAACTCTGCCTCTGTTTCTGCACCATCTGGGTGAAGTCAGGATAAAAACTCACAGAGGCGTTCTGAAAAGGGACCGGGCCTGTCACCCTCGATGCTTGCAGGATAGCATCTCGATCCCGAAAATTAAAGATCCGGGCTACAATCGGTCGCGGGGGGGCTCCCACCTTAGGCCGTCCTCCAGGCACTCGGTGAGCCCGCTCCACCGCAAAGAACTTGCTGAGGCCCTTAGGCGCAAGATGATTCCCCACCAAATCCTCGACAAGTAAATCCACGGAGAGTTCCTCTGAAGTTTCCGGGACCCCAATAAGGCGCACATTATTGCGCCGGGCCCGACCTTCGAAGTCCTCGAGCCGGCGGGCGGAGAGGTCACTCGCGGTTCGTAACTTACGAAACTCAGCCTGAAGTTCCGAGACATCGTCCGCGAGACCAGTGGTCTTGAGGTCCAGGGACTTGACCCGCTCATTGGTTTTGCCCAGGTCCGCGCGAATCAAGTTGACATCAATCAGAATCATGTCCACCTTGTGCGCCAGGGTCTCGAACTGTCGCCCAATCGAAGATTGCATCCCATCTATCGCCCCTTTGATATCCTGCAGCGATAGCTCCGAGGCAGGGGATGAATCGGCCTTCTGCGCTTCCAGCGACTGTCCCGATCCACCAGGCGACCCCTTCTGCTGGGCATAACGATCCATATTGTTGGATTGGGTATAGCCTCCCCGCCGGGTAGTCTTAGACTTCGACCTGTCCGCATCCGATTTGGTCGACATCCCGAACAGCAGGACAATCAATTGCCAAAGGACGTCCCTCACGCAGCTAGAGGAAACAGGGTCAAATAGGACTACAACAGTCAGTCAGGACCGAGTGGAAGTCCTCCAGGCAGAGGAGGATATGCGTGAAGCGCTCCCAAGCCAGAGCAAACAAAGGGCGAGAAAGCGAAAGTGAAAGTGCAGCGGCATCCGTCCGTCAGTTCACACCTCCCAGGGCCGCTGTTGTTCAATTAGTGGCCGGGCATCCTGCCAACGCAAGCCCCTGGCATCCTTCGGAGGTAGGCCGCAATCTTCCGCCATGCACAACTTCGGTCCCCGGTGGGCGATCTTCGCCCGGACAGCGTCAGTCGCCCCAGCTGTGACTCATCTGCAGGATTCCGTGCAGGAAAATCAGGATTTAGGACAGGATAAGTGCAGGAGGGCGCGAGGGTAGAGGGAGCTCAGGGCTCACGCGGCCATCTTGGTCAAGCGCTAGGCTCCTCCCCCCTGTTTAATATTTTTTGTTCAGTTTCAAGGTTGGCATTTGTGTAGTGTATTAAGTTTCAAGTTCAAGTTCAAGAAAACTTTATTTCGGAGTAACTCCATAAAAGTACATAAAATCAGTATAAAACATTTAACAACAATAGATAAAATCATTAAAAATAATGCAACCACACAGCTAATACATACTAATTACATACATGAATCAGATTGGCATTTTTAAGTATTTTTTCCGTTTGTGCCAGAAAGCCCCCAAGAATTTTGCCACTGCAAACACAATGTGCACGGCCGTTTCACTCTTAAGAATTCTAAAGGCTTCATGGCACCTGGTGAAACCCAGGTTCCTACAGATAGGAATAATCCATTTTCTGCGCGCCTCAGTGTAACCCGTGCAAAAGAATATAAGATGCAGCTCAGTTTCCTCACTTAGACTGCATGCCGGGCAAATACTGGGTGTCGACAGGGACCAGGAACTAGTGAAAGCACGAATTGGCAAAGACCCGTGCCTCCATTGCAAATAAAGCTTCCTGATTATTATAGGGTAAACATTGTCCAAGGCCAATTCAAAGGTGTAAGTACTCTTCATAAGAAGGAATTGATGTGTTAGAGACCCTAAAGAATTAAAAGGTCTGAGTAAAGGTGCCTTGGAATCATGATACACTTTGGTTAAAGCTTTTTTGGAAAGCTTGGGACAGGCATTACAGGGATCATTCCATAGTGCATCTAGACCTAGGCTCATCAAACTATTCCTAACGAATTTAAGCCAGGGAATCTTCCCCGAATTTGGGAAGCTGAGAACTTCCTGGAGACCCTGTCTGTAGTGAATCAATTCGGGCACCGTCCACAATCTACGCCAATAGATCACTGGACGAAGTGCCAGCTCTTCCTCCATTGGTCTAATGCCTAGGTCAAGTCGTAGAGGCACTAGCGGTGTACTCGGAGGAAGAGCTACTAGACACCTGAGGAATCTATTCTCCTCCTTTGTCAAGCTGTCCAGTACTTTGTGACCCATAATTCACTACCATAAGCAACTGCTCCTCTCGCTTGGACCCTATAAATGTGGAGAGGAGGACCTATGGGTTTAAGGGTTGACCTATTCTTCCCCATCATTGCTAATATTCCACCAATATGTTGCACTAGCTTCAACCTCGTTTTCTCCTGGTGTTGACCCCACCCCAATTCCTCGTTGAGTGTAACACCAAGGTATTCAAAGGTGCTTACTCGTTCGAGTATATTTTCCCCTATGCGAGGAATACGGTGGAACCTGGGTGGCGGATTGAAGGCCATGAATTTGGTCTTTGTAGTGTTTATTTCCAATCCATGCTCTCTACAGAAGTCCCCAAAACCATCCAGGACACGCTGGATTCCCATAGGTGACTTGGAGAGAAGGAGGGTATCATCAGCAAACATAATTGCTGGGACCCTCCTTCCCGCCAGCTTCGGGACATCCGAATTGGGGACCCCGTTGAGGTGGTCAATGACCCCGTTGACAAAGAGGCAGAACAGGGTCGGTGCAAGTACGCACCCCTGTCTTACCCCTCTCTCAACGGGAAACTTGTTTGAGAGTGCACCCTGCCCACCGCACCTCACACGAGCATAGGTATTTGTGTGGAGGCGGATGATCATATTCAGGAGGTCAGCTGGCATCCCAACGTTCGCAAGGACTTCCCAGAGCTTACCACGTGGGACCAGGTCAAAGGCTGCCCTTAAATCTACAAATACAGTATAGAGGCTGCCACCCTCCAACTGTATTGTTTTCCAATGTAGAAGGGACAGCCTGAAGACCTGGTCTATAGTAGAAGTCTTCTGGCGAAACCCGGCCTGAAGAGGGCTCAAGATATCCCTCTCCTCGATCCAGTCCAAAAGTCGATCCAACAGAAGCCTCGCAAAGAGTTTCTGTGGGACGTCTATCAGACTGATCGGTCTGTAATTAGCGGGGAGCAAAGGTGAGCCCCTTTTAAAAATGGGCACAATCTCCGCCCCAAGCCAGGTTGGAGGGAGTGCCATCCCATGGATGATGGCATTGAACAGTACCAGAAAGTATAGTGCCCAAATTCTGACTTCATGCCTTAAGAGGTCGCCTGGGATCTTATCTAGGCCTGGCGCTTTTCCTGAGGAAAGGCAAGTAATTGCCCTTTCCAGTTCCTCCAGCTTAAAGTCTCCCAGCTCGGTATGATTATCGGTGGTGGGGGCCACTAGGCTCTCAGGCGGAGTTCCCATTTGGTCTTGCCCAGCTCTACTATAAAGCGATGAGAAATGTTTTTCCCAGACTTCCGGTGCAATGTTGCCTTCTATTGCCATAACAGGCTCAACTGAGCCGTGTTTAACTATGTGCCAAAATTTTCTTGAATCTCTAACTTTGAGAGCAGATGTTATTTCTGTCCAGTTCTCCCAGTCCCAGTCTATTTTTGCAGATTCAATGAGAAGCTTATAGGCCACCCTCTTTTCCCTAATCACCGAGGATGATTCCTTATTTTTGAGCGCTTGGAGGAGATCTTTCTTAGCTCCCCTACAGCTGGCATTGAACCATGAGGCTCTTTCACTCCTCAGTTTCCTGCCCCGGACCACAGGATTCAATACCTCAGCTAAATTGTCGCAGAGGGTCTGATGAATATCCTCGAGGGAAGAACAACCTTCTGGCGAGGACAGTTGAGGGAGGAGACTTTCCACTCTTTCCAAGGTTAATGCCACTTGCTCGTATATTGCCCTTATACGGGTCGGTTTCTCTAGCAATTTGTCCCACCTTAATCTTCGTCTGTTACTGGATAGGGTGAGACTGGGGGCAGGTAATCTATTTCCTCGAGTTTCGGTCCTAAGGAAACCATCTGCAGCTAATGAAAGGATTAGGGGGTTATGATCACTATCTTCCCTTGGGACTATTTTGAAATCTAATGCCAATTTCCAATCCTGGAGTCTGATCAGTATGTAATCAATCCGGGACTCCTGTCGTGGTCTATTAAAAGTTGGCTGGGGCGGATTGTCCCCCTTGAACCTACCATTGCATGCTCTAAGTGAATATGCCAATGTTAATGTTAGAACTTGCAGTAAGAGGGGTGATGCTGCCCTGACTGGCGGACCTGCAATACTTTGGATTCCCCAGAAATCATCCTCCTCACTGCTAATCCCATCTAGGTGAGTCGGAAGTGGTTCAAACTGAATGTTAAAATCCCCTCCGACCAGGAGTGTATCTGGGCCGGTGAAAGAGTCAAGAAAAGTCACTAAATCCTCCAATGTCCTTGAGGTGGCCACAACTCCGACTGGTCTAGAATATATGTTTACCAGACTCAGACCCATCCCATTGGGCCAACGTAAGACCACACACAGAATGTCCAGTGAATTAGTTTCTACCACCTCGGCCGTACAGCCTAAATGACAGGCGATCCATGTTGATAGTCCTCCAGACGGGCGTCCCTTCCCACCCCATCTAGCTGGAATATTAAAAATTGCGAAACCGGGGTGGCAAAGGTTTTCTCTGGCCCACGTCTCTTGGAACATGCATATGTCATGTTCTTTGATAAAAGTTTCCCAGTCAGTATTGCCTAACTTATTAGGGAGCCCAGCCACGTTCCATGACAGAATCTCTAATGGCCTCATGGTCCTATTTGTGGGCATAGAAATCTCATACGGAGTGCTTTCTACCATCCTTGAAGGGGCACAGACCCCCAACTCACTTTGTGCTTTAGATGAAGACCCCTGCAGAACTTTGGTCTTTCGTGAAAAGCAACCTCCCTCCACCTCTACCCACTCCTCCCTGTGTGCGGAACGATAGGGTTTAATAGCTATTTCATCTACGGCCGCCAAGACGTATTCCAGGGGCACTGTATGAGTCGCCGGTAAGGGCAAGTGTGGCCCAACGGAGATAGAATGATTTGGGCAGGAAGTCAACAAATTGGGAATCGGATCCATATCCTCAACCTGGTCCCCCTGTGTGCTAAACCCATAGACAGAAGAAGTACTATGTCAGTCGCAGTCATCGACTCCTGATAAGGCCCCAAATCTATTAGCAACTTCGAGAGGAGTAAATGGTAGCGTGTAGTTCACCCTCCGTGGTCCCATTCTGTGGTTCCCAGGTGGAACCTTGACCTATTCTGCTGCATTTCCGTATGCCACAGAACTGGGTGCATACATGTTGCAGTGTTGAACAAGGGGAGCAGATGTTGCTAAGAATGGGTGAGGGTGAGTCACCATTTTTACTGGAGCCCTGGGGTATGCATTATAAGAGACTGTTGATCTTGGGTAGAAGTAGGATAATACACGGGGATTTATAGACCCCCATGTAGAACCCAAGGGGTAGTCTAAGATGTATTTGACTGCTCTAGGGTCTCTAAAGTTGATAATGATTACATCCCCTTCAAGATCCTTGATTCTGCGACCTAACCAAGGAAGTCTCCGGACATGCAGTATCTCCCCATTAATGTTGGGAGGGAGGGGTCTGTTTGTCCTAAGCCAGTGCACGGTTTTATTTTTTAAATTGTAATAGCCCTCATTTTTGCCCTTTTCCAGAGGCGGAACTTCTGTTAACACTACCACGTATGGTACTGCCTCTGGGGGTAAGTTAACTTGATGGCTATGCAGGTCACTTGCTCTAGCTAAATGATGATTCTCACCCCTCTCCTTTAGGGATGTTACTAAGATAGGGTTTACTATTTCCTTCCTTAATTCACCCTCTTCATGCTGACCATGACTTTGATAAGTTGTGGTATGGGAGGGCTTGTCCCTATGCTGAGAATTAGGGCTACCTATCTCATTAGTCCTAGTGTGCGTAAGAGATACATCTGAAACCATAGGGAGGGGCGGGAGTAAGTGAGTAGAATCTTCCCGTGGCCCCGGGTGTTTTATGATTAAAGATTCTAAATTCCCCAATCGTGACTCTATGTTTTTTAGTCTTTCTATAATGGGTAGAGTAAATGATCTTATCAATTTCTCGATGCTCTCAAGATATGATGGCATTGTACCTAAATCAGGTAGGAGCAACGGAGAACGAGACAAGTCAAGAGGGGGGGGGGGACCAAGGAAGTAGAAGATGTTAAGACCACATCGTGTATTATTGATGGTGGTAATGGAACCTTTGTCAGCGATGCTATGCCTACAGTTTGCATGGGGCCCTTGCCAAAATCAGTGTGGTTGATCTTACCTCTTGGCAAGTTGCCTAACCTCTTTCTTCTCTTGGGCGGAGGGGGCCTTGGAGCTTTAGACACCAACGCCCTCCCTGCCTTCTTAATAGACAACTTAGCCTTAGGTTCAGAGGGAATAGTAACAGTATCAGTTTCCTTTTCAAGAATAATAGTAGTACTAGCAGGGGGCAAAATAGTTAAAACTGGTGACTAATTAAAATTGCTGGGTGTAGAATCAATTGTTCTAAGCAGCTCGGGGACATTATCCATAGCTAACGCCTCCTGCGTCAAGGTAGGAGGACTTAGCACAATAAGGGACGAAGTCAAAGGAGATATACTGTCCATTAATGTCCTATTTTTAATACACTCTATAGAGCGACGTCGCTCAGCCCTTCGTTCGGCGAGCGTAGTCTCCTTGTCCGTGGGTACAATAACCTTTTTAAAATAATCTACCAATGTGCATTTGGTTGGGGCACCATGTTTTGCAGGAGAGTTAGTAGCTACAATCTCAGCCATGTTATTGCTAACAGTATCGAACTGAGGACTCACGGTTAATGGCTAGCACGAATAGAAAGTTCCCCCAGTCCGGTCTCCTCGTGTCTCTGAGGGCCTCAGAGGGCCCGCTCTTTGCCCGGTCTTCGCTCCGGCTCTCGTCCCGCACGCGTCCCGCTATCGCGCGAGAGCCATATTGTGATATTGTAGAAGAATGGGGCGGAGATAGAGGAGGAGTCGGGAAGAGGGCCAGGTGCAGCCAATGTGCTACGCGCACAGCTCCCTGGTCCTCGCAGTCCCGAGTGCTTCGGTGTCACTGCAGAGTCTCCCCTGTGGCAGGTAATAACCTTTCAGGCAGCGTGATGAGTACCAAGATGCAGCGTCCAGTGAAAGCGCTATGCCCCAGGGACCAACAGCAAGGCGGCAGTCCTCGAGCGGCCCCCGCGAAGCGGGGGCCGCGAGTCGTCTTATGCTCGGCAGGGGAGGAGTCGGGAAGAGGGCCAGGTGCAGCCAATGTGCTACGCGCACAGCTCCCTGGTCCTCGCAGTCCCGAGTGCTTCGGTGTCACTGCAGAGTCTCCCCTGTGGCAGGTAATAACCTTTCAGGCAGCGTGATGAGTACCAAGATGCAGCGTCCAGTGAAAGCGCTATGCCCCAGGGACCAACAGCAAGGCGGCAGTCCTCGAGCGGCACCCGCGAAGCGGGGGCCGCGAGTCGTCTTATGCTCGGCAGGGGAGGAGTCGGGAAGAGGGCCAGGTGCAGCCAATGTGCTACGCGCACAGCTCCCTGGTCCTCGCAGTCCCGAGTGCTTCGGTGTCACTGCAGAGTCTCCCCTGTGGCAGGTAATAACCTTTCAGGCAGCGTGATGAGTACCAAGATGCAGCGTCCAGTGAAAGCGCTATGCCCCAGGCACCAACAGCAAGGCGGCAGTCCTCGAGTTTCAGATTTTGTGTTAGTAGATTTGTATCTATTTGCAATTTGTTTGTGTTTTTTTATTTGTATGTAAAAATCCGAAAGGTGATGGCGGTGTGCGTGGAGTGGCGCTTGTCTGGCGGTGTGCGTGGACTGGCACTTGGCTGGCGGTGTGCGTGGACTGGCGCTTGGCTGGCGGTGTGTTTGGACTGGTGCTTGCCTGGCAGTGTGTCTTTTTTCACACATTTTTGTGTGGAAAAGTTGTGGCATCACCGGGCTGACACAAATTCCCTACCACCCAGCGTTCCCCCAGAACACCTGACAAAAATGGTGCCTCACTCGTATGGGAGGCCCAAGTACCCGCGACAGGCAAGGGCCCAAAACGTATTGAGGCGACATCAAAATTGACTACCACCAAACAACCTGGTTTTGTAAGGGGGTCACCTGGGTTTTTGGCCCTGTGCTCGGCTGCCATCTAGGGAAACCTACCAAACCCACACATCAGATTTTTTTCAGCTAAAATTGATGTTTGCAGGGGATTCTAGTTAAGGAAACGTTGGGCTATCCACGCAAGCCATACCTCCCTGGAATCCCCCGGGTGTCTAGTTTTCAGAAATGTGTGGGTTTGGTAGGTTTCCCTAGATGGCCGCCGAGCACGGGGCCAAAAACCCAGGTGAGTGGTAGGAAATTTGTGTCGGCCCTGTGATGCCACAACTTTCCCACACAAAAATGTGTGAAAAAAGTGATTTTTTCAGCTAAATGTGAGGTTTGCAGGGGATTCTGGGTAAGGATACGTAGGGGGATCCACGCAAGCCATACCTCCCTGAAATCACCTGGGTATCTAGTTTTCAGAAATGTGTGGGTTTGGTAGGTTTCCCTGGATGGCCGCCGAGCACGGTGCCAAAAACCCAGGTGAGTGGTAGGAAATTTGTGTCGGCCCTGTGATGCCACAACTTTCCCACACAAAAATGTGTGAAAAAAGTGATTTTTTCAGCGAAAATTGAGATTTGCAGGGGATTCCGGGTAAGGAAACGTTGGGGGATCCACGTAAGCCATACCTCCCTGGAATCCCCCCAGTGTTTAGTTTTCAGAAATGTGTGGGTTTGGTAGGTTTGCCTAGATGGCCGCCGAGCACGGGGCCAAAAACCCAGGTGACCCCCCTTGCAAATCCAGGTTCTTTTGAGATAGGCAATTTTTATGTTGCCTCAAAATGTTGTGGGCCCTTGCCTGTCACGGGTACTTGGTCCTCCCACACGAGTGAGGCACCATTTTTATCGGGAGACCCTGGGGAACGCTGGGTGGTAGGAAATTTGTGTCAGCCCGGTGATGCCACAACTTTCTCACACAAAAATGTGTGAAACAAGTGATTTCTTCAGCAAAATTTGAGGTTTGCAGGGGATTCTGGGTAATGAAACATTGGGGGATCCATGCAAGCCATACCTCCCTGGAATCCCCCGGGTGTCTAGTTTTTAGAAATGTGTAGGTTTGGTAGGTTTCCCTAGATGGCCGCCGAGCACAGGGCCAAAAACCCAGGTGACCCCCCTAGCAAAACCAGGTCATTTTGAGATAGGCAATTTTGATGTTGCCTCAATACGTTTTGGGCCCTTGCCTGTCACGTGTACTTGGGCCTCCCACACGAGTGAGGCACCATTTTCATCGGGAAACCCAGGGGAACTCTGGGTGGTAGGAAATTTGTGTCAGATCGGTTATGCCACAACTTTCCCACACACAAATGTGTGGAAAAAGTGATTTTTTTCAGCTAAATTTGAGGTTTGCAGGGGATTCTGGGTAAGGAAACGTTGGGGGATCCACGCAAGCCATACCTCCCTGGAATCCCCTGGGTGTCTAGTTTTTAAAAATGTATAGGTTTGCTAGGTTTCCCTAGGTGCCGGCAGAGCTAGGGTTTAAAAACTACAGCTAGGCACTTTGCCAAAAAAGGGTCATTTTTCACAGTGAAATTGTGGTGTGTCCACGTTGCGTTTTGAGCCGTTTCCTGTCGTGGCCACTATGCCTGCCCACACAAGTGAGGTACCATTTTTATCGGGAGACTTAGGGTAATTCAGATGTGTAAAGCAACTGTTATTACCTATTGACTTTCAATGCATTTCTGCCTTCCAAATGAAAGACAATGTGTAAAAAATAAGTCATTTTGAAAAATGACCAATCATTCTCATGGTAGTATGAGTATTCCCAATTTCAGAAATGTACAAATATCTACTATTTCTAAACTCTATATTTTTTCCCATTTCAGAAATACATAGGTGTCTTTCATACCAATTTTTCCATGTATACATTTTCCCAGAATAATTGCTATATACCCTGTACATAATAAAAAACCATTGCAAGTCGCTGTTCAGTTTTTGGCTCTGGGTTCGTCGGGTTCTTGGTGAACCTACAAGCCCTATATATCCCCACAACCAGTAAGGTCCCGCGGATGTAACGGTATATTAATTTCAAAGAGCTGTCATAATTAGAAGAAGTTACAGGTGAAAATGTTGACACAAAAAGCAGTTTTTTTCAGCTAATTTTCCAATTTTCCTATATTTAACTGTTAGTTTCTTTTTTTTTTTGGAAAATTCTTTTTATTGGCATTTAAGAATATAAGCATACATACATCACTTTCCTTGAAAATGGGTACGTTACATGAGCGGACAAATAGACCAACGTCAATATAGAGAGTACGTATATGTCTTGTTCCGTGTGGAAGTGGTCTGTATGGTAGCAGATCATTGCCTGTATAGAAAACTGGGGAGGAGAACCAAACTGGGGGATGCCATGAAGTTCTGAGTGACGAGGTCTAGGCTATGTCCCAAGTCTGCCATTGCCCATTCGGCTATATAGCTGCCTCCCATCTAGGGGGGGGTGGGTGTGTGCACAATCCGGGATGAGGAGCCGTGGGGTGCATCAGGTGAGCAGAGGGGGGAACTCATCTGGCCCGGAGGTGGTGCGGGGGGACACTGGGGGGGATCCCCCGCCGTGGAGACCCGGACCGCGTGAGGCGGTGCGGCGTCGGGGGTATTCATGTCGGCTACTAGTGCAGCTGGGGTCTGAGATTGTCTGAATTGGTGTAGTAGGAGCGCCCACTCTAAAGAGATTGGGGTTTTACGGGTACCTTTGGCCTCCTCCTCTCGTATTGCGTCCTCCTCCGCAGCAGCCCATTTAAGAACCGCCCCTACCCAAGCTGCAAGTGGAGGACCAGTAGGGGACCGCCAGTGCATTGCTATACAGCGTTTCGCCAATAGGTGGGCCAGGAAGACGAAGCGCATCGACACCTTGTGTCGCTTTCTCCGCCCCAGGATACCCAACGCGCATCCCTCCCAGGTAGTCAAATGGGTCAGCCCAGTGAGATCTCTGAGTGTTGAGTGGATAGAAGTCCAATAGTTCTGAATGCCCGGACAGGTCCAGAGCATGTGAAAGAAGGCAGCATCCTGCGCCTGACAACGAGGGCATAGAAATGTAGTGTCGGGATAAAAACGTTGAAGGCGCGCTGGCGTCAAATAGGCCCTATGGAGAATGTGGAACTGTATATTCTTAAAGCGGGCATTCCTGGATACTTTTTGGGGGAATTCTATCGCTCTGCCCCATTCGCTGTCGTGAAATGGTCGTCCCGTCTCCTCCTCCCATAGGGCTCGGAAAGGGCACCAGCAGTGGGGGTGTTAGGTCCCCAATTGATTTATTCAACCATGTAATAAGGTGTCGACCCCGTCCCAGTTGTAAGAGTGTGTGAAGGACTGGGTGTGTGGGAGGCTCCCCTTGCGTGAGGTCAGAATATGGTCGAAAGTGGCTGAGGAGTTGATGATGAAGCAGGAACTGGCCTGGGGGCAAATCGTATTCCTCCATGAGCTGTCGGTATGGCCTGAGCTGTCCCTCGTCAAATAGCATTTCCGCTTCGACAATGTCCCTCGCCGTCCACTCCCGAAGCATGGCGGGTGTGAAAAATCCGTCATTTCTGGGCCAGCCGACCAGTGGTAGTGATGGCGTGTATGGAGGGCAGCGCGGTGCCATGCGGTGGATACGTTGCACACATTTCCGGGCAATGTCCACCTGCAGGGGGTAGGTTCGCGTGGGACGGGAACCCGGCAGAAGCGGGCGACGCAACTCGGGCAGGGGCACACGTCCCGTAACAGTGCATGTCTCAAGCAGGCATCGCTCCGCCGTCCAATATGAGAGCCATTGGAGCTGCGACGCCAGGAAGTAGGCTTCGAATGAGGGCGCCCCAAGCCCCCCTTGCGTCGTGGGCAGTCTTAGCTTGGCCAGCGCGATTCTGTGCTGTCCCTGCCCCCATATTAGAGAGCTGAGGAGCGTATCTAAATCTTTGAAGAAGGAGCGGGGGGAATCACTAGGAGATTGGTGAAGTAGTACAAAAGCCGCTGGACCAGTATCATCTTTGCCAGGGCTACCCGGCCAATCGGGGCCAACGGTAGACTCCGCCAGAACCCAATGGAGGATCGTATCCCTGCTAGTGCTCTCCGATGGTTCCCCTCAAAAATGTCGATTGGGGAATGATATAATCGGATCCCGAGGTATCGGGGACCCTCCGTCGCCCAGTACAGTTTCCGGTCATCGATCCAGACCTCCCGAGAGGGGGCGTCCGGGTGGAGGGGATAGACCATCGATTTGTCCCAGTTCACCCTCAGCCCCGAGGCCTCCGCAAACTCCGCCAGGGCGGTCTCAATGGTGGTGAGATCTGCCGTCACATCCCGTATATATATGAGAAGATCGTCTGCATACATGGATACACAGTGTGTGACGTCCGCCAGTGGGATACCCCAGGTCTGCCCATCCCCACGGAGCCGGATGGCCAAGGGAGCTACCGCGAGTGCGAATAAGAGGGGCGAGAGGGGGCAATTTAAATGTTAGTTTCTATAAAGAAACCTTGCAGGATCTACACAAATGGCCCCTTGCTGAATTCAGAATGCTGTCTACTTTACTAAACTGTATAGCTTTCCAGGGTCCATTATTGCTTTCATAAACATTTCTACCATTAACTGGCAGGAGGTTGAAAGCACAAACAATAGCAACAAGCATTTGCAATGCAATAGGTCTCGCATTATTAAAGTTTGAGATATTGGCATTGCTAAATAATGCAACACCAATAGCTCAAACTTTAATAATGCGAGACCTATTGCATTGCAAATGATTGTTATGTTAATCTTGACAGAAGTGCAGGATTGCATTGCCCTGGACACGCACGCACGCACACACACAAACAGAGGAATGCACATACACACATGCTTCGACATACACAGGCAAACACACACACACAGATGCTTTCACATACACAGGCAAACATACACAGGCATGCACATGCACACAGGCATGCACACACACACAGATGCACACACGCCCAGGCAGGCACACACACACACACAGATGCGCACAGACGCCCAGGCATGCACACACAGGCCCAGGTACGCACGCGCACACACACACAGATGCGCACACATATACCGGCACACACATAGGCACGCACGCACACATCTCCAGACACAGATGCTTTCACATACACAGGCAAACACACAGATGCGCACACACGCCCAGGCACACACATAGGCACGCACACATACACACACAGATGCATTCACATACACAGGCAAACACACACAGCCATGCACACATACACAGATACGCACACACGCCCAGGCACGCACACACCAAACACACACACTTACATTCATGTTTCCGTCTGCAAGGCTGCGAGAAACAGTCCATTCCAAACTCAACAAGTAGAAATCCTTAGTGCACAATTTGCCCCACAGCCGGGATTCCGTTTTGGATGCAAACTTCTTTTTGCAGCACATCGGGATGTACACAGCCCTTGGGATACAGAAACAGTGTCCATCAGAAAAAAAAGGGAAATTGTGCATGTAATAAAAGAAACGACGAGCTACAGTGCACACCAACAGTCTGGCTTTTTTGTCCAGCGTAGCTTGGTGTGAGAGCAGGTGTAGGTTAAGGGAACCGAGATGTCAGTCAGCATTATGTGAAGTAAAATGTGTGTCAGAAAAACACAGAAAGCGGACTTTGGACAGTGCGTGTTATCACACACCCTGGCCTCTCTCAACCCTGCACCTTTCCTGGTAAACAGACTGAAGTGAACAATAGGTGCTAGCGTGAGAACCGACAAGGGAGACACGTGATCATTTTACAGCTGCCACCACTTCCCCAAAGCGGAAAGGAAAAAAACGTTATATATCTGTTAGAGTGCGCTCACAGCCAGCGTAATTGCGATGAATAAATATAAAAAGAAGGAAACGCGGAGCAAAAGGCGGGTAATACATTTTTTAATTTTATCTCTTTGCCCCCGACTGGGTTTGTCGCACCCCCTCCCACGCCCCGCTAGTGTTGAGGGTCACGGCCGCACCGATTGAATCGTTTCAGGGGAGGTGTATACCGAGTAAGAGGAGTCACCAGAGTAACTGGGTCGCCGACACAATATATACTGTAGAGAGCGGGTGTGTTCTTTGGGAACGTGGAGGGGACGAGTTCAACCACAACACCTCTCAATTCGATGACTGGGACAGAAAAGACCTCTGCTGAAGAATACTGTTTTTCTGTGTCACATGTGTGCTATTGTGTCACGGTGGAGCTTGGGGAGGAGAAGGGGCACTGTTGAAATTATGGTATGCCATGTTCAAAGTTGCAACTGAATACTGCTGCCTGGACCGGTCATTAAACTCAATAAAGATGTATTTTAAAGAAAGAATAAAAGGCATTTTTATTTATCTACAGATACTACCTGTACGATTCCTCTCTCTGCTACCTAAAGAATAGGTTGCCATCACAGCCATGAGCCACGAGGGATGGGGCAAGTTCAGGGAACTGTCCAAGGCCAGGGTACTTTGAGCTGTTTAAGATGCGTAAGCTGGATGAGGTCTGACACGGTGTGTTGTGTAAGTTATTTTCCTCTGTAGCGTCTGTAGAGAGTATTTGCTATGCTTCATCACAAGATCCACAACATAAGGTAACAAAAGCATTAGGGAAGCTGAAAAAGGCCCTGTTCAGAGCGTCACCACAATGCAGCTTGTGTCCATCACTCTCATAGCCCCTTCACTCTACATGTTACTTGAAACCACATTGTTGCCCAAAGCCCAGCTCGGACCTACAGGCATTCCTCGGCCTCTCGGAAACAGCTGGCTGATCTCGGCACCAGCGCCACGGCCGGAGCAGGGCTTGTCTCAGCACTTCCCTCCCTCGCCAACACATACACTGTCCGCAAATAGACTTTATGACTCACAGTTTCCAATACAAGCGTTATAGGCTTTAGTACAGCGCACGTTCTGCCACAGGTGCGGCAACTTTCCAAGGAGGACCTGCATGTGCAAAGATAAGCAAACCGCGATTTCGGTCTCGTGAGATCCAGCACTTTCCTCCAGTTAGACTCCCACCCAACATGAGCCTGGTGATCTATCTTCCACTATACGACTCATCTTCCTTTAGTTGATTAAAACAACGTACACAAGAACCAAAGATTTACTCCTCGCATTATCGTCACCCCGCGCGCAGTATGTACTTCCGGGCAGCCTACACATCCCATATGGTGACTTCTGTCCACACATCAGTTACTCTCGTAATGGCATGCCCAACATCTGCCCTCCTGTCATTATCACCTGATGATATTACCCCGCCCTGCTGCAGTGATCGCTTCACAAAACATCTCACAACCAGCAAAGCTTTAACATTTACACAACCACCTTCCTTACGGTGCTTACAGCCTCACAGTAACACTGTCTAAAATCCATAGTCTCAGAGATAATCGAAACCCTCTCCAGTCTGGGGCCAGGAGCATAAACTGGTCACCGGCCACCTTGCCCCGATGAACCCTGTGCTCTCTCCCTGTGACATCGACCCAACTTTGGATACGCCGATGTACCGTCTCTTTGGGAGCTGGAGGAGTGCTCAGGTGAACACTCAGATCTCCTCTTCTAAACAAACGTTTCCTCCTTGAAGCGCGGCGCTGAGCTCCAGCCCCGTCCGCAGGTTCACCAGCCTGCCTGCTTTCAAACTGTATGCTATAACCAAAGCTCTGTGCCCCGTCCGCTAGGATCCGAGTCACCCTTCCTTAGGTACGGGTTCTCCCACCTGCTTACCCCCCCTTCTCACCAGGGCTCCATGGGCGGTGCTCGCGTTCTCCACCATGGCCGGCGCCGCTCTGCTGCAGAGATTACAGCTGGCATATGGGCA
The DNA here is from genome assembly GCF_964204655.1 of Triturus cristatus. Taxonomy (NCBI): domain Eukaryota; kingdom Metazoa; phylum Chordata; class Amphibia; order Caudata; family Salamandridae; genus Triturus; species Triturus cristatus. The sequence goes on from NC_140586.1 coordinate 69,114,891, forward strand.
TCGACTTCTCATAGGTGGTTTCAAAGTACGAAAAACTAATTGGCACCAGAGCTAAACTAGAACACACTGCTGCAAAGAAAATAAAAAATGCAAAGAGGGCTTAGCCGCAGCCAGGGACACTAACCAGTTCTTCGGAAAGTAGCAAGAACCTGCGAGCGCTGGTACCAGGAAGAACAAGCAAAAGAGAAAGCAGCTCCACATGCGGGCCGGGGAGAAGACCTGCGAGGGCTGCCCGCGCATGCGTGGTACATGTAACTTTTGAGTGTTCTGCAGCTCGTGCCCAGTGGCGGCGTGTGCGGACTTCAACACCGCCGGACTTTTAATTAGTGCCGCGCAGCTCGTGCGGCCCAGGGAGGGGGCCGCCAAACAGTACAGGAAGTCCGGCGGGAGCCCACCCCGCCTTCGTGAATGGTGCATGGTGTGGACAAAGCAGGATTTCAGGCGGGGCTCCTGTGAGCAAAACAGAGCCCAGCGTGTTGCTGCAGTGACCGGCAGGAAAAGCAGAGGAGCAGCGCAAAGTCCCAACAAGAGCCGGTAAGTGCTTGGAGCGCGCGTGCGCATTTAAAAAAAAAAATGAAATAGCATTAGGCTGCCTAGGACGTGCGTGTTAACGAAAGTGAAACTGCCTGCTGGCTTGCGAGGGAAGGGGGACAGGAGATGTGCACGCCGCGTGGCTGTAGGCGCGTACACCAACTCAAATCCGCCGAGACCAAGCACGTGCCCATCTCCTGTCCCACTTCCGAGGCAAGTCAGCAACAATAGATCTCGCTGGCGACAGCGCTTCGCGCTGCGTTCGCCAGGCGAGACCTAAAATAGGCTATGTCCCAGAAAAATGCCAAAACTGTGTAAAAAATGTTGGTTTTCTGTCAAAAGTCTGCAATTCCCTAAAAACTGGGAAAATTGTGATTTCAGCCCCACAACCCCTTTTTTGATACCATTTGCAGGGAAAAATCCAGACGCTTTCATTTGCAGGACTTTTTCCCCATTGTTCCCCCAAAAACAAAATTTAGCGTTATTTTGGATAATTTCGGGTCCCCTCCAGGGGAATCCACAAACCCTGGGTACCTTTAGAATTCCCATGATGTTGGAAGAAAAGGATGCAAATTTGGCGTGAATCCCTTATGTGGTCAAAAGGTTACAGGGGGCTAAGCGCGAACTACCCCATATAGCCCAAAAAAAGCTTAGCACGGGGGGAAAAGGCCTAGCAGTGACGGGGTTAAAGAAGAAATGCCCCAATTTTGCAGGTAGTGGCTCCCCTACAGAACACATATTGGAATTTGTTGATGTCATCCTCAAACCATTTGTTGTTAACTTAACTTCCTTTGTGCAAGACACAACAGGCATACTAAGTAAGTTTGAGGATGTTACATGGGACTCGGAAACAAAAATGTTTGTGACCCTGGATGTGGAGAGCTTGTTTATGTGTATTAAGAAAGATTTCAGTTTACGAGCTTTGGATTGCTTTCTCTCTACCAGGCGAGACTACTTATGCAAGCATTCCCAGTTGCTTTTGGATATGTCTGATTTGATCTTGAGCAAAACAAGTCTTCCTAGATGATGGACAGTGGTACCAACAGCTTCAGTGAACATCTATGGGGTCCAGGTTTACCCCCTCTTATGCCAACTTTTTTATGGGATGGTTTCAGAGAGTGCATACCTGGGCCCCAGAGGCATCAGAATGGACTGAACATGTCCAATTTTGGGGACGCTATATGGATGATGTCATAATAATCTGGACAGGCTCCCTGTCTCAAATTGAAGAATATATTGAGTTTCTCAACAACAATGACAGGAATGTTAAATTCACTATGAACTACCACAAGGATAGGATAGAGCTTTTTGTTGTTACATTATTACATTTCTGGTGAAAAAATTCAACTTGTAATAGTACTTTTCTGGCGAATAGTGCCAATCCCTCATGCACTATAAAATATATTCCTTACGAAGTGATGTTACATGTCAGGAGAAATTAGTAGGGAGGAGAGGGAATGTGAATTGATCTAAAACTAATGACATATGGGGTGGCACAAAGAGGATATACTATCAAACACCTCAAGAATACACAAAGGAGGGTCAGAAACCTGGAAAGAGATGACCTTCTACGCAATAACAGCTGACAGGAAAAAACCCTGGGATGGCTAGCATTTATTACCACATTTAATTCCTCAAACCAACAGATATGGCGCATTCTGAACAGACATTGGGAATTACTAGCTGGCGTTCCAGACTTGGATTCCACCTTAAAGAGTAAACCGATGAGTACCTATAGAAAAGGTCACACCATCAGGGACATTGTTAGTCCTAGTTATTCACCCCAGGCAAAGGCCAAAGGCACACTGAATTGGTTACCTCCACAACCGAACGGTTTCTTCACTTGCACCACATGTACTATATGCCAATATGGTATGAACAAAACTACCACCTTTAAGTATAACTCCTCTTGCAACTACAAGATGCCATAATCTGTACTAGTGGCAGAATGTACCTTGGAAGTACCACCAGGGAACTAAGATTCAGACTAACGGAACATATCAGAGTCAGTCATACCAGAGACGCAGCATATCCCTTGTCTTCCATACATGCGATAGGGACATCCATAGCCCTTTCAGATTTCATGGGATTGATGTGATACCAGTTGATGGCTGTGTTTGGGATAGGGAACGCACACTCAGACAATGTGAAGCAAGATGGATTTCGTGCTTACAGACAGTAGAGTTTGGTTTAAATAAGGAACATGAATTTCACCTCTTCCTTCGATTTTGGAACAATTTTGCATTCTCTCCGCGTATTGCTGACTTTGGAATTATGCTGAATGTCTAGTGTATTCTTTGTCAGCTATTAGTAGATCATAGTTTAGTAACTTAAATACTCTTTTGTGGCTATGTTTAGTTGCACGCTGCTGTGATGCATTTTGAATTAACTAGGTTTATACTGTAGTGGCTATACATTATTCTCTGCTCACGTCATTGAACTCTGGGACCTCCTCGACACCACATCACCGGACGTCGCCTTCCTGACCGAAACTTGGATGAACGAAACCTCCTCACCAGACATCGCCATAGCCATCCCAGTCAGGTACAAGATCACCCGCAGAGACCGCACCAACAAGGCCGGAGAAGGAATCGCCATTGTCCACAAAAACACCATCAAGGTCTCAACTAACGCCAACGACGCCCTCAGCACCGACGAACACATGCACTTCCAGATCCACACGGACCCCAAGACCACCCTAAGAGGCACCCTCATCTACAGACCGCCAGGACCCCGGCCTCAATTCTGCGACTTCATCACCGACCTCATCAGGATGCACGCGCTGACCTCCACCGAATACGTCCTCCTCGGAGACCTGAACTACCACCTGGAGAACAACAACGACAGCAACTCCTCCACCCTGATCGATAATCTCGCCAACCTCAAACTGAAACAGCTCGTCACGACGCTGACCCACATCGCCGTCACATGCTAGATGCCATCTTCTCCTCAAGCCCCCACGTCACCTTCAGCCACGCCTCCGAACTCACCTGGACAGACCCCCACTGCATCCACTTCTCCTTCCGGAAACCCCTCACACACCACCGCTCCCTGCAGACCCCCCACCGCTGCTGGAGCAAAATCTCCCAAGAACAACTACAGACAAACTTCGCGCTCAACCCTCCGACGAACCCCAACAACCCTGATGAAGGTGCACTCACCCTCGAACACTGGATGAACGACTGCGCCAACACCGTCGCCCCGCTGAAAAACCCCACCAACAGAGACACCAGCAGAAGAGTCAGCTGGTTCACCCCGGAACTCCTCGACTCAAAACGCACCTGCCAGCAACTGGAAAACATATGGCACAGCGACAAGACGCCAGACAGCCGCGCCGCCCATGAAGACGCCATCCGCAACCACCACCACCTCATCAGGACCGCCAAAAGGACCTCCTACTCAGACCGCCTTGACAACAACGCACACAACAGCGAGGAGCTCTTCACCATCGAGAAGGAACACTCCAACCCCAGCTCCAACGCCAACGACATCCCACCCTCGCAAGCCCTGTGCGACTCCCTCGCCGCCTTCTTCCACCGGAAAATCACCGACATCCATGATAGCTTCACACCCCGGACAGCCCCTGCCGACCACACCGCACCGAACCCACTGCACCCCACTGCCCACGACACCCTGACAACCTGGGCCAACGTGAGCATCGAGGACACAATCAAGACCATGGGAACAATCCACTCCGGATCCCCGTCCGACCCTCTCCCTCACCACATCTTCAACAAAGCCAGCAATTCCATCGCACCCCACCTGCACAAAATCATCAACCTCTCCTTCGAGACCGCCACCTTCCCTGATAACTGGAAGCACGCAGAGATCAACGCCCTACTGAAGAAACCCAAGGCGGATCTGAGCGACCACAAGAACTTCCGGCCCATCTCCCTGCTTCCGTTCCCAGCAAAGGTCATCGAGAAGATAATAAACACCCAGCTCCCCCGTCACCTCGAAGACAACAACTTCCTGGACCCGTCCCAATCAGGATTCCGCAGCAACCACAGCACCGAGACCGCCCTCATCGCCGCCACAGACGACATCAGGATCCTTCTAGACAACGGCGAGACGGCGGCCCTCATCCTCCTGGATCTCTCCGCCGCCTTCGACACCGTCTGCCACCGCACACTACGCTCGCGCCTCCACAACGCAGGGATCCGAGACAAGGCCCTGGACTGGACCACCTCCTTCCTCTCCGGCAGAACTCAGAGAGTCCGCCTCCCCCCGTATCGATCGGATGCCTCCAAGATCATCTGCGGCGTCCCTCAGGGATCTTCCCTCAGCCTGACGCTGTTCAACGTCTACATGGCTCCACTGGCACGCATCGCCTGACCACACGACCTCAACATAATCTCCTACGCTGATGACACTCAGCTGATCCTCTCCCTCACCAAGGACCCCCTCACCGCCAAATCCCACCTCCACCTGGGAAAGAAGGCCGTCGCAGACTGGGTGGAGGACAGCTACCTCAAACTGAACACAGACAAGACGGAAATCCTCATCCTCGGGTCCAACCCCTCCGCCTGAGACGACTCCTGGTGGCCCACGTCACTGGGGTCCCCCCCGGCACCCACCGACTACGCAAGCAACCTGGGAGTCATCCTCGACTCGAGCTCTCCATGGCCAAACAAGTCAACGCAGTCTCCTCCACCTGCTTCAACACCCTCCGCATGCTTCGCAAGATCTACAGATGGATCCCGACAAACACGAGGAAGACTGTCACCCAGGCCATAGTCAGCAGCAGACTCGACTACGGAAATGCCCTCTACGCCGGAGTCTCGGCCAAGCTCATCAACAGACTACAGAGAATCCAGAATGCCTCTGCATGCCTGATCCTCGATGTCCCGTGCCGCAACCACATCACCCCCACCTGAGGAACCTGCACTGGCTCCCAGTCGACAAAAGAATCTCCTTCAAGCTCTTGGTCCACGCACACAAAGCTCTCCACAAAACCGGCCCAGCCTATCTCAACAGTCGGCTCTCCTTCTACGAACCCAACAGGAAACTCCGCTCCGCTGACCACGCCCTGGCCACGGTACCACGCATCCGGAGAGCCACTTCCGGAGGCAGATCCTTCTCCCATCGAGCCGCTAGAACCTGGAACACCCTCCCCCTCTACCTGCGACAAACCGAAGACTTGCTGACCTTCAGGAGACAACTCAAGACCTGGCTCTTCGACCAATAACAGCAGCATCCTCCCCCCCCCAGCGCCTTGAAACCCTCACGGGTATGTAGTGCGCTTTACAAATTATTGATTGATTGATTGATTGCTTGTTCACTGTACATAGTGTTAATATCCATTTCGAGTATCATTATCACTAAGTAGCTACACAGCTATTCCAATGGCTTGTTATCAGGAGATTTCTATTTTTGTAACATAGCGTTTTTTCTGCTTGCTAACTTGAGCTAATCTCAACATGCTTTTCAAGCGTCATAATACATAGACGTGGATATACAGTTCTCTTTATGGCTTGTTTACAGGAGATTTTTTAGTTTTGTAACATATGGTGTTGAAACTTGTTGTTTTTGCTGTTCCTGAATGTCGTTTACTTCCATTTTAAGATGGACGACCCATATTCTGGAAGCTTGGTGCTATTTTGTGAATTGCGGTTTCCCACTATAAGCTGGTTGACACCAGTTTTTGTACAGCATTGATTTGCTTCCTTTGCGCTATAAATTAAAATTTCTTCTTGACAGCTAGACAGAATATTATATGATATAAGCCTTCTGTAATAGCGTGGGGATGCATGGAATACCTTGTATTGAGGGCGAAGTCCCGCAGGATACAGGGGCCAGATGTGTTTTCTTTTTTCGAAAGGTATTTGGTTTAGTTTAAGATGGCTGGCGCATTTTTAACGTTTGAGATCCGTGTCTTAAGTTATGGCAGGTGTGCTTAACCTCTTCTGTGCCCATGACGAGATAGTCTCGTCATGGAGCATGGTCGCGCTGTGCCCATGACGAGACTATCTCGTCATGAAACCCGCCCACTAATGTTACGCCCGGCACAGGAGGGGGAAAGGGCGTGGCACAGAAGGGGTTAAGCTGGTCGTTTGTCGGGTACTATTTAAATGGCACAGCAACTTCTCACAATCTTTTTGCCATCCAAGTACACACCCCTCGGACGTTTTAAGATAACCCACGTGGTATACACGTAGGTAAGTGAGGAACATTTTGTCGGTAATTCAAATGTGGCAATTGGAATAGCATGATGTTGTTTAAATGGTTCAGTCACACCGAGCATGCTCAACTTTCCCTTTAAAATTTTTATTTTAATGGTGAGCATTGAGAAAATACAATCATAGGTTATGCCTGAAACTTTTGCTAAATTTTGATTCTGAGGGTAAAGGGGCGGTTTGGTGCGATTTCATATGTTCGGATACAGTATTATTGACACTACGTTCTGTGCTAATGTTTGTCACTGTTTTTCACAATGGGAATTCTACCTTCTGTAGTTGCTCGATTTATCTTAGAGGGGCCACTTCTCGTAATATAAGTGCGTCACTCAAATGGATGGAAGCTAGTGAAATTCTGATTTTGTCGCATAATACTTACCGCGCTCTAGAGCATTTGGAGAGCAAGAGTCACATCGTCCTATGGTGTTTCTTTTTATGGCTTTCATTATAGTGGTTTATCTCTTGAAACATGAACTGAATGCTGCTGGACTCTGGTTGTGAACTTTCTTCTATGAGGTTTTGTTAAGTTCAATCTATTTGTTTTTCGCTTGCGCATCGTGTGGTAGTCTCTCTACATGTGGATTGAACTGCCCCTTAATTTCTTCCTATACAAAGTGACGTACGTTTGAAATGGGAGTTTTGCCATTATTTATCCCTGTATGATTACTGAGTGCAACCTCTTTGACTACAGGTGCATAAATAATATACATCTTTTTTGTGATGATCTGTGTACTGCCTGACATAGGTTGTCTCTTGTGGCCCTTGATGAAATTAGGGTGGGGTAGCTGGTGGTGTTTACAATATAATTGCACCCTAAAATAAGTGCACAGCATGAGCCTTACTTCCCCACTGCATATCTTAACACTTAGACTTCAAGAATTAATCTGGAATAGTGTCACATTGGATGAATGTTCCTTTGTACATATTAACGCTTTTAGTCTTTGTGTACTGCGGTAGTTGGTGAAGTGTGGTTTTGCAATAATAAACAATCCTCTCCTCTATCTACCGGACACTGAATCAAAATGAGGAAGAACACAATATAGCATTTCAAGGACCCAGGACAAGATTGTTATTCTTTTGGTAAGCATGACTACTCCTATATGACTTTTGGGTATTTTCCTCTACATGCAGAATATGAGACGTAGTTTTGATGAAAGAAGAAACTAGTCCATATTGTATAATGTGGAGAAATAGTTTAATGGATTCAGCAGCCATTTCCTCCTTAAGAACAAATTCTTATTACCTATCTAAGTCAATATCCTACTTACTTATGCCATCCCCTTATATCTGACTAAATAAATATGGTATACACCAGGTTAATGTCCACATTTACTATGGGTACCAATGGATATAGTCTAGTAATCTATCTTGTTTAACAAAAGTTTCACAAGTTGTAGCATTTCTCAAAACACAGCTGGTCTTTCCCGGGTGTACTTCTATGTGAGCTTGATCTGTTTTTATCAATTAAGGTCACAGTTGGTGCAGTTTCTGGCATGGATTGTTTTATGCTGGTTTTATCATTTGTATAAAGTTATGTCACTTCATGTGCTTGTATTGTCCAATTTTGATGCATTTGTATTATCTTTTTGCTTATATTATATTCTCTTATATGTTTTTTAACAGCCCTGAAGAAGTACCTATGTGTTAGGATGAAACGCGTTGACTGTGTTCCTTTTCTCTTTTTGATATAGAAAATGAAGAAATAAAGAAACAGTACTAAGAACATATGTGTCTTGAGAAACTTTGTGCATGTCATATATTAATTTCAACTCATTTGAATTTTTCCTGTTATTTACTTATTGGAGATAGTGGACTCAAAGGGAGAAGTGCTTGTATGACGTTACAACATAGGCTTTTACTCTGCATGCCGTTACAACACAATGTTTTACCCCAACTTGCTGTCGGGGGTGCGCTGGAGTTTGGAATAATATAATTTACTATTCCAACTCCAGTCTGTGCAACAGTAGGGAAGGTGTTGGAGTTAAATCCAACAGCTCATATCCCCAACAGCAAGCCATTTTCGTTGTAATGGCCTGCGGGATAAAAGCATGCGTTGTAATACATGCGTTGTAACGGTTGTTTCCCATTAAAGGTGGTTGGCCCTAGGAGTCAGCACCTCATATTGCGGGAACATTACAGTTTGCGGTAACAATATACCAGAACCGCCTATCCTTTTGCTTTTTGTATGTAAACAGTGATTTTAAATGTATACTGAATTAACTTGTTAACCGCGGCGGAAATTCCGCCGCAGTGCGGCCATTTAGCGGAGTGGGCGGGGCCGCATCGGCTAACGGACGTGCGCAGTACTACGGAGGTAGTGCTCGCGACGGCCGTTGGCCGATGTGAGAAGTTGGCCTGATGTATGATGTCACTAGTTATAGTGTACACCTTATATCAGTCCAAATACCCTTATGGTGATCGGTTGTAAAGTCAACCTTATAGACCAGCTATCCTAGTGGTAGCATGGACAAGAGCAGTCTTAGGCTAAACTCTGAATGGCATGTGAAGCCAGCTGTGATACCATATATAATCCCTTGAATACCAAATGAAAGGACACCACAACAGATATATATATAAAATAAAGTGTATTTATTCTAAGCAAACCCTCAGCACTCTTTATGAGATTAGAGGTAAGTACAACACAGTCTTATTTATGCATACATTAAGTCACACAGGTAAGTAATACAGTTAGGCCCTAGGGGCCACGCAAACCATATACTAAGTAAGTGGTATAAGAACCACTGTCACGGAAATAGAGTAGGCCTAGGCCTAGGGAATCGCTGGGGCTACACTACACTAGCGTTAGTTAGGAAGTGGGAGGCCCACGGGATTCGTGTGCAGAGTGGAAACACTCACGCGTAATGCGTAAAAGTCAATAGCAATAGTACAGTTTAGAAAACGGTAGATTTAGGACACTTCCGGAGTAGCTAGGAAGTTGAGACTTGAAAACTAGACACTAGGATAGTCACTATCCTGATGAGCACCGGAGTACCCAAGTTACCTAGCCCACAGGCTGCGGGTGCATAGGGGTGAAGATGCGTCGTTTTCGTCGTCGACTCCTATGGATGCCTGAAGAAAGATGCTGACAGGCAGTCAGTGAAGAGTGTCCGGTGGATCCCAAGGCTGGGATCAAGAAGAGAAGAAACCTGCAAGCAGAAGGGACAGAGTCAAGGTCACTAGCCAGTGACCACGTGGAACCAGGAAGGAACCAGGCGATGTCGTGAAGACTTGCAGGTGAAGGTGAAGCTTGTCGCTGCAGCCAGGAGGACCAGGAAGCGTCGAGGACGACCAGGACCAGGAGGCGAGCTGTCCCACGAAGGCTCTTGCTGTCGGTGGCGTCGAAGTTGGACTAGGACTCACCAAGCCTTGGCAAGCGGAACCCACGAAGGACTTGCTTCTGGTGCAGACCAGGAAGGTCTGGGGTGCTTCTTCTTTGCAGAGAAGCGGGAGCCAGTCTGGAGGAGCCAAACCAGCGCAGAAGATTTCAGGGTGCGTCGTCACAAAGGCCACTAGCCAGCGGGCAAGCAACCGGACAGACGCGGCAAGCAGAAAAATGCTGAAGGGCCCCACGCAGGACTCGTGGAGTGTGGGGGGCTGATCTTCGGTGCAGATGGTGCTTGGAGTTGGGGCTTCTCAATCCCCGGTGCACAACTTCGAGGGTACCTCAGAAGCTGCGCTGTAAGTTACTAGCCACTTTTTCCAGGTAGCCGGTCCCACGTCGCTCGTCGCCTCCACGGATCTCAGCTCTGCTGCAGATGTGGATGAGGGTCGGAGAAGTCTGGAAGTCAAGGCTCTGGTCGGGCTCTGCAGTCGGTTCCTCGTAGAACGGTCGCAAAGCAAAGGGTAGTCTCTTGATGGTGCCTGTTTGCACAGGGTAGCCACTCCTTGGCTGCAAGGGAGATTCTTCAGTCTTCTTCTTTCGTCGAATGTCGAAGGTCCAGAGTTTCTGTTCAGTTTTGCAGGTTCAGGATAATCTAAAGTCTTGAGGCCCAACTCCCACTCTTATACTAATCTGGGGGGCTGGGATACCTGCTAGGTCACGCCTTATGGGTGGGACCTGGGAGGGGGTGGTTACACCCACTTCCCTTTGTCCAGTTTCGCGCCAGAGCTGGGGCTGGAGTGCCCCAGCGCCGGTTTGAACTGGACTATGCAAGGAACACCTTGTGTGCCCCAGGCATGTCTCATTCCTTTCAGCCCACCCTGCCCCAATACACTAAAGGCTGTCTGGGGAGGTGCTAGCACCTCCCCAAGCAGGAAACCTATTGTCCAGGCCTCCCTGGCTGGGATCACTCCCAGCAGCAGGAGGTCAGACTTGTGTCTGTGGCAGCAGCATCCATTTTGTGATGCTGAGGCTTTGGTTAGAGTTAAACAGCAAAGTAGGATTTTAACATGTCTCTCCCTCTAGAAGGGAGGAATAATATCCTCATCACCAGAAATGGTATGGGGGTATTATTCCAAAGTGTTAGACACCTTACACGACATGTTTTGATAAAGCCAAACCATAGTTACCATAACCGTTTAAGATTATAAGGCACTTTAAGAGTATATGGTAGGCTATATCATAGAACAGCTATAAGGACTTGGTTCCGAAAGCTGCAGACAGGCTCAGCTCATGCTAGAGCACCATCTCACATGTTACCAAGCACTCTGCCTCCAGGATTGTTAAGGCCTGCCATAGGAGTGACTGATAGGTACACATGTGTCTATATATAAGGGTAGATATAGGCATACTATACCTAAGCAAGGGGTGATTACACGACCTTGCCCCAGCTGAGTGGTCAGCCAGTTGTGTCTGATTGGAAGGCCAGACCAGGGGTGGCATAATACATGCTGCAGCCCCTGGGAGGCCTAGGGTACACCTATGCCCTGGGTACCTAGGGTACACTGTACAGGGTCCAATAAGGTGATCCTTACCAATTGTGTATGTACCTAGGGTACATGGAGTCCATTTTACAGAGAGAGCAGACAGCCTGAGACCCTGAATGGCAGGATCTCAGGCCAACTAAGTCGAAAAACCAGCTAGACACTAGGCAAAAAGTTGGGGGTAACCATAGTCAGATATCCACCTTCCTACACAACCCCCCCCCCCCCAAACGAAAGGAGATAAGGCTGGCCTTGACAAGGTAAGCCTCTATTGCCTGAGTGGCCATATAAGGAAGAACCAGCACTGGCATGGTTACCCCCTGTCTCATGGTCCACTAAGCAATCCCTCATCCTAAGGATATCATAGGGTCTCCACCATAGGGAATCTCTACCTTTGGTGTGTCTTTGCAAAGTAAAAGGCTGGTGTTGAGATGGAGTACTGAAGTGAGTGTCCTTAAAGTGAGGCCTCAGCTTCCTCCAATCATCCTCCACCATGGATGCCTTTCTTTCTCTAACTGAGTTGCACTGTGCTCTCAGGGTCAGCCTCTGGCCACCTAAAGCTGGAGGCTGGGTCCCTTTTGTGGGCTTACTGGAGGGACAGGTCAGGTTTGGGGCCCTAAGGTCCCATGTTTGCCTGTGCCCAACAGAATCCCTCTGGGGGAGGTCCCTAACTACCTGTGAAGGGGATCCCTCAGGAATGTTTTTACCCATCACCTGGCTAGGGCAACTAACCAGGCAATCCTCATTCTTTTGATGGGGGGGTTCTTGTGGACAGGGGCCCTCTTGGGGTCCACTGGCCTCCCTGACCTCTGCAGCCCTGGGCTGACTGAGGCAGGGTAGAGAGAGGCAGGCTACCTGCACCAGACTGGGTCCCACCTTGGAAGGGGCCACTGACATCAGAGGCTCTGCCAGGCCAGGCCTGGCTACCTCTGGGGCAGTTCCTTCACAAGGGGTGAGGTCAGATCCCTGAGGAGGCTGACCTTTTCCTAATGTCTGGGGAGAGGGAGACTTTTCTTCCTCCCCACTACTCTCTGTTTGTGTGGAGTGATCCATAGTTTCAGGCTTCACTACACCTATATCAGTCTGAGTGTGGGCTGAGACCATTACAGCCTTGCCAACCTTTTCAGGAAGGCACTCAGTTTGTGTTTGAGCTGTGACTGTCACAGCTCTGCCAATTTCTACAGGGAAGTCTGTCTGTGCCTGGGCTGTGGCTACCACTGCCCTTCCAACCTTTTCAGGGAGGAAAGCTACTTGGACAGGGGTTGTGACTGGCACAATCCCACTACCCTTTTTGGAAAGGCCTACCATTTTAGAATGGGTGTCTTGTTCAACTCCAGCCCAAGCTGAGAGTTCTAAGTCATTCCCCAGTAAGCAGTCCACAGGCAAGGTTGGAGACACTGCCACCCTTTTAGGGCCAGTGACACCTCCCCAGCTGAGACATACCTCTGCCATGGGATGACTGTTCTGTTTGCCATCAATGTTAGTTACCTGGTATGAGAAACCAGGCAAAAGCTGCTCAGAGGGAACTAGCCTATGGGCCACCATAGTGATGCTAGCTCCAGTGTCTCTGTAGGCCTCAGCTTTTCTACCATTGATGTAGGGTTCCTGTCTGTACCTACCCAAAGTGTTGGGACAGGCAGTGAAGTTGGCAAACCCCATGCCACCATCACAGACAAGAGTAGCTGCTGCAGGGGAATTGGCTAAGCCAGGATCCCCCTGTGTTCCCCAAGAAAACCCAACCAAATGTTTGGGGGCACTCCCACCACCTGGGGGATTACTGCTGACAGTAATAGGTGGTGTGACAGGAGTAGTTGGAGGAACAGTTTTGTTTTTAGCCTGTGGACAACTGCTGTCAGTTTTCCAATGCCCAGGTGTTTTACACACATGGCAGTAAGGCTTTTTAACTGTGGTAGAGGAGGGAGCTTGGGACCCACCACCCTGTGTGGAGTTTTGGGGCCCTGAGGAAGATTTCTCTTTTGCTTTATCCCCACCCTTCTCTTGAGGCTTGGTGGTATCTTTCTTTTGGTCACCACCCTGATTTTTAGGCCTAATCCTGGTCCTGACCCATTTATCTGCCCTCTTTCCCAATTCTTGGGGAGAGGTCAAATCTGAGTCTACCAGGTGTTGATGGAGAAGCTGGTTCTGACAATTACTAAGGATCTGCTCCCTCATAATCAAGTTGTACAATCCTGTATAGTCCTGCACCTTGCTGCCATTTAACCAACCTTCCAAAGCCTTAGTGGCACAATCCACAAAATCAGACCAGTCCTGTGTCTGTGTCTTCTGGGTGTCTCTGAACAACAACCTATATTGCTCAGTGGTTAAGCCAAACCCATCTATCAGAGCACTCTTCAGGACTTTGTAATTGTTTGCATCCTCATCACTGACTGTGAGGAGCTTGTCTCTACCTTTGTCAGAAAAGGAGAGCCACAAGATAGCTGCCCACTGACTTTGGGGTACCTGCTGTACTTTGCAGGCCCTCTCCAAAGCAGTCATCCATTTGTGGATGTCATCCCCATTCTGATATGGGGGGACTATCTTGCTTAGGTTTCTATGGTCATAAGACCTATCCCTATCTCTAGGAATGTTGCTGCCACCAGTGGGTTCTGACCCACACAATTTTTGCTCTCTAGCCAGAGCAAGCTTCTCTTTGGCAAGGGCAATTTCTTCCCTCTGAATCCTCAGATTAGCTTCCCTCATTCTGGCTTTATGCTCCTTTCTCTCAGGTGAAGTCATTCCCCTGTGAGAGGAAGCATTAGAGATGCTAGAAACATGGGAGTGGATGGATTCCCTTGAAGGGGATCTGTCCCTCCTCTTTCTCTGTGTAAGCCTACTTGTGGGTCTGTATGGGGGGACCCCATGCAAACTCCCATGTAAGCTTAGGTTAGCCTGGCTAAGTCTTCCTACTTGGCCCTGGCTGTCTACCTCTTCCTCTGAAGTCCCATCTGACTCATCTGTGGTGGGTAGACCCTTATCTACAGCTATGGCACCATCCCTGGCAGCTCTTTCAGCATCATAGGCCTCCAGAAGCTCCACTAGCTGTCTAAGGGTAGGGTTGGAACCCTGTTTTATTCCTCTGGAGGTACACAAATGTCTCATCTCCTGGAATGTTAAGGTATAATACCTAGAGGGGGTCTTCTGCAGACCTGCCCCTCCTGAGAGAGCATCCACTTGATCTCCTCCCAGAGGCATGATCTAGTGAGGGTGTGGTGTGTGCACCTACCTACACTAGTTGTTTCTACTAAACCTCTCTAGTAGTTGTAGTCAGGGTGTGTTACTTCCTTCAACCTACAACCACTAAGTCCAGTAGGACTTAAGTATTATAAACTATGTTATATGTACCTAGACAATATCTGTGTGATCTTTCAATTTAGTATCTCAAGATTACAATGGTATTACAACAGCAAGCTCAGATCCCAACCGCTGCTCACCAATGTGAGAAGTTGGCCTGATGTATGATGTCACTAGTTATAGTGTACACCTTATATCAGTCCAAATACCCTTATGGTGATCGGTTGTAAAGTCAACCTTATAGACCAGCTATCCTAGTGGTAGCATGGACAAGAGCAGTCTTAGGCTAAACTCTGAATGGCATGTGAAGCCAGCTGTGATACCATATATAATCCCTTGAATACCAAATGAAAGGACACCACAACAGATATATATATAAAATAAAGTGTATTTATTCTAAGCAAACCCTCAGCACTCTTTATGAGATTAGAGGTAAGTACAACACAGTCTTATTTATGCATACATTAAGTCACACAGGTAAGTAATACAGCTAGGCCCTAGGGGCCACGCAAACCATATACTAAGTAAGTGGTATAAGAACCACTGTCACGGAAATAGAGTAGGCCTAGGCCTAGGGAATCGCTGGGGCTACACTACACTAGCGTTAGTTAGGAAGTGGGAGGCCCACGGGATTCGTGTGCAGAGTGGAAACACTCACGCGTAATGCGTAAAAGTCAATAGCAATAGTACAGTTTAGAAAACGGTAGATTTAGGACACTTCCGGAGTAGCTAGGAAGTTGAGACTTGAAAACTAGACACTAGGATAGTCACTATCCTGATGAGCACCGGAGTACCCAAGTTACCTAGCCCACAGGCTGCGGGTGCATAGGGGTGAAGATGCGTCGTTTTCGTCGTCGACTCCTATGGATGCCTGAAGAAAGATGCTGACAGGCAGTCAGTGAAGAGTGTCCGGTGGATCCCAAGGCTGGGATCAAGAAGAGAAGAAACCTGCAAGCAGAAGGGACAGAGTCAAGGTCACTAGCCAGTGACCACGTGGAACCAGGAAGGAACCAGGCGATGTCGTGAAGACTTGCAGGTGAAGGTGAAGCTTGTCGCTGCAGCCAGGAGGACCAGGAAGCGTCGAGGACGACCAGGACCAGGAGGCGAGCTGTCCCACGAAGGCTCTTGCTGTCGGCGGCGTCGAAGTTGGACTAGGACTCACCAAGCCTTGGCAAGCGGAACCCACGAAGAACGAAGGACTTGCTTCTGGTGCAGACCAGGAAGGTCTGGGGTGCTTCTTCTTTGCAGAGAAGCGGGAGCCAGTCTGGAGGAGCCAAACCAGCGCAGAAGATTTCAGGGTGCGTCGTCACAAAGGCCACTAGCCAGCGGGCAAGCAACCGGACAGACGCGGCAAGCAGAAAAATGCTGAAGGGCCCCACGCAGGACTCGTGGAGTGTGGGGGGCTGATCTTCGGTGCAGATGGTGCTTGGAGTTGGGGCTTCTCAATCCCCGGTGCACAACTTCGAGGGTACCTCAGAAGCTGCGCTGTAAGTTACTAGCCACTTTTTCCAGGTAGCCGGTCCCACGTCGCTCGTCGCCTCCACGGATCTCAGCTCTGCTGCAGATGTGGATGAGGGTCGGAGAAGTCTGGAAGTCAAGGCTCTGGTCGGGCTCTGCAGTCGGTTCCTCGTAGAACGGTCGCAAAGCAAAGGGTAGTCTCTTGATGGTGCCTGTTTGCACAGGGTAGCCACTCCTTGGCTACAAGGGAGATTCTTCAGTTTTCTTCTTTCGTCGAATGTCGAAGGTCCAGAGTTTCTGTTCAGTTTTGCAGGTTCAGGATAATCTAAAGTCTTGAGGCCCAACTCCCACTCTTATACTAATCTGGGGGGCTGGGATACCTGCTAGGTCACGCCTTATGGGTGGGACCTGGGAGGGGGTGGTTACACCCACTTCCCTTTGTTCAGTTTCGCGCCAGAGCTGGGGCTGGAGTGCCCCAGCGCCGGTTTGAACTGGACTATGCAAGGAACACCTTGTGTGCCCCAGGCATGTCTCATTCCTTTCAGCCCACCCTGCCCCAATACACTAAAGGCTGTCTGGGGAGGTGCTAGCACCTCCCCAAGCAGGAAACCTATTGTCCAGGCCTCCCTGGCTGGGATCACTCCCAGCAGCAGGAGGTCAGACTTGTGTCTGTGGCAGCAGCATCCATTTTGTGATGCTGAGGCTTTGGTTAGAGTTAAACAGCAAAGTAGGATTTTAACATGTCTCTCCCTCTAGAAGGGAGGAATAATATCCTCATCACCAGAAATGGTATGGGGGTATTATTCCAAAGTGTTAGACACCTTACACGACATGTTTTGATAAAGCCAAACCATAGTTACCATAACCGTTTAAGATTATAAGGCACTTTAAGAGTATATGGTAGGCTATATCATAGAACAGCTATAAGGACTTGGTTCCGAAAGCTGCAGTCAGGCTCAGCTCATGCTAGAGCACCATCTCACATGTTACCAAGCACTCTGCCTCCAGGATTGTTAAGGCCTGCCATAGGAGTGACTGATAGGTACACATGTGTCTATATATAAGGGTAGATATAGGCATACTATACCTAAGCAAGGGGTGATTACACGACCTTGCCCCAGCTGAGTGGTCAGCCAGTTGTGTCTGATTGGAAGGCCAGACCAGGGGTGGCATAATACATGCTGCAGCCCCTGGGAGGCCTAGGGTACACCTATGCCCTGGGTACCTAGGGTACACTGTACAGGGTCCAATAAGGTGATCCTTACCAATTGTGTATGTACCTAGGGTACATGGAGTCCATTTTACAGAGAGAGCAGACAGCCTGAGACCCTGAATGGCAGGATCTCAGGCCAACTAAGTCGAAAAACCAGCTAGACACTAGGCAAAAAGTTGGGGGTAACCATAGTCAGATATCCACCTTCCTACAGCCGACGAACGCACGCAAAGGGTAAATAAATGGCTGTTGTTTTGCATGTCTCTAAATGAGCCCGTCAGGAATTGCAGCGCCGACCTGACGAGGGGCAGGCTCAAATGATGAAGCATGACACCTAGCTTGCTGGGTGTGTGAGGGCCCTAGTTCCAACTAAAGGGTCTCCCCCCCCCTTTTTCATGACAGACGAAACTTTTTGCTGAAATCATTATTTGTTCTTAACTGACCTGAGGAACTCTGTACCCTTTTTGTCTTACTAGTCGCTTGGGTATGTACACTGGACCTCGTTAAACTTACCCATCTATCCCTCCTTTTGTTGACACATGTCTCTAAATGAGACAAACACTGCCACCATGTGGCAGACTGTCATATGTGCCGCAGTTGGCAATTAAGTGCCGGAGGCGAGTACTGGTAACCACTGGCTCAAATTAAGCACTGTTTTAAGGGCTTTTTCTCTATAGCTAAACTTCGTACCTTTCTTTTTAAATGGGATGTTGTTTACCAGAAATGTCACCCTCCTTCTCTTCCTCTAGATGGTAGCATTGCAATTATATGTGCATCATTTCATTTTATTAAAGTATAGGGCCATAGGTATTAAGGATTTTTGCATTCATACCAAGCCCATAGATACGGAAAAGTGTTTCCAAATCGCAAAAGGTGTTTAGAAATGGTTACTGAATTCGTACTTGGAAATTGAATGTTTGGGCGTCCCTTCTAAATGCTGAAGTGTTACCCTGTGTATCAATGGTTTACAACAGGAATTCATGTCGCAAACCATTGATAAGTTGCTGACTCCCAACTGGGGCGGTCGAAAATTCGCCTTCACTTTGGCTAATTGGGGAGGCAGCTTCAGGGGTAGTAGGTAGTGGTCCAGTAGACCCCTCCCAACCTTCACTAAAGTTTTAGTTTTTCAGAACAGACCTGTTTTCTTTAGTGAAATCGCGTTGCTTTAAGAAAACAAGTTTTCAGTTTTTAGATGCAGAGACAGGTATGGTGGTATGCTTCCAAACACACAAAAGAAGATGGGAGGAATGCTTGCCATCAGTCTAACCACTGGCAATCGTTCAGGGTAGTATTCCAACCTGTTTATTTGTTTACCCACCATGCATCCTCAGATCAGACCCAGTCATTTGCAAATCAGTCTTGGCCCTGCTCTGATAGAAACAGTTCAGCCCGAACTGCTAAACCAGGTCCTTTGCGTATTGGAACACAAATTCGGTCTTATTGGGCCTATTCAGTTTGGTGTAACATGCTTAAGGAATACAGAAGGGACGTTGGACACAAGCATATGGCTGAGTCAAATCTGAGGTGGCATGATGGGAATTAGAACAGTGGATTGGAGTACTACCCCGGGCAATTGCAGATGGTTAGATCTAGAAAGAAGCACCAAAATACACATAGGCTTAGATCAAACTTGGGGTGCTAGTTTATTTATCGGGTCTGTTCTATTCAGAATTCTTGCTTGCACAATTGCTGGAATGGTTTTGCAGAATTGACAATCATCTAGTTTCACTTCATTGGGATGCAGTAGAAGACCATCAGTGGTGCACAACACCCAATTCAAACAACAACCGACGCGTGATGACTCAGACTCTTCATCGCAAGTCCCAGCAGATGCGCAATCACATGTCCAGACCGAAAGCATGCATACTATTTCTCCCACTGCTCCAACTGTGCAACGACGCACGGCAACATATCCACACACAATCTGGGACAGCTAGACAGATGATAATGGCAGGACAGGCCCCAATTCGCAGAAATTAGCCACATCCACAGGTAGGCAGCAAAGTAGCCCCGATACCCCGTCTAATTCACATATCCTGGACCTCACGATCACCACCCCAGTTTCACTCCCCACCTCTGAGTTCAGCACTGTAACCGGTAGTTAATATACCAATACGCAACAGGAAAGAGATGTATCTCCCTAGGAAAGGTCATGTGAACCAGGGTGATATTGTTTATAGTAGCAATTGTACTATGTAATAGATAGATGATCATTCAGATAAATAACTGTAATTCCAATGTTTAACAACGCACGAAATGAAGTCAATCTCAATGTTTTACCATGCAATGCGTTTCGCCTCTGAAAATATTAAGGAAAATATTTGACAAAACAAAAATCAGTGGTGCACAACACTGCTTTTTACATCTCTGCTTAATACATATCACAATAGAATTTGTACCAGAGTCAGTATAGGACTCATTCTCTTGCATATGAGTTTAGGCACTCAAATTTATCAGCTTGAACCCCTTGAAGATTTGGTGAGTCACACCATGGTAGAGAAATGTCACTTGGGGGACTTATTATTGTAAGAATCCTTCCTTGGGGGGGCGTTCCTTTCCAGAATTGAGTGCCAGGACACAATTAGTTTTGTTCTCTAAGAAAGACTCATCGCTAGTTGCAATGGGGGCATTAAAATTAGGATGCAAGCCTCCCAAACTAGGGCATGGATCCTTGGGATTGCTAGTCAGCATTGCATACAGATCATACAAGGTACATACCAGCACTGGACAAATATCTAACTGTGCCATACATAATCAGTCAAGACCTGGGACTAGTGTGGTCTCATGTATAGTTGAATTCCCTCAAGATTGAGCACACAGAAGGGGCGTTGGACATAGACACCCCGAATAGCCAACTAGGTTTAGTGGTTTAGAACTTAACAAGCCTGGTCCTATGTTAGGTTCTATAGACAATTTAAAAAGGAAGTATAAGATCATATACATTGTATGACACGTAGACATTGGATGTCATAATGCAGGCATCTAACCTCTTAAAAGATTGTCCCTACTGCACAAAAAGGTGTTAAAAATTGGGTTTCTGGTTAGCAGATGTATGCACCCTGTCCAAGCAGGAACCACAATGGTAGTCACGGTCGGTCACAACACAACCTAAATTATCCTGTGCTCACCTTCTGGAAGCTTGGCACAGAGCTGTCAGGCTTAACTTAAGAGGCAATGTGTATTTGTGCAACACTTCATACAACAACACTGTGAAAATACCACACAAATACTCCACACCAGGTTAGAAAAATAGATTGTTTTTAAAAACAAAGCATCCAGTAGAAGTCGAGATATGAAGTTTTAAAGGATAAATGCAAAATTAGCACTTAGAAGCAAATATCGCTCAAAGAGTTAATTGGTCTCTTTGGACCGCAACAAAGTCAAGAGATCAGGCCACCCATGATGGAGTGCAGGCCTGCTTCAGGACCATGCAGGGCCCACTGAGCAATAGTCCCCAGGCCTCGAAAAATCATAATGTTACTAGACGTGCAGGTCTAGTGGCTTAAATAATCTACTCGACCTATTTGTAATGCTCTTGACCCATAAACTGGTTTCAAATGATGTGATTTAGGGCAAATATTTTATTTAATCGAGCCGCCATTTTTTTAATTATGACAAATGAGAGTACCTTCAAATATGCGAGTTCAGCATGTCTGTTGTACAAAAAACTCTTTTGTTTGATTTAATAGACTAAACTTTTGCTCCATATAGAATACGAATCTAGCCACATATATGACCCCTGACTTGCCTTTTAGTTCATTAACAGCATCGTCATCAAGGCAGGGGCAGGAATGTTTCTCAAATCATGTGTAAAAACTATCACTTTTAATAAATACATAACTAAAGCATGACGTGGTAGCACACTGCCATTTGCAATCAGCAGACTTTACATTGAAATTGCCACAAACTTTCCAACTGACATGAAGTTCTACTGATAAAACTGTATAATGTACAAACAATAATGTTTGGAAATAGAATTTCTCTTGTAGGGGATTTCCGTGATAGTCATAATCATGTGAATAGTCCCGCCCATGTGCGTGGACCCCGGGGCACTTCATTAGATATATCTTCTTAAGTTGTCATCTTCTGCCTTTCTTCAGGAAGGCCTGCATAGACACTTAAGAGATAAAGAGATAATAATACAGCCTAACTAACTAGGCTACACTGGCCATTACTTCATCTTGAAGTGAAAAAAGATAGCCAGTTAAGTTTTAAATTTAGCAATTTTACTGAGTTTCAACACATAGAAAACTCCCCTTCACAAATCTCCTTTTTTTCATGATAGAGATGAAAGGGTTGGACAGAGAAGCCCCCATGGGCTGCCATTATGTGTCTGCAAATGGATACCGTGCCTTTAAGAGTCTCCAGAGACCCCTGGTATCCCATGATGCACAGCCAGAGGCAGTTACTTTCAGTTCTTTTTTCCGGCTCATGCTAGCAGGACCCTGGAGCATTGAGCTTACCTATTTTGGTATTTTCTTCAGAATCTTCTTCAGTATTTGAATTTTTGCAACTTCACTCGACGTCTTTGGCCTGTATCTACCTTCTGCTGTCTTTTTTTGGCAGAATTTCTACAGTTTTCTTGTCATAATGCCTTCTCTGTTTGACAAGTGTCCTGACTGTGGTAGAAAGAAGGCCAAGTCTGATGCACACAGTCTGTATTCTGTGTCTACCTGTCTCTCATGTGCCTGACACCTGCTCTATCTGCAAAACCTTTTCTAGACACACCCTGCGTGACAGGGAGAAGATTCGGCTCTAAGGGTTGGAGCAGCGAAGACAGAAGGCAGCATCTACAGCCTCTGGGCAAGGAGAGGGTAAGTCCTCTGCCAAAACCGATGCTTCGACCGCTGGTGGGCTCCCCAGCCAAAAAACGGTGAAAAAACTGCGCCGATCTGCGTCGGAAGACGACAACGTCGAGAGCAGGAATGACGAAGATATGCTCTCCGTCGACTCAGGGCTCTGGGTCAAAGCGACGTCGACGCTCCACGTCGAGGAGAAGGACGGCGAGATGTTGGCCAAGATTGCCGTCGCGGATGTCTCCTTGTTCAACGTTGACTCATCAACGCAGATCGCTGTCGAGGCATCATCGTCGCAAGGGTGGTCGCCGGCGATGTGACACCGCCGATCGCCATCCACTTCTACGAGAAGGTCGACATCGAGGAGAAGGTCGAAAAGGTCAGTGTCGAGGAGTCACCACCGACGTTCGACGTCGAGGCACTGTTCCGGGACTCGTTCCGTAGTGAGCCTGTCCACGTTGACAGGGAGTTCATAGTCCAGACGACGTTGCCGTTCGCCGTCAAGCAGTCGATCGACGTCAAGGGGGAGGTCTGGCGTTGAGTCCAGGGCGCCTTCTTTGCAGCCAGCTCGAAAACGGAGGAGGCTGGTCTCTTCTGCAGATTCGGAGTACTCCTATACCCATTCACCATCAAGGACGCCTCCTCCTCCTCGTCAACCGGTGGACCTGCCTTCAACTCCTCACCACCACCACTGCCTCCTCCTTCTCCTCCTCCTCCGGTTTATTCTCTGCCTCAGTCTGGTCCCACAGCTCCTCAGCCCACGCGTCCTGCAGGGCCTCGAATACCATGGTCACGGTCTCGGCCGAGACATCGTTCCCGTAGCCACCACCGGTCTTCCACGCGATCTCATCGCCATCGCTACGAGAGATCTTGCTCCCGGCGTACCAGGGACATGTCTTCCACGAGTACAAGGAGGTACTTGCCTACTCTAACAGACTCTCCTCCTCAAAGAGTGTCTGCAATTGATGATATCACCACCTTTCAGGACGTTATGGTCAGAGGGGCGTCAAAACTTAACATTCCCTCGTCTGCTCCTATGCCGTCGACTTCAGTTATATTTGAAACCCTCCAGCAGAGACAAGCATCTTGTCCCTTGCTTCCGTTGGCGCCTGGTTTATTGGAACCTGCTATGGAACTGTTCTTGACACTATCTTTTATAAAATCTGCGCTTTCAAGGCTACAGAAGAAATACCGGCCACCTGATTCGGATCCTGCCTTCCTCCAATTAAACCCCACCCCGGACTCGGTCATCGTGGTGGCGGCAAAGAAACAGCATGCTACGGCTCCGACTTCCACAGTACCACCTGATAAGGAAAGCCGTAAGCTGGATACAGTGGGGAGAAAAGGTTGCAACACCACAGCTACATCCATGAAGTCGGCCAGCTCTACTGCCTTGCTGGGTCGCTATGACCGATTCCTGTGGGAGTCGCTCAAACAGTTTGTGGACCTCCTGCCCAAGGTCAAGCGGGAGGATTTTTATGAGATATTGAACGAAGGACTGATGGTTTCGAATCAAATCAACAGTGCTGCAGGGGATACTTCGCTCCTTCAGCCCAAGGGTATTGCCACGGAGTTTCTCTCCGGAGGCATTCCTGGCTTCGTCTTACCTCACTGAAGCCGGAGGCGCAACAGCGCATCTCTAATCTACCATTCTCTGGCACAACCCTCTTTGGTTCCCATGCGGATGAAGAGATGGCCCGCATTAAGACGGAAAGAAGACTTTAAAGGCTGTAGGTCTAGAGAAGCCTAAAGAGCAGCTCAAAGCCTTCCGCCCATTCCAAAAACGTTATTCCTCCCAGAGGTTCCAATGATTTCAAAGCCGTTAATTCAATCAACAACAACAGTTTCAGCGGTCTTTTCAGACGTTTCAGAAATGCGAGGACGGTCCAACCAGCAGTCTGCACAAGGGAACAAGGCCCCTGCTGGTTCCAAGCCCTGAATGGTTACTTCCCCTTCTTCTGTTACCCACTCTGGTGGGGGGAAGCATTCAAAATTACCTGGCAGAGTGGCAGAAAATAACTCAGGACAATTGGGTGCTGAATATTGTTCGCAATGGATTCTCGCTACATTTCACAAGCCCTCCTCCAACTCGCTCACAATACATGCTATACGAGTTACGGGGGAGGCCAACATCCTCTTACAGAAAAGGGTGATAGAACCGGTTCCTCTTGCACAGAGAGGAACAGGACTGTATTCTCGGTTCTTTCTAGTCCGCAAGAAAGACATGAACAAGTTCAGACCCATCCTCGACTTATGACATGCAAACAAATGGATTTGCAGAGAAAAGTTTTGAATGTTGTCCTTGCATCAAATCTACCCTCAGCTTCATCAGGGAGACTGGCTATGCGCAATAGATCTGCAAGACGCATATTTTCACGCGGCCATAGCAAAGAAACATTGCAAATTCCTGTGATTCACCGTAGGCAACAACCACTATCAATACTCCGTGCTTCCCTTCAGCCTGAAGTCAGCACCCCGGACATTTTCCAAATGCATGGCCGTAGTTGCTGCACATCTAAGGAAGAACAAGGTGTTCGGCTACCCATATCTAGACAACTGGCTGATCAAGGCAGCTATGTTTCAGGAAGTGCAACTGCATTTCAATCGGTCTTCCAATCTCCTTCTTCGTTTGGGCCTCCCATCAACCTCACAAAGTCTGTCTCAGCTCCTGTCCAATGTCTACAGTACCTGGGAGCCACCACCGATACTCGCACGGCAAACGTGTGTCCTTCGGAAGAGAGACGCTTATCGATCCTTCTGAATGCTCAGGCTCTCATGACCCTGCCCTCCCCGATGGTGAGGAAGGTATCTTCTCTCCTAGGCTCCATGGCCTCCTGTATCGCCCTCACTCCAAATGTACGCCTTCATATGAGACCCCTGCAAGAATGTCTGGAGGATCAGTGGGACCAGAAACTAGGGGATTGGGAAGACAGGATTCAGCTGTCGCAGCAGGCCCTCCAGTCCATCCGATGGTGGTGTTCTCCCCGCAATCTCCTCCGGGGGATTACTTTCCACAAGGAGATACCGATGCAAACCATAGTGATGGATGCGTCTCTCCGCGGCTAGGATGCGCATTCCGACCACCTTCAGATACAGGGCACGTGGTCCCGAAACTTCCTGGAACTTCGAGCAGTTCATTTGGCGCTGAAAGCCTTCCAGCCGTCATTTCACACCAGCTCCCTGCTTGTCCAGACGTACAATATGACAACAATGTTCTATCTCAACAAGCAGCGGGGCTCGAGATCTCGAGCGGTATCTCGGGAAGCCCAGGTCATCCGGAAATGGCTATTGGCCAGGAACCTGACCATCACAGCAACTCACCTCCCAGGTGTTCAAAATGCTCAAGCGGACGCTCTCAGCAGACTCATTCAAGAAAATCACGAATGGGTCTTAAACGATGAAGTGGTTTGAGACATCTTCGGAAAATGGGGTACTCCAGAGGTCGATCTGTTCGCTACCGCGGAGAACAGCAAATGTCGCGACTTCGTCTCCAGGTTTTACCAACTGGGGACACTGGGGAATGCACTGTGGATCAACTGGTCAAGCGGCTTTCTCTACGCTTTTCCTCCAATTCCCTGATCCCGACAGTACTGATCAAGCTCTCACAATCACGGGCAAAGATGATCCTCATTGCTCCGGAGTGGCCCCGTCAGCGGTGGTTCACAGACCTACTCCACCAGTCTCTTCTGCCACATCTCCATCTTCCCTGCCGGCCATACCTTCTAACGAAGTTCGGCGGACAGATGGTGCACCCCAACCTCTCGTCATTGAATTTGGCGGCATGGTCCTGAGTTAGTACAGTACGGACATTTGAATCTCCCTCAGGACTGCATGGAGATATTGAAGGAGGCCAAACGACCATCTACACGCACTTCCTATGCATATAAATGGAAGAGATTTTGCATCTGGTGTGCGTCTTAAGAATGTGCATTCTACCTCCTGCAAGGAAGATGTCATCCTTCTTTACTTGATATACTTTGCTCAATCTGGCCTCCAGTTTCTCTCTATTAAAGTTCACCTGGCAGCTTTAACTGCTTATAGGAAATATCCTTCACAAACTTCCTTTTTTTAAATCCCAGTTATCAGAGATTTTCTTGAAGGATTGAAAAAATTGTTTCCTCCCATTAGGCGTCCTTCGCCTCCTTGGGAGCTCAATGTGGTTCTTTCTCGACTGATGAGGGAACCGTTTGAACCCATTCATAAGGCTTCTCTTCAGCATCTGTCTTGGAAGACAGCTTTCCTTGTGGCTATAATATCTGCCCTCAGGGTTAGCGAACTTCAGGCACTCTGTTGTCAGGAGCCATATACAGTTTTTCATTCCTCTAAGGTACTCAGCCTAAGTTCCTCCCTAAAGTAGTTTCAGAGTTTCATGTGAATCAAATTATTTCATTGCCTACATTTTTTCAGAATCCCTCTTATCCTGCTGAGAGGTCGCTTCATTCCCTTGATGTCAGGAGGGTCTTGAAGTTCTATTTGGACAAGACTAAGGATATTCGTAGATCAGACCAGTTATTTACAAACTATGGCTTGATCCGGACTGGCCTAGCTACCTCCAAACAATCTATTTCTAAGTGGATTGTTTGCTGTATTCAGATGTGTTACCAGAAAGCCAACAAGACTCTTGTTAGTAAACCTAGGGCTCACTCTACCAGAGGTACAGCTGCCACAGCGGCTTTACTTCGTAATGTACCTATTTTGGAAATCTGTAAGGCTGCCACTTGGAAGTCAGTCCATACATTTACTAAGCACTACTGCCTAGACACTGATGCTAGGGCATATGCTCAGGTTGGGCAGGCTTCACTTCGAAATCTATTTGCACAATAGTAAAGTTATTCTCTGTTTCTTCCACCGCTGGGGAGTTGTTTTTTGGGATGGGCTTGCTAATCTATTCACATGATTATGACTATACACGGAAATCCCTTACAAGAGAAGGAATAGTTTCTTACCTGTAACTCCAGTTCTCTTGTAGGAGTATTTCCGTGATAGTCATAAGCAACCCGCCCGCCTCCCCGGTGGCAGAAACAGACGTACCAGGGACTCAGCAGGCATTGCTACTCTACGCCTTCAACAAGAACTGAAAGTAACTGCCTCTGGCTGTGCATCATGGGATACCGGGGGAAACTCTGGAGACTCTTAAAAGCACGGTATCCATTTGCAGACACATAATGGCAGCCTATGAGGGCTTCTCTGTCCAACCCTTTCATCTCTATCATGAAAAAAAGGATTTTTGCGAAGGGGAGTTTTCTATGTGTTGAAACTCAGTAAAATTGCTAAATTTTAAAGTTAACTGGCTATCTTTTTTCACTTCAACATGAAGTAATGTCCAGTGTAGCCTAGTTAGTTAGGTTGCATTATTCTCTCTTTATCTCTTAAGTGTCTATGCAGGCCTTACTGAAGAAAGGCAGAAGATGACAACTTAAGAAGATATATCTAATGAAGTGCTCTGGGGTCCACGCACATGGGCGGGACTATTCACATGATTATGACTATCACGGAAATACTCCTACAAGAGAACTGGAGTTACAGGTAAGAAACTATTCCTTCTGCAAATATACACATGACCTAGTAAAGTGTTCTGGTTTGTTTTGCTCCTATTTAACTCGGTTTGCCTCACACTTCTTCTTCACAAACACATGTACATTGGTAGTTCCTGATATATTTTGAATTATTTGTAATATTAATGTACAGCCTATTTATTTAAATGTTATGTGTTAGAGAAGTATAACTGACATCTTCAGACAACTCACTTGGTAAAAACCTCTAACTGTAGTAAAGAGAGAAAAATAAACTCAGTTTTTCCAAGCAGCAATTAGTATAAAAACAAGATTTTATGGAATCTTTATTGCTCATTCACTTTCTGAATGAACATAACACCTGTTCCTTTTCAGCCTCAATTCACTCCCCAGATGGGACTAGTAAGTGCTAAAAATAGCTGGACCTGATAAAATTTGACTGAAATATTGTGAGTGGGCGAGTAGATTTTTTGAGGCCTGGTATCTTAATCCTTGTCGCAGCACAAAAATGCATTGATGATGGGTGGGTGGGAAATGGTTGATCGTAACTCACTGCCACACTGAATGTATTAACTGTATTGAAGTCCTGACTATGCCAATGTGACATGAGACGTGAGATGTTTATCATGATTCAACTTGTGACCGCATTTCATTTTTGCCCTGTCATTAATAAAAACAGTTTTAAGAAAAAATGCGTTGATGGTCTCCATGCAGTAGGGGTGCTATGCCGGAGTTCTCCACGCAGCTACGGCGATGTGCCAGGTCCGTGAGCGAAGATTCAGTTCCGAAGTACGGCAGTTCTGAAGGTGATGCGCCAGGTTTCTCCACGTTGTAGAGGCGATGTGTCGATCTTCTCCACGCATTAGTAGCGATGTGTCGGTTCCAAAGCGGTGGCTCCGGATGTGATGCGAGGGGTCAGAGTACGATCTGCCGCGCAGTTCCTGCAATAGCGGCAATACATCAATTCTGCCCTCGCAGCAGAGGATCAGCAATTCCACTGTAGCAGACCGCTAGGCCCACTTCCAAGGGTCCAAGATTTGAGTAACAACCATTGGCGGCTCCTCTGTTATGGCGAAGGAGCTTCGCCCCCCCCTGCTCAAAGCCAGCAGAGGCAAGGACATAAATAAAATGATAATAAAACATTTTTATCTGATAGAGATTTCTAGCTGCAGATTCCTTACCACCCAGGCGTACGGACGTCAGTTCTTTTCTTTCCACGTCAGTTAAGCACTGATCCGGGAAGAGCTACCCCTCTGTCGCTTTTTAACAGGCCGTTTTTCCACTTTTGTCAACTTCGAAAAAAATTCTAATTAGTGTGTGAGGATGTTGTTGAGGAAAACAGGGTTTAAGCTGTGCGGTGCTTGTCACTGTATGATTAAGGTTACCGACCCCCACTTCGTCTGTCTCTGTTGTCTCAAGCGCAACCACGATTCGAAGTTGTGCTCTGACTGTTTGGCTATGGCTCAGAAGGCCTTGCGGTAGCTGGCTATGAAGCTCCTTGCAGCCCGGCAGTCGACATTGTCCAGCAAGACTCCGCGGAGGTGCTGGTCCCGATCGAAAAAGTTGAGTTCGCGGGACCGCTCCAGGAGCCCCAAGTCCTCTGTGTCCCACTCTAGGTCTTCGGCACACTCGGGGAAGAGGCACAAGAAGAAGAAGAAGAAGTCCAAGCAGACTTCATCTTTGCCTTGACTGTCGTCCGTTGACGGATGAGATAACTAGCACCGATGCTCTAGGCACGGTTCTGTGGAGCCAGAGCCAGGGTTAACTTCACGCCTCCCTCCCTTTCTAGGAGCCGGAGCAACCCCCACTCACATTAAAGAATTTTACGAGGCCATGCAACGTGTCTTTGAGCGGGCTGACCCCACTGGTAAGCCCTCGGGCCCCACGGGTTCGGAAAAGGCCCCATCGGGTTCTACACCGTCAGCTGTGGCTATGGTGCCGGTGGGGCATCAGGGATCCTATTCCAGATCCAGGTCGATGCCAATCGTGCCATTGCAACCTCCTCTGGCGCCAGCCCCATCATTATCCCCGACGACACGGAGTCGGAACGCCGTCGCTCAATGCCAGTTCCGGTGCTGATTGAACCCAGGGGTTCTATGTTGTCTCGCCTGAACACTTTGATGATGTGTTAAGCTCGGGAGAGGAATGGGAGGGGTCTGTAGACCCTGTGGAACACCAGGATTACTCTGCAGGGCAGTTGGACTGGTATAGGGAACTTGGGGAAGCCAGTGGACTGGACACTTCCCCAGATACTGGCATGCTCTCTCCG
The DNA here is from genome assembly GCF_964204655.1 of Triturus cristatus. Classification (NCBI taxonomy): domain Eukaryota; kingdom Metazoa; phylum Chordata; class Amphibia; order Caudata; family Salamandridae; genus Triturus; species Triturus cristatus. Next base: position 69,145,001 of record NC_140586.1, read on the forward strand.
CCAACTGAGGCTATGCAGGAAGGGGCATCTTATGCCATGATGGTTAAAAGGGTGGCTGAAGTCCTCGGTCTAGGGCTGCCTTCTGTGCAAGTCAGGACTAATCTCCTGACCGAAGTGCTTCAGCCTGGGGCTTCCACCTTCTGAGCCTCTTTATTGAAGCACTAACCTTATAGACACGTGGTCCAAGCCTAGCATTGGGGCGCCTGTGAAGAGGGCACTGGCACGCCCACATTGCCCAGCTCTGGGTGACCCAATGTTTCTCAGCCAACACCCCACATCCAAAAGCTGGGTGGTGCAGGCTTCGACATCCCAGAACGCTTTCCCTTCCGCCCCTCCAGATAGGGAATCTAAGAGGCTAGATTCACTTGGTAAGAAAATGTTTTCTTCCTCCAGCCTGCCATTGCGGTCAGTGAATACCGCATGCTTATTGGTCATTTCTCCCACTCCCTATGAGAGACGGTTGCCCAAGTGCTGCTACGAGTCCCGGAGGAGGGCCAGGCTGTGCTCTCTCAGGCAGTTAAGGACGGGAGAGATACAGCAAAATTCGCCATAAGGTGTGGCCTTGATACGACTGATTCGCTGGGCAGATCGATTTCCACAACAGTGGCCTTGAAGCAGCATGCCTGACTCTGGCTTTTCAGGTGATGTCCAGGCAAATTTGATGGACATGCCATTTGATGGAACCCTTCTTTTTGGGTAGAAGACAGACTCGGCCCTAGTGAGGTTCAAGGACTCTCGAGCTACGGCCAGATCCTTCGGCCTCTCTTCTACACCTCATGGCCAGTCTAGCTTTCGCCCCTTTTGTGTCAATGGAAGGGGGTTCCAGCCGCGTCAGCCTTATCCCAGCCACAGTCCTGTGCAAACTTCCCAAGCCGTGTGGGGACATGGACGCGTTTCATTCCGACCTAGGATTGAAAGCCAGAAGTCGTCTGCCACCCTAACCTCGGCAGCCGCAGCCTCCGAGCACTCCTAGTCTGACTCTGCAAGACCACACCACTCCAGTTGGCTGGAGAATCCATCATCATCTACCCGCTGGAGGTCCATAACATCGGACAAGTGGGTCTTGCAGATCATTCAGGAGGGCTATTCTCTGCCTTTTCTTTCTTTTCTCCCTCCCATTCTGCCAAATCAAGAACGGCTGACGGAGGATCCTTTGAAATTACTCCAGGAGGAAGTTACAGCTCTCTTGACCAAGGGAGCTATACAGAGGGTCCCGGATTCAGAAGTAGGCAGTGGCTGTTATTCCCACCACTTTCTGATTCCGAAAAAGAACAAAGGGTTGCAGCCCTTTTTAGATCTTCGGACCGTCAATCTCTTCATCAATGTTATGTTATGTTATGTTAAATGAATTTTTAAAGCGCACATACACCAAACAGTTTCAAGGCGCTGGAGTCCAGGGGATACTGCCGCTTGAAAGGTTTAGTCATATGCCTGCTGAAAGAGCCAGGTCTTTAAAAGTTTCCTAAACTGAGCGTAGGAGATCAGTAATCTAATATCCGGAGGGAGAGAATTCCAGAATTGGGGGGCCAGTACCGCAAATCTTAGACCCCCATGTTTCTTGCGTTTAAAGGACGGGACGACCAGAAGATTCAGTTGGGAAGACCTGAGATCCTGAGAAGGGACGTAACGCTGAACCCAAGAAGATATAAATGCCGGGCTGTTGCCATAAAGAGCTTTGAAGGTAATTGTAGTGAAAGAGCCACTCTTGTGGTTTGGCACCCTTTGATGGCCTTCGACTACCACCATTTTTAATTGATTTTAGTGTGTTATTTTACCCTAGCCTTAATGTAGGACTGTCCTGCATATGCCTGCTTCTTTTCTGTCTTGTTATCTTGCTGTCTTTTAGTGGGAGGTGTCATGGAGTAGAACAGTACTAGTGGCTTTGACATGGTCTCATGTCATCTTGTTTTCTGACTTTGCCTTGCTTCTGCGTGCACAGCAGTGCTTGCAAGTTGTTAGGGTTATGAGAATTATAGGTGCTTACTATTGGCTTTGACATGGCCTCATGTCATCTTGTTTTCTGGCTTTGCCGTGCTGCTCGCACGTAGCTGCAAAGTGGGGAGGGCAGATTTCTGCTCTTCACTTGTTTTTCGCTCCTCACTGACCAGAGTGAACTGGATATTATCTGTTGAATGTTCAACTCGGCCTCGAAGTCAAAATACGGGAGCTTGGCCAGCCTCCGTCTTGGCCTTGATGCAGACTGGTACAGCCAGCTCGGTTCTTTCTCATGAGAAGGTGGCGAGGTTTTCTAGAAGCTTCGCCTCACGTTGAGTAATGGTACTAAAGTTGGGAGCCTTCAGGGGCCAGGTGGAAGTTCACCACAGGTTAGGCATATTGCTGTGGAGGTGACGGAACTTGAGTCCTGATTGAACTCCTTCCTGGGCTGTTGAAGGGCTTCCCCAGCTTGAGTTGGCAAGGAGGATGCAAATTCAATCGGTGAGGTGTACCTAACCATTTTGTATATATTTTCTACTCTGTGCTACTTGTATATACTGCATTTTATTTCATTCATTCATTCATTGTAAACTTTATTTCGGCCACCAAGGCCATAAAAGTAACACACATTTTTACAAGACACACAATTATTTAAAATGCATCCAAAACAAATTGCAGTTATACAGTAAATTGTACAAGGCTTCAAAAATGTACAAAGATATATTAGGGCTTGATAATTAGTTACAATATTTCCTGCGTTTTAACCACATGGCATTCAGGAACCGGGATACTGCAAAAACAATTGGGGGATGGGTATCATATTTCAAGACTCTCAAGGCTTTTTCACATTCTCTGAATCCCAGATTTCTACAAATAGGTATTACCCAACGTTTTCTTTGCAGGTGGTACATTGGGCAAAAAAAGAAAACATGTTTTTCATCCTCTAATCTAAAGCCACAGGCAGGACAAGCAGTGATTTCATTAACATCCCACCTCGAAGAAAAGGACCTAAGCGGTAGACTACCTATTCTCAGTTGGAAGTACAACTTCCTAGCAACCGGCGGGGAGATCAAATCTAAAAATGCCTCACTCCTGTAGTTGTCTTTAATCTGTAGAAACTGGGCGGTCAACCTACCAACACCAGGACTCGAATGCAGGCGCAGAAGATGAAAATGTCTGAATTGTTCAACCAATTTGGCCTTGGAAACAACCACACATGAGGCCTCCGGAGAGCCCCATAGATCAGGAAGGCCAATTTTTACACAAGTGTCCCTAACAAACTTTAGCCAAGAAATATTCTTGTTTTTAATTTGGGACCAAACCCCCTTGAATTCTTCTCGGTAGGGGCCCAACTCTGCATTGGACCAGAGTCTCTTCCAATATATCATTGGCCGCAGCGCCACGACCTCTTCCATGGGCATCAGCCCCAGATCTAACCTGATAGGTACCAGCGGGGTACTAGGGGGCAGACCAAGCAAATTCCTCATAAAGGAGTTTTCGGTCCTTTTTAGGGTATAAATCTTGGAATGACCCCATAGTTCTGCTCCATAGATAGAGGCTGCTCTTACTTGAGTTTTGAAGATTTCTATTGCTGGTGCTACTGGCTTGGAAACCTATCCTCTGAAGAGTTTGGAAATTCCTCCTGTTGTTTGAGACAATTTTAGTGTGGAGTTAGCGACTTGGCCCCCCCATCCAAGGTCTTCCTGGAGTATGATCCCCAAATATCTTTACCCGCTAAAGGGGAATACCATTCAGCGCTGGGTTTGGGCGTGTAGACTTGGGGGGGTTGAGGATCATAAATTTGGTTTTCGCTAAGTTAATCTCCAGGCCTCTTTCACCACAGAAATCCACAAAACCGTCTAGAATACGCTGGATACCAGTAGACGTTCGCGACAACAACAGAGTATCGTCAGCGAACATCAAAGCTGGTACCCTACCCGTAGCTAGTCTTGGGATATCAGTGTCCTTGATGCCTTCCAGGTGTTTTATGAGCCCGTTAATGTATAAACAGAATAGCGTGGGTGCCAACACGCATCCTTGACGGACTCCTTGATTTACATGGAAGCGTTCAGACAACTCTCCATATTTCCCGCATCTAACCTGAGCGAAGTTTTCTGTGTGGAGTCTTCTCAGGACATCCAAAAGATATGGAGGAACATTGAGTGCCTGAAGAACTCTCCACAGATTTTCTCGTGGCACCAGGTCAAATGCCGACCTCAGGTCAACAAAAATGAGGTAGAGGCTGCCACCCTCCAAGCTCACAGTTTTCCAGTAAAGGACCTGAAGTCGGAATATCTGGTCCACAGTTGAAACACCCTTTCTGAAACCCGCCTGCAGAGTGCTTAAGATGTTATTGTCTGCCTCCCACCTCTGCAACCTCTCCAAGATTATACGTCCAAATAGCTTCTGAGTAATATCAATTAAGCTAATGGGCCTATAGTTAGAAGGTTGTGATGGGCAACCTTTTTTAAATATTGGCACAATCTCAGCACCGCGCCAGGTTTCTGGGGGTTCTGCGCCATACAAAATGGAGTTGAACAGGACACAAAAATACGGTGCCCATATCTTGGGTTCCGACCGATAGAAATCGCCTGGGATTTTATCCAGGCCCGGCGCTTTGTTGGATATCAGCAGGTGGATAGCGATTTCTACCTCCTTCATCGTGATCGACGGGACATCCTCGGCTCGGCATTCAAGATTGGAGGGAGGGGTGATAATAGATGGTGTACTGTGATTTATGCCTGAATACAGGCCCCCAAAATGATTTTCCCAGGCTATTGGGGCTATATTAGAAAATGTAGTGGGCTCAGATCCTTTTCTACCATTAACTACAATAGTCCAAAGCTTTTAAAATCTTTGAACTGTAGGGATAGTCGCATCTCCTCCCACTTATCGTCCTCCCAGGACTTTCTTGCATTTTATTTCAATTGTTCATTTAATTGTTCACTTGACATTTGGGAATCTGCATTCACTGATATATTTGGCCTACCGTTCATCAATAAACTTGTGTGTGTTATTTTAAATGTCCTTGAATTTGTCTTCTTGCCTCGCCTAAAGGGAGTGCTGCGTCCTTTCCTCGTCTTTAGGGGGTGCTGCTCAAAGTGTGTGTTATTTAAAGGTGCAGTGGTATATTTGCCTCCAAAGTGGGAGTGCAGGGTTTGGGTGTGTCCTTTTAGTGAAAAGCACATTCATTACATCTTGGCGTCATTCTCACAGGATTCAAACGTTGAAATTAAAAGGGGAAAAAATATGTTTTTTCTAGAAAACCGAAGGCAGATTCCCAGATACCAATTGAAATTCCTGGATGGGAGGTAGTCCCATATAGCGCATTAGCTCATGAGTGGGCTGATTGTGCTGGGCTGAGTGAGAATTGGAGTGTGTGTTTAGCTGATGCTGAGTCAGCACAAGTGGTTGCGTGTTTGCAAAAAGTGCCTGTGATGAAAGGAGAAGCGTTTGCTATGTTTGGAAGAAGAGGCTGGATCCTCTTAAGTGCTTATCGTAAAATGCATGAAAAATATGTTCAGCTGAAGAGTGGATTTGAAAAATTAGAGAAACAGTTTGTTGAAGCCAAACATGCCTCTACAATGTTAACCTGTCAGAATAAGTTATTGCAAGATAAGGTGGAAACCTACCAGACTGTGGCAGAAAAGGCTGCAGTTCGTATTGCACAATACAAGTATAGGAAAAGGAGAGGAAGGGTTAACAAGAGATAAGTACGTTTAGCTATTGCAAAGGTTGGCATTGACTGGGACCCTGAAACGTGGGATGTAAATATTTGGGATTCCTCAGAGTTTTCAGAGTCCGGAGGAGAGTGTGATAAAGCTGGCGAGCCTGATCAGGCTGGCGGACAAGGTGAGTCAATGGAATGCAAAGTGATTCAGACGCAACCCATATATCGTCGAAAGATACAAGGTGGTCCAAATTACCCACTGGGAGTTTTGATGGACTGTATGAAGGATTTTACTCAGCAGGAGATTAATGACATTTCAGACAGATTCCGACAGAGACCCGGAGAATCTCTGCTTACGTGGATGGTGTGGTTGTTTGATCTAGGCGCTGCTGGAGTAATGTTAGATCATGGAGATGCAGTGAAATTATGTACGCTTAGTTCTGATTCTACAGTGCAGGAGTAGTTTAGGAATTACAGTGACAATAATCAAATCAGCTTGTTGCAGTTGGCTGTGATTGGATGTAGTCATAAATACCCGACAGAGTCAGACTGGCCAGTGAATGACAAACCTTGGTATACATTGAGAGATGCTATACGGAGGCTTAAGGAGGAGGTGATGAAAAATGCGATTCTTCTGGATAATGCTCATAGGTTGATGGATGGGCGGTTGAATGCGTCTGTGCGAAATAGAATATTTAGTACAGCTCCCCCCACATACAAACAAGTGATGATGACTTTCCTAATCAATCTGACTGGTAATACTTTGGCACAGGTAGTTGAGGCAGTGCATGAGCTAGGAGAGTTGGGAGACTGGATAAAGACTGAAAGAGCTTTCAGGTCTGAGACTCGTACAGACAATAACAGGTTGTCTAGAAGAGACATGTTTATGGCTTTGTTGAATGATGGAGTGGAAACGGAGAAGATGGATGGAATAGAGACTAAAAGTCTGTGGGAGATGTACCGGAAAAGAGGTTTGGAAGGAAGCAGGAGAGTGAATAAACAAAATAAAACGCAAAGACAGTCAGATGAGGACGAGAGCGAGGAGCAGGAAAAGGAGGGGGAGAGACCTGCCAGTTCCAGCAGGCAGGAAGGGAGAGATCTAGAAAGCGACTGGCTCACTGAGGACCCGAGGGAGGAGGATTTTCTCCCTCGAGGATATGAAAAATTGTACCCGGATTTGACTTGGGCAAAGGTTCACAGATACAAAGCAGATTAGGAAATAGGTCAAGCTCCAGTATAGAGATGAACTCGCAAAGACAATAGACCTTATGTTGACATAGAAATTCATTGGAAACATCGTAATGTTCAGAAGGCCCGAGCCCTAGTAGATACCGTAGCGTAGGCCACTTTGATATATGGAAATCCCAGAAAGTTTAAAGGACAGTATTTCACAATTACAGGCTTAGGTGGTAAAGAGACAGCAGCAGTGCAGACCAAGGTCCAAATGAAAATAGGGAGAATACCAAAAAGAGAATACACTGTATTGATTGTGCCCCTCTCTGAATATATTATTGGAATTGATATTTTGAAGGGAATGACTCTGTATTTGGAGGATGGGTACTATCAATTTGGATCAAAGAAGTACATTTCAATTGGCGCTGTAAGGGTAGGTCACTTGAAAATCCCCCCAGCGAAGGTACCTCAGGCTACTAAGGTAATTCATTTGAAAAAGGTAGAATTCCAGGAGGTCATGAAGAGATCAGTGCAACCATACAGGACTTGATAGAGGCATGAGTGGTGACTCCGGTCACTACTGCTTGGAATAACCCTGTGTGGCCTGTGCGCAAAAGTGACAATACTTGGCGCATGACAGTTGATTATCTTGAATTGAACAAGTATACACCTCCTTTGACTGCTGCTGTCCCAGACACTGTTACTTTAATTGAGAAAATACAGAAACACCCTGGGACTTGGTATGCGACTGTTGATATTGCCAATGCTTTCTTTTCGATACCAATTGTCCCTAAATGTCACGAGCAATTCAGTTTCTCATGGAATGGTAGACAAATGACATTTAAATATTTGCCACAAGGGTACTTGCGTAGTCCCACGATCTGTCGCTGGCTGGTGGCAGAGCATTTATATGAGGTTTCAGTTATTCCTGGAGTACAGCTTTGTCATTACATTGATGATGTGATGATACAGGGAGAGACACAAGAACAAGTGCAAACTCAGTTAGACAGGATTGTGGAGCATTTGCAGAGCAAGGGATGGGAGATAAATCCCGCCAAATTACAAGGACCCTCTCTTGAAGTGTGAGGTTTTTGGTTATTCGGTGGCATCAGGGACACAGAGAGGTGCTGCCCCAAGTGAAAAAAAAATCTGAGAATTTGCAGTGCCCCGAAACAGAAAGGAAGCCCAGTGGTTCATTGGTTTGTTTGGTTTTTGGAGACAGCAAATCCCTCAATTGAGTCAAATTTTGGCTCCTTTGTACAAAGTTACGCGAAAGAAAAATGCATTTGAATGGGGAGAGCAACAACAGATAGCATTTGAATTAGCAAAAGAGGCTATACAGCACGCTTTGGATTGGTGGCCAGTACGGGAGAGAGATGTATAACTGAATGTGACAGTACAAGGACCATATGCTAATTTGAGTTTGTGGCAGAAGCAGGGAAGAATGAAAGTACCTTTAGGGTATTGGACAAAGAAATTGCCAGACGCTGGAGAGAGGTACACCCCCTTTGAAAAACAGTTGCTTGCATGCTATTGGGCTCTGGTGGATACTGAGCAATTGACCCTAGGGCACGATGAAATTTTGGGACCTGAAATTCCAATAATGCAGTGGGTGATCAGTTCCCCCAAGACTCACAGAACTGGTCATGCGTAGGAAGCCAGCATAATCAAATGGAAGTGGTATATACAGGATAGGGCCCGAGCAGGTCCCAAAGGCACCACGGTGTTGCATGAGCAGGTGGCGCAGGTGCCAATGGAAGAGACAGATGTGTTGCATGATGTACCTGAAATACAGGAGTCTCCTGTAAAGTGGGGTAAGCCATTTAGTGAATTGTCTGTGGAGGACAAGAAGCATGTGTGGTTTACTGATGGTGCAGCCAGATATGTAGGGGCTAAGAGGCACTGGAAGGCGGTGTCATACAATCCTGTGACCCAGAAATTGTTGACCACTACTGGAGAAGGAAAGAGTAGTCAGTTCGCAGAACTATATGCTGTGTACCAAGCTTTGAAACAAGAATTGCCAGGAAAATGTCATATTTACACTGATTCGTGGTCTACTGCCAATGGGCTAGCAACTTGGCTTCCCACATGGCATGCTCATAATTGGATGATAAATGCAAAGTAAGTGTGGGGTAAGGAATTGTGGAGAGAGATCTGGACCATGTTGACACAAAGTACAGTTACCGTGTATCATATAGACGCTCATTGCTCCACCGACTCACTTGACCGCTGGTTTAATTCTCTCACAGATAAAAAAGCTCATATTTCAGTGGCTGAGGTGGCAATGTAGGATTCTGACCTGGTTGGGATTGCGAAGTGGGCACATCAGAAATGCGGATACTTTGGAGAACAGATTACTAGCAGGTGGGCAGAAAATAGAGGGATACACATTCCCCCATATTTGATTAAAACTGTGTTTTTGCAGTGCCCTGTTTGTCAGCATGCCCGACATAGATCAGTCCCACAGATAGTCAGAGGACCGCTAGGTAGAGGAAAATTACCAGCACAGATTTGGCAGATTGATTATATCGGGCCTCTGCCAACTAGTCGAGGATGTCAATATGTGTGCACGGCTGTGGATACATACTCTGGATATTTGATAGCGTTTCCATGTAAACGTGCTACTCAGGTGAATACATTGAAAACGTTAGACTTGCTGATTTTGTACTATGGAATTCCATTACAGATCCAAAGTGACAATGGGTCTCATTTCAAAGGCAGATTGGTGCAGGAATATTGTGTACAACGTAATATTGAGTGGATCTTTCATATCCCATATTACCCACAGGCTGCGGGTTTGATTGAGCGCATGAATGGATTGTTCAAAGACCAATTGAGAAAGTTGTCTGATGGCTCTTTAAAACATTGGAGAGATCATTTGAGTGAAGCATTACAAATACTGAATAATAGACCTTTAGCAAATGCAGAAACACCTTTAATGTGAATGTTAACTCCAGCTTTGCAGATTCAGCTTCATGTGGTCACCAATACCATTCTTTACTGGGAGATAGCTCCTGGAGCTTTGGCCCCGTACCGGGCGACACCGGAGGCTGCAGGTCTTGACCTGCATGCTTTGAAACTGTACAGACTGAAACCAAGAGATATTACACTCATTGAAACAAGAGGGGGAATTCAGATACCCCCGGAGCACTTTGGTTTAATTGCCCTTCGATCTGGATTGGCTTTAAAGGGCATCCAAGTGCTGGGAGGAGTCATTGATGCAGACTATCAAGGTGAAATCAAAGTCATCCTACTTAATAGTGTGGAAATGAGTCTTTTTAGGGGCCCACTGGTGCAGGGTTCACCCGTATCTGTCCACGGGTCCTTAAACCACCAAAGAAGAAATTGGCACTGAAGCTGAAATATCAAACAACATGTTTATTCATCACTCATGAGGAGGGACTTCATCAATACAGAACCCTCAGGAACTGTATGAGGTAGTACATACAAGTCACAGAACACAGGCCTTATATACAGCTTTTTCTGCACTGTATGCATTGAGACTCAAAGGGGAGGTACAGGCATATACAAGAATAGTTATTGACTAACATGGTCAGACAGGAATCACTTAGCCAGCAGAGTGGGAGGAGAAACCAAACTGCTTACATCAGTTAAAATAGCCTGGCAGTTACACTCTAAGACAGGTGCCTTCTAGCAGCTACAGTCCTTTCTGAGCATACATTGCTCTGGCTCAGTGCTGAAGGAGTTAACTATAGTTGATGACTCAAGCAGAATAGAAAATCAGGCCACAGTAAAGACGGAAGAAGCACTTGACTAGCACGTGGCTAACTAAAATGGCTGCCACAAGCAAAATGGCTTCAGCTTATGCTAACGGTAATTTCTGCGATTTCCACAATAGTGGTGATGCAAATTTGATGATACAATCTTGGGACAGAGCTGCTCAAATGGTGATAATGCCAGTGTACGGAGGGGTAGTTAAGAAAGGGACTGCCCCAGCCCTCCTCACCGTATGTGGGGAAGGAGGGTTTGGCTCAACTGATAAGAACCCAGGAGCCAAAGTGTGGGTAGAGTCTCCAAATAGTCCCCCTGAACCGACAGAAATCATTGCAACTGGAAGGGACAATGTCCTATTGATCATGAAGCCAGGGCAGGAAAAATGTGCCTGCTGATAAATGTTACTTGCGAGAATGAATAATACCTGTTTTATTGCTGTTCTTTTAGATCACAGTATGGCATGTCGGTGCTCTGCTTGCGCTCGCGCTGGTGTGGTCGTGTGTGTGTGGGGCTGGGGCTGGGGGGGACGAGGAGCCCCTTACCCCGAAGTGGCCAGCAGACCACGCAGACTGACAGTGCTGCTAATGCGACCTGATAACGTGTGGCCTTATCTTGCACAGACAGTCCTCAACAGATCGTACTTCTGCATATCCAACATGAAGAGCACCATGGATATCGTTTCCACGTGCATTGTAACTATACCTACCCCTGTTGCGGTGCTCTTGCAGACAATCAATGTTACAAATGCAGACGGGGCAGTGGAGGAACATGATGTAAGATCTCATTTATCACCATATGAGTGTTGCCGATTTTGTCCGGAAACTACGGACAATGACTAGAAGAATTTAACCTGAGTGATTACGTTTAACATATCCAACGGTGATGTTTGCTATAATATGTCCTGTGACCCTGTTACCATTGGTAAATGTGCTCAAATACGACTTGACAGTACTCAACCTACCATGGCATGGCAAGAAGAAACTTTGTGTAAACATCGAAATGACAACGTTTGTAAGAATGTGCAAAACCACAGTATCTGCTGCTAGTCATTTCAGGCATGTCAAACTGCCTGTAGGGTGGCTATTCTCATGTGGTAACATTACTTATACGTAAATTCCAGCGAATATCACAGGAGGACCTTGTGCCTTCACTAGATTAGGTCTGATGATGTTTCCATTAGATCCAGCATCACATGCTCGAAATACGAGAGAAGCTGTTCAGCTTAGTAAACATTGTGACTCTGAAGTTCATTTGTTGTCTAAATCTGAATATATTAGTTTAGCTACTTCATTAGTAGGAATTCCAGGCCTAGCCATTTATAACTCTAGAACTATTAGTAGATTGACATGTATAATGGTGAAAAATATTAATCATACTTCGATTGCTTTAGCAGATTTATTATTAGATGTACGGGGCAAGGAAAGCCATATTACAGAACAAAGCCGCTATTGATTATTTGCTCCTGAAGCATGATCATGGATGTTCAGACCTTGAGGGAATGTGTTGCTTTAATCTTTCGGATCATTCTAAGTCAATTCAGTCCCACATTGATGCTTTACACAAGTTAGCTAAAGATGTCAAGCAGAATGTAGAAAAGGGATGGTGGGATTGGTTGTTTGGGTGGTTGCCAGATTTTGGTAAACTTCGCTCTGTTCTAGGTGGGATATTATTAACGATATGTATCCTGGTATCTTTATGTTGTTGCATTCAGTGTATGCCTAACCTCTTGTCTATGCTTCGTCCCCAAGTAGTTGATTTTAGACCGATATGTTATAGGAGTCATTGGTCCAGGGATGAAATGTTATGAGTGAGGAAAATATATATTGACCATTAACTCCATTTTACATAACTGACTCCATTCTTTGCTATTTCTACATGCTTTGGAATGATTATTACATGCTTTTATGATTTCACAGTATTAATGCTTGTGCTTTCAGTCCAGTACATGAGTTACTGCTTCAGTTTTTGATTTATGAATGTGATGATAGTCGAAGGTCATGGGGTGGAATGTAGTGAAAGAGCCACTCTTGTGGTTTGGCACCCTATGATGGCCTTCGACTACCACCATTTTTAATTGATTTTAGTGTGTTATTTTACCCTAGCCTTAATGTAGGACGGTCCTGCATATGCCAGCTTCTTTTCTGTCTTGTAATCTTGCTGTCTTTTAGTGGAAGCTGTCACGGAGTAGAACAGTACTATTGGCTTTGACATGGTCTCATGTCATCTTGTTTTCTGACTTTGCCTTGCTTCTGCGTGCACAGCAGTGCTTGCAAATTGTTTGGGTTATGAGAATTATAAGTGCTTACTATTGGCTTTGACATGGCCTCATGTCATCTTGTTTTCTGGCTTTGCCGTGCTGCTCGCACGTAGCTGCAAAGTGGGGAGGGCAGATTTCTGCTCTTCACTTGTTTTTCGCTCCTCACTGACCAGAGTGAACTGGATATTATCTGTTGAATGTTCAACTCGGCCTCGAAGTCAAAATACGGGAGCTTGGCCAGCCTCCGTCTTGGCCTTGATGCAGACTGGTACAGCCAGCTCGGTTCTTTCTCATGAGAAGGTGGCGAGGTTTTCTAGAAGCTTCGCCTCACGTTGAGTAATGGTACTAAAGTTGGGAGCCTTCAGGGGCCAGGTGGAAGTTCACCACAGGTTAGGCATATTGCTGTGGAGGTGACGGAACTTGAGTCCTGATTGAACTCCTTCCTGGGCTGTTGAAGGGCTTCCCCAGCTTGAGTTGGCAAGGAGGATGCAAATTCAATCGGTGAGGTGTACCTAACCATTTTGTATATATTTTCTACTCTGTGCTACTTGTATATACTGCATTTTATTTCATTCATTCATTCATTGTAAACTTTATTTCGGCCACCAAGGCCATAAAAGTAACACAAATTTTTACAAGACACACAATTATTTAAAATGCATCTAAAACAAATTGCAGTTATACAGTAAATTGTACAAGGCTTCAAAAATGTACAAAGATATATTAGGGCTTGATAATTAGTTACAATATTTCCTGCGTTTTAACCACATGGCATTCAGGAACCGGGATACTGCAAAAACAATTGGGGGATGGGTATCATATTTCAAGACTCTCAAGGCTTTTTCACATTCTCTGAATCCCAGATTTCTACAAATAGGTATTACCCAACGTTTTCTTTGCAGGTGGTACATTGGGCAAAAAAAGAAAACATGTTTTTCATCCTCTAATCTAAAGCCACAGGCAGGACAAGCAGTGATTTCATTAACATCCCACCTCGAAGAAAAGGACCTAAGCGGTAGACTACCTATTCTCAGTTGGAAGTACAACTTCCTAGCAACCGGCGGGGAGATCAAATCTAAAAATGCCTCACTCCTGTAGTTGTCTTTAATCTGTAGAAACTGGGCGGTCAACCTACCAACACCAGGACTCGAATGCAGGCGCAGAAGATGAAAATGTCTGAATTGTTCAACCAATTTGGCCTTGGAAACAACCACACATGAGGCCTCCGGAGAGCCCCATAGATCAGGAAGGCCAATTTTTACACAAGTGTCCCTAACAAACTTTAGCCAAGAAATATTCTTGTTTTTAATTTGGGACCAAACCCCCTTGAATTCTTCTCGGTAGGGGCCCAACTCTGCATTGGACCAGAGTCTCTTCCAATATATCATTGGCCGCAGCGCCACGACCTCTTCCATGGGCATCAGCCCCAGATCTAACCTGATAGGTACCAGCGGGGTACTAGGGGGCAGACCAAGCAAATTCCTCATAAAGGAGTTTTCGGTCCTTTTTAGGGTATAAATCTTGGAATGACCCCATAGTTCTGCTCCATAGATAGAGGCTGCTCTTACTTGAGTTTTGAAGATTTCTATTGCTGGTGCTACTGGCTTGGAAACCTATCCTCTGAAGAGTTTGGAAATTCCTCCTGTTGTTTGAGACAATTTTAGTGTGGAGTTAGCGACTTGGCCCCCCCATCCAAGGTCTTCCTGGAGTATGATCCCCAAATATCTTTACCCGCTAAAGGGGAATACCATTCAGCGCTGGGTTTGGGCGTGTAGACTTGGGGGGGTTGAGGATCATAAATTTGGTTTTCGCTAAGTTAATCTCCAGGCCTCTTTCACCACAGAAATCCACAAAACCGTCTAGAATACGCTGGATACCAGTAGACGTTCGCGACAACAACAAAGTATCGTCAGCGAACATCAAAGCTGGTACCCTACCCGTAGCTAGTCTTGGGATATCAGTGTCCTTGATGCCTTCCAGGTGTTTTATGAGCCCGTTAATGTATAAACAGAATAGCGTGGGTGCCAACACGCATCCTTGACGGACTCCTTGATTTACATGGAAGCGTTCAGACAACTCTCCATATTTCCCGCATCTAACCTGAGCGAAGTTTTCTGTGTGGAGTCTTCTCAGGACATCCAAAAGATATGGAGGAACATTGAGTGCCTGAAGGACTCTCCACAGATTTTCTCGTGGCACCAGGTCAAATGCCGACCTCAGGTCAACAAAAATGAGGTAGAGGCTGCCACCCTCCAAGCTCACAGTTTTCCAGTAAAGGACCTGAAGTCGGAATATCTGGTCCACAGTTGAAACACCCTTTCTGAAACCCGCCTGCAGAGTGCTTAAGATGTTATTGTCTGCCTCCCACCTCTGCAACCTCTCCAAGATTATACGTCCAAATAGCTTCTGAGTAATATCAATTAAGCTAATGGGCCTATAGTTAGAAGGTTGTGATGGGCAACCTTTTTTAAATATTGGCACAATCTCAGCACCGCGCCAGGTTTCTGGGGGTTCTGCGCCATACAAAATGGAGTTGAACAGGACACAAAAATACGGTGCCCATATCTTGGGTTCCGACCGATAGAAATCGCCTGGGATTTTATCCAGGCCCGGCGCTTTGTTGGATATCAGCAGGTGGATAGCGATTTCTACCTCCTTCATCGTGATCGCCGGGACATCCTCGGCTCGGCATTCAAGATTGGAGGGAGGGGTGATAATAGATGGTGTACTGTGATTTATGCCCGAATACAGGCCCCCAAAATGATTTTCCCAGGCTATTGGGGCTATATTAGAAAATGTAGTGGGCTCAGATGCTTTTCTACCATTAACTACAATAGTCCAAAGCTTTTAAAATCTTTGAACTGTAGGGATAGTCGCATCTCCTCCCACTTATCGTCCTCCCAGGACTTTCTTGCATTTTATTTCAATTGTTCATTTAATTGTTCACTTGACATTTGGGAATCTGCATTCACTGATATATTTGGCCTACCGTTCATCAATAAACTTGTGTGTGTTATTTTAAATGTCCTTGAATTTGTCTTCTTGCCTCGCCTAAAGGGAGTGCTGCGTCCTTTCCTCGTCTTTAGGAGGTGCTGCTCAAAGTGTGTGTTATTTAAAGGTGCAGTGGTATATTTGCCTCCAAAGTGGGAGTGCAGGGTTTGGGTGTGTCCTTTTAGTGAAAAGCACATTCATTACATCTTGGCGTCATTCTCACAGGATTCAAACGTTGAAATTAAAAGGGGAAAAAATATGTTTTTTCTAGAAAACCGAAGGCAGATTCCCAGATACCAATTGAAATTCCTGGATGGGAGGTAGTCCCATATAGCGCATTAGCTCATGAGTGGGCTGATTGTGCTGGGCTGAGTGAGAATTGGAGTGTGTGTTTAGCTGATGCTGAGTCAGCACAAGTGGTTGCGTGTTTGCAAAAAGTGCCTGTGATGAAAGGAGAAGCGTTTGCTATGTTTGGAAGAAGAGGCTGGATCCTCTTAAGTGCTTATCGTAAAATGCATGAAAAATATGTTCAGCTGAAGAGTGGATTTGAAAAATTAGAGAAACAGTTTGTTGAAGCCAAACATGCCTCTACAATGTTAACCTGTCAGAATAAGTTATTGCAAGATAAGGTGGAAACCTACCAGACTGTGGCAGAAAAGGCTGCAGTTCGTATTGCACAATACAAGTATAGGAAAAGGAGAGGAAGGGTTAACAAGAGATAAGTACGTTTAGCTATTGCAAAGGTTGGCATTGACTGGGACCCTGAAACGTGGGATGTAAATATTTGGGATTCCTCAGAGTTTTCAGAGTCCGGAGGAGAGTGTGATAAAGCTGGCGAGCCTGATCAGGCTGGCGGACAAGGTGAGTCAATGGAATGCAAAGTGATTCAGACGCAACCCATATATCGTCGAAAGATACAAGGTGGTCCAAATTACCCACTGGGAGTTTTGATGGACTGTATGAAGGATTTTACTCAGCAGGAGATTAATGACATTTCAGACAGATTCCGACAGAGACCCGGAGAATCTCTGCTTACGTGGATGGTGTGGTTGTTTGATCTAGGCGCTGCTGGAGTAATGTTAGATCATGGAGATGCAGTGAAATTATGTACGCTTAGTTCTGATTCTACAGTGCAGGAGTAGTTTAGGAATTACAGTGACAATAATCAAATCAGCTTGTTGCAGTTGGCTGTGATTGGATGTAGTCATAAATACCCGACAGAGTCAGACTGGCCAGTGAATGACAAACCTTGGTATACATTGAGAGATGCTATACGGAGGCTTAAGGAGGAGGTGATGAAAAATGCGATTCTTCTGGATAATGCTCATAGGTTGATGGATGGGCGGTTGAATGCGTCTGTGCGAAATAGAATATTTAGTACAGCTCCCCCCACATACAAACAAGTGATGATGACTTTCCTAATCAATCTGACTGGTAATACTTTGGCACAGGTAGTTGAGGCAGTGCATGAGCTAGGAGAGTTGGGAGACTGGATAAAGACTGAAAGAGCTTTCAGGTCTGAGACTCGTACAGACAATAACAGGTTGTCTAGAAGAGACATGTTTATGGCTTTGTTGAATGATGGAGTGGAAACGGAGAAGATGGATGGAATAGAGACTAAAAGTCTGTGGGAGATGTACCGGAAAAGAGGTTTGGAAGGAAGCAGGAGAGTGAATAAACAAAATAAAACGCAAAGACAGTCAGATGAGGACGAGAGCGAGGAGCAGGAAAAGGAGGGGGAGAGACCTGCCAGTTCCAGCAGGCAGGAAGGGAGAGATCTAGAAAGCGACTGGCTCACTGAGGACCCGAGGGAGGAGGATTTTCTCCCTCGAGGATATGAAAAATTGTACCCGGATTTGACTTGGGCAAAGGTTCACAGATACAAAGCAGATTAGGAAATAGGTCAAGCTCCAGTATAGAGATGAACTCGCAAAGACAATAGACCTTATGTTGACATAGAAATTCATTGGAAACATCGTAATGTTCAGAAGGCCCGAGCCCTAGTAGATACCGTAGCGTAGGCCACTTTGATATATGGAAATCCCAGAAAGTTTAAAGGACAGTATTTCACAATTACAGGCTTAGGTGGTAAAGAGACAGCAGCAGTGCAGACCAAGGTCCAAATGAAAATAGGGAGAATACCAAAAAGAGAATACACTGTATTGATTGTGCCCCTCTCTGAATATATTATTGGAATTGATATTTTGAAGGGAATGACTCTGTATTTGGAGGATGGGTACTATCAATTTGGATCAAAGAAGTACATTTCAATTGGCGCTGTAAGGGTAGGTCACTTGAAAATCCCCCCAGCGAAGGTACCTCAGGCTACTAAGGTAATTCATTTGAAAAAGGTAGAATTCCAGGAGGTCATGAAGAGATCAGTGCAACCATACAGGACTTGATAGAGGCATGAGTGGTGACTCCGGTCACTACTGCTTGGAATAACCCTGTGTGGCCTGTGCGCAAAAGTGACAATACTTGGCGCATGACAGTTGATTATCTTGAATTGAACAAGTATACACCTCCTTTGACTGCTGCTGTCCCAGACACTGTTACTTTAATTGAGAAAATACAGAAACACCCTGGGACTTGGTATGCGACTGTTGATATTGCCAATGCTTTCTTTTCGATACCAATTGTCCCTAAATGTCACGAGCAATTCAGTTTCTCATGGAATGGTAGACAAATGACATTTAAATATTTGCCACAAGGGTACTTGCGTAGTCCCACGATCTGTCGCTGGCTGGTGGCAGAGCATTTATATGAGGTTTCAGTTATTCCTGGAGTACAGCTTTGTCATTACATTGATGATGTGATGATACAGGGAGAGACACAAGAACAAGTGCAAACTCAGTTAGACAGGATTGTGGAGCATTTGCAGAGCAAGGGATGGGAGATAAATCCCGCCAAATTACAAGGACCCTCTCTTGAAGTGTGAGGTTTTTGGTTATTCGGTGGCATCAGGGACACAGAGAGGTGCTGCCCCAAGTGAAAAAAAAATCTGAGAATTTGCAGTGCCCCGAAACAGAAAGGAAGCCCAGTGGTTCATTGGTTTGTTTGGTTTTTGGAGACAGCAAATCCCTCAATTGAGTCAAATTTTGGCTCCTTTGTACAAAGTTACGCGAAAGAAAAATGCATTTGAATGGGGAGAGCAACAACAGATAGCATTTGAATTAGCAAAAGAGGCTATACAGCACGCTTTGGATTGGTGGCCAGTACGGGAGAGAGATGTATAACTGAATGTGACAGTACAAGGACCATATGCTAATTTGAGTTTGTGGCAGAAGCAGGGAAGAATGAAAGTACCTTTAGGGTATTGGACAAAGAAATTGCCAGACGCTGGAGAGAGGTACACCCCCTTTGAAAAACAGTTGCTTGCATGCTATTGGGCTCTGGTGGATACTGAGCAATTGACCCTAGGGCACGATGAAATTTTGGGACCTGAAATTCCAATAATGCAGTGGGTGATCAGTTCCCCCAAGACTCACAGAACTGGTCATGCGTAGGAAGCCAGCATAATCAAATGGAAGTGGTATATACAGGATAGGGCCCGAGCAGGTCCCAAAGGCACCACGGTGTTGCATGAGCAGGTGGCGCAGGTGCCAATGGAAGAGACAGATGTGTTGCATGATGTACCTGAAATACAGGAGTCTCCTGTAAAGTGGGGTAAGCCATTTAGTGAATTGTCTGTGGAGGACAAGAAGCATGTGTGGTTTACTGATGGTGCAGCCAGATATGTAGGGGCTAAGAGGCACTGGAAGGCGGTGTCATACAATCCTGTGACCCAGAAATTGTTGACCACTACTGGAGAAGGAAAGAGTAGTCAGTTCGCAGAACTATATGCTGTGTACCAAGCTTTGAAACAAGAATTGCCAGGAAAATGTCATATTTACACTGATTCGTGGTCTACTGCCAATGGGCTAGCAACTTGGCTTCCCACATGGCATGCTCATAATTGGATGATAAATGCAAAGTAAGTGTGGGGTAAGGAATTGTGGAGAGAGATCTGGACCATGTTGACACAAAGTACAGTTACCGTGTATCATATAGACGCTCATTGCTCCACCGACTCACTTGACCGCTGGTTTAATTCTCTCACAGATAAAAAAGCTCATATTTCAGTGGCTGAGGTGGCAATGTAGGATTCTGACCTGGTTGGGATTGCGAAGTGGGCACATCAGAAATGCGGATACTTTGGAGAACAGATTACTAGCAGGTGGGCAGAAAATAGAGGGATACACATTCCCCCATATTTGATTAAAACTGTGTTTTTGCAGTGCCCTGTTTGTCAGCATGCCCGACATAGATCAGTCCCACAGATAGTCAGAGGACCGCTAGGTAGAGGAAAATTACCAGCACAGATTTGGCAGATTGATTATATCGGGCCTCTGCCAACTAGTCGAGGATGTCAATATGTGTGCACGGCTGTGGATACATACTCTGGATATTTGATAGCGTTTCCATGTAAACGTGCTACTCAGGTGAATACATTGAAAACGTTAGACTTGCTGATGTTGTACTATGGAATTCCATTACAGATCCAAAGTGACAATGGGTCTCATTTCAAAGGCAGATTGGTGCAGGAATATTGTGTACAACGTAATATTGAGTGGATCTTTCATATCCCATATTACCCACAGGCTGCGGGTTTGATTGAGCGCATGAATGGATTGTTCAAAGACCAATTGAGAAAGTTGTCTGATGGCTCTTTAAAACATTGGAGAGATCATTTGAGTGAAGCATTACAAATACTGAATAATAGACCTTTAGCAAATGCAGAAACACCTTTAATGTGAATGTTAACTCCAGCTTTGCAGATTCAGCTTCATGTGGTCACCAATACCATTCTTTACTGGGAGATAGCTCCTGGAGCTTTGGCCCCGTACCGGGCGACACCGGAGGCTGCAGGTCTTGACCTGCATGCTTTGAAACTGTACAGACTGAAACCAAGAGATATTACACTCATTGAAACAAGAGGGGGAATTCAGATACCCCCGGAGCACTTTGGTTTAATTGCCCTTCGATCTGGATTGGCTTTAAAGGGCATCCAAGTGCTGGGAGGAGTCATTGATGCAGACTATCAAGGTGAAATCAAAGTCATCCTACTTAATAGTGTGGAAATGAGTCTTTTTAGGGGCCCACTGGTGCAGGGTTCACCCGTATCTGTCCACGGGTCCTTAAACCACCAAAGAAGAAATTGGCACTGAAGCTGAAATATCAAACAACATGTTTATTCATCACTCATGAGGAGGGACTTCATCAATACAGAACCCTCAGGAACTGTATGAGGTAGTACATACAAGTCACAGAACACAGGCCTTATATACAGCTTTTTCTGCACTGTATGCATTGAGACTCAAAGGGGAGGTACAGGCATATACAAGAATAGTTATTGACTAACATGGTCAGACAGGAATCACTTAGCCAGCAGAGTGGGAGGAGAAACCAAACTGCTTACATCAGTTAAAATAGCCTGGCAGTTACACTCTAAGACAGGTGCCTTCTAGCAGCTACAGTCCTTTCTGAGCATACATTGCTCTGGCTCAGTGCTGAAGGAGTTAACTATAGTTGATGACTCAAGCAGAATAGAAAATCAGGCCACAGTAAAGACGGAAGAAGCACTTGACTAGCACGTGGCTAACTAAAATGGCTGCCACAAGCAAAATGGCTTCAGCTTATGCTAACGGTAATTTCTGCGATTTCCACAATAGTGGTGATGCAAATTTAATGATACAATCTTGGGACAGAGCTGCTCAAATGGTGATAATGCCAGTGTACGGAGGGGTAGTTAAGAAAGGGACTGCCCCAGCCCTCCTCACTGTATGTGGGGAAGGAGGGTTTGGCTCAACTGATAAGAACCCAGGAGCCAAAGTGTGGGTAGAGTCTCCAAATAGTCCCCCTGAACCGACAGAAATCATTGCAACTGGAAGGGACAATGTCCTATTGATCATGAAGCCAGGGCAGGAAAAATGTGCCTGCTGATAAATGTTACTTGCGAGAATGAATAATACCTGTTTTATTGCTGTTCTTTTAGATCACAGTATGGCATGTCGGTGCTCTGCTTGCGCTCGCGCTGGTGTGGTCGTGTGTGTGTGGGGCTGGGGGGGACGAGGAGCCCCTTACCCCGAAGTGGCCAGCAGACCACGCAGACTGACAGTGCTGCTAATGCGACCTGATAACGTGTGGCCTTATCTTGCACAGACAGTCCTCAACAGATCGTACTTCTGCATATCCAACATGAAGAGCACCATGGATATCGTTTCCACGTGCATTGTAACTATACCTACCCCTGTTGCGGTGCTCTTGCAGACAATCAATGTTACAAATGCAGACGGGGCAGTGGAGGAACATGATGTAAGATCTCATTTATCACCATATGAGTGTTGCCGATTTTGTCCGGAAACTACGGACAATGACTAGAAGAATTTAACCTGAGTGATTACGTTTAACATATCCAACGGTGATGTTTGCTATAATATGTCCTGTGACCCTGTTACCATTGGTAAATGTGCTCAAATACGACTTGACAGTACTCAACCTACCATGGCATGGCAAGAAGAAACTTTGTGTAAACATCGAAATGACAACGTTTGTAAGAATGTGCAAAACCACAGTATCTGCTGCTAGTCATTTCAGGCATGTCAAACTGCCTGTAGGGTGGCTATTCTCATGTGGTAACATTACTTATACGTAAATTCCAGCGAATATCACAGGAGGACCTTGTGCCTTCACTAGATTAGGTCTGATGATGTTTCCATTAGATCCAGCATCACATGCTCGAAATACGAGAGAAGCTGTTCAGCTTAGTAAACATTGTGACTCTGAAGTTCATTTGTTGTCTAAATCTGAATATATTAGTTTAGCTACTTCATTAGTAGGAATTCCAGGCCTAGCCATTTATAACTCTAGAACTATTAGTAGATTGACATGTATAATGGTGAAAAATATTAATCATACTTCGATTGCTTTAGCAGATTTATTATTAGATGTACGGGGCAAGGAAAGCCATATTACAGAACAAAGCCGCTATTGATTATTTGCTCCTGAAGCATGATCATGGATGTTCAGACCTTGAGGGAATGTGTTGCTTTAATCTTTCGGATCATTCTAAGTCAATTCAGTCCCACATTGATGCTTTACACAAGTTAGCTAAAGATGTCAAGCAGAATGTAGAAAAGGGATGGTGGGATTGGTTGTTTGGGTGGTTGCCAGATTTTGGTAAACTTCGCTCTGTTCTAGGTGGGATATTATTAACGATATGTATCCTGGTATCTTTATGTTGTTGCATTCAGTGTATGCCTAACCTCTTGTCTATGCTTCGTCCCCAAGTAGTTGATTTTAGACCGATATGTTATAGGAGTCATTGGTCCAGGGATGAAATGTTATGAGTGAGGAAAATATATATTGACCATTAACTCCATTTTACATAACTGACTCCATTCTTTGCTATTTCTACATGCTTTGGAATGATTATTACATGCTTTTATGATTTCACAGTATTAATGCTTGTGCTTTCAGTCCAGTACATGAGTTACTGCTTCAGTTTTTGATTTATGAATGTGATGATAGTCGAAGGTCATGGGGTGGAATGTAGTGAAAGAGCCACTCTTGTGGTTTGGCACCCTATGATGGCCTTCGACTACCACCATTTTTAATTGATTTTAGTGTGTTATTTTACCCTAGCCTTAATGTAGGACGGTCCTGCATATGCCAGCTTCTTTTCTGTCTTGTAATCTTGCTGTCTTTTAGTGGAAGCTGTCACGGAGTAGAACAGTACTATTGGCTTTGACATGGTCTCATGTCATCTTGTTTTCTGACTTTGCCTTGCTTCTGCGTGCACAGCAGTGCTTGCAAATTGTTTGGGTTATGAGAATTATAAGTGCTTACTATTGGCTTTGATATGACCTCATGTCATCTTGTTTTCTGGCTTTGCCTTGCTGCTCGCATGTAGCTGCAAAGTGGGGAGGGCAGGTTTCTGCTCTTCACTTGTTTTTCGCTCCTTACTGACCAGAGTGAACTGGATATTATCTGTTGAATGAGCAACTCTGCCTCGAAGTCAAAATACGGGAGCTTGGCCAGCCTCCGTCTTGGCCTTGACGCAGACCGGTACAGCCAGCTCGGGTCTTTCTCATGAGAAGGGGGCGAGGTTTTCTAGAAGCTTTGCCTCACGTTGAGTAATGTTATTAAAGCTGGGAGCCTTCAGGGCCCAGGTGTAAGTTCACCACAGATTAGACGTATTGCTGTGGAGGTGACGGATCTTGAGTCCTGATTAAACTCCTTCCTGGGCTGTTGAAGGGCTTCCCCAGCTTGAGTTGGCAAGGATGATGCAAATTCAATCTGTGAGGTTTTCCTAACCATTTTGTATATATGTTCTACTCTTTGCTACTTGTATATACTGCATTTTATTTCAATTGTTCATTTAATTGTTCACTTGACATTTGGGAATCTGCATTTACTGATATATTTGGCCTACCATTCACCAATAAACTTGTGTGTGTTATTTTAAATGCACCTGAATTTGTTTTCTTGCTTCGCCTAAAGGGAGTGCTGCGTCCTTTCCTCGTCTTTATGGGGTGCTGCTCAAAGTGAGTGTTATTTAAAGGTGTAGTGGTATATTTGCCTCCAAAGTGGGAGTTCAGGGTTTGGGTGTGTCCTTTTAGTGAAAAGCACATTCATTGCAGTAATACACCCCAGCTTAAATGTGCTACCTTTGGCTACCGGAAGCCAGAGTAATCTTTTCATTAGTGGCGTAACATGGTGCCATTTAGGCTGATGGTAGATTAGTCTGGCCGCCTGGTTTTGCGCCAGTTGCAATCGTTTTATATGATATTCCGGAATGCCAACATAAAGTGAGTTGGTATAGTCAATGTGGGAGATGACTAAGGCCAGTACTACTTGGGTCAGGGCATCTGTAGTAAGTAATCTGCTAATCTTCCTGATCCTTCGAAGCTGAAAGAAACAGGCTGAAACCACTGTCCCAATCTGGGCTTTCATAGATGGATCATTGTCGATGGTGATGCCCAGACTGTTGATTGAGCACGCGGGGAGTGGAGGATATCCCAATTCGGGTGGCCATAAGTTTGAGTTCCAGGGTTTAGTTTGCCAGCTGATTAGGATCAGCTCCATTTTATCGGGGTTAAATTTCAGATGGTTACTATTCATCCACTCACTTATAAATCGTATGGTGGATTTAAAATTGGAAACAGAAGATGCCGACTGACCGATATCAAATATCAGATAGAGGTCATCGGCGTAGTTGAAGGTATCAACCTTCCTTTCTCCGAGGAAGGGAATAAGGGGCAGTAAGTACAGGTTTAAAAAAACGGTGAGAGAGAAGAGCCCTGCACCATCCCACAGGCTAGTTTGACTTTGGGGGAGGAGAGGTGGGCAAGGCGGAAGGTTGAGAACGGTCTTTCAGAAAGGATAAGAGCCACTTAAGGGCCAAGCCCTGGATCCCGGCGTTACTGACACAGTTTGCCAGAAGATCATGGTCAACCGTGTTAAATGCTGCAGATAGATCAAGGAGTACCAGGGCCTAGGTAATACCCTTGTCGCCCCCGCCTACGTTCGTCCAGAACCGTGAGGATGACGGTCTCTGTGGAATGAGCCGGTCTGAAGTCCGCCTGGTGGGGGTCAAGATAGTTAGGACTGTTCAATTAAGGAGCTGAATCAGCTTGCCACATGTGCTTCCAACACCTTAGCTAAGTAGGGGAGCAGGGAGATTCTTTAGAATGGGAACAATTTCCGCTTCTTTAAATACTATTGGAACAATGCCCTTCTTGAGGGAGTTATTCAGAAGCGCGAGAGGAGGACCCGGGCAAGTGAGAAAAGCTTCCCTTAATATGTGCGGTGGGCAACAGTCAGTAGGGGAGCCAGATCCCACCTTCCTTAGAAGGCTGAAAAAGGCTTCCCTGGTAATTAGAGGGACCTGTTCTAGCAATTGAGGATTCCGAAATGTGGATGGTTGGGCTATAGCAGGGGTATTGGCAGGTATGCTAGACCTAATGGTGGCAATTTTTTCGATAAAGTAGGTTGTTGAGGGAGTCACATAGTGCTTGAGTGTAGGGGGAACTTTGCTGTGACTCTATTTGGCTTGGATAGTTCAACCACAATAGGGAAGATTTCCTTTAATTTATTCGCAGAGCTTAATATCTTGTTAGAAAAATAGGTGGTATTGGTTTGTAAAATGGTGTTTTTATATTCTTTAAGCTGGATTAAAAATATATCTTTTTTGTCTCAGGAGTAAATTCGTCTCCAATTACGTTCTGCTTGACTTAGGGTGAGTTTCATACGTTTTATATTTCTTTCCTCAAGAAGGAGAATTTCATGATGCGCACTTTAGTGGAGAAGTGTGGCTCAATGGTTAGAGCGGCAGACCCTGATGCAGAGTTCTGGCCCGGGACCAGAGTTCAATCCCCCGCCTCGGCGGGTCTTGGATTCAATTTCCTCAGACCTGATAATTCTTGCCGCGGTGCCTATTCTAATCATGGGTCCCACGCTGCAACTCTGGGCAATAGCTTGCTTAATCTCCACAACGGCCCCAGCAGCGCTGGGATGCCTGGCTTCACCATGGGGATGCCCAGGAGTGGACATTTCACAGGGAAAGGCCAGGAAGGGTTCCACAGCGGTATGAGTAAAAGCGCCAGGATACCCCCGTTGGGGGTGGCAGTGCGCTATACAAGTACATACACATTTACATTTACTTTAGCTCAGGTCTTGGCTTCCCTAGACCAAGAAGACTGGATGGTAGCGTTGGAGCTACAGAATGTGTATTTTCACATCCCCATCCTGCTGCTGCCACAGGCGTTACCTGCGGTTCAAAGTAGGCCGCGAGCACTTTCAGATTACCGTGCTTCCCTTCGGCTTTACCAGTGCCCCTCAGGTGTTCACCAAGGTGATGGCCTTGGTCGCAGTTCATCTGCACAGGTTAAGGATGTCAGTCTTACTCTACCTTGACGACTGGCTGTTGAAGGCGTCCTTGCCCCAGGCTGTCATCTCCCACCTTCAGACTACGGCGGACCTACTGCATTCGCTGGGCTTCTCTATGAACGTGCTGAAGCCACACCTGACTCCTTCTCAGACGCTCCCTTTCATCTGAGCTGTTCTGGACACAGTGCAATTTCGGACCTATCCTCCCGAGCAGCGAGTCCAAGATATTCAGGTTATGATTCAGATGTTCAGCCTCTATACTGTATTTCGGTGAGACTGACTCTCAGGCTTTTGGGCCTCATGGCCCCCTGTATCCTGTTGGTAAAGCATGCCAGGTGGCGTATGCTGGCTCTGCAGTGTGACCTGAAGTTCCAGTGGGCACAGCATCGGGGAAATCTCACCAATGTAGTCCAGATCTCGGAAGGAACTGCAAGAGATCTCCAGTGGTGGTTGACGAACCACTAAGAGGTCAGCGGCAGACCCCTCTCCCTTCCCCAACCAGAGCTCACAGTCATGACAGATGCCTCACTTCTGGGATCGGGCGGCCATCTGGGTGAGGTGGAGATCAGGAGGACACTGGTCAACGGCAGGGTCAGGGCTCCACATCAATTTGTTGGAGCTTTGAGCAATTCGGTTGGCATTGAAGACATTTCTTCCCATCGTCACGGGGAAGTTAGTGCAGGTGTTCACGGACAACACCACAGACATGTGGTACTGCAACAAGCAGGGCGTGGTGGGGTCATGGCTGGAACAGCAGGGCATAACCCTGATGGTTCAACACCTAGCAGGTTCTCTGAACGCCAGGGCGGACAAACTCAGCCATCGATACCTAGTAGACCACGAATGGCATCTCCAGTCGGAGTTGGTGCAAGGTCTCTTTCAGCAGTGGGGAGAACCTTAGTTCATCTGTTAGCCTCCAAAGAGAATGTGCAGTATCAGCAATACTGCACTCTGGAGTTTCCAAGGTGGCTATCGCTCAGCGATGCCTTTCAGTGCTAGAGCTCAGGCATGCTGTACGCTGCAGTGGGACCTTAATTTGGTCCTCACTTATCTTATGTGTTCTCCCTTCAAACATTTACACAACTGTCCCCTCCGGCTGCTTACCATCAAGACAGCCTTTCTAGTAGCGATAACATCTGCCCGGAGGGTGAGTGAGTTGCAGGCGCTAACTTGTAAGCCTCCCTACATGATGTCTTTTCCAGACAAAGTGGTACTTTGCATCCGTGCTTCATTTTTGCCAAAGGTTATGACTCCATTCCATCTCGGTCAATCCATCACACTGCCCATCTTCTTTGCTCCCCCGCATCTCTCTAAGGAAGAGGAGCGTCTCCACTGCCTGGACCCAAAAAGAGCATTGTCATTTTACCTTGACCGCACTAAAGAGTTCCGGGTGGACAATCAACTCTTTGTGGGGTACGTGGGAGCTAAGAAGGGGCGGGCAGTGTAGAAAAGGACCATCTCTCTCTGTGTCATTCTCTGCATTAAGATCTGCTATGCCCTGCCCAGAAATCAGCCCCCTGAGAGATTACGGGACCATTCCACCAGGGAAAGACTGCGACTACGGCCTTGGCTCGGGGTGTCCCAGTCCTGGACATCTGTCAGGCAGCAACGTGTGCATTTTTGAACACGTTTGCCAAGCACTACTGCCTGGACAGTCAGGTCTTCAGGGACTGACATTTTGCACGTTCAGTCCTGCAGGACTTTCTAGTGTAATGTATTGATCCACAACCCACCGCCAGGATGGTATAGCTTGGGTATCTAATTCAAAGGTAAGGAATCTGCAGCCAGAAGTCTCTATCAGATGAACAAGTTACATACCTTCAGTAACGCATTATCTGGTAGAAACTCTAGCTACAGATTCCTTATAGCCCCACCCATGCCTCCCAGCTTTGCGGACTGATTTTGTTAGGGTTAGGGTACTCCCCTTTTTAGGGCCCTAGTTTTGCACACGACTACGTCCGTAACTTCGTGGCTCTGCACTTCTGGCGTGGAAAAAATGAAAAGTACTGACGTCCACGCGCCTGGGTGGCACCTATATAGGTAACCGCAATGGTATAACCAACGCTACGCTGCCAATGACGTCACTTGGAGCCAATGGAGCCACCCGATGGCGCACGCAAGGGGTTTTGCTCGAGCAAAAGTTTCCGGATCCAGCCTGATGCATGGGAAATTCAAATGTATGGAACCTGCATCTAGATAGAGTCTCTACCAGATAATGCATTACCAAAGGTAAGTAACTTGTTCATTATCATTTTATTTTGCGTCCTGCAGGCTGCCTGCCAGTCGAGCCGAGGGAGGAGCAGGGACAGCCACAGTGACGCTGCAGCAAGCACCAGGGAGGAAGGGGGAGGGGTGAGTACTGCTTAGTGCGCATGATGGTTTGGCCAACCCCAGAGGGCCGACCAAACACTCTTGGGCACTTACCCTTTCTCCACGTAGCTGTGTTGTACAGCTGGGTGGAGAAACCAATGCAGGCTCCCAGTCAATGTCTTAGCACCGAACTGAGGCGCTCAGACAAATCCCAGCGCTGCTCACATGCTGGGAATAACATTCCGGCCATGTGAACAGTGCTGGGATTGGGAGCTGGGATCCAGCACAGTGTGCAGCAATTCCTGGAAGGAGGGGAGGATCGGGAGGAAGGCAGTGGCATTCGGAGCAGGTAAGTGCTCTATTATTCATTTTTTTATTCTGTCTTTTTTGTGTTCCCCCTCCCCTCGCCCCACTACTTCACAGTACTAGCGGGCGCTACTGGTGGCACCACTTGGCAGGACAGACTCACAAGCAGATGAGCCCAAGGGTTGGAACAGGGTTTGGGTTGGGAGGGTGGTAGTGTAGGAGCATGAACTATGTGAGAGACAGTTTTAGACCTGCTGCCAAAAATATGATGTACAGGTGCTGGTGTACTGACATGACTGATAAGGGGAATTTGTCATCACCGACCCAAACTGCAGAGGCTGGTCAAGGTCAGATGTTTAAGCTTCTGTAGTCATATATTGGTAGCCCTCTCTTCAGGAAACTAGGGGCCACATGCATCAAGCTTTTTACCATTCGCAAACGGGCCGATTAGCAGAATTGGCCAGTTTGTGACCAGATAAAGCCCTTTTCTGATGCATGAACCCATTTCCATTTGCAAATTAGGTAAGCGCAATTTTTTGCGATTACCTAAATTGCTAATGCATTTAGGGAATCGCAAATTGGGATTCCCTATAGGCGATGCATCAAGCCTTCCTTAATTGCAAACTGTGCGTTTAGGAAACGCTAATTACCATCAACTTCAAGTTGATGGTAATTTGTAAAAAGTGCATTCTTCAGTGATATGTGGCGCACACACATGCTCTTAGGGCATGTGTGTGCACCACATGTGCACACTTACCAAATAGTGATTCTCACTTTGCAAATCGCCTTTAGGTAATGTTTATGAATCACAATTTATTTTGTGATTCTGACATGCATAAGGAATTGCGATTCATAAATAGCGATTCATTAAAAATCGTTATTTAGGGGGGGCGTGGCCTAGCAAGCCATGATGGCGGATGTGTGCTAGGCGAGCTCCGTCCAGCCTTGGCTAACATCCTGAAATTATCCTGCTTCTCCGGTCTGCTGCTGTGCTCCGACCGTGTCCCTCGTGGGGCGCGACCGGGGGCTGTGCTTTAAGCTCAGTATTGGAGCTCCGTATTGGACATGAATTGCTGATTCGAGAGTCGAGACAGAGGCGGTCTGGAGTGTGACATGTGGCCGGCGGAGCTTCATCGCCCGGCGTGGCGGCTAGAGGGACGGTTCGTGCTTTGCCTGAGGTCCCCAGTGGGTAGCGGAGCAGACGACGGAGAGCCTGTGGGATGCCTTCGCGGCGAGGGGATCTCAGAGCAGAAGGGAGCATCCGAGTTTAAACTTCTGCCCTCGGTGAGCGGTCGTCTCCTTCCTCCCCTTCTCCCCACGAGGTGAGGCCTGACTGTCGGCGGCCATATTGGGCCGCGAGTGGAGCCGGGCGGGAGTGCTGCCGTGTCGAGGGGCCGGTGGGCGCTTCTTTGACCCTGGGCCGGAGCGGTGTTTGTGGCCATTCCTGATCCTCAGCCCCCGGTGGGAGGCCCTCCACCTACTCTCCCCCTCACAGCGCAGTGCACTCGCATCGGCAACCTATCGGACCACGCAAGCTTATTGAAGGGATATTGGTGGTGGGCCTGGGCCGGAGCCGTGATTGGGGCCAGTTCTGAACTCCGGCGCCCGGCGGGAGGCCCTCTGCTCACCCTCTACCCTATTGCGCGGCATACTCACATTGGCGGCCTATCGGGCAGCATGAGTCCATCGCGTGGGTACTGGCTGTGGACGTTGGCCACTGTGGTGACGTTGGGCCGCTAAGTGCAGGCCCTCGAGGGGGCGAAACAGAGCCTGTGGGCCCCCCAGATTACCGGCTGGCAACGGCAGCAAGAGCGGCGCCTGAGGGTGCGAGGCGGTCCAGAGGGTCGACACCGCTGGCCCCGGTGGGGCATGGTACCGCCCAAGGGGTGGACACTACCGGCAGCGGCTGCTTCAGTTGTGCTGGGCTCCCTGGCCCCTTCCCTCCCCCATTGCTGACGGTCCCGTGTTCAGCTTGCAGGTCGGGCCGCTTGGGCCGAGTCTTCATATTCCTGCTGCCTCCATTCGGCTCAAATAATCCTTGGACTCTGGTGTTGAGGTGGGTCGCTGGCATAGGGGAGCGTGCTTACTCCCTCCCTTCCTTGCATTGGGGGGCCCGCTGTCTCCTTGCGGACCTACACGGTGTGTTGGTGTGAGGCTATCCTGGGAGCCGGGGGCTCGTCGGCCGCCATGACGAGAGACATAGCAGGAGGTGGCTCGGCCAAACAGAGCACGCTTGACACATTTACAGGCCCTGGGGCCTCTGCAGTGGCACCAGGGGGGGCTCATGGAGACATGCCGAACAATGCTGCTCTCAAGGCTGCCATCACGCAATCTAGAGATGCCCTGGACGCTAAAATTGGAGCAGTCGGCTCCGACGTCATGCTGCTGCAGCAAGACCTGCGCAACGCGGTGGCACGTATCACGGAGGCTGAGACGAGAATATCTGGAGTGGAAGATGTGGTCGTTTACCCTGCAGAAGCGAGTGGCTTCGCTGGAGACTACCCAATATGAACTGGTGTCAGGAGTGGAGGATGCCGAGGGAATGGCCCGGTGCAACAATCTCCGCTTTGTTGGTTTCCCGGAGGGTTGTGAGGGGGGAAACATGGAACGGTTCCTTACCCAGTGGCTGGAGAGCTGGCTCCCCCAGGAGTCCTTGTCCCAATGTCTTGTGGTAGAAAACGCCCATAGGGTTCTGATGCAGAAGCCTCCGCCTGGAGCCCGCCCAAGGCCGGTCATCTAAAAACTGCTGAACTATCATGATTGCGACGTTATCCTGAAACAGGCTAGGGCCAAGGAACCATTGCTATTTGATAATGCCCACACCCTGATATTTCCAGACTATACCAAGCTGGACCAGCAACAGAGACAATCATTCTTGGCGGCCAAAGCTCGTCTTTGGGATCTCAAGCTTCCTTATGCTTTGCTGTATCCGGCCGGGCTGCAGGTGGTGTATCAGTCCCGCACCCACTTCTTTGACTCGCCGGAGGAGGTCTTCCAATGGACAGATGAGATGGTGCGACTTCGTTCTCACACGCCGCCCCAGAGGTAGTTGGACTCTTTGTCCAGGGAGGCTGCTCGGAAGCAGCCCAAATTGAAGTCAAAAGGGAATAGACGCTCCAGGTCCAGACGTCGATCTCAGTCGTGCGGTGCTTCTTCCCGGGCTGGGTCGGCCCCTCAGCAACACACATCGGCTGCCTAACTGATGGAAGTGGCCGCAGCCCCATGGGTCTTTGACGCCTTCGTTGTGACCGGAGAAGCACATATGAAGGCCAGTATCTCTGTTGGACCTTATCTGACAGGGAGAGTGCCAGCTGACAATGAGCTGTATGTTGAGGATCCATTGGCGGGTGAGGGGTGGGGCCTTCTGTTGGAGTCTGCAGGCCACACCCGCCGCGACAGGTACTTCATTGTTCTTGAGGTATAGGGTGGGAGAGTGTTGGGTTGTTGTGGTTTTTGGCCTCTGATCGCACTGGTCCACAGTAGTTTAGAGCCACCATGCAAATACCATGCACTTTTCCATGCACCAATGATTTGCATCAGGGCCTCACATAGCAGCTCCTTCAGGTAGCCAACGGGATCCCTCCGGGACTCTTCGAATAGTAAGCTGGAACGTCAGGGGGGTGCTGGACAAAATCAAACGTGGGGCTATACTCAAGCAGGCCAAACGGATCCATACCAACATTCTCATGCTACAAGAAACGCACCTCATGGGGACTAAGGCACTATGCTTTCAACGCTTTGGCTACATCCAGGTATTCCACTCGGGGTTCGTGAGGGAGTCTGGGGGGGTTGCAATCCTGATTCATCGCTGGGTACCCTACACACATGTCAAGACATGGGCAGATACTCAGGGCAGATATCTGTTCCTCCAGGGTACTGTGGGTGAAGAGACTATGGTACTGGGGTGTGTCTATGCCCCCCACCACTCTCCTGGGGTCTGGTAGAGAGACTTATGACCCTGTGGGCAGACATACCAGATACTGTCTGTAGTTGGGGGGGATTGGAATGACGTGATGGATGTGACCAGAGACCGCTGGAGGCCCGGGGGATCTACGGATGTCCGCCAACCCACCAAACTGCACTCTCTGGTGATGGGGCTTGATTGATTGGACCCTTGGCGCCGACTACACGGGACAGCACAAGGATACACATTTCTCTCTGCGGTTCTAGATTCCTATTCCCACCTTGATTATTTATTTGTCCCCTGGGCGGCGGAAGGCAGGGTGGTGGAGGCGGATATCCTTCCACAAGGACAATCTGACCACTCGCTGGTGGCCCTCACGTTACAGGTGGGCCGGGCGCGACAGCCTTTTCGGTGGCGCCTTTCGGCCTGGAACCTACAGAAAGATGACTATAGGGAGCTCATGGAGGGTGCTATTGAACAATACCTGACACTTAACATAGGTTCGGTGGATGGGGCTGAACCTCTATGGGAAGCAATGAAGCCCACAATTGGGGGTGTGGACATCTCCTTCTGTGCAGCAGCCCGCAGAACGCAAAGGGAGTCCCTGGTACAATCTGAGGCTGAGTATTGATCTCGAGAGCCGCAGTAGAGATGGGTGGGACAGTCAGGTCCATCAACAATTGCTGCTGGCACAACAGAGCTATGCCAACCTCCTGCTGGACGAGGCCCGCCAGGCTTGGTGAGCGACCCGTAGCAAGACTTACCAGTGGGGAGATAAGTCTAGTAAGCTGTTCCACAGGCTGTGTCAGGGGATACTGTACCCCCAAGCCCTCCCTGGTATTGTGGGCCCAGATGGGATGTCCCTTTCGGATTCCTCTACAATCGCTGAAAGTTTTGCTACGTGCTATGCAGAGTTATATGCCCCCAGAGAGTGTTTGCATGAGGATGTGATAGGCCGTTTCCTGGATGACCTCCCGCCTAAGGCTTTATCTGACGAGGCGAGTGCGGAGCTGGTTCTTCCACTCACAGAGGAGGAGCTGGGTGCCGCCTTAGGGAACCTGCCTACTGGTAAGGCCCCAGGGCGAAATCGCTTTCCATGTGTGTTTTTTAAACAATATTTTCTGCAGCTAGGGCCCCATTACCGTAGGGTGGTGGAGGAGGCCAGGGAGCGGGGCTGTTTGCCTCGGGATTGGAGACATGCGGAGGTGGTGGTGTTCACAAACTTGGTAGACCTCCTGACCAGCACGCGTCATATCACCCTATCGCTCTACTGAATGTGGAGGCCAAGATTCTGGCTAAGGCTTTAGCCAAACGCCTTCGGTCTCATATCACTTCCCTAGTACATCCCGACCCGACCAGTTTTATGCCCCAGTGGGCGACACGTCATAATATTCGTCGAGCGCATGTTGCTCTTGTGGCTGTCCAAGTGTTGGGAGAACCAGCAGCATTGTTACTGGCAGATATGGATAGAGCATTTGACTCCCTCAGTTGGGTAAATTTATTAGCGCTCTTACGTAGGATGAATATTGGGCCTCGCTTCCTGTCCTACCTGACATTGCTCTACACCGACCTCACTGCGTCAGTGCGCGTAGCTGGCTCTATCACCTCCACGTTTTCCATTGGACGGGGCACCAGACAGGGTTGCCCCTTGTCTCCATACTTGTTCGCGTTAGCTATGGAACCCTTGGCCGCCTGGGTGCGGATCGATGCACAAGTGACGGGCTTTGAATGGGCGCACGAACTGTCGGATCGTACTGCTTTGTACGCCGTCGATGTGCTATTCTTTCTCACCAATTTAGACAGGACGGGGCCGAGGCTGCTTCGCATTATGCAGATTTTCGGGGAGTCCTCTGGCCTATATATGAACCCTCGAAAGTCCACTCTCTGGGTCCTCGGGGATGCGGCGGGTCTCACCTCCTGGGCGTCCTCCGTTCAGGTAGTCTCTGGGTGGATTAAATATTTGGGAGTGTTTCTATCAGACTCGCCTATCTGGCTCCAATATGGGACCGTGTACGGGAGGATCTTAAGACTTGGTCCCATATGACATTGTCTATATATGGCAGATCAGCCATCTTCAAGATGGTCTCGCTCCCCCGCTTACTCTACCATCTGCAAAATCACCCCTATCCGATCCCTCCCAGATGGTTTCGACAGGTCAACGCGGCCCTGGGACAGTTTCTGTGGGCCGGTGGAGTGGCGAGAGTTGCCCTACGGACTTGTTTTCAAACTGCATACTGTGGGGGACTGGCGACCTCTGATATTTTATCGTACTACATGGCCTAGCACCTGCTTGTCTTAAATGAATGGTGGTATGGGGATAGGGCCGACCCTGCATATGCTGTTGAATGGAGGTGCATGGGGGATCTCTCTTTACACACTATACTATACTCTGCACCAATGCGCAACTCCTTGCCATCTGTCACAAAGGTTGTATTCCATATTTGGCGGCAGGCTCTATGGAGGATGGGCTGGTGGAATAGGTTAACGCTGGAGCCTCCCCTCCGGCACAATGGGCGACTGCCGCAATTGGCTACTCTACCTGGGTTTCGTGGCTGGGATAGTATTGGTATTTCTACTCTGGTTGACGTAATGCGGGGGCCGGTCCTGAAGTCCTTTCAAGATCTACAGAAAGATTTCCATATGCCGAAAACCCAATTCTATAGATACCTTTAATTCCGGCACGCTATTTCCCCTAGTTTGGAGGGCCTAGAGTCATTAGCCGAGTTTAGCTCGATTGAGACAAAGGTGTTCATGGGAGATCTCCAAGACCACGAGATCTCAAAAATGTACCAATCTCTGCTTACTCATAGCTCCCCCACGCCGCAGAAACTCAGAGAAGCCTGGGAGGGGGATGTGGGCCCACTGGAGGAGAAGGACTGGACGGAGGCCCTGGCCTCCCCGCGGGGGGCTGCCATAGCCATAAGTCTACGCCTTATCCAGTTCAAGTACCTTCATTAGGTGTACTTCACCAGGGTTAGGTTGTGGAGGGCAGGTTTGGTGGCTTCCCCTGCGTGTCTCAGATGCGAGCGGTAGGAGGGTACCCTGATGCATACAGTCTGGCATTGCTCTGCTTTGGCACGTTTCAGGAGGGGAGTTATGGCATGCCTCTCGGAGGTGTTGGGTTGGAACCCTCCCTGCTCGCCGAAGCTGGTACTCCTACACCTTATGGACGGGGTTAGGGGCAACATATACAAATGCCATCTTATGCTGCTGGCGTTCACTCTGGTTAAAAGAGATATTGCCAGGGCTTGGAAGGCACCGGTAGCGCCCTCAGTGTCCGCATGGAAGAACGGTCTGGACTTCTGTATGATGGGTCTGGAGATTTCCATCTTCACGGCCAGAGGGTGCCCGCTTAAACATTTTAAAATATGGACGCTATGGGCGGACTATCGAGACTTGGAGCTGGAGCCCGTCTCTACGGCAGGACCCCTCGACCCTGCTTAACTCTCTATTTTGTTGCTGCAGGACATAGTCTCATGTGCAGTGACGGACCATACTTTTCATAGAAGGTGCTTTTTCTGTTAATGTGCTGCCCTGGGGTGGACGTTAGTGCGGTGGGGTTATGGTTACTTTGTTGTTTTTTTTCATTTGTATTGCTCTCCATTTTTCCTTGTTTTGCTCATGTAAACAGTCAAAGTCATGATGGTATACATTTCTTATGCAGAAGTTTCTGGCGTACAGAGCTCTGCTCTATATTTGCTACTTGACAAATAAAATCTGTTTTTTACAAAAAAGAAATCAATATTTAGGAATTGCGAGTCCTCACGTTGATGCATGTGGCCCTAACACTTTATATTGTGAAG
The DNA here is from genome assembly GCF_964204655.1 of Triturus cristatus. Taxonomy (NCBI): domain Eukaryota; kingdom Metazoa; phylum Chordata; class Amphibia; order Caudata; family Salamandridae; genus Triturus; species Triturus cristatus. The sequence continues at coordinate 69,182,014 of NC_140586.1, forward strand.
AGATAGGGAATATGGTTACGTTCCACATAACAACCGTCACAATTGGACATATTAAAGACAGACTAATGAAACATATAGCCTGAGTGTGTTTATGCATCCAAAAATAGGTTCTGTGCAGTTAAAAATTGTCCAACTGATATTGGGTTTTGTGTATGATTTGTTTGTATGAGGCTATTTTCAACATTTCCATGGTTCAGGATGAAACTGGATCTCCTGGGTCCGGGAATGTATACCTTGATCAACCGCCATGATGGTAGCAAGCCAATCAATGTCTGTGTTGATTTGAATGCTCCACATCAGGTGTGTCATGTAACAGATCCATATTCACGGATGGCTGGATTTTGTCACCATTGTATTCAGACATCTTGCCTGACACCCAGTACCAGAAAGGATCCAGGGTTGTGGTCACAAAGACGATGTACACACATCCAGCAAATATATAATTGTGGTACCATCCTGCCTGTCTGAGTTCAAGTGGAGTCCAAACCAACTGTGCATGACTTTAACACAGTTTAACTTTGGTCTTGCCTCTCTCAGAATTCTATTGAGGCGGAGCAAAAGCCCCACCCATTCATAGTCAGAGCAAGTACAATTAAGACCAGATTACCAGTACAACCAAGTGTCTTATGTCTATGAGTCTGGAGAATAATTGTGATGATCAAGTGCAGTCTAGAAATAACTTCATAGTTAAGCACCAATTTTTCCAAGTACACAGGAATTGAGAATAGTTGTGGAGTATATGAAGGTGAGCCTGTCTGGCTCTTCAAGCAGTAAACAAGTTGCATGTAATGCCATCATTTCGTATCATCTAAACCAAATTCTCTGAGAAGTGAGGCAAATGTTTTCAACTGAGCAAGTTATCAATCGCATCCATCCCCAGCTAGAGTAATGCCTCACCGCAAATGAAGAGTCCTGCATTTCCCAAGAGCAGAAAGAGCATTGTAGTGCAGGAATCTGAAAATGTTACGTTTTTAGACCATTATTTAGACCCTTGTCCTTTATTTTATTCTGTATTTGATAGTCACTCACCCTCAGATGTCATGCTAGCATGGAGTCTGCCTGTAATAAGAAATGGGTGTTTGCCTGCCCCTTCAATTTGTTTGATGCTGCTGTTGGTGTGTAGAGTGGGTAGTGGGACATGGAGTGTTCACATACTGAAAAATAGTTGTATCTTAGTACAATAACCATTTTCACACTTTGAACCTTTCCCCACATTGATAGCTGAAGTTGGAACTATTGAATATTAGCAGACGCAAGTAGTCTTGTATCATCATTGCTTGTCCTCTTTTGATTAGAATGCTCTGATAATTAAGTGCCTTTATAATCCAACAAAACCTGTACAGTCCTATGGCAATGATAGTCGTGTTTCTGAACAGCTGTATGACACATTTGTGCCACTTACTCTTGTAACCTGAGAAAGTCATCAAGAAGGATGACCAAGTGTGGGATAGATGTTCTGGAGTTTGAAATGGTATTCAAGATGTCGGCATACAGTATTACCTACTGTTTGTAACGTGGAAACCACTCCTCTGTTTAAAGACTGATGGATAGCTGCAGACAAGGGTTCTAACACTTCCAGGGACAGGAGCAGTGATATAGGGACCTCTTGCGGTGTGCGTCTAGTATTAGGAACATTTCCATATGAAACTTAGCAGTCAATAAAGGCTTTAGGAGAGAAATATATACACTTGACTTTGGAAATGAAATATTGACCCCTGCCTGCCTTTTCAAGAGTTTTTGAAAAATAAGACCAGCCAGGCCAGTCAAAAGACTACTTGGTGTCCAGAGAGGTCTGTCAACTCCCTGGGGGTCATGTTTAGTCTATCTTAGTGTGTGTGTGTGTGGGTGTGTGAACATTCGTCAATGGTTCCTTGATGATCTGCCTGACATAAATACTACCTGAGAGGGGTGTAGCAGTCAAGGGAAGACCTTCATTAATCTATCGGCTAACAGATTGGGAAGGACATTTGTATTAGCACTGTTAAACTTCAGCTTCCTAGGCATCCTTGTATACCTTGTGCAGGACAGGGGATAAGGGAGAAACAACAAGTTTATAGAATTCACACAGGAGGCAATCTTCCCCTAAGGATTTGGTGCCTGGATTCTGTATGACTTCTGGATACTTCACTGATGTAACTATCAACCTGCAGCATGGCCATTTCTTTGTCAGTAAGCATGGTCATCTGAATTGGATTTATGAAGCTTTACTCAACTAACAAACAGCGCTCTTCAAATCATACAAGTCATGAAAGAAATATGTGAAATTGGCTCTGTAGACATGGGATGAGTTTGAATTATAATGCATTCATCAAAAAGTGCACAGGTCGCTGTTGAAGCCTGCTTTGGGTTAACTAGGCAGTCCCCTCCGCTGTTTTTGAAGGATTTGCTAAATGACTTCTGATATTTCCTTGACCAAAATATCTTCCAGAAACTTTGCTTATCGTCATGCATTTTTCCATAAGTTGTAGGGATTGTCCATGTGAGCCTCTCTATTTTAGCTGGATGGGCTGTGGACGACCTGCTCCCCCCCCCCCAGCTTATACCCTTGCTTTGAGTAAGGGTATATTCTGCTTTTGATGTAAACAGGGTGGTTAGGTTAGTTAGAGTTACTTTTCCAGAGGGGTAGGCCAGTGTCCATGGATCAAGTAAACCACTATCATTAAATAATGTCCTGTCAATAGGTTTGTCTATGACTGGTCCAGAGGCCAAGTATGGGCTCCAGAGTTAAGTTTCAGGTACCATCCATAATAATGTGTGCCCAGCCAAACTATTAGAACAGTCTCAATATCTTGAAGGAAGGCTGTCTTGGAGGTATTTGGGAATTAAATGGAACCTTTAATGAGTTTATTTTTGACATTATCAGTTTAAGCAAAAACAAATCTGCCTTCAGGATCCACTTAAGGCTTCTGAAGCCTATATTGTAAAGACATTCTAAGTCGAATGGTGACCTCACATTTCTTAAGGCTAAGGGTTGTACTAAGTTAGTTGTTCCCTGTAGAGTGACATGACTTAACAGGATTCTTGTCTAGGCAGTGTTCTTGGGAGTTGAGGCCAGGGGCTTACATCTTATCTTTGTAAATAGGGACAGTCTTAAGACCTGCTGCCTCACCTCGTAGGTTTTGTCACAAGTAATTATGTGTATAGTAGTGCTTCTGCTTAGTTCTCATTCTCACGCACAATTCTGTGTCACCAATTAAAGGTCTGCAGTTTTGCACTAAATTTACCATCATGATAGACAATACGTTGTATAGTCTATGCTCCTTTGAATTTGTCAGGCACCGTCTTTTAAGCAAAAAGAAAATATCTTGATGTCACCTTAAGCGCAGAATAATGGCCTTTAATTCTCCTTCAGGGCTTGTTTTAGTGATCTGTTAACCCAGTGGTCTTTGGTTAACAGGACGTGTTTTTGTGTATGGCTTTACCCGTAAACATGAAAATAGACAATTCCTCCTTGTGTGTTAAAATGGAGACTAGCTTGTCTATTATATTTAATGTATTTTAAAGTATTTAGAAAGTGTTCTCTGTGTGAAGCAGTCAAAAGAAGAAGGGAGTTACATTGAATAGCAACTTGGTAGCTGAAATGTCATCTGCCCAGGCTCATAGAATAATGCTAGGCGTGACAAATGTGAGGCTATTACAAAATTTCAGTAGGCTAATAAGTTTAGGCTAGTAATTTGGTATTTCTTAAATATCAAAGAAAGAGATGAAACATTATTACCATAGATGATGAGATGAGGATACCATCATCAAAATTAAGAGAAATTATTTTGGAGACTGGAAGCCATTTTAGTTGTTTCCGATATTCTAAGACTTGATCACATTTTCTTTGATTAAATGCAATGCGCATGAAGATGTTCTGGATTTTTTGAAGTTTAAAAAGACTTATTTTTTTGGGAGACCTAAATAAACTAAAGGTCGTGTTTAGAGTTTAGTGGGTACGGTACTGCATCACAAATGTGTCTGATATCCCATCCACTGTGTTATAAGTGCCAAGGGCTTTAATGCACTTGTAATACGCCTGATGGGGCATCCAGCACATTAGTGACGGAGTATCCCATTCTCAAATCTCTAAATAAGGACCAGGGCTTCCATTATCCAAAGCTTGATTGGACAAAAGGATTTGTGAATGTAACTATGAGTGAATAGTAAAAAAGAAAATATCCTGTTACTCTCATATGAAAATGGCATGCTGTGGGCATCTAGCAAAAAGGTGAGAATCAAGTGTGATACCCTAAGTTTGTAACCCCTTTTATTGGTTCTGATGCAGTGCCCATGACGTGGGTCCCAGAGTTGGATTCCACATGCTTTCTTTATAAAAGATGGTAAGGGTTTCTGATTTGGTAACCTTAAATTTAAGAAAATGATCAGTCATCCATGGAAAGGTTGTCTCCAAGGCACTTAAAAGAATGGGAAATTCGGGCTGAGAAGAGTTTATTAGGTTAAAGCTTAACTGAGTATCATCAGCATATAAATACACTGTCACATGAAACTGGTGGAGTATTTCAGCCAGTAAATATATATGGATATTGAGTAAAAGAATGAAAGTTATTGCATCTTGGAGAACACAGTTGGTAGGGACTGAAAAATTCCCATCTTTTCTGAGAAGAATCCTGAGGAGATGTTGATCCAGTCTAGTACTTAACTCCAGTATTACAATCTGCTACACCTAGGAGTAAGAGCTTATGATCTCCTACACTGCATGTATAGTAGGATCTGAGAGCAACCACGACTGCGTAAGGAGTGGTCTATTCCATCACAAGAAGAATTAACTCTTTGCTGTTGTTGCTTTGGCTTATCAGCCACACCAGATCAACGCTGTCCTGTAAATGGGCTCCAAAGGATGGATGTGGCTCTACAGATACCGATTCTGTGCCTTTGGGCTTGCCAGGGGCTGACATTTTCTGCAGCTGCTGTAGAAACGTGTAACTCCCTTCTGACTGATGCACATTGTGGGTGCTAGAGAATACCTTTGTGCTGATTCCCAGGTGCTTCTCCCACACTACTGCTTCTTGGGCACTACGACGGTTTGCCCCAGGTTGCTTTTATTTTATTAGTGACTAAACAAGAAGGAAATCAACCTTTTAATCCTAAAATACCCTGCATGTGGAATCTACATTCCCAGCTGCTTTCCATTGACTACCCTCTGCAATTACAGGACTTCGAAAGTTGTTTCTTGGTATTTTCTAAAGCTAGGATCGTTTCTTCAAGTTTAGGGAGACAAACCCATGAGCTGCCATTGTAGTGTATTGTGTACGGGTGAAGGGGTAAGGTTCTTGTACTGCTTGTGCTCTCTGGCTGAGGGCAACTCTTAAGTATATGGGAGCCACTAAAGGGCTTCAGATGTACTGGAGCAGGGTGTGTATTGCCTCACTGGCTCCTACTTTACTTTCCTAATGGGCACATATCCTTGCATGCTCATTATCTTTACACATGCCCTTGTGTCCTCCCTCAATGTGTATATTTTTTTCTATTGTGGCTTATTGCACTAATTTCCTTGTACATTGTGCAAAGCCTTTGTCCTTGCTCACAGCACACTTGCCATTGTAGGCACCCATGTTGGGCAAATTGCCTTGTCAAATTAAAATGTTTGGCACTTTAGCCTATCTGGCTTGTTATCTAAGAGACACAATTGTATCTTAACCTTCGAATGAAGGGTGAATAAAAAAGCTATGGTGCTTTTAGGAAGGTTGGTTCCCGTTAGCTGTGGCAGTTCCTTCTCTTTAAAACAAAGGGATATGGATTTTGTTATTTAATCAGTCCATCACATAGTGCTACGGTTAAAAGCTCAAGCTGGGAAATTCTGAGTTTCATTTTTATCGCTATCTTGCATCCACCTAAGTGCACTTTATGGCTAGACTTTTCTTCTTGATAATAGCTGTAAAGATGGGCCCTAGTAGGAATTTAAAGACAGCCTAACGGAAAGATATCCCTCCCCTTACGACTACAAATGCTCTCATGGCTGTTCAGATAAATATCGCAGCAACAGCCAACACAACCCTCCCACCTGTCAAAGAATTGGACTTCAGAGGGTCACAAACTCGCCATAGAAATGCAGAACTGAAGATGACCTTTGAGGTATGCTCATGGACGTCAATTCTCCAAAATCCCAGGGGTAGTAGATGTGACAGGACTTGCCCATCGTAGTAAGTGAAATCAAATGACATTTTATTCTGATTACACCATGAGAAGGGACATCAATGCTGATAAAGAAGTTCAAAACTTCCTTTATATTCTCCTTACCTGCTTCCCTTTCATCCAGTTGTTTCTTTCTCATCCACCTGCCTGTCTCAATTTGTTCCATTTCTTTGCCTGCTCTCTCCTCTCTTGCAGCTGTCTGTCATCCACATCTCACCTGTCAATACTCCCTACCTCTCTCATCTATTTGCATCCAAGCTGCTATCTCTTTATGAGACCTTACTCTCACCTGTCTCCATATCTCTAAGGTATTGCAGCAGTTTCTTTGTTCCCCTTCACCTATCTCATACTATGTCTCTTAACAAAGTCTTCCCCACCTGTCTCTCCCCTTCCACCCCTCCTCTGAAATGTCTTTTTTACCTGTCTCTCTCACTTGACTCCTTATCACTTCCCCCACCCTTCCTACCCCTCTCACTCCCTCACCCATCTCTTTCCCCTTCTTGCCTCTCTCTCTATATCATCTACCTTGCACCAGTCCCTTTACCCAGCTCTCTCCGATCTGCCTTTTACCCCTCTATCACCTCTCTAGATTATTTCCCCTTCTCTCAGCGGTCTCTTTAGGCCACATGCATCGCAAAAAATGGCCGATTGCGATCCCAAAATAGCCATAAGCAATGCATGAAGCAAATTCACAGAATCTTCCGCAAAATTGCAAACATTTACGATTACCTACATACCGATTCTCAAATAGCGAAGCTGTAATAGGTAATCTCTAATGGGTAATCGCAAAGCCTGTGCATGAAAAATTTGCAAATTGCGAATTAGCTGCAATTCGCAAATTGCATATTCTAAATACCACCAAATGAAATCAGGTGGTGACCATTTCTAAGTTAACAAATCAGGTGGTAACCATTGTCAAACTATATAAGCAGGCCCAGAAGGCCTCAGAAAGTTTCACAATGCAACGCTCTACATCATGGCGAGGAGGATGAGACTATGAGCAGCAGCACAGAGAAGAAGGAGGATACAGAAGCGCATTTTCAGAGTGCGCATTACATTGTTGGGGCAGACAGAGGAAGAGATATATGACAAATATAGGTTGAGTGCAGACATGATCTATGATCGCATAGCTGAATTAGATCCACAACTACAGCGTCAGACTCGCAGGACACATGCCGTCCCCACTCATGTGCAGGGCCTATGTATGCTCTCTGCACATCCTAGCGTCAGGTAGCTTCCAGGAAGTAATAGCTGCAGCTGGAGGTGTCTCGCAAAGTGCCCTTCACACTTTTTCAACTCATTCCTTGACGCCATGTTGCAGAGGATACACCACAACATAAGGTTTCCCACAACAGGAATATACCAAATAGAAACCAAATATGACTTCTATCAGGTAGCCCATTTTCCCCACGTAATTGGTTGCATTGATGAGACGCATGTAGCCATTAGTCCGCCTACAGTGAATGAGTACATTTACAGGAACAGAAAATCATACCGTTCATTGAACATACAAGTCATCTGCAATTCCAAAAACATCATCACAGACATAGTGGTTAGTTACCCTGGCAGTACACATGACTCCTACATCTTCAGACACAGTGGAATACACACACGTCTCCTTGCGGATGAATTTGGCGAAGAATACCTGCTTGTCAACATATGTAATAGTGTCTTGCAGACTCTTTGGCCATGGTGACACATACCAGTGAGTAATGTTTTTGCTTTACACCCTGTAGGTGTTAGCGCATACGCTGTGTGCTCCTTCAGACTTACGCCATACCTAATCCAAGTACCCCAAATGAGCAGCGATATGATGAGGTGCATATTTCCACCCACAACGTGATTGAGAGTACATTTGGATTACTGAAATCTAGGTTCCGCTGCCTCCACAAAACTGGTGGTGCATTGCAGTACAGGCCAGATACCTCCTGCAAAATTGTGGCCACTTGTGCCATGTTGCACAATATTGCTACTACAAGAGGCCTACCCCTGGAACTCTCTGACAGCGAGCCTGAGGAAGACAATTAGCCAGGACAACCACCACAAGCGCCATGCGGTCTGAGCGCAACAGAGGGGAGACAGAGACGTGCAGAAATCACACAACATTTTTTTTATGGTGGGTAATGATGAGACAACACACTACATGCTCACCTGTTTAGTAAAACAAGATGTGGTAGTGTTAATGCACACATATCAAGGGGGTCAAACAAGCATTGTGTTTTTATAAAAATTTAACATGACATTGCCATGGTGCTTTGATGGCAGTCCAGACAATTTGCATGCTACTGGTTACCTCACCAGATTTAACTTCGTCCCACTGTTGCTTCTTGCGGCCATGCACTCCCGGGGCCTTTCTGTGGGCTTTGCCACATCCCTTGTGGAGCCTTTGGAGCCAGGGGTGCTCTGAGTACTGCACCTCCTGCTTGTGGTTACTGGTGCCAGGAGACTACTGAGGCTGGAGCCCTCCTCACTCCCCCCCCCCCCCTCCAGTGCATAGTTGCCACCAACTGCAGCAGTCTGGAGTTGCTCCACCACATTGGTGACCTGTATAAGGCCCCTGGCCACATCCTTACAGCAATGGGTCATCTCCGCTTGCAACCCCACAGACACAGCTGAGCTGTGGTTGTGCTCAGCCGATTGATAGCCCTGGTGTTCCCATCTAGACGCACCATCAAATTATGATGCCTTTTATGTTGTGATGCATGGTCATCCTGCATCACCCTGCACCATGCATGGCTTTTGTGACATTTGTGAAATTGTCATTTGTGGCCCTCTGTCCTTCCACAACTGTAGTGGTGAGCTCCTTCATGCAGTCCCTGATTTCTCCAATGTTTGTGGCCAATGTACCCAGTTAGGCCTGCATTAAGCACATTTTCTTACATTGTTGGCCCTGGACCTTCAACATCTGTCCCTCCAGGCCACCCCAGACAGCAAACCCATCATCTCCTGCAGCTGCCATGTGTTCCCTTGCCCTGCGTCTACGTTCTGCGCTGCATCGGTACCTCTGCTCCTGTTGTGGGGGTATGGCAAGCCTGTGATGTTGGACGGTCAAGTTGGCTCCCCTCTTTACTTTCAGAATCTGTCAGTGGTGGCACTGTGGTCCTGCGTCTAGTAGATGCGGGTATTGGTGTTGCTGGTGCAACTTGTGTCTCCTCTTCTGACTGTGCCTCAGTATTGTGGGTGTCATGGATTTCACGACCGCCCGACTCCTGCGCAGCTTCATCTGTGATCTTAAGCAGTGCAAGTTCAGTTTTTTTGGTGGACATGTATGTCACATTGAGCATGGCATTGTTTAATAAAGTAATTTAGTTACACACAATGTCTAGTTTATTCACTAGCTTGTTGTACTATGATGCACTAATTATGTTTTGATCCCTCCTTGCCTTTCATATTGTATGTGCTGTCTGCTAATCCCATAATGCATTTGTGTGTGGCAAGTAAAATGTGGACTGGAGTCAGATTTGCTACACTAATCTGCATAGAGGGGAGATTTTTAAGATTTAACAATGAATGACAATTTGCATGGATCTTACCTTGTGAAGTCCTGGCTTGTTCCGAGATGTCAATCTGTGTTACGCCAACTACTGTTCTGGCTGCAGTGTTGACTCCACCATGACCTCCAGGGGTATGTTGGCTGGTTCTGTTGATGGTCCCCCTCCTTTCTTTTTGGCATCTGCAAGCCTTGCGGCCACCCTTTCCTTCGCACGGCTCCGTAGGTCATACCAGTGCTTGCGCAGGTCTGATATGGAGCGCTGTGTGACCCCCACAGCATTGATCCTGGATTGGATCCCAAGCCATATCTTCCTTTTCACCGACCTGGAGTGACAGCTTGCCAAACAGTTTGTCGTGGCTCTGGACGACTTCCTAAATTAGGACTTTAAGTTCTTTGTTGCTGAATTTCAGCTTCCTCTTGCGCCCTTCTGCTTTCTTGTCACCTGTTTCAGAAGCCATGCTGGTGTTCTTGCACAGGTTCTGCTCTCCAAAATGCTTCATTCTGCTCTGCTCCAGCAGTCTGCCTCCTTCTCTGTCTCTCTCAGTACACAGGTGTGAGCAATTCCAGCATCACTTCCTGGTTGTGATGTCATCATGCTGCATCGATATTTGCAAATCGCTATTTGCGATTCGGTAATAGCAGATTCGCGTATTGCGATTCGGTAATGCACAATCGCAAAAAGCGATAGCGAATTTTACCGATTGACAAAAAATATGTGATTTTTTTAATGCATATGGCTTTGCGATTACCAAATAGTGATTTCTTAAAAATCGCTATTTAGAAATCGCAAGTTGGGAGTTTGATGCATGTGCCCCTTTAAGAATTATTTCTCACCTGTACATTACCTCGCTTCTAATTCGTTTCTATTCTTTCTCCTTCACCTATATCACCTCTTTCTCCCATAGCACTCTCACACCAGTCTTTCTTTATCACCTTTCATACACCTGTCTTCAACTCTCCGTCTCTTTAAACTGCCTCCTAGGGCGGCTCCTCCATTGGGGCAGAGGGGCGTTACCCCACTGCTTTCTCATAGTGCGAGAAGCAGAAACATAAAATGGTAAAGCTACCATTTTATGTTTCTACTTCTCGCACTGCGAGAAAGCAGAAGTGCCTTGTTGTGGGTGGGCGGGTCTGCTCGAGAGCAGGGGGGGGGAGTGCCTAGCCCATTGTTGTGTGCCCTGACTGTTTGGTCGGCCCCCTGGGACTGACCAAATCAGTCATGCGCCGTCTCCTTTTTCTCTATGTAGGCTGCATGCAGCCTCCATAGAGAAAATGGCCTCCCCAAAGTGAAACCTCAGCCAAGCAATTGGAGTTTGGTGCTGCCTGTACTGAGACACAGAATGCATCTCACCCACCTGCAACCCACTGTTCCGTTCTAGGCACCCACTTCCAACTCACCTACTTTATTATAACATGGCTGTCATACCCACCTGCAACCTGTGTATTCCATCCTTTCACATGAAACCAACCTATTGAATATACTCAGCTAAAACACACATCCATATATACCCATTTTATCCCACCGGCAGCCTAATACATCGAAAACAAACCCTTTCTTTTCACTTACAATGATGTGTTGTAGGTGGCTATTCTGGCCACCTACAACACATCTATGTATTCATCCACTCACAGAAAACCCATTTGCAAGGGATTGAGCTTCTCATTATCCACACAATGCGAGTAAATGTTTTGTGTGTGAATCACCCCAGTGCCACTAACCCATCTCCAGCCTACCTTTCCCATGCACACATCACTAACTCACCTATCCCATTTGCCCACTCCATCCTGACTGTCTTACTCACCCACCTACAGCTCACACGTCGCATTCATCTTATTCTTCCAACAGCTTGTCAGTTCTTACTCACTCCCACCTTAATCTGGTCTATCCAGCTGTACATATGCTATCCATTCATCTCCATAGCCTGCCCGCTGCCACACATGCCGTTAGCCCACTCACAATCCACAAACCCAACACTTTCACTCACAGTCCATCTATTCCATCTATCCAACCAAGAAATAGCACACCACTTGGCTTTCTCAAATGTTCATCACTGCTGGTTTAGGAGCTTTTTTCTTTACATATTTTCAATATTTAAGCTTCCTTTGAGGATCAGTTTCATGTTCAATTTTTCATGTGAATGGAATATGCATTAGATTTACTTCTGTAACACTGTATGTTCTTTAGTCAAGGGCTCCCCAGAGAAAATGTGCCCCATCATCAACAATATATTTTCTCTGCTTTCACATGCAGCCATCACTTTTCTCTTATGTCACTCAAAAACCTTTAGTCTAAAGCAAAAACAGTCATTTGGAAAGTCATCGTAATGGTGGTGTTCATGCAATTTCCAACCCCACAAGTGGTGAATGCCATTTATTATGAGCTCTCCACACATCAGTTGAGCCAAAGCATGCTCAGGGAATTTGGTGTGATTATATGGGTTGTAGTGAGGGTTGTATTCCTGATTTTGTTGGCAGTGTTTAATATGCTGTATACATTGATATTGATGGTGTTCACTTGTTTCAAATGCAGCAATCAAATGGCTATATAGCATCTGTACATTACAAATTCAAAGCTTTATTCGACAGCATTGTCATAAAAGCATATTTACATCCTAACAATAAATATAAATACTATATTAAAACAATATACAATCTTAAAAATACATTAAACCATGATGCTGGCGAATAGTTCCGATGAATTGATAACATCGATTAAAAACAAATTTATGCTAAAAATAGAACAATGTCCTTGGTGTCAGATGTTCTTTATCCTTCTTCTAACATTTTTAGGGTGCGTGAACGTATAACCCAGGCCCACCCCAAGAATTTTGCTACAGCAATGACCAAATATTGAGTGCAATCAGATTCGAGTATTCTCAAGGCATCCTTGTATCTACGTATTCCCAAATTTAAACATACTGGTTTTATCCATCTACGACGTGGAGTGACATATAATGGACAAACAAATAGTAAATGACCAGCATCTTCAATCAAATCTCGACAGTGAGGACAACAATTATCATCGTTGGGTAGCCAATTCTGTGTAAATGTTTTAACAGGGAGGGTCCCAATTCGAAACTGAAAATACAGTTTTCTATCAAAAGGCCTCTCTATATAATCCCAAAAAGCCTCACAAGATGGAATACTTTTGATGTCGAGATATCGTCCTGTTAGATTGGTGTTCTGGCCAGTAATAATAACAGATGTTGTAATCATATCCCAATACATTTTTTTGAGTGCAGACTTGGGAGGAAATTTTAGCCCATTTAAATCATCCCATAGATGCCCCAAATCTAGTTTTATTAATAAGTCTCTGATTTCTTTAAGCCATGATATAGAATGAAATTGGTCGGCCCTAATGATATCTTTTAGGGCTGTAGCATAATGGGCCAATTCCGGCGTGACCATGATACGTCTCCAATATAGGAGTGGGCGCAATCGTGCCAAATCCTCAAATCTTTTCCTGCCCAGATCATAGGCTAATGGAATCATTGGGGTACTTCGGGGAACTCCCGTTAGGCAACGTAGGAACTTGTTTTCAGCAAGACTTAGTTGTTTCAGGTTGCCAAAACCCCATAATTCTGAACCATATAATACGGCACTAATAGCCTTCATGTTATAAATCTCTAAGGCTGGAGTGATAGGTTTAGTCAGGGATGTTTTATATTTTGAGACAATTGCCCCCGTTAGCTGATGGAATTTTAGGGCAGCCATATCAATATGGTTTGTCCACTTCATGTTACTCTGGAGGGATATCCCTAAATATGTAAATGCCTCTACTTGTTCTAACGGAGTGTCGTTGAATTTGATAACACCTCTAAAATTTTTCCTCTTATTTAGGCACATGAACTTTGTTTTGGAGGTGTTTATTTCAAGGCCACGTTCTCGACAAAACTCACCGAATGCATTTAGCGCCTTCTGCAGGCCACTAGGTGTCCGTGAAACTATCAGTGTGTCATCCGCGAACATGAGAACAGGTACGCGGGTTCCAGCCAATACGGGGGCGTCTGTGGGCGAACGACTCAGGTGTTTTACAATACCATTAATAAACAGGGAGAACAACGTGGGCGCCAGGACACATCCCTGCCGAACACCACGCTCTACAGGGAATGTGTCAGTAACCTCCCCCTGCGTTCCCCACCTAATTCGTGCATAATTGTTTTCATGTAAGCGGACGAGTAGTGTTAGTAATTCTGGAGCAATCCCTGCTTCGTCGAGAACCCTCCATAATTTGGAGCGAGGCACCAAATCAAATGCGGATTTTAAATCTATAAAAACCGCATAAAGGGTCCCATTGGTTAGCTTTACATTCCTCCAATAGAGTGCTAAAAAATAAAATACCTGGTCAACCGAACTAGTGCATGGTCTAAACCCAGCCTGAAAGGGAGAAAGAATGTTATTTTCTTCAATCCAGGTATGTAATCTATTTTGCACTAATCGACCTATCAGTTTCTGGGCAGAATCTATGAGACTGATAGGTCTATAGTTACTGGGTAATGATTTGTCCCCTTTCTTAAAAACTGGGATTATTTCAGCCCCTTTCCATGAGGGGGGTACAGGCGCCCCCATAGCGATAGAATTTGCTAGATATTGGAAATACTGACACCAGGACAATCTATCAGTTAAAAATACATCCGCAGGTATTCCGTCCATCCCGGGGGCACGGCCCCTGGTTATACAATCTAATGCTAAGTTTATGTCTTTAATCGTGAACACCTGCGTTTGAAAATAAATGACCGGGGGGGGTAAGTGCTCTCCTTCTTGCAAGGCTGAAGCATATTGTGGTTTGAAAAAATCAATCCATTGGTTTATTGCCACATTATTTTGGGGAGATGGTGCAACCCCGCCTCTGTCCCATTTTACTATCGCCCAAAACTTCTTTTGATCCTTCGACATGCAAGCTGCTTTCAGATCCTGCCAATGATCCTCGTCCCATTCCTTCTTAGCCTTTAGCTGTGTATGTTTATACAGTTTTCTAGCAGATCTCACACTATCCATGTTTTTTGATCTAAGGGCCAAACTTAAACTCTGGCGAGCTGCTCTACAAGATTTGTTGAACCATCCCGCCATAGGTTGTTTGTCCTTATTGGATTTTCCACCCACTAGGGGTTTTTTAAAAAATTTTTGGAGGTTTCGAAAGAAAGTGGTATGGACCTCATCCATTGATGATAAAAATGTGTTTCCAGATGTTAGTGTAAACAATTTATCCATTTCGTCAGTTACCACTTTTTTAAGATCTGCTAATTCTTCGGGCTTCTCTATAAATCTCTCCCATTTAACATGCCTCATGTTGTTTGATACAACAACATCCAGGCTAGTTTTCCCATCTTCATTTCCTAGTTCTGTGGGCTCATTAAAAGTTTGTAGTTCCAGGTGAAGGGCGTTGTGATCACTGTCATCTCGTTTAATTATGATCATATCGTTCAGTTTAGGCCAAATCCTTATATCCACTAGGAAATAATCAATACGACTAGTGGATCTTCCATTGTCGAACGTATTTGCCCCCTGGTAGTCTGACCGGGTGCGTCCATTAGCAGCCCTAAGCCCTCTCTCTAGGCAAAGTGCTTTCAATTGAATGGCCATGGCGGTCCACCTCTTGACCGGGGGTAGTTCCAGCTGGGGAACCCCCCACTTACTATCTTCTTCTTCTGCTAGGAACTGATCCTCCGAGCCAAGAGGTTCGAACATCGTATTAAAATCCCCACCTACTAAGATAGGCTTCTCCGATGGTAATACAGAGAGATGTTGGTCTAAGACAGATATTACGTCTGATGAGGAGCCTCCAACCGTCCCTCTAGCATAAACATTTGCTATAACCAATCCCTGGTCATTAGGCCAGGTGATATTTAGTGACAGAATGTCACTAGATTGAGAACTAAGTTGGTCAATTTTACAGCAAAGGGATTGGCGGATCCAAATTATCAAGCCTCCTGAGGGACGACCTTTAGCTTTTTTAGTGGCAGGTACGTAGAAATTAAGGAAACCCAAGCGATAAACCGGGTCCATTGACCATGACTCTTGAAATAAAATTATATCGAACTGGTCAACAAAAATGCACCACTCAGGACAGTGCATTTTGTTGCCAATTCCTGCAAGGTTCCAAGATAAAACGGACAAATGAGGCTTAGGTTTAATGGGACTAGTGAGCTCATTTAACGTTAATGAGTATTGGATATCATCTTCAATCCTATTCGTATAATCAGTCCTGCTATTTGGATTACTTAATGATTCATTTATTAGTGCCTGTACTCCAATATCTCCAGTTCCTAGTTGGGTGGGTAATGCAGATCTACAGAGTTCCCGTACAGCCAACTTGGTAGAGCTGGGGTTGCCTTTTACAATACTGTCATTACAACTGGCTGTTCCTATGGGGATAAATGAGGTATCGTGCAAAGTAGATGTTACAGCCTCAAATCTAGCATTCTCATCAAGTCAATCGCAGTCATTCAGATTTGACAGGACCTCAAATCTGTTTTCTACGTTGATATTCCATATCCTATTAAGGTCACCCCTATCCCCTATACTAGGTAATAGGGTTCGCCCTTTCCTCACCATCGCTTGATTTACCACCCCTTTCTTTCTGCAATAGAAATAGTGCAGCGTTAATGGAATGATAGTGCCATGTCTCCGTTGTGGGGGAAGTATGTTATGCAGGATATTAGGAAGGACAGCCAAGTTGGAAAAATTAATGACCACACAATCCCCGGCATATTTTTTAGGATCATGGCCTAACCATGAGACCCTTCTTGCCATGATGATTTCGCCAGCTAATTGCCTCTCTCCCCAAGGAGTCATTCTCATATTTTTTGTTAGCCAATGTAATGATTTACTAATGAGGGAAGATGTAGTTTCTATTTTGTCAGGAGGTAAATTAGGTACATTGGCAAGAACCAATGTAGTAGGAAGTGCCTCGACGATACATTGGAACTGGTCATTCGCTGGACGTTGGGCAAGTCGGTCAATAGGAAGGCCTGGTTTAGATGTTTTCTGGGTATTCCCCTCAGTTGTAGATTGCAAGAGTTGTGGGTTCACAATCTCATTTTGTGTTGCCCTTCGCTCCCCTCTATCAGGTGGTACTATCAGACTACTGTGGCTCAGTGCCGGATACTCAGTTCTAGGTACCTCTTCCACAGGTCTACTTATCAGGGAGTTTAATCTGACTACCTCTGTCATTAATTCATCAATTCTGGCTACCAGAGGAGTAATAACACTCTCAATTTTAATATCAATCATGTTTGCTATTTTCTTGGACAATTCATTCTCAGAATATTTAGCAAAATGAGATTCTGGTGCCTCAGCCTTCTTCACAATTTTGGGTGCAGAGGTAGCCTTTTTTTTCCCTGGGCGGGAGCCATTACTTTTAACCTGATTTTTCCTACAGGTTCTAACTTGCCTGACTCTGGGAGGAGGGATAGAAGAATCGATATCAGCTAATTCGACGGCCATGTGTAAATCTACATCAGAAATGGGTTGTGAGGTAACAGTTGGATAAGTGCTTAGTTCAATAATGTCACTCTCTAACTCATCAATTTCAGTTGGGGTGCTAGTATTAGCCATTAAGGGGGAAGCCAAAAGTGAATCAGACAAAGGTGCAGGCACAGGAGATTTTTCAGAGGCATTTTGAGAACAATTTAACCCCAGTGACGCTCTTCTGTCGTTATTAATTTTGCTAACGATCTGCACCATATAATTGTCCATGGTGTTCGCACTTGTAGTTTTTTTCGATTTCGGCATATTCACCACACAGCTTTACCCGATCTACTTCAAGTTCACTGCTGCTTGATATCAGCTGTGTTAGAGCAAATAACAGCAGTACCCAATGTAACAAAGTTCGATAATCACTCACTCAGACACGATCAAGGTAGTGTGGGTCCGTCCCGTCCTCTGTCGTCCTCGGACGGCCTCAGACGGCCCGCCCTTTGCCCGGGCTTAGCCCGGCGCCGACCCGCGCGCGATCCCGCGTCGCGGGGGCTCCCGCTGCCTTTATGCGCCTACAAGCGCGCTTCTTCGTGACGTGTGCGGGCTCGTCCCGCAAGGGTTGCTGGGTATTGTGGTTTACCTTGCTCACCGCGGCCGCGTAGGTGGTGTGAGCGGCGGCGGCAAGGAAGCACTAGGGTACTCCAGGGCGGCGTCCTCCGGTGATGCAAAACAGCGCGATTCTAAGCGTGGGTCCAATGCAGGCTGCCTCGGTGCTCTCAATCTCCCGCAGGATGCGCTCATGCTCCGCAACCACTACATTACATAAGATAGTAAATAGCTGCAGTTTCTCTGTACTGATCCCTTAAGATTATCTCTGTTACCCTTGTCTACCTTCGCTTTAATTATTTGATGTATTGGTCGGTCCTCATGATTATAAATTTGCTTGAAAATGCACCATTTGTCCACTCTTTTTTCAACATTTTCTCGGGGAGACAACCCCCCCTCCCCATCCGAACCCTCCATAGGTTGTTCGGGATCGCTCGCTCACCGCAGTGCAGTACGATAAATATTTTACGGCTCACCACTTTCAAATGTCACCAGCCGCCATTGCCTCCTACTCACCTATCTCTTTGATTCCTCTTTTCACCCTGTGCCTTCTCTGCAGTGATTTGCTGGCCTGTCTGTTTTTAGCTCTTTTCTCACACCTGTCTCTACTCTTTATCCCTATAGCGCCTTTCCCATTTATATGCCCGTCACATCTTTGTCTTTCCCAGGGTCTACCAGCTGTCTCTTTTTCACCACTTTGTCTTAAACTTTTCTCTTGTCTCTCTTCCTCTTGCCCCTGTCTATCCCCATATCTCTTTCTCTCTATTGTATTTCTTCTCATCTGTCTTGCCCTCTATCAGCTGTCTCTTTTTCACCTGTCTGTCTTAAACTTCTCTCTTGTCTGTCTCTCACACCTGTCGTCCTCTATCTCTCAACATAAATCTCTTTATCTTTCCATCTCTCTCAGTTGTTTCTTTATTTTTCTTTCTCTCACACACACACCTTTGCTTCTGAATCTCACCTATCTGTTGTCTTCTTCCTCCCTTCCGATCCCTCTGCGGGTCCCTTGTTCCTTTCTTAACACTTCTTTTCTTTCTCGCTACTCTCTCCTGTATTTCCCCTCTTCCCTGACATGTCCAGAGACAGCAAGAGACATGGTAGTGCCTTTTTACTGGGCTTCTCAGTCAGCAACAATAAATTATGTTGCAAAGTTTTGCTATTTTCAGTTTACCACTGTGCGAGGTTCTTGCTGGAGACGTAGGCTGCAAAAGCAGCTCAGCCCAAGTGCCACAGGCCACAAACGGTAATATTTTGTTTCAGTGCAGCATAGTTTCATTGCGGATTGTTTTTTATTGCAAGCAACATGTTGGTGTTGGCTGTGAGTTAAAAGAAACACTCTAAGGAAAGCCCAATATAGCATTAGTAAGACTAGTTTAACGATCTACTAGGAAAGGGGTCGCAAGAGGCAAGACCCTGGCGACCCCTAAATTACCCAGGGGTATGCTATGTCTCTTTCCTTCATGGAATTATCAGTCTCTGCCTCTTTTATTGCAGTCGGCTACTGTAGAAAATGGTGAAATGTACTCCCAACAATATGGCAACTGAAAACTCACTTTGTGGGAAACCCATAGACTACGAAGGAAGCTTAAAAGCAAATTTTCTGTAATTTTCGCCCTAAACCTATGACATTTTCTTTATGCCAGACTTAACTCTAAAAAATGTGCCGCCTGTGCCCCTATATCCCACTGGGAATTGTCAATAGGAGACTGCAGAATCATCACTGCCCCTACACGTCAGTGAAATTTCTCTTCTCCCCTCAACCACACACCAAGCTCATGTGCGGCAAAGGAGGAGTACTGATCTGGCTCATACATGTGAATGTTACTCATGCCAGATCCATCGCCTTATGCACTGCTTTGGACTCTCACTTATACCTGTGTTGCTGTCTTCCTACATGTGATGGCACCTCATTAATTCCTCATCAGTGGTCACTCTCCCACTCCTGTTAGTACCCCGACTCATTTTTGCTGTCTCCACAAATGACAGGTAGGCTATGGTATTTCAACCAGACCCACCATGGAGGACAATTTCACAGTCATAATTCTCTTTTAGCTTGTGAGGGCTTCAGGGTAGTTGTGACTCTTCCATTACTCACCATGCTATATCATTTGATTGGGAAGACTGGCAGACTCAAGGCAGCTGATGGAGACTCCTGCAGCCTCTAACGGAAAGAATTAAATGTAACACAAGTGTGCGCCCGGGGCAAAATGTTGTCTGATAAAAACAGTGAAGATGCCAAAGAAGAGCGTCCTGGCAACTCCTTCCAGTGTTCACTTATTTTATGAAGTTGCTAAGGTGCAAGGACTTTTTGTTGTCACATGAAATTTGTTTTCACAGCCACAGCCTACCTGGGAACTGCTAGGTAGGATTCCTGGCCAATTATCTTCAGAGGTGTGGACTTCTGTTCCTTTGTTCAATCTTTGTTCAGAAAGAAAGGTGAAAAAATTGAGCCTGTTCCTCGCTGGAGTCAGATTGGCCGTGCATTGGGCACTCTAAGGTCCTAGCTCTGTTTTTGTTATTACAACCATATATTCCCCTTCGCTGCTCTTCCTTGAAGTTGTTTTGTTTCCATATATCTTTATACCCCACAGTTTTGTTTATCATTGGAGTTTTGCTTTGGGGTGGGTGGTGTCCCCGGCGAGCATATCGAAACCAGTCAGAGCCCTTTCTTCAGGATTGCTCATCACTAGCCTCATACAGTTGTATAGAGTTTCATTCACTTTATACATAACTGGCCTCATAGCATTTAAAGGCGCCCCACTCATTCCCTAACATCAATTAAGTTTATGTAATTACAATCACTGTTCTCATATGATTTAATAGGGTAGATTTCATTCTGCCAGTGGCATAGCCAGACCTTGTGCCGCCCATGGTGGCTCCTGCGTTTTGCCGTCCTGCGACGGCCGCAGGTAAGAGCGGGGTGGGGGTGCTGGAGATCTGTGAGTTTGGGGGGTGCGGCCCACTGCCCCCCAAAACTCATGCGGCCCCCCTTTTTCTACGCCACTGCATTCTGCTCTTTGCTTGATTCATGAACTTTGATGAAATCTCACACATTCCACTACTATGATCATTTTGTCTTCTCTACAATATAAACATCAAGTACAAAAAGAAAAATAAACTTTATTACAAAAGTTATATAAAAATACTAATCTTACAAAATCGATAAATGAGACAGAAAACATCACAGCAGCTGGTACGGGGATCTCTTTCATGAAATTCTCTCTGCTTTTCATAAACACTAGATAGCCCCCACTCCCTTCACATATGACAACCCTGAAACACATTATTTTCACAAAAACTGATAGGTACAAAAAGTATGCCATTAAGAGGCAACATTTTCTACATTGTTTTGTGTTTTAAAAACATTTCCAAAAGGGCAAACTAAAAATATAGTGTATTTGGCTGAAAACACTAATAATTTCAACTGTCTGTTACAACCTTGAGTAAAGGAAAAGCTAATATAACATATTGCTATTATGATGCCACACCTTTAAGGAATTGTAAGGCAACCTGCCTTCTCATCATGCAGTGAAGGAGTTTTTTTGGCTACCTTCAAAGGATCCATGAACAGTGCAACCTTTTAAAGGCTTTTTTTTGGCTTTAAATGTTACATTTTTAGGGTTTGTTTTGCTTCACTCCATGTTATGAGGCATCCTCTTTATTTTCCTTAAGTATGTGCCTTTTGTTCTTGTTTATTTCCAGAAGTGTTCCTCCTCACTCTAGAGCCAGCACTCTGATAACAAGATTTGTCAGTCATCTGCTTTCCAGATTTCCATCCTGTCATGATATGTGGGATTTGCTTAGAGATATTCACCACAACAAGAAATCCCTGGGTCTACAATGAGCAGAACATACAAGGCCTAGTAATGGCGGAGTGTCCATTTTAAAGGACTGTTTCCTTCACCCACCCAAAGGTGGCATGCTTCATCATAGGGTAACCTCCTCTCACCTACAAGCTAGTAATGTGTGGGCTGGTTGTAGCAACACATTTTCTGAAAAGTAGTTTTAATTCCGACAATAACTTAATACAGAAGGGTGTCTAAGCTTCAAGCCCTGTGTTTGGAGGAACCTTATGTGGATTTCCACTTTAAGAAGTTCTCCTTAGGACTCATTTGTCTTCCCAACCCAAAGTGATATCAGATTTGCTTATCAACCTGATAGTCTCACTCCAGGACTTCTTCCAGGAGCATTTTGTATCCAGCAGAAATATCTCTTAGTTGCATACATGTGAAGGGGGTGGTCAAATGCTACTTGGACAAAATAAAAGTTCATAGAAAAATTAAACAAGTGTATATTATGGAGTGTTCTATACTAGGAGGCCTTAATCTCAGCAGAATATAGTTTGATGAATAGTGTCCTGCTTGATTATGTATTATCAAAAGGCTAATAGAACATTTCCAGGTAAGCCACAGCACATTCTACACAAAATGTGCCAGTTTCAGATATCCACATCGTGTCAACCTGGATGTCAGTGCACACTTTCACCAAACATTA
This sequence comes from Triturus cristatus, assembly GCF_964204655.1. Lineage (NCBI taxonomy): Eukaryota > Metazoa > Chordata > Amphibia > Caudata > Salamandridae > Triturus > Triturus cristatus. Next base: position 69,204,161 of record NC_140586.1, read on the forward strand.
CTGTGTTGACTTTTATTTTAGAAAAATATACCTAATAATTATTCTAAAAGCACTATCTTCCAGGGATTCTGCACATGCACAGAGATATTTTACTATTTATGGATTCAGAGAGAATACCCATGATCAAGAACTAGGGTTACAGCTAAGTAACATTTCCATCTGCAACACATATTCACCAAATATTCTGTACATCGGCGATTCAGGGTATAGAAAAGCAGTAATATTAATATATTGTTCTTCAGAGTGGCAAAAGGGCCTGCTATCATTGATATTCCATTTAGCTAAATCTTTCTGTTTCATCCATCCATCCAGTTGTCTGTTCACAAAACATTCACCCAGTGTACCTGCAATGGCAATGGCTGTCAACTCAGTCCATGGCTTTTCCAAAAGCCAGCATAATATTTTCTAAGAACCCTTGGGTGCAGTAATACAAACAAAACACATGGCAGTGCTTAGCTGTGTCAGTTCTGTACTTTATACAGGTACTTTACTTGTTTAGGATCTATATAATTCCTAACATTTCCGAGTAGAGTCTTGGTACTGGTGAATTTGTCTTTTATGGGGTTGCATCATGAGGGAGCCCCTAACCACCACTGAGGTTTGGTGAACACATACTCAATAATATAGTAAAGCATTACAATGCTTCTCCATGTCTCCTCTTCTTGATCATATTAGGTATTGTCGCATTTAAGCATCTTAGAATAATCTTTTGCATTCCATAATCCCTTCATGGTTATCAAACCCTCTTTTCTTTCCCAACCTCAGGTCATCTTATGGCAATTTCTAAGCAGAGGGGGTATGGGTAGAGTAATAATCAGCTTTGTAATTTGCGGTCATTCGTATGTCAATAGTGTGCATCTTCACTCTAGCTGAAGTTCTCCAGAAGCAGTCAGAACTGTGTTTTCTCATCTGTTCTCTGTGCAACTAGTAGCTGTTTTATTAACTTAGTTGTCTTTTAGTCTTTGTAGTCAAAGCTTCATTGCCTTGAGCTTCACATTTCTTACCTCTTTTCTGTGTAAGCCGTTGGAACTCTTACACCGAGCTACAGTGCTGCCGTCTTCTATAGGCATAAAGAGCTCAGCTTCTTGTTCTGGCCTCCGGATGCAATAGGAGCTATTTTACATTAAATACAATTCTCACCTCTCTTTACAGAGAAGGCACTGTTAACTGATCTGCAGACTTTTGTTCTCCCCGCTCTGTTATGTAGGAGTTCCATAAGCTGCAGATCTGACCTCACGGTTATAGGCAACACTAACATCTCTCCGCTATAGGCATTTCCTCTTAATTTCGTTGTCCCCTCATTAGAGTAGCCTGGAATGAGAGTTTGAAGGGATCATAAGGGATACATTTATGGTTGAGGTTACCCAGTTACTACCTACAAGGCTAAGTGTAAACACCCTGCTTGTTGAAGTCATTCTCCACTCCCTTGGTTCTGATGAGAGGGGACTGGGTCCAGTCTAGGACTGGTTTGAGTAGTCACCTTCTAGTACCTTTTGGTGTTTCAGGCCGAAGCATGCCTGGAAGTCTTGTCTACAGTCTGTATGTCATGTGCTGATGAAGACAGTTGGGAATACAGTTGGATGGTGAGAGCCACTGTTATTGCCTGGCTCACCTGCCTCCCGTGCCTTTTTATAACATTCTCTCCTAGCAGACGACTTTGGAGGTGCAAAGTTTTAACTTTCCAGGTTGTTCTCACTCATTTGAAATCCTCAGCTTTGTGAGTATAGGACCTGATTGTGAAGAAATGTGCCCAGACTCACACCATTCTCATACAGGTTGCTGTAGAGGCCCGGACTACAATTCATGCTGCTGTAGTCCGTTGAGACCCCGGAATCGGAGACCAGAAGGTAGGGGTATTTGAGATCAGTTTGGCCTGCCCGTGGCTGAGAAGACAAAGCCAACTTGGTGGGGTCAAAAATAGCGTACTCAAAGCTGGATGTAGATGTTTGTTCTTCATAGCTGGCTCCTGGCATGCCGCTACTGCAGGAGCCAGTCCTGCCAGAGTCCCGTTCTCCCTTCTCCCCTGGCTCCTTGTTGCTGTTTGAGGATTCTGTGCAGATGGTGCATACAGACTCCTGTCGCCCCAGCAAGGTCTGAGAGATGGGGCCACCGAGACTTGTGACATGGTTGTCTGTTGCCAATCTGCATGGCATGAGGTTGTCGCCCAGAATCACGTAGCTATCAATTGAGAGCGGTGGCAGCTGTGCAGGCATGGGGAGTTTGCCATCTTGCTCTTCCAAAAAACGTTGCATTTGGGGGACGAAAATGGCCATGTCTTCTGAACCCTGATCATGGCCCAGCGGTAGAGACAATCCAGGTAGTGCAGACGTGAGCTCTGAGAGAACCTCCAGAGAAGTCACCAGGCCTTCCACGTTGTAGACTCCAGGCCTCCAAGACTGATACGAGCTACCGTGTCCAAGCCACTGCTGCAAGAGAAAACAAGTTGGGGTAAGATACTGTAAATGACAAATGCATATTCGAGTTAAGGATGAAAAGGAAACACATGCATAGTGGGCACAGAAATGTGTCCAGGGCCTAATAACAGCTGTTATTGATTCACAACCCTATAGAATTAATTTTATTAACTCCATGAGGATGAAAGGATGAGTTAGCTTTTCAGTATTTCAGCAAGTGAACCTTCCAATAGCCAAGGACGTCTGCATTTTCAATTGACTCATGGTTACTAAGATCACTGATGAAGAATATTAGCCAGTTGAGTTAACGTGCCCGGATTTTAAACCAATGCCCACCAGATACTTACAGATCTACGCAGTGTAAATATCAAGACAACTCAAGTTCTTTTATCAAGAGTCAAACCTGTCACCATCAGTCTGAAATGAGCAGCAGACATTAAAACCCAGGGAACTGTCAGGAGTCCAGCCTGTCTATCTCGTAGAAAACAGAGAAGTGTGCCACAAGTACAATATCCCACTCCGCTGTTACAAGAGTTTAAACTTCTGACTTTTAGGTTGGTCTCCCAAAACACTGATTTTTCGCACAGAATTTAAATATGCTAGCCTTTGACTGCAGGCATCCTTTTACCAGCTCCGGTAGAAAGGGACACACACTTTCAAGAGCCGAACTTGTTGTGTCATTTTCAGAAACTTTGGGCCTGAGGTATATCTTAAAGTATGGAGAGATGTCACATACATCAATCTTTGCTTACATGTGAAAGAATGTGTTATTTTGCAGTGCATATAATTGTAATGTCAGTAATTATGCTTGAGTGGTTATGCAAGCCACATACAACTGTTATGACCGTGTCTAATAGGTTTTAGGAATGTTTGTGGGGACGAAAGAAAGACCCTTCTACATAATCTCAAATTCCGTAGGTTTTAACGTGTACTTGGGCAAATTGATGGTAGAGTTGGTGTCTACCATCTGTAAAACTGCAGCCTGGTATGTCTATCTCTGTAACTCTCCTGATTGAAATACCTTGATGGTCTCCGTCCCCTGTCTCTGCCTCTGTCTATCCCCCGGCCCCTGTCCTGACCTCTGCCCCACTATGATCTACATCCTTCTGTCCCTAAAAAAGTGGACCTTGGTAGGAATCCACATACATGAGAAAGAGTGTGTATGCTGATGAGCTAGTACCTGTTTGTTCGTTGTCTGTTTCTGAACCATTCGATACCCATGATTGAGAGAAAGTTATGCCTCTCCTCTGCATATTTCGTGAAAACCTTCCCCTATTTGTTTGTCTGCCCTAGTTATCTTGTTGCTAATATTCATCTTTTACCTAGGAGTATGTAATTCTTTTGTCATAGCTCTTCAGATCTTTAGCCAGTTTATCTTAGTTCTTAATTTGTGTATTGATTTGAATTGCTGAACTGTCTTTTCTAAATTTTCTAATGCTTCCTTGTCATCAGTCTGCAACTGTGACAAAAGAATTACAGAGTGGTTCAGAACCAGACAATGTACTACCAGGTTCTAGCCTCGCATCATACACACCCTCTCCCAGACATATACTCAGCAGCAGTGTGTTTTTCTCCACGTGCAGATTAGATTTCATTCTCGTTTGTTGATACTATACCACCTTCTGTATGTTGGACAGTCTTGCATGAGATATCATTTACGGAGGTGACCATCTCAGTGACAGAAATGATAACGTTTCATCTTTCAGCTGTTATAAATAGCATTACAATTTTTTCAATTAGTTAAGCAGGTTTATCTTATTTGTTTATAAAGTTTTATATAACATGAACAAGATCCCGAAGGATATCGGAGCGTTTTACAAAAGGATGGAAGGAAGGTAATAAATGCAGTAACAACATCAGGTAGGAGTAGAAACAAGGATAATCACATAATTGAACTACGAATGGGTCAAAGGAGAGTAATATAATAAACAAGTGAATATCGGAGTATAGGGGGGAAATATTATGCGGTAAAGAAGAGCAATATCCAATGATGGTCAAGTGGTTGTAGGGGCAATGGCTGTGAGCAGCATTAAGGTAGGAATTTGTTCATTAGGAATCTTTTGACTTCCAGCTTGAAGTCGGTCATTGAGGAGATTGTGCGTACTTCCAGTGGGAGAGTTTTGTTTGTCCCGTCGTTGAGAAGTTGCACAATGCAAAGAGCGAGCTGTGCTTTGCATTTCGCATTCACCAGTTCAGATGGTGGATTTTTATCCACTTTCCTAAAACGATTTGACTCTGTTCTTTCATTCATGCAATAAGGCATCATTTAATTTTTTGGTGCAAGGCATTTTTGCATGAGATTCTTCGATATCACCTTCATAGGGACAGGAGTGACATCGTTTTATTCCTTCCCTTTCAGTCAGTGACAAGCAAGGAACTTTGTGAGGCCATCAGTTGGGCACACATTTGTAACCTTTAGTTTTGGTAAGTGAATATTTCACTTGGACTATTTATGTGAAGTACTTTTCATCTGACCACCCTATGAAGCTTATGCCTTTCTTAGTCATCTGTCTTTACACATGATGGCTTGCTCTTTTTGTATCACTATCACATTAGCACATCCTGATTCCAAGTAGTATTGTTATAAAATGTCTTTGTTTTATTAATTACTGTTTTGTATGAATGAATTGAACAGCATAACATTGAGCCTAGTGGTCTATATTCAGTATATTCAATATGAAACAATATAGAGATAAGTTAATTCTCTCCCAAAAACTAAGTAAATATTTCTTGAAGTAATTCCGACCTAACCACATGTGCCTATACTGAAAAACAACACCAATCACAAACCAGAAACAAGTCATAAAAAAGTAAATATATGTAAATTATTATGAAACAGAATACCACCCCAAAACCGATTAAATAAAACCTAACAACCTCAATCTACAAAATACCAACAAATAAACATTTAAATGAAACTGTCCCTCTAAGAAGAACATGCATGTAAGTATAAGTAATAAAAGTATTAGCATCATTTTATATGCAAATAACAAACGTATACACATTTAAAATGTGTAATTCTTTATACAATTACACTATATTCAGACATAATGACAGAAAGATCAAGATACATAACTTCCCAGAAAGGAAAACAATTACTAAGTCACATGGACTACACCTACAACCAAGAAAGTACATCAATAGAAAATGTGAATTGAATATGTACCAATTTTTATTCTAATGAATGCTGTGGGAGGGCCACTACAAAATACGATGTTGTAATTAATGTAAGACAACATAACCACCCTCTAAATGTGACAGAAATAGAAGTAAGGGAGGTGCTGCAGAATATAAGCGAGGCAAGCACTAGCTTTCAAGAGCCCACAACAAAAATCCTAAAAGATATACTCCCTAAAGTCCCCGAACACATCACAGGCCAACTACCACCTATAGGCACTTTTAAACGTTTAGGGGTATATTCACAAGAACGTGTGCTAAACATCTCCAAATAATGTTAACGTAACTTTACACATCGCAGCCTATCACGGGAAAATAACCCCGTATCAATTTGGAATTCACAACAAGGCGATACCATGCGAAAGTCCGCCGAAAATGCGGCCAATGTCCGCTATACAACCACCTCGACTGAGAAAAAAACACAAACCTCAACGCGAAAAAACATGCGATGTGCCCAAACGCGATAAGAAAACAGCATACGGAAAATGCCACTAAAAAACTGCATCAACTGCGGAGTACCACGGATGCACCCTGACCGACTGCAGAGGACAACCTGAACCCCACAATCCCCACGGAGGAACACCCAGAGGAATACAGGGCCCGTGGAAGGCCAATGAGAAGAGGAAAAGGAAGATGGGGTACAGTCGCCAGGGAAACCCAATTATCGCCACGGATGAGTCAGAACACCACCACCAACTGCACGTCACCTCCAACGTGTCATTGGCAACAAAGAGGCAAAGATGGCACACCACCTCAGACCATGTGAATGCCGTCGCATGGCACAGGATGACAATGGAAGCACACAAGAGGCCCTGGACTGATGTGAATGGCAAAATCAAGCAGAAACTCGCTGCCAAAACGAAAGCAGCAACGCACCCCGGAGGAGAGGGGCCAGCAGAACACCAGGAGCTGAATGACATGGAGAATATGGTGGCCACAGTCACCAGTCGGGAGACGGTGACAGGAGTCAGGGATCCGGACACTGTCCAACATGACCTGACACCACATCAACAGGGTGTGCACCGACAAAGGAGTGGGTGGACGGGGAGATGGGCCCAATGGCACACATGCACAATTAAGCAGAGCACACTGCACACCCACAATGACTCAGGATCATGTCCCTGATCCCACGGGAACACTTCAGCACACACACAAACACCAAGTAGTCCCACGTACACCATGTGCCCAAAGGGGCACCCACACAACACATCAACAAGCACACAACCAACACATGCGAAACACAGCAAACATGCATATACGTCAGCCACACTGACAATGCAAGAGACACCACTGGATGTGTAGCATGGCTGCAGTGCAATCACCATGACAATGTACACGGCACGACACTGAGGTGGCTGAGTGCGGACCACAACTGGAAAGGGGCAGGTCACACTCGGAGACAACCACCTGCACAAACAACCCCTGACGTCAACGACGCATCTGTGAACAAACCATGCCCAAGGTTCACAACTCGACAAAGAGCACAAGTTAGCCAAGTCTGCAACACCTCAGCACTGTGGAAGCACAGAACTGACAGGCACACCGCATGAAAGGGACCAGTGGCAGACAAATCAGAGCCGCTGGAGCGAATCACCCACCGTGCAGAATGTGCACATAAGTATAAGTGCACCTCGACATTAACAACATCCCGGAACAAACAGCAACACCTCCACAATGGAACACAGGACACAACTGGTGCCGCAATTGTTCACAACATGGCAAATCACATCTGGCACAGCAGCAAACTTTGTAGAAGTACAACCTGTAACCTGCAAATATGTTTTATTCACAGATGCAGTGCTTATGGACATTTAGTACTGTCCCATGATTGCCAGGGACGGCAACATTGTCACGTGCTTATGAGAAGTAATTGTCAATGATGGTGTTCCTACGGATCATTCCTGCCGCAGCTGTAGCGGGATGTGGGCCACCTGCCCCATCGTCCGGTACTTCTGGAACTGGGATCCATGGGTCATTGGTGCGTACACAGATGTTGTGCAACACACAATATGCAACGATCATCTTGCACACGATGTCTGAGCTAAACAGGAGCTTTCCACCTGTGCCGTCCAGGCACCTGACACGTGACTTCAACACGCCAAATGTGCGTTCAACGATGCCCCTGGTGCGTATGTGGGCCGCATTGTACTGCCTCTGGGCGGGTGTGTTCGGGTCTCGGAGGGGTGTCATCATCCAAGGGCAGAGTATATATCCTTAATCACCTGTGACAGTGCAGGGAGAAAAGAGTCAATACTTGGTTCGGCAGGATGTGATGGCAGGTCCACTAATCCAATGACGCCTGTGCTGGCTGTGTGTGGGGCCCTCAGGAAGTAGCTGGTGCTGCCAACAACTCCAACAGTCAACAGGCACACATAAATGCAATGTCAGAACAGCAAGGGGGGATGACTTGAGTCGCACAGGGTTAGTGGCCCCGGATGCTCAGTGGCCGTCACGGGCCCACCGCCATGGGACGCTGACCTGCGGGAGACATGAGGGCAGAGCAGGGTCCCTTATGTGTCATAGGCGCCTTCCGCGGAGTGTCACAGGGGAGAATGGGGAATGGGAGGTCTACCCCCAGGGCATGATGCAGAGGACACATGCCAGCTGTGTCCGGCAACATGGCGGATATGAATGCCACAGACTCATGCCAGACACCAAGTCCGTACCTGCCCGTTGGTGATGACAACCTCCAGGCCACAGGCTCAGACACCAACGATCTCCCGCCGGAGGCTGACAGTCACTCACGGTGCACAAGGTTAGTGGTACCACGTGTCGCAGGCTTTCGTTGAACAGGCTTAGTGGCACCACGTGTCACAGGCTTTCGTTGAACAGGGTTAGTGGTACCACGTGTCGTAGTCTTTCGTTGAACAGGGTTAATGGCACCACATGTCGCAGGCCTGCGATATGGAATTATGCCTCACTGATCAAAGGGAGTCTGGTACTGTGGCCGCTGCCACGGACTTGGGGTCACTGCCATTCAGGACTCAGGACACAGTTCCACATGTGGGACCTACTGGTACGAAGAGTATGCCAGTGGAGTACGTCAATGAGAAAGGAGTGATGTGGGCCAGCGTCGTGGGTGCCAGCGATGGTCTGCGGAGGGTGCAGAGGTCGTGGGACTGGGGCTTGGAGCTTGCCCTGGCACGTGGTGGGCCCTCTTTGACACACGACGTTGTAGGCAGGAGAGCAGTGCGGCCTTGGGGCGCTGGGGCGGGCAGGCCTGGTCTGGGTATCAGCGTCCTGGGGTGCAGCTGGCGCACAGGGTCGCAGGCCCAGCTGCTCACTGCGTCGGCCTCGTGGCGGACTGTGAGGCGCCACCCTGTCAGTGATGTTGGCCTTTCCGGGAGAGAACCACGCTCTGTGCCACGGGCTTTTTGTCCACACCCCTGCGCAGCCCTGGCGTACTCGGTGTCAACCCACTACGCTCACGCACACAGGGGGGGACACAGCGAGCGACATTTCCTCTATCTGACCCACGGCCTGGGGTGACATGGTTGCGTCCACTGTTTACTACTCTCCAGTCACCAGCAGTTGTGGTCTGCAGGGACATATCTGTGGTTTGCATACCCATGTCTGTCCTGCACATCCACGCCTCACTTGTCGTTGTGCACATTCCCATTCACGGGTCACTTGCATCCTTCGCACATGGCTGCATTCCGCATCTACACACGTTCAGCTGTTGTGTGGCTGTGGTGCCATGATATAGCTGTATTGTGTGCAGGGGTAGCCCAGGATCAACATGGAGTAGTGTTGTCGTGTCTGGTAGGTGGGCATGTATTCCCACAGTTGTGCGTTGTGTGATGGTGGCTTTGAGGTGTGTAGATTTGGCACTTACCATGGAGCAGTCCAGTCCCATATGTGCCATCCTGGAAGCGCTGGTTGATGATGGACTGTCAGAAGATGTAGGAATCGTGCACACTGCCGGGGTAGTTTGCGACGACATTGGTGAACATTCCCCGGTGGTCCACTATTGCCTGCACATTGATTGAATGCGTGTGCTTTCTGGTGCGGTAGTGGTGTGCAGTATCCGCAGGGGGCACAAATGGAACATGTGTGCAGTCTATTGCCCCCAACACTGCCGGGAATCCAGCTATGGCGTAGAAGCCTTGCTTGGTCTGCTGCTTTTCCTGGGCAGTGTGGGGGAAGTGAAGATACTGGGGTATGAAGCTGAGGATGGCATCCAGGACAGGTGTGATTAACTTTGAAAAGGCTGGCTGTGAGACCCCTCCGACTCTGGCAGTTGTTGGTTGGAGGCCAACAGGTGCAGCACAGCCAGCAGCTTTGTCTGCAGTGGGATGTTGGTTCTCCGCTGTGTTGGGACCGTCAACCTGTGGCTGATGTGGGTCATGATGCAGATGATGGTTGTCCTTTTGAGCCTGTAGTGAAGTGGGCAATGACTTCCTCGGGCGTTAGGTCTGTGAGACTGGTGTGTTTTCGGTAGGTCCGCTGTCTTACTCTGCGCTGCCTCTGTGGTGGTCCGGGTGGGAGGGGGGTCCGGGTCCTGGGGGTGGTGCCGGTCCTGGGGGTGGTGGCGGTGGATGTTGTGGCCCTGTTGGGGCTCTGAGCTGCATGATGATGAGTAGCTCCATGGCGTCGTTTGTTCTTTAGGTGTGGCTGTGTGCAGGGCTCTGTTGCCTTCTGCAGGTAGTCGTCCGGCTTTACACCTGCAGGAGGCAGGTGTTAAATACCTGCTGCTACCGCGGCTTATCGCGTGGTTTTGACTCGCCTCGCGGATCTGGCAGTTCGTTGTGAAAGTGGTGTTGAGGTTTTTTCGTGTGTTTTTGGACGGGAACGCCTACTCTGCATCTCATTAGGGTTAGTTGGTGGTGTCCACCGTGGAGATCAATTTTGGGGCAGTTATCGTGGGAATACTGGCATTGTCTGCAGTTTGCGCCAGCTTGTGATGGGTGTTAAATCTATCTCCACTTTTGATGCGTTAAGGTGGTGATAAATCGGAGATAAGTCCTTTTGAATATCCCCCTTAATCGCATGAACTAAAAAAGCCATTAGTCATACTCCTCCTTCCCTAGAAGATATTAAAATACCGTAACACTTGAAAATTATTCATAATGAGGAACCCTTCCTGTTATATGATAATCTAAACAATTATAGACTAATCCTAATATTTTCTATAGCAGATTACTTACTAAACAATTTTCAAACCTGGACCTTCAAAATGTGTCCTAAATCTTTCACTCAGCTATACACCAAACATGGAGAAAATCATAACACAAAAAATCCCTTCTATATATGTCCTACTACCAAATAACCAAAGTAGCACTTACTACGAACTCTTATGCCACATTAAACATAAAACGAATAACTACTACCCACAAAAAATAATCCTAGACTTTGAACAAGCCATAATTCAAGCCATTTTAAAAATGTACCCTAAAACAGCCATACAGGGCTGTTATTACCATTACAATCAAAACATATGGAGGCACCACCAACAATCTGCACTAAGAGCCTGATTCCGAGTACGGTGGTCCTAAGACTGCCATACCCGTGGTGGTAGTCCAATCGCCATAACCTCGGTGATCGGACTGCCCAAGACTGCACAACTTGCAGGATCCTGGATCCCAACAGGGCGGCGGTGGGGAAAGCGGGGATCTGCGGTGGCAGTGCCGATGCCAGCAGTGCCGTGCAGATTACAACCTGCCTTTTAAATGAACTGTTCATGGCAGGGACTCCGCCATGAACAGGTCAGCAGAAAAGCAGGAAAAGGAGCCCCAAACAGGACCCCAGGGTGTTTTAGCCCATGGGGGTGTATGCATGGGTGCACATGTTGTTCACCCCCTGCTTGCACTGTCATGCGTGCACTGTGTGCCATGCACAACATGGTGCATGGCACACAGTGCACTGATTTGCAAGCGGCACTGCCACTGCGGAAGCATATGCTTCAGGCTCTCAATGAGCCAAAGCATGCTGCTGTAGTTGCACCGCCGACACAACACCGTCAGCCCAGTGGTGTTGTCACAATTCTACAGTCTGCATTCCACCAGCTTGTCTGGCTGCATCCTGACTGCCGCAATGGCAGTCCAGTGGTCGGACTGTTGATCTCCAAATCTGGCCCTAGGTGTAGAATATGCTACAGTCAATTTGTGTTTGAAATATAAAAAAATTAAACCCTCGCCTTTATCTCTATCACTACAATTTACTAATAGAAAGCCCTTTCTGCCAACAAAGCGAACACATACTAAGTCCCCTAATGGATTATTTCGAAGATACTTGAGTTACATTGAAAATTGTAAAAGTAAAAAAAAAAAAATTAAATATAAATACTATTCTTTATTACATTAAAATGAATACGTTTTTTTTCTTTTTTGGGGCGTGGCTTGCCGAGCCAAGATGGTGGACGCACCTTGATAGTGCTCTCGGACCCCTCCGCCATCCGTTCGCAATCCCACCGTCCTGTGGCCCATCCTGACCTGAGTTTGGACGTCTCCTCGTCGCAGTACCTGTGGCTGTACTGGTGGATGTGGAGAATCCCATGTCTCGCCGCCTTGCTGTTGCAGATTCACCGTCCGTGTTCCATGGCCAAGATGGTGGCCCCCTCGCCCTGATTACGGCTCCTGCTGCCCCTGGGGCGCTTTGGCTGGCCTCCGCCCACACACCGTGGAGATGGTGGGGCTCTCCTGATGCCTGTTTCCCTAGTAGACATCGCTGGCTGAACAAGGTGCCCGTGCCCTTCTCCCCGCCGCACTCGGCTGGGCCTGGGCAGGAGAGGCTGAGACCTAGACTGCCTGGTTCGCATCCGTGGGAGCTAAAGAGGGCGGATCTGGTGTGGAGCAGCCCAGCCGCTTGAACCTGCGGCGGCGCTCGGGCCCCCCTCCCCCGGCTGTGGTCCCGGCTTTCATATCAGACAGCGGGGGCTAGTGGACAACATCGTCTCCACCTGATATGCTGTGAGGCGACTCTGCTGCCCGGATCCGGAAGCGTAGCGGACCATCAGCGGGTGAGTCCCGGTGGCGGAGGGGGTCTGGGGACATTTGCTAGGGCCCCCCCGTGCTCGTGGGAGGCCACCTGGGGTGGGGACCGGCACCCGGGGGATTTCGCTTGCAATTTGGCCTGCCTGGGTCCCCTCCCCCTCCTGGATTCTGTGCTCCCTGGGTCCGATCTCCTGAGCCCTGCCCACACCCTGTGACGGCGGACTCTGGCCGCATACACCGGGTGGCAGGGTGATCGTGCTGGGACCCTCAGCCGTCATCTTGCCCCCCTGACTGGATTTGTTGCCACGTGATCTGCAAGGGGCACCGAGGCTGTTGTGGGGCCTTCCCTCCCCGGCCAGGCCCTGAGGCTCTCATTCTGTTGCATCTTTACCAGGGTGGGGACGGGGGCTGCGGGGCTCTTGGCCGCATGCACCGAGCGGCACCCAGCAACTGGGGAGGTCCTCCACCGGTGGCCCTCGTCCCGCATCCACTGGAGCCACGGGCATACCCTGCTGGTGCCGGGGTTCCAGAGTGGCCCCCTCCCCGGTATTGCCACTCATTTGGGCTGGGGCCTAGGGGCAGATTCGGCCAAAGGGAGTGCCTCTCTTGCCGGTCCCTCCGATCCCCCGTCGCAGCTCAGCCCACGTGACGCATGGGGTAGAATGGGGGCTTCCTTGCAGTTCTGGTCCAGCGGTCTCTTCCCCCCCATCTCCGTTGGGTACTGGAGAGCCATCCTGCCTGAAGAAGCGATACCTGCTGCGCACATTGAGAGGCGACGGGCCTAGGTGGGCTTCCTCGCTAGCTCTGGTTACCCCCCCTTTTCTGATCTCGGCCCATCCGGGCAGGACTGCTGGGCCCCTGCTGCAAGACCCGCCTGTGGAGATTCTTGGTGTCCCCGGCCCTGTGGAGTGCCATCATGTTTAGAACGGCCAAACCACCCAAGAACCCTGCCAATCAAACCAAAATGGACCGTTTCACCACTGCGGATGTGGGGGCCTTCGGGGGCGCCACGGGCCAAGATTCTCCACCGCCCGCCGACTTGTCCACGATCCTACAGGCCATCCACACCTCACAATCCTCGGTGAAGGGCAAGATCGCGGAGGTGCGAGTGGACATGACGCTCATCCGGCAGGACCTCCGAAATGCCATGGCCCGGATCAAAGAGACTGAACCCCTACTTTCCGCCGTGGAGGATGATGCTCAGCAACTCAAGGGGCAAGTAGCCCGTCTCCAGTAGTGGAGAAGTGTGGCTCAATGATTAGGGCGGCAGACCCTGATGCAGAGGTCCAGCCCGGGACCAGGGTTCAATTCCCCGCCTCGGCGGGTCTTGGGCTCAAAAATTCCACGGACCTGATAATTCTCGCCTCGGTGTCTATTCCAATCATGGAGTCCCACTCTGCAACTCTGGGCAATAGCTTGCTTAACGGCCCCCACAACGCTAAGGATGCCTGGCCTCCACCTTGGGGGTGCCCAGGAGTGGACGCCTCACAGGGAAAGCCAGGATGGGTTCCACAGCGGTATTCGTACAAGCGCCTTGAGACCCTTGCGGGTGAGTAGTGCGCTATACAAGTATCAATTTTACAGTAGCTAACCCAGGAACTCCACCGCCGGGCCGAAGATGCGGAAAACAGGTCCCGGCGCAACAACCTTCGCCTGGTTGGTTTCCCGGAGGGGGCGGAACAGGGCCGTACGATGGACTTCCTGGAGAGGTGGTTGCGGTCGTGGGTCTCGGAGGGATCTCTCTCCCCATAGTTCGCGATTGAGCAGGCTCACCGTTCTCTCGCCCCCAAACCGCCACCGGGTGCGGCCCCCCCCGACCGATCATCATACGGGTCCTCAACTTTAAGGACCGGGACGCTATCCTGGCTGACTCCCGCTAACAGCAACGCTCCACTATGACAACCACGCGATCATGATCTTCCCAGATTACACCCATGAGGTCCAGGGACAGCACCGCTCATTCGGTGACGTCAAACTAAAACTGAGAGCACTCAACGTCCAGTATAGGCTCCTCTCTCTGGCACGCCTGCGGGAGGTGTTCGCTAACAAGACTCTTTTCTTCGATACTCCTACTGAGGCCTGGGCTTGGGCGACGGAGGAGTGCCCTCTGCGACTCAAGGACCGGAACCCACTGCCTGGGGAGACAAACGGCGGGCCCGTCCGTCCCGCGCATTCCGTCCCCCGGCCTCAGAGCAACCGCTCCCGCAGGCGCCGTGGTCAATGACGAGCCCGGTCGGACTCTCCGTTGGGCCCTTCTCGATAGCCTATATTCCTCTCCAACGAGTCCTCGGCCGGGAGGCGATCTGGCTCATCCAGCCACCTGGACCTTCGCCCCAGGCCTCAGTACTGGACCTCCCAGATACAGATCTTTCCCGTAGCCCAACGCTCCTGAGAGACCCTGCTTGAACTCGCCTCTGCCTGCCGGGCTTGGTCCGCAGCCGGAGACTGCACCTGGACTTATAGTGTTATTGTTTTTTCTTCCCAAAGGACTTGTGTATGTATATCCTGTCATGAGGAGGGGTACTCCACGCTTTCCCATTCCCGAGCGTTTTAGTTTGGTCTAGTTAATTGGGGGTCGACAGATGCTTCCGTTCTCAAAGTATAGGGAGGGGGAAGGGGGCGGGTTTGGAATTGTGTTTTTTCTTTGTTGTTGCTGGGGGGTGGCAATGTTTGCTCCCAAGGTTTATTATTGTTTTTTGCTGTTTTGTTGCACCAACACCGACACGACACTCGGATCCACTTCTTCATGGGTCCAATACACATGGTCCTTCTCACCACCGCGCCTTCACATCTGCTCCAGGCCCCGCATTTGCCATCAGCTCTCCAGGGTCCGATGAGCCACTGTGACGACTTCCAGCCCCCATGACTGACACACCATCTCCGAAGGCAGCCCTCCATATTTTATCCTGGAACGTTAATGACCTACTAGATCACCACAAACGAACGGCCGTATTGCGCTATGCACAGCACCTCAGTATAGAAGTGCTTCTGCTTCAAGAGACGCACCTGATGGGTAACCATTGCTCCTTTCTAGCGCGGTACGGCTACAATAGGGTTTGGCACTCGGGCTTCGCTCGAGGTTCTCGTGGCATGGCTATAATACCGAAGCGCACCCTCCCCTTTGTGCTTACACAAGTTATTCATGACCCACAGGGCACGTTCATGATCATTTGCGGTACACTTGGGGGCATCCCCCTTAACCTTGTGGCCATGTACTCATCCCCCTCGATGCTCGCCACGACTCTAAAACAATCCACCGCTCTGCTGCCCACCCTCCCCTTGGGGTCCACCATTATTGGGGGTGACTTTAATGCGGTCTCCACCCCGCTTTTTGACACAACAGGCCCTCCATCTATTTCAAGGCTGGCGCAAGCGAACCAGTTAACAAACTGGGCAGAATCCCTAGGCCTGCGTGATGCATGGCGAATCTGGTATCCACATGCTAAACAATTCGCGCACACCTCTGCCGCACACCACACGCAGGCAGGTATAGATGCAATTTTTATTCCGTCTACGGACTGCACCACAATCCAAGATGTCCTCATACTCCCGAGAGGTATTTCCGACCATTCCCCGCTGCTCCTTAATGCAGGGACTCCTCCCCTCCACTCCCGCCCAATGTGGCGGCTGAACACCTGGTTTCTTCAGGACAAGGAATTCAAAAAGGCGGTGGGACTGGAGCTGAAGCAATACTTCGTCACCAATGTGGGATCAGGTCCCTTCCCCGGGTACCCTGTGGGAGGCGGGCAAGGCTACTATTCGTGGATTTGCCAAAGGCCACATCCAACGGCAGCGGCAGGCCGGATTGTTGCGGATCACCTCGCTGGAGGCTCAGACTCTACGCCTTGAGCACTGCCCCTCCACGGATGGTGACGCGGCTCAAGAGCGGCGCCTCACGAGCATTCGCATTGAATGGCGATGGGCGTCGGCCCTCGCTTCCGTCAGATGGTTGGGGTTCTGTACACCCGGCCTCAAGCGCGCGTCTTGGTCAACGGGGTTCTTTCTGACGCCTTCCCCATTCAAAGGGGAACGAGACAGGGATGCCCCCTCTCGCCCCTTCTCTTCACCTTAGCGATGGAGCCTCTAGCGACCTTGATTCGGTCCGAGAGTCTCATTCGGGGATGGGAGTGGCCCAACTCTGAAGCGGACAAGATCGCTCTTTATGCAGATGATGTCCTGCTCTTCTTAACCGAGCCCGCCCAGTCAGGTCCTCGTTGTCTCCACATCCTGCGTTCTTTTGTACAAGCCTCCAGCCTCCGAATGAATTCTAATAAGTCGGTCCTGGTCCCGTTCCATCTCTCGAGAGAATGTTACGACGGGCAGTCCACGATACTGCTTCGGCATCAGTCTTTTAAATATCCTGGGATCTGGGTCGCTCTCCTCCCGGAACTGGGATGGTCCCTTAATATCACCCCGCTCATGAAAAAAGCTAAGGCGGGTCTCCACAGATGGCAGACACTGCCCTTGAACCCCTTGGGGAGGGTCGCCTTTTTTTAAATTATGATTCTTCCCAGATTTCTTTACGTCCGCCAAAACATCCCTTTTTGTGTTCCATGGGCGTGGTTTCGGGAGCTAGACACTATGGCTACTAAATTCCTCTAGGGGGGGAGGGAGGGCCCGGATGGCGTTAAATACCTGTCAGATTCCATCATTCGACGGGGGCAGGGGATGACACATTTATACCTCTACTACTTGGCAACTCGTCTACTGAGCATACATGACTGATTCAACGGGGGTTGGTCTGACCTAGCCTATAGGCTTGAACTAAGTGAGCTCGGCCTGCCCAAAATCCAATCCCTAATGTACGGGGAATCTGTCCCGTCCACCCTGCCTGACGTCACGCGCTCCATGCTCCTAGCCTGGTGGGCGGCTCTACGACATACCAAGTGGACGCACAAACTCACTCACCAAACGCCTTTATGGCATGGCACTTGGCTCGGGGAGGTCAGTGGGTTACAGGGGTTCCGAACGTGGGATCTTATTAGGATCTCTCAGCTTGGCGATGTGTGGGCGAGCGGCCACATGCGCTACTTTAAAGACCTCCAGTCCAGATACTCCCTGCACCCATCACAATTTTACAAATACCTACAATTGCGACATGCCCTACACGTACATATACCGGATGATACCAGGATCCCTGAATACAGTCTCCCCGAGGCACAGACCATATTGGGTGACCTGGGCAGGGGGGTATTTCTCGCATCAACAGGACGCTGGTCAACAACACCCCGACCTCACTAGACCGACTCAGGGGCCAATGGGAGCAGTGGGTGGATCCTCTGGACGAGGAGGACTGGCGTGATGTCCTCATGTCACCCAAGATGGTCACCACATCCGCTAAACTCCACTTGATCCAAATATACTACTTACACACAGCCAACCTAACCCCGCAGCGCCTACATCGAGCCAGCTTCTCCCCATCCACCTCGTGTACGAGATGTGGTCATGACCCGGCCGACTTCTTCCACATGGTATGGGCATGCCCCCGACTGGCGCAGATCTGGGGAGAGACCGAAAGTGAGCTAACCGAGGTCCTGGGGTGAGAGGTTCCCCATGACACACGTCACTCCCTTCTCGGGATTACAGATGGACTAGGCGGGTCCAGGAACGAGAAGTTACTTTACAACACAGCCATGGTTTTGGCCAAACGGGACATAGCCACCTCCGGGAAACTTCCCACACAACCAAGTTCTGAGACATGGCGAAGGGGGGTGGATTGGTGCGCGGCACTAGAAAAACCCATGTATGAGGCAAGGGGGTGTCCTAAGAAATGCCGGAGGGTATGGGGCAAATGGCTGGGCGCCGTGGGGTAGCCGGTTCTTTATACATGATGTTGTTATTTACTGCTGGAGGGTGGGGTTTTAAAAGCAATGTCTGTGTTTTTTTGCGTCACTATTGGTGCTATTCATTGTTGTGTCACTGGTGCTTGTATTCTGTAAAAACAATAAAGTTGTTTATCAAAAACATTTTTTAATGCATTTTAGAATATAGTCTCCAAAAAGAACTCATTCCAATAATACACATAATGAAAATGTAATTATTAATATATTGTTTAATGCATTTTAATAAATAAATCTATGACAAATAACAATAGAATAAAATATAACTTTATACGCTATAAATAACACATATTTATTTAAAATGTCACGATTGATTTATACATTAAACATTTTTTTCAAATAAATGTAAATAAAAAAAGTTTCTGACAATTTATTTACTATGACATTATAATTTTCAACATTTAAAAAAATACATACAAATATTTTACATTTTCAGAAAAAATGAAATTGAAATATAATTAATATAACATTTTTATAAAAACTAATTTTACATACATTTTATAAAATTAAATTTAAATTTGATAAATTACATTTTTTACCGACATTGCTATAATTTAACTCTTTTTGCAATATGTACAAGAATATCATTTTTTACATTCAATATAATTTGTATACATATATATTCAAAACAATTATAAAATGTTATTTAGAATAATAATATGACTAAATAAATGTATTAATTGTGCAGTATTAATTTGCATACCATTAAAATAAGTAACATTATATTTAAATTAAAATGTTCACTTTTAAAAAATCCCCCCACCTTTATCCCCTAAAAACCCAACAACCTGCTACTAAAAATAACATTATATTTTCTTTTACAAATTAATACAACTAAAAATTCAAATTTCTAAAATTTATTAATTAATAAATTATCTTACTAAACACGGAAATAAAAAAATGATTAAACTTATAAATCAAACACACTGCAATACAATACATGCAAAACAATATTATATAGATCAATATTTTCGAAATTGTTATATTTTACAATATTAAAAACACTCGAAATGATATTCTTAACTTTGAATTTCTTGCTGACTATAGTTTTAACATCCCGATATTACTGACAAATTATTTTTGTATCACAATAGTTTTTTATTTAATATTTTGTTCAAACACCTCTGTGCACTATTTTAACCAGTGTTGTGATTCATACATGAGGATTTTCTTTATTAGCCTGTATCACAGTCCGAGTGTGGCGTTTTGTTGACCTCTTTACATTTGGTTGTGTGGTGTATCTTATTGCACTATTTTCCTTATTTTGAGCTGGATCAGAGCAGCGCTTGTTAATATGGAGCAGAATGTTATCTCACCACCTTCTTTTCTCACCAGTCCTGGCTAGCCGGTTGTGGACTGGAAGCAATGAACAAAGGGCTTGAAGCTTACTTGGATGCCATTGAGATGGATGTGTTTACCCATAAGAAGAAATATGCCTTACTTCAGCACTGAACTATGAAAGCAAGAACATCCTCCAACTCTACTGAATATTCCTCTTCTTTTAAAATGGTGAACACACATTTAAAACAATACAGAAATGTGATTCTGGATAGGCATACATTCTACAGGTGGCATCAAAGTCTGGCTGAAACTATTGAAAGTTTGTGTGGACTTTTAGCCACAACTTGTGAATACAAACATTCAAAGATAAAATGGTAAGAGATTAAGGGCCTTATTACGAGTTCAGCGGTCTGACTGCTGAAGGACTGCGGCCGCGACTGCTAAGAGACTGCTGTGCCTGTGGCCTTCTGACCGCCGTATTCTGAGTTCAAATCAAATCAAAGCAAGCTTTATTCGATTAAAAAGATAATCATAAAAGCACATTCAAAATTCAGTACAGTCAAGGGCAGAAACACATGTTACTAATAAATAAAAAAAGGAAGGACCACAAAATTAAAAAAGGAATTTTACAGTACAGGTTCTAACATAAAAATAGTCTTTCTACATTTAGAAACAGACTTTAAAATCAATGTAACTGATAAAGTTATGAGCTCTTCCCCCAGAGATTGCACTAGAAAAGCTGGGCGACATTGTTTCAGGCCTAATGTTCTGAGCACCAAGAGTATCCACCTTTTCCTCTGGCATAAATTTACAAAAAAATAAGACGCGCATGGTAGATTGTGCAGATAGGTCATCACATGGGCAATTGCACAATTGCCTGGACCAATCATTAATTATTGTAAAGCTAAATAGCCTATCCACAATGGACATCCTAAAACGTGTTAATAAAAATCTATCAAAATCAGGGGTTACATATGTTAAGTACGGCTGTATCTTAAAAGTGGTAAGAATGTTTTGGTGTACCAAGACTGAGATTTTTTGAATCTCTGTGTTTAATCTTTCATTGTTGAGATAATGCAGGCAACTAAGTTTCAGAACTTTCCTGTTTAATTTAGTCAAGCTGCTAGGGTTATCAAAATATTCTGGATGGCCCAATTTACACGAAAAATCTTTAATATGCATGAGCCATCCTATGTGAGAGGCCCCATCTAATGCACAGCAGTCTCTGATCACTTAGCGATTTAGGCTGGTCTGTTCTGTGGTCCAGATGTGATGCCAGAGAAGAAATGGCTGAATGCCAATTACATCTTCTATATGCGATAGACCCAACTCCGTGTGACAATTAAAAGTAGAAACGCTAGCCAGAAGAGCAAGCAGATGTGTAAGAAATCTGTTTTGTATAGAAGTCACATCTACATATCCCCAGACACCCGCTCCGTAGGTCGCTATTGATACACATTTCGCTTTGTAGATGTGGAGCAGTTCTGTGGGGGGGCGTCTGCCTAATTTTCTGCCAAAATTGTTCAGAGCTACCAGGGCCTTATAAAACAACATTCTTCGTAAATTTACAGCCTTTGACCATGAGCCAGTGCGGTCAAAAAGAACCCCCAGATATGAAAAAGTATTAGCACAGATTAGGCGATTCTCCTCAAGGAAGAAAGGGCGGCACTTGTTACTCCCCTGGCCACATTTTAATGTAAAAGTTTTAGATGAGTTGATTGTGAGACCCAAATTGGACATAAAATTTACAAAACTATTTAAAATCGTCTGGAGACTATTTGGGGTGCGGGCCATAAGCACCGCGTCATCAGCATACATTAGCACAGGGAGAGGACAATTCCCTGCCCCCGGCAGGTCCCGGCACTCCTTTCTCAAGGTCAGATCTAAGTTGTTAATATACAAAGTAAAAAGGAGGGGTGCCAGGACACAGCCCTGCCTTACTCCTCTACCTACAGTAAAACGGTCAGTACACTCGCCCCCCCTGCCAAATCGCACCATAGCTCTGGCCTCAATATAAAATTCACGCATTAAGGATATTAGAGATAGTTCTACTCCCAACTTCTCTAAAATCGGCCATAGTTTGTTGTGGATGACGCAGTCAAAAGCCGCGGACAAATCCACAAAGGCTAGGTAAAGAGGGCCCCTTTTAGCCTTGGTATATTTGATGGTAATTAATTTTAGGCACTGGTCTATATCGTTCCCAGACCCTTTCGGAAGCCATATTGGATATTACTGATGACGGATTGTTCATCTGCCCAAACCTGTATTCTAGATAAAATTACTCTTCCAATTATTTTGACCGTGGAGTCTAGGAGCGAAATGGGGCGATAGCATGCAGGATTATGCCTATCCCCCTTTTTAAAAATCGGGACCAAAATCAATTTGCTCCAGGTAGGAATAAGGCTGGTCGATATGCGTGCATTGATGACGTGGGTTAAAATAGGTTCCCAGAAGGCTATGTTATATTTAAAAAGGTCCACAGGGATGCCATCTGGCCCTGGAGCTTTACCACTCTTACTCGTTCTAATCACCTCCTCAATCTCATTAAGATCCAGTTGAAGTTGCGAGTGGTAATTAACAATCTGGGGTTCTATCCTATCCCCCTCCAAGTTGCTAATACTTGGTTCAGGGGAAGGGGAAGAATATAGTTTGGAATAGTGGTCTACCCATTCCTCTCCAGATACCGCTATCTCTATGCTTGCCCTCCCTGCGTCAACTAAAAACGGGGCATTTACCTATTTCCAAAATGCTGAGGAGTCTTTCAATTCAGATGCAATTCGGAGATTGTTCCATGCCTCCTCCCTTAGCCTATTTTTCCTCGCTTTCAAGGCATATCGATATGCCCTTCTCGCTTCTTTTATTTCATCGTTATTTGTAGGCTTACTATGAAGAGCAGATTTAAGATTGGAGTGAGCTATAGTACAACTATGATCAAACCACCCTTTCTTTTGAGTAGATTTCTTATTTGAGTTTATGTGTAAGGAATTACCTATAAATTCAGATAGGATAGAAAACCCTCCACTATTTCTGATGCGATATGGCCTTCTCCTGTACATTTATTGATTGCTTCGCTGCAGTTAGATATAACCTTAATCTGAAAGAAACACGTTAGTTAGATTGCTCACCTTAGAATATCCCCAGGCGTCAGGCTGGATCCGGAAAGATTTTTGAAGCAATACCCCTTGCGCGTCGCTAGGCGTCGTCTGCGGCTCCGCGTCCGTCGTTGGCTCCGTGCGCCGGAATGACGTTGTCGGAGTACTTAGACGCCGCCCTCGCGCGCTGACGTCATTTCTTCTTTTTTCCGCGCCAGTAAGCGCCGATCCGGGAAGAGCTTACCCCTAGTCACTTTTTGACTAACTTTTTGGACCTCTTTTGGTTACTCGACTCGACATCTGGTGCCGGTAGGATGCCTGGATTCAAGCATTGTGATGCCTGTCACCGACTGATGTCGGTCACGGATCACCATCGCCGGTGCCTGTACTGCCTGGGGGCCGACCATGACGCGGAGTCATGCCCCGACTTTCAGGCCTTGACGTCGAAGGCTAGGCGGGATAAGTCCCGTAAGCTACTCGAGCTTGGACACTCCGCTCCTTTTCGCTCTCGGTCCCGGTCCTGGTCCAGGAGGAGGTCCGAGGACCGCTCGCGGAGCCGCAGCCATCGACATCGCTCGTCGGGATCTTCGGGTAAGTCCCGTCACTCCAAACACTCTAAGAAGTCCAAGCGGCGTCCGCGCTCTTCGGACTCCCCTCGCCGGTCGCGCGACCAGGCCGAGGGTCCGGGTGGTTCCACCCCCGCGGCTCCGTCGGAGCCGCAGGAGACGCGCTCGTCCCCATACCCTCCGGTCCCTGGGACTGACGCGACTCCGGCGGAGGTCAGTGCCTTCCTCTCGGCCATGAGGAATCTGGCTCCGCCGTCGACACCTGCGGCACCTCCGGCCCCGGCGCCGTCGAGGGCTCCGGCCCCGACGCCGCAGGTCCCCGAGGGATCCAGGCCTGGATCTCTGCCGGCGCCGGTCGACCTCACGACGCCTCCTCCGCCGACACCGGTTCCGCCCCCGACGCCGACCCCGCTCGGCGTTGAGCCTCAGTTTAGCCCTATTCCGGACCCGGCGCCGGTACGGCGCTGTCCGACGTCGTTACCGGCGCCGATGGGTGACCGCTTCATCCACCGTCCGGCTCCGATCCTTCCTCCTGTCTACCAGGAATCGGATGATGAGGGCGACTGGGAGGGGTCTCAGGACCCTCTGGCCGAACAGGCCCAATTGTCTCAGGACTGGGCAGAGGAATTGGGGGACGCCAGCGGTTTGGATACCTCTCCAGACGCTGGATTCATCTCTCCTCCGACTGTGGCCTCGGAGGAAGGTGCAGCCTTTTCTGTGGTGCTGCGCAAGGCGGCCGAAGCCCTGGGGCTCGTTGCCTGCTGTGGCTGTGAGGACTAACGTCCTCACCGAGGTGCTTCAACCGACAGCAAGCTCCACTGAGCCTCTGCTGCAGTTTAATGAGGCCCTCATTGACGTTCTCCAGGGCACTTGGTCCAAGCCCTCCACAGTTCCTCCTGTGGACAGGAACGTTGCCAGGCGCCACCGCCCTGCTCCGGGCGACCCCACATTCCTCTCCCACCACCCCATCCCAGAGAGTCTGGTTATCCAGGCCTCTACCTCCCAATCCTCCTTCCCGTCCGCTCCTCCGGATAGGGAATCCAAGAGGTTGGAGCAGTTTGGCAAGATACTGTTCTCGTCCCTGAGTTTGGGACTGCGGTCTTTAAATACCGCTTGCCTTTTGGACCGTTACTCCCACTCGCTGTGGGATACGGTGGAGGACGTGCTGCCCTTGTGCCCGGAGGAGGCCCGGGAGCAACTCACCCAAGCCCTCGCTAACGGGCGAGATGCAGCGCGGCACGCCATTAGATGTGGACTAGACACCACGGACTCGCTGGGTCGGGCAATTTCCACCAAGGTGGCGCTTCGGTGTCACGCCTGGCTGAGGTCCAAGTCGTTTTCAGGGGATGTCCAAAGCTCCCTCATGGACATGCCCTTCGATGGCACTCGCCTTTTTGGCGAGAAGGCGGACAGTGCGCTGGCCCGGTTCAAGGACTCCCGGGCCACAGCCAAGTCCTTGGGTCTTTCGGCCCCGCGGCCGCAAACTTCCGCCTTTCGCCCCATTCGTGGCCAAGGAAGGGGCGCCTCCTCACGTCCGCCCAGCCACCGGCCGCAGAACCAACCTGCACGCGGACGTGGTTTCCGCCGAGGTGGTTCTGGAGGACAACGTGCCGGTCAGTCCACATCCACCCCGGCAGCATCCGCCTCAAAGCCCTCCTAGTCCGAGCTTTCAGGCCCATTCAACGCCAGTGGGGGGCAGAGTTCGCCATCACCTGCTCCACTGGCGCTCCATCACTTCGGACAGGTGGGTGCTGCAAATCTTCCGAAGGGGCTACTCCCTCCCCTTCGAGACGACCCCTCCAGCCATGCCACCGCAGAACCACCGTATGTCGGGGGATCATTTGCATCTTCTCCGGGAGGAGGTTTCGGCCCTCTTGGCCAAAGAGGCCGTTGAGCGCGTTCCTGGTCCAGAAGTAGGTCGTGGTTGCTATTCCCACTACTTTCTGGTTCCCAAGAAGGGCAAAGGAGGCCTACGCCCGATCTTGGATCTCAGAAGCGTGAACGACTTCCTCCGGAAGGAACGGTTCAAGATGCTCACTTTGGCTCAGGTACTTGCTGCCCTAGACCCTGGAGACTGGATGGTAGCGTTGGACTTGCAGGACGCTTATTTCTACATCCACGTCCTGCCGGCCCACCCGCGTTACCTGCGGTTCACGGTGGGTCAGGAGCACTTACAGTTCACCGTGCTCCCCTTCGGCCTCACCAGTGCCCCTCGGGTGTTCACGAAAGTGCTGGCAGTGGTCGCAGCTCATCTGCGCAGATCAGGGGTCCCAGTCTTCCCCTATCTCGACGACTGGCTGTTGAAGGCGGGCTCGCCCCAGCAAGTCGTCTCCCATCTCCAGACTACGGCAGACCTCCTGCATTCGCTGGGGTTCTCCATCAATGTGCCGAAGTCGCACCTGAGTCCCTCCCAAAAGCTCCTTTTCATTGGGGCGGTTCTCGATTCGGCGCAGTTCCGGGTCTATCCGCCGGAACAGCGGGTCCTGGACATTCGAGCCCTGATTCCCATCTTCCGGCCTCTGTCCTTGATTTTGGTCAGGTTGGTGCTGGGGCTTCTGGGGCTGATGGCCTCCTGCATCCTGTTAGTACCTCACGCCAGATGGCGGATGCGGGCTCTGCAGTAGGACCTGAAGTTTCAGTGGGCCCAGCATCAAGGCAACCTGTCCGACCACGTTTTGATCTCGGAGGGCACTGCGAAACAGCTGCAGTGGTGGCTCACGAATCGCGATTGGGTCAGCGGCAGATCCCTCTCCCTTCCCCAACCGGAGCACGTGGTAGTGACCGATGCGTCCCTCCTGGGATGGGGAGCCATATGGGAGAGGCGGAGATCAGAGGACTCTGGTCTCCGGCGGAGTCTCGGCTCCATATCAGTCTTTTGGAGCTGAGGGCGATCCGACTTGCACTGAAAGCCTTCCTTCCCTCTGTCCGGGGAAGTGTCGTGCAGGTGTTCACGGACAACACCACCGCCATGTGGTATTGCAACAAACAGGGCGGGGTGGGGTCGTGGACCCTTTGTCAGGAGGCCCTGCGCCTCTGGACATGGCTGGAACACCAGGGCATCACCCTGGTGGTTCAACATCTGGCGGGCTCTCTGTACGCCAGAGCGGACGAACTCAGCCGCCGGTGCATGATGGATCACGAATGGCGTCTGAACTCGGACGTGGCGCAAGGTCTCTTTCTGCAGTGGGGAGAGCCTTGGTTAGATCTATTCGCCACCGAAGGGAACGCGCAATGTCAGCAGTCATCTTGGTGGCTCCGGATTGGGCACGAAGGTACTGGTATCCCGAGCTACTCAGTATTTCCATCGATCCCCCGATCCGACTGCCTCTTCGGGAGGATCTTCTGTCGCAGCAGCAGGGGACGGTCCTCCACCCGAACCTGTCCAGCCTCCACCTACATGCGTGGAGATTGAGCGGCGGCAGTTGATGCCATTTGACTTGCCTCCTGAAGTCTGTGATGTCATTCTGGCAGCCAGGCGTACCTCCACAAAGACGGTATACGCCTGCCGGTGGAACAAATTTGTGGCATGGTGCACAGCAAAGGCTGTGGATCCCCTTTCTGCCCCTCTTTCTGAGGTTCTTCTCTTTCTTCTTTCTTTGGCCCAGCAGGGCTCTGCTCTGGGCACCTTGAAAGGTTATCTTGCTGCTATCTCCGCCTTTCTTCGGCTTCCTGATCAGCCTTCTCTTTTCAAGTCCCCTGTTGTTTCACGCTTTCTCAAGGGCATTACTCATATGTACCCTCCTGTTCCTTTCGTAATGCCTCAGTGGGACTTGAACCTTGTTCTCACTTTTCTGATGTGCGCTCCCTTTGAGCCCCTTCATAACTGCCCCATCCGTCTTTTGACTTTGAAAACTGCTTTCTTGGTTGCAATCACCTCCGCTAGGCGGGTGAGTGAGCTCCAGGCTTTGTCATTCAAGCCTCCCTTCCTTTCAGTACATCCGGACAAAGTTGTCCTCCGGACACGTCCTTCATTCCTGCCTAAAGTCGTGACTCCCTTTCACATCGGGCAATCTGTCACGCTGCCCACCTTCTTTCCGCCTCCGCATCCTTCAAAAGATGAAGAGAGGCTCCACCGTCTGGACCCAAAACGTGCGCTATGCTATCCTTTTATTTGGACCGCAGAAGACAGTTCCGGGTGGACGACCAACTTTTTGTTGGATACATAGGGGCGAAGAAGGGTCGTGTTGTGTATTAAGACCTGCTATTCTTTGGCGAAAAAGGTTCCTCCTGTTGGGCTACGGGCCCATTCTACTCGGTCCACAGCGGCCACGACTGCACTGGGACGGGGAGTCCCCTTGCAAGACATCTGTCAGGCGGCGACGTGGGCTTCGCTGCACACGTTTGCGAGACATTACTGCCTGGACAGCCAAGTCCGGAGGGATGGCCACTTTGGCCGTTCTGTTCTCCAGGACTTTCTGGTGTGATCTTGGTTCGCAGACCCACCACCGGGGTTGGTATTGCTGGGGTATCTATTCTAAGGTGAGGAATCTAACTAACGTGTTTCTTTCAGATGAACAAGTTACTTACCTTCGGTAATGATGTATCTGTAAGAAACATTAGTTAGTTAGATTCCTCACCGACCCACCCAGCCTCCCCGTTCTGCGAACCGACATCTAGGGTTAAGGTTCTCCCTTTCAGGGCCCTAGATTTTTTGGCACCAGTGTCGGTCTCTTGCATGGCGCAGCGTCCCTGGCGCGGAAAGCTACGTACAAGAACTGACGTCAGCGCGCGAGGGCGGCGTCTAAGTACTCCGACGACGTCATTCCGGCGCACGACGCCAACGACGGACGCGGAGCCGCAGACGACGCCTAGCGACGCACAAGGGGTTTTGCTACAAAAATCTTTCCGGATCCAGCCTGACGCCTGGGGATATTCTAAGGTGTGGAATCTAACTAAGTAATGTTTCTTACAGATACATCGTTACCGAAGGTAAGTAACTTGTTCTTCATGAATGAATCTGGGTCTATTTTTTTCCAGCTCAGCGTGTAGCCATTTTGTCTTGTCAAAGTGACGTCATTTACACAATAAGTAGAGGAGTCCTTCCCTTTGACTGGTCTACAATTCAACTTAACTCCAATACTCTGCGGGAAGTGGTCACTAAGGGAGATGTCATGAGTCTGAAAACGTGTAAGTCAGGAGGCATGTCTTTATGAAATAAAAATAAAATCGATAGTGGAGTAAAGTTCGCGTCCGTTAAAAGTTGGGCTGAATGGAGCTGAAGAACTACATAAGATGTTTGCGAGGCCCATGTCACCAGTGAGCATAATATCATTTAAAATCTCCCCTGGACCAGAGTGGTTAAAGTGAGGGAGACTAGTCTCACTGTTATATCCAAAGTCACAAACTCCAGTGTCACAATGCTGACAGAGACTGATATTAAAATCTCCGCCCCAAATTATAAAAAGATCTATAAGAAAGGCCTCCTGAATCTTAATAAGATGTAGGGATATGGCCCCCAACATTTCTGCCTGATATTTACGCAGGGGCATTGTTATAAAAATTCACTATCAATAGACCAGTAGTTTTGTCCAGGTCAGCCGCTATTATTTGAAAGTGGCAGTCAGTGACCAATGTTACTATGTTCAATAGGTTTGTATGATATGCTACATAGGTGCAAGGCCTCCCCATTGCTCTCCCATGCTTTGATGCTACTGCAGGCGAGTGGAAGGTCTTAAACCCATTAATGTGGATCACATCTTCGGCCCATGTTTCCTGCAGACACAAAATATCGAACCTGAGTACAAACTCTGTCCACTGTGGGTTCACAATCTTAGACTTTAAACCTGCAATATTCCAAAACAGGGCGTTACAAGTACAATCTTTGAGCTTTTCCTTTGCAACACATGCGCTTGCTTCTACTGCTATGGCAATGCCCACTTTGGGGGACGCTATTATACCGTTATCTAGGCTAAGGGCAGAAGTGACAACTAGGTTTGAATTTTTACCTGCTAGTTCAAAGGCTATGCTGGTTAGGGCAGGGTAAATGTCTTTCCTAAGATCCTTATTTGTGACCATCTCTGGGGTTGTAGATGTATTTACCATAACATTTATGGTGCCCAAATAGTTTAGTCCCTGTGCTAATGGTCTCATATCTATGGTGGCGACTCTACTCAACAAGTTCGGTCCCTCTCTGTTCTTAGGGCGTCAATCCACCTGCTCCAAGTGGGAGAGGAGATCATAACGATTCTGCACTGGGACATTATATAGTGTGTGCCTCATAGGGTATTCCCTATCATGTGGGTATGAATATGTAGAGTTAAAAGATTGATAAAAGAAGCCCAGCGGGACCACGTTGATGTCATGCAAGGAGATAGAAGACGAGCCCGCTCTAGACAAGATGTGGTGAACCAGCTCTATTGACTTAAAAGTCAATATCACACAGTCCCCTGGCATAGACTTCTGGCCCTTCCCTAACCAGCTAACTCTTCTGGCCATTTTGAAGTTATGAAAGAGGTTGTCGGTGGGGCCAGTTTTGGAGCCTAACCAAAACAGTGATTTGTTCCTTAATGTATCCCAATGTTCTACGGCCCCGGCAGGTAATCACGGGACGTTAGCCAGAATAACAGTATATGGGGACACAGCGGGAGGAAGATCCAAAACTATCTTAGATTGATCGACAGCTGAATTGTAATCAGATGCTAAGACATTTAATGCAGGACGATTGTGGATTCCTGAATCATTTTTCTGTTGCTGGCCTGACCTGGGGGCAACGTCAGGGCAAAGGGGAATTCCATTATTTGATAGATTTAAAACAGAATTTAAAGACCCCTACGCAGTGTCTGCGGGTGGGCCCATTGATTTAGTGCCTAAATCTATATTAGCGAGTGTCTGATTGTGTCTTGTTGAGGTCGCGCTAGTACTGGGAATGGTATCGGCCTTTGCAGTTGAGCTGTTTACTTGCCCTTCCAGTACAGGGTCCCTATGGTAAGGTACTGTATGCCTTGCAGTAATTGACTGGCGAATTTCCAGGTGACTTGAAAGTGTGACTTCCAGGATACCCACTCTTTTAACAAGATCGGATAGAGTTTCTCGCAAATAAGAGTCCAGGTTGTCAAACTTGCTGTTTAATGCCGCTAATTCCTTTGGAGTGTTGTGCGACGGGCCCTTATTAGTGTTGTTCCTGCGGCTTCGTGACTCCATCACTGGTTTAATCTTTTTGAAAGTTTTGTCCCGCACAGTGTCGGGTACAGAGTTATTAGTGACAACTCTGACCTCTGGCTGATTGTGGGGAATATTAATTGAGTTAGTTTTAGGATATATAGTGTTCCGCAAGCGTTTGGTCGGGTGGTTGGGGGTCACCATCTAGGTCTGGCTTGCAAACAGAGATATAATCAGAGAGGTTCGCAATGCACCCATTGATGCTGACACTGGGTTAGAAGATTTCAGGAATATCTGATGGAGAAGCGCAACTCTTCTTCCCAGTATCACCCTCTTCTGCTGGGCCAGATCTTTGGGTGTTTATAGCCTCCTCTACAGATGAAATCTGCTGCTCTATGGCCCCCATGGCTCCAGTCAGATATTTCAGAAGAGTCTGATGGCTCCTCCCCCCCGCCCTCCTTATGGGGATTTTTTTGACACATAGTTTTCCTTTTCCCCATATCTTGATGTATGTTGCCAAAAAGATCGATATCAGTCAGCTAATTGCAATACAAAAGTAAAAGGCCAGACGGCACAGACTCACTCGCTCCCTTTTTTTTTGCAATAGCTTTGTGAGTCAAGTGTCCCTCCACCGTGCGGCCAGGAGCTGTGGCCAAGCCCAGCCTACGTCAGCCTATGACGGGCTAAGACGGGCTCGTCTTGGCCCGGTCTTCGCCTGGGCCGAGCCCAGGCACGCTCCGCGCGCGTCCCTTGCTGCGGGACCGCTGCGCCGGTTTTCACATCCCTCCAGGGACTCAGGTTAAAGTACGGTGCAGTTTTGGGCCAGGGGGCCGGGTGCCCAAGCACTTGCCTGCCTTTCGCAGAAGATGGGGTCCTATACCTCGGAGTGAAGATGCTCCTGTATAGGGGCAACCTGGAGAAATGGATCCACGTTGAAATCTGCTGGGTTGAACTGGAAAGGGGTGTGTATGCACCCCATATCCTTTGTCTCTGCTGACCTTGAGGCGGTGGTCTGACCGCTGCAGTCTGCTCTTCGGGAAGCCAACTCGTAATACGGACAGCAGTGCTGCGCCTCTGTACCGCCCAATGGAAGGAGCTTCCCCCAACCGCAACTACTGCGGTCGGCCGTGTTCTGGATGTGTTGGCAGTCCAACAGTGGTCTTTCAAATCCACTCTATTCAACTTGTAATACGGCAGACGGCTCACGGACTGCCAAACTCATAATAAGGCCCCAAGTGCTTGTGAACCCAAGAGACCTTGCTGACACTGTCAATATAATTTGGACAAAGCAATTGAAATTGCAAATGGCATTGGAAGTACAGCATCCTGCATGGATGCAATATCTCTTTTCTCGCAAAAAAAGATCCAGCACTATGTAAATCAGTCTTGATCCTCCTCCTCACGGGAGCAATCTAGCCCGAACTGCCAGGCCAGTTCCTCCCTGAACTGGAGCACAAGCAACCCAAGACCGGTTTCACTATGATTGGGGCTCTTCATTCGGGTGTAGCTTGCTTTCAGTGGCACAGTGAGCAAGGGAACCAGATGTGGGCATACCCTTGGCCATTTAGGTCATTACATCAAACATAGAAATGGTGATGGGAGGAATTCTTGCTGTAAGACCAACCACCACCTTTTGTGTTAAATGTACCGCCCTAGTGGCTATGGCATATCCAGACATGGGTCCCGTGCACACTGGAACCAAGGCACATCCAAATGAAGAGCCCCAATCAGGCCAAAGCCAGTCTTGGGGTTGCTTGTGTTCCAGTTCGGGGAGGACCTGGCTTGGGAGTTCAGGCTGGACTCTTCCTATTGGAACAGGGTGAAAACTGATTCGCAAATAGCTGGGTCCAAACAGTAGTGGCATGGTGGGCTAAAGATTGATGGGTTGGATTGCTACCCCAAGTGATTGCCAGTGGTTAGACTTATTGCAAGCATCCTCTCATCACCTTTTGTTTGTTTGTTGTCTAACCTCACAAACCCAATGTGGTATGGTGTACTCACAAGTAGCCACAACAAGAAAAAGAAATAAAGTATTGCAGAGTAGACAGCAGATTCAGTTTTCGAGGGTTTTGAATTTAGTGTTGATGATGTTTGTGCTCCTAGTGGTGCATGTGGTGAGAATGATGATCTTGTGATGCAGGTCGGTGTGAATGTTATAAAGAAACCATACATATTCATGGTCACTATTTACCCTCATTGGTGTGGAAGATTGGAGTGAATTCCAATATGTGACAATGAGAGACACTTCAGAACCCTTGCATACCATTGGAAACTGATTGATGGGGTGAGTGAGTTTGTTGCCGTTCTAACTTTTAAGGCAAACAACACACCTGGCACTGATTATGTAGCTAAAAATTTGTCTTGCTTCTTAGGATAGGTGGATCAAAGAAATTTGGAAAGTATAATAGATCCCAACAACTTAGAACAAGTGTTGCTTAGAAGGGAGTGTGACTATATATTTTCTGGTGTCAACAGAGTCGGAGAAAAGATAGAAATCTTTTCTCCGACTCTTTACCCCGAAAGGGGTAAGTTGAATAAAGTGAAGGGCTTTTCCATAGAATACAGTTGCTGTCTGGTTATGGATCTGACTTTTACCCCCAGGTATTTCAGATTTTTATTCCTGTCCATCTCTAGCCCAGCATTTTTCTTAAATTTCACTGTTATGAGTGCAGTCTCTTCAAATGTCACATATTGATATGGCAACTATGCGTGTCATAGATAAGGATTTCACTATATTAACTTTGCTCTTTATGATGTTGACACTATTACCTTAGGAAAAAGTAGTTCTCCAGAATGAGTAGCCTTTCAAGATCAAACGGCGCCTACCATTTCAATAGAGTGCTCCTTGGCTTATGGGTGTGGCCGGCCCTGCCTTTAGAAGATTCTTTTTAAATTGAAGGAGAGCGAGGTTTATGATTTCAAGTTTCAAGACCTTTCACCCTCTAACCCTTTCCCCACTACCTCATCCCCCAGCACCCCTTAAATGTTAGTGGCACCTTACCTGAAAGTTACCCTTGTGGGTGGTGAAAAGACCGTCAAAGTGGTTGGAAGGGTCTGGAATCTGCGGCCAGATTTTACTCTTCAGGAACCTGCAATAGGCAGAAAGAAAGACATGTTAAGGGTGTAACATGAACAACAGGAGCTTGGGTTGATGGTATCAATCTTGTGAGAGAGGGAATGGCAGCAGATTTTAGGTGCCAAAATGAAATTTCTTTTGTTGATTGAGGGTCCTTCTGTCTATAAGGCTAAATATTTTCCTGGAATTACCAGTGTTGTCGAAACCCAGTGCAATAACCAACATGTAGATTAGATTGAGAGAGCATGGGCTACAAGTCAATTAACACATTCATTGGAGCTATGAATATAATTTTCTCTAACACTGCTGCCGGTTATTTGCCTTCATGCCTTCAGCCAGTAAAGGATTGTACCTGGACACTAGCTATCACTGCTGTTCCATTCTTTGTTGAATCTATGGACTCTGGAATACTGTGCCTGGACACTAGGCGTTGAGAAGCATTGTTGTCCATTTTCTACCTCAAAATCTCACCCAGTGCATCACTATGGTTGAACACAGTTTGGCACAATTGAGTTATGGGCTGCTTCTTCTCTCAAGACTCTGAACAAATCCTCAAACTCAGCACTAGGTGTCACAGCTATTCCAATGATTAACTCCTACCAATATGCTCCACACATATTTGACAGTGGCATACTGTAGCTGGCCTCTGAGTGACACTGCTGCCTGTATAGGATAGGATAGTCATTTGTATAGCGCAACGAATGCCGGAGCATCTTGGCGCTGGTAGAGAGAGAGGGAGAAACATCATCTTCATCAGCGAGTCTCATTAAAGAGCCATGTTTTTAACCGTTTTCTGAAAGCTTGATGATTGCCTAATGATTTCATAGAGCAGGGAAGCTTATTCCAAAGACCAGCGGCACGGAAAGAGAAGGCTATGCCACCCCATCTGACTTTGCGTATCCGATTTATCTTGATGAGGCTTTGTGTAGTGGACCTTAAGACCCGGCCGGGTACATAAGGAATGAAAAGCTTCTGAACATCCTTGGCTCCTCCTCCAAATATAGCCTTATGTACTAAACATATAGCTTTGAATTCTATACGCTGCTGGATCGGGAGCCAGTGTAATGTTTTAATGCCACCAGAGATGGATTGGTCTGTGGGAACAGCTATCAGAAGTCTTGCAGCAGCATTCTGCAGAGTCTGCAACCTCTTCATCTGAGTCTTATTTATCCCTAACAGCAAGGCGTTGCAGTAGTCAAGTCTCGATAATACAAGAGCCACCACCACCGTCTTGCGAAGGTCAAGTTCAATGAAAGGAAGAATCTTCCGCAGAGTCCTTATTAAAAAGGAACATGATGAAGCGAGGTTGCTGACGTGTGCTGAGAAATTGAGCTGATTGTCAAAGAGCATACCCAGGTTCCTGACTTTATGCACATGACTAGGGCACTCCCCCGCCTCCACCGGCCACCAAGATCCATTCCACACGGGGCTGCCCTGGCCAAACTCTATGATCTCCGTCTTCTCTGTGTTAATTTTCAGGAAACTCTCCCGCATCC
Source organism: Triturus cristatus (assembly GCF_964204655.1). Classification (NCBI taxonomy): domain Eukaryota; kingdom Metazoa; phylum Chordata; class Amphibia; order Caudata; family Salamandridae; genus Triturus; species Triturus cristatus. The sequence goes on from NC_140586.1 coordinate 69,239,133, forward strand.
AGCTCATAATCTCAGACAGGCAGCTATGAAAATTAGAAGCCACATTGTTTGATTGTTCCACAGTCGAGACAATGAGCTGGGAATCGTCGGCATAGGAAATTATGGTAAAACCATATTTCCTAATGAGCTTGGCCAGGGGGGCTATATATTTGTTAAAAAGCGTTGGTCATAAGGCAGAACCCTGCGGAACCCCACAGGGCAGATGGAAAGTGTTAGACTGCAGACCATCCCATAGCAAACTCTGCTCCCTACCTTCCAAAAAGAAGGAAAGGAGGGACAGAGCGGTTCCCTGCACACCAATCTCCTGAAGCCTCTGCCTCAACACCGTGATGTTGACAGTGTCGAAGGCATCTGACAAATCTAACATCACCAGCACTGCCCTGCCTCCCCCGTCCACTATACCACGAATTTTCTCCGCTGTCACCAGGAGTGCTGGCTCCGTGGAGTGCTGAGCACGGAAACCGTGCTGAGAGGAGTCAAGCAGATCATGGGAGACCAATAATTCTGTTAGGACCCGGTTTAACTCCCTCTCCATGACCTTAGCCGCCATAGGAAGTGCAGCAATCGGACGGTAGTTCTTTAAGATAAGAGGATCCAAGGTGGTTTTTTTTAACAGTGGTCTAATTATTGCCCTCTTCCAGCTTAAAGGGTAACTACCAGACTCGATTACTTGATTGATTAGCGGAGACGGCTCTCCTGCAATAACCTCTGCCGCACGATGAAATACTGATGGGGGGCATGGATCCAAAGGTGATCCTGATTTTATCAAGGTAATCAACCAACACGTTTCCTCCACCGAAATGGGAGGAAAGTTACTAAGGCCAGTGTCGTCCTTAGGACTAGCTACCTGCTCTTGGCCGCAACACTCCGAGCTAGTAAAGGAGCTCATGAAGTCGTTGTGAATTGTCTGAACCTTATCCTGAAAGTACAGAGCCAATTTTTGGCATGTTGCTAAGTCAGGCCGATATGTGCTATCTTGAGGGGGCTTAGAAAGAGCAGATATGGTCTTGAAGAGCTCCTTAGCCGAATTACCGGCTTCCCTGATCTTGGTGGTAAGAAAAGCGCTTTTAGCTGCGATTATTGCTGACCTGTAGGCTGTGAGAGCACGATTGTAATGTTCTTTACCCTCAGCACTGTAATCCCTTCTCCACATACGCTCTGCCCTCCTACAGATGCCCTTCTGGACCTTGAGCTCTTTATTATACCATGGGGCGGATGGTTCAGTTCTCCTGGAGCCACGCAGATTCTCAGATGCTACCCTATCCACCGCAGCCGCCAGCCATCCCTTGAAGAGCAAAGCAGCCTCCGAAGAGTCTTTGCTATGGGTAAGACGCAAACTTCCCAGAGCGGAGCAGAGATTGTCCGTGGTCACCTGAGACCATGGTCTAATCTTCTGCTTACCTAGTCTGGGGCCCTGAGAGCAAGCTAGTGCTCCAGTCCCAATATTAAAATGAACGGCCCTATGGTCAGACCAAGGGAGAGTCATAGTATTAGTTATTTCCAGGTTCATGTTGTTGGTAAAGATACCATCTAAGGTGTGACCCAAACTATGAGTCGGGCTCTTAACTGCTTGGTTGAAATCTAATGCTGCTAGATTTTCAATTAGCACGGCCACTTCTGGCTGATCCGTAAGCTCTAGATGGTAATTAAAATCACCTAGAATCATAAACGGATGGTAGTCCATCTGAGATTCTAAGAATTGCATGAGCTTTACTGTAAAAGTGGCCTTGGGCCCAGGTGGACGATAGACTAATACTCCTTGAGATTTGTAGGAATTGCCTACATAGATGGTAAAAGAGAAAGCTTCCGCTGGAAGATCTAGGTGTGTCTCCGTACAAATTTTTAAATGTGTTGCATATGCAATGGCTATCCCTCCCCCCCTTTTACCTATTCTATCCTGGGAGGTAACCACATACCCGCTAGGTAAGGCAGTGTTCCAGTCTGGACCAGAAGAATTGTTCGCCCAGGTTTCGGTTAAAAAGGTTATGTTTGGCGCGCTTCGCTCAATCAGGTCGTAAATTTGATAACTGTGTTTATGTAAGGAGCGTACGTTTACCAAGATGCAGCTTAACGTATGCGGTATTTTAGCTCTTGTCATGATGTGCGCGTCCGCTGGGCACTTACTCACTGCCTCTACTATATGCTGGCTGTTCGTCACCTTATTCAATCCCAACCCTATGTGATGTCCCTCCTTCTGGAAGTCACATCTAGTGCAGGGCCCAAGCTCTGAGAGTTCCCCACATGGGTCCCAGTCCTGGGACCTGCATGGTGCGCTATCCAAAGCCAGCAGCTCACCTCTGCTATAAAGGTGGACGTGAGCAAGGGCAGGGGTCCCGGCGCTGGGCGCTGACCGGGCGCGGACGGGGCGCGGACGGGGCGCAGACGGGCTTGCCTTTGGCGCGCCTTCGGTGCACCATATGATCAGCTAATACCATACTATGGCCGGTTGCTTGGTTGTACTGTTGCTTGTTCTGCCAGGACATTGCCATACTTTGTCTGGCTGCAAGGTCTCACTTGCTGTTATCAAAGCTTGTTTGTATCCACCAGTATCTTTGCATTGGTCATGTCCATATGGCTGAATGTCACTGCTGTTGCAAACAGTACTCTCCTGCACCTAAGGTTTTGCCTATAGAAATAATCGAAGGCATACACCTTCCATGTCATTTAGCTGACCAAACCATTTACACTACAGAGATGCCCCTGTTCTCAGCTCACAATAGGTTTTCTGTGATTTTCAACTGTTTAACTTTAATGTTTGGAAAACAGATAAAATAATAAATGAGTGGTCTGTAACATATTCGAATAGGGAACAGGCAGTGGTAATGGTTTACATGGCTCTATTTTTCCATCTGTGTATCAAAGTTGGTACACATTAATTGCTATTCTTACACAAAACGATGGTAGACTATAGTTGCCCCAGTCATTGCAAACCGTTCTGCAGTACTGAGACACTGAAATCCTAATTTATTCAAGTTATTCAATTAGACTACTTTTTTTTTAACATTTGATTGCAGACAGCTCCAGCAGTCTGTTCTGAGCACTAATGAAATCAAAACATGGTCAATACATGGTCTCGTCATATCACACATGGTTACACTGTGCCATTGACTTTGCATTAAGTCATTAATGATGTGAATAATGAAAGTCAGGATTTACAAAGAAATGGTTGCAGAAATCATATATGATATTAGATTGAACGTTATTTTTTGATTTGGAGTGAATATTAATGCAGTAGGTCGCAATTTGCAACTCACTCTAATTGGAAGCAATCCCAGGGACGATGACATACTAGGTTAAGCAGGCCACCATGTCTGGAATTGCATCTCGATAAATAAATCTTATTTTTACTGCAGCCCATTTCCTTAAAAGAAACGGGGTTGCTCTAAAAAAAAGTTTTTTTTTAAATCTATTCTTGTTTAAGAATTAGCAGTGGTCTCCTGGACAGCTGCCTACTCTCTAGCAAACCATTTTTAGGTCTCGCTGAGTCAGCGCGCATGCACTGCTCGGAGAGACTTTAGTAGGTGAGTTTTCAAAGTGCTACCCACATGGTTTGGCTGGCTACAAGCTTGAGTGCACGATGGCGTGCACGTGCACAGCTGCTCCCCGCATTCCCCCCTCCCTTCTCGCCCAGCCCTTTGATGCTCTGCTCGCATCTCCCTCCTCCCTTTTCATCAGTTTAATTGTGGCTCCTCTGCTCCTCGCATTCACCCCTCCTTTCTCGCCCAGCCATTTGATGCTCTGCTCGCATCTCCCTTCTCCCTTTTTGTCACTTTCATTCTGGCTCCTTTTCGTCAGTTTCATTCTGGCTCCTTGCATTCCCCTCTGCTCCTCGCATTCCACCCCTCCCTTCTCACCCAGCCCTTTGATGCTCTGCTCGCATCTCCCTCCTCCCTTTTCGTCACTTTCATTCTGGCTCCTTTTCGTCAGTTTCACTCTGGCTCCTCTGCTCCTCGCATTCCCCTCTGCTCCTCGCATTCCCCCCTCCCTTCTCGGCCAGCCCTTTGATGCTTATAACATTGTGTTTCATTTAGGGCATTAAACATAAAGGAGCACTGGCAACGCTGATAAAATGGATTTCATTTTGAGTAGTGACTAAAACTAACCACACACACACACACAACCACAGGCACACACACAAGCACACACACAACCACACACACAACCACACACACAACCATACACAATAACACACACACAACCACACACACACACAACCACACACAATAACACACACCCACACACAATAACACACACAACTAAACACACAACCACAACTAAACACACAACCACAACAAGCCACAAGCACCCACCCACACACACAACCACAACCACTCAGAACCACACCCACAACCACACACAACCACACACACACACACAACCACATACAAGCACACACACACAACCACACACACAACCACACACAACCACTCACACACACACCCACAACCACACATACACACCCACAACCACACACACAACCACACCTACAATCACACACACAACCACACACAACCACAAACACACACAACCCCCACAACCACACACACACCTACACAACCACACACACACACAACCACGCACACAATAACACACAACCACAACTACACACAACCACACGCAACCACACACACAACCACACACACACACAACCACACACACCCACAACTACACACACACAAGCACACACACAATCACACACACATATAACTACAATCACACACAACCACACACATCCAGAACAACACACACACAACCCCCCACCCCCCACAACCACACCCACACACTTAACCACACACACAACCACAACTACACACAACCACAAACACACACACAACCACAAACACACACACATCCACACACAACCACACACACACACAACCACACACAAACACACACAAAACCACAAACAAACACAACCACTCACACACACAACCACACACACACACAACCACACACACACAACTACACACACACAATAACACACAACCACACACGGCCACAACTACACACAACCACCCACAACCACACACACACAACCACACACACACACAACCACACACAACCACCACACACAAACAACCACACACAACCACACACACACAACCACACCCACAACCACCAACAACCACACACACACACACAACCACACACACACAACCACAATCACACACACAACCACACACACAACCACACACACCCACAACTAAACACACACAACCACAAGCACACACACACAACCACACACACATAACTACAATCACACACAACCACAACCACACATGACCAGAGCCACAAACACACAACCACACACCCCCACACATATCCCCCCACACACACACCCACACACACACACAACCACACACAACCACCCACAACCACACACACACACAAAACCACAAACAAACACAACCAGAACCACTCACACAACCACCCACTGCCACACACACAACCACACACAACCACACCCACACACAACCACACACACACACCAACAAACACACAACCATACACACACAACCACACACACACACACAATAACACAGACACACAACTACACACACAACCACACAAACAACCACTCACAACCACAAACACACACACACAGAACCACACACACAGAACCACACACACAACCACACACACAACCACACACACACACACCCACAGCCACACTCAACCACACCCACACACAACCACACACACAACCACAAGCACACACACAACCACACACACAACCACACACACACAACCACAACTCCACACACAACCACACACACAACCACCTCCACACCCCCCACACACACAACCACACACACACAACCACACACACACTACCACAATCACACACAATCACACACAACCACACACAACCACAACTACACACACAACCACAACTACACACAACCACAAACACACAACTACAACCACACACACACACAACCAGACACACAAGCACACACACAACCACAACCATTCATACACACAACCACACACAGCTACAACCACACACAACCACAGCCACACACACACACACAACCACACACAACACCCACACACAACCACAAACACACAACCACACACACAACCACAAACACACACACACGCAACCATACACACAACCACACCCACACACAACCACACACACAACCACAAGCACACACAACCACACACACAACCACAACTACACACACAACCACAAACACACACACAACCACACACACACAACCACACACACATCCACGCACAACCACAAGCGCACACACACAACCACACACACACAGAACCACACACATAACCACAAACACACACACACACATCACACACAACCACACACAAACAACCACAGCCACAACCACACACAAACAACAACACACACAATCACACACACAACCACACCCACACACCCACAACCACACCCAACCACAAGCACACACAACCACACACACAACTACAATCAACCACACACAATAACACACACAACCACAACCACACACACACAATAGTTGCATAACTAAATACTTATAAGGTCCCAAAAGCGAGACCTATTGGCTATGCCAATGCTTGTTATGATTCACAAAAGGGTAGAAGCCCTAAAGGGACCCCTTCCCTTTTGTGAATGCACTACTGCACCAACTTGGAAAGCGGTACTTTTTCAATGTTTTGCTACCGGATTACAGTCTCAAAACATTGATACAACTCATACATATACTCGGTATTTAGAAGGGATAGCTACAACATGCCCCCACAAAATATCAAACATTTACCAACTTCTCAAATGGGATTATTATATTCAAAAACGCAATGTAACTGTCACAAACACAGAATCAGAGTGTTTGCAACAATTACAATTCTTATTACATCTGTCCTGTAGTTTCTACATTAATGTTCTACTTCATAATTCCACCTGCATGGAATAATGATGTCATCCTGGGCCTTCTTTGTGTATTACAGGCATACATTCCTTTCATGCTCATGTGACATCAAAATAATACAATCCGTGTGTGTTGCTTTTACCATTGCATGATAACAATTAATACAATTTTTCTCTTCTGCCTTCCTTTTTCCTATTGAAAAATGCTTCTATCTTGTGCCAGGACCAGAAAGTGTTTTCACAAATCTGAAAATGTAAAGGTCAGTGGCCAGTTTCTTGGTAATACCACAAGATGCAGTGTAGTGGGAGAGAATGTGTATATGAGGCAAACCAAAATTCATGATAAATTACCTCCCTTTCAGCTCGAAGCCTAGGTTTGCTAACAACATCTTGGGGCCATTCAGAAAGCCTCCCTGGAAATGCATTCCATCGATTGCTTAACATTGGCTTGGTGGTTAGTGATTTTTTTGCTTTCTATTTGCTCGTTTTATTTGTTTTAGGCTGTTCAGCTTCAGTTTGTCCCTTCCTTTGAACCCTATTTACTGTATTGTTCCACCAGTACTGAATTTCTCTAAACAGGCCTTTAAATGTTGTTCTTCTCTGTTCACATTTGCTGTGCATTCAAAGACAGAGGTCAAATGTCTCTCAGGGAGCTGGGGTTTACTTTTCTTTCTCTGACTTCAAAGTGAGAGGATTTATGTGACATCCTCCTCGGTGAACCCATGTCAGACAGAAAGGCTGTAGAATGTGATTTCTTTCCAGCTGGCTACTCTGGGTGTGCTGTACGAAGTTATTTTGTTTTCTAGCATAAAACATTTAAATGTCTGTAAACGAACTGTGCAGATATTTCAGAATATGGAAAGCACAAATGAAGCCATTTTTTGGGTAATTCCAAAGTGCCAGGGAAACAAATATTTTAATACGACCAAAAGAAATCAATACACTAGGTAATGCCAATTCAACAAATCATTTTTTGTCAGCTGTGTACTTTTTTTTTTTAGTAACACTGTAAGTCTGTTCAAATGTAATGGTCATTTCAATTGAAGATGTGTTGTCTGTAATGGAAGTGTGCTACAACACCATGCATATTTCACTCTACCCCACTTCATTGTGCTCTGTACCAGTCCACGACACTGCACACTACTCTGTACCACTCCACATGATGCCACTCCACTCAACTCCACATCAGTGCACTCTACATGTACCACTCCACTCTACGCCACTTCACTTAACGCCTCTCTACACCACTCTACGCTAATGCATTCTACCCCACACTACTCTACTGTGCACCGCTGCACTCTTCACGACTGCACTCTATGTCAATCCATTTTAAACCATTCTAATATACTCTGCACCACTGCACACTACGACACTGCACTCTACAACACTCTATGCCACTGCACTGTACTCCACTTCACTGTACTCTGAAACAATCTACTCTATGCCACTCTAATCAACTCTGCGCCATACCACTCCATTCTACGCCCCCAGCAATCTTCCCTGCGCCACTCCACTCTACCCCACTCCACGCCACTGTACTTTATGCCACTGCACTCCACGCCACAGCACTCTATGCCAATGCACTCTACACCACTTTACACACAATCAATACACTCTACACCACTGCACTCTACACCAGTCTTCTCTGCTGCAGCACGGCACTGTACATCACTATACTCTACTCTGCATCACTCTACTGTACGCCACTCTACACCATTGCTCTCTACGTCACTTTACTCTACACCACTCTATGCCACTGCACTCTATACCATTGCACTCTAAAACACTCTACTATGCAACACTGCACCCTCTGACACTGAACTCTACACCACTCTACTATCCGCCACAGTTTTCTACTCTACACAACTATACTCTACTGGACTTTGTGCCAATGCATTCTATGCCAATACATTCTATGTCATTATATTCTATGCCACAACACTCTATGCCACTCTACTCTACTGTGCACCACTGCACTCTATGACACTGCTCTCTACGTCACTTCACTCTATGTCTCTCTACTCTACACCACTCTACTTTATGTCAGTGCACTCTGCCACACTCTACTATGCCCCACTGCACTCTACACCACTGCACCAATATACTCTGTATCACTCTGCACCACTGCACTCTACATAACTGCACTCTTTGTCACTCCACTCAGACACTCTGCAAGATTGCACTCTAAGTCACTGAACTCAAGGCCACTCTACTATATGCCACTCTACGCTCTGCCACTACACTCTTATGTCACTACACTTTACTCTACACCACTCAACTCTACTCCACTCTACTGCACTATAATCTATACTGCACCACTGCACTCTTCTACACAACTCTATTCTATACCACTGCACTCTACACTATACCATTCCACTCTACCGTGCACCACTCCACTCTATGCCGCTTCCCTCTACTCTGAAACAATATACTCTACGCCACTGCACTCTATACCACTGCATTCTGTGCCACTCTACTCCATTGCACTCTATGCCATTGCAATCTACTGTGCACCACTCTGCTCTACACCACTGCATTTTACGCCAATGAACTCTACACCACTTTACTTAAAGCCAATGCACTCTACGCCAATCTACTCTGCCACTGTACTTCACATTACTTCACTATAGTACTCTCTACAATACTCCACTCCACGGTACTCCACTCTATGACGCTGTACTCCATTACACTCTACTCCACTCTGCTTCACACTTTGGCACTTCACTCTATAACACTCTACTCCACTCTATGCAACTCTACGACACGACTCTACTCTACGACGCTTTACGCAGCTCCCTCTACACCACTCCATGCCACTATACTCCACTCTGTTTTACAAAACACTACTCCATTGACTCTATGCCACTCCACTCTGGCACTCTATGCCACCCCACTATGCACTACTTGGCTCTACAACACTCTATTCCACTCTATGCTCTTTCACTCTCCTGCACTACTTCACTCTATGCCACTCCACTCTACAACAGTCTCTACTCTGCTGTACGTCACTCTACTCCAATCTACACAACACCCTCTAAGCCACTCCACCCTGCTCTACACCACTCCACGACACTCTATGCCACTCCTCTCTACAATACTCTACTCCACTCTATGCCAGTCAACTCCACTCTGTGCCAGTCAACTCTACTCCACTGCACATTCTTCATCTCTTACACTCTACTCCCTCCATGATATTCCATAACACTCTACACCATTCCAGTCTATTACGCTTCACTTCACTCCACTCAACTTTACTCTGCGCCACTCTACGACTCTTCACGCCACTCCACAACATTCCGTTCTATTCCAGTTTATGACACTCCACTCCACTCTCCTTTACCCCACTAACTTTTATCCATGTTCAACAGCAGCCACGCTAGTGAACAACATGGCTAAAACATATTGGCAAAGCCAATAGCTGTTGCAAAAGCTAGACCTATTGGCTTTGCCAATGCTTCTTTAAATCATTTTAGCAGCTGGATTTCCAGCATACACTAATCAATACATCAGTGCATTGGACTGTTCAGCTTCAGGTTTTTGTGATCTACGAGCACAACAGTTGGTGTTTGGAGAGTACAGACTTGGCCCCAGAAATTATCATAAGATCAGCAGACAGTACTCCTGCAGGGATCCTATGCAGCACTGCATCTTACCTGCGATGGCTGAGGAAGAGGATGGCAGATATGAGCACCAAACTCAGGGCTACGGTTGATGCCACCACCAACGGCATGGGGTCCAAGTCTGCAAGGCAAAACATGGAAGTTCACAGACCGAACAGTTCTGAGCAAGGGCTGTGACAGAAGGGCTGAAAAACAGCAGAAATTAATAAAATAGGAGTAAAGAGTTGACTCAGGAGGTCTGACAAGCCAGTGAGCAAAAACCTTAAACATGTGGATCCAGGAATGGGCTTAGCTGGTTTGAAATGCCGTTTAGGCGTCAGACATCCTGAGCAGGGAAGGAAGACCAAGAGACTATTGCATGTGAAGAGGGTGAAGGGTGCATAAAAGGTGTTAAAGTGGAAATATAATTAAGGGATGAAAGAGGAAATGGGAGGCGAATAAATGAAAGGGAGATGAATGATGGTACTGTGGTGGATAAGCAACACACACTATCTTATTGGGAAGTTTTAAATAATTAGATTAATAATATATTTTCATATTTACTGCCTAATCTGTGCGTAGCCCCCTGGCAAGACTAATAGACTCCTATGGTCAAAACTGGAGAACCCCAGCAGTTTTCGAATTGAATGGAAGAAGTCACAGACTGGATGAGGAACAATGATCCTATCCTAAATGGGGATAAATTACAAGTATGTGTCTTTGGCAATTCATCCTTATGGTCACAAATGAGGTGGCAACCTAAATTAGGGACTTCTCTAATTCAAGTTAACGGGTCAGAAATGTAGGAATCAGATATGATTATGAGCAAGCCTTAAACCTCAAATGATAAAGCTTGTCTCTACATGTATGCGCCAAGAGCATCATCTGAAAGATTCTCCCCTCTCTGCCTACCTTTTTGAGGGATGTGGTGGTTCAAGCCATAATGCTATCTCGATTAGATCATTGCAGCTCTATTGGTTGGTCTCCTTAAGTATCTAACAGGCAATGTACCAATAGTCCAGAATGTGTGGCAAGCATGGTTCTTGGAATAAACTGCCAAACTTCAGTTTCGTACCACCTTTGCCAGCTTCATTGGCAAACCACTGTCAAGAAGGAGCCTTTTTAAGTTGCTATACCACAAAGCGTTGTATGACAGAAGAACGGACAATCGCATGTCCTCCGTTTCTGTCCGCCATATACCAACCAGAGTGCTGACATCAACCTCCCAAAACCTATGCTATGCCAAGATTTTAAAATAAAAAAACACCGGATTAGAGGAAGATCAATAGCAGTAATCACTGCTAAGGACTGGAACGCCATACCTATTTCAATAAGGACACAAAAAAGTCTCCTCGTCTTCCTCAAACAACTGATGGCATAGTTATACAGTCTCAAATTGTGAAGACGTCCTTGCTTGCCTCTCTGTCTGTAGCACAGATGCTTATTCAGGGATAGGGTATTCTAGAAGAGCCGGGATACCTCTGGCCGAGGGCATATTTCGTGCTATATAAATGACATATTCATTCATTTATTCATTATCCATTTTTTAATTGAGGAAAGTTACATAAATTAGTAGAGGCACATAGAATCACCACAGATAAGTGGGCCTCCCTAGTATTCTTAAAAATTGGATCTTATTTTATTATCTTAAACATTACAATATATCCACCTATGTGTGAGGTCCCCCAAAAAATAGTTGTCATTTTTATTTAAAAAATGATCTGGTAAGGAAAACATACCAGTGGGAGGCTACATTTTCATATTAATTGATTCTAAATCATTCAAACGCCGACTTTTATTCCCCACCTCTGCCTTTAATCCCTTCACTCCCAAAAAACACGGCAAGGGTGCATTACCTTATCATATAAGACGACTCCTATGAGGTTTGTAGGTGCTCCACTGTTCCAGAAAGTAAAAAGTACCAGTTGAGCAGTTCAGTGCAATACAAAGCTCGCAGTCCTATCCAATTAACAACTTTTCAATTATTCTACCAGCTTAATGGAGAGTAGGGTACGTTGCATATTAATTCAAAGAAGGTATGCATTTATTTAGTGTGCATTTATTTTTGTGTTTCATAAAGCGCATAAACGACCATCAGAGCGTTGTACATGGAGAGATTTGAAAAGGGTTACAATATAGTAAGTATCTTAGGGCCATATGTATCAAAGGGTTTTACCCATTCTGTGTCTATGGGAAAATGTGTTCATACATATGGCCCTTAGTCATTTAAGATTTGCTGTATATACATAAGGTTCCAAGAGTAAGGTCTCTAACAATTTTGTACAATAACTAATATGGATAATTATAGTTACAAGTGAGTTATCATGTATAAAGTTCAAAGAGTAAGGTATAAAACAACAGTATACAATAACAAATCTGTGAATGTCAGTTTCAGAGTAGTTCTCTTAGGCCACAAATGTGGCCTAATCTTGAACAGTCTGAATGAGGTAATTGTTCTCGTTGAGGATGGAAGGGAGTTCCATACTTTAGGAGAATATCTGGTGAAAGAGCAGCATTGAGTTTTCCTTTTTTTGCATCTGGCAGGTTCTAGTATGAGGGAATTAGCATTTCTGGATTCTCTTCCACATCCTGAAAGCTTGAATCTTTTCGTCAAGTATTTTGAACCAGAGTGACCTACGACATGTGCCTGTTAACAGTCTTGCTGCTGCATTTATTGTCACTTTCTGTTGGAGCCGGCCTCGTGGCGTGGTCCTGTTCCCCCTCGCCAAGCCGCACGAGGTCCCCTGCACCTCGGGGTTCCTCCATTTTGGATTGTACGTGACTCTGCGCACCAGCCTACGTGACCCCGCTCACCCGGCCTCGGCCCCAGCAAGCCCCGACATCAAGACACCAACAACTGGCCAGGGGGTACCACGTGAACACTTCCCCACTCCCGGCGGAGGGCAGTATCGATGGGACCCCCAACCGTCCTCCCACACCTAGGTGCGATCGCCCCACTGCTCTCCTGGGCCTGGCGCCTCTCCTGCTGAGCATATGGCCGCTCCCAACCCGGCCTCTCCGCCCCTCCGGGCACAAGGGTCCGGACATCAAAGGGCTCCAGACCTATATCTGGGGCGACCCTGCAACAGGACAGCAGTTGTATCCCGGAGTCAAGAGCCCTGCTGATCGGATCGCAGCTGACCCTACGGAGAAAGACTCATCCTGGAACCACGCTCTGAGCCCTGCTGACTACGTCGCGGCTCCACCGTGCTTAAAGACCTTCACGAACCCTTGGGGCCCTGCTGACGCTGTCGCGGCCCGACCTTGTTGAACTTGCCATCAGAGCCCGGCTGACCTCGTCGCGGCTCGACCGAAGCGGACCTACCACCGGAGCCCTGCTGACTGTGTCACGGCTCGACCCAAGCGGAACTACCACCCGAGCCCTGCAGACCCCGTCGCGGCTCTCCACATCCGAGCTGCTTTGAGACCAGCACCTGCCGCTCCGGTTCCCGGAGCCACCTTCGGCCTAACGCAAGGTCTGGCGCAGAGCTTCCCCGTACCAGGCTGGTACTAAGACTGTCCCGCTACCCTGTCCCTACAAAGACATTGAGACTCTTTCTGGATCTCTCGATCCCCCTGTAAATATTTCGAATGTGCTACTATTGATAAAGTACCTAGATAAGCAACTGATACGGAGTCCTGTGTGGTGGTGTTACTGGGCCTAGTACGAGCATAGGAGAAAGACCTCTCCTAGGAGGCTTCTCAGCAGCGCTCGGCTATAACTTTGCGGTAGGAAGGTGCCCCGGAGTGGGCCCCCTGACTCCCCGGTGGTCCTCCCTCCAACATTTGGTGGCCAGCGACGGGATCCGAGCCAGACGCAATCGTACAGGCAAGTAACGCACCCGCTGCCTAACCAGACGGAAAAAGAAAGAGAACCATGAGCAGCCAAGAAACAACCGTGGCCGCAACCTTCCAGCAAGAAAGGTTGGAAGAATACACCCACAAAGAATTGAAACAATTCTGCAAGGACAAAGGGATCCCAACCACAGGATTGGGCACCAAGGAAGAAATGCAGAAAGCCCTGAAAGCCTGGGCAGAATCCAAGGCCACTCCACCCCAAGGCGAAGGGACCTCGGCCCGGTACGAAAACCTGCCGCCGACCATGACCCCGGCAGATGGGGGACGAAGCATCCCGGAAGCCGGCCTATCCCACGAAGAAATGCGAGAACGGGAGAGGGTCCGGACACACGAATTGGAACTCGCACGACTCCGGCTGGACGGTGAACTCCTGCTGGCGGAGAAAAACTTGGCCTTGGAGCAACTATGGCTGCAGGAGGAAATCGAAGAAAAGAAACGGCATCGAGAACTAGAAGAGAAACGGCTAACCCTCGAGCACGAGAGGGGCCTCAAGGAACTCGAACTGAAATCCAAAACGGGGGAGACCAGCACCCCCGGATCCCGGGACGCTCTGCCACTGACCGAGCCAAAGGTTCATATCCCCAAGGATGTCGTCAAGGAGTACTATAAAAACGACGACATCCAGCAATGGTTCCGAGCATACGAGGTAGCCATGACCTCCCATCGGGTACCCCGGAAGGATTGAGGTGCCGGCCTATGGGGGAGGTTCCTCAGCGAGGGCCGGGATACCCTGCTGCAACTCCCCGACGCGGTGATGACCTCGTACGACCACATGAAAGAGGCCCTACTCACCCGCTACGGACTATCAGCCGAGATGTACCGGCAGCGCTTCCGGGACTGCAAGAAGCTCCACGGTACCACATGGGTCGAATACGTGGACTTCTTCAGCAGAGCCTTTGAAGGGTGGATAAGAGGGAGCAAGGTCACCTCGTACAACGAACTGTTCGACCTCATTGTCTGGGAGCACCTCGCCAACAACTGCTTTGTCGAACTAAGGCAACACCTCCTTGACAGCAAACTGACCGAGCCCCGGAAGCTCGCCGCCGAAGCCGACTGATGGGTCAACACCCGGGTCCCCCGGAACCCCGTGGGGGACTACCAACGGAGTACCACGGGACCTCCTCGCCAGCGGGGCGGAGGAGGAGGGTCCCACCGCAGTCGAGAATTCCCGGCCGGGCCGCCCCGAAGCCCGCCGCGAGGCCAAGCCGCCAACCACACGTCCCCGACCCTGGTCCGTAGGGGGACCCCCATCGCCAGGCCTGGACCCCGACCAACAGTGACCTGCTTCGGCTGCCAACAGACAGGCCACTATGCGAGCGAACCGGCCTGCCCCGTGAACCGACGAAACGGGGCCGCTGGGCCCCCTCCCCGACAAATAGCCGCCGCAGCCCTGGGGGAAGGAGAAGAAGAGGAGGAAAACCGCGACGTCGGGTCCCCCGAGTGGGAACCGGCTGCCATGTCACTCGTAGGCCTGGGCACCCGAGAAATGGTGCCCCGAGCTCCCATCCCGAGCAACACCCAGAAGTACCAGCAGTGGGTCACCATCAATGGGCAACGGGCCGAAGCCCTCCGTGACACTGGGGCCAGTGTGACCGCTGTCCGCTGCCACCTGGTGACCCCCGAACAGATCCTGCCGCATGTCCTATGCCCTGTCCGGACCGCGGACAACACCGAAAGCATGTGCCGGATGGCCCGGATCCCCTTCGAGTGGGGAGGAGTGTCAGGCACCCTGAAAGTAACTGTCCGCGACGACGCTCCAGTGGACTGCCTCCTGGGGAACGACCTGGAGAGCTCCCCCTGGGCCCAGGTGGAGCGCCGAGAGCATCTGGGGATGCTAGGGCTGCCCGAATGGGCCTGCGCCACCACCCGGTCCATGACCGCCCAACCAGCCGCTGCAGCGGCACACGTCGAGCCTGCGGGTCCAGAACTGCCACCCTCCTCTGGCACGGAGGAGCCTGACGATGAGGCCGGGCCATCCGAACTTTCCCCCGACGAGGCCGCCTCCCTCAGCGAGATCCCCGAGCTGGCCCAGTGGCGCCACGACGGGGGCCCCACCCGCGAACAGTTCCAACAAGAACAGAAGGCCTGCCCGTCCCTCGAGGGGGCCCGACAGCAAGCGGCCGCCCAGGCCACGGGGGACCCCACGGGAACCCACTGGATCTATTGGGACAATGACTTGTTATATAGCGAACAGAAAGTCGCCGAACTAGGAGCCGGCCGTGTGTTGGTGGTTCCCCTCCGATTCCGAGAGTTCCTCCTGAACCTGGCGCATGACGTGCCCCTCGCCGGACACCTCGGGCGAGACAAGACCTACAGCCGCTTAGTGACCCATTTTTTATTGGCCCCGAATGCGGAGAGACGTGGACCACCACTGCCGGTCCTGCCAGACCTGCCAGACCTGCCAAGCCAGCGGGAAGACTGGGGGTCGAGTCAAGGCCCCCCTCCAACCATTTCCAGCCGTCCACACCCCGTTCGAACGGGTAGGGATCGACATCGTGGGGCCCCTCGACCCCCGAACCGCCCTGGGCCACCGCTTCATCCTGGTACTGGTCGACCACGCCACCCGATACCCAGAGGCCATTCCCCTCCGAACTGTGACAGCTCCAGTGGTGGGCCGGGCCCTGATTGGCATCTTCTTCAGGGTGGGGTTCCCCCGAGAAGTGGTGAGCGACAGGGGTACGAACTTCATCTCGAAATACATGAGATCCCTCTGGCAACAGTGTGGGGTCACCTACAAGTTCACCACCCCTTACCACCCCCAGGGGAACGGACTGGTCGAGCGGTTCAACAGAACCTTGAAAGGAATGATCAAGGGCCTGGAAGAGCCCCTGAGGAGGAGATGGGACGTCCTGCTGCCATGCCACCTGTTCGCCTATCGAGAGGTTCCACAGAAATCCCTGGGCTTCAGCCCCTTCGAACTGTTGTATGGGCACCCCGTCCGAGGGCCCCTCAGCCTGGTCAAAGAGGGCTGGGAGGCGAGCGTCCAAGATGCCCCCCCCCCCGACGTCTACAGGTACCTCTTGACCCTGCGGAACCAGACTCGGAAGTTCCGGGCCCTGGCAAAAGCCAACCTCGAAGCCAGCCAAGAAGACATGAAACGCTGGTATGACGAAAATGCCTCGACCATCGAGTTCGAGCCGGGCCAGCAAGTCTGGGTCATGTTGTCAGTGGACCCCTGCGCCCTTCAGGACAGATGGACCGGGCCCTTCAAGGTGGTTGATAAGAAGAGCCCCGTCACCTACTTGGTCGACATGGAGTCCCCAAGGAACCCCCTCCGGGTCCTACACGCCAACCGGCTCAAGCCCCACTTTGCCCGAACCGAACTAAGCCTGCTGCTGGCTACCGACGATGGGGGCGAAAGCGACTCCGAGCCCCTACCCGACCCCCTGGGGTCCTCGGACCAAGACGGCTCCATGGAGGGCGTCAAACTCTCCACCACCCTGACCCCAGAACAGCGCCATGACTGCCGGCAGCTGCTGCAACCCTTCGCTGCCCTCTTCTCTCTCACGCCCGGGGTGACCCCCTGGTGCGTCCACGACGTGGATACCGGGGACAGCCCCCCTGTGCGACACCGCGCCTACAGAGTGCCCGACCGGGTCCGAGCCTGCATACAAACGGAGGTCTCCAAGATGCTCGCCCTCGGAGTCATCGAGCCATCCGACAGCCCGTGGGCCAGCCCTGTGGTCTTGGTGCCGAAGGCCGCCGCCCCCAGCACCCCCCCGGAACTCAGATTTTGTGTGGACTACAGGGGCCTAAACGCAGTCACCAAGACCGATGCCCACCCCCTGCCACGGGCAGACGAGCTGATCGACCGCTTAGGGGCCGCCCGCTACCTAAGCACTTTTGATCTCACCGCTGGGTACTGGCAGATCAGGCTCACCCCCGGCGCCCAGGAACGATCCGCCTTCTCCACCCCCGATGGGCACTACCACTTTCGGGTGATGCCCTTCGGTATGAAGAACACCCCAGCGACCTTCCAGAGACTGGTGAACAAGGTCCTGGCCGGACTAGAAGCCTTCAGCGCGGCCTACTTAGACGACATTGCAGTCTTCAGCAACCACTGGGCCGCGCACCTAGGACACCTCAGAGAAGTCCTGGCCGCTCTCCAAAGGGCCGGTCTCACGATTAAGGCCAGCAAGTGCCAGATCGGTCAAGGATCAGTGACCTATCTGGGCCATCAGGTGGGGAGTGGCCAGGTGGCGCCCCTCCAGTTGAAGGTCGATGCCATCCAGGCGTGGGTGCCCCCCGCCACCCAAACAGCTGTCCGGGCCTTCTTAGGCTTCACGGGCTACTACCGGCGATTTATCAAAGACTATGGCAGTATTGTGGGCCCCCTCACGGAGCTCACTTCCAAAAAGCAGCCCAAGACGGTGCACTGGACACCCCGCTGTCAGACCGCTTTTGAAACCCTCAAGGCGGCAATGTGCGCTGCCCCTGTACTACAGGCCCCTGACTACGGCAAGGAATTCGTGGTTCAGACAGATGCCTCGGAGTACGGGGTTGGGGCGGTCCTCTCCCAGATGGACACCGAGGGCCTCGACAGACCTGTGGCCTTCATCAGCCGCCGACTGCTGCCCCGAGAACAGAGGTGGAGCACCATCGAGCGGGAGGCCTTCGCCGTGGTATGGGCTCTCAAAAAGCTCCGGCCCTACCTTTTCGGCACCCACTTCCGAGTCCAGACTGACCACCGGCCCCTGCAGTGGCTAATGCAGATGCGGGGCGAGAACCCCAAATTGTTTCGATGGTTCATCTCGCTGCAAGGGATGGACTTCACCATAGAGCACCGGCCCGGCAACGACCACGCCAATGCCGACGGCCTATCCAGATCCTTCCGCCTCGGCGAGGAGAACCCCCAAGGAGATGGGTGACTCTCCCTGCCTTCCGCTGGGGGGGACGCTTGTTGGAGCCGGCCTCGTGGCGTGGTCCTGTTCCCCCTTGTCAAGCCGCACGAGGTCCCCTGCACCTCGGGGTTCCTCCATTTTGGATTGTACGTGACTCTGCGCACCAGCCTACGTGACCCCGCTCAACCCGGCCTCGGCCCCAGCAAGCCCCGACATCAAGGCACCAACAACTGGCCAGGGGGTACCACGTGAACACTTCCCCACTCCCGGCGGAGGGCAGTATCGATGGGACCCCCAACCGTCCTCCCACACCTAGGTGCGATCGCCCCACAGCTCTCCTGGGCCTGGCGCCTCTCCTGCTGAGCAAATGGCCGCTCCCAACCCGGCCTCTCCGCCCCCCCGGGCGCAAGGGTCCGGACATCAAAGGGCTCCAGACCTATATCTGGGGCGACCCTGCAACAGGACAGCAGTTGTATCCCGGAGTCAAGAGCCCTGCTGATCGGATCGCGGCTGACCCTACGGAGAAAGACTCATCCTGGAACCACGCTCTGAGCCCTGCTGACTACGTCGCGGCTCCACCGTGCTTAAAGACCTTCACGAACCCTTGGGGCCCTGCTGACGCTGTCGTGGCCCGGCCTTGTTGAACTTGCCATCAGAGCCCGGCTGACCTCGTCGCGGCTCGACCGAAGCGGACCTACCACAGGAGCCCTACTGACTGTGTCTCGGCTCGACCCAAGCGGAACTACCACCCGAGCCCTGCAGACCCCGTCACGGCTCTCCACGTCCGAGCTGCTTTGAGACCAGCACCTGCCGCTCCGGTCCCCGGAGCCACCTTCGGCCTAACGCAAGGTCTGGCGCAGAGCTTCCCCGTACCAGGCTGGTACTAAGACTGTCCTGCTACCCTGTCCCTACAAAGACATTGAGACTCTTTCTGGATCTCTCGATCCCCCTGTAAATATTTCGAATGTGCTACTATTGATAAAGTACCTAGATAAGCAACTGATACGGAGTCCTGTGTGGTGGTGTTACTGGGCCTAGTACGAGCATAGGAGAAAGACCTCTCCTAGGAGGCTTCTCAGCGGCGCTCGGCTATAACTTTGCGGTAGGAAGGTGCCCCGGAGTGGGCCCCCTGACTCCCCGGTGGTCCTCCCTCCAACACTTTTATTGGTGAAAAGCTGGCTTTCCCATTCCCTACCATTTATGAGAGTAGCATTCCCATAGTTTAATCTAGAGAGCACTAGAGACTGAACCCCCATTTTTAGGTCATCAATGGGTATGAAGGGTTTAGGTTTTCTTAGAATATGCAAATGTAGGTTGGTGCTCCTTGATGCAGCTTGTATGTGAGCTTGCATGTTTAGCTTTGAGTCTAGTGTGATGCCTAGTGATTTTGCCGATTTGCAGATAGTTGGGTTGCAGTTTTGCGAGTTGAGGTTTTGAAACCATAGTTGAGGTAGTTGGGCTTTGAGATGTGGGGAGAAGTGAATGAATTCAGTTTTTTGAGGATTTAGTTTTAGACGGTTGTATGCCAGCCAGATGTGTTTTCCGCAGGGTATCTTCTAGTCTCTGGATATCCTCTTGAGAGAATAGTTTGATATATAGTTGAAAATCATCTGTATACATGTTGTATGATAATTTTGATTGTTTCAGGATTTCAGTGAGTGGTTTTATGTACAGATTAGAGAGCGTTAGCGAGATTATAGAACTTTGTGGAACACCAGTGTCAATGTCTGTTACATTAGATAGGGTGTTGTTGATTTGGACCCATTGTTGTCTGTTCTGCAAGAAGGAGGTGAACCAGTTAAGGATGGCTCCAGATATGTTTATTCTGATTTCCAGAGTTTCTCTGAGGCGTTCATAGTTGATCATTTCGAACACTGAAGATAAATCCAGAAGTATCAGGAGACAGGATTAATTTTGGTCTAGTGAAGCTTGTATGTCATCTAGAATGTTCAGCATGGCCACCTCAGTGTTGTGTCCCGGTCTAAACCCAGATTGATGATTGTCTAATAGGTCTAAATTCTTAATGTATAGGTCAAAATTTTGAATGTGTTCACATAGGCAGACTGGATATTGGTCGGAAGTTGTTCAAGTCTTTCCAATCAGAGCCCGGTTTTTTCAGTAGGGGGGATACTTGTCCCATCTTCAAGCAATCTCGAGGGATCTTTGTTGGAGCGATGTGGTCACAATTTTGGTCCTTTTTGGAGTAAAGGATTGTTGGATCTCTTTCTGTAGATGGTAGGGAATGGCATCTTCAAAATGTGAGTTAGGTTTCATTAGGTGCATGTTTTTCTGTATTTCTCTCTCAGACATAGGTCTGAAACCGTTCCAGAATCTGGTTTTCCTTGAGACATATGGGGAGTGTTGGTCAGTATATATGCTGTGTGTTGTGAGGTTGGGGTTGGTGGAATCAAATCAAATGAAATAGTGCTTTATTCGATCACTAGTATCATAAAAGCAATGTGCAACAACATACAAAAACATTAAAATTCTATAATGGTTCACATCAGGTTAAAACATGATTAAACTAGGTTTTCAAGTTGCTAAATTTATAGGAGATTATGTGATAAAATAAGGATACTAGTAAGGGAAATAAAGTGTTAGGTGATGATATTTTTTCTTTATAAAATTGTAAAAACAAGGATGTATAAAACAGTGAAAGAAGAGGCATTAAAACACCACCAGACAGTAATGTGAATATGTGAAAACTATAAAGGAACTCTCACAAACAAAGAGAATGTATCTCAAGATAGGACACTCTATTTTTTAAAAGCACGTACATTCCTCCCAAAGGTACAAAATTAATGGACTTTTCAGCATGTTGTAATTAATGTACAATGGTAGAGGAACTGCCATTATTACTCGCCATATGGGAGCCCTTCAGAGCTTTGTGTCTGATAATCCAGGCGCGACTCAAAAACGTAGCCACCCCACAAATAATAAGCATGCTTGAGTCAGTTTTGAGAATACGGAGGGCGACCTTACGTGTGCCCATGGATTTACAGATTGGTTTTATCCATTTGGACCTGATGGTAGAATAAGCCGGGCAGGCAAATAAAACCTGGGACACACTTTACAGCGGGGCTCTGCAACAAGGACAAGCCTTGTGTTGATATTCGTGCAGGCTCCATTTAGATGTTGTTGCATGGACTGGGAGTGTGCCTAACCTAAATTGGGTGTATAGCAGCCTGTTGCGTGGAACCTGGATAATATCCAGGTAAGGCTCTAAGCCGCTGCACTGCTTATGACTGAAGAATTCATCTGTCAATCTCCCCAAATTTGTTTTGCTCAGCTCGTTGGAATCAACCCAGTTCCAATAAATATACTTCAGCTCTGGCTTGTTAGGTGCGACTTGAGTGACCCATGATTGGTGGAATCTCTAAGTTGGGTGTTTGCTAAGCTGGGAATAGAGTTGCGTATGGTTGCAATTTTGTCTTTAAAAAAAGTTGAGAAGGCATTGCAAATATCTACCGAGGTTTTAGCCATTATGTGTTCTGCAAGTTTTCCTGATTGTTTCTTTATTATGTCAAAGAGTTTTCTGGGCTGGTTCTTCGCTTTACCAAGTTGACACCCGATTCCTGTTGTTTTGGCTTTTAGGGTCGCATTTTTTAAGAGCTTGTGTTCATTCTTAGTTATTCGATCTGGGTAAGGCTTGGATCCTTCCACCATAGTCGTTCCAGCTGTCTTAGTTGTCTTCTTTCCTTGTTAATGTTTTGGTTGAACTATGGTTCTGAAGCTTTTTTCCTTTAGCCTTTTTAGTTTTAGTGGAGCAGCTTTCTGAACTATGTCAGTCATACTGCTGTTGTAGAATTGCGTTAGATCATGAACCAATGTTTGTTCAGACCAGGGTCACAAGGCAGTTTGACATATGTCCCCCAGTTCTGATCTGTTTACGTTGCTGAAATCCCTCACCCATGTTTTCTCTTCTCTTTTGAGCTTTAATTTTGGTTTATAGTGAGAATTTGATGGTTGGTCTGACGGGTCTACTGGGATTATTTACAGCATATTTACTGAACCCGGTTTAGCAATGATTAGGGTGAGGGGTGCACCTTTGTTGTGTGTTGGTCCTTCGCAGGTTTGAGTCATGTTGAGGTCCTGAAGAAGGTTACTGATTGCAGCCACTGTGGGGTCATTTACATTGTTCCGCTGCAGGTTGAAAACTCCCAATAATATAGTATTAGAAAGTGTAGAAGCATTGATTGTAATTGTTTCCATTAGTTGTTTCAGGAAGATAGTGTTGCCGCCCAGTGTATGGTATAAGAGGAGTGTTTTCACTTTCATTTTCTTTTCATGTTTGATGTCTACTCCCAAGAGTTCAAATGATGATGGCACATCTAGCGAGATCAGGTTTACGGTTAGGGAATTTCTGTAGCTTATAGCGAGCCCTCCACTCTGATTTACTGTGCGGTCAAGATGTAGTATGGCAAAATCCAGGGGAATGAGAAGGTCCATTATTGCAGCTGCTGTAGGATTGACAAAACACACAAGATGATGGACGGAATGTTGTACATTGACAAAACATTCACCCCCAGTCACAGATCTGGGTTTAATCCATTGTTATTTTGCTCACCACACCACCCCAGTCCAGACATGGCCATATGCAAATCAGTCTTGACCCTGTGCCTGATGGGAACAGTCCAGCCCGAACTACCAAGCCATGTCTTCCCTGGACCGGAATCAAGCATCCTAGGACCGGTTTCGGGGGTTCACCCCTCTTCAGCCAGGATAGCTTGACTCCAGTGGCGTAGTGAGCACCGGACCCACGTCTGGGCATACCCTTCCCACATAGGGTGAACAGCAAAACACACAAGATGATGGACGGAATGTTGCACATTGGCAAAACATTCACCCCCAGTCACAGATCTGGGTTTAATCCATCGTTATTTTACTCACCACACCACCCCAGTTCAGACATGGCCATATGCAAATCAGTTTTGACCCTGTGCCTCATGGGAACAGTCCAGTCCGAACTACCAAGCCATGTCTTCCCTGGACCGGAATAAAGCATCCTAGGACCGGTTTTGGGGTTTCACCCCTCTTCAGCCAGGATAGCTTGACCCCAGTGGCCTAGTGAGCACGGGACCCACGTCTGGGCATACCCTTCCCACATAGGGCAAACAGCAAAACACACAAGATGATGGACAGAATGTTGCACATTGGCAAAACATTCACCCTCAATCACAGATCTGGGTTTAATCCATCGTTATTTTGCTCACCACGCCACCCCAGTTCAGACATGGCCATATGCAAATCAGTCTTGACCCTGTGCCTCATGGGAACAGTCCAGCCCGAACTGCCAAGCCATGTCTTCCCTGGCAGTTCAGGCTGGACTGTTCCCATTGGGCACAGGGTCAAGACTGATTTGCATATGGCTGGGTCCAAACTGGAATGGCATGATGAGCAAAAAAACGATGGATTTAGGCCCAGATCTCTGTACTGGGGTGAATGTATGACATTGTTCTGCATTCTGTCCATCATTAGATCTTTTTGCATTTGTCACCCCGAGTGGGACGGGTATGCTCAGACGTGAGTCCCGTGCGCTCCATGCCACTGGAATCAAGCTATTCTGTCTGAAGAGGGGTGAAACCCCGAAACCGGTCCTAGGATGCTTGTTTCCAGTCCAGGGAGGACCTGGCCTGGCAGTTCGAGCTGGACTGTTCCCATTGGGCACGGGGTCAAGACTGATTTGCATATGGCTGGGTCCAAACTGGAATGGAATGGTGAGCAAAAAAACGATGGATTTAGGCCCAGATCTCTGTACTGGGGTGAATGTATGACATTGTTCTGCATTCTGTCCATCATTAGTTCTTTTTGCATTTGTCACCCCGAGTGGGACGGGTATGCTCAGACGTGAGTCCCGTGCTCTCCATGCCACTGGAACCAAGCTATCCTGGCTGAAGAGGGGTGAAACCCCAAAACCGGTCCTAGGATGCTTGTTTCCAGTCGAGGGAATACCTGGCCTGGCAGTTCGGGCTGGACTGTTCCCATTGGGCACAGAGTCAAGACTGATTTGCATATGGCTGGGTCGAAACTGGAATGGCATGGTGAGCACAAAAACGATGGATTTAGGCCCAGATCTCTGTACTGGGGTGAATGTATGACATTGTTCTGCATTCTGTCCATCATTAGTTCTTTTTGCATTTGTCACCCCGAGTGGGACGGGTATGCTCAGACGTGAGTCCCGTGCTCTCCATGCCACTGGAATCAAGCTATCTTGGCTGAAGAATGGTGAAACCCTGAAACCGGTCCTAGGATGCTTGTTTCCAGTCCAGGGAGGACCTGGCCTGGCATTTTGGGCTGGACTTTTGCCATTGTGCACAGGGTCAAGACTGGTTTGCATATGGCTAGGTCCAAACTGGAATGGCATGGTGAGCAAAAAACCGATGGATTTAGGCCCAGATCTCTGTACTGGGGTGAATGTATGACATTGTTCTGCATTCTGTCCATCATTAGTTCTTTTTGCATTTGTCACTCCGAGTGGGACGGGTATGCTCAGACATGAGTCCCGTGCTCTCCATGCCACTGGAATCAAGCTATCCTGGCTGAAGAGGTGTGAAACCCCAAAACAGGTCCTAGGATGCTTGTTTCCAGTTCAAGGAGGACCTGGCCTGGCAGTTCGGGCTGGACTGTTCCCATTGGGCACAGGGTCAAGACTGATTTGCATATGGCTGGGTCCAAACTGGAATGGCACGGTGAGCAAAAAAACGATGGATTTAGGCCCAGATCTCTGTACTGGGGTGAATGTATGACATTGTTCTGCATTCTGTCCATCATTAGTTCTTTTTGTATTTGTCACCCCGAAAGGACGAGTATGCTCAGACGTGATTCCCTTGCTCTCCATGCCACTTTCCATCATTAGTACTTTTTGCAGCTGTAGGATTGAGGCAGATTTCTGTTAGGAAGAGAATGTCCACATCATGCGCTAGGATCACATCTGCTCTATCAGTTGCATGTTTTGCAGCTGATCTGCATTTGTGAAGCATGCATTTCAGGTTTTTTATTGTTTTGAGGACATTGTGTTTGTTGTTATCGGGATCAGATTATTGTGAATGATTTGTAGAGGGTAGTTTTCCAGCTTGACGTTCGGTATTTTGGCTGTTGTGTCAGGGTAGGTTTTCTGTGCTCCCTGATAGTAAAATTAACAGTGTTTATCACTTCTTCAGAGAGGTGATTATTCGTTCTTCTCGGGCAGTGAAGCTTGTTGTCCTGGGGAGTTGTGCAAGTGGTGTTGAAGGTAAGTTTTCTCCTGGATGGGGAGTCAGTGCATTTAGACGTGTGCATATTTTCTAGGGTGTAAAGGAGAGTGATGACTTTCATCTTGACCCATATCATGTCCTCCATGAGCAGTTACAGTCTATGATTTGGGTTACGGGGAGTTTGTGGGATGTGCACTGAGAGATATCATTATCATTCTGTGTAGATGTTTGCAACTCTTTGTGATCATAAGGTATTATTGTTGCCATAAACTGCTCTATGTCAGTGGGATGTTTCTTAGGGACCGACGCACTTCCTGTACAAGAGTAGTTGGACCTCAGGAGGTGTGGGGTGTTTGTAGGGTCTAGTCTCAAACTCTGAGGAGCTATGTGGACTGTGGGGCTGAGATTGCTGACGAGGGTAGTACTTTGGGAGGCAAAAGTGGGTTTAGGGTAGGTGTTAGGGTTTGGAGGGGTATGAGATGGGTATCTAGGAAGTTTTGCTGGGGTGGCTGTTTGCCTTTTTGGGTCTGGGTGAAGATTCTGAGGGACTGGGTTGGCAGCAGGACTGCTGTTATCAATGGGTGTAGTTCTTTGGACTTGATTAGTGAGGAAGGAAGAGCCTAGTCCTCTCTCAGTTTTTGTAGAAAGAACCTAGTCCTTTCTCAGTTTTGTTGAAAGGGGTATGCCTAGAAACACCACTCAAAGTGGCCCAACCCCGATTAGTGTGTATTCTTAAGAATCAGAGTGAATGTCCTCTTTCTGTAATCATTAATTAACGCTTTGGCCATTTTAGAAGCCCATGTGTAATGCTCAAGTGCTGACCAGCCTGAAAACAAATAAATAGTCCCAAAGTTTCTCACCTAATATTCAGTGTATACACTGTAATTCTGCCTGTTAGTTCTGCTCAAGTTGCATCCATCTGGCCTTCTCAATGCTCTTCGATCTTCTTATGTGGTGATTGGGATTCAACTTCCCCTCTGAAGGTTAATTAGAGGGACGTTGATATGACCAGGATAGTTGAATTGTCAATTGTAAAAGGATGCAGTGGATGACGTTGGTGGTTGGAGGGGGGGTGGGGGGGACGTCAGGAATACTCTGAGCGCTTTGCGGTCCCATAGTACTCAACGACGACCATTTCTGGCTCCTGTCCTAGCCTTGCTTAATCTATACCTTCTTTATGGCCTGATGATCTGATGAAATTTGATCCTGTATGGGGCATCTCTGTGATGTCTGCAGTATTGCGATCCCTAGCACCTGGAGCTCTTAGAGGAGCGCCTACATGTCAGCCTAATACAGAATGACAGAGAAATAGAATTTTAACTTAGTAACCATTATTTCTCCATCATGAAAACTTCTCTTTTATTCATAAACCTAAATTAAAAATAGCAAGCTCAGCTCTCTGTTTAGAAAGGGTTTTAATAATGAGAATAATAGAGGGGAG
Source organism: Triturus cristatus (assembly GCF_964204655.1). Lineage (NCBI taxonomy): Eukaryota > Metazoa > Chordata > Amphibia > Caudata > Salamandridae > Triturus > Triturus cristatus. The sequence goes on from NC_140586.1 coordinate 69,266,936, forward strand.
GCCAGGTGGAAGTAAAAATTCAATCATGCATATACGTTTGGTAGGAAACCCAAGGTAACTAACTTGCCAGTCTGTGTCAATGCAATACTTTTTCCTCATGGTATCGATCATACTCCTATTGGCCGCTGTGCACATGCCAAATACGGAGACATTTATCATTTAAGTGTGTGCAGTGGCTGCTTTGTCATTGTGGATTTATGCTTTGGTTTACCAGGGAGTGGTCTGGTGACTTTTTAATAGCTTTCCGTAATGAATGAACATTTCCAGCAAACTAGAGATAGTTTAGCAGATTCCGAACTAGAGTAAATGGATTGGTAGTTCACAAACAACTGCTTTGGCATGCACATATGTTTCATTTTATTGAAATTGCAGTAAAGAGCATCCTTACTAAGAACTGAAACTACCGTTCAGGACGAGAGGTCAGATTCAAGAAGAGCGCTAAAAGGAATCTTCCCATTCCAACATATTTTCTGAAGGAGGAGGACTCTTCAGGGGCCGCTCTAATGTCATTATTATCATCCCAACATGTTTCTCTCCAGCAGGCCCCTCAAGACATACAAACCACTGTTTGCTCAAATACTAATGAGTTGTCTTTTGTTTCCTATAGGCAGTGGGACAATAATACAATTTTCGGAAGATTTTATGCTACCAGATATTGATGTTGTTTTTCATACCAAGGCTGCATTAGATCAAAAACAAGAACAGCTTTAAGGATATTCCTCCAAAAAATACATATGAATAAATTATGCAGCACACCCAGCACCTCTAGCTCGTAATCCCTCAAAGGATCTGAGTTATCTGGTACCCCTGCCATAGACTTTTCTTTACCGAATAATCTTACTGGTGTGCCATACTCAGAATCTTTCTTTGCCTGGAAACAATTTTATATATTTTAAATTGACTTGAAAAATTGGCTAATAACGCAGATTGTAAGCGATTTGTTTGATTAAAGTGAAAAGCCCAGATTTGTTCTAGGAGGAAGGCAGGATAGAAACCTGTTTATAACACTGGGCTTGCGTCATCCACTGGGAATGCTATGCTCTGCCTGTGGCCTGACTGATAGCAGTATGTGAAGCTCTGACTTACCTTTGGGCGTCACCACAGTCACTGGCTCCGACCAGGCACTCCAGTACCCATCAATGCTGCCCTCGTTGGCTTTAGCACGCACAGCTATGGTGTATGTTGTGTGACCTTTGGCATATGGAAGGACCAATTCTGTTTTTTCCCTCATAACCTCGACCTGGAAGGAGAAATACCACAGGGTGTAGAGAAGAAGCATGGAGGAACCACATACATTAAGGGTCATTCAGAGGGACCCTTTTTTGGGGGGGGGCGAAAGAAAGAGAGAGAGAAAGAAAGAGATTAGATAAATGAGATTGTATACAGTGATGACTCTTAAGACAATGACTGCGGACAGCAAAGCCCTCAGTGAAGGGCCCTGTAAGAAGGGCAACTGGCAGTAAGACACCTACTTCAGAGATGTTAGAACTGCTTCAGTGTTAGATATCACATGTTTGTTTTCCTCTGTGAAATTCCATCTAGACATGGAATTGACAGGCTCTGTATCCCTGTGCCAACCCTTTGAGTTTATGAAGTCTGAGTTGAAAGGTTTTGATTACCTTTGCCATTGACTGAGGCAACAGAGACATAACATTGATTGGCTCTGCAACCCTGTGCCAACCCATTGAGCCCACTCAATCCGAGCAGTAATAGTAAAAAAAATGTGTTCCTCATGGTGCTTGATTCCTCCTCTTGCTGACGGCAGGTATTGTGCCATAGCGCCATCGCATGCCCACCCACAGGCTTGGTGTCGGCTTTGCGTCCCTCACAGCTGATCTTCACGCCCTCAGCCCGCAAGCCCCCCTACACTCCATCCTTTGGCCCGAGAAAGTCTTCCTTCTTGAAAAAGAAGAGAGTAAGCTTTTCTTGAAGTGTGGCAGCTGATTACTATCGGCTGTATCACCCCCAGCGTCTTGCTGGTGTCCAGTTGCATCTTTGAAGGTTTTGTTAGTAAGCCAGTGAATTGCACAGAGGTGCGCGAGTGTAATGTGGGGCTGTGGTTTCGCTGCAGTTTATCTGCAGTTCCGAAAGGCTCTGGGCACTTGGATACCTGAAAAGCCAGTAGGTAAAGTTGGTGGCTGGCTGACAGAAACATATAGAGGAGGAAGTAAGAGGTTTATTTCTGGTACTACGCAGCTCGTAAACCTATATGCAAAGTACTCTCTTGTAAAATCGTACAGTAACCCCATTCAATCAGAATTACAGATCAGGCTGGATGTTTTGCAAGTGAGTAGTAATTACTACTACTGAAGCTGTGTCTGTTTGGAGCTGGTCCTCTATGAACTTACAATCCCCTCCTATCGCTGCTCTGTTTTGTTCAGCAACACTGCCATATTTTTTTCCTCATCTGATTATTGGCAGAAATTCTGCCTGTATTTTCCCTTAGCGCAGTTGAAAAGTCCTGTGCCTCTAGGTGTTTCCACCAGGATTGCTGAGCAGTCTGCACAGTCTTTTAGTATTCGGCATTCGGGATACCACACAGCTTTCAGTCACATTCTAAGGCCTGTATTAGCCATGGTAGTGGTGTGTTGGAGAACGGACTGTGCGACAACATAAACTTAATTGAGACTATATAATGACAGCCAGAAAGCTCAGTTCCTTCAGAATAATCTCTACCAGGTCATGCATAAAGACTCAATCTAATCCACTACAAAATAAATTATCTCATTTAAATGCGCTAAAAGGAATCTTCCCATTCCAACATATTTTCTGAAGGAGGAGGACTCTTCAGGGGCCGCTCTAATGTCATTATTATCATCCCAACAAGTTTCTGTCCAGCAGGCCCCTCAAGACATACAAACCACTGTTTGCTCAAATACTAATGAGTTGTCTTTTGTTTGCTATAGGCAGTGGGACAATAATACAATTTTCGGAAGATTTTATGCTACCAGATATTGATGTTGTTTTTCATACTAAGGCTGCTTTAGATCAAAAACACGAACAGCTTTAAGGATATTCCTCCAAAAAATACCTATGAATCAATTCTGCAGCACACCCAGCACCTCTAGCTCGTAATCCCTCAAAGGATCTGAGTTATCTGGTACCCCTGCCATAGACTTTTCTTTACCGAATAATCTTACTGGTGTGCCATACTCAGAATCTTTCTTTGCCTGGAAACAATTTTATCATCTATTTTAAATTGACTTGAAAAATTGGCTTATAACGCAGATCACATTTTAGATGCTGTATCTGTGATTCTTCATTAGCTGGCTGGGAAAAATTAGCTTCCTGAGCATGAGTATGTTTATAAACCTCAAATGAAGTATAGAGATTTTGGGACACAGGCCAGTGTACCTCACTGTCTAAAAGCATAAAAAAGCGCAAGGTCAAGTAAAAGAGATTCGAGATATTGTGCTTATAAAATCTGTTTGTTGAATCAATGGCTGAAATTCCTTCAAAGGTTGTTGCTATTAACTCATCTGAGCCCAAAGATGCTGTCTATCCAAATTTCCAGGGAAAGAGAAAAAACCTAAATCAAAAAGGCTCTACAATCGAAAACAACAGCAACATATCTACAAAAGTGTGACTATCGAACAAACGTCAAAAATTAATAAAAAGCGGTTGAGAAAACTGCGCTTCTCCCCAGCTGTGGACCTAGAAGTCATCCAAGCAGTTTTAAAAGAAAGTGATTCAATCTTAGAACCTTAATTATAATCTGTGGAGGACAAACAAGAGGAAGTTTCTCCTTCAAGGAGAATGGCTCAATTGAACCCTACAAGCTCAGCTAGCTGCCCGCCTTTTTCTAGTACCCTTAATCCTCAAGCTAAGGTGTTTTCCATTGTAACAAGAACAGAAACCGCTAATTGTTGTACTGTGCACAAAATTGTTAAAACTACTAATATTTTAGAAATTCCAGTTATGCTAGATTTTATTAATCTGTTTGACAACCAGGTATTGCCAATGAATAGATAATTTCTTTTGAATAGTCTGATATTGAAGCATTAAAGGTGGTCAGTATTAATGATATACAGTTAGTACAAATATTAGACATTGCTCTAGGTTTAAGATCTAAAGGTACATTTATTTCAAAAATAATTTTACAAACATATGACTATTTCCTTAGCCAGGGCATAGCTATTGTGCCTTATTCTTTTAGAAACAAGATTACAAATGGCAAGCAGCCTAACCATAAAGGACATTGGTACCATGAAGGGTCAGAAGAGAAGGATTTCTCAGAAAATGTTCAAAGGGGACAGGTAGAAAATATGGTAGTCTCCTTGGGTGAGGGGGGAGGGAATTTTCCATTTTCGATTAGACTAATGTCAGGAAAAAGACTAGCTATGATGACGCCAGACATTGGGATTGGCTTGCGGGTGCCCTTAATAATAATAGCCATCTGGGGATTCCACCCAAAACCTCCAAAGTTAACACTGGTTTGAGAGTGATCTCCTGGAACATGGCTGTTCTCTCTGTTGTTATACTAAAAGGTTAGTTCTGTTGTGTGACTATAATGCTGATATTATTTGTATCCAGGAAACATGGCCGACCAGTGTCTTTCAAGCTAAAAGCTATTATGTGCTAAGTTGTCTAGCAGTACCCTCCAAAAGGGGTCATCCAAGTGGCAGGGTTGCAATTTTATTGTCTAATATTTTTGACTGGCCTTATAGCCTTCAATTCCATTCTTCTAAACTAGCCAAATGATTATAGATTTGAAGAAATGATGGCAAAAAGCAGGATGAACTCTCTTTCGTTTTAGTAAATACATACATCCCTCCTGGCTCAGCCTTTTTGCATCTGGTTGAATCACTGTTCAATTATATTAGAGACTGGTGAATTGGAAACTTGCAAAAACATTGTTGTGGTAGGTGATTTGAATGTAAGAGTGTCTAGTGATAAGGCTCTGAAAGAGAGGAGGCATTTTATATCCCCTCAGCGAGTCTACCAGATAAAATAAAAACTGACTCCAGTGGCAGTATACGTTTGGAGCAATTAAGAAAGGTTGAGGACCTAATTGCGACTGTGAGGGTTGATAATGATATTCCAGCCAAATGCATTCATACATCGATTAGGGGTTTCCTCCATTATAGACTATCTGATTGTTTCCTATTCCTTTTTCCCCTTACTCTCTGATATGGACATAATTGACAACTCTTATAATGACCATAAGATCCTCTCATTCCACTTTTATTTTCAAGTAGATGGAGTAAGTCCTTGGAACCTTAAGGGGGATATAGTGAGTTTTAAAAAGAGAAATGGGAGGATATACTAGAATACCTCAAGATTAATACATTTAAAGGATAGGCTAATTAAAATTACAACTGATATTCACAGTCTGTACCTGGACCCACTCATACAATTCAATAGCCATATGAAGTCCCTCTGCAGATGGATGCGGCAATAGGCTAAAACTGATGCCCATACCAGTTAAAGAAAGGGACTGGATCAATTGTATATCGGAATTCTATGTGTAAAATTCAGGTGTCTCACTGAATCCTTATCTTTAACTGTCTCCTTCTGAAACCTTAACTATCTCCTGCTCTGCAGCAAACAATTCCACCTATGCCCCCCCTTCTAAGAAAACTGAAATTTTATTCAGGGTGGTAGATCTTCGAGGCCGTGGGTCCAGACGAAATCCCTGTCTCCGTAATTAAGAAGGAGGCTTCTCTTTGGTCCATCTTTTTAACTCTTTATTTTTATTATTGTTTTTTTAAATATCTTTATTGCATTTTATCTTTTCTGGTACATTAATCCACAGGCAGCTGTACACATCAATATGCCAACGATATCCCTTGTTCCTGAACACTTAGCATATAAATCAAACCATTTCCGTCATTTTACTTCATTGTCAGCCATGCCTGGGGCATGGGGGTTACATTTACGTAAACAAGTCCCTTCGGGCTCCTACAGCCCGCACATTCTGTCATCTCCAGTGGAGGGCCAGGGTGAAGGTGCTAAGTACGCCTCTCCATGGCAGCGAGGGCATTTCGTAAGAACATCAATGCATACTGATAAGTACATTTCGCAATGACATCCAACTCTGGAATTGCATCATATAACGTGTCATAAGTAAATAGATCAATGGGCGTTCCAACGTCAAGTCTGTGTTTTAGATATTATGTTTTTTCTGTGCAAGTATGGTGTGTGGGCTGCTACTTTAATGTTCTGTATGATTGCGTGGTTATGGAAGTGATGCGCTACAGGAGCTGCTTTCGCATGGTGTTTTTGGGGTAATGTGAGGTTCCTGCCTAGTCTAGCGATTACAATTGGGGTGGCATGTAAAGACAGTGCGGTGTCGGCGACCAGGAGCCTCTTTAGGCATCAGGTCCTGCTTGGTGCACTGGAGGCATCTGCAGCATGGCCTGAGGGCGTGTGAGATTTCTTAGCATTTCGTCCCAAGTCTGTGCAATGGGATACTTTCGCAACCCTGCCGTTTCTTCCCTGTGGAGGGTGGTACCCTCCGTCCGTGCCCAGACTTCAAGTGATTTCACCCAGTGTGATACCTCTGGTGGATCCTTGTGTTTCCACCTCTTAGTTATGAGGCGCTTTGCTGTTATGAGGCCCAGGTCCCGAAACCTGGAGCCTGCCTTATTGGCCTTGGTTCTCTTATAAAGCCCCAGAATGCAAACCTCCCACGTGGAGGGTATCTCAGTGCTCGTGCAGTTGGCTAGTTTTTCCAATATCGCGCGCCAGTAGGGTAGAAGCAGGGGACAGGACCACAACATATGTAATAGATCAGCGCCTAGGAAACGACACCTCGGGCATTCGGAAGTGTTGACATTAAAATATTTATTCATTTTGTCTGGTGAAAGGTACGCCCTATGTAATATGTAAGTTTGTATTAGTTTGAATCGTGAGTTTCGCGGTATGTGTGTGGCACTAGCTATGACACGCTCCCACTCTTTATCCGTCCAGTGACGGCCCCTGTCTTCTGTCCAATATGTGAGGAGTCTCTGCAATGGTTTCAATACATGGATAAGCAGGGCTTGCACCAGCCAATGTATCACATGCGAGCCCTCCCCCATTACATGCAAGTACTGTATTAACTGGTGTGTCGGCAGCTCGTCGGTCATGTCACCCCACTGTTGTGTGAATGTTCGCATAATGGCTGCGTGCAAGAGAAACTGGCCCGCTGGTAATCCATTTTCTGCCGTCAGTGTCGCGAAAGGTACTAGGGCACTGTCCACGTACAGGTCACCAAGTGTCTCCACACCCACTGCAACCCAGGGCGTCAATGTCGTGTCTGTTATAGGGTCCCTGCCCCTGGGCGTCCCAAGAAGCGGTAGTACCGGGGCGTATGGGAGCGTGTCTTTTGTGAGGTGAAGGCTTCTCCTGAAACACCTGTGAGCCAGCTCGACATGTATTTGTGTTGGGCGAGGGTTTTTTCCTAGTGGGTGAAACAGTCCACAGTTCTGGGCCTGCGTCCAGACTGTGTCTCCGGTTGTCGTGTCTGCTAGATTCTTGCCACTGAGCCACTTCGCGACCCACAGTAATTGCGCCGCTAAATAATATAATTCCAGGTGAGGGACTGCTAAGCCGCCACTTTCCGGGGGTGCATATAGTTTCTGCAGTGCTATCCTGGGTCGCCTCGCGTTCCAGATCAAGCCACAGAGGATCCCCTCTAATTCCCTGAATAGCTTCACTGGGACATACACCGGGAGATTCGCAAAATAATATAATAACCTGGGTAGTACTATCATTTTGGTTAAGGTGACACGGCCCATCACATTGAGTGGCAAGGACTTCCACAATTTCATCTTTGCTCTGACTGAGGAGACGGCTCGAACCAGATTACCTTCCAGAATATCTGTCTGGGACCTGTAAATATATATCCCTAGGTATCTGAACGTGGTTGGATACCAATGAAGTGCAGCTCCGTTAATGATTATATCGGCTGCAGCTACGTCCTCACAGAAAGAGTATGCACCTGATTTGGCCCAGTTTACCCTGAGGCCCGATACCGCCTCTAATCTACAGAACAGTGCTGATATCTCCGGTGGCACAGCATGAAGATCTTGTATATACAATAACAGGTCGTCCGCATATAGGGACACTGTATGTAGTCCGTCGCTCAAGGGGATGCCCCAGTCCGCGCCACCTTCTCGGAGGAGAGCTGCTAACGGTTCCATAGCCAGGGAAAAAAGCAACGGGGACAGAGGGCATCCCTGTCTGGTCCCTCGTCTCACCCTGATTGCATCTGACAGGAGCTTGCCCATGCGAGCCTGCACTGTGGGCCGTTGGTACAGCAATTGCACCAGCTGTAGATAACCATCCCCATCTCATATTTACGTAAGACCGCTGCCAGATAGGGCCACTCCAGCAAATCAAAAGCCTTCTCCAGGTCCAGAACTAGACAGCCAGATCTGGGCCAGTTCTCCATGGCATATTTCTGGACCCGGAACAATCGTCGAATATTTAGGGAGGTGCTTCTGGTGGGTACAAATCCATTCTGATCGGCATGTACCAGAGTTAGCACAAATGGGACAAGACGTTTAGCTAGTGCTGAGGCAAGAATTTTGTGTTTAGCAGGGCCAATGGGCGATAAGATCCCAGGAGGTCAGGGTTTCTGCCTGGCTTCAAAAGAGAAACCAGTTTTGCCTCATTTTGTGTGAGGGTAAGCGTTGAATATTCTAGCGCTGCCTCGTATACTCGCAACAGCTCTGGTACCAATACATCTGAGTATGCCTTGTAGAATTCGGCCGGCAGTCCATCCTGACCCGGTGCCTTGCCATTCGATAGCGAGTATATACTATCCCTTATATTCTCCGGGAACAGAGGAGCACCTACTTCTTCCTGCTGACAATCCGTAAGTTGCGGCAACGTCAGTGTGGACAAGAAAATCTGTATGTCTGCATCCGTAGCTGTCAAGCAAGATCTATATACTGTGGAGTAGTGTTCTCCATCTTTTTAACTCTTATGTTTAGTTTTTTATGCTAATGGGGTTCTTCTTGAATCTTGGTCCAGGAGTGTTATTATTCCACTTAATAAAACAGGTGCACAAAATTCTCCAAACAACTATAGGCAGATAGCCTTACTTGATTCGATTGGAAAGATTTTTGCAGAAAGTATCCTTGAACACCTACAGGATTGGGTGGCCAAAAAAAAAAGATAATTCCCATAGAACGAGCTGGGTTCAGAAAAAATTGTTGCATGCTAGATAATATAGCTATGTTACAACTAATAACTGAAAAGGATGTCAGTTTGTTTATACTTTATTTGTCAAACCACTCTGCTGAAGCCTGTACGAAAATCCATAATGGATTTTCGTACAGGCTTCAGCAGAGTGGTTTGACAAATTTAATAGAAAAAAACACTGAGCCTAGGAATACCTGTTCCACTTTTAAGATTAATCATAGCTCTACATTCTACCCACCTGGTGGCTGGTATTACAAGGAAGTGACCATGGCCTTTTGACTAAGACCCCTGCTTATAATATCCTAAAACAGGGTTGTCTTCTGGCACCCCTATTGTTTTTGCTTTATATATTTGACTTGCCCATGGCGTTATATAATTATAATGATGATGCCCCAAAAATAGGAGATCGATCGTGTGATTCCTTTTTAATGTATACAGGCGACATTGTAATTTTCGACTTGACTCTTAAGGGCTTGCAAAAACGACTGATATGTCTCCATAACTTGACTTCTAAGGGCTTGCATAAACGTCTGATATGCCTCCAACAGTATGCACACAGTCACTTTCTAAAAATTAATACAATAAAAAGCAAAGTTCTGATTTTTAATGGGAAATGTTACAGAAAGAAAACCACATTTCAATGGAAAGCCGGGAATAAAACATAAGAAATTGCAAAATATTACCCTTACCTAAGGAAACTCTTTTCTAGTAACTTAAACGAAAAAAATCATATACAGCATATTTCTAGAAAGGCAATTTCCCATGGTAATGGCTTAAGAACGTTAGATAATGCCCTCGGTCATCGTCACTTTGTCAATTTGTGACAGTTTATTGTTTAAAAGTTCCTCCTACCCTTTTATATTCTGTGGAAATAGATGAAGGGAATAGCATATTACAATATTCTAACCAGAACACAGAAATAGGGAAAATTACATGACTTTATCTATTCAACAGTTACAGTGATCAGGCAACCGTTCTGGCGTAAACAGTAAACTGTGAGACTTGAACACAGTAGCCATTGTTCAGGCCTTAATTAGTAGCAGCGCTTCCTAAAGCGTTTCTTAACTGGCCGAATCCATATTCTGGCCCCTTAAGAAATGCTAAATGGCTTTTTCAGATGTACAAAGGGCCAAAACCAGTCACAATTTGCGATTTCGACACCGTAGAAATCGCAAATAGGGATTACCTATTCGGAATTCCTAAAGCACATATACAAAGCATTTCCTAAATGCAGATTGGGCATTTAGGAAATGCAATTACCATCGATTTCAAGTCAATGGTAACTATGTGCAAAATAAAAAAAATGCATTAAAAATGCATTTTTTTATTGTGAAATGAGGCGCACATATGCCCCTAGGACATATGTGAACTAACACGTGCACTAGGGAATTTGGGGTGCCTACAGTGGGGCCTTAAGCCAAAGGCACCCTTGGCTGCGCATTTCTTAAAGTGCAATTTCCTATTTGGAAATCACAATTTAGGAATGGCAAACCATTTCCTATTTTGCCTATAGGTGGGAATACAATGGCATTTCCTATTTGCAATTCCCTAATAGCGATTCCTAATCTGTAGGAATCGATATTAGGGACTCACAAATTTTGTACATATCCTTTTGCATTTATTAAATGCGATTCCTACGGAGTCGCCATTTAAGAAATTCAAACGGGAACCTTAATACATTTGGCCCATCAAGCGCTTTCAACGTTTTGACAGGAATAAAATATGGTTGGCTCTTTACACAAACTTTTTTTATGCCTCAAGGATGTTTCAAATTAAAAAGGGTACATCAGAAGAGGTGTCAATACTGCAGTTAAAAAGTCTCCTAAAATAACAGATGGGCAGCATTAGTGCAATCCTTGACAGTGTTGCCAGCTCAGAAAAGGAAAAATATAATGCAAGTGTCTTTTCATATACTTTGAAAAGATCCTATGTGTTGAAAAGACACCTGTCTGTTCTGACATGGAATGTTGAACATAAAACTTGTTGGTGATTTCTCCTAATAAGAATGACTATTTTACCCTTGAAATGTGTAAGTGGGGCTTGGGAAATCTTCCAATCAAGGAAATAACCTGTGATCTATGCAACAATGGTATTCAAGACGTAAACAATGTAGTTTTCCTATACCCTAGGTTGCTTGTCTTCCGTTGTAGTTTTTTAGAATATGACACTTTACTCCGCACGCGTTTACAACGCGTTCCATTACCCCGCATTTTTTACTCCGCAAAATCTTTTACAACACAGGGCTTTACACCGCAATCCATTCCAACGCATTGTCCATTACAATGCAATTTACTATTTTAACTCCACCGCGGCATTGTATTGGGGAATGCGTTGTAATGGTTTGCTGTGTAAAATCCTGCATTGTAAAAAATGTGCGGTAATGGACTGCATTGTAACACAGTCGTTGTAAAGGATGTTTACCTGTTTTTTAAAGCCTCTTTTTACAAGTTTTATTGCTTGCTGAGTAGACGAAGCACGACAACAGACCTTCTTTCCAGTAAATTAATTTATTTGTTTTACATTTTTAAAATTCTTTAAGAGTTTTATGAATTTATATTAAATTGCATACATTTTCTGTATTATGTTATGTGGACCACATACGAGTTCCATAAATCATCATAAGCTTGAACTTGCCTCCTACTGTTGTGTCTGCCCCATGGGCCAGTCTGTGCCCCTATGCACCCTAGGGATCTGTGTATTTCTTACCTTCTGGACATCTGAGGTTGAGATGTTTACTTCATACATAATGCTGTCCTGCAAATATTTGAAGTTAGGTGGGTGCCACCGGATCACCAGCTGCCTCTTCCGATTCATCGGCATCATCTGCACAGACACATTTGATGGAGCATCTAAAAGTACTGGAGGTGGAAAGGGAAAGAATCCATGTGAGACACGGATGGCCACTAATTCTGTCTGAGTCCTAGTGAAGACTAAAAGGGCATTTACGCTGAGTTTATGTAAGATCTCCGATGGGGAGAAATCTCTACTGAGTCCATCTGGGGAAGGGGTCTCCAACCTTTTCTGTATGGAGAGATACTTCTGATAGAGATACTTGTGATCAGTGAAAATCACTGGGAGCTACTGAAGGCCAAACCACTCGCGCAATGTTATCAGGCACCCCCACGCCCAGCTTCATTGACTTTAAACCTAATGCTCATAGAGCCAGATACTGTGGTTTGAACAACATACTTTGACTAGGGCACTAGGACAGAGCTGCCATGTGTGTCAGTGAGAGTGTGATTTTATGTTTATGGGCAAATGAGTTGTATGTACTTGTGGCACACAACATACCTTGTGTCATATGTGCCACCATTACATGTATAACACAAACATACAACCATTTTTTTTTAAATGGGTGAATATTAAGCTGGAGAAAAATGTGCTGCAAAAATGTTCGTAATATGGAACTTTTTTTCTGCACTTTAAATTCCTCTCATTTACAAAAATGGCTGTATTTTTCCAATTATAAATATGACACCATGTCTACCAGCCGCTGGGAGCAAGATGCCTGCTTGGTGTGAATGCAACACTTTGAAATGGTAGAAAAATAAATTGAAGAGTTAACTTTATGTGTATATGGATTCCATAAAACTCCTCATTTAAATTCTCTCCTATTTCAGTGTGTCTCATTTACAAACCACAGGCATCTTGCACCCAGTGGCCTGTAGACAGTGTGTTTATTTATAAGAGAAAAATACAGGCATTTATTGAAACTGGAGCAATCTTTCTGGCTGCCCTGTGCTTATTTAAAAATGAACTCAGGACTGTGAGCTATACTGAAGGTGTCTGCTAGCTACTGGTAGCTCGGGATCAACCGGTTGGAGACACCTGATCTAGGGAATAGAAAGGGCAGTAATGCTGGCCTGAATCTGGGCTAAAAGCCAGAGGAGCAATTACCCCGAACTGGCTCTGTATGAGGTGACTAGTAGGACCTGAAACTAAGTGCAGAAATGCAGGGATATTTTTCTGAACTTGAGGAGACATGAGGAATATTTCATAGTCTGAGTATTTTTGTGAAACCTCATAACTTTCATTTATATGTTTCGTGGCTAGCTCTCAGGTTTGTTGAGCAATCAATGCCTAACACATGGGAACTGGTGTAAAAGTTGAACCAGATACCGTTTAACACAATCATTGCACAAAGAATAACTATTACTGCATATCAAATGGTTATTCTGTGAAAAAGTTACTATAACAATACAATTTTATGTGTTGCCAGATACAGTTAGACTTCTTTAAGAATTACGTACAGGTGCAAATTGATTCTGGTTGTACGTCAGAATATCATCTCTAAAACTTTTGTGTGACATAATGTGAACTATTTACCATTTACAAAAATATTGTTTTGTTTCCATAACTTTCTTCGATCTAATTTGAAAGCATAGATCATCAAAGTATACATATTAAAAAGATAAAACAGTGTCATTCTTCTCAGTGCAGTACAGTTCAATGCATATGAGTTATTAAAAACTAACAATTTAAATAACAAAAAACAATGTTCAAGTTCAAACCCCCCAAAACAATGGGGATATAGGATTGAGCTGTGCAAATTACGCAATTCAATGGCTATTATTTGTGCAGTGAACATAATAAAAGAGTAGATGCTGAGCTGCAGGTTCCCAGTTACCACATAAATACATAGGTTTAAAAACAGATACATTTAAATAAAAAAGACACCGCCATTCTAAGTTATAAAAGCCCTTTAAAAATATTACATTTGTTATGAAGATCCTTTATCTCTTTGAGACTGTTGCAAGTAGATTACGTAGCATGTTCAAGGGGACAAATAAGTTTAACGCTAAGGGTTAGCATAGCTCTCCAATTCTAGTAAATGTCTCCTACGCTTACAAACCCAAAGGAATGCTACACAGAAACATACAAAAGGATCATGAAGCTTCTTCAGATAGAATAGGACGACGCGGCACTGCTTAAAATCGTGCCACATTACAAGAGGTGTAATATATCAAGCTCTCTGCTCCTTATAAAAATGACAAAAGAAGCAAAGGTGGAGGTAAGACTGGGCTGATAGATTATCGCATGGGCAAGTTGTCAAGTCACTATGAGCATAATGTTTTGAAGGGAAACCTAGCATTAGGGGAATTAAGTTTAAGCAGAACTTCAAAATAATAAACCTATGCTGCAGGTTCCTTACCGTGTCCGGATAAAAGTATTCAGCAACTGTCACTGGTGGAATCGAGTGATAGGTCTTTACAGTTATTTTTAACTTCTAGGATTCCTCCCTTTCATAGGCTAGCTTTGCAAAAATGTGTGCCTTTAACCTCTCCTTAGGGAACCTGAACACGAGGTGGGATTTACATACAGCTCAGGGACTCCGAGTGAGTACAAAGTTGTTTTAATGTACTCCAACCAGGGGATCTTGTAAGCTTTATCCAATGAGAGGCAATTCAGTATAATAGTCTGGTTAAGATCCACTGTGTCCCTATTCCCTATTGAGTGCCGGAGCATGATCGGGGCTACTCTCACCATGTAAGACACACAGGGTATATCCAGCTCTAAGTGAGTGACATGGTTTGAAAATGAAAGCGGAAGCGAGGGGATCCTCTTAAAAAAAACATTCTCCAGCTTCTGTAAGGAGTCGGTTGGTGCTGTGCCCCAGACCCCTGCCCTATATGTCGCTGCTGAGATCGTTTTAGCATTATAGATCTTTTTTATTGTTGTTAGGGGGTTTGAGCCTGGTTGCTTGATAAAACGAGAGACTGCCGCCATAGTACGCTCCATTGTTTAGGCCCTACTACCCACCATGTGTGACCAGGTTTGTCTGGTGTCAAAAACAACCCCTAGGTATGAGAAGGTCTCCACAACAGCTAGTTTACAGGTTTCAATATGGAACAACGGAATGTTTTTTGAACGGGCTATTCCTGACACTAAGATAATGGTTTTGGACTCAGTGGCCTTAAGATCCATAGTTGACATGAAGCTCACATTGGTGTCAATTAGGCATTGCAGTGCTACAGCTGTCCTTGCTACCAGGACGGCGTAGGCCAGGATTGGTAATGTGTAGGAAAGTAGGATCTGCTTCTTATGGTTACCCCCACTTTTTGCTTGATGTTAACTGTTTTGACTACTCTGACTGGGATCCTGCTAATCAGGACCCCAGTCCATCTGCTTTCTCCTTAAAACATTATGCCATGTATTTTGGTATACTCCAGATTGGATACTGGGGTACCCTTACCAGAACCCAGTATATGGTACACATGTACCCAGGGCATAGGTACCCCAGAGGCCTTCCATTGGCTGAAGCATTTATTATGCCACCCATGAGAGGCCATCAAAATGGAACTACAGGTCTGCCATTGCAGCCTTTGTAAGTTGGTGCTTGCACCACTTACTTCAGATATAGGTTCACTATATCTATCGGTCACTACAATTAAAACATATAAGTCACCCCTATAGCAGGCCTTAACAATTCTGAAGACAGGGTGCTGGGTTTTACCTGAGAGGGTGCCCCTGCAAGAGCAGAGCCCCTCTGCAGCCTTCGGAGACCATTCTCCCAGGTTGTCTGTGACTCAGCCAGACATATAGGTGGGGGTGTATTATAACCTTGCGGTAAAGGCTATCTCGAAAACGACTGAAATAAAACATGTCGTGTTTGGTATCAAACACCTTGGAATCATACCTCCACACCGATAACCAGTGTGGAAGGTATGATTCCACCCTTCTGAAGCAAGCTTCGTGGGGTCACTGGTCTTTCCGGTGCCAGCCTTCTCGACCCGGTCAGCACAAAATGGATGTTGCCAACCAGAGACACATTTCCGCCCTTCTGCCGCTGAGCCAAGCTCGAGCAGAGGAAGGTAGCACAATAGGTAATCTGTCACAGGAAGGTGTGACCACCACCCAGACAGGATTTAGTGTATTGGGGCTGGGTGGGGGCACTGCCTCAGTGCCTGAAAGTCTGCACCTGGGGCACTTTTGGTGTCCCTGTGCATAGTCCAGTTCAAACCAGTTGTCGGAGCTGTTGGCTCCTGCTCTGGCGCGAAACTGGAAAAAAGATATGGGTGTAAACCCCCACTGTCCTGACCCTCCCCTAGGAGGGTCCCTGAATCTGTCCAACCCTCTCCCATGGGTACATAAGGGATTACCTGATTGTAAAACCTTAGATTTAACGTGGACAAGATTCTGTAACAAGAAACCACTGACCTTCGACCGTCTGGACACTCTGGACTGTGCTGGACTTCGACTAGGCCCGACTTTGTCTCCCTCTCCGTCCAAAGCATCGTCTGTGCCCTTGCACCATACAGGCTCAGTGCAGGATCTGTGGAGCACTAAGGACAACTGAAGAATCTCCCTTGGGGTGAAGGAGTCACTCCCCTGCATTCGGAGGCACCATAATGCCACTAACCGGTCGGCTGATTCTGATGATTAAGCTTAAGTTTAGGCATTGGTCAATCGTGTCTCTGCCCTTCTGAAATCCATATTGGGAAGGCATCAGGACGTTATTTTCTCTTGCCCAGTCTTCTAACCTAATAAGGAAAATGCGCCCCAAGAGTTTGGCAGTGGAATCCAGAACAGAAATAGGGCGATAGTTCTGGGGGTTTGATTTAGCCCCTTTTTTATATATTGCCACTATAATGCTTGTTCTCCATGATGGAATTTGGCCAGTCTTGGAGATTTCATTAAATATGTTAGTTAACAATGGGGTCCATAGGTCTTGATGTTCTAGAAAGAAGTCGATCGGGCCCCATCCTGTCCTGGTGCTTTGGCGCAACTGCATTTAGCGAGAGCAAGGGTTATTTCCTCCAGGTTAAAAGTTAAAGGCTTAAGGGGGTCCCTAAGGGGATATGGGATTCATCCCCTGGGGCAATCACGCTCCCAAATAACTCCTCGAAATGCGCCACCCATATGTCTTCATCCACGTGGTTATCTAATCATTTTTCCTGTTCTTTCTTGAAGAACGGGGCATTTACTGTCTTCCAGAATTCCCTACTACTATTTAGAGATGCGGCTTTAGCCAGATTTCCCCATGCCTCGTCCTTTAACTCGTCTTCCCATGTTTTACAAGCTCTCATAAAGACCAATCGCAGCTCCTTGATCTGAGGATGATTTCTGGGTGATGCGTTCAAGGCCCCACAAAGGTTCTTTAGAGCCTAGATGCAAATCTAGTCGAACCATCGTGTTTCCGGTCTCTCTCTGTTCGTTTTATTCCGAAACAGGGCTAGTTTTATCTCCTGAAGGATTTCTATAAAATTATTAATTAAAGTATCTGATGGGGTAGCCAGGTCCAAACAGTTTGTGACCAGATTCAGTTTATTAGTTATAACTTCCTGGATGGTTTTGGACTTGTCTATATTGTACCGTTTCAGCTGGTATCCATTTAGCCTGGCCAAAATTAATTTTGGGCCCTCTTCACTTGTCGGGGGGGGGGCGGGAATCCAGGTTAAAAAAGCTCAAGGAATAATGCTGTATGGTCACTAAAGTTTGACAGTATGGTATCTGTATGATAAAGATGTCCCTGGCAGTTGGTGGTTGCAACTATAAAATCCAATATGAAATTAGAAACGCCCCGAAAAAAGGTTTTTACCAAACCTCCGCGTCTACTTTGTTATACACTTCCAGATTCCTTGATGCTAAGAACCAATTTAAAGTGTTCCCATAATCATGGTGCGTGAAATGGACAAATGGGTCTCCCTCCATATCAACCATGCCACAAACCGTACCCAGTAAGTTGGGGCATGGTTGGGAGTTAAAATCACCTAGCCATATGATATGGAGTTCTTTGCACAACAGAGACCTTGTGAATTTCTCCAGTTCTTTGTCTGGTTAGTCTATAACAGCCACCATGCTGCCACCAAAATTGTTGTTGTAGTAATCTATTAATAACCAACACCGGTGGCGATCTCCTTCAAAGGCTAGAAAATTTGAATACTGGAAGGAGGTTTCGATTTTAATTACCTTAATGTGCGTGCGTGTTCGAGATTAACAAATACAAAGACATTTTTAAAATTGTCAGAGAGCTCTCCAGCCCTGACCGAATTACTCTGGCCATGACCCAAAGGATATAATAGCATACTGGACGACGTTTGTAACAGCACTGACAGCCAAGTTTGCTAAACAAACCAGGCAAAGAAAACCACATGATAAGGAAAATTTAACATTTTCAAGCACAGTACTCCGACCAGCAAAGAAAACTGTGAATCAACTATGGAGGAAACTTAAAAAAAGGCCATCGGACTCAGAAACATTAATAAAGCTGAGAACAGCACGCAACCATCTCAAGAAAATCAAAAGAGAACTTCAAAGGGAAAACTGGAATTCGTTCTGGGCCAAATTATACCAAGATATCAAAGCGAACAACTCGGCCAGGTTCTGGCGTACCATTAATGGCATTGGCGGGAAAACCACAAAAGTGGCAGCTTCAAACATCTTGGAGTCGGAGTGGAGCTCTTTTCTGCATTGCCATTTTTGTGCCCATTCAGTAGTACCCAATGAACAGGGACGAGAAAATATGGTGGACGCAATAAGAAATGAAGTTCACTCGTCCATTGGGCTGGCCAATAACAACATCACAGTCCCTCCTCTTACCGATCCAGATCCCGCTCATCCAACAAACAGGACAACACCAAGACTCTCCCATTTAATCAGCACTGAAATACTAACAATTCAGGAGGAGGACATAGTAAAACTGATCAAAAAGGGCAGGCAAGACGGTGCCCCCGGCCCAGGAGGCATTCCCCCGGCTTTGTATAAAGAGGATCCAGCTTTTTGGGCATCAAAGCTAGCTCCTTTGTTCTCTTGTATTTTACAAAAGAACATTATTCCACCCCTTTGGCATGGCTCGATTCTGGTGCCAATCTTTAAAGGAGGAAACAAGCAAGCCCCTGCGAACTACAGACTGGTCGCACTCATTGACAATGAAGCAAAGTATTTCGCTGGGATACTGTTGAATTCACTACGGGTTTGGGCGGAGGAAAATCAAGTAATTCCGCCAAACCAAACAGGTTTTATGAAAGATACAGGGACAGCAGTCAACCTCTTGTCACTGTCCTGTTTGATAGATCAGGCAGAATCTAGCAAAGGATCTCTTTATATGGGATTTATCGATTATAAAGCCGCATTCGACAATGTCAACAGGGCAAAGCTCTGGCAGAAACTCAACAGTCTGGGCATACCAAATGATCTATTAAGAGCCATACAGATGCTGCACCATGACACCTGGGTCAGGATCAAAATTGGGGACGGATCAAGACTGTCTCGTCAAATAACAACATCTAGAGGCCTAAAACAAGGATGTGTCTTGGCCCCCACCCTTTTTAATCTTTTTCTATCAGACCTTCCTGAGGCACTAAATAAAATAAACTCCCATGCTCCTAAACTTGCCAGCTTTCGCTTGTCAAGCCTCTTATATGCAGACGATTTGGTCCTTTTAAGCAACACAAAAGTAGGTCTGCAAAGATTAATGGATGCAGCTGCTGAGTATTCAATACGGAATGAGCTCCAGATAAATAACAAAAAAACAAAAATCTTGGCGGTGCGTCCTGGCAAGCCCCGGAAGACGGCTTGGTTCTTAAATATGGTGAGAATTGAAGAAGCACCTTGTCAAAAATATTTAGGTGTATTTTTTTAACAACAACGGTGGCTACAAAACTCAGCTAGAAGAGCAGAAAAAAAAGGGAGTAGCACTTTCTTTTGCTCTCAGCTCCTTCTTTAAGAAATTGTTTGGACCAACATTCACCCCAATTTTACAGACAGCTCAGGCAAAAGTCATCCCCACCCTATCATATGGAAGCGAGGTTTTAAAGGGGCGGGACAGTGGCAACTTGAACACAATTATTGCAAACATTTTTAGAACAGTGTTTAAGCTTCCAAAAAACACCTCATCAGCACAGATCAGGCTAGAATTTGGCATCAGCAATCAAACTCTGGCGAGACTAATGAGTTTTTTAATAAACTGCCATAAACTAAGGTCATCAAAAGCCGGGAGTCTGGCACAATATCTTTGGTCCAATATATATACAAACCAATGGCAGTCGGGGCATGCATACTGGGCCAAAGGCCTGGCAACTTTGAACCTAACAGAAGCATGGGATTTGCAAATCAGCCAAGGCGAATTCAAAAGATTGGCAAAAATAAGCATGAAAAAACTTTCTGTAGTAGAGGACAAATCATGCCTCGCAAAAAGGTCACATGGATGGCTAACCCTCAACACGTACTCCAAATTGTCTTCTCAGGGGTACCTAACTTTACCATTCTCGGCACATACTAAACTTCGTTTCTTAAAACTAAGACTGGGAGTACTCAACCTGCTTTGTCATCTGCCGAAGTGGAAAAGAGATCAAACACAGCAGTTATGCCGCCTTTGTGGGAAACACAGAGAAGATATAATCCATATTCTCTGTTTATGCACATGCCTGATGCAGGATAGAAGGTCCCTCCTAAGGAAAATTTGGAACAAAATGGAAATCAGATCCTGCAGAGCCGCAGTTTTAGCAAGTTTCAACTCACATAACCCGGAGCTAAATTACGCCTTAGTCAGGTTCATGGAGCAGGCCGACAAAAGAATAACGAAAGGGTCAAAAAATTGAAATCATCATCATGGACTTAGCTGAGTGGCTGTTCTTGAGGGGCGAGGTTAAATGAACTTGAAAGCACCCCACACCAAAACTTTGCAAAAAAATTTTTTATAGAATTTTGAAAATGTTTTAGCAAGAGCGAAAGGAGAATGGACTCCGAACCTGAAAGGCTGCACTTTTAGTCACTTAATGCACTTTATTGATTGCACAGAATGTCATTTTAAGAATCAGTACAGTCTTATGGTAATATCGCAACCTCTTAAAGTAATTAATTAAATCATTTTTTTTTTTTTTTTACACAAAAAACATTGCCAATCTATTTGGGCTTATGTTATTGTATAATGAAGTGGATTGCAAAGGTTATTTTAACTAAGCAATAAAGTATTATTATTATTCTCTGGCCATTACCCCCTCCGAGGTCCTGTGTGATGAGTTGAACACCTTCTTTATTAACAAAACCAAGGCTACCCAGGACTCTATCTCTACTAGCCATCAGGAATGAAAATCATACAAGCAATATGAAAACGCCATAACAATGTCCAGCTTTCAAAAAATCAGCCCAGATCAGCTAAAAGAACTTAGAAATAAGATTAAGTCTGGCTCCCCCATGACCATTGCCCTGTAAGGATAGAAAAATAACTGCTCTCTCACTTCTCGCTACCTTTCTCTCCCTTCTAAACACCTATCTGGAGCAATGGGTAGTCCCACTCACCTTTAAAGAGGCAGTGTTAGTGCCATTACAAAAGAAAACGGGAGTAGACCCCAACCTCCTATGTAATTATAGGCCTATCTCGCTCCTTCCTTACCTGGCCAAATTACTGGAGGCACATGTGGCAAAACTCCTGTGCGCCTTCATCGAAGAATCTAATTTTCTAGATCCCCACCAGGCAGGGTTTAGGCCATTGCACTCTACCGAATCAGTTATCCTAAGTGTCATGGACGATCTGAAGGAAGGAGCAGACAGGGGGTGTACACAGGCCCTGGTATTATTAGACCTGTCTGCTGCATTCGATACCGTGGATCACTCCATCCTAGTGGACAGATTGGCAGCGGCAGGTCTGAGAGGCACAGCTCTGGATTGGATGCTCTCATTTCTAGAAGAACGCACCCAGTCCGTCAGACTGGCACCCTTTAATTCCTCTCGGGTCTATACCACTTGTGGGGTACCTCAAGGGTCATCCCTTTACCCTCACTTGTTCAATACATATATCTGCCCTTTGATTCATGCTCTTCAAGAAAGGGGAGTGAAGGTATACAAATATGCAGATGACATGCAGCTGATTTTCCTGCTTAATGAAACAAATGACACCAAGGAACTATTCCAACACACCATGCTTTTCATCAAGGAGTGGATGACTCATAATTATCTCAAACTAAAGTCGGACAAAACAGAGAGAATTATTTCTAATAACAGAATAGAACAGTGGACACCTGTACACTGGCCTGCAGCACTGGGCTCTCCTCCCATACCCAAGAAATCTGTCAAAAGTTTGGGAATCAAGATACATGCTAATCTTTCCATGCAGGAACAGATTAACCTGGTCTCGTCCTCATGCGTTTATCAATTGAGGACCTTCAAGATAATCAGAAAAATGTTCTCCAGCTAGGCAAGCATAGCTATTTTGCTTGCCCTGATAATGTCCCGGCGGGATTATGCCAATTCCATTTATCTGGGACTCCCTGCTTACCAAACTCACAGGTTACAGCTCATTCAAAATCAAGCTCCCAGGCTAGTCTTTCAGCAACCAAGACACTGCCACACTAAACCTCTCATGAAACAGCTCCATTGGCTGCCTGTGATCCAGAGGTCTATGTTCAAGACCGGTTGCATGGTCTTTAACGCACTTCACGAAACAGGTCATAAGTTCATCTCCACTAAGATCTCAAGAAATTTACCCAGAAGGAATCTTAGATCAGCTACCATGAATATGCTGACTATTCCGAGATTTAAGCGAAAGAGAACGGGCGGCTCGCGCTTTTCGGGACTGGGCCCCACACTCTGGAATTCCCCACCAACAGAAATCAGACTAATTCCAGAATACACCAGTTTTAGGAAAAAACTTAAAACATGGCTATTTACTCAAGCCTACTGCTAGGGCCCTGGAGGACAGCTTCCCTCTCCCCACAGCGCCAAGAGACCGTTGGTATATGTGCGCTTTACAAATTCCCTAAGCATAAACATAAACATTAAGGTTACTAAACCCCCTTTGGGTCTTCCTGCCAGGGAGGCAACTGCATAGGTTTGGAAGGATCGATAGACTTTTATGAATATTGGGTCCAGAGTCCATGTCTCCTGAAGACATATAATGTCTCGATGTTTCATTCAGTGTAGATTTTCGGTTATCAACTTCAAAATGACAATATGTATGTAAACAATATTTAGGACATAGTATTTATGTCAAGCTATGTTCTGACAGCGAAATGCAGGTACTGCACCTGGTCCATATGTAGTCTCTGCAAAACACTTTCCACTAGCAGCTACATGTCTTCCATGCTCATCTTATCTCGTATCACTCCTCTCTCTTTCACTACAGGTAATCCTACAGGCATAGACCACTCCCTCGCCACAATTTCATACATTCCATTCCTAAGTAATGAAGCACCTTCACATACACATCACTCAGCTACCAGAAGTACAGTCAAGTCAAATAAATGACACATTTGAACTAGAGGTGTACAAAGTTTTGTGAATAGTCTAATTTTTGCCCCTTACCAAGCTTGCAAAGATTTCTGGTTTAACTTAGCTTGAGCAAAGTTTTTGTTTCACATTCATGACACCTTTCACTGCATAGTGAGATCTTTTTCACTCTAGTCGACCCCAGCCAAGCTGGAAAATGTTAAATCAGTTTTTGAGAATGTACCTCTTGCTCAGCTTTTCCATGCACAATGGCAAACATTTGCAGATTTTTTTTCTGTAAGATTACCTTTTCTGAGCTTTTTCTGTGCGCATTGGCATTATATACAAAAATAATATTAATATCGCAGTTACGAGTAAGATGGTCAGTATGTACTGAGAAGATACACCTTTGCCTGATCATGACTGGTCTGATGTTCCCACACAGACATTTTCTGGGAGCAGGACCATCGTTGTTAAATTTATCGGCCAGAAGATTCAGGAGCATTAATCTGCATGGAACAGCGAATTTTGTGCATAATGTGACCTATGGGGCTGTGATCAAAAATCCTGCATGCACATCTCATTCCCTAAACCCCTAAATGCTCACATTGTGTAGCCTACAAAAACGACACTAAACCCTAGAGCCATCTTATTATTTTTCCAGGAATTTCCTGCTCAGGCAAAAAAATCTTTGAAAAGGCCATACCTGAGGCAAACGTTAAATCAGAAGCCCCACATTTTTTTTTTACAAGACCTGCTTTTTGTCACATCTCTGTGGAAAGGAGATGGTGCATGCGGCAGCTGATAAAGCCATCCCGGATAACATCTGGCCGGATTTTTGTTAGCGCCAGTTCATCTTAAAGTGAACAAGCATTGGTATAGCCAATAGGTCTCGCCTTTGGGACCGTATAAGTGTTTAGCCATGCAACAGTTGATGTTGTTGCACCAAGGATATTGTACTGCTTAACTAAATACTGATAAGGTTCCAAAGGCGAGACCTATTGGCTATGCCAATGCTTGTTTATGTGTGTGACTATCATGCCCATGAAAGGAACATGATGCTACTAACTGTTGATGGTTGTGGAATTATAGTAGTAGGGAACATGCTTTTTTACCTGACCCACAGTGGCGCCTCGAGTTTACAAATGGGTAAATGGATAAGTGAATACATTTACTGTTGGTAGGATGAACAGATGACTGTGAAAAACAAAGAATGGCAAAGTGAGTGCATGAACTGATAAAAGACTAAGGCATGAAAGTGAATTTGCGGGTGAATGGGCAAGGTGATGAATTCAAGCATTCTATCCTTCATTTTTGTAAATACTTCTTAAAGAGATTGGAGGTTTTTTAAAACTAATCAAACATGCTAGGCACATGGCACTGTATTTCATTATATTGTACTGTTAGATACTTAATGAGTGTAAGTCCTCAGAGCACAGAGTGAGTGCCTCAGTCCTGGGAGAGCAAGATGTGTTCCTTAATCAGCCTTGCATTACATCAACAAGTACAGCTTTCTAACTACAAAGATTTTTGGAATCAATTTTACACTACTAGGTATGCTTTGACAGTAATATATTTTTCACATTTTTATTGCATTTCTAATGTGAGAACAAAGGCAGAACTTGAGACTAAAAAGTGCCTTGTTGGTGATCTTGCAACCTCATCCACTAAACTCTGAAAGTAAGATAAACCATCCCAGTGAAACACCCACCTTACTGAGGTTGTAATGAAGGTTTTTTTTAGCGCACTCACTACCTGAAGTAAGCGCTATGCTGGTTTCTAGGCACTCCCACTGTTGCAGTGGCCTCCCCTCTGGAGTAAGTGGCAGTAGCTTGTTTCAGAACAATATCTGTGCAGAATACTGTTTGAAATTGTTGTCCCAGTACCCGAGATACTATTTCATTACAATGGAACAAACGCGCCATAACTCCAAGGTCACAATAGGAAGAAGCTTACATTTAAATGTACCCTGTCAAGTGTTTTATTTATTACGGTGCAGGACACGGGGGCAATGTCAACTGTTTAAAAGTATCTTGTTGCCAGCTACATGAAGTTTCTTTGCCCAAAAAGGCCATTTCATGATTGGTCAAGCACACAATAGCACTTGACATTTACCAGGCGTACCATGCGGTCATGTAAGTACCACGCCTCTGGTGAAGGGTTCGTGCGTACTCTTATCAAGCCTGGCTCCCGCCCCTTAAGGGGCGAGGATGTGGTCTAACAGCCCGCGCTGCAGACTTGGGAGCTGGGAAAACTGTCTTGAGTCTCGGGCGTCGGCTCAACATCCTGTGTTTCAGGGCAAATCACTTAATGTGCCCGTGCCAAACAAAAATGTTGTGATGTAACTGCTGCTCTGCTCATCTAAAGCGCTCCAATACCTCCGGGCCGAGTTTGTGCTATATAAAACTGCAAAAAATAAATACCACTTTGAGACGGGTGAGGAGTGGAGAGATGCAGAGAGTGCATGGAGGTCCGAGAGGGAGTGGTAGAGAGTAGAACGGAGAAGAAGAAAGATTACAAAAAAAATGCTAACAGGGTTGTTTTCTGGACTCTCTCATCTAAACACGAATAGCGCTCCTCTCCGCACACTCCATTTGTTACAACAAAAAGCTAACTTCCCTGCATGCGGGGTCGTTAAGACTCAGTGCTGAAATATTAGCTACGGAAATGCTGTTGTGAAATGGGTTACAATTCTTCCTCGAGCTCCTGGGGCTTGTTGGGAAGACTGCAGCAAAGCTGCTTCCTCTTCCTGCAGCCTTTGAAGGAAACAGGCTTAATATAACGAAGCTGTCCGAAAGCACGCAGTCTGCACAGTGCAGATGAGGGCTCGGGCGGTCCGGAGGCCCCCTGTTTGTCCTGAAAACAATTGGGTTAACCCTGCCTTGAGGCGAGAGGAAGGAACCCGTCTCGGTATCTGCAGCCTGCGCTCTGGAAGTCATCACTCCGTATGGGTTCCTGTCATTGTGAATGCCACGAAGGCTCGCCTGTATTACTACAGATAATGAGGGACACACGGGCTCCAGCTCCAATACCTGGGCCTCTGCCGCCTTATCAGTCCAATTCGAAATGTCGTTGCTACGAAGAACCAAGCACCATAAAAGGGCTCCCCAGTCTTTACTGAACAGCAGGGTGGCAGAGTGCCACGGCGCAATTACTGGAATGTACTATTTAGCAGGGGAGGGGTGCGTGCCACAGAGAGGTCACCCGGAAGTGGAGCGATCCCACCCCTTTATACTCGACCTCCTAACTGCGATTTTAGGACTACAATCATTATACACGAGGTACATTTTGAATTTCAAAATGCTTGTATACTTCGGCATGGTGGGGTGGATAAGGTTGAGCAGCCAGTGATGTACACAGGGTCGGGGTGAGAGAAAAAAGAAGTGCTGAAAGTTTAAAAGAAAAAAGGAATGCAGCGTCCCGCGAGTGGTGCGCGCAAGAGCGAGCACCAGGCCATCTGTTTTGCATTATCGCGCACGCGTCTCGGCACGATAATTCAAAACAGATTGTGCCTGTGTGGGTAACTGCAAGCAATAGGCCACACGCACGAGCGTGTGGTGAGCATTTTGAAGCCCCCTTACTATAAGTCTCGCCAGAGCAGCACATGCGCGTTGCACTAGGCTCGACCTAAAAAGAACTCAGGTGTATATTTTTATTTCAGTAATCAAGGAAAAAGAGCTATTATATACTCTGTAATTGAACAAAATGTGTTTAATCCATAAATTGCTGTCTGGGTCTGGCATGGACAGTATGCTCAGAGAGGGTGCGAGGCTTTTCACAGAGAGGTATGGCAGGGTCGATTCCCCTAATAGTTGATGGCTCCTCTATTGAGGGTGGCAAGGGCCAGACAGGTGGGATTTCTATGAGAGGAGGGTGGGAAGATTTGCACTAGAGGGTGAGTTGATGGGATTTGTTGGGGGAGGCAGTGGTATGCAGATTATAAGGGAATGTAATTCACTAAAAAAATGGAAGTGAAAAAAATAGGTATACCAATAAGTTTTCTAAAGGCATCAAGTGGGTGCGAATGAAGTTGTTGTGTAGACACATTAGTAATTGCATCAAGCATAGGTAAATTAAGAATACTGTCATTGACTTTCAGGGCTATGAATCAGAAGACTAGAAGAAAAATTCTAGTTGAAGAGATAAAAATGGATAAATGTGATATGTATTCAAGAAACTGTCTTTTGCGAATAGGAAATTACAAAACAGTTTAGGATACCAATTGCTGGTATGCACAACACAAGTGGTGTTGCGATTATAATTCTACAGAATAGACGCAACATGGAAGGAAGATGGGTACTAGCCCAACACATATCAGGGTCATATAATTTACTATATATGATCAGTTTAAGGACCAGATATAGAAAATCCTGAAGTGTATACATTTTTGGTAACTAAGTTAATGCAATAGTCTACACCATCGATAATATGTGGTGCTATTAACTGCAAACTAGGCAGAGGTGATAAAACGACTCAGGGATATCAGAAAAAGTCTATAGTTAGGCATTCTATAAAAATATTTAAGGGTCTATGGGGCACATGCATCATTGTTTTTTGCGGTCCCAAAGGGGCAGATTCGCAGTAAATGCCCCTTTGCGACTGCAATTTATGCATCTGGGATGCATCATCCCAAATGCAAAAATCGCTATGTAAGTAATCGCAAAATTTGCGATTACTTAAATTGCGATTGCATTTAGGGAATCGCAAATTGTGATTCTCTAAATGCAATGCAACAAAAAAAAATTGTGATTTCGCTTTTAAGAAACGCAAATGACCATCAACTTAGAGTTGATGGTAATTTGCGAAAACTTTCAAAAATGCACAAAAGTGAATTTTTCAAAGTTCTATGTTGCACACAAACATGCCCTTGTGGCATGTGTATGTGCAACATGTTTTTTTTTTTTTTTTTTTGAAACCGTTTATTGCAATCTCAAATATATACAAGTATGGGCCTACAACCTTCCGGCCGGCCGCTAAAGTGACAAAAGCAAATGACATACGTACAATAAGGCACTTGGCTTTGCATAGACGATAAAGCAGGAGGTATCAACAACGCGGGCCACATAACTCTGAACCCACAATACGGTTTCGTTTTATACAACACAACAACATAAAACCACACCCGCAAGGCAACCCACAATCCAAAATGACAACACGTGCTCCTCAAGTGGGGAAACCCAACCATCCAAAGAAATCCAGAGAGGGGGAGGGAAACTGATCCGGGACTGGGAGAACAATGTGCCCAGGGCTGAGGGAGCGGGTCAACTATGGGGATGGAGCTGGTGAAGCGGGAGGCAACAACGGCGGCTCGCAAATACCCCCGCGGTAAGCGTTCCAGGGGCCCCATATCTTCACCCATGCCCCAGGCTTACCCCGCGCCACATATACCACCTTTTCTCGGAACATGCACCAATCCATATGTTCTTTCCAAGCCGACACCGCCGGGGGTCTCTGAGATCCCCACAGCTGAGCAATGTCACGTTTAGCTATCATATATCCCAGAGTCACCCATCGCGTCTGCGGAACCGAGTAATCAGTCGGTTCCCACACATTCAGCAGGCATCTCCTCGCTTCAGGCAACAGCGCGACATGTGTAACCGCTCGCAGAACCTCATGCACACCACGCCAGAATCGCTCCACCTTCGGACATTCCCACAGAATGTGTAAAAAAGTCGCCAAGGCACCACACCCACGCTTACACAATCCATCCTCGGCATAGCCCATACGCTGAAGCCTTGGCCCCGTCATATACACCCGGTGGAGTATCTTAAGCTGGACGAAGCGAAGGCGAGCCGGGATGGCCACCTCCTTCGGAGAGGCCACCGCGGAAATCCAGTCCTCGTCGTCCAACTCCAGCCCATCGGCAACCCAAGCCTCGCGGAGGCCAGTCAGTAGGCCCGAGCGGTCATTTATCAATTTCTTATAAATGAGGGAGATCGTGCTGTCCGGAACGTGGCCATCTAGCACTCTATCCTCCAGGGGGGAGGACTCCGGGATGGAGGCCACGTCTGGGAAGACGGAACCCAGTGCGTGACGGACCTGCAGGTAGCGAAAGTATTCACTGCCCTGCAGCTGAAACTCTGCCTGCAGCGTCTCGAATGTCTTGAATCCTCCCCTCGTCCAGAGATCTCCCACTGTACTGATGCCTATCATGTCCCACCTCTCGAAGCCCTTCGAGGTCCACAAAGAGCCAAGCCTCTCCGACGCATACAACGGTGACGCCCGGGTCAAACGGTCCTTCCATCCCATAGCTGCATTAGCCGCGTGCCATACTCGCACCATGACACGCGTGGGTCCCGTCAAGCGGGAATCGGGCACGCTAGTATAGAGCGCTCGGTTGTAGTCGCCACCGGGTAGGAGCATTTTGTCCATTTCAAATGCCGGGTTTAGGGCGGGCCCATAGAAGCCGTGATTAATTGCAGCTAACTGGGAGGCCCAGTAATACCGCTTAATATCCGGGAGGGCAATCCCTCCGTCGTACCACGGGAGTGTCAATTTTGCCAGGGCTATACGCGGCCTCCCATCCCAAAACAGACGGCGCTGTAAGCTTTCCACCTCACGGAAGTAGCACGCCGGGACCAAGTCCATAGTGTTCTGGAGAGCGTACAAAAAGCGTGGCAATGACATCATCTTGAACAGTGCCGCCCGGCCGAGCGGCGAAAGCGGCAAGCGCCGCCAGCGCGCGACGTCCTCCTTCAAGCGCTGGAGGGGGGGAAGCAAGTTTCGCTCGTAGCGGGCCACCGGGTCCAGCGTAATATAGACCCCCAGGTATCGAAATCCCTGCGAGGCAATCTGGATCGGACAGCCCCGAGGGAGGACAGGAGCCTCCCCGGAAAGCACATAGACACAGGATTTAGCCCAGTTAATGACAAGACCTGAATTACGGCCAAAGGAGCGCAGAACATCGACCAGGGCAATCAGTGATTTGCGCGGGGAGGCTAAGTACAAAAGGATATCGTCAGCGTAGAGGGACACGCGGTCCTCATACTCGGGGGTCCAACGGAGACCTCGGATGGAAGGGTGCCACCGCAGCCACTCCGCCAGGGGTTCCAGGGCCAATGCAAAAAGGAGCGGCGACAGGGGACAACCCTGTCGCGTGCCCCGTCCCAGCACGAATGGGGCCGAGACTCGACCATTCACCACCACCTGTGCCAATGGGTCCGAGTACAACAATTTGACCCAACTGATGAATCCCGGGCCAAATCCAAATTTCGCCAACATCGCCCAGATGTAGGGCCACTCGAGCGTGTCGAACGCCATGGTGGCGTCCAGGGACGCAAAAATGGCCGGCTCCCGCACGAACGGAACACGCGCGAGCACCCCGTGCAAGCGCCGCAGATTAAGGGCCGTATTGCGATGGGGAATGAAGCCGGACTGGTCTTGGTGGACCAAATCGCCCACCACGCCGACCAGCCGGTTAGCGAGCACCTTGGCGAGGATTTTAGGCTCCGCGTTCAAGAGCGAGATAGGCCGGTAGGATGTAACCCGGTCTCGCGGTCTGCCCTCCTTGTGGATAACCACGATGGTAGCCAGACGCTGGTCCGGCGGGAGGGAGCCCCGCGAGTGAGCCGCAAGGAACATAGCGCGGAGGTGGGGTGCCAGTACGTCCGGTCGCAATTTATACAACTCGATAGGAATGCCGTTCGGGCCCATGGCCTTGCCAGAAGCGACCGAGCGGATGGCGAGGGCAATTTCGTCCGAGGTGGGGGCGGCATCCATCAACTCCCTGTCCTCCATTGAGAGGGAGGGCAGCGCGATGTCATGCAGCAGGGCATGGGAATCCTCCTCCGGGCAGGGAGAAACCGGGGAATATACCTCGCGGAAATAATCCGCGAAGCAAGAGACAATGCCTTCCGGCTCAGTGACACGTACACCATCCATTCTTTCAATCAGCGGGACCACACGATTAGCTCTCTCCTTCCTATCCAACCACGCAATCAACTTACCAGCCTTATCACCCACATCATACAATCGCCCCTGTTGCTCTCTGCTGAGGCCCCTGGCCGCCTCCGTGACGAGGGACCTATAACCCGCCTGCTTAAGGTGTAGAACGTGCAGCGCAGCGTCAGTCACCCCACTCCCCAGATCACCCTCCAGTTCAGTGATTTCGGCCTCCACCCGGGTCACCTCCTCCTGTGCGCGCCTCCGGGCATGGGAAATAAAGGAGAGGGCCTCCCCTCTAAGCACAGTCTTGAAAGCCTCCCACAGGGAAATGGCCGACGGGACAGACCCCACATTCTCCTCAAAATACCGTTGCAAGGATTTAATCAAGTCAGCACGAATAGTGGGGTCGCGCAGGTACCAGGCATTGATTGGAGCTACCCTGCCCTCCCCCCTCGGGAAGACATCAAAGTGCAACAGGAGTGGGGAATGATCTGAGATACCCCGCGCCAGATGGCGCACCTCACCCACTCTCCCGGCATAGGCCGCAGGGACAAGGACATAATCAAGCCGCGAAAGGCTACCATGGGCCCCCGAATGGAAGGTGTACTGCAGTTGAGTGGGGTGCTTCAGACGCCAACAGTCCACCAATCCCAGCGTGTCCAAAAGGCCAGACAGCCACGCTTGTGCCCGGGAGAGGTCCCTAGGGGGATAGCGATCCAGAGTCCCAGAAGCCACCGCATTGAAGTCCCGCCCAACCACCAGAAGCCCCCCCGGAAGGTCAAGCAGGAGGCGTCCCAGGTCCGCAAAGGTGGTGGACTGTAACCCCGGTGGGACGTACACTGAGACAAAGACGACTACCTTGCCCTCCATTCTCCCCACCAAGACAGTGTAGCGTCCCCTCTCATCATGGCGCACCTCATCTATTTCTAGCGGGAGCGAGGTCTTGACCATAATGCCCACCCCTCGTGAGCCTGATGTGAAGCTCGAGTGGGCCACCAAACGATAACCACGTCGGTTCATGGCACAATAGGAGTTACCAATGAGGTGTGTTTCCTGCAAAAAGACCACATCAGGCGAAATCCGTTTCAGATATTGCAGGACCACACCCCGCTTAATCCTATCACCCAGTCCGTTAACGTTCCAGGACAACAACGTCAGGTCCCTACCCCCCATCACATACAGAAGCCATCATTTGTCCCCCCGAGAGCATCTCAAAAAAACCAATACAATAAAGGGTTTGCCTTGCGGTAGAAACGAACCACACCCCACCCCAACCCACCCATCCCAACAGAACTCCCCCACCCTGCACCCCTGCATGAGCCCGAACAGCCCCCCCAAAGTGCAGTGTGCCTGTCGCCCCATGGAAAGAAAACTAACTAGTCCCCCAGAGGAGGAGGGAGATCCCCCAAGAGACCCCGCACGACCTCCGCAGGAGGGGAACTTACCCTAACAGTCAATGGTGACAATAACACAGTCCAGAGCAAGGCCTACCATTAGTCCCTCAGTCCTGATCCGGCGGGCCCTCCCCACCAACCGCTCCCCCCCCACCCCCCCGGCCCCGATCTCCGGGCAGAGTGTCCAGCCAGTCCCCGGCCGCCTCGGGACGATCAAAAAAGTGCATGCGGCCATCCACCTCCACCCTCAGCTTAGCCGGAAAAAGCATCGCATATTTGAGATTCAGGTCCCGTAGGCGACGTTTGACACCAAGAAAACTCAGTCGCTGCTTTTGGACCGCCGGAGTAAAGTCAGGATAGAAATTAATATCCATATTGTCAAGTCTGACCGGCCCTTGTAGCCTGGAGGTCTGCAGGATAGCGTCCCTGTCCCGAAAATTGAAAATCCGGGCGATGAGAGGCCTCGGAGGGGCTCCGGTCTTAGGCCTACCCCCGGGGACCCTGTGGGCACGTTCCACTGCAAAGAATTTACTCAGCCCCCGAGGCTGGAGATGGGTGAGGACCAAGTCCTCCACAAACAGATCCGCTGCCTCTGCCTCGCGTCCCTCCGGCACCCCGATGATGCGGACATTATTCCTCCGGGCCCGACCCTCGGAATCCTCCAGTCGACGATGCATCAGGGCGCTCGCCTGGCCGAGCCTGCGCACCTCCTGTTGGAGGGCCGCCACGTCGGACGTGAGGCCCGAGGTAGTGTGGGCCAAAGAATCGACCCGGTCATTTGTTTTTGAGAGATCGGCTCTCACGAGGCCCACGTCCACGAGGACCGAGTCGATCTTCTGCGCCAGAGTGTCAAAGCGCTGGTCCACCGAGGCCTTCATCTCGGCGATGGCGCCCATGACGTCTCGGAGGGTCAGGTCCGTGGGCAGAGCAGGAGCGTCAGTCGGGCCCGTAGGGGATCTACGTAGCGCCTCTGGAGATCCCTTCTGGAGGGTGTAGCGGTCCATATTGTTGGATTGATGGGCCGCGCCACGACGGGTCGACTTCACCTTAGCCCGGTCGCCATCTTGTTTTGTGGCCATGGTCGCGGTCCCAAATCGAGCCAATCTCCTCAAAAAGGGGGTAGACAATCCCGTTCCAGGGCTCCGGGGGGGGGCGACCACCGCTCCGCAGGACGGACCGCAGCCGGCGGGCCGGCAGGGCACCCCAACGAGGCCACACCACCGCACACCGCTGCGCGACCCTACCTCGCCTGGCAGCAAGGAGGGCGCAAAAGCGAAAGTGAAAGTGCGGGGTGCGCGAGTCACCCAGCCTTGCCCGCCGCTGTTATTCACTTTGTCGCCGGATCGCCCCACAACTCCAGTACGGGGGGCCGGCGTGGAGAAGGCCGCAAACCTTAGTCGGTGCTCCCGCCGGTGTCCGAGGTCCGAATTGAAAACGGAAAACAGGCGTCACCTCAACTCTGGTTCACAAACACAGTCCCCTCATCTAGGACAGGATTCGGTCAGGATTTATGCAGGAGGTCGCGGAGGTCCTCGGGAGCCTCGCACCTACGCGGCCATCTTGGGTGCGCGCTAGGCTCCTCCTCTGCAACATGTTTTTTAATTGTGCTTTCAGGGGTGCATCAGGGTGTCATTTTGGCACCCGTGCACCCTTGAAATTGCATGCGTAATTTGCGAGTACCTATTTGGTACTCGCAAATCGTGCATGCAATTTCCATTGATTCCTATGGGCCTCTAGGCCCATAGGAATGAATGAGAAGGCATTCCTTATTTGCGATTCGCAAATAAGGAATTTGTGGGAGTTGAAAATTTCTTTGCGATTCCTTCATACATAAGGAATTGTGATTCGTAAATTGCGATTTCTTAAAAATCGCAATTTAGGAATCGCAATTCCTAAGTTTGATGCATGTGGCCCAAAATATGGTCATGCAGACTGTTGAATTATATTACACTCTACTGATCACAGTTACACATTTTATTCATATCCTAATGGTAAATATACCCATAATCCTCTTGTTTTAGAACTGAACTTGTGTAAGCTACTAATTGGACTTTTGGAGAACACATTTTAGACAGAGACTATATTAAATTTATAGAACATTGGATACCAACTTTTTGGGCAGTGAATATAGGGTCTGGGGTTTCAGATATAGTGTGGGAGGCTTTCAACGTGGGCTACACTGAGCTATATGGCCAGAAAGCAAAAGCCAGCTCAAGACCAGATCAGGAAATATTATGAAATATTAGCGGACTTAGAAACCAAAGAATTGGTGGCCATTATTTATAAATTATTTACAAATTAAGCTCCACAAATATTAGAAATTCTACAGATATAATTATCTCTTGATTTTATGATTTAGACACCACTTATGCACTTATTTCAGTCTTACTAGTTAAGTGTATTAAAAAAAGAAATGCCTGACTTTTTAATTTGTAAAGGCATTCATTAGCCAATTATATACTGCCTTTTCATCGACATGTACCGTGGTATCCTGCAAAGTTACCACGGTATACTATGGCACAATATATGACTATGGGCCAGATGTATCATTGCATTGCATTACCCTTGCGTCATGCATGGTCTCGCATGAGCAATGCAATACTTAAGTCGCATTTACAAAGCAACACAAGGCCACCATGCTTGGCCCTCTGTTACTTGGGTAATCTGGAAAATGCAAGGCAGCGCAAATCACTGTCTTGCGTTGATCTTCCCACCATATTGTAAATTCCTGACAAATTTAATCTCCATCTATATTTCACTCCACTCTATTCCACTCCACTCTGTGCCACTCCACTCTACCCACTCCAGTCTACGACACTTCACTGTACACCACTATTCTGTACGCTACTCCACTCTACCCTATTCCTCTCTATGCCACTTTACTCCATGCCGCTCTATTCTACGCCATTCCACTGTATGCCACTCCCCTCTACGCGACTCCACAGTACGCTATTCCATTATATGGCACTTTGTGTACGCTTCACTCTGTGCTTCTCCACTTTATGCAACTCAACTCCACACCACTCCTCTGTACACTATTCCACTCTATGCCGTTCTTCTGTACGACACTCCACCGCATGCCGCTGCACCTTATGCTACTCCACTATACGCTGTTCTACAGTACACAACTATACTCCTTGCCACTCCACTGTATGCTATTCCATTGTACCTCACTTAACTGTACCCCAATCCACTCTACACCACTCCACTGTATGCTATTCCACTGAATTCCACTCCACGCTACTAAACTCTACGCCACTCTACTCCACTCCACTGTACGACACTCTACGCTAAACCACTCCACTGTATGCTTATCTACTGCATGCTACTGCAGTGTATGTCACTTCACTGTTCGCCACTCCAATCTACGCCACTCCACTGTACGCTAATCAACTCTACTCTATTCCACTGAATGCAAGTCCGCTCCACGCCATACAACTCTATGCTATTCCACTCTACCCCACTACAATATACTCCACTACACTGTAGGCCACACAATTCTACACCACTACACTCTACGCCACTCCACTCTAAACTATTCCACAGTATGCAACTATACTGTACGCCTCTCCACTGTATGCTATTCCGCTCTACGGCACTCCACTGTACAACACTCAACTCTAAACCACTCCAATGTACACCACTCCACTCCACTCTACACTAATACACTGTAGGCCAATTCAGTTCATGCTATTCAACAGTATGCAACTCCACTCTACGCCATTTCACTCTGCTATTCCACTCTACCCCACTACACTGTACGCTGTTCCTCTGTATGCAGCTCTACTCTATGCTATTCCACTCTACACCATTCCATTCTACGCCACTCCAGTTTAATAAAATAACATTTGGTAAAGATCTTTCCTTTGCACCGCATGTAAGTGCAGTTACTGGTTCTTGCTTCTCCATTCTAAAAAGTCTGAAAAAATGTCTGAGACTTTTGCCAGAATCTACCAGGAAAACCATTATTCATTCATTAATCACTTCATTCTTAGAGTATGCAAATAGTCTCTATCTGGGCTCCCACGCTATGTGCTGCAGCGTTTACAAGTGAATCAGAATTATACCACTTGTCTCCTGCGGAACATTCCTCTGCAAGATCCTATTTATGGATATTAAGATCCTTTCATTCGCTTCCATTCGTCAACACATAATTTTCTAATGTCTTCTGTTTACTTTCAGGGCTTTTCATGATAAAGGCCCTGTCTATCTCAGGAATTGAATTCAGGCTTACCTTCCTTCCTGTAATTTTATATCCTCTAATCAGTTACTGCTGGTGATCCCTTCTGTTTGGCGCACTTGCCTAGTAGGCCACACCATTTTCTTTTTTGGCCCCATAGCTATTGAATGCTCTCCGAACCAATATTTGTGCTACACACAAAGAAGCCTCATTTGAAAAAGGTTTGATAACTTGATTGTTTCAGACAGTTTGATCTTTGTTTTCTCCTCTTATTTGTAATCAGCTTGTAGCGCTGAACGTCTTTTAGACTTCTGTTCACTTTACAAATATATGTTATTCCCCTGCATGTCACTCCACTCTACGCCACTCCAACCTATGCTATTCCACTTTACGACACTCCACTCACTCTATGACACCCCACTCTATGACACTCCACTCTATGACCCTCCACTCTACGACACTCCACTCTACGATATTCCACAGTACGCAACTATACTGTATGCCAGTCCAATGTATACTATTCCAATGTAGCCCACTCCACTGTACCCAAGTCCACTCTGCACAACTCCACTGTACGCTATTCCACTGTACCCCACTCCACTGTACGTCATTCCACTCTATGCTTATTCCACTATATGCCACTCCACTCTAGACCACTCCAGTGTACATCACTCCACTGTACGCCACTCCACTATACGCCACTCCACTCTACGCTATTCCAGTCTACAACACTCCACACTATGGGCCTCATGTAGGTAGCGAAATACCGGTCGGTAACGGCCCAATTTCGGTAAATATTCCGTTACCGACCGGTATTCAGACAAGTGAGATGTAGGAGACCAAAAACCACTTTTCGGTAAATATGAGGCGGTAAATACCGATTCATATATACCGAATACATAATTAACGAATCGGTAAATATGAAGTGGTAAATATGAAGTGGTAAAAAGTTAAAATGACATGTAGGAGCACTCGGTAATTAAGAAATCCAAGAAAATCGGTAAATAAGAGTCGGTAATTAACACGGATTGAAAGCAGGTGGTAACCAACAACAGTGCAGCTAAGCAATCCCAAAATGCAACAGCGTGGACACCCTGGCAGCTATGTACGTCATTGCAATGCGCCTACGTCTAGAGGCAGCAGGACTGAGGGTTTGGCGACGGAAGGAACGCATCCACAGACAGCGCATCACACTATTCCAGCTGACTGATGCAGAGATACATGAGAGGTACAGGCTACACCCCGAAACCATCATGGACTCAATCAGGGACCCGCACCCACTCCTGGACCAGCCAATGAGAAGGGCGCACGCCATACCCCCACATGTGCAGGTGCTCTGCAGCCCACATCTGCTGGCATCCGGCATTTCTCAGGTGGTGACAGCTGCGGTGGGTGGTGTATCCCAGAGTTGCCTGTCCCGTTCCTTCAGGAATTTCTTCCCCCATTATATTGGCTGCATTGATGGGACACACATCCCACTCTGTCCACCAGCTGACACAGAGCACATCTACAGGATCAGGAAGTCCACCCACTCCATCAATGTGCATACCGAATGGAATGATATTGTGAATGGTCCCGTGGGTGGCAGAACCAAAAGGTGCGCGTATGCTATTTACAACGAGGTCTGCAAGTTGCCGCACAGTGATGCGGCTTCCAGACTGAGAGCTATTGACCAAGCAAACATGGAGAAGGCCTAAGCCGTTATAGATATTAGCTCTAGCACTCTCACTGCTAGGATTCAAACATGAGACAATAGGCACATGCAAGTACACGGCGCATGCAATGTACAAGCCCCGATTTTGGCGTGCGTCCTACGAGGTATCCCAGTGCCTGTGATTACACCTTCTTTCACTGTGCTTGCAAACGGTATTCATTGAATAATGATTAATGAAGTTTGCTGCGGGATGTGAGTGGTAATCCCGTACATAACTGTCTCGCATGAAGTTGTCTGCTGCAATACTGTTCTTTTTCCACCCCCGCATGGGCGGCGGGATGTTTCCATCTGGCCTTCGATTCCAACCTTGAAAGCAGAGTCCAACAAGTTGAGCAGAATAGAGCGCCATTGTCCCACAAAGAGGTGCCTTTGACTTTCTCTCGTTAAAATATTTGTCCTTCACGTTGCTACTACGCGCACTGAGGAACAGGCGCCTCTGAATACTGACCTCCCCCTGCATTTCGGCTCTTTGATCCAAAGTATTATCAATGCCTCGTCCACGACCGGCCTGGCTCAATTTTTTCTAACATGTGGGGCTCGGGTCTCGTGACCTCTTTCCAAACAATTTGTGGTGTAATTCCGGCATTTGTTCATTCACTGTTCTCGAGCATCTTTGGAGGTGTTCCGCTGCTTCTGGCGCTGGTGGCAGGTGTGCTGCTTTTACTTTTCATACTACGGAATGGCTGCTCCTTCTGTGCCACACGAGCACCTGTCCCGTCTGCATCTTCTTCGTGATAGGATGCTTGACTTCTATGGTACTTTGCCATTGGCGACTTTGAGCCTGGCTTATGGATTATCCTTCAGGTATTCCTACTTCACCTGCGTACAACCTGTATTGCACTGCCTGGATTGTCCCTTTGAATGGCCTCTGGATTTGTGCTTGACCAACATGGTGTCTCCGGTGCCGGATTTCGATCGACTGATGAGGCCCTTAGTGTCTCACGAGTTGTCCTGTTCTGGTGTCCGGATCATGGCGTGTGGAGCGGCGCATGGTATCCTGGGTAATTGGGACATCTCAGCGGCAGCCTACGACTTCTTGTCCATGAGCTATTTGGAGGAACATTCCGGGTGCCCTCTGATTGTGCTAGAGGCTCCGTTGGTTGGAGAACACGTATGTTCCTTTTCTTTACTCAATTGGATGGCTGAGACTTTTAGTGGCCCTGAAAACGATTGCTTGTTGGAAGCCGTGGCCACATATGCTGCCTATACATTCATGGATTAACTGGATTGTCGTCCATTGCGCCTGTGCTACTGGACAGCACCCTGGCGCAACATTTATTTCTTTTAGTTCTCGTTATTCTCTTCCTGATGGTCTGCTTGAGTTTTTTACTATACTTGCATTGTGTTTTTGGAATTGTATGCTGCAATTAATTGGACTGTAGGACTTTGGCGCTGCATTGGTTACGCCCTGTTCTGCTCTGACGAAACTGAACTCTGCGTTCTCTCTTTTCTTGCCTATTACATATTGCTTCGCTCAAGGGGGCGTGTAGTGAGTTCTCCCTGAATACGTACATGCATTGTTCAGTTGGCATTACCACGTTGAATGTTATGTAGCCATATTTGTGTCTTTGCACACGACACTGCGTTTACATGTTCTTTCTTGAATAAACTGCTGACTCGAGACTTCCTTCAGACGAGTGCATTCTGTTGTTCCCATCCCAAGCTCTGCGCAGCGACCTTGGTCTGTACATGCTGTGACACACAGTCTGGAATTTTACACAATGCATGTTTTCCACTCTAGGTTGTTCGACCCACGATTTAGCCATGGCACACGCGCAGCTGCACATACCTGACAGTTGGTGCTTTTCATATCTCAGACGTCATGTTTCTTATTCAGACCGAAGACGAGCCTTCCTGCGAGGAGACTCCTGATGCTCCTGTGATGTGATTTCACTAAGCTGATCTTTGAGGTATGGGGTCCCCTATTCAAGCCTGAGAGACCTTCTATAATGACATGATTGTGATATTGGCTACTTAGTTAAGGGAAGGTGGTAGTGTCCTCGGTATTTTCCGATTCGCTAAATACCACCTCGGTATTTACCGATTCGGTGGATACCACCTCGGTATTTACCGATTCGGTGGATACCACCTCGGTATTTACCGATTCGGTGACTTCCGATTCGTATTTAACGAATGTTACCGAATCGGTAACTGTTACCGAATTTTTACCTACATATAACTTACCGGTTCTAATTTACCGATTCGGTACGGCTCGGTATTTATGAACCGGTAAAATTTATTTACCTACATGAGGCCCTATGACACTTAACTCTATGAAACTCCACTCTATGAGACTCCACTCTACGACACTCCGCTCTACACTACTCCATAGTACGCAACTATACTGCACGCCACTCCACTGTATGCTATTCCAATGTACTCCACTCCACTCTGCGCCACTCCGCTGTACGCTATTCCACTGTATGCTACTCCACTGTATGCTACTACACTCTAGGCCACTCCAATGTACGACACTCCACTCTACACCACTCCATTGTACGCTATTCTACTATATGCCACTCCAGTGTACGTTCCCCCACTCCACTCCACTGTACACTTGACGCCAATCCACTCTACGCAATTCCACTGTATGCAACTCCACTCTACGCCATTCAACTTTATGCTATTCCACTCTACCCCACTACACTGTACACCACTCCAGTGTACTCTACTCCACTCTATGCTATTCCACTCCAATAAAATAAAATACAATTTGCAAAAGATCTTTCCTTTGTACTGCTGGTATGGGCATTCACTGTTCTAAAAAGTCTGAAAAAAATCTTCACATTTAGACTATGCATATCGGGGGCTACCAGACTATCTGCTGCTACGTTTCCAAGTGATCCGGAAGGCTACAGCTCGGCTCATGGTGAACGTTTCTTGACAGAATTCTATTTCTGGACATTTAAGTTTCTTACATTGGCCTCCGATGCGTCAACATACTATTTTCAAATGTCTTCTATTTACCATCAAGGTTTTTCATAATAAAGGCCCTGTCTATCTCAGTAATATAATTTTGGTTTACCTCCCTTCTTGTTCTCTTAGATCCTCCAATCAGTTACTGCTGATGGTCCCTTCAGTGTGGTACACTCGCAAGGGATGCCACTCCTTTTCTTTTTTAGCCCCTAACCTGTGGAATGCCTTCCTAAATAATATCTGTGCTCCACCCAATGAAGCCTCATTTAAAAAACGTTCTAAAACATGATTGTTTCAGTCAGTTTCATATTTTTTTCTCCTCTTATTTGTAATCAGGTTGTAGCGCAGGACGTCTTTAATACAGCTGTGTACTTTACAAATGCCATATTCATTCATTCATTTATTCATTAAATATATACACTATTCCACTGTATGCCAGTCCACTCTTCGCCACTCTACTCTTCTCTATTTCACTGTATGCCACTCCACTGTACACTACTCCACTCTGTGACATTCGACTGTATGCTACTGCACTCTACTCTACTCCACTCCACTGTACGCCACGCCAGTCTAGGTCACTCCACTATACGCCACTGCACGGGCACTTGACTATACGCTACTCCACTCTATACAATTCCACTCTACGCCATTCCACTGTATGCCACACTGCTCTACGCTATTCCACTGTATGCCACTCCACTGTACTCCACTCCACTGTACCCAATTCCAGTCTACGCCACTCAACTGTGTCACTCAACTCTGCGCCACTCCACTGTACACTATCACACTGTACGTCACTCTACTCTATGCCACTCCACTATACCCCACTCTACTGTACGTTATATTACTGTATGCAGCTACAGCACTACAGTCTACATCACTCCACTGTACAACACTCCATGCTCTTCCACTGTTTGCCACTTCGCTATACACCACACTGTACACTACTCCACTCCATGCCAATCCACTCTATGCTAT
Source organism: Triturus cristatus (assembly GCF_964204655.1). Lineage (NCBI taxonomy): Eukaryota > Metazoa > Chordata > Amphibia > Caudata > Salamandridae > Triturus > Triturus cristatus. Next base: position 69,309,279 of record NC_140586.1, read on the forward strand.
TCCACTGTATGCCACTCCACTCTATGCTACTCCACTCTATGCTATTCCACTCTACGGCACTGCACTGTATGTCACTCTACTCTGTGCTATTCTATTAATACTATTACTGTTATTATTATTAATATTATAGTTTTGTACAACGCATGGCTACCCAAAAATGGTTTCCCAGCGCTAAGCTACACCAGATGCCACAAGACAGGCCTTTATAGTCCCCAATATCAGAACAACCAGGTTTTTAACCTGTTGTGGTAAACTGAGACACAGCGACATGCTCTCAGAGCAGGGGATAAGGAATTCCATAGCTTCAGGCCTCAGTAGTAAAATGTTAAACCTCCTTGATGGGTTTTCCTAATTCTGGGAACTACGAGAAAATTAAGATTGCTTGAGCAAAAAGACCCCTTAGGTGTATATGGTGACACCAGAGATCTGAGATAGATGGGGCCAGAATTAGAGAGACATTTGTGCACATAGCATAATGTTTTTAATTGAACGCAGCATTCAATTGGCAGCCAGTGGAGATCCTGGAGCAGGCTGGCCCTGAAGGTAAACTTAGGGGGTGAAGGAGGAGTGTGGCTGTGGAGCTTTGTACTATCTGAAACCCTTTGAGAAAGCCTTTGTGATACCTATGTAAAGAATGTTACTATTATCCTGCCTGGAAATGACCAAGGCCTGGAAAACGGTTCTTTGGGTGGAGACAGGAAGACAACCCAGAATTTTCCTGAGCCATCTTAATATGCCAGAGCAGGTTGACGCTATCTTGGTGATTTGGTGTCTCATAGTCATGCTGTCATCAAGCTAGACTCCTAGATTCTTGACTACAGGTACTGGAGTAGGTACAGTACCCATCGCCCCAAGCCACAGATGAGGACCCCAAAGGTGGGAGAGGTTGCCCACTAGCAGAACCTCAGTCTTATCCCCATTCAACTTAAGGGAGTAAGTGTTCATACAGGAACAAACTCGTGAGAGGCAGCTGTTCAGAGCCTCTGATATGAGAGGGAGATCTGGGTATTGTTGGCATATGAAAGGAGAGTCAGACCCCAGTTTTCTACAATATCTGCAAGTGGCCTTAATTGGTTCTGATGAGTGTGAACCTGAAAAACGCGGTCTTGCAGGATAGGGCCAGCCAAGACAGGGCCATATCCTGCACACCCATTGCCTCCAGTCTTTAACGGAGACTGTTGTGGTTCACCGTGTCAAAGGCTGCACTGAGTTCTAAAAGAAACAGTGCAGCATTGCCACTATTATCTAAGTGATACCTCAGACATTCAGACACGGAAGAAGGACCAACTCCGTACTATGGCCTACTCTAAAGCCAGATTGTGAATGGTGGAGCAAGCCATTTTTTCCTTGTACAACGGGAGCTGTTTATCCGCATGCTTTTCCACAACTTTGGACAAAGTAGGCAAGAGAGAGAACAGCCTCTAGTTGACCAGATAAAAGGACCCAAGTTTGGCTTTTTAAGCAAGGACATGACCACTGCAAGTTTCTAAGATTTTGGAACAGTGCCTTTAGAAAGTGATACATTTAGAAGCTAACTGACCAGCTCCAGAAATTGTGGGTCGTGTTTGTCAAGCAACAAAGGAGGACAATGTTCCAAAGGTGCACCTGATTTGGTGGTGGTAAGCAGCGATGAGAAATTCAGGAGATCCAGGGGCTGAAATGAGCTCAGTGAGCAAAGCATGGTAAAATGACCCTGATGGCAATTAGGGTCCAATGCAGGTGAAAAAGAGGCCTGAATGCCTGCAATTTTAATTGAACAAAAACTAGCTAACTCATCACGCTGAGGTTGGGAGAGAAGGGCAACTGGGGCAATGTTTGCAGGATGAGACCAAGTTTTCACAACTTGGAAAAGAGTTTGAAGGCAATTTTCAGCTGAAGTTATTTTTTTCAGAAAAGAAAGAGGCTCTGACATCACGAAAGAAAATTCTGGTAGTCCTTTAAAACCGAATTATACTTTGAATTGTCCCCTTTGTGATAGGATTTACGCCATACTCTTTCCAGGGCTTTCCAGATCTTTTTATTTTCACATAGAATATTATTAAACCAAAGTGCCGGTGGGAGGGTTCTGTGATGCTTTCTGCTTGTGGAAGGAATGAAGGAATCGAGCGAAGATCTAATCCAGTTATCACTAATGGGTGCGTCAGTTTCCACTGTGTTGCACAGCATCGGGCGGTTCAACTCTAATATAGAATTCAGATAAGGAACATTACGTTTTGACCAACTCTTGCCGAAAGAGAAGGGCTCGACCGCCTGCAAACAGGACGCACAGAGGATAAGGAGAGAAAAAAGAGACGGCAAAATGATCAGACCAAGAAAAGGGAATTGGTTTATACGGGATAAAGCAGATGACCAGCCTCGTGAGTGAGAGCGTTGTTAATAATGCCGAGTGCCTTGAAGTCCTCAACCAATGAGGAGGCAGTTTTACAGGTCGTATTGTCAAGATGAATGTTGAGATCCCCGAGTTTTGTTAAGTTGGCATATTTTACAATACACGGGGATAGAGCCTCAGGCAAACTGGTGCTTCAATTGCACACAGATCCAAGGGGGTGATTAATTAGAGCACCTGACATGGCGTAGTTATTAGATAGGATCAGGGGATACAGCAAGTCCCCACATTCAGGAAAGATGAGTTTGTCCATTTTGCAAACATACTGTGCTTAAACAATAATCGCAATGCCTCCCCCTTTCCTATTCATGAGATCCACTCTATGTATGCGATAATCCGTGGACAGTGCTGCAACAATATCTGGCATGAAGGCCTCCCTAAGCCAAGTTTCTGTTTAAAAAAACAGCACTAGGCCCATGGTCAGTTAGAAAATGTAAATTTATGATTGGTGTTTGACTAGTGAGTGGCAATTAATAGTGAAAAGCTTAATGTGGTCAGAGCTGGGTTCTTGCGTGGCAGCGTCTTTAGGGGGTTGGCGGTAGCAGATGGTTTGAGCATTTGGTCCTAAAAGAAGATCAGTGATCGTGAGCCTACAATATGGGCATTTCCCCCCCACACGGAACCTGGTTTCCAAAAGGAGAGACGGGCTCCTAGAGTAGTGGGACGGAGGGCAAGTAAGGGGGATAGACAAGCCTACCTAGAGACACTGGACCAGAATTCCAGACCTCTGGTCCAGTTCGTCTTTGGCTTACCTTCGACACGTCTACACCATGGACGCAGTTAAATAGGCTAGCTCGGAGCAAGAAAGAGGCTGCTAGATGCTAGAGCGCTACTCGCTCTTGGAGATTGCCCAATAAGATAGTCGCTGAGTTCTATAAATCCCCCCCAAAACAAATTGTTCCCAGCGGATTAGCGTCAAGTATTTCTATACGTCAAAATCCCCAATACAGTGTACACAAAACACAAACACATGCTCAAGAGTGATTATAAAATGCAAAGATATTTAAAAAGGCCAAAATGGCGATTAGCGGTGCCACAGGTACCGTTAGTGAAGCCTAGTGTATGCCACTCCTCTCTACACCATTCCATTGTATGGCACTCCACTGTACGCTACTCCCCTGTACCCTACTCCACTGCATGCTATCCCCACGCTATTCCACTCCAATGTACGCCAATACAGTATAGGACACTCCACTTTACGCCACTCATCTGTTCGCCACTCCACTCTACGCGTATTCCATTATATGCCACGCCAATCTAAGACACTGTATTCTATGCTGTTCCACTATATGCAACTCAACTATAGGGTACCCCATTCTACGTCACTCCAGTGTACACCACTCCACTGTATTGTATTCCACAGGACGCCATTACACTCTATGATAGTTTCTCACACCTACAACATGGCATACCACTTCACTCTACAACACGCCAATCCACTCTATAACACTTTGCTCCCCTCTTTGCCACACCACTGCAATGTAATCCACTCCACAGCACAGCAATATACAAGACAACACTCTTATATGACACTTTACTCCACTCTACACTACACCACTCATCTCCACTGTACAACTGTTTAGCGCACTCTACACCACTGTACGACATTCCAATGGATGCTACTCCACTCTACAGCACTCTACTCTTTAAAAGTGCACTCTGCAACACTCTATATCACTGTATGACACTGTACTACACAGTATGTCCCTACACTCTACTGTACAACACTCTACTCCACTCTGTCATTGTGTGACACTCTAATCAACTGTATGCCTCCACAACACTCCACTCCATGACACTTAACTCAGCGACACTACAGTTGACAATACTCCACTGTACAACACTCAGCTGTAATGTAGAACACACCACTCCACTCTATGATACCCCACTGTACTCCACTCCACTCCACAACACTAGACTCTATGACCCTACACTGTATGACACTGTCCTTCACTGTACTCTACGGCACTACACCTAATAACACTCAGTTAATTAACACTCAAGACTACGATTTGAAACACATTTCTATTAAAAAATACATGAACTTGAAAAATTCTAAAGTTATAGTTATAACTTACATTTCTAAGTTATGCACTACTAGCTATAACTTTAATTTATAATGTACGCACTACCTTTAATTTACTATAAGTCACTCACCTCTGTACACACTCCTATCACCTCACTTGCCACACTACATTAACTATAACTCGCCTTGGGAGGCGTGGATACACTTCTAGGAAGTTCCCTGGGGAAATCGGATGGATTGATGGGCGAAAAGGTACTGTCAGATGAGGCGGCTGACGTGGCCTTTGGCTGCTGTTAGGGCCACGTTCGCGATAGGCATCGGATAAGTGGCCCGGTGGGACCCACGAGGCTAGCCTTGATACCCCACTTGCCTGGGTGACAGTCAGTGGTGAGGATCGTAAGCGTCACAAGAGGCGGAGGACAGCAGGGGGGCTTTCATCCCTTTCCGTCCCCGGAATCCTCACGATCAGCAGTGGGCCCTGAGGCTACGCTGCTGCCATGGCCGGATGCTGTGCTGCGCTGCGGGCCACGGCTATTGGGGCTGCTCGCTTGCCTGAGGAGCTCCTAGATGTTAGCCCCCTATCCTAATCTTAGAGCCATGTGAAGTCCTGGTGCGGTAAGCTGTGGTGTGGACAGACACCTCGTCTGCGTGACTCATTCACTGAGGGTGCTGCCCCCCTCATGCACCAGTGTTGCTTCACGTCCGCCCAGGCGATGCAATGCATCGAGTAAGCAGCTGTTGTATGCCCTCCGAACTCCTGGCAGATGGTTTGTGTCGGGATGTGCTGGCGACTTCCCTCACCGAGTACCTAGATGTTAATTGGGCCTCCAGAGCCATGGACTGGGAGGGTCATGAGGGGGGTCTGTATTGGGATCAACTGTGGCGTGCAGCAACAATTGGAGGCTTAGCTTAAGGTGCAGAAGTGCAGTTTGGCTGACCACCATGGCTCAGAGGTATCTTCACCGGAGGTGCGCGCAAGGGGCTTCAGGCCTGGCGGGAGGTACAGAAGATCTGGGATACTCTGGATAAGTGCACTCTTCGAACATGTCGCCAGTGTTTACACAGGGAGGAGAACAAATCTGGTAGGCTTCTGGCATGGATGTTACGGCGGGAACAGGAGGTTCCCCCTATACTTCATATCCGTTTTCAGGGGGGTAACCTGGTGACTAGCCATCGGGATATCCTGAATATTTTTGTGGAACACCTTAAGGGGGTGTACTGAGCCGGAAAGGTGGGTCCCACAGGATTGGTTGAGGATTTCCTATGGGGTGTGGGGTTGCCTGCCCTATCACCAGATCTGGTGCAGGACGTGGAGAGAGATATTTCTCTGGAAGAACTGGGCAAAGCTAGTGGTGCCCTCAACAGATCCAAGGCTACAGACAGGGAGGGCTTCCCTGTGGAGTTTTATCAGACCTACTCCCTCACACTCACAGAGAAATTGTAAGCAGTTCTCCACAAGGCATGGACCAACAAGATTCTACCGCCCACCATGAGGGAGGGGGTTGTCTGCTTATGTTGAAACCTGGGGGTGACGATACAGACACTTCCTCGTTTAGGCCCCTCACAATGCTCAATAGGGATGTAAAAATACTCTGTAAAATGCTTGCAACAAGGCTGGGAGGGTGATTCATGAATTGGTGCACAAGGACCAATGCAGCTTAATGCCAGCCCGCGGCATAGCATTTCATCTTCAGAGGCTAATACATGTGATGCACTAAACCATGGAAGATGACAAGAGCTGGCTCTGGTTTCCCTAAACCTAGAAAAAGCTTTCTCAAGGCAGTGTTGAGAGACATGGGGCTCGGACCCGTCTTCTGCAGTTGGGTGCAATTATTACATACCGCCACATAGTCCGCATCAAGATATGTGGTGATATCTCAGAGGCGTGGTCAGTTGTGAGGGGAACCAGGCAGGGCTGTCCCCTCTTGCCACGTCTCAGTGCTCTCGCGATCGAACCCTTGGCCCTGCTGTTGCAAAAGGAATTGGAACCATGGGGATCAGAGTAGGGGTCACGATGCACATCATCTCTGTATATGCAGACGATGTGCTGGTATTTGTCCACTCCCCTAGCAGGTCAGTGCCGATATCGATGCGATTACTAACTGACTTTGGATGGTGTCTGGGCTCTGGGTTAATATTCGGAAATCGCTCCTTTTTCCACTAGGGAGCCTGATTGCTACAGCGCCCGCCCAGCTGCCTCAGCGGGGCCTCCACTGGGGCACAAAGGGATTCATATACTTAGGTATTCAGATTGCACACACTGAGGCACTCTATAAGTGCTTGAATGCGGATAGGATTGTGGAGGGACTAGAACGGTCTACTGGAACAGATTTCCTTTGTCAGTGATGAGTAAGGCAGCAGTGGCCAAGATGGTTTTTCTCTCTTGCTGCCTCCATCTTGTTCAAAATGTGCTATTTCTACTCTGTCTGCAATTTTTTCATAAACTTGATAGCTTACTCACTTCTTTGGTCTGGGCTGGGTGACGCAGTAGGGTGGCACTGTTGGTCCTTAAGTGTGACTTAGAAGAAGAGGGCTTTGCTCTCCCGGCCATACAGCATTATTATGTGGTGAATTTACAACATGCCGTGTGGTGGTTGGCCGCAACTGACAGTTGGGAAAAGAGTTTGTTTGTTGACTTGCTGGGAGATGATACCCTGGTGCGCTTGCTAATGTGGGGGGGGTCGATCTGAACTCCAGATCCCATATTTGGTAAAGCCGACTGCAGCAATCTGGGAGGCAGTGGTTGGAGGGTGCTGCGCAGGGCCCCTCTTGACAGGAAGCTTTGTCTATGAGATCTGGCACCATTCTAGGTGATTGACTGGGATATATCAATGAAACAATGGAGGATGGGAGGATGCCGCGTGGCGGGGGACATTTATCCAGGGGACGTCTCCATCACCATTCAGGTGGCACAGGAGTCCTTTGAGGTGGGACCGGGACATTTCCTGCATTATGCCATGCTGGAAAGCACCGCACAGGAGGTGTGGAAGGGGTTCCTGGTTGCGCCGCATGTCTCTCAAATGCTTGGCAGTCTCCTTCACTGAGGGGATGGAAAGCAGCGGATTACCTTATTCTATAAAACGATCTGTGGGAACATGGCTACAATCCATTGTGTAGCACGTGGGTCCTGGAAGAGAGACCTCGAGGAGCCCATTGAAGATGCTGACTGGACCCATGCATACGAGTTGGTGAGGAGGGTGTCCTGTAAACATAGATTTAAATTATTACATTTTAACTTTCTGTACCACACCTATGTCACCCCAAGGCGGCTGAACAAGATGGACCCTTCCAGGGTGGCGTACTGTGAGTGATATGGGGAATTGGGGGTGACCTGGCATGGGCCTGCACCGGGATTCAGGGATTCTGGAGGGAAGTGGTGCCTACAATTGTTAAGGCAACAGACGTAGTGATCCTTCTAACTTCACTGGCATGCCTTCTGGGTGAAGGTAGTGAGATGCAAGGGGTGGAAGATTCCCTACAAGCTTGCTGAGCTTGCTCTACTGTTGGCCGAAAGGCAAATAGCCATTAGTTGGATGGACACAAGGGTGCCGCTGAAGTCTTTGTGGTTGCTGGATTTGACAGAATGGGCTGTGGCAGAGGAGATAGATGAGGGTGCTATGGATTGGATTGTGGTGTGGTGTCTCTTCCTGAATAAGTTTATAGATGAGCGTGAATCTAGCTCGTAAGATAGTTCGGAAGATGAGGTATGAAGTTTGGACACGCTATGCCTATGTATAACAAATGAGACAAAGTGAGCTACCTATACATTATTTGCTATATACCTGGCATGTTGACTTGAAACCGTTGTGATACTGTCCCCTTCTTGGCCATCACTCAGCTACTTCTATGCTGCCATGTATGATATTTTGTCCTACTGCACTGCCATAATATGTGACTGTGATATTCTAGTATATGTATGTTTTCTGACTTCCACTGCTGGGTTTTGTTGTATTCCATTGCTAAGACCAAAAAACAAAGTTTTTGAAAACTATAACTCGCCTCTTCTCCATACATTTGTGAAATAATAGCTCTCATAACAACACTTATGACATCTGAGATTACATCAATTGAGAGAACACAGTACATGGTAGAGTTGAAAGTTATTGTTAATGTAGTGTGGGGAGTGAGGTTATACAAGTGTGTACCGTGATGCGTGACTTGTAGTAAATTGAAGGTGGTGCATAAATCATACATTAAAGATATAACTACTGGTGTGTAAATTAGAAATTTAAGTCCTAATTATAACTTCTAAAACTTCAGAATTTCTCAAGTTTGTATAGTTTAAGTTGGGGTTGTATAGAAAGAATAACGTTTTCCAAACTATAACAGAGGAGGCATTCGTAATATTAATTGTTAGAAGTTTGCTAGAAGGTACACACTAAATATTGCAGAAACATTATGAATATAGTGAAACTGTGGGTAAGGTTTTGGCATTAAAACCAAGACTTGACATGAACTAGAAATAGAATAAATGTATCCAAAATAAAAAGGGTGATATTATGTACAGTTCAGATAATATTGCATAGGTGTTTCAAAGAAAACAACCCCAGAAAAAGCTCGAGAGATTCATATCCAGATACTATAAATTTAGAATATCGATCACATGAGGATGAATAGATGTTATAAGCACCTTTCTCTAATAATAAGGGAAAATACAATCTCAGCTTTACCGGTTTGGAAAAGGCGGTTGGAACAGATGGGATACCACTGGAATTTTGTAAGTAGTTTTAGTCTCTTACTATAGCAGTGCTTATAGCTTTGTTATTGGGGGTAAAAAAAGATTGCTATATCCCACACTTTTGGTCCCTTACTAATATAGTAATATTTCTTTTAAGCAAAATAAATTGCCTATAGATCCCAGCTCTTACATGCCTATTTCATTAATGAATAGTTTATTTATTTGACTCAAAAATTAACTAATAGAATATAATGGGTTTGCAACCAAGATATTGGCTTATGCAGATGATATCGCTGTCACAACATCATCTGTGGACATATCTAATTGAGAGATACAAAGTGAGGCCAAAACTTTTGGGAAAATCTATGGTTATCTGTTAAATAAGAAAAAACTCAAATTCTGGCAATTAAATTTTGTATAACACAAGATCCTAGAATCCACATCGGCAGTTACAGCTCCGATGACAGTTAGATGGGAATACATTCAGACAGGATTTGACAGGATAACACTGGGAAAGATAATGTAAGAAAAGCACAAACCAACAGGGGGGCTCCTCCTGGCCAGTTTCTCCAGCGTCTGAGTTTTACAGAGGCTGTGATGCAGGAAAACAATGAATGATATTACTTACAATCACTCCGCTCCCAATTGCAGTTATGAGTTAATGCATATTAGAACATTGGAATGTTGGGAGCTCCATTGAAAACAATGGAGTGCTCCGGGCTTATAATGGCTGGTATAAGCCCGGAGCGCCAACATTCCAATGTGTCTTTGTTCACAGCTCTGGCTGTGAACAAAGACTTCAGGGAGCCGGAGGGGATTTGAATCCCCTCGCGCTCCCTGAAGGCTTCGTTTTGTTAGAACATTCTGCCCTCTAGTGGCAGAATGTTCTAATAGCCTTATAGCCCTTCGTAGCAGGGCTATACCGGCTTTTAAAGTCCCGCTGCTGTTGTTAAAGTCCCTCGCCTTCGGCTCGGGCCTTTAACGCTGCAGCGGGCCTTTAACAGCCGGTATAGCCCGCTACGGCGGACTATAAGGCTATAATAATGATGTATGAAGTCAATATGTAACTTATAATGTAAAATCCCAATAAACAAATTTTAAACAAAAAAAACCCACAAGATCCTAGAATGGATGAGATCGCCATATATCTTGCTGTAAATATAACTGCTGATGTTAATTCATTATTATTCATTATTTTCAAAGACCAAAAGAGATTAAAAGTAATTTAAATAGCATATATTGGTCACTGCAATGTCCTCAAGATGACAATATTGCCCAAATTCGTATACATGTTCAGGGCCATTCAATTAGCTTTAAGGATGGTTGGGTTCACAATTCAGTTTCAGTCTATAGCAACTTTGTATGGGCGTATAAGCGTCCACTGAGGGCATTGAAATATTGTACGCTTATGTTAGGAAAAAGCGGACGGGCACTACTAAATTCTAAATGCTTTTACTTCTCTGCAGTGTTGCTACATATAGCCATATTAATTAATGGCCTCTATACTACAACTTTCAATAGTACCCTCTATATAACAAGTAAGCTTAGGCAATGAAGCAGGCATCTTTCTGCTTTGCAGAACAGAGTTGCCATAAAAAGTGGGCTTCAAATCTGCTATTCGGTTGTGGAAAGATTGGTCTAGACTTTTTAAAATTGAGAACTACTATACACCACTAAGGCAGTCTGCAAGACATGGGGAAAATTCTGGAACTATGTTCCACTAACTCTATGCCGTATGTGACTATGGTGTTATCAATGATGCCATTAATGTCATTTGAAATGTCATCAGTGATGTCATCAATTATACCATTTAACATGCAAAAGTGATGCAATATGGTAGGTCATAAGCAGGGCATGGGGTGCAAGTTATAGATAGCTCAGTAAACTATAATTGGTGAATGTCAGTGTTTCTTTGGTTTGTTTTAACTCCCTCACCGTGCTCGACCTTCCATGGTGGAATGCTGCCCGCAGGACCTAGCCTTCAGCCTGGCCCTGCATCCACCTTCCCCCGAGCACCCAACCCCATATGCAAAAGAGAGTGGTTACTATTTTTAGGTCTCGCTGAGAGACATTTTGTATGTGGGCATTTCAAAGTGCTGCTGGCTGGCCTAACGCTTGCGTTCACGCGATCGTGCACGCGCAGCCGGCCGCCAGCAGCACTTTGAAAACTCGTGTGTCATCGCCATCGCGATCACTTTCGCTTTCAGAGCGATCGCGATCACGATGACGCACGCACATTCATGAAATTTGCAGTTTCCCATTTTACATTACCTGAAACAATGTTTTCCTCTCAGCAAGTTAATTTTCACTGTAGTGCATTCAATTCAGCCAAGCTTTCAAACGTAGAACTGTTGTGCAAGACTGCTTGTTATTCCAACTCCGTAGCGGAACCAGCATACTGCTTACAGCTTCAGGGTTCTTCAAGACGCGACATTCGCGTGTTTTTTTTTATGTCAGTCCCCCGGGGCACAAGCAGGCATCCACTTCTGTCTTTTTGCTGAGATCAGCTGTCCACACAGAAGTGGATGCCTGCTTGTGCCCCGGGGGAACTGCAGGACAGCCGTTAGCATTTGCAATGCAATAGGTCCCTAGTAGGCTTACAGTGTACAGGCGCCTCATACGTGGATGGCGCATTGTATTCTCTGATCGTGGCTTTACTGATGATCTTCACTCACCTTGATGGCCCTGGTCGTAGCTCTGTTTGCTCTTCTCTGCACTGCCTGCTCACACAGGCTCTCCCCCAGGCCCCAGCTGCCTTTTACTGCCATACGCCAGTTACAAGATTGACTCCCGCTCAAATGCCGTTCAGTAGCTCGGACTGACGCTTGGCAGGCACCCGCATTTCAAAGGGACAGTGCAATGAGCCTAACTCTTCCCCCGTGCAATTTGCCTTTCAATGCCAGAGGCCAGACATGACCGACTCGGGCACCAGCCCTACCGTCATCGTTATTGCACCTTTCTAATAGCTGGCTGTCCATGCACCATACCTGCCGTTTTTTAAAATTGATTCTTTCCCAAACCCATCAACTACTTACATGCTACTTATTTCTAGCCCTCATGGCTTTCATTGGCTAGCTGTACTATATGGGAATATTTAATAATTTCAATTTGGGAATATGCCTTTGCCTACAAATAGGTATATGGATTAATGGTACCACAAATATATTTATCGATCTGCCTCTCAAGGGTTACATTGAGACACCTCATGTATCGCCATCTGCCTTGCAGTATTAGACATAAATGCTATAAAAATACATATGATGTACACGTGTCCAAAATGTTGAACACTTTATTTTGTACAAACATTCTACACCACGTTACTAAGCTGATGTCATTTAAAGCAACAAAACCTACTTTACTTTGTGTTGTGTAGCGTAATTGTTAATGATATCCTAATTGACCGCTGCACTTTCTGTGTGTGTGTGTGTGTGCGCAGCAGTAGAGGGATACTGCACCCCGGCTCCACCCAAAAAAAGAAAATGTGCGCTTTTTAACACAACACAGCATTATGCTGCTGCGCAAGGTGGTGATGCAGAACCCATTTGTCCTCAAGGAGCCAAGGCACATACATAGTTACACTGCTCATTAGACATTAATACATAATTACACTCCACATATATCCACTTGGCTCCAAAACACATAACTGCACTCAACAAAATTCAACTCAACAACACCATATTTACACTCCACATAATTCTACACCATGCCACACAGTTCCATCCACACAATGCCACACCACACAATTTAATGCCACACAATTCCATACAACACAACAAAACTACACTCCACTCCATAGCACATAATCACACCACACATAAATCTACTCCATGGCACACAGCAACACTCCACATAAACACACTCCACACGTGCCACATAATTCTACTCAACTCAGTCCCACACAATTTCATGCAACACAATTCAACTCCACACAATTCAATTCCACAGCACACAATTTCACTCCACAACACATAATTCCACTACACACCGCATACATGTAATCCACACCACAGAATTCAACATCATGCCACATAATTCAATACCACCTCACATAATTCCACTCAATACATGACACTTCACAACGCACAATACCACATCAGTCCACTCCAGTTAATACCACATAATTACTATCCACATAATTCCATTGCACAAGCATACCCTCAACCAACATTTCTCATATTGGTTCACTTCAGGTCTTATAGCAGTTTCTTTACCGTAACTTTTCAAAAAATCCACACCACAAACACACACTCTCCTCCACTTCTTTTGGTGTGTACACAAACGCAGCCTCTTTATGTGTCTATAACCTTCTCTCCCAATCATTCTCTCTAACACACTCTTTCTACTACTCTATCTAGTCTTCATTCGCCACTTCATACACAAACTACCTATTCCTCTATCTATTTTATACAGCTCTCACCCCTATCTATTCACCATAACACATAAATACACTACACACCACACAATTCAACCCCACACTCTTTCACAACTAACAATTCCAATCCAAACCACATAATTCCACTACAAACAACATACATCCACTCCACTCCAAACAAAAAACATAAGTAAAAAACAATATCATTTACAATGCCAATAGCTCAAACTCTCGCAAATGCGAGACCTATTGCATTGCAAATGCTTGTTTACATGTGTGTTTTGTGTTGCTTTTCACATTTTGTTTTCAAAATTTTCAGCAAACTTCTTTTGTTTACAGTATTTAACTAGTATTTTTGTAAATTGTTTTGATATAGCTTAAAACGTTTGTGGACATATTTTACTACTTCTTTTATTTTTTACACAAGTCTTTGTGTTCTGTTTGCAGATGCTGTTCAATGTCCCATCTATATCTTGTAGTACTTTCACCACAGGCCACAAGTTTATGGCAGTGTCTGCAGTATATGCCGAAATGTGGATTGTTAGAACAAACTGCCACTAACTGTGCTTACATTTGATGCTGCATAGGCCTTTGACAGGGTAAGTAGGCCCTTTTTACATCAAGTCATCCATCATTATGACCTAGGGGAGACCTTCACTATAGCGATCTGCTTAATTTATAAAACAAAACAGCAGCCAGGATAATTGTGAACGGGAACCTGACCACACAGATCAATATAGAGAGAGGGACAGGGCAGGGGTGTCCTCCATCACACCTGCCCCTTGATCTATATATTGAACCATTAGCAAACAAAATAAGGGCAAATAAGAATATGATTCCTTTTGAATGTAATGGTTGGCTGAAAAAGCTTGTGCTATATGAAAACAACTTGATGGTTTACACACAGGACTTTGATGGCTCCCTCCCAGTTTTATTGCAGACTTTAACAGATTTTGGAAATGTTCCTGGATACCTAATTAATCAACAAAAGACTGAAATCATGACCTGGATTACTCATTTGAATAGCACGCTGGTAAAAATAAAAAAGGATATTTGGGGGTCCAGGCGGTTCAGTATTTGGGAAATATGGCCCAGGTTAACTTTGATAAAAGAAATGACTGAGACTGGGTCTCTAGTAAGATCTTGGGGCTGTGTCCCACTCTCAATTATTGATGGGACCAATTTGGTAAAAATGTCAATATTGCCAAAGTTTACCTTCATTTTTAATGCAATCCCCCTATTGTTTGAAACAAAATAGACCAAAAAGTTACAAAGAGAAATAACAAGTTATATCTGGTCATGTAAGGGAGTGAGAATCGCCTGGAAGAAACTTCAAAGGACAAAAATAGAAGGAGGTATAGCAGGTCCAGATTTCCTTTTATGCTGCTGGGCTTTTCAGCTAAAGAATATAAGATTTCTTTTGTCCAACCTCGCTTATTTTCCTCCCATTTTCAAAGCCATGCTGAAATTTTTTCCACATGGAGGTGATTCTTCTTCTTTAAATTTGGGCGTTCCAGCGGGACTGTAATCTCAATCAGACGCAAAATTACCACTACCTGAGAGTGGTCCACGCACTGCGCACACTCATTTACAGTGGCACTTCCGTCCCAGAGAACTCCCCACTGGAAGACAGAGTACTCCTGGGCCACATTGCTGAGAAACCAGCATCCACGATTTATCGCAAGCTGATAAACAATGTGCCAGATCCCTTGACGACTCTCCGAAACGCATGGGCAAAAGACCTGGAGCCATTTGACGAGGAGGAGTGGCAGGAGGCGATTCAGAGTCCCAGAGAAATAGCGATGCGCCCCCGCTTTAGATTGGTTCAACTCAAAATATTGCACCGCACTTACTACCCGTGCACCCACCTTTACACATGGGGAAGGATCACTGATGCAAAGTGTGTCTGAGGATGTCAGGGGGAGGGAACCTTCCTGCACATCCTATGGGAATGTCCTGAGATTGCACGGTATTGGCGCGGGGTCACAGATGTCATGTCTAGGGTAATGGGTGTGACAGTCCCCCTTGATGGAAAGTGGTTACTGTTGATGATTACAACGGACGCTGACTGGTCCAGATACGAGGGCCTGTGGCTGGCTCTTGCGGCAGGGGTTGCTAACAGGAACATTGCCAGAAAGTGGGGGGCGTCTCTACCTCCGACGCTGGAGGAATGGATACGGGACCTCGATTGGTGCCAATGCGCTGAAGAAACGGTGTACAAAAGCAGGGGTGCCGCTAAGAAATGGGGGAAAATCTGGGCGCCTTGGCGGAAATATAGAGCGTGAACTTGAGAAACTGATCCATGCAGAGGGTGTTGTCTATCGCCTATCATTCAGCGAATGTATCATTTTTGCAAAATGGTATCTGCTTGTCGTGTAACTCTGACTATGCATACTGTGTCTGCAATTCTCCTAAGCTTTGCTAATAAAAAGATTAAAAAAAAAAAATTGGGGTCATTCAAAGTTTTCTAGAGGGTTATATTAAAGATTCTAAATGCTGCTTGTGAGCTTTGGTACCAGGTTAGACGGATTATGAGGATACCCTTTTACAGAGCTTTCATGACTATATGGAACTCACCCGGGACTCTGAACTACAAGACAAGCTAGCAGTCCCATTAATTGACACATGAATAAATAAATGGGGACAAATCATTGAGAAGAATAGCTTAGTCACCTGGGAAACTCTGTCTGTATTCACTAACAACAGGCTATCCAAATTGAAGTATTACCAACTGACAAGTTGAGCACATGATTTGAGTAAAGAGGGGGAAGGAAATAGAGAGTGGGAAAACAAACTACAGGGGACCACCCTCTCAACAAAAAGAGGTTTTCAAGTGGTATTGGATGACGGTGGAATGAGAGGATGGAACTTTTACTTTGTCGGAGGAGACTTGGAGGAGGGACCTGCCTACGATGGAGGTAACACACTTATGGCAAGTATTGATGTCTACTTTGCGATTGTCAATAACATTTGCACCCCTCTGAAAGAACCATTTGGTTTCAGTACACAGGGAGTTTTATACACCAGAGAAGTTATCAACTCTGGGAGACCGAGCAACAAAGGCAGTCTTAAGTGTGCCATGGAAGAAGCAGAGGTTGTTCATATATTTCAGTAGTGTCCTTTGATCCAGGTCTTTTGGCAAGAAGTGGGTAAGGCTTTATCTAAAATTATAGGAACAGAGATAGAGGCAAGCCTTGCACTTGTGATTTCCGAGGTCTTAGCAGGTGAGGGGTCACTGTTAAAACTACAAAAAGTATGCATAATTGCTTTTCATTTTAACCTTATTGGCAAAAAGAGAAATTTGCCTGAAATGGGTATCCTCTCCTACACCCGGGGTTATGGATTATGTAAGACCAGCTAAACGAGTACATTGGCTAGACCACAGCTGTCTTTCCAGCAAAAGAGCGGGGATGTGAGAACCATGGGATACTAGATATAAGAACATATTTGAAGTGACATCCATCTACGGTCCAATGATTACAAAACAAACAAAAACCAATAAATTTAAAAAAGGAGAAACACCAAGTTACCAAGAATTCTCTTATGCATGGTTGCCTGAGGTCTTGAACCAGGTATCAGGAGAAAATAGTTGGAACGATTGAATAAAAATTTCTCCTAGTACTCTTCCTGAGCTTCTACCTCTTTCCTTTCTTTCATTAATGAGGACCGAAGTAAAAGAAGAAAAAAAGAAATGCTGCATGTTACCATCATTTTCTTTCGGTACTTGTTCCAGCACTTCCTCTGGAGAAGTTGGTTTCTTTCTACTGTTCGCTTTTACTGCATCTCTGCATGCTCTATACTGTTTGGGTGCATAATCCTCAGATTTTTCCACATTCTAACAGTTCCTAGTAAATACCATCCCCTTTTACCTCTATGTAGCACTTTCTGGCACAGAGTGCGCATACGTTTCTGCGCACTTATTCTTTTTTGCTAGCTGTAAGTGCGAAAAACTACCTTCCCAGGGATTCTTTCACTGCCGTTGCTTGTTGTTATGCCGCAGAAGTGCTTGGGAGAACACTGATGTCATCATCTTTACATGGTGTATCTTGCATAAGCCTGGTGGATGATGTGTTTGGTATTTGCTGGTCTCCAGTTTTGTATGAGGTAATTGTGGCTTCAGATTGCATCTTCTGCTACCTAGCTCTCTTAAACACCAATCCAATAACGGTGGTTAGTAAAAGTTTAAGTTAGTTTTTAAAAGGTGTGGGCTTTTTGAGTAATGTCTCGGGAGAGTACAATCAAATAGGTGCTTTCATTTTTTTATTTTTTTTTACCTCCCATAGAGTACTGCGATACACCTGCGGCACCCATAGAACTAATGAGAGTGTTCCAAGGGAAACCCTCAAGAGTTTAACTCCAGTTCTAGGTCAAGCTAAACAAATGTTGTGTTCGCTATGAATGGGACATTTTATTTAAAGTTTGAACCTAGAGGTTTCCTTACAGGTCCAAATAGGAGAGATTTCTAGAAGTTTTTAGTGAAATGCCTGAGTTGTTAGGTGTTGAATTACCTGAAAATGGTACCACGGTAGCTATGACAAAAAGAGAAACACCATTTCTAGGCTGTCAAAATTTTGAGGTACAGGCAGGAAGTTCCAACCCTCTTACAATGATAAGGGAGTGGCGGTTCGCACTAATCACACCCTGTCCAGTATCTGATGCCTTTTTTTCTTTTTTTGAAACTTCTGGTGATTTTATCCAGAAACAATAAATGGCATCAGGAGGAGAATACCAATAAAACAACTCAGGTGATGAAGAGGAGCAACAGGTCGACCCACATAGCACTCTCAATCCATAATGTGGGAGTTTTTCACCATCCAATCAGGTGAAAGGAAGGTGTTAGCAAAGGTGGTGACCTGCAATGTATGCAAGATGCAGTTTTACATTTATTACTGCATTACAACGTGAATGAACAGCCGATACGTACTTGAATATTGGAAATAAGTTGGGCGGAGGTGCAAAGACTATTATAATACAAAAGACAACTGATGTATAAAGTTAAAAATGTAGTTGCATGTGTAAAATACAGGGAAATTACTTAGAAAACTGCTGGGGGTGGACCGAATGGTGCATATACGATATACGAGACATATATACTGGAAATTTACTAACGTTTGTATGTTTACAAATACCAATAAAAAAAAAAAATAAAAAAAAAGAAGCAGTTTTACAGAGGCACTGGGAATAAGTATTCGTCTGCACCTCTGGGATATTAAAGCACCCCAGGCAGCTCAATGATGCAAAAATAAAACAGCAAGAGGATGAAGGAGCCTTCACATCCAGCACTCCACTTCACAGTGTCCAACCTGGTGACACTGCTCCTCCCAATGCTGCTGCTGCCCTGAGCCAGCATTGGAAATGCCTATACTGCTGAATTGCTCCTTATTGTATGGATTGCGGCACATATGTTTCTGCAGTGGGGCAAAGTACCAGCGCCTGGGAAGAGCTCTTGACTGAAAACGTGCAGGGATACAAAAAATGTTTTGTTTTTTAAATATAAGTTTTCTTTTGCTGTCCCTTTTTTCATGTTTTTAGTTGAATCCCCAAAATAGTTTGTCATGTTTATTAATGTTAATATATTCTTATAGTCCACCAGAGCAGTATAGCCTGCTACAGCAGACTATGAATGTATAAGAACACTCAGCTCTATGAAGACAGAATGTCCTTATATACCATTAAAGACCTCCATTGCAGGCTGTACCCATTAAAGGCCCACTGCCGAGTAATTACCCCATTCCAAAAATTAGCGTTTATAATAAGGGAATGAGCCTTTAATCGCAGCTATAGGCTTTCAGTCATGCACAGCACACATTTAGACACAGGGCCAGACCCTGGTCCCATCCACACTCGGCCAACCCTGTACTGCGCACAGCCTTCAGCCAGGAAAAGCGTGGCGTTGGGTGCAGGACCTGGCCTTTGGACAGGCCCTGTGCCCAATCTCCCCCTTCCAGGGCAGCCAGACACCCACCGCAGACAGCCTTCGGTCATGCGCAGCATGCTGTTGCAGTAGGGCCTGGCCTCTACTTATGTGCAATGTAAGGTTTAAATACCCTTGATTGACATTTTGGGGTATTTTACTGCAAGGATTAACATTTTATGCTAAGGCAGTTTTGCTTTATAAGAGAGGACGTTTCTACCTGTTAAGAAACGAACCATTAGGTGCTATGCAGCCCTTGTCCACCCCACACTTAATTTTGTCCCATGCTTACCGACTTTGTCCACCGAAAGGCTCCTCTGCCTCAGTAAGGATCCCCCGTGGCCAGATGTGATTGTCAGGTTGAAGGTAGTGTAGAGAGTCACATCCTCCATGGGAAAGGAGCAGATGTAGTACATAGTCTCCGCTGCCGTTTGCTGGGTGCTCAGGACGCAGGCCTTCTCTTCTTGCCCCCTGTGAACATCAATACTCTCAGAGGCAACCCATGAACAGATTATTCTACTAATTCATAACCCCATGACTTCCTGGACCTTGTGTGTGCCGCTGCATGTCCCTCTCCCCAACATACAGAAATCCTCCCTTTTCCAACCTTGTCTAGAACCCAAGTGAATCCCACATAGTATAAGGCAGTTAGTGCTTAGAGCATTGTTCGACTTTGAAACGCTATGCAAGTAACTCATTAGACTATTTTATATTATTGCAATATACACCACTTATATATCAGTGTCTTTGGTGACCATGCACAACTGTAGGAGTGGGCCTCCAGGGAAGAGAGTTTCCTCATATGGAGCTCTCTTGTTACTTCCCACTCACGGCCAACCATTGTTCCCCTGGCCCCTATATATAGGCAGGGTACTCACTCCTCCTGGTAGTAGAAGCTGTATGGTAACCTCTCTCCTGCTGTATTTTCCTCCCAGAAACAGGTTAGATCTTCCAAATTCTGAGTGAAGCACTTGATGTATTTGGATTCCTGGGAAATCAGTATTGACGCTGTAGGGAAGAGAGAACAAATGTATTCAGGGACAGAAATTACCACCAAGTAACTCAAAGAAGCAGACTGCTACTATCATGTGTGTGAGCCAATGATTGCACAGCCCATACCCACAAAAGCATCATTACTTAACATTGCCCCTCAACACTTATTCACTAAGGCTGGCAGAACAGAGGTCTATGTGAAACAAGAAAACCTGTAGCTGTAAGCCTCCCATATTACTGGAGGTAGACACTTTTTTATTGTTATGAGTTAGTGCCCAGGGAAGGCTCGAAGCATTTAAGGATGTTCAAGAAATTGTATCTAAACTATCACTTTACCCACCCATTCAATCTTATAAAGTATGGTCTAATGGGTATTCCAACATGTACCATGATGATATATATTTCTCCAGCAACTGTATCTTTCAGAGATTCGCCTGCTTGAACAATTCCCCATCATCAGGCTTGAAACCCTGGGTAATCAATGTTAACATAGCAGTCTATAACTACACTCAATAACATTGAAACTGCCACAGACTACAGTCAACCTCATTGTGTTCCAACTGCCAGATTTTGTACCGCATGTCTAGTGTTAAGGAATTTGCTGAGATTTTTCACAGGCCTTTGAAATCTATCCCTAGGATCCTTTCTTATAATTTCTCTGTGAAACCAGTGATTCAGCTTTGAATTTATTTTTCACTGAGGCAGCACATTTTTTCAACTGAAGCTGAGAATGGCCAAGGTTTCTGAAACTAAAACTCTGTTTAAGGTGTGTAGATCAAAAAGGAAGATCTACATGGACAACAAAATAAGAAATACATTCACTGCTTTTATCCAGGGCATAATCCAGAGAAATGTGACATTTGTCCAAACTTCTCTGCAAACACACTGAAGGACATACTGTGGTAAATAATTTAATTACCGGGACTTAATTTGATACGGAAACATAATAAAATAGCTCAGTAAATAAGAGGCAGGATCCGTGGTATTAGAGGTTCTAAATGGGCTTTATTCCAATGGTCGATTATAATCGGTTGCTCCAGGTTCCATCACCACGAAGGTTCAGGAAGTGAAGTACATACGTTATTGACAATCAATTACTTTTATACAATAGGCATTACAGTGAGGCCAATACAAGAGGCGTAACAATTGATAGTGGTGATAATATATTCATACGTAGCAAAAATAGGCGTAACTGGGAGTGATGAAAGAACGTCATCAGATGTGATGTCATAAGAGGGTGGTTACATGAAAGAATTTCGCAATGTCAGCAGAAATATTTGGCAGATATGCGCGCGCAGCAGTATGACGTGTGATTGACGTGCAACTAGGGGGTGAAGGGGACTTGATATTTAGCTCTACATGTGGCGACAGAAGTCTGGAGGGTCAAGTCAACCTAATCCCAAATCATATCTAACATCCTATGTTTAAAGAACTATGTTATCCAAAAGAGAGGTCTCTTAGAGTAGAATCTTATTCTATACTGACTATACTGACGGTTAGTGCGTGTACAAGCGTCTAAGTGTCTACACTAGATGCGAGGGCGGAATCTTCCATAGTAACAGGGCTATGAATTACTTGTATGAAGACAGAGAAGTCGGGCCTTTGCTTGGTAGCTGGAAGAATGTTTACTTAAGCTACTAGACAGGAATGCATTGGGCAGGGAGCGGAGCAGATAATTTTCGAAGGTGAAATACAGTTCTTGGCAGGCAGCAAGCTGATGTCAGGCTTCGTGAGCCGCGCAGAGAATGAGACAAAGTTCATGGTCACAGATGCAGGCTCGGACTGGAGCTTCAAAGACAGAAAGCAAGAAGAGTTCGATGACAGAATCAGGGCCTACTTGCCTGGACTGTAAAAATGGCATAAGTGAACCATATAAAGGCAGTGGCCTTTCGTACTTAGGAATGGAATATCCGGCCCATTCATGGCGGATCAACAGAGGACATGTTAACGGTGGACGCACATGTATTTGCGTCTTCATAACTGGAACTGGAGGGAACATACATGTACTTGTAACATGCACATAGAACCGTTGGGGTCCAAGATAGGGGACATAACTGACCAGAAAAATCCATATTTCCACATTCCCTCCTTGTCCCCTACTTGCCCGTCAAGAGATATCAATCTTCATTAATCCATTGATCTGTTCATATAGCATCATTTGTTCTTCTTTCTTCTTCCGGGATCTTGAATGAAAATCTTGATGTGGAATGCACGATGTGGCACACAGACCACAAATCGCTGGTCCACATTGCAGGCATAAGCAGCAACTGAATAATATGAGAAGGCCAATACCTAGGAAGGATAGAACTCTCCATCCCCAGGCTGATAACACGCTCCAAAACCAACCGGACCAAGTCCAGGTGCCTGGATTCTGGTGTATCTGGCTTACAATCTTATGAAGGCGGGTTATGGCCTTATATACAGATGGCGAATTTTCTGGTATGAATATGCAACAGCTTGATCCGATGACCCTACAAGCTCCGCCCCTATCGGCCAGGATGACGTCAAGGACAAGACGATTTTGAAGCACAACAATCCGCATAGCAGACTGCTCTTCTGTTAAATTGCCTAAGGCGGAAATAGTTTCGTTCACTACTGCTTCAAGGGTTCTAGTCAATCTACGTATCAGCTTACTATTAGTAACGGTACCTATATAGGGAAAGAGACCTTTATTGAAATCTGTGTATTTTTCCCATGCCGTTTCAGTGTAATCGACTATTGGGAGATCTCTCCTTTCTCTATTGTGTACTAAATGAGTATTTCTGTGATAATCAGGAGGAGCTAGGAAAACAGGTGGCAAAAGGAATCCAATGTAGCAGGTACCATCCCAATCTAGAGGCAAACGTACATATGCCGTCTGACCACATATAAAATAGGAATGGCGGGAAGCTCTAAATGTAGACTTGCCTTGATCACTAAATTCTACTACAGTGGTGCATCTACTATGGCCCATATGTATGGAACCATTCTTTCTTACACATAATTCACCTTTTACTGGAAATATTGACATAGCGGGCAAAATTGGAGTAGCTTTGGATTCGACATTTAGGATCATAAGATTAAGCGTAAAATTACCTAATCCATATACTTCATTTTCTAGATCAGTTCCTGTTCTTTTGGGAAGTCCCTCCTTGTTAGGATAGCAGACCTTAAGTAAAACTAAATTCAAATGTCCCCATACCCAGTTATCTTGATAAACTGCAGAATTCGAATCCAGAGAATTAATTAAGCTAAACCATGCTCCACAGGAGCCGTTGTGTGTGAACGGGTATGGAAAAAGAGGTAGAATTCCTTTATAGTTCTGATGGGGAGGGAGTCGGCCACATATCCAACAATTTGTAGCATTGCTAACCTGATGGGAATGATGTAACATACTAATAAAAGTGTTATTGCGCAGCGCAAATCTGTATGACAATTCAAGCGGAGGTAATTCACTAAAAGAATGTTCAGCAGTAACATTGTAAACATGTCTAGAAATAGGATAATATATGTGCAACAATATACTTGCAGTAATTATTAAAAGACTTGAGAAAAACAAAATTAATAACGTCACTATGCAATGACTACGCAGTGATTTACAGTACGCCTGTCGTTTCAACATTTTTCGGGTGCTTTCTCTATTCAGGTCCAAGGGATACATGTCAGAGACAATTCAACCGCTTCACCTTGGAGAGGACTTAAACAATCAAATTGCTCGACTGATTGGGCCTGAGCTTTAATTTATAAAGTTCGGAGTCACTTTTTTCCACAAAAGGAAGTTTTGAGTCAATGGGTGAAGACACACAAGGTGTGCTATTCACATCTGATTTCAGTCCATGAAATTTCTTGATATGACTTGAATGAATCCATCCTTTTCTGCCTTCGATCTTCACGGCTGTTCTTGTTGTGAGCAACACCAGCTGAGGTGACCTCCACCTAGGTTCCAGCTGCGTCTTTCGATCAAAGTTCCTCACGAGGACTAAGTCTCCCGGAACCACGTCATGGGGTTTCACCTCAGTGTTGTCAGGAAAAGCTGCAGCTACCTGTGAACGACAAGATTGTAGTGCAGACATCAAGGAAGCCAAGTAATCTGTCAGCATGTTACAGTCAATATCAGTTATTTTGCGTGGTATAGGCGTCCCCCACATATTTGGTGGTCTGCCGAAGATCACTTCATACGGGGATAGCCCTGTTCGAGAGTGTGCTACCATTCTTGTGTAAAAGAGTGCAACTGGTAATGCTACTACCCAGTCGACACCTTTCTCTCTGCATATTTTGGATAATCTTATTTTCAGAGTCTGATTATGTCTTTCTACGAGACCTGCTGCTTCGGGGTGTCGGACACAGTGGAATTTCCACTGATAGCCTAACAAAAGTGAAACGTGTTTCATTAATTCGGATGAGAACGGCTGGCCGTTATCTGAGTGAACAACACGTGGTAAACCGTATCGTGGGAAGAATTCTCGAACCAACTGTTTGGCAGTAGTCGGGGCAGTGTAATCTGAAACCGGGTATGCCTCCGTCCAACGGGAAAGAGCACACACAACTACGAGAACATATTTGAATCCTCTGCATCGTTCCATCTGGATATAATCCATCTGGAGGACTTCAAAAGGGTGATCAGGAGGCTGAAATCCACCCTGTTCTACGGGAACGCTTTTTCCTGGGTTGAACTGGCAACAGATCAGACAGGTACGAACCTTTTGTTTGGCTGCAGCTCGTAAATGCTTGTTGAACCAAATATGTTGAATGCTGTCTAGCATAGCTTTCTCTCCTAGATGCGCTGGACTATGGATAGTGTTAATAATGACTTGGACCATTGAATCAGGAAGGAACCACACAGACTTTTCCTTCATCAACCATCCTTGATCCGTTTGGATCCCTCCTAATTCCGTCCATTTCTTTATTTCTTCTGGTGTAGCATGTGTCTGTATATCAATTACGTCAAGAGTAGGATCTTTAACCGTCATACAATGTGTTGGCGTCGGGACTATTGTCTTTGTCATATCGGATGTTTGAGTTTGAGCAGTCTGTTTAGCTGTTCTATCAGCTAGATCATTGCCTTGAGAAATGATATCAGTAACTTTCGTATGTGCTTTGCATTTCATAATCGATATTGCAATGGGTAAATGTATTGCATCTAATAAGGCATGAATGAGGGGTCCGTGCTGAATGTGAGCACCGTGAGAAGTTAAATAACCTCTCTCTCGCCACAGCACGCCGAAGTCATGTACGACTCCGAATGCATAACGTGAATCAGTGTATATGTTGACTTTTTTATTTGTGGCTCGAATACAGGCTTGTGTCAGAGCGACGAGCTCTGCTGCTTGAGCGGACAAGGTATTTATGCAATTTGTTTCAATGATTTCAGTATCTGTTGTGACTGCGTAAGCGGCCACTAACTCTCCTGTACTTGTTCTCATACATGAACCATCTACATACAACGTCAGGTCTGGGTCTGACAATGGGACATCTGTCAAGTCTTGTCTGGGTTTCGTTGTGATTGTAATAACATCAATACAGTCATGGGCTAGTGGGTCTGTTCCATTTACAGGTAAAAGTGTGGCAGGATTCAATGTGTTACAACGTCTGATTTCTATATGTGGTTGAAACAGTGTTAGTTCATACCCTGTAAGTCTTGCTATAGTCAAATGTTGTGTTTGCGTTCGATTCACAAGAACCTCCACTGCATGTGGTACTTGTACTGTCAATGGATGTCCTAACACTATGGCATCGCTTTGTCTGATTGCTAAAGCTGTCGCTGCCACTGATTTTAGGCACGCAGGCAGAGCCTGAGCTACGGGATCTAGTGTACTAGAAAAATAAGCACATGGTTTGTGTGATCCTGCCTGTTCCTGTGTGAGTACTGACAAGGCAGTACCTTCGCGTTCTGTAATAAAGAGTGTAAACTGTTTACTGTAACATGGTGTTGCTAAAACAGGTGCTTGGCATAAAGCTTTCTTTAAGCTTTCAAAAACTTGTGTATGTTCCTGAGTCCAAGGGAGAACAGTCGATGTGGCTGCCTCCTGTGTTGTCAACTGAATGAGTGGTTTTGCTAGAAATGCATACTGAGGGATCCACTGTCTACAATATGAAGTGAGGCCTATAAAAGCCCGCACCTCCTTTTGTGTCTTGGGTATTGGCATGTTAGCTATTAACTGAATGCGGTCTGGTGTAAGCTGCCTTCCCTCCTTGGACAGCGAGTGACCAAGGTAAATAACTCGCTGGACACAGAATTGCAGCTTAGAAGGGGACACCTTGTGCCCTTTTTCGGCTAGAAATTGTAAAACTGTCAGTGATGCTTTTTCACATTCAGGTTCGCTTCGGGCGGTGATCAGCAGATCATCGACATATTGAAGCAAGGCAGTGTTAACTGGCATGTGGATGCTGTCGAGTTCTCGTTTCAGTGCTTGGCTATAGATGCTGGGGCTTTCTGTAAATCCTTGAGGTGCGCGTGAGAATTTGAAGCTACGTCCATTTAAACTAAATCCGAACAAATATTGGCTTTCCGGATCTATTGGGACGCTGAAAAAGGCATTTTTGAGATCAATTACAGTAAAGAATGTTGCTTCGGAATCAATAGCTGTCAGTAATGATGAGATATCGGGGACCACAGGAAATTGTGGCACAATACACTTATTTAATTCGCGCAGATCAACAACCAATCGATATACTGGCGGGGCCTTCGGATCTGTTCGTTTGAGAATCGGAATTATCGGTGAATTACATATATTGGAGTCGGTTTCTACAACCACTCCTTGGGCAATGAGTTCGTCAATGATTTGCAGTAAAGCCACTACAGCATCTGGTGGTAACTTGTATTGTCGCATTCGTGGTAGTACCACTCCTGCCTTTAGTGTGACTCGATATGGTGTAATATTCATACAACCAACATCAGTAGGGCCTTGTGCCCATAAATGTGTAGGTAAAGTCTGCAATCGGGGATCCATGTCTCTAGACACATAATGACCTTTAAAATCACGTAAAAACAATCTTACTCCTTCCGGAGAACAACATATTATAGCTCCTAGAGCCTTCAGTGTTTTTATTCCTAACAGGTTTTCTGGACATGATTTAGTAAGCAATAAATCTGTAGTTCGGGTCAAAGGTCCTATCGTAAGTGGAAGAGGTTGTGACACTTCATTAACAATAGGTTTTCCTGAAAAACCAAGGGAAATATTCTGTGAGCCTGAGAGGGGTGCCCCTGGAACTTCACTACGTTTTATGGTTGTTCGACTTGCCCCTGTATCGAGTAAAAATTTCCTGTCTTGGCCTAATAATTCACTATGTACATAAGGTCCTTCTTGATCTACAGGGATCTCGATAAGGGGTAAGTCAACTTCCCTCTCTAGGCTGGTTCATGCATATCGTTGATAATCAGGATAGTCATGCTGTGCGGTCTGGTACAGTTGTCGTGTCGTGGTTTGCGTGGCAGCAACAGGCAGCGCTGGTGCAGCTGGCACAAACTGTATAGTCTGTTGTGGAGCTGGCATGGACTGTGCATGCTGCAAGGCTCCTTGTTCATTCTGATCCTGTCTAAGTGGCCGCGGTCTTTCTTTTGTAATGCCCGTGGCGATATTACGCTTCAGGACTGGACAATCGTGTACATGATGACCTAGTTGTTTACAATAGTTGCATGTCCCTTTTACAGGTCCCGCTAAATCGCCAGAATGTGTCGTACCCTTTTTATGTCCTTCAACTGGAACTGTCTGGGAGACTAGCATTTTCATTTTCGTGTCTTTCATGCGTCTTTGTTCATGATCTTGTTCCTCTCTAATTCTATTGTGATGATACTGTAACATTTGTAACATTTGTGATGGAGTGTTACCTTGCCAGGTACTCTCGAATTTTAATACTCTGTTCTTCACTTGGGGCAAGGAATTTTCAACTAATTTTGTCACAAACAGATGTGGGTATGATTCGCTACTTGCTTTTATACCACTATTTATACCAAAACATTTTTCAAATCGTGCATAGAAATCACTAGTGTCTTCATCTTGCTTTTGTTTACAGGCTGAAATTGCACCCCAGTCTTCCTTTTTCGTGGTTAATAAACGTGGCAGTACCTGTACTAGTAGACCTGGTAGTGCTTTAGTTTTGTCCCCAAGCCCCGAACCTGGACCTCGGGCCTTTTCTTCTGCTTCTAATGCTGTCCAATCTATCTTTTGGTCTCCTACCTCCCACTCTTTTTCCTTGAGTTTTTCATAAATGCCAGCAGGCATCAATACCTTTAATATTGTCATAATGTCGGGATAGGTATACTCTCCCATGAGTAACATGTCTTTAATTTCTCGGTGGAAACCCGCTGGGTCTTTGTCATGACTGGGTACCACTTTCTTCATTTCCAACAATTCTATTTTCGATATGGGCGTATATACATATACACGTTTAAACTCATTGTCCTCGCCCTTTATTGGGTGCACTTCTCGTAAGGGATTCTGTCTGTCCATGTAATACGTGGTTCTTTCCTTGATGGGCAGTGAGACATGTTCTGGGCATATAAAAAGAATGTACTGCTTTCTTGATTCTAGTATTTCTTTAATTAGCTTAGTACCTGAACCTCTCCATCTATTCGTGAGTAATTCGGTCAATATATCAGGTAAGGGACCAGGATCTGAATGTTGGCTTTTATATAGTATAAGAAGTTGTTGAATCATATAAATCCCAGCTAAACGCTGTTCATCTGGGGTGAGATTCAAAAATGTGTGTGCTACTGTGTCATCACTATACTTCCCGGGACTGTCAACCCAATGGACAGCTGACCTGGCTAATTCTTGTTCATCCATAGAATCGAGAAAATGATAACCCCTTCGTTCTCGGAGTAATTTATCTGCTGCTTGGAATGAATGCTCGTTAGACCTTATATTTATTATTGGTGTTTGAAATTTCCTGTTATTTTCTAGACACATCGGACGTATCGGATCAGTAAGACATCTAGTACTATTACAAGATCTTCTTCTACCTACATAGGCTATAGTTTCTGACTGTCCTGTGGGCAGTCCTGATGCTTCTTCCTCGCTTTGTTCGAACTGGTCTACCGCTAATCTTTCTTCGTGTAGGCGTTCTATTTCTTTACGGATCTTTCGGCACATGGCTATTATACAGTTTTGCTTATCATGTCTCCCTTCTGATATATTCTGGCTCCATCTGGTAAGAATCTGCATTGCTTCTGGGTCTACCCCCGGTCGGTCTTGATTTCTGATCACACAATTTATGAGGAAACGCAACAGTTCCCCCTGTATTTCCACTTTCTGGTATTCCATAGCTCTGTTAATACATTCAGAATCTCGCCCGGTTTGGACAAAATGATATATATTATCTAGATGTGCAGTCATTCCTGGTAATTTCCCTAAATACACTGCGGCTCGTCTGATACGTAATGATGCTAGGGTCATTTCGTCCTCTTTTCCGGGCACAGGATCATATCTACAATCTATAAGAAGTTCCTTAAGCGTACGGGCATTTATGAGTTTGGGGGTACGTGAATGTGCTGACTCTTGAAAAGTAAGTTTATTTATTCTAGGTGGCGTAGAAAAGATATTGGTAGCACCTCCGGTAGCCCCATCTGGGGTATCGGGTGTGAAAGGATTCGTTGAACGTGATACAGCAACTATAGGCGTGGATACAGCTATAGAAGTAGCTGTAGGAACAGATGCAGAAACAGATGTGCTTGCCGGAACTTGTGTCAGAACTTGTTGCTGTAGCGATACGGGTACTGGATCTTGGCGTTGAACCTCCCTGGCAGGCGGTCTATGTGGGGCGGGATGAGCATACTCGGGAGCTGCGTCATCTAAATATGAGGAAAGAAAAACATCTTCTGCGGTTCTAGGATGCCCCTTAGGATGTACCTTTATTGGAAATAATAGGGTTGGCAAGTCTTTTGGTATCCCTGGGGTAGCCTTAGGTAATCCTTCGGCCAGAAGGGGATACATACCATTCATAAGGGCATTTCTTTGTCTGTCTACTTGTTCTGATTTCACTCGTGCACCTTCTTCAATTAATAGATTTTCTCGGACTTCATTGGAATTCTCTTTACTCTTCTCTTCCTGTCTACGTGCTTTTTCTGTACGTCTATATGATTCTTTACGCCATAATTCAATGGCGTCTTTCTGTGATTGTCTAGCTTTCTTTTTCCATAATTCTTCCTCTACTTTCACGATGCACTCTGCATCCCAGGTCCCCGCTGCGGGCCACCTCTGACTTTCTGGTAATTCCTTAGTGTAGTCTACCCATAGATCAAGAAATAATATGGCGTCTAGGCCATGTTTATGATACATGAAGTACCCTGGAGTGTCCCTAGGAGGAATAGGAACAGCTTCTTCGAGTACCCCTTTTCTAGTTGTGATCTGTCTTAATTTCGAAAAGAGTGGCATATTGAGAACTGATCTGATACTGGATTTTGAACAAAACTTAATGAGAACTGATCTGATACTTGATCTTGAACAAACTTAATACAGTAATCACAATAATGAACAGTCATTCATACCACAATATGCAGAACGTACTAAAAAACATTTAACATTTAACATTTAACTGAGCAACAATAATGATGACGATCTAAAGAAAACTTAATCACTAAACATAATACTCGACTTGAACTGAATTATTCTGAATTTATATACTTGATATACTAGATATACTGCTAAACAGTACAGATACACTGCTGAAACAGTGCAGACCGGGTTTGTGTACCCAAACCCGTCTGGACCGGCACAACTTATGTGCACGCCAGAACGCCTCCCCAGTAATGGTACTCACCGGGTAGCTCGGAACGGAAGGCCTCGGAACGGATCTGAACTGAACTTGAACCGGACTGGACTCGATTTGAACACTTCGGAGACCGGACTTGACTTGGGACTTCGGAAACTGGTGGGCCTCTGTGCGGGCTTTTGTATACCTCGGATCTTGCTCTTTCAGCTAGGCTCTGGTCGGGATACTTCGCACTTCTCACCGCCTCGTCTGGGTGTTGATCGCAGCCTCAGTCGCCCCCGCTTGACCGGAGGGAGACACAGGAAATCCTGCTGGTACGCGTTATTGTCCGTCCAGCTGTGGCAGGAGACCGGGCCTGCAACGCACCGCCGGCGCGTGAGATGAGAAAGTGTCCCTGTTCGGGCGCCATTCATGTGGTAAATAATTTAATTACCGGGACTTAATTTGATACGGAAACATAATAAAAATAGCTCAGTAAATAAGAGGCAGGATCCGTGGTATTAGAGGTTCTAAATGGGCTTTATTCCAATGGTCGATTATAATCGGTTGCTCCAGGTTCCATCACCACGAAGGTTCAGGAAGTGAAGTACATACGTTATTGACAATCAATTACTTTTATACAATAGGCATTACAGTGAGGCCAATACAAGAGGCGTAACAATTGATAGTGGTGATAATATATTCATACGTAGCAAAAATAGGCGTAACTGGGAGTGATGAAAGAACGTCATCAGATGTGATGTCATAAGAGGGTGGTTACATGAAAGAATTTCGCAATGTCAGCAGAAATATTTGGCAGATATGCGCGCGCAGCAGTATGACGTGTGATTGACGTGCAACTAGGGGGTGAAGGGGACTTGATATTTAGCTCTACATGTGGCGACAGAAGTCTGGAGGGTCAAGTCAACCTAATCCCAAATCATATCTAACATCCTATGTTTAAAGAACTATGTTATCCAAAAGAGAGGTCTCTTAGAGTAGAATCTTATTCTATACTGACTATACTGACGGTTAGTGCGTGTACAAGCGTCTAAGTGTCTACACTAGATGCGAGGGCGGAATCTTCCATAGTAACAGGGCTATGAATTACTTGTATGAAGACAGAGAAGTCGGGCCTTTGCTTGGTAGCTGGAAGAATGTTTACTTAAGCTACTAGACAGGAATGCATTGGGCAGGGAGCGGAGCAGATAATTTTCGAAGGTGAAATACAGTTCTTGGCAGGCAGCAAGCTGATGTCAGGCTTCGTGAGCCGCGCAGAGAATGAGACAAAGTTCATGGTCACAGATGCAGGCTCGGACTGGAGCTTCAAAGACAGAAAGCAAGAAGAGTTCGATGACAGAATCAGGGCCTACTTGCCTGGACTGTAAAAATGGCATAAGTGAACCATATAAAGGCAGTGGCCTTTCGTACTTAGGAATGGAATATCCGGCCCATTCATGGCGGATCAACAGAGGACATGTTAACGGTGGACGCACATGTATTTGCGTCTTCATAACTGGAACTGGAGGGAACATACATGTACTTGTAACATGCACATAGAACCGTTGGGGTCCAAGATAGGGGACATAACTGACCAGAAAAATCCATATTTCCACAATACAGAGGCAACTAGCTGCAGCGTTCCTTGGGGCGAAAATTGAAGGCGCAACTTCTAATGTCTAGAAACAGAAATTGAAGTTGACACCCTCCTAAGAGACCTCAAAAGGGAACGCTTCCTTAGGGATCCACAGGCCCTACTGCTAAGGTTCACAATTTTGGTCAACCACTTTTAGCTAAGAAAAAGAGTGATTCTTCCAAAAACCATCCCCACAAATCCAATAAAAGGTCAGTGGCATTAGTTTCTGATAACCAGCATAAAAAGTTGAAAATCACATCATGAAAAAGCTTGTCAGTTCCCAAATGAGTGACTGCAACAAATATGGCTTTGTCAACATAGGCCTCTTCATTCCTTGCAACGAAGGATCAACCTGCAAGGCTGACTTCTTCCAGTAGGACATCTCCATAGCTGATGAGATTACTGTTGTCGACAACAAAGCTGTCATTAACAAGTCTTCATACCCCAATGCCTCTTCCTTCCAGCTCAACAGAAAGGTGCACTGCCGATAAGTGCACCATCACTTTGGCGTTGTGTCTATAAGAGTGGATTTTTAGCATCCTCTGTCAGTTACTATAGTGGTGTTATCGTAAAATGTTAGGTTCTTTCTAGGATCTCCGGAATCCAATAGCTCCCCTTTATCATCAATGATGCCTCTCCAATTGATGTTAGTCTTGCTAGTTCCACTTCTGTATCCAAGAAAATTGATACAGTATGCTTCTTCAGGGCAACAAAGAGATCATAAGGAAATGATCAGGATCTAGACCAAATGGAGAGATTTTTCAGTGAGTGTGACAATCAAAAAGATAAACAAAGGGTGGAAAGGGGGTGGCCAATATGGCGGACTAGCCGAAAGCTTTTCTCTCCTGTCGCCCCTGGGGCCTAATGCCAGTGATGGTGCAGCGGTTATTGTCTTGAAAGGTTTGCGCTGCCGATGACGGTTTTATTTCAGTTCCTCCTAATGCCTGAAGTTGGAATCAGAGTCCCCGATGCGAGGCTAGGCCCGATTCAGTGAGACTAAACCATCTACTGCCGATCCCACGCCTGACATTTGGTTTGATGTCATGTGGTGGCGGTTTCCCAAGGTGGAGGGTTCCCTGAGGCAGAGGGTGCCAAGAAACGGCACAGGAGAGGTGAGAAGTGGGGGCCATTGCGGAGCATAGCAGGGGCTAAGCAGTGCTTAATTTGAGCCGGTGTTCTGCACCTGCATTAGATTGTCAGCACCAGCTCTTATAACAGTCTTCCACATGGTGTGGCTGTTTTTCTAATTTAGTGTTCAGCACAACAACAGCTGTTTATTAATTCATCCTGCATTTTAACTGACTAATACCTGCCTCCCATGCCATTCTTAAAGCTTTGGGGACCTGTAATAGTCTGAATTGTCATGCTCTTATGAGTGTGATGCTTAGTTGTTGTGTTGGTACTGTCATTGGTAGCACTGACAAGAGCAATGGGTGGAACAAGATGCAGTGGCCTCCTAACGAGGGCCCTGGCACTTGTGTTATTTACAAATTAAACAGTGGGCCTGAGGAGACGCTGAATGAGGCCTAACAGCCAGAGCTGAGATCCTGGCCACATCAGCAGGCGTGCCCACAGCCTCCTTCCCTCGGGCCGTACCAGCTGGCTCTGTTTGCTGGGTTATTCGCTGCAGAGGCACTTACTGGTGCAGGCCCCCTTGGATGGTTCTGAAGAGTGCCCGACCCTATGGAGGGGGTCCTGTTCATTACATCTGTCATGGGGGTGAGTGTCTGTACCCACTTCAAAGTTTGAGCTTGGTGGCAATTTGTGGGAGCCTAATGGACGCCGGGGGCTGTGTGAGGGCCCAATATTCCCCTATGAAGAAGATAGGTAGGGGGAGCCTATTTGCCTTCCTGGGCAGAGTGGGGTGTGACATTAATAAGGCTCCCCTTGAGGCGTGACACCCACCTCCGGACCAGGAAGATATGGCGCTAATTAGGAAGGACCTCATGGGCAGTCTTCACTCTTTTAAATTAGAACTGAGAGATGAATCGCTCCAGGACCTGGATAAAGAGCTTAATACTCTACATTCCAACTTGGGATTTAAATTTAAAGAATTGCGCATAGACAAGGGGTCTAGGCATCTTGATTGTGGAGGGATGCTTTGATTCACTCCTGGAGCAGCATGCCTCCTCGTCCTCAGTCATTTCCAAGCTGGACAAATAACTGTAATTGGCCTTGGACAAACTTGAAGACTTGGAGAACCCCTCTCGGCGGAAGAATCTATCGATCTTGGGGCTTGAGAGGGAAGTATCTGAACACAGTTTGAAACTTTCATCTCTAACATGTTTTCTAATCTGATGGGAGACAGCACTGGTGAGGTGAGTCTGGAAATAATTCATAGGGCGGGCCACCAGTGGTTGGGCCAGATGCACAGGCCTGGGGCTATATTGGTTACATTTCAGTACTTTATCAAAATGGATGAAGTTTTAGAGAAAGCTAGGGAGGCCAGAGACATCGTCTTTCAGGATTTTGCCTGTTCAGCCTACCAAGACATTGCCCAAGCCACTGTACTGCACAGAGCTGAGCTCTGGGAAATTACATGTAAGCTGCATAGTGATGGCGTCAGGTACTGTTGGACATACCCATTTGGCCTTACCTTTGAGCTGGGCAGCTCACAACATCATGCAATGAAGAGATGCAAAGCTTGCCACATATTGGGCTTCTCAGAGCCTGAGAATACTGCAGACCCCTACAACAGCGACATGGTACTGACACTTCTTTCCCCAAGCAAGCTGGGACAGGTTGGAGCGGCCCGAAGGTAGGACTCAGGGAATCAAGAATGGTGCTAAGGAACACAGTGCGGAACGTCCATGTGGTGTCTTCTGTGTTCTTAGCCTTGAGTGGAATTCAGGTTCTGGCACTCAGCGTGGCGTCCTGGCCTGGGTCAGGGGAGGCAGGTGCCTAGGACCCTGCTTGATGCTGGCTGTGCAACCTATATTCTCACTTACATCTGAGCACTGGGTGTGGGGTTGACGTGAGGGGTTCATAAATGTATCCTTTTGTGGCTTTTAGCTGTGCTGGGGAGCCTGGTTAATCCTCTCTGTTTTCAGGCTATGACGGTAAGTTGCACCATCTCGGAGGAAAGGAGTTCCCCTGTTCCCAAAGTCGTTACCCTTCAGGTAGGGGTGTGCCCCAAATCATGCTTATTCAGTAGTCTTTCTCCTGTCACTTTTTCTGTACTCGTTCTGTTGGTTTTCTTGGTTGGGTTTGGTTCTCTGACCCAGGGAATGCATATTGATTGTCTCTATTCACCTGCACACCACATCAGTCCACCTGCACAATCGTGTGCATAACTCTCTATGACTTTATTCATTGTGACTATTACTCCATTAAGGATGAGTGGTCTTAACTCCCTCAGTAAGGGAGTGGGTTTCTGGAAGCCTCTCAGAGATCAGCAGCTAGAAGATATCTGCCTACAAGGTAAGCACTTATTGAAAATAGACCAGGTGTAATTCCGACACAGGATGTATCCTATTGCCTTCTTTGCCTCCATGTCTACTAAACATCAAGGCGTACACATCCTGATCAGACGCAATTTCCCTTTTGTAGTTTCAGAGACCAAAACTGATTGAGAGGGTATATATCTTATCTTAATTGGAACTCTCGGTGGGCACCTTATCACCTTGGCCATGGTGTACGCCCTAATTCATCCCAGAATATCTACCTCTTCCAGTTACTCTAGACTCTAGCAGGGGTTGCAGAAGGCCTCATTTTTCTTACTGTGAGCTTTAAAACTGTGTTGGATCCTCAGATGGATAGGGAAGCAGGCCGACTAAGGGGTATATTCACAAGAACGTGTGATAACTGCCGCAAGAGTAGCGTAACGCAACTTTCAATATCGCAGCCTAGCACGGGAAAATAACCCTGTGTCAACGTGGAATTCACAACAAGGCGTTAGCATGCGATAGCCACCAGATAACGCGGACAATGTCCGCGATACAACCACCCCGACGGAGATAAAAACACAAACCACAAAACCACAAAACCTGCGATGAGCCCTTCCGTGATGAGGAAAGCAGGGATAAGCAGCGCGAGGGCAGCAATACTCACGCGCAATGCGGGAACAAGCACAAGAACGGCGTACAGAAAATGCCACTGACCAAAATACAGCAACAGCTGAGTACCACGGATGCACCCTGGCCAAATGCAGAGGACAACATGCACACCACAACATCCAAGCACAGTGAAAGGACAGAACCGACAGGCACACCGCATGAAAGAGACCAGTGGCAGTCAAATCGGAGCCGCTGGAGCGGCACACCGACTGTGCAGCATACGCACATACGCAGAAGTGCACCTCGACATTGGCAACATCCTGGTACAAACAGCAACCCCTCCACAACTGAACACAGGACACAACTGGACCTGCAAATGTGCACAACCACGCAAATCACATCTGTAACCCCAGGGATATGTAACATGACAATGCACAATTCCAAACGTTAACCTGCAAAAATGTAATTCACACATGCAGTGCAATTGGACATCTACTACTGTCCCATGATTGCCACGGACCGACACAATGTGACATGCTCATGAAAAGTAGGTGTCAATGGTGTAGTTCCTACGGGCTATTCCTGCCGCAGCAGCAGTGGGATGTGGCCCACCTGACCCATCACCATCATCATCGTTAGGTACCTCTGGTACTGGTATCCATGGGGCCCTGGTGGCCGTGTAGTCCGACATGTCGAATGTGGCTTAATCACGTGTGCATCCCCACTGATGTGCTTTGTGCGTTGTTGGCTGTGGGATGTGTGGTGTGTTGATTTGGTACTTACCAACGAGCAGTCCAGTTCCATATGTGCCATCCTGAAAGCGCTGGTTGATGATGGACTGTCGGAAGATGAAGGAATCGTGCACACTGCCTGAGTAGTTGGCGACGACATTGGTGAAGAGTCCCCGGTGGTCCACTATTGCCTCCACATTGATGGAATGCGTGTGCTTTCTGTTCGCGGTAGCGGTGTGCAGTATCCGCTGGGGGCACAAGTGGAACATGTGTGCAGTCAATTGCCCCTAACACGGCCGGGAATACGGCTATGGCGTAGAAGCCTTGCTTTGTCTTCAGCTGTTCCTGCGCAGTGTTGAGGATGTGAAGGTATTGAGGTATGAAGCTGAGGATGGCATCCAGGACAGGTGTGATGAACTTTGATAAGGCTGGCTGTGAGACTCCTCCGACTCTGGCAGTTGTTGGTTGGAATGTTTCAGAGGCCAACAGGTGCAGCACAGCCAGCAGCTTTGTCTGAGGTGGGATGTTGGTTCTCCGCTCTGTTGAGACCGTCAGCCTGTGGGCAATGTGTGTCATGATGCGGAGAATGGTTGTCCTTTTGAGCCTGTAGTGGGCAATGACTTCCTCGTGCGTTAGATCTGTGAGGGTGGTGCGTTTTCGGTAGGTCCGCTGTCTTACTCTACGCTGCCTCTGTGGTGGTCCGGGGGGGGGTGCGGGTCCGGGCCCTGGGGGTGGTGGCGGTGGGTGTTGTGGCCCTGTTGGGGCTCCAAGCTGCATGATCAGTAGCTCCATGGCGTTTTCTGTTCTTCGGGTATGGTTGTGTGCGGGGCTCCGTAGCCAACTGCAGGTACGCGTTTGTCTTTACACCTGCTTGAGGTAGGTGTTAAATACCTGCAGCCACCGTGGCTTATCATCCGTTTTTGGTTCGCTTCGCAGTTCTGGCAGTTCGTTGTGAAAGTGGTGTTGTTATTTTTTCGTGTGTTTTTGCACGGGTACACCTACTCTGCATCTCATTAGAGTTAGTTGGTGGTGTCCGCCGTGGTGTTAGATTTTGGGGCAGTTATTGCGGGAATACTGGCGATGTCTGCAGTTTGCACCTGCTTGTGAATGGGGTGTTAAATATGTCTCCACTTTTCTACAGGCCCGAGCACACATACAATATCATTCAAAGTTAAGCAGAGCAATGTAATGCACAACAACAATATATAATTCTTTTAATGTTCTTTCTTGAGACTCAACGACCATACTGGGTGCCGGTGAGAAACGCGGAAACACGTCCGAGTATGAAAGTGCTGTTTTCTCTTAATTCGGAAGTCGGGACTGACTCGGTCCTACTTGTCACAGCTACACACGCGGATAGAGCAACCACTGATGGAACTATAATTAGACGTGAACTGAAATAACCAATTATCCCTGCCCTCTTGGCCAGGAAGGAATTATAACCGGTCCAAAGGTTGATCGTTCACTTCCAAAGTCAATTAGCCCTGAGGAAGTCGTGGGTTACTCCCAGGTGACGAAACACGTGTTGGCTGGACCAATGGAAGAAAGAACATTAAAATAATTATATATTGTTGTTGTGCATTACATTGCTCTGCTTAACTTTGAATGATATTGTATGTATGCTCGGGCCTGTAGAAATAGTTTTGTGATCCCCTTGAGTCACTTATGCTGAGGGGTGGATGACCCCTCTTCCCTTAAGCACCAACAGATAGATATTAGTAAGCGCCACAACCATACGGGGACAATTTCATCCTATCTAGTCATATCTCCACTTTTGTTGCATTAAGGTGGAGATAAATCAGAGATAAGTCCTTGTGAATATGCCCCCAAGTGCGGCAGGAGCTTTCTCTGGACGTCTGAAATCTACTTTGGCATAACTTGGCCTCCGAAATCTGTGGCAAGAAAAGTTTCAATGAAAAAAAAAAGACATATTATTCACATGTCCATAAAACTCACTTGTGGATAGATTGCATCCTGGTGAACAACCCCTTTTATCAGAGCTACAGGAGGTACGAAACAAAAAGGAGAGATGGGGGTCTATGGCCATGCGCTGAAGTTGGTCTGCTTGGTTTTAGGGACCAGGGCTTCCTTGCCCAGTTGGTGCCTCCACCCCCTTACAAATTAGAGATCCTGTGATTAAGGAAGAAATTGGTCAGCTCATTGAGGAATATTTCACTCTGAACGAGGGTTCGGGGGTGCCTGATGAGGTGGACTGGGATGCCTTTAAGCCAGTAATCAGGGGCTGTTTGATAGATCAGATAGTCAGCGTCTTTGGAAACTAGTCAAACAGCTTGAACAGGAGATACAAGAGTAACAGCAGGTGAGGGTGGAGCACCCCATATTATAGAATACACATAAATAACTTGCGGCATGTGTACAACTTTGCTTGCATTATACCAACAGAGCCGAGCTGGCACTCTTACATCGAAGAAAGAGGGCTTATGTCACAGAGGATAAGGTAAGCATGCAGCTAACTAAATTGCCATGCGGCTGACATGGAAAGGATTATTTAAAGGAAAAAGTCACTCCCACCGGAAGCATCCTCTCTGATGATGCGGCAAAATTTGACAAATTATGTTGTTTCTATTCAGACATATTCTCTGGTGAGGCATGTCCTTTGACCCAACAAGAGGCACACCAGAAGGACATAAAGCTGTCTTGGAAAACTGGGGACCAGAGAGAAGCCTATACAGCAGTAGGAAGTCAGAACAGCTATTAAGGACCTGAAAAATAACAAAACCCTTGGTCCCAATCAATTCACAGCCCAATTCATAAACTATTCTTGAGCACGCTAATCCCAAAATGTACAGATTTTTAAACTTTTGTGCTGAGGTCGATTACATTGCACCCACAATTGGAGAGGCAGTCATTTTGATTTTTGGGAAACCGGGCTAGGATGCATTGAAGTGTGCTTCTTGCTGCCTCACCACTCTCTTAAACTTTGGCACCAAATTGTATACGAATGTTTTGACTACTCGCCTTTGAATAGGTTCTCCCATCCTTGATAAATCCGAAACAGGGTGGCTTT
The DNA here is from genome assembly GCF_964204655.1 of Triturus cristatus. NCBI lineage: Eukaryota > Metazoa > Chordata > Amphibia > Caudata > Salamandridae > Triturus > Triturus cristatus. The sequence continues at coordinate 69,349,706 of NC_140586.1, forward strand.
GTAAATGGGCGACAAACTCATGACAATATATGGACGACTGTCCACCTTGTTGGAAAAGCCTTGCTCAAGGTGATTCTGGCGATTTAGCTGTCATTAGATGTGCATAAAGCCTCCAACCAGGTGGATTGGTTGTATTTGTGCCTTGTACTCCTGTGAATGTGGATTGGCCCGCATTTTTAAAATATGTTATTCGCCAACTATGCCACCTCAATGGCCAAGGTAACCATTAATGATCTGCTCTTCCATATTTTTTGCTTGTATAGAAGCATGAACCCCCGGTGCGGGGGGGGGGGGGCCTCAGCACAACACTTCGGCTAGAGTGCTCCTGATAGAGTCCAGAGGGTGCCCCTCCACGTACCTTGCAGGGGACCCACTACATTTTCGTTACACCACTGGCCCCTGACATGTCAGATTCAGGATTCCACCTAGGTGATGTGTATTAAATTTGGTGCCAGAGAACATAAACTCTCCCTTCACATGGACGATCCTGCTGACTCTGGGGTCTCTGCAAGCATCCCTTCCAGCAGTTTTATCCCTCCTCAGGGCTTTCAAATTAGTCTCTGGGTACAAGATCAATTTCACCACATCGGTGGTACTTAATCTGGCAATTCCTGTGGCAGTTGAAATCCTTTGTGCTGTACTACGAAATCCATTCACTACCTGGGAGTGCAGATCACGAGAACACCGGGGAGTTGTTGCAAGCTAACTATCCCTCTTTACGGTTTTCGATTTACTGGGACTTAGAAGTGTATGACCGCTTAAATATCTTTTGGATAGGGAGGATAAACGGCATCAGAATAAATGTACTCTCATGCCTGCTTTATATATTTCAGGCCCTCCCGATTTGGCTAGATAAGAAGTATCTGTAGCTAATATAACACCATTTATTGCAATTTGTTTGGAGGGGAAAGGCACATAGGGTCTACTTCTGGTGCAGGACAGAAGAGAGGGATTGTTGGCCAGCCCCACTATTTCTCTGTACTATGCTGCCTTGTTGTGGTGGATTGGTCTGTAGGAGACTCCCAAAAGAACTGGAGGCACATGGACCACGCCATTGCCTGATGGCAATTGTGGTACTTGGTGTGGTTGGACAGAAAGCTTAGGCAACCCAACACCTACCTCAACACACCAGTAGCTACGACACTTCAGGTATGGGATGAATATATATAGCAGCTTTTGGATTAGTGATGTACCCCTCGCCATATACTATCATTCATTATAACACTGATTTTACCCCTTCTTTGGAGAGTACTGCCTTTCGGGCTTGGCGGGAAGGGGGTGCAGAATGCTGGCTGATATGTTTGAAGTCTCTATTCCAAAGACGTTCCTCCAATGCAAGTGTGATTATGGACTCTCAAAGCACGAAAGGCTACAATATGCACACCTTCCATATTGGATCACTAATCTGGTTGTACAGGAGGGTGCAACCGTGCTTAAAGTAGGCCTGGGCGGTAAACTTTGCTCTGTTCATGGAGTTTGCAGAGTTTTTTACACTTGCTCATGCTCCCTAACGGTAAATTGGCGAGCGAGGAAAATCCAACACTAGACCGCTTCTCAGTGAGATTTCTTAAAGCGGGCGGTCGTGGATGGTTGCTAGCGCTCACATTGAGAAACCTTGCATTCGTGTTGAAGAAGCTGCTGCTCTTGTAGAACTTCTACTCAAGCAGTAGAAAGAAGCAGTGCCCGCTTGCATGTGATGCAGTTGCCGCTGATTTTACAGCGCGGGACAAACACCCAGTGCTAAAAATCAGTTAAAATGGCGCAAGGTAACGCCCTGCGCTGCTCGCGGAACTCCACGTAGCTTGGCAGAGGTTTTTGTCACTTCTCAGAGTTTCGCGTATCGTAACTCAGCAAACGTCGCCCAGGCCTAGCTTAGAGCTGTGTTCCCAAAACTTGAGTGCTCCAAGGGTAACCTTTCTAATTTGTACCAACTTTTGCTTGCATGAGAGACTCTCCAGAGTTGGTGCCACAACAAAGATTGGGTACAAATCTTGAATGCTCGGTAGTACCAAAAGAGTGGGAACAGCTGGGCAGGGCTATTCATTTGTCTTCCAAATCTGTGATTGGGGAGAGATTCATTACAAAGTTTGATTTGGCTGGCATTATATCCATTCCCGTCTGCATAAAATGTTTCCAAATTCCAACCCCATAGGTTGGAGAGGCTCTGCACATTTGATGGGCTTGTGCACCCCTTTTGGGAGGAGGTGGCAGATTTGCTTCAAGAAATCCTGCTGCCTTTTGTGCCAGAGGTTTTCTTGCTTGTTTTGAAACCCCCTACTTTGGAAGCGATGGCTAGAACTGATTGGTACACAGTACTGCAGTGCTTGGGAGCAGCTAAAATAACTATTGTTTGTAATGGAAGCTATTCATTTGAAGAAAATTGAGACCCTCCCACTCTCAAAGTGGTTGCACAGATTACGGACGATCCTGGCTATAGAACAATTGACTAATAATATGAATGGCGCAACACTGGGCTTTGCCACTAAATGGAATCCGCTATATGCAGCTAAGTGTTGGGGCCTCTCGAACACTGTTCTTTCTCCCCTATGATGTGCACTAATGTTTTTTTCTTTCGAGTAACTGTTGGAGGGGAGGCCTTTTTTTCTTTTTCTGGGAGAACTCTGGACATTCCTGGGCAAACTCTGGACATTTGTCACCATTTCAGTGAGCTTGGTTGGCTCAAATACTGTCTGAATGAACTCCTTGTAGTACAACCTGGAGTGTGGGTGCTAGTTGTATCCGATCCACTTGGGGGAGGGGGGGGTCGAAGTAGAGTTGAGGGGTCTTACCGGTTTTGTTTCATTGTCTTACAGTGGTAATGAGGATGATAATGATGCTGCAGGTGACTCTGCTGACCAACAAGCTCCCTCTTGAAACAAAGATTCTGAATGGATGCCAGTTTATCCAATCAGTTAATTCGATTCCAGAGCCAGTACCTGAAGACTCACCACTACATGACTTCAGAAAGGTTCATAATTCAACAGATAAATCATCTCAGAGACTTAGCCTACCTATCGCTGCTGGAGAAAAGTCATGTTGTATTCATTTTAAAGAAGCATGTAGATTAAGTTAAGCAATTCCTGTTTTGGATAATTATTTGGGGGGAGGCCTTGTCAACTATGAAGAATGCAGCCTCTGCTTTAGTCAATTTATCAAGAATTAAGAGAAAATGTAAGGCAAATTACTCTTCCCCGAAGGTATCTTGAACCAGGTAAATGCAGAGTCATTGGTATTAGGTCTAGAAGTCCTTCTATCCCCCTGTACAACTCCGCCTGACAAGAAAAGTCAATAATGGGACACAAAGGGAAAGCAAGTTATGTGTTAGCAGCAAGGTCTGTTAAGATTGGTAATACACCGGCTAGCTAATCCAGGTATGATTGGCAGTTATGATCCAACATCTCTCCTTTCAAAGATAAACGTCCAGAGAAAGACAGAATGCAAATGACAACTATCCTAAATAGAGGAGAAATTGCTTCTTTAGCACCATTTGTGGATTTAGACAAATCAGTAATTAAACAATCATGAGGCAATATGACTGGCTCAAGGGTACAACCTTTACATTTGAAGTCCTTCCATGGCTATGGATGTGCCGTTTCACAGTCAGAATGCATGGAAAGTAGGTTTATGAGGCTCTTTGGGTCAATAACTCGCTATAACTCGATATAGAAACAGTAAGGTCCCTAGGATCGTTTCAGAATCGTCAATCCTCTCCGGATTATAAAAGGCCAAAACAAAGAAGCTACCAACATCAGTTCTCTAATTTTAGCCATAAAGTATGCTGGATAAGGAACCCAAACAAACCCAAAACCAAAGGCAAGACAAGAGTGGTGAAGCCCCTGTTGACAGAAAGTCCATCAGCATTCTTTAAAATCAGGTGGTTTATCTTGTTTCTGCCGTTGAACCCATGCTAACTCCCTTAATGGTTCATTGGTGTAAGTACCGTCCACCCCACCGAGTGAGAACGGTCGGATGTACTTATTGTGTTCGGGACTGCCAGGAAAAGCCTTGTGGTCCCAAAGAGAACAAGCATTTGCAATGCAATAGGTCTCGCATTAACGCTTTGTTTGAGCTATTGGCATTGAAAATGACAATGTCTTTTATTTATGTTTTGGTTTTAAAACCTAAATAAAAGGCATTTTCATTTACAATGCTAATAGCTTAAACTCTCCCAAATGCGAGACCTATTGCATTGCAAATGCTTGTTATATATGGATGAATTTAAAACTTGACCTGTATTTTTGTATTTATTTTATTGAGATTATTTTTGAAACACAAACCTAGCCCCGAAAGGCTGGTGAGCACTGCACTGCGGAAGAGAATACATAGCGAATATGCGAGGATACCGAGACGTGTAGGTACATTTGCAATGAGAATTGGGGATTCTAATATAGAAAAACATGGCATCGCCAGGAAGTGAGGTGGAGAAGGAAGGGAGCGTTATATGTGGTAGGAAGATTGTGAAGAGGTGGATTTTAGATCTTTCTAGAATTACACCAACAAAGGAGCAACTCTGAGGTGCACAGGAAAGACTTCCCAAAATTTTGGTCCACATGCGCAAATAGCTTTTTGTCTTGTATGTTCCTTCTGAGTAGCCTTGGATTCTGGCCTGGCAAGGGAAGTGATCCGCGTAGTGCAGCCCCACCAGACATGTTGAGTTTAGAAAAAAGGTAGTCTGGTTCATTCACGTGAAGTGCCCTAAAGATCACACAACAAACTGTGAGGTGGATTCTGGCAGTTGCAATGGAGCAAATGTATATCTTTCAAGTTAGTGGTGAGGTACTTGAACTTTGGTTGGTTATTAGTCGATCAATATTAGTCGAGTGAATAAGGATGCCGATTTTTTTCCTCCTGACGTTTGAATACCTATAAATAAATGTCCAAATATTTCAAAATATATCAGCAAATACTAAATATTTAGCAGTGAGGAAAGCACAAAGGAAGCAATTCTTACTTTTAGTGATTATTGAAAGGTGATATATTTATGGACAGTTCAAAGTCAGTTCCTCGTTGCCCCTGCAGTAATGTCGAGCTGTTGACATATTTTAGTCAAGACAACCGTATTACTCTTATAATTCTTTGCCAGTGCGACTGCATCTTTCAGAGTGCCATTGTTTTTCCGAACATGATCACATGTTCTGACATTAAAGCACTTTAACCGTTAAAACAAAAAAAAAGCAGTTTCTCCACCCAATTTAAATTCTAGAATGCCACTTTAACGTGTGTTTTGAGCTGTATGGTGACATCATTCAGCGAACCGGCCCTTCCCAAAGGTCTGTTAGAGGAGCTAGAAGGCATGAGGAGTTGTGTTGATTCATGTGTGTCTGTGGTGACAGTGTCTGCTGCATAAAGCTTGCTGCAGCCTCGTGTAGTCCTGGCGTTGGGAGGTTGAAACACCAATTTGTTGGATTCCATGGAGATTTGCATGTCACCTCGTCCTTGTTTCCCCAGTTCACCCTTGAACGTACCCTTGCTTGCAAGCCGCCTCTCTCCCATGTGCATGCGATGTGTGGTGCATCGGCGTGTGTAGCAGCACCCGCAAAGTGTGCGGAAAGTGTGTCTCCCGACGCGCGCCTCCTCCCGGTGACGTGCAGTCTGGAGCGTGATGGAAGTCACACCGCACTGATGCAGCTCGCCGTGCCCCCGCTGCTGCTGAGCCAAAGGGGCCCTCTAACCCCCTCATAGGCCGTGCGGGGCGAGGTGGCAATAGAAAAAAGCCTGAGCTGAAAAAAGTATATCAATAAGTATATCAATAATTCCCGCAATTGTATGCGTAACTGTTAGCGTTAGGTTGCATTTTAATGCTAGGGACTGGATTAGGTTTAGCACTGGTCGTGTTAGGGGAGAGTGAATGAAATATGTTTTCAGTGTAAAGGAATTTGAGCTACCAGTTTTTCTGTAGGGATCCTTCTGATGTTATTAAGTTGTTTAGGTTTCTTTTCAGACATTTATCTGTGACAGTATTTCTCTAAACTGTTTTCTCTACAGTAGTGTCTCTCTGAAGGTATTATTTATAGTGACAGTGAGCCATATGGGTAGGCTGGGCCATGAGCGAAGTAGGCTGTCCTGCAGAAGGTGGCTGGACAGGTGACAACATTTCCCATTGCTTTGAAATTATTCTTCATAAAAAACACCCTAACAAGAGCTTGGCTTAGGTAAGTTCTAGGACTTCCTTTCTGTTCCAGAGGAGAAGAGCATGCCAAATCAAGTTTGTCGTACCCATGCTGTGGTTCCTCCTGGTGAGTTTTTGGTTAGTCAAGTTTTTCAGGCTTGAGTGTCTTTAGTGGGCCGTTGTCTAAAGCATTGTCACTTTTCTCCTGCGTTGGACCAGCTCAGCTGGTGTTCTTGTGTAGATATGTTTTTTGGACTTGCAGTACCGTTAAACATAAGCAAAAAAAGTTGGTGATGGAGAAAAGTGTACCTTCATCAAATCTACGTGACTGTTTCTCCAGGTTACTTAGGACAGTTCAAGAAGCTCCAACTAAGACTTTTTCCAAAGGTCTTTTTTGCACCATTCTCTCTTTCATAGATTCACTCACTTTGAATATTTCTCGCTATAATGCAAGGCTTGGTATATTATTAATACAGCATTTTTAAAATACAACGAACAACAATTTAAAGGGAAAGTCTTCCATCGCATTGGTTCTGTTTCTTTTAGCCAAAGGGCATCAGGCTATACCGAACGCAACCCTCATGTTTGGTCCTATCACTGCATGTCGAGTGAAGGAATTCCTCAGTAAAACTTTTACTTAAAAATCAGGATTTTTACTCTTCTAAAAAGAAAATTATTGTCAAAATTGATATTGTTTTTGTTTAGATATTTAGCTTTATATTTTATTGTTTTTATACTGGCATCATGCTGAGCTACGGTCTGGTGATCAAGTTTCTTCTCTCTGCACTAGGAAGGTTCTTCATTATGACAGATATAATAGATTAGACTAAGCAAAGTTTTTACAGGAACTATCCGAAGTGTAACTAAATAAAATAATTACTTGGAAGATCGACATTCAGAATGCACTTAATGACTGTGTTCGGAATACAATGATGAGTACTCAAATATTAGAGGTATTTTCATCCATTGCATTAGCTTTTCACCGCAATAGTCTACTATTTACCTTTAATGAAGGTCCTTATATTTCTTCTGGTGTACTAAGCCCCACTTTCAAAGCCTAACTTTCGGTGCCCTCCAAGCATATGCCCACTAATCTGACAAATGAGCACGTGTCTATGTTTGCACTTTTCTGGGATGATAGCTAAATCTGTCTTAATGCCTAGGTTGCTGTCCTATATATTTTCTCAGCATACCATTTTCTACACTTGTTTGGCTACCCCTATCTATGATTCAAGCAAATAAACCTTTTACCACTAAGGACAACCTCTTCTCCAGCTAGAACCTCCTTAACCATGACCTTGATTAAGCCTCGTCATCGATGAGGCAAACAACAGCCTTGACATCAAGGCCTGCTTCAGTGACATCTCAGTGACATTCACAACTTCAAGACCACCAAAATGACAGTCTTTATATCAAAGGCCATCTCTGACGTTTATATCCTTAATGACAGTTCTGTTTTTTTAAGGTTTTCAGAAACTTTCCCAGAAATATGTTTTCCTTTATGACAAGAATGAAAAGGAAAGACAGCTAATATTAGTTTAATAATTAGTTCACTTCAATAACTCTTTCTTTTAGGACGACAAAGATGTTGAAAAGCCAAACCAAGTAACTAACATGCAACTTGAACAAGACCGTTGTGCTACCTGAGGATTACTTCTTTGGTCTATATCTACTTTGTTTGCCTACATAGTCACTGCCACCTCCAAGGCTCGTTTCTCTTTTTTAGCCAATATGGTCTCTCCGCCACTTATTACGTTGCCAAATTTTATGGATAACATTTGGCCAATGTCAGTACCCATATTTCTCCAAAGCAGCACCCTGTGCCACAGCCTAGGAGTTGCCTCCAGACCATTTGGAAATCTAGAGCCTTTGGTACACTTGACCTCCAAGTGAGACAACACTGTGCATCAACTCTTTTCAGATTACAACCCTCAAGTTAGCCACATCATTTGAAAAAATAAATTGCGCTGGCTCTTTGCCATTGGTCAGCTAGCAGTCACCCACACTGAGGACATGCATGGCAAATTCATAGAACACCCATCCATAAAAATTGCTACCTCTTGCATTCCGTATGAGTTTACCCATGTCATTACTCTTACAAATCTCAATGAATGTTCATTATAACATCTGTATTGTTTTGTTATCCTGTAAAGAGTTTTTGCATTATACAAATAAAATACACAAGTTATTCATGCTTCCTATTTCCTTCCATCTAATAAATGGAAATTCCTCTTGTACAAATGTACCAGAAAGTGGCTCCCTAGAACATCGTAAGCCTGAGAGCCTTGGGAGCCTATCTTATAGAATCCTGGAATAGGACCTCAGTCTGGACCCCTCTGACTCCTTCATACTTCGGTTCTCATATTTCCACTTTACTACATGGATTGCTACTGCCTCCTCTGGAGATTTAGATGAACTGGGTGCCTCGTATTTTTAGGTTTTGCCTAAGACCGGGCATACGCTGCTGGTTGCAAGACACATTATATTACAGTTGGCTTAGAGCCCAGACATTGCTTAACCTTGGTTTGCTTCATTGTCACTCTCATTTGCTTGCTTCTTATTTGTAGCTGTGTGGGCATTCCTTCCTCTTCTTGTTTTTGCCCTGCCGCTAAATTGGATGCATTACAATGTATTTCCATTGCTCGCTTTTTCAGGCGCTACTTTTTTCTTTTTGTTTAAGCGCTCTATGAGAGTAATTGTGTTTGCCTGCTGTCTCCCTTGTGTTCTTCTCCTGCCCCGCAGCTGTCGGTGTTCCTCTTGTTCACCTGTATGCTTCTACCACACCAGCTCCATATTGCTCTGTCACCCATGTGCCCTGACTTGCTTCCACCCATCCCGTCTCTGTGTTACTTCAGCCCCTTATCCCCATGATGCTTCCGCCACAACTTACGTCTCGCTGTCTTCCTTCTGCCCCCTGTGTTGCTTCTCCCACCCACTTTGAAAACCTGCACACCACCCGCGCCCCTGTGTTGCTTCCGCCCCTTGTCCATTTTGCTTCCGCCCCCTACTGTACTCCTTAGTTGGTTCTCCCGTGTGTTGCTTCCCCAACACCCAATTTAAAAAAAAGAATCCTGTTGGACTATTTTTTTCGTTTTTGCTACTGATCCAACTCGGTCTGGTACCTAAAAAGAAAAAATGGCGGCTGCATCATTTGATAGGTGCATGCATTTGTTACGGGCCGACAATACGATGTAGCTGTAGAGTTGTGGGCCTAGGCCCACATGCTACTAAATAAGTGACACAGACACAGTTGGTATAGTTAGTTAACTGGTCACGAGCACATTCACGAGGACCCTTTTATTTGCAGGGTCACGTCACTCGTGACGTCTGTAGTGGATGGGTGTGGGGTGCAAGTGTGTTCAGCCCTCGAGGGAGTGGCTGGCAAACTGTCTGCTAAGACACTCTAACGTGTCCAGCAGTACACTACAGTAGCCCCACTTCAAAATCCTTTTTTTTTTTTAAATTCCCTTGCTGTGCAGCACGGATACTGTGCTTTCTGGCTAAAACCAATGGCAAAGCCAACAGGTCCGAAAGGCGAGACCTACTGGTTTTGCGAATTCTTGGTTAATTTTGGTATACATCCTATTTGATTTATACGCTTTTTGTCCTTGTTTGCCTTCTATTGTGTGTTTCTCAAAATGTAAATACTGAGAAAAAACACTTTTTCGGTTTCAGATGATATTTTCCTTTGTTTAAAGTCTTTCCCTCGAGACGCTTCCTTGTCTTTCTTATGCATTTTTGTGTACTAGCAGCTTACAAGGTTTATTAAAATAATTTGTCTCTAGCAGGACAGTTTTGACATGGAGCATTCGTTATGAATTGCGAGAGTTGCTGAGGAAAATGACAAATCAAAGCTATTTCCTCCTTTAGATGCCTCTGACCCAATTTTTTGAACGATTCTCTGATCTTTAAGACTAAATATTTATTGAAACGAAACGAGTAAGGCGTACTCTATCCTCATAACTGCTAAGTAGCCCTGTACCGTGTAAAGTGTCTTCAGTCAGTACTGGATTTTGAACCAACAGCTGTTCATTAGGAATTAATGAAAGTTGTTCGTTTGGACACAGTTTCAAGTCCTTTCACGACCCCTTTATTTTCCTTAGCAGAACAGGCACAGCTCTGCCTCCCTCTCCCTCTTCTCACTCATCTCCACAGCGAATAATCTTCCGGTGCAGCCGCAGTTTCCTCGGTTGGCGCTAGAGGTCGCACGGTCTCCGCTCTCTGGGTCCAAAGGTAATTTCCCTCGAGATGCTGGGCTTATCTGTACCAGACCAGGACAAACTACTTTTCCGTGGGGGTGTTGATTTGCTGCCTTCAACCCTCCCACCGCCCTCCGCCCCGCCCCGCCCCGCCCCCTTTTTTCAGCCACTGCACCGCTGATAATCGAATAGATTTTTACCGATTTCTCAAGTACAGTTCAGCCATAAGCAGCACATGTTTGGATTGTCTCCACCAGGGGGCAGCATGGCACCGCTCATAGTTGGTACGTGTCACTCGTTCTCACGCTCAAACCCAAAGGTCACCCACCACGTACTAACAGCAAATCTAGGGCCTCCTCAGTCTCCTTGTCACTGAACGAGCCTTGTCCTATGAACATTCGGTGGTTTCTTAACCGAGATCCAATGTTTTAAATCAGTTTCAAATTGTTGCATGTTAAAGCACCTCTCTCAGTTATACTGGTGAATAAAAAATATGTTTTATAAAAATAGTAGGTATTAAGTCAAACTTGCCTTCAATAACTTAATATTTGTAAAGAACACCAGAAATATTTTTTATATAGACTTGCAAGTTCATCATGTACTCGTGGGGGACCTTTATGCTACAACTGTACATTTTGCCCACAGACCTAACATTCCTTATCAAAGTAGTACAGCACCAAAAATGTATGAAAAACACCTTCTCCAGCATTGGATCTTTCATAGTCATTCCCCATTAGTGACTTGGAAGCTCTGTGGTGATAATTTAGTAACAGTATCAATAAATTATATTACAAAACAGTACAATACAGCTTTGCTTCAGAATCACAGCCAGCTAATTAGAAAAGATTCAAACATCAACCAGTGAGTCGAGAGTTCTCTGACCTCCACTCCCCCAGAAGCTACCACACTTTAGACTGGACCGCGTGTGGAAGGGAATCTCTCTCAAAGCTCTGCTCAAAGATCAATCTTTTCATCGTTTTTTCTCTTTCGCTTCCCAGAAATTCCAACCATTTAGACATTGACTGAGTGCCACTAGAGATTAGAGATGTTTTTTTCAAGGACGTCTTTGACTTCATTTACACCATGTGATCAGCCGGAAACGGCGCAGTGGAACAGTTCAACAGAGTACGGAAGGGCATTATCCAGCTGGCCAACAGCAATAGTCTATGCTGGAAAAAAGAGATCCTTAAAACCTTATGGGCCTACAGAATTACACCATGTGATTCCACTGGCCACAGCCCATTCGTACTCATGCGAGGTAGGACACCCCTCACTAGAGACAATGTGGGTTGGACACTAACTGCGAGAAGAGTGCACTGGTCTACTGACCAAGTAAGAAAGAGAGTTGAGCTTGGGCAGCACAAAAGCAAAAGTAGGTATGACCACAAACACAGCTGTAAACCAGTAAAACTCTCTGTAGGAGACACTGTAAAGGTTAAGAGAAGTGGACACATTGGGAAGGGACAGGACAAGTTCTTCCCACCCCTATCCGTTAACAAGGTGTATTGTAACTCCGCCCTTTTGAGCGATGGTAAGGTGTGACACTTCTCTGCCCTCTGCGAGCAAGCCCACCTCAGAAGACTCCACAAGCACGCCCAGTAAGATATCTGGCAGTGAACAAACCTGTGTCAATAAGCATCGCATTGCCCTGTCAGACTCGTCTGATTGCGAGTCTGCACACGACCCGCTCACATCACACACTGAGGCATCCAACCCGGCGGCACCTACCACAAATCACGTGGCACGTGCTGCCCTTACTGGCACCAACTCGGGAAGAGTAGTCAGAGTATTGCCCCCGACTCCTGGGCACAATGAGTCACCACTTGTCAGTACCAGCAGGTTTGGTAGAAGGGTGTTACCTCCGGTGAAACTGAGTGATTACGTTTGTGATTAAGTGTCTGTTATGCTATGCAGTGTATTTAACATTTCTTTTTCCCTCCTATCTCTCTTATATCTCTTTCTCTCACTCCTCTCTTCTTTTCCTGTTCATTCGGGGGAAAATGTGTTATGTTCTGGACGTGTGTCCCTGCAAGGACACCGTATCGCTGTTTACCTCACCAGCTGTCAGTTGACTATTGACAGTTGACAGCTGGTGATCCTGAGCAGCTGCAGTTACTTGCGCTCCACGTTCGGAGCAGTGTTGGCGAATACAATAAAGAACTTATTCCAAGCAGACTTCTGCGATCCGCTTTGTTCTTTACAGTGTCTAATCCACAAAAAATGCTTTATTCAGACCATGAGGCTCTTGTGGGAAGAAAAGGATGTTTGTGGATAGCCCGCATACTGACTACTTATATTTCCTTTACTCTCAGCACAAACCCAAAGAAAACAAGGTATGGCGGAAATTTTCAGTAAAGACTTTGAATGACTGCGAAGTCATCTACTTTATTGCCTCCTTATTGACCAGTGTCCCAGTCTCTTATGGTTGCGATATGTCTCAGAGCACCTCTCTTGAAGATAAAAAGTAGCTTGAACGCCACGCCATGTCTGTGGACAGTCTGCCATGGACGTCTGGAGATCCCCTCGTAAGGCCTTAAAAAAGTCTGACCGTGTGACGAATGAAGCACCGAGGAGGCGATGAATTCAAAGAGGTAATTTATTATCCACACAGGTTGCCCATGATCTGGATAGACTGGTCAGCTCGGGAACCCAACCATAACTGAGGACAGCAGTAGCGGCCGGTGTTTGCTATGAGTGTCCGGGCAGGCGGGGAAGGGGGAATAGGGGTCGCAAAGGGATGGGGCCAAAATAAAAAATAATATTTTTTTTTTAGAAACCTTACCTTCAGCTGGCCGTGTCCCGCGTCGCGTTCCTCTGCTCCTCTTCTTCAGGCACAGGCCTGCCCTGCGGCCAATCCTGAAGCTGCTCTTGCATGAGAGCAGCTTTAGGATGGGCCTGAGCGCTCTCGATTAGCACTCCAGGGCAGAGTGGGAGTCTGTGCCTGCTTTCTACAACCCCAGCAATGCAGCTGCGGTTGGAGAGAGCTTCACTGAGCATGAGGGTTTGACCGGCCCGAGACGGCCAGCCAAATTGTCCTGCACAGTGAAGGAAATGCTACACTAATACTCCCCTCTGTGCTGTCACCCCCCTCCCCCGGCCCGCCCCCCAAACTCGTCAGGAAAGAAGAAATAAAACGAGTGTCATTTTTTTCCCCTTTCCTGCTGTTTTTGGGGGGGTGACGTTCCTCCGCCATAGCGGAGGAACTGTCGCTGGAGGAGAGTCACAGTTGAGTTCCTGACTACCAATCCATTACAGAACAGGAACGCAAAGCATAAATCAACATTGACACACACGTGCCATTTAGTAACCATGACATCTTACATACACTACAAACCTCCCCACAAAATAAAAACATCATAATAAAAAGATCTAAAAGCAAATAAACATTCAATACAATACATATTCATTGTATTTTGCTGTTTTTTTAATAACAAAAGAAGTACAATGTACAGGACTGACCACAGCGTTATGACTTTTGTGTTTACCCACTGCCAAATATGGACCTTTGCATTAACACGTTTCCTCAACATTTTTACTTGCTGACGTGTACAGCCAATTAAGCCAATCTAGAGCTGCCCCATCTGACTCACCAATGTTTCTTCTGGTTTCACTGATGGAGACAACTTGCTGGGGAGTGAGTTTGACCAACTGTCTGCTAATTCACCATCTCTTACCATCCAATAACACCTCACATTACTGATTCTCACTACTTGAACCAGCAATGAAAATCTCGATTTACCTTTCCTTACCATACCAAGTTTTTTTAAAATCCAAACCCAATCACCAGTTCTAAAACGTACCTCCTTAAGATTATGCTTTTGATTAAAATATTTCTTCATTGCTGACTATCTGATAGATATATTGGGCATCAGTTCATCAAAATTACAAACATCTTTGTCCGTGTCTTTGTTATTTTTACTCTCCAGCCAACCAGGAAATAGATTAGTGTGTGACGCTCTACCCCTCAACAATGTGAAAGGTGACACGCATGTAGTGCAGTATGGTGCAAAATTGTTGCTCCACACTTTGGTTTTTTAAAAACCTAGCTACATTACCTGCTGAAGTGACTGCAGTTTGTATGCCTTCCTTCAACACTTTGTTTGCCCTTTCCACCAAGCCATTAGATGAAGGTGAGTACAAGGCAACTCTCAAATGTTTAATATCATGCTTTTTGAGAAATGCACACATGCATTCAGAAACAAATTGTGTGCCATTATCTGTCACGATTTCATTTGGTGCCCCTTCCAAACTGAAAATATTTTCTGAAAAATTGATGGCAGCATCCATGCTAATGGAATACAGAAAAGCATAATATATCCATTTTGAAAAGTAACCAACCAGTACTATTAGATAACGCATATTGCCTGGAAAATTTACAAAAGCTTCTGAAACATCCACTGCTACCCTCTCCCAAGCAGACCCGGGAAAAGATGCAGGATTTAAGGATGCTTCTCCAGTTTTCCAATGCTTATCAAAGATAAGGGACTGAGCACATTTGTTGACAAAATGTTTTACTGGACCTTCAAGGCAGGGTGCCTAGTAACATTGCTTCAGATTTCCGCACGTTTTTTGGTGCCAAAGTGTCCTTGATGTACCAACAAAATGAGATCATTTCTTAAACCTTAAGGAGATATAAAGAAGTTATCTCTCATGACCATGTTATTCACCAGAGATAACTGAACCGCCACCTGAAAAAACGTTTTTGGGTCATTGCTCAGACACCTGACTTCCGGCAATCCATTCGTAACATATTGCTTAACCTTTTTTAAAGTTTCATCTTTGATATAAGCTGTCATCCACTACAGTTCGGAAATGACTTGTTTACATTAAAACACATCATCCACCGCAGCCAACACATATTGCACTTCATCTGGTAACTCATCATCATCATGAGTAGTGTTAAGAGGCATGCAACAAAGACAATCAGCACACAAATTCCTGCCTCCAGCCTATTGTTTTCTCATAAAATTATATGTCTCAAGCTTGGATAGTAATCTGATTAACCTGGCTGATCCATTATTGGTTTTTGTTTCACCTAACATGTACACTAGAAGATTATGAAGAGTAACTAATTTAAAATCACGTCCCCATATATACATCCTGGATTTCTGAACAGCACAGGTGCAGGCTAGCGCCTCATGTTCAGTCGTATTGTAGTTCTTCTCACTGTTCCTGAGCATCCTGGAAGCAAAACCTACAGTTTGTTCCTTGTTTCCAACCCACTGACAGAGTACAGCTCCTAAGCAGTACAAAGTTGCTCACCGCTAATTATGCATTGACTGCCTTCCTTAAAAGAATACAAAGGAGTTTCCTCAGTCATTCTCTCCGCCTTCTCAAACGCTGTATTTACCTCATCTGACCAAATACATTTAGCACCTCTTCTCAACAATGCTCTCATAGGTTACACCATGTGTGCATACCCTTGAACAAACCGAGCATAATACTCAGCCAGTGGGGCGTGGCTACGCAAACACTGAAGATGGACGCTCTTGTGTAGAGCTCCGTCTGCGGCTCCTCTACCCAGCCGCAGTACTCCATTTGCAGCGATCCTCTGGGGCCGGAAACCTCAACAATTGAGTCCGGAGCCGTCCTGCAAGCAGCGTGTCAATTCACAGCGGAATCGGATCGGGCAATTCGCGTTTGAAGCCTCGTGACCCTTGGGGCGCCGAGTACCTCGCTGGTGCCTCGGGAAAGCCTTCTACGTTAGACAGCGGCTTGACTCCGCCCACTAGGCCAGTGCAAACGAAGCACGCAGATGTTGAGGCCTATACACCTCCTGCCAAGCTCAAAGCTACTTCTGCCGGCATCTGAAAGGTGAGGCGCGGTGCACCGCATAGGCCATTGCTGAGAGGACGCCCCCAGCTCCGCAGCAGGTGAGCGCTGATATATGGATCCACTGCCCACGAGCACACAGCGGTGCAGTATTCTCACGCGGAGTGGTTCCTGAGTTGCAACATACACAGGCTATGGGCAAATGAGCACTGCCTCATTTTCAGAGTTGCTCAGCAGTGAGGAACGTAGGGAACGGTGCCCAGACATACTGTTAATGTACTACTGCGACACCCCTTACTGGAGCTGAAACAAATGGTGACACATGGGATCATTGCTGGAAGCAGTGGGAGCATGATACTCCGGTCTACCTATCACACTCTAGCAGACATTACAGGGCGGTAATCCACGCCTCTGACGCCAGATACTGGGAACAACCGTGCCTGCGCCTATATATCCAGCATAGAGCCGCATGGAGACTCGCGACAATAAACAGGCATAACTTCTGAACTGCCACCGAGCAGATACTGAAGTCTAGGAGCTTCCCCGGTCTGCGTACAGTGCACGATTGAGATTGAGTGCAACTTTGAGGCCACCTGGCGGTTGTCCTGCGCTGCTGCGCCCGAACCAACTGACTGCCTATGCTGCTGACCACTAACAGTTGCTGAACTACTACGACACCCACGGCCCTGCTACGAGCATGGATGCCCAGAGACTTATGTCACGCGGCAGTCGCACCAGCACTGGTGTTGGGGGCACACATCCCCCACCCCTGCTAACCCGCGCCCAAACTGACAAGATGACCAAGGAGGGAGCGACCGACCTCACGTCCAGCAACCTAGATGCAGTACTGGCGGCGGTGGAGAAGGTTGGCGAATCCTTAAATCAAACCCGCACCTCCTTGGAGAGCAAAATAGACAAGGTGGCCATAGCCCTAAATCTACTTCGAGCTGACCACCGTAAACTGGCGGACAGAACATTCACGGTGGAGACCACCATAGCGGACATTTCCCCACAAGTGACAATAGCGGAGAGGAATATCAAAGACCTGCCCCATCGTATGGAATTCCTGGAGGGCAGGGCCGAAGATGCCGAAGGCCGGTCGTTGTGCAACAATGTTCGCGTGTTGGGTCTCCCGGAAGGGACGGAGGGTAGAGATCCCGTGGCATACATTGAGTCCTGGCTCCACACGCTGATGCCCGAGGACACACTCTCCCCCTACTTTGTTGTTGAGAGAGCGCATAGAGTGACGGCCAGACCCCCACCCCCAGGCTCCATCCCAAGACCATTTAATTTGTCTGCTAAATTACAGAGACAGGGATGCCATACTGCGGAAAACCAGAAAACGACAAAATGTGCAAGCCGACAATCACAAAATCATGTTCTTTACGGACTTCACATTACTAGTCCAGAGGCAACGCTACTCATACCTAGCAGTGAAGAGGCTACTTAGGCAACAAGACCTGAAATATTCCCTGATGTTCCCGGCCCAACTAAGAGTGGTTGCAGGCGAAAAAGTAAATTTCTTCAATACTCCGGAAGAGGCGGGGGAATGGCTTGACACTTCTATCTCAGTAGGACCCAGTACCCGGGTCGCTGGCACAGGAGACACCGCTGCCGGCGCCCCCTCTGGTCGTCAACGTCGAGAAAAGAAGTGCAAGAAGCTGAAAGCCCCTCAAACAGTTGGACCAGATCCAGCGCAGGTGTTACACGATCAACGCAGGGCTCATCAGGCGGTTGCAGACATCAGTGGGACGCCAGAGGAAACAGCCTCAAATTCCAGTCTACAGGAACAAGCCAGCGACGAGGAACTTTCAGACGATTTTCCGAACTCACATGATTCGAGTGAATTGCCACGGGTCACTCCTCAGACTTCAGATGACATTACCTGAATATATGATCTGAAATCTCTTACCTGGTATAAGCGAGAAAGGACACCATATACGCAAGTATAATATGACTATGTTATGTTGCGTAATGATACCACTTGACAGAATGTAGTTATGTGCTGTAAAGCTATTAGGGTCCTGGGGGTGGGTGGGAACGGGAGTCAAGAGCACAGTGTATTCAAGTGTTGTCAAACAGGGATATCCCTTTTTACCCCTCCCCAGGGTACAGTATAAATGACTCCTATGGCAAGGCCCTGGACCGCACACACTTGACTGGTAACTGGAGAGCCGCCGAGCCACTATTTTTCTTGGTTAACATCCGCATCTTGCTGCGTACAGCAACCCCCCTAGACATTGTTTAAATATTATTCTTATCTCTTGTTTGGTCGATTGCCTGTTGCACACTCGCCCTACTGGTATTCTCAATTTTGATTTACATTCGTTTTGTCGTCTTTTACATGCTGGGACACGATGATTTGTATGAAGGCTCGCTGGGGATATGACAACAGAAGTCTCTCCTATATATTACGCGCCAGATTCACAAGGCTACTGATTTGATACAATCGTACATGCTAACATTCACTATCACTAATGGCTCCAATTAATATAGGTACTTGGAATGTGCGTGGCATACACAGCCCATCACGGTGTTACCTTATCTACTCATATCTTAAACGTCACCATATACAAATAGCCCTCCTACCGGAGACTCATTTGTCGAAGTCAGAGGTGACTCACAGAGGAGATGGAGGGGACAATTATAAGCAACAGGCTACTCAGCATATGCCAGAGGGACCTTGATCTGGGTGCTACCGGGGACCCCATTTCGAATCATAGACACCTTAATAGACGCTGAAGATCGATACGTTATAGCGAAGGGTACACTAGACGGCAGGCCAATAGTCATTGTGTCTATCTATGCACCAAACATCTGACTGTTGAGTTAGCAAACTGGCAGGTCCCAATGATACTGGGAAGTGATTATAATGGTGTCCTAGATGTCTCGCTGGACCGCTCCTTCCCTCTCCTCACTAGCATGTCCACATATGCTGCAATGAAGGCATTAAATAATTGGGCAACACAATGGCATTTAACAGACATATGGAGACATAGGAACCCACATGACAGGGTATATTCCTTCTACTCAGCGGCGCAAGGACTCCATGTACTCGGACCACAATCCGCACATACTAGAGTTGGAATGGGTCAGTGCCACGCCACCGATCCCGACCTGACACCTACAGCCTGACACCATACTGGACGCGCCATTCCGAGATCTTCTGGCCGCCAATGTAGCGCAATACTTTGAAGACAATGCGGGCACAGCCTCGACCCCACTAATTGAGTGGGATGCCTTTAAGGTAGTTACCAGGGGACAGTGCCTAGGCACACAAGCCGGTATGGGGGTTTAGCTGGAGAAAGATCTCACTTCTATAGAGAGAAAGCTGGCGTCACATGAACAAGAAGCGAATGAGGGCTCTGATAGATGACTGACATGTGATAGGGAGGAACACGCGCGATTTCTAGAACGGCTTAAGTGCCTTAACTACTCAGCGCACTCAGCAAGGACACACCACATGGACGACAAGGCGGGCAGACTCCTAGCCTGGCTAATACGACAAGATGAAAACACATCCCCAGTGGCATCAATACTCAAAGAGCAGGGCACCACGGTGTATACACAGCAGGAAATACATCATGCATTCACTGCTCATTACTCCTTACTATACAAACCACACACGCTTCCACCTCAGCAGACAACCGTGGCTATCTAGAAGACATAGCCTTACCATGCCCCACAAAAGAGCAATGATCAGATTTGAATGATCTCTTCCTTTTGGAGGAGGTAAGGGCGAGCATATCTTCGTTATCAAACAGCAAGGCCCCAGGGCCGGATGGCCTACTAGCAGAATTTTACAAAGCTTACACACAGACACTGGTGCCCCAGCTACTAAAGGTGTATGAAGCCGCTATAGATAATTCCACCCTTTCTGACACACAAAACAAGGCACTGCTGATCTCGCTCCCTAAACCTGGTAGAGATCCAGAATCCCTTGGTTCTTACCGACCTCTAGCCCTCTTGAACACCGACTATAAAATATTTGCTTCCATTGTGGCGGCCCGCCTAGCTCCACTGGTAAAAACATTGGTACACCCAGACCAGAATGGTTTTGTCCCTACTAGGAATACATCACTTAATATATGCAGATTGTTCAAAGTACAAAAATATGCACTGGAACACTGGCCACGTTCTGGTTGCCTTGTACTGGACGTGGAAAAGGCTTGCGAATCTCTGAAGTGGCCTTACCTGTTTGAAATGGTATGCAAATATGAATTGGGAGACCATTACCTGCAAATGGTTCAATTACTTTATCGTAGCCCCTCAGTCAGAGTTCAAACAGGCAGGCTCGTATCGGAGGACATTCAAGTGAAATGGGGTACACGACAGGGATGCCCTTTATCTCTGTTACTTTTCTCCCTAGCTATGGAACCGCTAGCAATGCTACTCCGCAGAGATGGGGAAAGATGGGGCATCCAATTGGGAGACGGAATACACGCCGTCTCCTTATATGCAGACGATCTATTGCTATATGTACGAGACCTACATGATATCCCCACTACCATAGCGGACATACTTAGACCCACATGCATCAACACAAAAACCGGTCGCAAACGGGCAGATTCTCAGAATCTGACCCTTTGCTCCCGGTATTTTTGCATTTGGGATGCATCATCCCAAATGCAAAAATCGCAATTTAAGGAATCTTTAAATAGCGATTCCTTAAATTGCGATTGCATTTAAGGAATCTCAAATTGAGATTCCTTAAATACCATGAAGTTGAACTTCATGGTAATTTGCAAATACTTTGAAAAATGCACTTTTGTGCATTTTTCAAAGTGTCATGTTGCGCACACACATGCCCTTAGAGCATGTGTGTGTGCAACATATGTGCACATATCAATTTCAGGGGTGCAATAGGGTGTCATTTTGACACCCTTGCACCCTTGAAATTGCATGAGCAATTTGCGAGTACCTACTGGTAATCGCAAATTGCTCATGCAATCTACAATTCATTCCTATGGGCCAGGAGGCCCATAGGAATGAATGGGACGGCATTCCTTAATTGCTACTCGCAATTTGCTAGTCGCAATTAAGGAAAGTTAAGGAATCGCTATTTGAATAGCGATTCCTACGTGCATAGCCTTTTGCTATTCCTTATTAGCGAATCCTTATTTTTCGCTAATAAGGAATCGCAAATGGCATTGTTGATGCATGTGCCAGTTAGAGATTTCGAAGAAGTATCGGGTCTCCGGGTGAATTGGGCAAAATTGGGGGCGTACCATTTTCAGTGATAATACCATGGTGACAGAGGTGCTAATTAATGACTCTACCCTCAAATTGTATATCCAAACACATTTCGCTACTGCGGTATTTTTATATACCAGACCCCCGCAGATATATTAGAAGGGAATTTACTCAGAGCCTTTTCTGCTATCCGAGCTCAAACACACTTTTGGAAAACTCTCCCATTGATTGTTATGGGCCGCATAACATTAACGAAGATGGTCATACTGCAGAAACTGTTAATTATTTTTCAAATATTCCGATTTACGTTCCAGCCACGATATTTCGCGACTTGGAACAACTGATCAGCGATTTAATCTGGAATAAGGGAAGACCCCGGAGAGCATTATGGAAATTATATGCACCTACCAGCAAGGGCGGGCTGGCTGTCCCAAACATGGAGTTGTACTATCTAGCAGCACAGCTACAGTGGGCAACACGATGGCTAGCAGGCATAGGATTTGAGGATACAGCAACCATGCAGCAGGTATGGTCCCAAACTCAGATTTATCATTTATTCCACCCTAACACTCGACTTCCACACCCATCCCAAATTCATTTACAACTAACACACAAATGCTACAAGAGAAGTCTCTACCTCACTAGGGAAGTGATCCCCTATGCCCCATCCCTACCGCTGGCAGGAACGCCCAGAGGAGGAACAGGCTTTTCAGACAAGGCACTTAGATGTTGGCGTGAGACGGGACTAGACACACCCGGTGACTAATATACTGACGGTGCCCTGCTATCTTTTGAGACACTAACAACAGATTATGATCTACCCGCAGGTCAATTTCTTCTCTATAGCTCTATTCTGAGGTCACTTACATTGGCATGGGGAGACTTAACGACAGAACCCAAAACACACTTTTTAATGCAATACCTACACATAATGGGGCAAGGCTCACACATAGTGCATTGGCTGGCAGAAGCATTAGTTACTCACACGTTAAAGCCCATCTCAACTCTTGGAGAACGCTGGGAAACGGACAGAGGACATCCTTGGATGGAGAAAAAAATGGGACGCGATTCTAGCCTGCTCCACACATATACCGAGAAGCTCTAAATTGAAACTCATACAAACCTACATAACGCAGAGGGCATACCTTTCACCTTACAAAATGAATAGATACTTTAACATTGCCACCTCAGTGTGCCCGCGATGCCAACAGGTAGACACGGGTCTCCTTCATATGTTATGGTCCTGCACTTCTCTCCGCACTTATTGGCACACAAAACACGCAGCACTCACAACTTGCACTGAGGAATTCGCTGTCATATATGTGGGAAGTCTGCATCCTAGGCCTATACCCCAGAATGAAAAAAAAACAAAGTCACCTCTAGATATTGGGATTTGGGGCTGATTGTTGCGAAGCGCCTCATAACCAAACGATGGAAACACACCACCCCTCCAGTAGTAGCAGTTGGAGAAAGTCCCTCTTGGTGTGGGCACTAGCAGAGAGCACAACACTACACAAGGAAGAAACAGCTGGGCAACGCAAATACCCAATAGCACAATATTGGGACACGATCCTTACTGACTTTAAACATGGTAACGGGGAAGATAGTGATACTTCCTCACAGGACGCTCATGAAAGTAATGAGACCGCCCAGGTGTAGACATACGACACCTCTGCAGCCAGAACCAGTATTGGACCCCCTCCGACACAATATTTGCACCCATATAATAAATGCAAAACCTTAGCCATTTACCCAACACCTGATGTATTAAGTCCCTAGTTGCACGAAAGCATTTCTGACTTGTCCCAGCGCGCCAAAAGCTATTCAGGCCCACGTAACGGATACCCTGCCACAGCTGTAATACGTTAAGGACGACACTCTTTGTTAGTTAATTTAAGTTAAAAATATAAATAGACATATCTTGCTTGAATTCCTTATTGTCCATATGATTGAGCATGGAAGTGACCCCTCGTGGGCCATACATTTTCTTTTTATACAGGACAGGGAACACAGTGATGCGTATAACCATAGGGACCACAACCATGCTCTATACTAGAATGAGCTGCGGGGGCATATTCATTCAGGACTTACACAGCCAATGAGAAATATTGGTCGCTAAGTACAAATGTGTAACTCATTATGATGTAAGATCACTGTCCCTGGCATGTTTTGTTACAAATATACTGGAAAATTATACTGTGTGATCTCTAATATACTGTCGGAAAATGTATGTCAATCTGTGATCCCAAAGGACCCATGTATCCCTGTAATATGCTATAATCATTTGTTATCAAAATGAAAAACATGGAATAAAGATATCTAAAAACAAAAAGAATAATACTCACCCAGTACCAAAAAGGAAAGAAGGGCATCCCTACCTTTAGGTGGAGCTGATTCTCTAATGGCTCTGATAAGACACATTTTGGGTTTGACACCTGAGGCAGTGATTCTATGACCTAAATAATCTAACTCCTGCATCCCAAATTTACACTTGTCTTTTCTAATGGTCATACCAGTACGTAACATAATAGACTTCTGATGGATACATCTGCCAGTGGATTCCTCACCTTGTGACTATCCCCTGCGCCAGCAACATTCGGAAACTTTTGTAGCTCTCCACGCTGACGAGGACGACATCACAGAAGCACGGCTCTGCACGCGGCTCCGCTGACGTCACTGGATCCATAAGAGGACCTCGTCGGCGTGATGACGTCAGTTCCCTTTTTTCCGCGCCGTCCACGCTAACGGTTTTTTGGGACTCTCTGTAGCTTTTACTAGTTACTTTGTGTTTCTGCTAGTGTTTCTGCTTTCATCTGCTTCTTTTTCAAAATGTCGATGAAGAAGTCAGGGTTCGAGCCCTGTAGAGAGTGTGGTAAACACATGTCCATTACAGATCCACACGAGGATTGTGTCTGGTGCCTGCCGTCGGATCATGACGTCGAGGGATGCTCTTGCTGCCGCAAGATGAATCCAAAGGCCTTAAAGGAAAGAGAAGCTAAGCTATTTATAGCGAAAAGGAGAAGGGAGGTCGAAGGCGTTCAAGATCGAGGTCGAGGTCGAAGTCGGGCTCAAAGTCGACATCGGGTCATGCTTCGAAGTCGAAGAAACATAAAAAGAAGAAGAGGCACGGCTCTCTACGCCTTTCAGATAAGGAGACGGCTTCGAGATCGACTTCACCAGCTCCTCGACGTCGTAAGGACTATGTTTCTCCCTCTCCTTCTGTGTCGAATCAGGCTTCTCCTGTTTGCCCGGCTTCACCTGCAGCTTCTCCGGAGCGTTCTCCGGCTCTGGCTCCATCACTGACGCCAACGCATTCTCCGGGTCCGGTGGAAGAGGCTTCGGCTCCTGATGGGTCGTCGGCTCCATTGGCTCCACCATCGGCGCAAATTGGCCTGAGTCCGGTAATGCCTCAATCTGAGCCTTACCCCCCCCTTTCCTGGCCAAGACCCATCGCATTATTTAAATGCTATGTATGGTGTCTTTTCAGGAGCGATGTACCCCTCTGGAGCACCTTCGGGTTCCATGGGTCCTATGGCCTTTAATTTGGGGGTTCCTCAGGCCTATGCTCAAGCTCCCTTTATGCCATTCTTTTCAGCGACTCCGTCTTGGCATTTCCCGGTGCCGAGGACGTCGACGAAGCTCCCTTCTTCTCCGGCTCCAGCTTGACCTTGTTCGACTCCGGCTGCTGCTCCGGATCCGTGTTCGATGCCGGCTCCGTCGGAGTCGTGTGCGGCACCGCCGGTTCTGCGGATTAGATCCAGGCGAGAATCACAGAGAATTTTGGAGAAGCAGAGGTACCAGGTGGAAGAAATGGAAGAGGGTGAGCTCATAGAGTCAGATGACTTGTTTGAGGAACTAAGAGAGGCAAGTGGCCTTGATTTGTCACCGGAATGGGAGCTTACTCCTCCTACTGATGCTCCCTCTAAGGATGTGGCTCCTTACCACACTGTCATAAGGAAAGCAGCGGAGCTTTTGGACTTGCAGCTCCCAACGGCTGAATTTAAACCCAACATCCTTACTGAGGTTCTTCATTCTCCCTCCACCGTGGTAGAGCCTTTGCTTCCTTTTAATGATGCCATCACTGAGCCAGTCATGGAGGTTTGGCGTAAAGCCCTTTTCGGCTCCGGCAGTATCTAAGTCTGTTGCTAGGAGGTACAGGGCGGCTCCAGGAGATCCGGACTTTCTTACATCCCATCCTTCTCCTGAAAGTCTGGTGGTTCAAGCTGCCTGTTCAAAGAAGTCTTCTGGGGCTTTTCCACAGGTTCCTAGTGATAGGGAGTCGAAAAAGCTCGACCAGTCGGCCAAAAAGTTGTTCTCCTCGGCGAGTATGGCCTTAAAGTCCACAAATGCCACCTGTCTCTTGGGCCGTTATATCCACGCTCTCATGGATTCTGCTTAACAGCTGGCTCCTAAGTTGTCTGAGGAGGACAGGCAGAATTTTAATGAAGTCCTGTCGGACACTCAGGCGGCTGTACAACAGGTTATCCAGAGTGGTTTGGACTCTGTTGCCAGGATCATGGGCTCCTCGGTCGCCACAAGGAGGAGTGCTTGGCTTAAATCTTCAGAGTTCTCTCCTGATGTGCATGCAACACTTCTGGACCTGCCTTTTGATGGTTCTGGGCTGTTCTGGAAGAAAGCGGATGCAGTCTTGGAAAGGTTCAAGGACAGCAAAGCCACGGCCAAGTCTTTGGGCCTGCAGGCACAGCCTAGAGGTTCCTCTTATAGGAGGTACAGAGGGTTTGGGAGGTCGTCCTTTCGGACCTTCAGGCAGCCTCAGCAGCAGCAACAGCAGCAGCAGCAAAATACCCTGTATAAGAACTACAGGGGCAGGAACAGTGGTCGTGCTTGAGGTCGTCAGCTCTCCTCCTCCTCTTCTTCCCTCCCCCTACCACTGCAAAGCAGCCCTAGATCCAACATTCTGGATCATGCTGGTCCTGTGGGGGGTCGGCTTACCCATTTTCTACAAGATTGGGAATTGGTCACTACAGACCTTTGAGTTCTGTATCTTGTAGAAAATGGGTATGCTCTTCCCTTTTGGGAATTCCCTCCGAATTACCCTCCTTGCCAAGGTGCTTGCTCGGAGGACCACCTTCTTCTCCTGCAGGAGGAAGTCCTTACATTGCTAAAAAAAAGGTGGTTCCAGATCAGGAAAGGGGTCAGGGATGCTACTCCAGGTATTTCCTGATTCCAAAGAAGGATGTCAGGCTACGTCCAATCCTGGATCTCAGGATCTTGAACCTTTTTCTGAAACAGGAGAAGTTCAAGATGCTCACCCTTGCGCAGGTTCTTTAAGCACTGCAACAGAAGGACTGGATGGTGTTGATCGACTTGCAGGATGCGTATTTTCACATCCCCATCCTGAAGTCACACAGGAAGTATCTCCGTTTTACGGTAGGGTCGCAACATTATCAGTTTGCGGTCCTCCCGTTTGGTCTTACTACTGCACCTCGAGTCTTCACCAAGGTGATGGCAGTGGTGGCAGCCCATCTCAGAAGGTTGGGGATTCCAGTTTTCCCCTATCTGGATGACTGGCTGATCAAAGCGGAGTCGCCAGAGAAGGTGCTTCAACATCTGCAGGTTACAACTCAGCTGTTATACAAATTGGGTTTCTCGATAAACGTGCCCAAATCTCACCTGGTGCCCTCTCAGCAACCTGTTAATAGGGGTGGTACTGGACACTACTGTGTGTCGAGCACTCCCTCCTCCTCAAAGGATTCTCAACATACATGAAATGATTCCCTTGTTTTACAATGGAGCGGTCGTTCCAGTCCTGAAGGTCCTTCGTCTGCTCGGTCTGTTTGCTTCCTGCATTCTG
The DNA here is from genome assembly GCF_964204655.1 of Triturus cristatus. Classification (NCBI taxonomy): domain Eukaryota; kingdom Metazoa; phylum Chordata; class Amphibia; order Caudata; family Salamandridae; genus Triturus; species Triturus cristatus. The sequence goes on from NC_140586.1 coordinate 69,376,794, forward strand.
TTGGTCAACCATGCACGCTGGCACATGAGGGCGCTCCAGTGGTGCCTCCGCAAGCAGTGGTATCAGCACAACGGAGATCTCAGGGAGTCTGTGAGGATCTCCAGAGAAGCTGCAGCGGATCTGTCTTGGTGGAGCGTGGAGGGCAATCTGTCTCAAGGAAAGCCCTTCCATCTACCTCCATCGGTGGCCACAGTGATAACGGATGCATCCACTTTAGGGTGGGGTGCGCATCTGGGGGATCTGGAGATCAAAGGTCTTTGGTCTCCGGAGTAAAGGTTACTTCACATCAACCTTTTGGAGTTGCGGTCGATACGTTTAGCACTCAAGGCCTTCCTCCCTTCCCTACGCGGTCAGTTGGTTCAGGTCCTGACGGACAACGCTACCGCGATGTGGTATGTCAACAAGCAGGGAGGAGTGGGGTCGCATTGTCTCTGCAGAGAGGCTCTGCGTCTCTGGTCCTGGGTTCAGGATCATCAGATTTGTCTGATGGCAAATCATCTGGCCGGAGTTCTGAATGTGCGTGCAGACAGTCTCAGTCGGCAGTTCTCTGCCGACCACGAGTGGAGGCTCCATCCGGAGGTGGTTTGTCACGTCTTTCGGACGTGGGGAACTCCTCGGGCGGACCTGTTTGCCACTCACGAGAATGCTCACTGCCCGTCATTGGGCAGTCTCCAGTATCCGATGCAGGGAGCTTTGGGGGAAGCGTTTCAGTTGAGATGGGACTCACATCTCCTTTACGAGTTTCCTCCCATACCCTTGATTCCTCGGGTTCTGAGGAAGATTCACCAAGACCGGGCCCAAGTCATTGATCGCCCCGGACTGGCCAAGAAGGGTGTGGCACACAGATCTTCTCCACCTCTCCTCGCGCTCTCCGCTCCGTTTCCCTCTCAGGGCAGACCTCCTCTCACAGTCGGAGGAGCAGGTTCTACACCCCCACCTCCAGAGCTTACACCTTCATGCCTGGAGATTGAACGGGGCAACCTGAATTCTTTTTCTCTCCCGCCTGATGAGGTAGACGTAATTTTGTCTGCCAGGCGTCATTCCACCAAGTCTATTTATTCCTATAGGTGGTCTAAATTTGTTCTTTGGTGCGGAGAGCAGTCTATTGACCCTTTGAGGGCTTGTTTATCCAACATTCTTCAGTTTGCTCTCTCTCTTTCTTAGCAAGGTTTTGCTTTAGCTACTGTGAAGGGTTATTTATCGGCCTTGTCGGCATTCCTTTGTTTGCCGGATCAGCCGTCCTTGTTTAAATCACCCATTGTATTACGGTTCATTAAGGGCCTGGCCAACAAATTTCCACCCACTCCATTTATTGTGCCTCATTGGGACTTAAATCTTGTCTTAACTTACTTGATGGGTTCTCCGTTTGAGCCCTTGCACAAGTGTCCCTTAAGGCTATTGTCTTTCAAGACAGTTTTCCTCATTGCCATTACCTCGGCAAGGAGGGTAAGTGAGCTTCAAGCTCTGAGTTCGAAACCCCCGTTCTTGACCATACATGCTGAAAGAATGGTACTCAGGACCAGGGCTACTTTTCTGCCTAAGGTGGTAACTCCTTTCCATCTGGGGCAGTCCATTACCCTTCCTACCTTCTATCCTCCCCCTCACCCTTCCAAGGAGGAGGAGCGTCTTCACCGCTTGGACCCTAAGAGGGCGGTGAGCTTTTACCTCGATAGAACTAAAGGTCTTTCGAGTGGATGACCAGCTCTTTGTGGGCTTCGTTGGCTGCAGGAAAGGCAGAGCGGTGCACAAGCGCACCCTTTCCAGATGGATTATCTTATGCATCAAGATATGTTACTCTTTGGCCGGTAAGGAACCTCCAGAGGGTATAAGGGCTCATTCTACCAGGGCTAAGTCTTCTACATCTGCTTTATCTAGCGGTGTTCCTGTGGAGGACATTTGTAGGGCGGCAACTTGGGCCTCCCTCCACACTTTTGCAAAGCATTACTGCTTAGACTCCGAGGTGAGGAGGGACGTTCACTTTGCTTGTTCCGTCCTTCAGGACTTTTTGGTATAGAAAGGTGGACACTCTCCTCCGGGAGTGGGACTGCTGTGGGAATCTTTTCACAAGGTGAGTAATCCACTGGCAGATGTATCCATCAGAAGAACAAGTTACTTACCTTTGGTAACGCTTTTTCTGGTGGATACAGTATCTGCCTGTGGATTCCTCACTGACCCACCCGCCTCCCCGTTGTCCACTCTTGTATACCTTCAATAGTGATGATGTGACAAGATTTATCTATTACCTGTCAAAGGAAGTGTGTTATTTCTTTTGCTTTCCTGCATTGTCTTCACACTGTGTGTGTTGGTTTGTATATTATGTACTGTGTATACTGTATATATATTGTTGTTGGTCCGTCCATGTGCCTCGAAGGCACGGAAAAAAGGGCGGAACTGACGTCATCACGCCGACGAGGTCCTCTTATGGATCCAGTGACGTCAGCGGAGCCGCGTGCGGAGCCGTGCTTCTGTGACGTCGTCCTCGTCGGCGTGGAGAGCTACAAAAGTTTCCGAATGTTGCTGGCGCAGGGGATATTCACAAGGTCAGGAATCCACAGGCAGATACTGTATCCACCAGAAAAAGCGTTACCGAAGGTAAGTAACTTGTTCAATACCTCTCTAAGAATGTTATTATGTCTGTCCACATTTTCTGCATAGATCAATATATCATCTTGATAGGCTTGTACTCCTACTACATCACCAAACAGGTTATCCATTCGTTTTTGGAAGGCACTGGCTGAGGATGCGAGCCCAAAAGGTAATCTCAGGTACTGGTATGCCCCAAAGGGTGTGACAAACGTTAACTCTTTAGAATTTGAAGAAAGTGCAATTTGAACATATGCAGAACACAAATTGATTACAGAAAAAAATACAGTAACCTGAATCTCCTTGTGGGCTTGAATAGGTGGCAAATTGACAAAAACTTCTTGCACTGCACGGCCCAAACAACCGAATAAAAAAGTCAACTTGCACGCAGGAGTAAACTCAACAGCATCTATTGCGCGCAGGAGTAAACTCAACAGCATCTATTGCCACCAGATCATTTTCAAACAGCCGTAATCATGACTTCCATTTTGTTTGAGGTTTGCCAGGAAGAGCAAGAAATGAATGAGGTTGCGCAAAATGTTGTGCTATAGCCATATTAGCCAACATGCAGAACGGTAAATGCAGAAACAAAGATAAATAATATAGTACCTACTCCTGAAGAAGTTTAAAAAAGTAGCAGTTCTAAATTCAGATCAAGTAATTCAATAAAAAAAACTTGTTGTGATGTAAAGAAACACAACACTACCCCTTTGCAACTGAAATAACCATATAAGAAAGGAATTCTGTTAATCGCGTCACAAAATAAGCGATTAAACTTGTGCTGGCTTCTGAAGCAAGTTTTGAGTAAACTTAAGATGACTGCCTACATGATGATAAAACAATGTGCAGTGATCCAGTCAGAGCCCAATCCAATATGGCTGCTGACGTGATGACGAAACGATGTGCAATTAAGAAATAATGATCCAGTTATGGCTCAATCCAGTATGGCCGTCAACGTGATGACAAAGAAGCGTGTCAGATACTTATGCAAGTCAAAATGTCTGACACCTTGATTAGCCAAAAGCTCCCGAATCTTAGGCAGGGGATGACAATCCTCTAATATATATTTGTTGAGTGTTCTCAGATCTGCATATAAACGGGTCCCTCCTGACTTTTTCCTTGTGACCACTATTGGTGAAACCCACTGAGATGAGCTGCAAGCTTAAGGATACCCTCCATACATGTATTTTTTAGCATTTCTTTCAATTAATCCCTGATGGTAAGCGGAATAGGGCAAACTTTATGAATAACTGGTTCCGCTGAGGGTTTTAACCTAATTTGATGTTTAAATCCTCTCACATTACCCACATGTTGTTGAAAAACATCCTTAAATTCTGACAGAATACCATCAATGTCACTGTTACATTCTCCACTTGAAATATATGCAATGGATTCTTCACCAACGACCACAGGATTGTCTGCGCCAGGTTACAAACCTAACTTCGCTAAATCCTACCTTTACCTGCCAAATATATTTTGGTTTCAGTACATCTCCACAAACATTCCACGGATGAAACAAAATACCCCAACATGTATATATCCTTTTCTCCAAATTTATTTATTTTACTTGAGTTTTATATAGCGCTGGCTAGCCCCGGAGGTATCAGAGCGCTTTACAGGAGGAGAGTTACATAAGTTACAAGTTACACATTGTTACAGAAGGTACGTCAATTACAAGTTACATCCGTTGGTTCAAGGTGTATAGACGGTAAGGGGGTAATGTAAAAGGGCGACGGGGAGGGAAAGGCTTTAGGATTAATGTCAGTATGTAAAAATGTTATAGAACAGCCCCAAAGATCATAAAAAGTGCTGTCCCTAAGAACCGTCACAGGTGGACCAGAGTCAGCCATGACCTGTAGTGATATACTACCAATCTTTGCTTCACATAGCGGCCCTTTGACTGAACCATCATTGCTAACAGAAGTACATTCAATAGTGAGTACAACATTGCTCAATCTCTCAGTTACTGCATCACCCAGGACATCAATGGTGTTAATTATGACAGAACTCCTACTGACACCTTTAAAAACGTTTTGTAAATGCCCAATTTACTTACATGGTAAACAGCGTTATCCAATGGCGGGACAATTCGGATTATTGCCAATGTGAGATTTCGATCCATACCTGTATCAAACATAAACTGGCTTCTTGGGGGGGATATTTTCCCCTTTCTTCTTTTATTAACCAAAGACACAGAGTCCATTCCTTGTTCAGAATCAGAATTTGGAACATCATTGATGGAGTCATTAGAATTTATGGCCTTGGAAGATATTATAGACCTTTCAATACTTTTAGCCAGATCGCCTATTTTCTGTAAGGGAGGATTTCTGTAACTTAACAACCTTTCTTGGACTTTTTTCGAATAGCCGTTAAAACAAACTTAATAAACATATCTACATTTGCCCCAAAGTCGCAAGTTGCAGCCAAAACTTTCAATGCAGAGACGTATTCCTCAACATTTTTATCCAGTTGTTTCCTTTTATGAAAAGTGTGTCTCTCCAGCAGGATACTGGGTTCTTTGGAATATTGCTTAGTAAGACGTTGATGCCTCTTTGTAACCATCCCAGTCATTGTAACCTGAATCTCCTTGTGGGCTTGAATGGGTGGCAAATTGACAAAAACCTCTTGCACTGCACGGCCCAAACAACCGAATAAAAAAGTCAACTTGCACGCAGGAGTAAACTCAACAGCATCTATTGCGCGCAGGAGTAAACTCAACAGCATATATTGCCACCAGATCATTTTCAAACAGCCATAACCATGTCTTCCATTTTGTTTGAGGTTTGCCAGGAAGAGCAAGAAATGAATGAGGTTGCGCAAAATGTTGTGCTATAGCCATATTAGCCAACATGCAGAACGGTAAATGCAGAAACAAAGATAAATAATATAGTACCTACTCCTGAAGAAGTTTAAAAAAGTAGCAGTTCCAAATTCAGATCAAGTAATTCAATAACAAAAACTTGTTGTGATGTAAAGAAACACAACACTACCCTTTTGCAACTGAAATAACCATATAAGAAAGGAATTCTGTTAATCGCGTCACAAAATAAGCGATTAAACTTGTGCTGGCTTCTGAAGCAAGTTTTGAGTAAACTTAAGATGGCTGCCTACATGATGATAAAACAATGTGCAGTGATCCAGTCAGAGCCCAATCCAATATGGCTGCTGACGTGATGACGAAACGATGTGCAATTAAGAAATAATGATCCAGTTATGGCCCAATCCAGTATGGCTGTCGACGTGATGACAAAGAAGCGTGTCAGATTCTTATGCAAGTCAAAATGTCTGACACCTCCAAAGGAGCTACATTTCGTCAGGGAGGAGCGTGCAAATTGCTTTAGTCAAAAGCGGGCTGGAGGTAAATTCAAAATCAGGGGCCCACTCGTGACCCAAAAATACCTTACAAAGTTCCCCAGAGCCATCAAAGCTCGAACCAGAAATGATCCCAATGTGGGCATCAGCTTGTCGCTAATATGTAAAGAATGAGGCACTGATTGCCCACGACCTGGATGGACCTGGATCTGCCTCATCGTTGATGGAACATCATCTACCATTGAAAACTACACCATCGATGACCACAACTTTGCTGACGGCGCAGCCAATATTAATGACACAATTATTGATGACACTTCTTTCTCTGAGTCCGGAAGGCAGGAGGATTTCTGCTTTGCATACACTATGGAAACTAATCAAGTACAGGCACATGTTTGAGTTAGTTTAAATCCCCCTAAAGTTACACTGGAGAGAACGACACACCAACCTCTACTGCTTTTACAAACTGAGATACTGTACATACTCTAGAAATAGTCCTCTGAGTCCGACCCCAAATCTCCATGAAGCGAATGGTTTTACTGCATGCTTATTTTGGTCAAGAAATAAATCAGGAGGCTGATGTCCCATTCTTGATCTTTGGTAACTTGACAAATGCCTGAGGAAACAGTTGTAAAAAGAACAAATGTCCTGAGTGGGATGGGTATGCCCAGATGTGGGTCTCATACTCACCATGTCACTAGAGTCAAGCTAGCCTGACTAATGAGGGGTGATACCCGAAACCAGTCCCAGGATGCTTGTTTCTGGTCTAGGTAAGACCTGGCCTGGCAGTTCGGGCTGGACTGTTCCCATGGGAGCAGGGTCAAGACTTATTTGCATATGGCTGAGTAAAAACTGGAATGGCATGGTGAGCAAAAAAGCAATGGATTTAAGCCATAATCTCTGTACTGGGGGTGAATGTTTGACATTATTCAGCTTTCCATCCATCAATTGATCTATTTTTTAAGAAATGGTTGTTCCAATGAGTGATGTTTCAATACGTGCTGTAATTGCTACAAGAAGAGGAGATCTTTTATGATTTGAATAACGATGTGCCACTATCAATTCAAGGTTTGCCTTTTGGCATGGTGTTGCCACAAAGTATCATCAAGAAGTGCATAACTTCAGTGGTGGCTTTCCCACACCATGAAGGTCACTACATTTTCTGTATTTAGATGATAGGCTGTGGAAGACAATGGCAGAGACATCCACACACGAATACACAAACTGTTCAGAAACTGTTCAGCTCATTGGGCATGTCTGTCAGTGTAGCCAGATCCTATATTCAGCCTATTCAAATCCTTTGAAGCCATGTTGGAGACCAAGGCAGGCAAAGCCTTCCTGTAAGAGGAAAGAGTTCTCTGTCTGAAGTCACTCACTCAACAGATCCACAAGTTACAATCAAGGTCTGCTGTCACTTCAAATCATTACGGGCATAATAACCTCCTACATTCCTCTCATACCTCTCTGCAGACTACAGGTGTAGTCTCTGCAAGGAGAATTGGTGCCCAGAGGCTTGGGGTAGCCTTATTTTTTGATGATCAGATTCATATCACGCCATATCAAGGATGTCTTAGCATGGTGGCTGAAGTCAATCAACATTATACAAAACGTATATTTTAAACTCAAGCGGCTCAAACTCTCGTGACAATTGATGTACCGTTGGAGAAGTACTGTGCCCTCCTACAAGTGCTCAAAGGGAGGATGTATTGGTTGGTCCTAGAAAAAAGAGCTCCACATCAATGTCCTAGAGCTCAGGGCAGTCCGAATGGGTTTGCAAATCTTTCTTCCATGGTTGGAGAACTCACCGGTGTTGGTGAGAAAGGAGTACACCACCTCCAAATTTACATTAAAAAATGTTGAAACAATTTCTCTAGCACTCTAAAAGAACTACAATTCCTATGGGATTTGCAATTGTGCTCAGCATTTTACAGAGAGCAAAATATATCCCAGGGATCACCAATACATGGACAGATACCCTCAGCAGGACAGTAAGTGTCCCACAAGCAGGATTTATATCAGGATCCGGTGAACATGGGTCTTTAGCAGAGGGGTCACCCAGTGTAAGACCTATTCACGACACCATTGAACACGAAAAGCCGGTGCTTTGGCAGGAGTCAGTTGCACCTGTGGTCAAGGGGCAACTTGCTTATGCCATTCCATTTCAAGATTTAAGACCTTTGCATATGCCATTTCATCACTTCCTCTCATCCTAAGAGTTCTCGGCAAAGCCACTAGATAGCCTTGCCGGCTAATGCTCATAGCCCCAGTCTGGCTAACAAGCTATGGTTGACCGATTTTCTGCACGTTTTGGAGGCTCCTCCATTTGCCTTGGGAAAGCACCATGGTCTTCTGTCTAGGGGTAATGACCAGATTCTCCACTATGACCCAGCTACCCTAAGCTTATCGGCATGGCTCTGATCACTGAAAATTGCTCAGCTAGTCATCACAGTGAATTTCTGGAATATATACTCAGGTCAGAGCTTCATCTACTACTACAACTAGCCTAACCAAATGAAAATACCTCTAATAGCAGCACGACTACACCAAATGTTGTTCCGTCTACTGCAGCTAGCCCTGTCAGGCCTTAAACACCCGCCCCATCAAGGTTCACTTGGCTTCTATTACAAGATATGGATGATCTTCTGAAACCACATCTCTTTTACCAACAGCAAGCAGTAAGGAGTTACTTAAAGGACTGTTTATAGGGTTCCTGCCCATACAGGCATAGGCTCTTTGATCGGGGCCTAATACCATTCTTTGTCAGCTTCTGAGGGAACCTTTTGATCTAATACATAAGACAGACCTCAAGTTTTTTTACGGAAAATAGGTCTACTTTTGGCTCCTGCAACTGTTAAGAGTCAATAAAATTAATGACTTCACAGTTAAACCTCAATTCTTGCATTTTCACAAAGAGTGTACTCTTACTCACCAATCTGAAAAGTATTCCTTGGTTGCCTGCAAACTCTCATCTAAATGAACCAATTATGCTCAAGACATTTTTCCAAAACCCTTGTAGGTGTGCAGAAAGTGCATGATGTTTGCAGATGCTTAAAGATCTGCAATATCCACCCAAAATCCTTTTGACAGTTGGGACAGCTTTTTGTTGCTTGCAGCTTCCAGCAGAGAGAACATTTGCTCTCAAAACAAGCAATGACGAGGTATATAATAGCAGTTATTGTATTGTGCCACTGTTGGACTGCCTGTTCCCTGTGCGCTATATTGCTGGCTCATTCCACAAGGTGGTAGCAACCATAGCAGCACTTTGTGCTGGAGTTTCTCTGTTGGACAGCTCCTGGGCGGCTACATGGAAAAAGTGCCACACTTTTATTAGACAATGCAACATGGATACAGATTCTTCAAGGGAATCTGCAATGGGTTGCGCGGTCTTAAGTCATATTTTCCATTAAAGCAAGCCTCTTTTTGCTTTCATCAAGTCCATTTCAAGGTTACTCTGTATGTAATTGTTCTACCTGTATGGATTATGACATGATTGCTACTATCTATTCTGATTCAAGCATGTAAATCTATAAAGGATTCATTGCCTCTTAATGCTTGACCTATCTGCTGTGATTGGTACTGCATATCACTTGAATCCTTGCCATGTTTTGAAGAGGTGGTTTTGCAGGGAAGAGCTGAGTTATGGTTTGCATCCTTTCTGTCTGGTGGAAGTGGAACCCAATGTTTAGCTATCCCGTCTTATTGATAAGAGTCTTTCTGGACTGAATATTGTTCCTCGTTGTTCATTGTTCTCCTGCATCTTGTTCAAATTCCTCTCACAATGTCACCCAGGCTTTCAACTTCAGAGTAGTCTCCTATGCAGATGACAATCTAATCTCTAATCATTTTGAAGCTTGGTAAAAATGTCTCTAAAACAGAAGTTCTGGCTTTAGGGCATAATTCTTCGTGGTCCCCTGCTCTCTGGCCAGCCTGTATAGGGATTGCTCTGGACCCTGTGGATGAGGACACATGTTTCGGTTTCTAGAGTTATAAGGGCCTTTGCTTCTCATCTCAGATTAAAGTGATGTTTTCTCTTGCCAGTATAAAATGAGGTGGCCTTCATTTCTGAACGTTTATGAGCTTGTGAGGTCTATGCGTTTGTCAACTCCACGTTAGATTATGCCAATGCATGGTATCTTAGACATCCAGGCATTACAATGGATTCAAATGCATCTGTGCATCTCCTCAACAACTTTAGAAAGTTTGACAGGGTCTTAGGGACTTGCCAGAAACTGCATTGGCTCTTAGACTCCTAGCAAATACAGTACAGGGCGCGACGCTTTTGTCATAAAGCTTTAAAAAAGTTTGCGCTTTTCTTTGTGCAGATTTTACTGTTCTCATCACTAAATGACAACTTTGTCAGGCTCACTGTACTGGCAGTGCCTCACTAGGGCAAAGCGTGCTCCTTCTCTATAATTATGCACTCTTTCTGGAGCACCCTCCTGCTTCGCCTGTGCAAAAGACAGGATTACTGAAGGTTCAGAAGAGCACTCAAAAGTAACTTATTTGTTGATTTATGGTCATTATTAGTTCTAGCACCAAGATGCCCTTGTGTTGTAGTTACGCTTATTATAAGTCCCTCCATTCATTCATTCACTAAAGTAAAATTGTGTTATACTGTTTTCTAGTGCAATTTAATGGTATTGCAATTAAAATATCTCAAGACTCCCTCCTCGTCGAGAGGGAATGATTTAAGTATCTAAATCTAATTGAGATATCAACAATGGCGGATAGTGGTTACAATTAAGTAACTTGTTTCTTCTTACAGTCCCACTGCTTTAAAGCAGTGCAAAGGAAAAAATAAAATGATAATAACGGACAATTATTATCACTTTATTTTTGTATTACAGTTGCCGCCAGGTTAGGGTGGGGATGGGCTGGGCTCCCTGCGTCACAGGTAGGAGGAGTGGCTGATGCTGCACCTCAAGTGTGCATGACTGTTGGGCTGGCCATCTCGGGCCGGCCAAAAAGTAATGTGCGTTATGCATGTTCTCCACCCAGGCTGAATTACAGCCTCGGTGGAGAAAATGCCCAGGCTTCCACTCCCTTTCTGAGCGCCGAACAACGGCACTCAGGACAATACCGACGGATTTGCTAGGGGAGTCTGGAAGCCTGGGTACTTCCTTTTCCTGCTTCCTGAGGAGAAGAGGCAGTGGCTAGGCCCGGCAACCAGCAGATAAGTTTAATTTTTTATTTATATCTTGCCCTCCCCTCCACCTTCCCCTGCCCTACCACCACCGTCCCCTACCAGCCGCCACTGCTTACAGTCCTTACAGCCACAGGCAATACATTTAGGGCACCGGCAGACAACAAACTTTGTAGTTTATGAAGCCCACCTAAGCAATGTGACGTGTTTTACAGATCTCTTGACAAAGGTTCACCACTCTCTAAAATAGCTTTCAGCCTTCTGGGTGAAGAAGTAAATAATACTAAAAGAATGGAAAAAATATTACATTTGAAAAATGCTTCGGGCTCATAAGGCAGTCTGTCTTACAAAAAAATGAATGGTTAGGTCCTCATATAAAATTATGGTATCACTCAAACATTTGAAGAAATGATTTCTGAGTAGGCAAAAATGGAATTCAAACGGAGACTGGCAGATGGTTATAAAATGGCTTACTGAATCATAAGTGCCACATGCAGCCAAGTAGAGGTGTCAGCCAGATGTGCTGCCACAGAGGTGTTAATTAAGTGACATGCTTAATTTGACCTCTGCCCATAATCTGGATTTATCACATCATTTTACCATTTCACGTTTAATTATCTAAATATCTCATACCTCCTCCATCCGACACCTATTACAGTTTATTATAGGCCCTTCAAAATCTTCCCCAATCACATTATTCAATAGCTGTTGAGCAGTCTACCACAGAAACCCGCACTTAACACATTCCTGAAGAAGTTATCTTCGCCCTCCAGGCCTTCACCCATTCCCATGCACCCAGCTTCAATACGAATTTCAAGCCACAATCCAATGGCGCCCGGTGCACCTAATTTAATAACAAACGGATTAACACAAGTCTAGTGAAAAGCTGTCGTTCTTAGGTTGTTTTGTAGTTTGTTGGCCTAACTTTGTGTGATATTTGTATAGCTCAGCCCCAGTTTGTGCAATATTAATACCCCAGTTCAATAAAATGAATAAAATATTGCCTCCGTCCTAATAGAAGAAGAGCAGAAGAGCATTTTAGACCTCTCTCCATAAAAGATTATCCTTTTGTTTATATTTTACACTGCCCATTATCAGGTGTCCTCCAGTTTTCTAATTGTCCTTTTGGCCTGGGAAACACTGTATGACCAAGAACCACCAATAATTTTCGCCATAGAAGTTCAGAAAAGATTGAACCAGTAAGAAACTGCGAATAAATCAGTCCAAGTACCACTAAATGAACACTTCTCTACCTCAAACAGTCATTTGGATTAAAAAAAACAGATCTGAATTGTCCGGTGTTCCGTCTGCGGCTAATTTGATGCTCTAAGGCCCCAGTAGAGTCAAGAATAGCTTTAAATCTGCATCGGTGAGAAACAACTTCCCAAGGCTACTGGATTTTATCCACTGTCGGTTAGGGATTAATTCATTCCATAGCTTCTCTGTTATTCTTCACTTCATGATCCAGGTCATTCGGTCCCAAGTTATTTTCTCAAGAGTTTGTATGTCTTTGGTTCTCCTACCTTCTTGCTTCTTGAAGGCCAGTTCTCACAAAAGGTCAACAGAAATATACTTGCAGAGTGACTCCCTGACACAGAAGATTCAAATTTCATATTCTGTAAAGGGATCCCTAATGCTGGTCCCCAAATTCCAATGTGCAGATCAGCGTTCCATTCCAAATACCAGATCCAGAGGTTATTATAACATCAGATTCCTTCAAATACGAATGAGGAGCTTTAAAGACAATTGCAAGTTGGTGACAGGTCCATGAGCTAAGGCATTTCGGGAGACTATCTCTTTCTCGCCTCTCCCTCTCTTTATATCTCTCTATTTTACCGGGAAAACTGATAAAGAAGGTGCACATACTAAGACTTCGGAACCCTCTAAAGGATATGAAGTCATACTATACAAAATGTTTTTGCAACTTCAAAGACCAGAGAAGGCCAAACAGATGAATTGTGGACAGGGTAGCATTAATCCTCTCTGCAAGAAACCTTTTTTATTGACTTGAAGCACAGAATCCTCTGCTGCTCTATACCTTTAAGCTGCTTCACAAGGTAATCATCATGTTATACATGAGTCTTCTTTCTTCCAATTTCCTGATAGCACCATTGGGTTCCCAGCAGTGGTGGTTTTCTTACTTTGTCTGACTGACTCAAATAACTCACTTCCCTCTACTACTTCATACAGCAGACCTTCTGTCACTGAGGCAGAATCTGCTTTAGCCCCCTGGACTTGAACTCTGAACTTAAGTGCACTGTTCCTGATAATGTTAATCTTCCCATTTTAATTTCTTTTGTTGCACCGTAATTATTCAAGATGCAAGGATAACTGTACTAGAAAAGAGTACAGTATAGGCCTTTCAGGCCTGGATGTACTCAAAATTTCAATGAAATTTGTTTATTAAATTTTTTTTAAGAAGAGTACGGTACCAAATGGAGTTACTTCCGCTGTGTGACGAAGAAAGGGGAGGAGGAGCTAGAGTAGCAAAGAATAAGAGCAATAGGGGAAGTAGAGGCACTCGCACTCTTAGCTTCTAAGCATGTAAATAGTTTGGGCACCTTCTTCTCTAAGGATTATCAAAAAAATACTGCATCTCTCCTCCAAAGCAGACCGGACTACAGGCCTTCGTTGTCTCTAGATTAGACGGCAACAGCACGTTTTTTATAGACATGGTGGCCCACCAGCCCTGCTCTTTATTGAACAACATGGTATGCCATGGCCAGACTGATAACACGAATAAGAAAATAGGATCACATCACGCACAACTCAAAAGTCTCCTGTGGCAACCCACAGAGAACCACATTCAAACTATCGACAATTAATACAAGAGACTATACCTCTAAAACAAGTTTAGGGTCTAAACACACAATTCAACCACCAACTGGTAGCGTCTTCATGATAAACAAAGTGGGGTCCATTCAGCAAAAGACGGGACACAGTTCTAGTGGAGTTAAAATCGCACTATGCCCGACCAACCACCAGACAGGACCTCTACACATTGTTTTTACCAATTTCACTGGGCAAATAATAATGAACCCCTTACATCTGGTGTTTCTAGCAAATACGTTGCATGTGCTTGCTGTAAATGCCACGTCTAGAGATGTTGACAGAATTTCTGGTGTTCTTAGGTATGTACACACATCTAAAACATCAGAGCTTCTGGTGATACCTCCACACCTGATGCTTCTAGCAAGCCCCCACATACATACTTAAGAGCACCAGAGCTTCAGACGAAATCTGCATACCTATCAATACCTGCCCTTTCTAATAAGTCCACCACACACATATCTAACAATAAGAGAACTCCATACCAAATCTGCATGTATGCCCTTACTACCAAGCACATCACAGAAATTCCAATAAACAACAGAGCTTCAGACAGGCCTGCCACATTTGGAATTTCTAACAAGAATATTGCACACATACCTAAGAACACTAGGGCTTCGGCTGAAACAACCCCCATCTGATGGTTCCAGGACGTACACTGCACACTTACATAGGAACACCAAAGCTTCAGACAAAAACCACAGGCCTGCCTAAGAACACAGAAGCTGCAAATGGTGCCTCCACCACCAACATTTCTAGCACGTCCACCTCGTGCATACCTAAGAACTCTAAAGCCTTACAAGAAATGCCACTCCAGGTGTTTGCAGCCAATCACCTGCGCGAATACCTAAAACACCAGAGTTTAAGATGGATCCTCCCTCCACACCTATTTTTTCAAGCATCTCACCCATCTACAATCTATAAGAACACCAGAGCTTCAGATAGAAACTCCACATCTGCCATTTTTAGCAAACTGAGCAGACACTACAAGAACGCCTGAGCCGCAGCCTCGTCTCCTTTCAATTACAACGAGGCAAGCTCTGACTTGAACTGCAAGCTCTACAACTGCCATAGACAGAAAGGAAGACATGTGTCGGGGTCATTCTGGCAGCCTGGTGCATCCAGGGTGCAGTAGGCACGAGCAACGTGTCGGGAGGAAGAGTGGGGTGAGAGGCACTCGCCCGCTGCATTGGAGTAGAGCACACACACACACACTCGTTTCTTCTCCCACCACACATGCTGCCCTGAGATAAGCAGGCTGGAGTACGCTCTGTCCCTCTTTCTGGCTAATCGTCTCGCGGCGGTGGGCAGTGACGCACAAGACAGCCAGGGCTGGCGGGAAAAGAGCCTTCACTCGATCTTGTCGCCTGTTTCTCTTTTTCTCTCTCTTACGCCGGAACTGCTGAATCTTCTCATTCTCGTGCTAGCTTTTGGAACTAAATGCGTGATTGGAAACGAATACTTCCCATCCTATCCATGGCCGTGCCTGGCAGCATCATCCTTCCAATGTGGTTTTAACAAAAAAATGCATTTGTAAAAAGGTTTTCTGTCATGAGGCAGGCTGTTTCACTTCATGCTAGAGCAGAAACAAATGTACAGATACTCAAAACGCACACACACGTATGTAAAGTTGTGTTTTTTTGTTCTGGTGGAAGGTTTTGCAAGTTCTGATTTGAGTCACGCAGACTTTGCACTTTTCCGGCTGGTCTTGATTCCCAGTTTACATTCGCCCGAGTGAAGTCATAATTGTTACCCCCGAAGCGAGATAATTGTCTACCTGCTAAAGACTGGTCTCACAAGGAATGTATTTAGCTGGTATTCATTTTTCTCGCCATTCTGGGTTTCCAACCTCAGCGTGGAGGACAGCGTGTTAATAGTGCACAAACTCAGAATGTGCGTTATTGGCCTGCCAGAATTGACCCGGATTTTACCTGGTGTAAATCTTGTGGGTAAAAAGCCCTCAAGTGCGCAATTTGTACCTCACTTGTAATCCTCTAATCAGGATTAGCTGGACGGACTGGAATTGGAATCCTGCAAGGTATATATCTGTATCAGAATAATTTTATGAATGGTAAAGATAGATACAGCACAAATTGTGGCAAAAAAATCATAATTTTTATGGAGGAGTGTAAGGGCCCATACAATTGTAACTTTCATGTAGTTGCAAAGTTCTGTAACCACCTTCAAAAGCTCACACTCCCTCACACGCACATTTGCGCACTCATATCTATCTCAGTCAGCCCTCTTGCTTTCAGGGCGTAGGTTCTACAAGCAACCTTGTCTCCTTCAAACCAGCCTACTAAACAGCTCTGGCACTCTCCGGTGTCTTTTTTGCTTTTTCCTCTAAGATCAGTTCGAAAATATCGTTTTACATTTTTGACAGGCATGTGGACTGTTTCTGAGGATAACTCGAAGTTATTTTGCCAGGCTTTATTATGTGACTGTAACTCCAGTTTCGGGTTCAATAGGTGCCAGAGTTCTATGTATCTGTTCCATAATATGCTGAATCCATTGCTTTAGGTCTGTTCCTAGACAAATCCTAAATCCACTTGTGAAAAAGCTCTCACCGTGATTCAGGATTGTGTGATTCTGTGATTTGATTCCTGTGGTTATAGCTGCTTCCTGCCCCCTCTTCCATTCTTATTCCTGCTCCTTAGACTCACCCCAACTGACCGACAATAATGAATCAATCTGAATCGTAACTGACACCAGCCTCTCCTTCAAATAACACATAGTTAAAAAACGAAGACAGCATGGTATCAGCTCTCCTTCCTAAAAAAAAAAAAGTGAAACCGTGCCTACCTAAAACAGATAGATTTAGAATGACAGTACAAACCCTAGGCCTCTATCGCCTGGATAGAAGCCACACTCTGCTCGGTGGCCTCTCCAACACTAGCCTGGCCTCCCTGCAACGCAAGCTAAACACTGAAGTTTATATCATCCAAGGCTTGAACAACCTTGAGCCTGTCACTCCAACATGAAGGAATTTCACTGATTCCCCCTTCACATCTGCATCATCTTCAAAGTACCATAGAAGACCAACACAGAGGTCTAAAACCACACCCCAGCATACCAAACTGAAACGATCATCATCTCAGGTTAAAGTTCCAAGCCAGGACCCAAGAAATCACCAGACTGGTGCTTGGGTAGTTCAAAAAAGAAAATACTCGAAGACACTGTCTATGCTACCAGGATCTGGAACAACATCTACATCAACATCAGAACTGCCTTAGCCCTTTGAAAGATAAAAAGAACTTGGAAACTCATCTCTCCAAAGAGCACAACCTGCCCACACAGAGGGAAACTACATACATAACCTGTCTCCCATGCATGATCACAATGACTGCTCTCTAACTGGGTTTTCACTACACAAATATAAGTGCATATATACATACAAGGGAGAGTGGTCCCTCTAAGGACCCAAGCACAAACAACATTTGATGGACAGAATGCAGAACAATGTCATACATTCACCCCTGTACAGAGATCTGGGCATAAATCAATCGTTTTTTTGCTCGCCATTCCAGTTTAAACCCAGCCATATGCAAATTAGTCTTGACCCTGTGCCTCATGAGAACAGTCCAGCCCGAACTGCCAAGACAGGTCCTCCCTGGACTGGAAACAAGCATCCTAGGACCGGTTTCGGGGTTTCACCCTTCTTCAGCCAGGATAGCTTGATTCCAGTGGCATGGAGAGCACGGGACCCACGTCTGGGCATACCCGTTCCACTCGGGGTGACAAATGCAAAAACAACAGTTGATGGACAGATTGCAGAACAATGTCATACATTCACCCCAGTACAGATATCTGGGCCTAAATCCATCGTTTTTTTGCTCGCCATGCCCTTCCAGTTTGAACCCAGCCATATGCAAATCAGTCTTGACCCTGCGCCTCATGGGGACAGTCCAGTCCGAACTGCCAAGCCAGGTCCTCCCTGGACTGGAAACAAGCATCCTAGGACCGCTTTCGGGGTTTCACCCCTCTTCAGCCAGGATAGCTTGATTCCAGTGGCATGGAGAGCAGGGGACCAACGTCTGGGCATACCCGTCCCACTCGGGGTGACAAATGCAAACACAACAGTTGATGGACAGAATGCAGAACAATGTCATACATTCACCCCAGTACAGAAATCTGGGCCTAAATCCATCGTTTTTTTGCTCACCATGCCATTCCAGTTTGAACCCAGCCATATGCAAATCAGTCTTGACCCTGCGCCTCATGGGGACAGTCCAGTCCGAACTGCCAAGCCAGGTCCTCCCTGGACTGGAAACAAGCATCCTAGGACCGCTTTCGGGGTTTCACCCCTCTTCAGCCAGGATAGCTTGATTCCAGTGGCATGGAGAGCAGGGGACCAACGTCTGGGCATACCCGTCCCACTCGGGGTGACAAATGCAAACACAACAGTTGATGGACAGAATGCAGAACAATGTCATACATTCACCCCAGTACAGAAATGTGGGCCTAAATCCATCGTTTTTTTGCTCACCATGCCATTCCAGTTTGAACCCAGCCATATGCAAATCAGTCCTGACCCTGTGCCTCATGGGAACAGTCCAGCCCGAAATGCCAAGCCAGGTCCTCCCTGGACTGGAAACAAGCATCCTAGGACCGGTTTCGGGGTTTCACCCCTCTTCAGCCAGGATAGCTTGATTCCAGTGGCATGGATTGCATGGTACCCACGTCTGGGCATACCCGTCCCGTTCAGGGTGAGTGACTGAAAGGTTTCAGCGCTCCGTCCATCATCTCCTTGTGTTTGCTTTGTTTGCCCTAAGTTAGCAGGGTATGCCCAGACGTGGGTCCCTTGCTCACTTTGCTACTGGATTCAAACTAGCCTGGCTGATGAAGGGTGTTACCCAGAAACCGGTCCCAGGATGCATGTTTCCGGTTCAGGGAAGACCTGGCTTGGCAGTTCGGGCTGGACTGTTCCCACGAGGCACAGGGTGAAGCCTGATTTGCATAAATCTGGGTCTGAACTGAGGTGGCGAAGTGAGCTAAATAATGATGATGGATTCAACCCAGATCTGTGACTGGGGGTGAGTGTCTGAAAAGTTTCAGCGCTCCGTCCATCGTCTCCTTGTGTTTGCTTTGTTCGCCCTAAGTTGGCAGGGTATGCCCAGACGTGGGTCCCTTGCTCACTTTGCCACTGGATTCAAGCTAGCCTGGCTGATGAAGGGTTTTACCCAGAAACCGGTCCCAGGATGCTTGTTTCCGGTTCAGGGAAAACCTGGCTTGGCAGTTCTGGCTGGACTGTTCCCACGAGGCACAGGGTCAAGACTGATTTGCATATAGCTGGGACTGAACCGAGGTGGTGAAGTGAGCTAAAGAATGATGATGGACTCAACCCAGATCTGGTACTCGGGGTGAGTGTCTGAAAAGTTTCAGCGCTCCGTCCATCATCTCCTTGTGTTTGCTTTGTTCGCCCTAAGTTGGCAGGGTATGCCCAGACGTGGGTCCCTTGCTCACTTTGCCACTGGATTCAAGCTAGCCTGGCCGATGAAGGTTGTTACCCAGAAACTGGTCCCAGGATGCTTGTTTCCGGTTCAGGGAAGACCTGGTTTGGCAAAACGGGCTGAACTGTTCCCACGAGGCATAGGGTCAAGACTGATTTGCATATAGCTGGGTCTGAACTGAGGTGGTGAAGTGAGCTAAAGAATGATGATGGATTCAACCCAGATCTGTGACTGGGGGTGAGTGTCTGAAAGGTTTCAGCGCTCCGTCCATCATCTCCTTGTGTTTGCTTTGTTCGCCCTAAGTTGGCAGGGTATGCCCAGACGTGGGTCCCTTGCTCACTTTGCAACTGGATTCAAGCTAGCCTGGCTGATGAAGGGTGTTACCCAGAAACCGGTCCCAGATGCTTGTTTCTGGTTCAGGGATGACCTGGCTTGTCAGTTCAGGCTGGACTGTTCCCACGAGGCACAGGGTCAAGACTGATTTGCATATAGCTGGGTCTGAACGGAGGTGGTGAAGTGAGCTAAAGAATGATGATGGATTCAACCCAGATCTGTGGCTGGCGGTGAGCGTCTAAAAATGATCAGCGCTCCGTCCACCATCTCCTTGTGTTTGCTTCCCTCTAAGGACCCAACCCACTCACTGCATACCTTTCATTGAAGAGACAGCGCCCTTAACAGCCCCAGGCTGCTCAACACATCACTCTACACCACTGAGAGAAGGATACAGGGCCCTATGCTATGCAGGCTCTTAATCTGTGACTTGCCTACCTTGCTGCTTACCTTCCACCAAATGTATGCGAATTACACCCCTAGGCAACATCAAATGCTAGTGCTGACTTACCTACCCTTCTAAAGGCCTTCTAGAGCCCTCAGAATCTAGTCATCAAACAGTGACCCCCAGACTGCGGCAGTCGAACTTCTCACTGCACACATGTCCCAGAAGCGAAGCCAGGGTTCTCTCCTCTTAAGGGCCGGAATCTGATATCCAAACCCCCTCATTTCTGCCTCTTTTTATAGTGTCCTCTTTTAAAGTTTAGGTAGAAGCCTGGTTTTCACTCTGAGTGACCGTCGCCTTCCTGGCACTTTGCAGGGCTTGGTAAGCAAATCACTTCATACAACGAGCAAAGCCATGTAATTCATTCAGTTATCCCCTAAAGATTACACTAACATCAGTGCTAGAAAGTAGGAGGATCTCGTCATATTCTAACTCCAGCAGCTATTTCTGTGCCAGATCTGGGATTTGACCTATCCAGGGAAATATGCTTAATTTATCTTGGTGTAATTTTCTGACACCAGATTATAATTCAGCAGCGACCGCATGTTGTCTGCATTACACTTGGAGCAACAACCTGCAGGCAGCAAGGGGGATTTTTATTTTCACTTCCAGCCAGACACACACAAAGGCCTGATTTAAAGGGACATCAGCCCTTTTTCTGTTCAAGTATCATCCTGGTTGGGAGCTATATAGAGCCAATTACCTAGATGCCAATGCAATGGAAGGAAACAAAGGCAGACAGCTTATCACTACACAAGTACTTTAGCGAAACTATTATTTGGAGCTAGGTTTTTGACTTTGTTCAACATCTTATTCAAGAGACGTGCATGTACTGTAAGAATGCAAGATTTTTGTGTGTGTATGCATTTACACAAATACTGATTTAAATGGCACCTTCTATTTTTTTTAATGTAATTATTTTACATCACTACTCATCCCAATGTAGGGCGCCAGAGAACTTTACATCACATACAGAGGCACTATAAATCATATAAGTGTGTAAATCAATGTACAGGAAAAGTTACATAAGATGATGAGGGATGTAAGGGGTTGGAATCACATATGATCCGTACTTGTAGACATTATATGTTAAGAGTGAATGGTAGGGAGTAAGATAGTCAGCATATAAAATGGTAATGCAGTGTTTGTGGTTGCCTGTACTAACAACACTTTATTACTTCCCAAAGGAACCCTTCTTTGCAATCTTAAAATAACAAAAGAATAAAAACACAAAAGGATCTAAACCCATGACTTACAGTTTGCATGTAGCTCCTTGATGCCGGTAAATAGATCATTGTGCTCTATTAGAAGGATTGCAACTTACGAACTGGAAGTAACAAAAGGATCTCAATGTCAAATGCAGTGACCCACTTACCTATCTACATAAAATACAAATATGTGATCTGTGTTTTACATGATGTGCTTTGCAGCAGGCACATGAACCTCCTATGCTACTTTATGAGTCAAATCTCTTGACTGGACAAATCACATAATTCTCCCAGATCTGTGTTAACCACTAGCGTTATCTTACCGCTATTATAATTCCCTTAAAATTGCTGGGCACACAATGATCTCTGCAGCAGGTTTCTTTTCCTTTTCTTAACCCTGTTAAATATTTTTTAGTACAATTTCATTATGGTCAAAGCAAGAAGAGATTTAATGTCACATATGTCCTTGTAGCAAATTTCTTTGTAGCATTTGTTTCTTTAAATAAATGTATTCTTGACTGTCAGACCCTGTATTTCAAGCTCTGCCCCTAGTGTTTCCACCCCTTTCCTCTGCCATGCCCTGACCCCCAGTTTATGGATCCACAGAGTATTTTTTTCTCCAAATCTAGCATTGACTAACAGAACATCTTTTCACAGCACCTATCCCCGTGCCCCACTCCCTCTATCGGGTGCCTTGATAGAGATGCCCACAGCTCGTACCTTTCCTCTGGAAGACGTCGTCAGGTGGCAGATGTCTGTTCTGTGCCTCTGGCGGGGGAACTTCGGCTCTGCCCTGGCTGCTGTTGCCAACCAAGAGGCAGAGGAGGCCTATGAGAGCCCAGCGGGGGAAGGGTGAACCGCGACTCTTCATGTGGTTCTCCATATTGCCAGGCAGTGCTTAATTTGAGCTGGTGGTTTCTGGTGCTGGGTACCAGCACTTAATTGTCAACATCGGCACTTATGACAGTCTGGCATATGATGGCGCTGTTTTGTCTAATTTAGAGATTAGCAGAAGAGCAGTCCTTAATAAAAAATGACTAATACCTGACGCTTATGCAATTCTTATAGCTTTGGGGGCCTGAAATAACGAATTGACAGACTTGTCGAACTGTGATGGTTAATAGTTGTGTTGATACTGTCATCAACAGCGCTGGCATGGGCAATGGGAGGTGCAAGCTGCAAT
The DNA here is from genome assembly GCF_964204655.1 of Triturus cristatus. Classification (NCBI taxonomy): domain Eukaryota; kingdom Metazoa; phylum Chordata; class Amphibia; order Caudata; family Salamandridae; genus Triturus; species Triturus cristatus. The sequence continues at coordinate 69,399,277 of NC_140586.1, forward strand.
GGCCTCCTGACGAGGGCCCCGAAACTTATTATTTCACAAATTAAGCACTGCTGCCAGGCCTCTTACTTTGGTGTCACTCCTTGTCCACGAGGCCGGCTGCTTGAGGGGTGTTTACCTTTCAAAGCGTCCCCCCTTTATGTATAATACACTGGCATTTCCATTGGTGTCCTTGGACGCCAAGCCTTCACCGTGCCATTCCAAGACGTCTGCCAGTCCTTGAGCCCAAAACGATCAGTATTGACTACTCGCTGTACCACTACAAGAACAATACCACGATGGCTTCCCTGGTCCTTGAGAGCTGAGACCTTGTTTTGCTAGTCGACGACGACTTCCATTCCGACCGTTTCAGTCCCCCACATTTAAGATCTCGCCAAGCCAGGCCACCAAAAACCCCACTTGGGCCCATCCATTCCTTGAGAGCCAAGCACCCACTGTAGCTGCCCACGAAAAATTCCAGCTGAGCTCTCAGCCTGCCAGTCCACAAAGATGTTCTCAGTGGCTCTCCCGTTGCTTGAGCCCCAGTGCCCCACTGTGCCACGCCGTAGAATGTTTGCTCTGGCCCTCTCAGGCCCTTTGTGCCAGGCTCAGAGCGTGTCAGTTCCCCAATATTGCAGCATCGAAGAAGGTCCACGGAGCGGCCTGGCGGTGACGTCAGTTGCTATGACCCTTTGTCAGTTTCTCTCTCTCTGTGAAATGTCTCCGTCGCTTCTGTCCATGTGCATGCAAATGTGTCTGGGTGCCCGGTTCCCAGGCAGCTCTGTGCCTTTCTGGCAGTTTCTACTCCCGCTGCTCTCTTCAGTGTCTTTTCTGTCTCAAATCCTCCTGTCTGCTTTATCGCCTCTGGGTCTCTCTGCCCTCTCTGGCCAGTGCACTTGCTCCTGTTTACTTACTGTATGGCCTCGCTGTTCTTCCTGCACCTCTCATGAAAGTACATCTGTTCGGTGCCTCAGTCCCTCCCACCCGTGTCTTGCACCCTTAGTCACCCCCACCTCCCCGCAAAGGCCTTAGAGGAAACACTTCCAAGAGTGTGGGATCTGGAGGCTGAGATAAGAATGAGTGAGCAGGAGCACAGTCACAAATTGACGCAAGTAACGTGAACTGTTTGTCTGTTCTCCCGCGGTTCTGTCCCTAGGCTCCATAAATGCATCAAACTCTTTGTTTACAACAGTACTACTGGGAAACTCAATTTGTGACTTCAGATCAGTTAAAATACTTTTAGGGCTATTAATTGTGTCTCTGCTAGATGGCTGTGACAAACAGCAAGCACACAGTGTATCAATTTCTTTTTTAATAATCAAATCAGAAAATTATTTCAAAGCACCCCCATGGTGTATTCTTCCATATGCCGAACTTTACGTTAAGAAACACACAGGCGGCTAACCTTAAACCAACAAGGATTCTGCCACCATACACAATTCAGGCTATACCTAAGTCCTCTAGTGCATTGCACTTTCAGTTATCTCTTCAATACATTTTTCTGGGTAACTTCAGAAAAGATTTTCCACCCTGGTTTTCTATTGGGTGGTGGGTGGGTTGCCTGCGATTTCAAAGAGGATTTCGGGGATGTACACTTTGGATTCCAGGTTATTAGGATTTTCTATATCATGGGATTTTAATTGATAATAAGGGACACTGAACAGAATAGCAAACTCTAGGAAGGTGAGCGGCAAAACCAGGAAACCAAGGTCGGGAGAAATGAAAAAGTTTTCAGTGACTTTGTACATCTACTCTAGGTTCAAAGTCAGTTCAGTCACATCTGACAAAGAAGTCGCCCATCCCCACTATAGTTGCTTTGCAAATCTCATTGAAGGAAATACTTTTACTAATCAGTAATGATCGCTTTACTTCTCGTAAATGAGAATGGGGCTGCCCAGAAGTGACCGGGTGCCTCTCTGGTAAGAAGATGACATTCAACCGAACTATACATCTTGCCGCGGATTGTCTAGGAGGTCCAGTTTAAAATGTCAGCAATGGGCAACAGGGGCGGAACAGTTTACAGGATGATGTTGTTCGTTGCAGTTTGGTTGGATCTTTCTCCTTACAGAAGGAGAATGGAATCGGTATCCAAATCAAGAGACAACCATGGAGGTTAAGCAGCAGATTCAGCAATTGCTGTCGGCACGCAGAGTGGCACCTTAGTAGTTGCCTTCAAAAGTTTCCAGAGCAACACCACAGGCTCACTCGCTTCCCTAGTTCTACGAGTTCAGAAGGAAGTTAGCAAGTCACGCACTTCACGGCCGGGACTAGCATGGTGTTTTATGCATGGTGTCAAACACAAACTCTGTATCAGCATGTTCATCATCCCATTCCAAGATGGTGCATGCCCACTTCCCCTTTATTCCTGATGTCACCACAGAAACAGAATACACCACTTCAAGATGGTCTTTCCAGATGGTGACATGTCACCACCAGGAAAATATGCTGGCCGCCCTATGATATATAAATTATGTGTTTTCAAGGCAATACTGGCTGAATATCATGAGCCGCCCTCGGGTATTTCCCAATGGCATATCAAAAGTGTAATTTGTGTTTTGTCATGTGACGAAATATGCTTTAGCTTTGTGCACTAATCTTGCAGCAAAGTCTACAATACTTTTTTTGACCGCCTTTTGGGCTGATTTTAGAGAAAGACAGACTATCCAAGAGGACCAGATGAATGCGGCAGCTTTCTTAAGAACAGGTCCTGTGCATTAGACCTTTTCATCAGTTCACCTTTGATGAGTCATGGACTGATGAAACAACTGCTGCTGCACTCTTTCAAGCTTTGGATTAGAGCTTGAAAGAGGCAATACCAACCATTGTTCACTGACCTACCCCTGCTGTTGCCCTCATTGATTTGCTTCTTAAGGTTAACCCTTTCACAATCAGAGTGTTTATGCATCTGAGTGCCAGTGCTTTTTGGAAAACATCAGTATTAGGTTTTTCCCACAACAGCACCTCTTTGTGCTCTTAGTGCAACCAGGCAAACTATGTGTTGTGTTAAGCACATTCAGGGCTAATTATGGGTGCAAACCTCCAATCAATATCTCATTGCATTCTGAAAATATATTGGAAAATGTGGAGATATTTTCTGTATTTTTTAGCACATCTGCTCAACATTCTGTTGCATTTCTTAAATGAAGAAACACATTCTGGAACGCTTTCAAAGGAAGTGTTGCCCTGAATATCTGTAGTCCGGCAATGCCTAATACATGGGAGATTAGCTCGGAATGTTGTCTGCACAACAAATTATGTAATATTAGCACAGACCACTACATTGTGGCAGTATCATTGTTTTTGTTGCACTGTTCACTTGTTGACTCAAATTCAGGATTATATCGAAAGCTTACAAATCATATATTTTCTCATTCCGTACAATTTAACCAATCAGGTGGAGCAAGCCTGATTTCCCTTATTCTAATTGGTTGGTCGAGTGCGTGTGCTGAACATGCCCTTTGGCAGATTTTCAGCCATTTTGTTCCAGAACATGGCCATTCCCTCTAATCTCCCTTGTGCAGGAACATATCCCTGACTTAACCCACTTCTGTGTTTCCTTGGATCTCCTCGGGGGCTGGGAGGTTACAATAAATATCTGTTTCCACGGTTTCAAGATGCCAAAAGGCAATACACTTGGTGCAGTGTACTTAGGAACTTTCAAAAGCAACTGAGTAAAAATGCCTGTTTAGTGTATCTGTCTTTTGGTCGCAGATATCACCTCTGGGCTGTATAGAAAACAATAACAAATAACAACCATACATCCCACGAGCCCACACCAGTTTCCTGGACAGACAACCCCCTCATCAAATTCAGTATCCCAGTCCCAGTCCCACGCACATGCACCACTGCCAGACCAGCTTTCCGAAAGTGAAACAGCAATACTGACAAGGACTGGAACACTGCTCTTAACATTGTCAACCCAAACATAGCAACAGCACCCCAAAAGCTATCAAGAATATCAACAATTAGACAACCTCCTGTGCTGACTTCCTAGCTCTCCTCAAACGCAGCATTACATGGAGGAACCAAGACTGATGAAGCTCCACTGCAAACAACTGGAGCGCAAATGGAGAAAGAGTCAGGACAATGCTGACAGGAGCAAATTCAGAGCTTCCCTCAGACACTACTAACAAATGATTCAGACCACCAAGCTCGTTGCTCTGGTGCACCGCATCGATGACAGCACCAACAGAAGCACAGAAAACTTCAACATTGTGAAGGTTTTCACCTCATCAGAGGCCGTCTCCAACTTGATCACCCCGCTCACAGGACATCTGCAGCAATCTCTTTCAATTCTTCAGCAACAAATTTACCACCCTTTACAGCAACTTCAAACCACAACCAGACCGGAAAGACCATGTTAAATGCCTCCCGATCATATCCAAAGAACAAATGCTAACCACATAGCCCATCACCAGCCCAGAAACAAATGCGGCCTCATTGTAGTCCTTACACTTAAGGGCCCCATCGGACCCAGGCCCCCACCATGCCTACTCCAGATGACTGCAACCTATCAGCGACATGCTCACATCCATTCTGAACATCTCCACCACTTCTGCAAACTTCCCAGACACTTGGAAACACACTACTGGCCTCCCATTTCTGAAAAAACCCTCCTCGGACCCGTCAACGCTCCCTGCTACCATTCCTGGCCATGGTCTTCATGAAAATCATCAATGTCCGCCTCGCCTTATACCTCAACAACCACCAACTCCTCACTACCACTCAGTCCGGTTTCAGACCCAACCACAGCACGAAAATTGCCCTCATTGCCGCCATGGATGGCATCTGCTTGACTCTTTGTCTCTAACGGACACTTGGTGTCCCAACCTAGATCAATCTCATGCTCCATCCGCCTCATAGGTACTGGGTGAGGCAAGGGTATTGTGACTCTTTGTCTCTGACGGACCCTCAGTGTTCCAACCTAGATCAATCTCATGCTCTATCCGCTTCATAGGTACTAGGTGAGGTGTAGGGTTTTGTGACTCTTTGTCTCTGACGGACCCTCGGTGTCCTAACCTAGATCAATCTCATGAGATTGCTCTAGGTTGGGACACCGAGGGGCCGTCAGAGACAAAAAGTCACGACACCCTCGCCTCACCCAGTACCTATGAGGCGGTTAGAGGATAACAAGAAGGCTGAGTGTAAGCCACTATTATTTACAGTAAAATTATCAGTTCAAAGACACGTAAGTAGATACTTACTAGTCACAAGGTATCTGTCGATCTCTAGAGCCAGTCCTGACAAAGGCCATTTGAGCAATAATGGCAAAAACATGTTGACCTACACAAGTGATGTTAAGGGCAATTTACACGTCCGAATGACATCACCACCTTTTTTTTATCTTACCACTATATACTGCACTTATCTTAAACGTACATTTTTACATATAACAGGTAATTGTAACTTTTTCACTATACGGATCCAACCAGTAATTTCCCCTGAGAAGAGGTGATACTCACCTATGGAAGCGAGTACCTAGGTGCAAACCACAATGATGAAGCTGCCCGATACAACACCATAGTGGTGACCACTTAACACCACTAGTGGCTAATATTGGTTGAGGGTTTTGGGTAGCTAACTGGTACATGAAGATACCAGCAAATAATTAAGTTCACTGTCTTTAGATTACGATGTTAAACTTGTGGAAACTGAGTGACCTTATCATATGTTTCTACCTATCTCCCCCCAATTGATGTTTCGTGAAATAATATTTTTGACAGAATTTGATTGTAGAGTTGAGGTGTCCATGATTTAAATCTTCACTTGAGTGGCTGATTGGACGGCACGTCACTCGTTGCCAAATTTCAAGTTCACCAGCAATGGTCCACACAGCTTCACAGGATGAAGTAAATCTTCTTTGATGAATAATCCTATTGAGAGACCCCATCCACATCAAGATCACAGAGCAACTGACTCAGAATCTCATTATCTCAACATTCCATGTTAGCATCCAACCATACATTGTAGAGCATTACCTCATTGCTTAGTTACAGAACACCACACAGGACAGGAGTACTCTTTTTGATCCTGCACCTTCACACTAACAGTGGAAGTATATACATAATATAATTGTGAAGTGATGCAGATATGGTTTCTATTAATACAATATATATGCCATGCTGACGAAATGTATGCAGCTCATACTTTATTATGTCCTGAATGCTCTTTGTGTGCTGTAGTATGAATAAAGTGTTAAAAAATTGTTAACAAATACAAACATAAAGGAAAGTTCATCTTCCCTAGAAAACGTTCCCACTCGTTTAGAGGCTCAACAGTGCTGTCCCATATTGCTGGTCTCTTCCTTGGCTTTGGAGCTTATTACTGTGCCTAAAAAAATTAAACCAAAGTTCCAGGCTCCTTCTGCTGATCCTTTCGAGGTTAAGGACTTACAATAGTTCATGTTGTTTATCTTCAGGGTGGCCCTTGTACCAATCGGTCAATCCTTAAGGGTAACCCTGATCCTGCAGGGCTTGCAAATCCAGTTTATTTAACCCCAACAACTCAATTTTCTGTGCCACCACAGACTCTGGTGTCTGTGGTGCTTCTGGGGAAGCCCATGTTTTCGAAGGTGTCAACACTTTTGCCTTTGGCACCAATCACACTGCCAACACCGGCACCATCCTTTGAGCTGCCTTTGGTGCCGCTGAGCCCCAGGTGGATAGTTTTTCGAGTGCCAATAGAAAAGTTTTAACTCTCCATTGCGGACCAACCACTGGGAAAGCCTCATTGGAGCACATTGATTTGCTTTGTTTGAAGAACAGCTTCGGATCTGACTCTGGCACTTTGTACATGTTCAATTGAGATTAACATAACAAAGACTGGGAAGTCAAGGAAACTGAGGGAATCCTCACTAATGTTTGCAGGCAAGGGTCCAGGAACAGTGTAGAGAAACACCATTTGTAACCATGTTTCTGTTGACAGGGATTCCATCTGCCTGGCACCTTAGAGAAGTCAAGATCATAGTGGTGTTCTCCTCCATACCTTACTGTCATTGGTGATACTAGGAATCCTTCATCCACAAAGGGCTTGTCAGTGACTTTTTCATTGATTGAGGAGATCAGATAGCAAGACCTTATTGGCCACAATCTTCTTGATAAAGAGACGTTCTACCAAGTTCCTACTGACCAGGATCCTCCTAGACAGCAGTTTCATGGACTGCCAAGCCATCTCTTCTGAAACTGGTAAGAACATTTGCTCATATGGACAAGCTTGTGTCTCTACCTGGAATTCTTTGGTAGATGATGTCCAGTGCTCATAGAAAAAAGATTTTACTCTCTGCTTTCCTTAGAAGAAATTTGTTAGAGTGTAGGAACTTGCAGAGGAAAGGAAAGAGGTTGTTCTATTGAAAACTCCTATTGAAAGTCGCAGACCCCAAACGCAGACTCAGAAGAAGCCTTGAGATTAAGGATATGGATTGGAAAAAAGAGCATATATGTAAAGGAAATCAGAGGGGAGGAAACATAGTGACCCTTCTGTATTCCTACTAAATTTAAATTCTGACTAACTTAAATCTGTGACATACAACATTCAGTAATATGTTCAATGGTCAATTTCTAAGGTTGAATACTGCGAAAGGAATATCACATATAAGCTGGTGGAGTGAACAAATTCAACCAGGTAATTGCTTGTATGTTGGAGCCTAACTAACTAATGATATATAATCTTTGAAAGAAACTTTGTTTTTGCATGTATATTGTAATTGTTTTTAGTTACTAGAGTGTTACAGAATCCATAACAAGCAAGATCACGATTACACTTTTCTTTTATAATTGCTATTCATCAAGAGGTTTCTTGCTACTAATATCACCTTCTACAGTATCTTATTCCCTTCATATGAAGGCCCATAGGTATTTATAAATCAGTATTTGTACTGGAGGGATTTAAACATATTAAACATGTCTTTAAGAGAGCCATGGTGGCCGATGTCCACCAATTTCATACTCTGATGATGACAAAAGCAAGAGGTAGACTCAGCATAACCAGTGAAGGTACTTACTTGAAGATTTTTTCCATATTATTTCCTCACTCCTTAAGTTAATGTACTTTTATTACATTCTTCTGAAGTTGTTGCAGTTTTAAGATAGTTAAGAGATTTTTTACTTTGAGAATGTGCAATATACCTATCAAATTTTAGTGCCCATCTGTGTAACAATAGCATTTAACAAATGTGTGGAATTTGATCTTAGAGACAATATTCTTCCATTTGTATTCAATCCTTAAATTTAAGATCGCTGTGGATAGCCTCTGTGGCTTGAAATTCTAAATGGAGGATGGAGTTGTTTAAGTTTGTAAAGTAAATTGTAGGAGTAATGCTAGGGATGTTCATAAATTTGTAAATCAATTCAGTCAACAAATTTATATTAACGAAACATGTCTTTGCTATTATAAAAGATTAATAATTGAAAGCATTTCCAATTGATCTTAGATTTTTCCATCTATAGGTATGAAATGCAAAAAAAATCATATTTATTTTGTATCTATTTATTTATTTGTAAAGCACTCTGATACTGAAAAGGTTCAAGGTGCTGATTCACACAAAGGACTGCAGCTGACCATCCTAAACAAAAGGAATATTTTAAGGCTTTTTTGGGAGCCATGTTTATATCATAATTTCATATATCCAAGAGCAGCCTCTAGCTCAAGTTGTCTTCACTTTAGGTAAAAAAATCCTGCAGTGTGATTTAGGAGTGCATGGAGCATAGGTATGCTGGCATTGAAAATGGATGGTTGAGCTAACAATTCCGAAGAATCCATTATTATTGTTAATCTATACATCAAACCAAAGAAAAAAGCAGCAATAGCCAGAAGAATGGCACCTCAATTAACCCAACTAAAAGATATATATCACAAACCATACTGGCTAGTCACAGGAAACTTTAATCTAAACCTATTCCATCAGCTAACTGAGAAACACACTGACACAGATGGAATCCTTCCTGTGCAAGTAATGCCACCCAAAGTAATGACACCCAAAAAGTGGAAGGATAAAATTGGAGAAGAACTAATAAAGGCCTGTGAGCTAATGGGCTTACTGGTCCTGAATGGCCGGAAGTCAGGCAACACCCTGCCCTCCTGGACAAGAGTATGGGGCACCACAGCCTCCATCCTAGACTACACACTTGTCTCACTGTCCCCATTCAATCAGCTACGCAATTTTAGCATTGTTCATTGTGTGGAGATCGACCACAATCCCCAGGTGATTACGGTAAATACAATCATATGTAAACACGAAGCAGTATCTATGCTACAGGGGGGCATTGGCACTGAAAGTCGGAAGCATCTTAAGTGGTCCTCAAGCACAGTTAAGAGATTTGCAGAGGAAGCAGTAGGAAGCCTGAAGGATTTAGCCCCAACTGCCTCCACTCCGATAGCGGCATGGCAGATATTCACCAACAATTTGACCTAAATCTATAAAGATAATAGTCGGAATAAGGGAGCTCTCCTAGCTCATCATAAAACTATAATTATGCCACTCCATATTCGAAAACCCAAACACAAAGTAGGCAAGCTCTTCCGACAATTACGTCAAAATTTAGGAAACATAGAATTTTTAAAACATTTCCACACCAAGAGCTTTTGCTTAAAAAAAGAGATTTGGGTGTATAAAAAAGCCAAATAGGAAACACATTGGGCCCAGCTGCTACATGCCACAAAAACAAATGAATCAAAAAGATTCTGGAAGCTTATCAATAACATCAAGAAAGTTTCGGGAGCAGCGAATATTGCAAATATTAGTGAGTCGGAGTGGGTTTAATATCTAAAACTACACTTTAAGGGAAGTTCTCTGGACGTAACAAGATCTCACTGGCCCTATAAAGATAACTTGGCACCATGTGTATATACCGTGGGGGAGGTAGAGAAAGTTATCAAAGTCACGGGCATATTGTGCACCAGGCCCAAATGGGCTACCACAGGCATTCTTTAAGCATTCCACATCAAGGTGGGCAACCTTTTTGCACCAATGTTTAACTACATTTTGACAAATGAAGTTATTCCTGAAAGCTGAATGGGCTCAATAAACCATCCCATTTTTAAGAGAGGACTAGCACCCTCGCAAAGTAATTACCATCTAATCACTTTCATGGATGTCGAGCTCACATTTTTTTCCAAATACTATTACAAAATCTGGAATTCTGGGCATATGAAAATGGGAAACTCCCTCTAAATTAAACCAGATGTATAAGGGGTCAAGTCATTATAACCAATCTCATGAACTTGGGCCTCATATTAAATAGAGCAAAGGCAACCGGTACATCGCTCTAGATGTGTTTCATCGATTTTAAGGCAGCCTTTGACTGTGTTCCACATAATATGTTATGGCCAAGCTCCAGAGATGGGGTATCCCACCTAACATCTTGCAAGCAATCAGGTTAATATACTCGGACACTTGGGTCAAGATAAAAATCGGAGATGGTACCCGCGTATCTAAGAAAGTTCAAACAACAACGGACCTAAAACAAGGCTGTGTATTAACCACCCTTCTGTTCAACCTATATATCTTTCAACAGAGTTAGATGGCCAGACAACTCATGCACTGAGTTTGGGTGGTCAACAACTGTCAAACATCCTCTATGATAATGATTTATGTCTGCTTAGTAATCCTCAAATAGGCCTTCAAAGGCTACTTAAAAGCTTTGGTATACATGCAGGCATGATCGGCTTGGAAGTACATCACAGAAACAAAAAAAATGTGATGGCTTTTACTCGGCCCAGCAACAAAAATCGTAAGTGGCATCTCAGTGGAAATAAAATTGATGAGGCAGCCACGTATGTATATTTAGGGGTTAAAATAGGCGCAAGTGGAACTTTTGCATCCCAGAAAAAGGCAGTTAACCCCTTAGCTGCTAGGCCTTCCTCCCCCCTGTGCTAAGCCTTTTTTGGCTATTTGGGGTAGTTCATGCTTAGGCCCCTGTAACCTTTGGACCACATAAGGTATCCATGCCAAATGTGCGTCCTTTTCTTCCAGCATCATGGGGATTTTAAAGGTACCATGGGTTTGTTGATTCCCCTGGAGGGGACCCAGAAATTAGCCAAAATACAGCTAAATTCTTTTTTTGTGGGGAAAATGGGAAAAAAAAGTGCTGCAGGTGAAAGCGTCTGTTTTTTTTCCTGCAAATGGTATCAACAACGGGTTTGTGGTGCTGAAATCACCATCTTCCCAGCTTTCAGAGACTGACAGACTTTTGTCAGAAAACCAAAATTCTTTACACAGTTTTGGTATTTTACTGGGACATAGCCTATGTTTGCTATTTTTTGTGCTTTCAACCTCCTTCCAGTTAATGATAAAAATGGGTAGGAAAGCAACAATGGATCCTGGGAATCTATACATTTCTGAAAAGAAGTTACAATTCTGAATTCAGCAAGGGATCATTTGTGTAGATTTTTCAAGGTTCTCTCATGGAAACTAACAGTTGAAAATAGGAAAATTTGAAAATGAGTTGAGAAAACAGCCATTTGTGCCAATTTTTCCACCTGTAACATCTTCTAAGTATGACAGATCTTTGAAAGCAATGTACCGTTACATCCGCAGGACCCTTCAGGTTGTGGGGATATATAGGACTTATAGGTTCACCAAGAACCCAAAGAACCAAGAACCAATAACTGAGCAACGTCTTGCAATGGTTTTGGATTGTGTACCTGGTATATAGCATTTCATTTGGGAAAATATAAATAGCGAAAAATCTGTATGAAAGACACCTATGTAATTCTGAAATCGAAACAAAATATATAGTTTAGAAACAGTAGCTATTTGCACATCTCCGAAATTGTGGGTACCCATACTAGCATGTGAATTATAGGACATTTTTCAAAGTGACTTCTTTTTTACACATTGTCTTACATTACATTTTGGAAGGCAGAAATGCATCGAAAATCAATAGGTAATAACAGTTGTTCTACAATTCTGTGTTCCCCTAAGTCTCCCGATAAAAATGGTACCTTACTTGTGTGAGTTGGTCAAATGCCCGCAACAGCAAACGGCGCAAAACGCAACGTGAACATACCACATTTTAACAGTGAAAACTGAACCTTTTTTTGCAAAGTGCTTAGCTGTAGATTTTGAACCCTAGCTCTGCCTGCACCTAGGAAAACCTAGCAAACCTATACATTTGTGAAAACTAGACACCCAGGGGAATCCAGGATGGGGTGACTTGTCTGGCTCTCATCAGGTTCTGTTACCCAGAATCCCTTGCAAACCTCAAACTTTGTAAAAAGAAACACATTTTCCTCACATTTCTGTGATGGAAAGTTCTGGAATCTGCGTGGATCCACAAAATTCCACCCACCCTGCATTCTCCAAAGTCTTTCGAGAAAAATGGTACCTCACTTGTTTGGGTAGGTCTAGTGCCCCTGAGAGGAAACAGCCCAAAACTCTTTGTGGAAACACTACATTTTTACAGTGAAAACTGACCCCTTTTTTGCAAAGTGCCTAGCTGTAGATGTTGAACCCTAGCTCTGCCGGCACCTGGGGAAACCTAGCCAACCTATACATTTTTTTAAACTAGACGCCCAGGGAAATTCAGGATAGGGTGGCTTGTCTGGCTCTCAGCAGGTTCTGTTAGCCAGAATCCCCTGCAAACCTCAAACTTTGTAAAAAAAAAAAAAAAAAAAAAAATACACATCTTCCTCACATTTCTGTGATGGAAAGTTCTGGAATCTGCGTGAATCCAAAAAATGGTACCTCACTCGTCTGGATGGGTCAAGTACCCGCAACATGCAAGGGGCCTAAACGTATTGTGGAGACTTCAAAATTACCTGCCATAAAACAACTTGGTTTTGCAGGGGGGGGTGCACCAGGGTTTTTGGCGTCAGGCTCAGCGGCCATCTAGGGAAACCTACCAAACCCACACATTTCTAAAAGCAAGACACCCTGGGGAGTCCAGTGAATTTTGCTGAACAAAATCACATTTTTCTCAACATTTTGTGTGGTAAAGTTGTAGGGTCACTGGTCTGACTCAAATTTACTACTATCCCACTGGGTAGGAAAACTTTTGGGGATCCACGCAAGCCATACCTCACTGGACTCCCCAGGGTGTCTAGTTTTCAGAAATGTGTGGGTTTGGTAGGTTTCCCTAGATGGCTGCTGAGCCCGGGGCCAAAAACCCAGGTGCCCACCCCTGCAAAACCAATTTGTTTTATGATAGGTAATTTTGAAATCTCCACAATATGTTTAGGGCCCTTACCTGGTGCGGGTACTTGACCCATCCACACAAGTGAGGTACCATTTTTATCGGGAGACCTGGGGGAATGCTGGGTGGTAGGACATCTGTGTCAGCCCGGTGACCCTACAACTTTCCCACACAACAATTTGAGAAAAAATAGATTTTTTTCAGCAAAATGTGAGGTTTGTAGGGGATTCTGGGTAGGGAAACGTTGGGGGATCGATGCAAGCCATACCTCCCTGGACTCCCCAGGGTGTCTAATTTTCAGAAATGTGTGGGTTTGGTAGGTTTCCCAAGATGGGCACCGAGCCCAGGGCCAAAAACTCAGATGACCCCCCTTGCAAAACCAGGTTGTTTCAAAATAGGAAATTTTGATGTCTCCACAATACATTTTGGGCCCTTCCCTGGTGCAGCTACTTGGCCCACCCACACAATTAAGGTACCATTTTTATCGGGAGGCCTGGGGGAACGGTGGGTGGAAGGACATTTGTGTTAGCCGGTGATCCCACAACTTTCCCACACAAACATTTTAGAATTGTTTTATTTTTTCAGCAAAATTTGAGGTTTGGATGGGATTCTAGGTCGGGAAACGTTGTGGGATCCACGCAAGCCATATCTCCCTGGACTCTCCAGGGTGTCTAATTTTCAGAAATGTGTGGGTTTGGTAGGTTTCCCAAGATGGCCAATGAGCCCAGGGCCAAAAACTCAGGTGACCCCCCCCCTTGCAAAACCAGGTTGTTTCAAAATAGGAAATTTTGATGTTTCCACAATACGTTTTGGGCCCTTCCCAGCTGCAGCTACTTGGCCCACCCACACAAGTGAGGTACCATTTTTATCGGGAGGCCTGGGGGAACGCTGGGTGGAAGGAAATTTGTGTCAGCCGGTGATCCCCACAACTTTCCACAGAGAAGTTTGAGAAAAATGTGATTAGTTTTGCAAAATCTTATGTTTGCAGGGGATTCTGGGTAGGAAAACGTTGGGGGAACCACGCAAGCCATACCTCCTTGTACTCCCCCGGGTCTCTAATTTTCAGAAATGTGTGGGTTTGGAAGGTTTCCATAGATGGCCGCCGAGTCCGAGGCCAAAAACCCTGGTGACCCTCCTTGCAAAACCAGATTGTTTTGTGATAGATAATTTTGATGTCTCCACAATACGTTTTAGGCCTTTGCCTGTCGCGGTTACTTGGCCCGCCCACACGAGTGAGGTACCATTTTTATCGGGAGAACTGGGGGAACCCTGGGTGGAAGGAAATATTTGTCAGCCCGGTGATCCCACTACTTTTCCACACAGAAATTTGGGAAAAATTGGATTTTTTCATCAAAATTTGATTCTGGGTAGGAAAACTTTGGGGGATCCATGTAAGTCATACCTCCCTGAACTCCCCCGGGTGTCTAGTTTTCATAAATGTCTCAGTTTTGTAGGCTTTCCTAGATGGCAGCCGAGCGCGGGGCCAAAAACGCAGGTGCCCCCTTGCAAAACCAGCTTGTTTTCTGATAGATAAGGGGCATCTGAGTTTTTGGTCCCGGGGTCGCCAGCCATCTAGGGAAACCTACCAAACCTACACATTTCTGAAAACTAGACACCCAGGGGAGTCGAGGGAGGTGTGACTTGCGTGGACCCCCCAAGGTTTTCCTACCCAGAGTCCGCTATAAACCTCACATTTTGCTGAAAAAATCTAATTTTTCTCAAATTTGGAAAAGTTGTGGGATCACCGGGCTGACACAAATTTCCTACCACTCAGTGTTCCCTCAGGTCTTCCGATAAAAATTATTCCTCACTTGTGTGAGTGGGCCAAGTACCCGTGACAGGATAGGGCCCAAAACGTATTGTGGAGACATCAAAATTACCTATCACAAAAAGATCTTGTTTTGCAGGTGGGGGTCACCTGAGTTGTTGGACTCGGGCTCGGCGGCCAGCTATGGAAACCTACCAAACCCACACATTTCTGAAAACTAGACACACTGGAAAGTCCAGGGAGGTATGGCTTGCGTGGATCCCCCAATGTTTCCCTACCTAGAATCCCCTGCAAACCTCAGATTTAGCTAAAAAAATCACTTTTTCCACAATATTTTGCGTGGGATCATCATGCCGGCACAAATGTCTTACCATCCAGCATTCCCCTTGTTCTCCCGAATAAACTGAGACCTCACTTGTGTGGGTGGGCCAAAGGCCTGTGACTGGGAAAGGCCAAAAACATATGGATTAAGGGTATAGCACTGCAAATTCTAAGCGCTACATTTAAAACAAAAATAAGTTTTTAGCTGATTCTGCATTGGACAGCCACACAAGTGAGGGATCATTTTACTCGGGAGACCAAGGGGAACGCTAGGTTGCAGGACATTTGTATCAGCACAGTAAACCTACACAAAAATGTGTGGAAAAAGTGATTTTTGTCAGCTAAATTTGAGGTTTGCAGGGGATTCTGGGTTTGAAAACAAACTTTGGGGGATCCACCCAAGCCATACCTCACTGGACAGACCCAGGGTGTCAAGTTTTCAGAAATGTGTGAGTTTAGTAGGTTTCCCTAGATGGCCGCGAGCCTGGGGCCAAAAAACCAGGTGCCCCCCGCAAAACCAGGTAGTTTTATGATAGGTCATTTTTAAGTCTCCACAGTACGATTTGGGCCATTTCCTGTTGCAGCCACTATGCCTACCCACACAAGTGAGGTACCATTTTTATCGGGAGACCTGGGGGAGCGCTAGGTGGTAGGAAATGTGTGTCTGCCCGGTGAACCCACAACTTTCCACACAGAAAAGTGAGGAAAATGTGATTTCTTTCATCTAAATTTGAGGCTTGCTGCAGATTCTGGGTAGGGAAATGTTGAGGGATCCACCCAAGCCATACGTCACTGGACTCCCAAGGGTTTCTAGTTTTCAGAAATGTGTGGGTTTGGTAGGTTTCCCTAGATGGCCGCCGAGTCCGAGGCCAAAAACCCTGGTGACCCTCCTTGCAAAACCAGGTTGTTTTGTGATAGGTAATTTTGATGTCTCCACAGTAAGTTTTGGGCCCTTGCCTGTCGTAGGTACTTGACCCACCCACGCAATTGAGGTATCATTTTTATCCGGAGGGTTTGGAGAATGTGGGGTGGGTGGAAGTTTGTGGACCCACGCAGATTCCAGAATTTTCCATCACAGAAATGTGAGGAAAATGTTTTTTTTTTTACAAAGGTTGAGGTTTACAAGGGAATCTGGGTAACAGAACCTGGTGAGAGCCACACAAGTCACCCATCCTGGATTCCCCTGGGTGTCTAGTTTTCATAAATGTATAGGTTTGCTAGGTTTCCCTAGGTGCCGGCAGAGCTAGGGTTCAAAATCCCCTGCTTGGGGATCGCCCTCCTGGGGCGATCCTCAAGCAGGGATCCACTAGTGAAGGGTACCATTGGAAAGCGGAGATTCTCCCCTTCCCAAAAATACCTCTCCCATGTGTTTCGGTGCTTGGGGGGTTGAGATAGCCCCACAAGCACCGTTCGTCATTACGAGGAAAACCAAAAACAGGCCTCTGGAGGTTAAGGAAGCTCTTCCCCACCTCCCAAGGCAAAACAAGGGAAATCCCTCTGCTGTTTACAGCAGAGGGATTTTTTGCAAGTGTGCTCATGACGGAATGGTTCCGTCATGAGCACACTTGCACTAGTGCTCATGACGGAACCATTCCGTCATGAGCTTGGAAGGGGTTAAGGGGAAAGCTCAGGCAATCAACTATGCATTCTCATCACTGGCAAGATCCATCCGAGGCCATGACCTGAAACCCCTAGGAGCAGTAATGAAGGCCAAACTGATATCAACCCTTGCATATGGATCAGAGATTATGTTAGGTACTGAGGCTACAATACTCAACAAACTAGTGATAAGATCTTACCAACAAACCTTTTCGCTACCCAGATTGGCCTCACCTGCGCAAGTTTGTTTGGAATTTTAATTAAACAAAACAGTCACTCGCCAGACCTGCGGAATTTGTAAAGCTCTGCTACAAATTGCGTGCAGCTGCCGATGATAGGCTGGCTAATCAAGTTTGGTGTGATATCAATATACAATAGGGGAATGGTGCCTATAAGAAATACCTTGAGAACAGCATCAGGATTGTAGAATAGAGTGATCCATGGAACTCTAATATATCAGGGCAAGCCTTCAAGAAAATGGTAAATAAATTGACTACATTGCAAAGTGCGACTGCAGATAACGAAAGGTTGACCAGGAGTCTACATGGGTGGCTGGTGTTGAAATCATATTCAACCCTAAAAGAATCACCACTTCTTGCAGCCCCTTATCACTGGAAGGTCAAATAGTCATTCCTGACTCTCAGACTTGGTGAGATACCAACACTAGACTTCCTGTCAAAATGGAAGAAAAGGCTCCCTAGGAAAAGACAAGAGCTGCCGACTATGCCATCAGAGGATCAAAACTCTACAGCATGTCATATGTATTTTTCCAGTACTGGTTAATCAGCAAAGAAGCGTATTAAGAAGAGAGTTCATCGATCTGGGAATCAGGTCCTGCGGGACTGCTCTGATGGAGTCATTGGACCCAAGAAACATTAAATTAGTGCCTTATGTGGCAGTTTTTTTTAAACCTGAAAGAAGTATAGGTCCTGCCCTAGTTGGATCTGGGTGGGGGTTGGGCTGTGAATTGACCTGATAGGTACCTAGTGGGCTCATGGTTTTGTTGGTCCGGGCTGCTGAGAAATTGATGCAAGGTTTGGTCAAACTCGTCAAGCTTTGCAAATAATCGTGAATGAGTAAATTGATGTTTAAGGAAAAGCAATAGAATCTGTTCAGTTATTTTTCGATTTTTTTTTTTAACATTGGCACTTTATCCTCTCTGTAATCTTGCTCGCTGGCACTTTAACCGCATTATAGTCTTGCACACTGGCACTTTATCGGTAGATTTACAACTAGCCGCACAGTCAGTCAAGTATATATATTCTCGCTAATCAGGGAAAAACTGGCTTATGAGGAATTACTTTTAGATTTGTAGGTCGGTGTTGTGACTGGTTCGCCTTATCCGACCCCCGCTAACCTTTTGTACACTGGTATTTTTACTTTTATAACTATGAAGGGCAGCAAATAATGAAACTGTCTTTCAATTAGGATGTGCAACGGTTGCTCTGATGTATTTTAAGTTCTTTTAAACCTTTTTGGAGAAATATCTTATATGATTTTTGCAATGTTTATGGTTTTAATTGGCTAATAAACTACTTCCATCCATTCAGTACTGTGCAAAGGCAAAACATTTCATGCCTTTGGTATCTGATAGTGACTTCTAGCCACAGATTCCTTGCCTTAGAATATTCCCCATGCCTCAGACTGGATACAGAAAATTCTTGAGCAGTACCTCTGATCGCCGACAAGTGGCATCTTTCAGCAACGCAGATCTGTAGTGAGTTACCTCTGTCCACATGCCTTTTTTGACATTTTGTCAAATTCTTTTGAATATTGTCTCCCTGTGTGCTAAGGAGTCCCCTAAAAAACCCATGAGCTCTAAACCGTGTGGTTCCTGTCCGAGACAGATGTCCCAAGCCATCCTAACCCAGGCTACTTCTGATTGCAGGGATGCAGCAAAGCATTCGATGCGGACTAGATACAACTGACTCGCTAAGTGGAGTGATCGTGTCATCAGAGGCATTCAGACACCACGCCTGACTGAGATCTACTGGCATTTCGAGGTATGTCCAGGCATCCCTTATGGACATACGCTTTGATGGCACCCGCCTCTTCGGCAATAAGGCAGATTCCACGCTGGAGCGCTTTAAGGACAGCAGGGCCACTGCCCATTTGTTGGGTCTCCCCATGGCCCCACACCAACCTCATTCTGCCTTTCACTCCTTAAGTGGCTACAGTAGGGGCTACCAGCCTAGCCCATTCCTGCACAACCACCAAGGCCAACCGGTTCCCCAGTCCTTTTGTGGCCACGGATGTAGCTCCCACAAGCCCAGGGGGCACACAGCCAGAGGTCTATCCAGTCCGCAACACACTTGGCTGCCACAGCCTCCACACCCCTTTAGTTTGCCCTCTCACCGATATAGGCTACTGTTGGCGGCAGAATCTGACACCACCTACCCTGCTGGCAATCCATAACATCGGACAAGTAGGTACTTCAAATTGTTCAGCAAGCTTATTCCATCCTTTTGTAGAAACCCCACCGCCCATGCCACCATCCTAAGACCAGCTGATGGAGGACCATCTCTGCCCGCTCTGTCAGGAAGTGCAGGCACTTTTGCCAAAGGAGCTATTGAGAGGGTCGGTCATCAGCAGTAGGTCGTGGTTGCTATTCCCACTATTTTCTGGTGCCCAAGAAGGACTGAGGTCTTTGCCACATTTTAGTTCAGTGCCCTCTCAACTTCGTCCTGAAGAAGGAGAAATTCAAGATGCTCACGTTGGTTCAGGTCCTGTCTGTCCTAGACCCTGGAGACTTGATGGTAGCGCTGAACTTGCAGGGCGCCTACTTCCATATACCTGTCCTGCTTGCCCACAGGCGTCACCAGCGGTTCACTGTGGGCCACAAGCACTTTCAGTTCACTGTGCTACCCTTTACCCTCACCAGCGCCCTTCAGTTGTTTACAAAGGTGATGGCAGTGGTCGCAGCTCTTCTGCAAAGGTCAGGGTTTCCAGTTTCCCCTACCTTGACGACTGGCTGTTGATGGTGGACTAACCCCAAGCAGTCACCTCCCACCTGTGGTCTACCTATATTTGCTGGGGTTCACTATCACAGTGCCAAATTCACACCTGACTCCCTCTCAGATGCTACCTTTCATCAGAGCTGTCCTGAACATAGCGCAGTTTCGAGCCTATCCTCCAGAGCAGCGAGTCTAGGATATTCAGGCTATGATTCTGATGTTTCAGCCTCTATCCTGGATTTCGGTGCGCCTGACTCTGAGTCTGATGGGCCTCATGGCCTCCTGCATCCTGCTGATAACGCATGCCCACTGGCATATGCGGGCCCTGCAGTGGGACCTAAAGTCCCAGTGGGTGAAGCGTCAGGGGAATTTTTCATCCTGGTCCAGATTTCTGAGGGAACTGTGAAAGATCTGCTGTGGTGGCTGAAGAAACGTGATTCCATCAGCTGCAGACTCCTGTCTCATCCCCAACCGGAACTGACTGTTGTGACAGCAAAGTCACTCCTGGATTGGGTCAGCCATCTGGGAGAGTTGGAAATTAGAGGACTCTTGTCTCTGGCAGAATTTCAGCTCCACATCAACCTGTTAAAGTTGAGAACAGTTCGCCTGGCATTGAAAGCCCTTTTTCCCTTCCAGTAAGGGTAGACTGGTTCAGGGGTGCAGGGCCAATGCCACTGCCATGTGGTATAGCAACAAACAGGGCATGGTGAAGTTGTGGATACTGTCCAG
Source organism: Triturus cristatus (assembly GCF_964204655.1). Lineage (NCBI taxonomy): Eukaryota > Metazoa > Chordata > Amphibia > Caudata > Salamandridae > Triturus > Triturus cristatus. The sequence goes on from NC_140586.1 coordinate 69,419,754, forward strand.
AGGCCCTGCGGCTCTGGACATGGCTGGATTTTCAGGACATATTCCTGCAGGTTAACATCTGTCAGGCTCTCTGAACACCTGAGTGGACGAACTCAGCCATGAAAGCCTCGCGTTTCACGAATGATGTCTCCATCCGGAGGTGGTGCAAGGTCTCTTCAGAGATTAGGGAGAACCTTGGTGAGATCTATTCGCCACCTCGAGAAGGCACAGTGTCAGCTCTTCTGCACGCTGGAGTTTCCAAGGCGGTTCGCACTCTGGTATGCATTTCATTTCAAGTTGAGGTCAGGCCTCCGGTACACCTTTCCACCGATACCACTCCTGCCCAGAGTTCTCAAGAAAATCACGAACGACCGGACCCAAGTCATTCTTGTAGATCCGGATTGGGCACAGAGTATGGTATCCCGAACTCCTGAGCATGAGCATGGGTCCTCCGATCAGGCTGCCTCTTCTGGAGGATCTCCTGTCACAGCAACAGGGAAGGGTCCTGCACCCCAACCTGCGTACACTCCAACTTCATGCATGGATATTGAGCTGAGGCATTTGACAGTTTTTGACCTTCCTGCAGAAGTCTGAAATGTCATTCTGGCAGTCAGCCGTCCCTCAGTCAAGACAGCATACGCCGCTTGACATTGGGGCAGATTTGTGGCTTGGTGTACTACCACAAATGTTGATCCCCTTTCTGCACCTCTGTCTGATGTGTTGTTGTTTGTTCTTTCGTTAGTCTGGCAAGCCTTTTGTTTGGGCACTGTGAAAGTTTACATTTCGGTCATATTTGCTTTCTTGCTACTGCCGGATTAGCCCTCCCTGTTTAAGTCACCTGCTGTCATCCATTTTCACAAAAGTCTCCAACACTTTTCCCCCTAAACCTTTCATCATGCTCCAATGGGAACTGAACTTGGTTTTGACTTTTTTGATTTGCTCACAACTTCAGCATATAAAGCTATGCATCTCTGACCAACAAAACAACCTTTCCAGTGGCCTTTACATGGGCCAGAAGGGTTAGTGAACAGGACGCACTCTCAATACACCCTTACGCAACTAGTTTCCCAGATATACTGGTTCTGAGAATATGTGCCTCTTTCCTACTGAAAGTGGTGACACCCTTTAACAAAGCAGATCAAAGGGGGAGGGAACCACACTGGTCTTTATGCCAGAGTCTCGCAAAGATTGTGTTGGAAATCCTCAACTACTATTTACTATATAATCTCCACTGGAGTCATATAGTTGGCAGTGTCATCATCGGGTTTCCCACCTGGAAACTGGTCCTACCAGGTGAGGGACGCCTCCACCAGGAGGGAGATTGTCTGGATGAAGTTAATGGTGGGATCTGAACAGTGTAACGAAATTACCTCGTGTGCATATTACTGTGAATTATATGTGAAAGAAGGGATGGGGTAAAGTTAAAAACATGGTGATGTTGTTCAGACATATTACCAATCCTTAGCATCTAGTGATTCGGACAACATGGTTTGGCCATTAGAGCCTCTGTGGGTCAGTCGGCCTACATCAGAACTTTGTAAAGTAGAAGAGCCCTATGTATATTAATGTTGTTGGAGTGCTCACGTAAGTATATTCACGTACAGGTCTTCGTTACAAGCGTGGTTGTTGTCTATAACCTGGAGGAGACAAGATGAAAATAAATGCATGGAAGTATTCATAATAAAAAATGATTTCACATCTGATTACCTACTTGATAACCTGATGTGTTGTGTTGTTTCATTACAAATTTCCTACACTCATTAAGTGCAGGTTGTGTAGTTACACTTTTGAGTTTTCTTTATCTCTTCAGATACGGTAACCAATCTCTATTTTGGAGATGGTAACTCTTGGTGATTATTAGTGTGCATGTATAAAAAAGTGCATGTTTTTCCTTTGCACTTTGTATCATGAATCTGCACTTGCACTTTAACAAAGTGGAATGACTGTCAGTGTCCATTCTTCTGTTAGTACGAGGGTATGCTAATGTAATTTAATGAAATCTAATGCAATGATGGTCTTTTGCACGTTTTTCTCCTACAGGAATCAACACTTGCACTTTAATAATGTATGTTTGCGCCCATTCTTTTTGTTAGCTCTATGGCAGGGCAGAAGTACTCAATGGGATCCAATGTAATTTAGTCAAAATTTGGGGAAAAATGTATGTGGCAATTCGGGCCACAAAGAAATGTATACGTACGATTGTTGAAATATGCCTTCTGCTACATGTAGGCTATGTGATTTGAAAAAGTACTTTCTTTTTCTTTCTTATGTTTTATTCTGTATGCTGGCAATCTGCTCAATAAAATATATATTTTATTGAAAGTGTGTGATGTTAGCATTCATCCAAAAGCCAGAGGAATAGTACAATGTTGAACGCGTCCCGGGACGTGAATCCCTCTGTCAGGGATCCGCCGCTAGGACAATTCCAGCACAACTGAGAAATCTATATAGACTTGGCGCAATCCAGCTACCCTGATGGTGATGGAGTAATGTTAGCCAGCAGAGGAGTCCGCCGCATCGACTGAGGTGAGTCGCTTATGTAACGGAAAACACTCTGTCAACGTGACGGAGGATCAGGCAGCCAACATCAAAATATAGTGGGTGGGAATCTGTCAACTTGACGGGGTACTTGTAAACGCCGCCAAGGCGGATGACGGGAGTCCCGCCAAGATCTAAATCAGGTCTCTTAATGTGTCCTGTTCGGTCCTTTCTGGCCGTTGCAGCGGAGTCATGCCAGGAGGCCTACACAAAACCCCTCCACAGTTGATCTGCACCTCAATTTAATGCCAGAGTCACTCCAGGAGAGTGCCTTTCTTTTTGGCTTGGCAGGTCGGGCTGGACTGTTCCCATGAGGCACAGGGTCAAGACTGATTTGCATATAGCTGTGTCTGAACTGGGGTGGCAAAGTGAGCTAAAGAATGATGATGGATTTAACCCAGATCTGTGACTGGGGGTGAGTGTTTGAAAAGTTTCAGTACTCCGTCCATCATCTCCTTGTGTTTGCTTTGTTCGCCCTAAGTTGGCAGAGTATGCCCAGACATGGGTCGCTTGCTCACTTTGCCACTTGATTCAAGCTAGCCTGGCTGAAGAGGGCTGTTAGACCGCAGCTACAACCCACCCCCCAGCACGTACACTGCTGAGCCACGTCGAAAGAGGTCAACTAAAATAGATGGCACAAGCAGGGTGAAAAGGCGAACAGCAGAGGACAAAAGAATTACGAAGGAAACAAAATGGACACCACAGCCAAAATGGCTTTTGTTAAGCTAATGTCAAATATTACACGTCTCCACAGACGACCCTTTTAGCATAAGCTAAGACATTTTCTTGTCCCTTCTAAGGGGTATGATATATATCATGAATATCAATTAACATCATTTCACAAATTTCTCGTTCCATTGCTAAATGGACATTTGCATTCTGGACATTCGTTTTAGATCGTACACAAGTAGTACAAGTGGAAATACAGAGGGAACAGAGCATTGGTCCACATTGTATGCATAAACAACAAGAGAAGAGAATTGCAATAATTATGAATAAGGCCGACACTACTTTCAGACCCCATACAGAAAATAAGTTCCAGAACCATCCAGTCCAAGTCCATGTTCCTGAGTCTTGATGTATCTCAGTGGCTATTTTATGCAGTTTGGAAATGGCATCATAAACAGAAGGGGTGTGGTCAGGGATAAGTACGCAAAAGCTACTCCCAATAATGCGACATGCTCCACCACAATCAGCTAATATTACATCTAAAATCATTCTATTTTGCAAAGTCACAATTCTCGTAATTTGGAGTTCTTCTGTAATATTTCCAAGAGCCATTGCTGTTTGATTAGTCACAGCCTCTACCACTCGGGTCAAGCATCTTATTTTTCTACTATTCAAAGCTGCACCAAAAAAGAAAAAGAGTCCCAAATTAAAGTCAACATATTGCTGTAATGCAGTGTCAGTTTGATCCACTTCACCATTATTTATAGTTCTTTTGAATCGGTTCAAGGAAACGTCATTAAACAATTTTTGATCTGTATGATAAGATGCAGGTGCTAAGAACACAGGAGAAAGCAAGAAGGACACATAGCATATTCCAGACCATCCAATTGGTAGATGATAGTAACCTTTACTTCCACAAATGAAAAAGTGTTATGTGAGGATAGAAAACAGCTATTGTTCGTTTCAGTGATATTCAATACTGTAGTACAGTCACTTTTTCCAACTGGGATACTGCCAAAACTGCTCACACAAAGATTTGCTTGGGCTCTAGTAACAGCGATAACAGGAGGCCCGTTACCCTTGGCCATTTGAGTGTTGGGGAAAACGTAGCTTGTGGAGGAATTTCCTTTGCGATACTCCTCCATTTCCCATACAGTTCCTTTGGCTTGAGGGAGGCCTTCATCATCAGGGTAACAAACTTTATTTAGTTGTGCATTAAGTCCTCCTACATCAGCTAGAGCAATATTACTAATTTCAGAGACCCACAACAGTGTAAACCAGGCTCTACAAGAGCCATTATGTGAAAATGGCAGGGGAATGAGAGGCGTTCCTCCCTTCTTCTGACAGGCTGGCATCATTCCACATACCCAGCAGTTGGTAGTATTCGTAGCATTATTAGTATGATGCAACATTTGTATGAAAGTGTTATTGAGATATGACATTCAGTGCTTCTTTTCATTATAGGGAAGAGTGAAGTAATAATGTTCTGTACTAGTAACGTTCTTACTCGGGTTTAAATGTTGAGGATAATATTTTAGCTGTGAGATACGAAGAGGGAATGTTTAGATTAAAACAGCACGTGTCAATACTTTTTTATGGCAGATGGAACTTAGCATGGCTCCAGTATATTGACGGATACTAATGGATTGATACTTGACACAGGATGTATAGTGATCTCTATGTGTAACACTAACGGAGGACATAACAAGAACTCGAAAATTAGGTAAGAGGCGGGTGCCTTGGTGCGCCCTGACTCATAAATGATATTAACTCGTTGATTTTGGTGCGTATTGGTGACAAATGGAAAGTTATATTTTTAGCAATATCTTTGCAGCAATTTGGACATATGAGTATTCAATGGTTGGAATCAAAACTACTTGCTTGCCCATTTGACAAACAATATGTGAGTTATAACATTGATGAGGTGAGATAATTAGGTTTCAGTCTTTCTTTTTCTCTTCGCGTTATGTGTTAAGGTGGAAGTGTACTTAACATCTTTTTGAAATAAACAGACACAGGGTGTTATCTTTGGAAAGATACGTGATGGCCTTTCAATTCTTTCATTGGGTGCATCATTACCTGTATATATATATATATTTTTTTTTAAACTTCTTACTATTCACAAGTATTGCTTTTTTCTATCTATGTAACTGTGGGGTGATTGGTGGCCGGTTTCAAGGAATAGCAGCATAGATTGCTAAATGAGTAATTTTTAAATGTAATAAATGGATGTCTAAAAATGATGTTTTTATATACTATAATATACATATATTCCAATATATGTTTTTTTTATTTTATTTTTTATTCCTCATACTGCAATGTAGTGTATCTGGAGTTATCAGGGACCCAATTCTCTATTTTCTGAACCGGCCCAGTTGTTCGAATTTCGGGGAGGTTCATTCTGTGGATTCTGCAGAGTAGGGTCCCCTTTCGTCCGTACCACTTTAATTACGCACTGGGGGAGCTGACCATTCTAGTCACTCACACAAGCATTATGCTTGTGGTTTTATTGCCATTGCATAATCATTGGAATTAGGTGTGTCCATACTTAATGACGTAGAAACTATAGGATTAGTTTGCGAATTGGGAATCTTCCCATATTTCCCAATACTCATACCTTTTACTGGGTTTCCCTTTCCTATCCCATTTATTTATTCTGTTAATTGAGGCCACCCATTCCAAGTGTGTAGGAGGGACTGGTCTTATCCATTTTAAGCAGAGTTCCCTTCGTGCAAGCAAAATCATAATAAACAAAAGATTCTCTTCCTTCTTAGTTAACGTTATTTCCATATCATGTCTACTGACCCCAAAAATAACAAGATCTATACTTACTTTAACTGGTCTTCTTGATACCAAATCTATGGTTTTACTCACTTCCTGCCAGAATCCTTCGATGTGAGGACATAACCAGAACATATGCACATCATCTGCTCTTGGTAGAGCACATTTGGGGCATAACTTCGTAGCGGAACCTCCAAAACTAGAAAGACGCTTCGGGGTCCAGTATGCTCTGTGAGAAGTAAAGAGATGATTTCTCCTTAAGGTAGCAGACTTCACAATGGACCAGCAAATGCTCATTGATACTTGCCACAAGTTTTGGAGATCCAGCGCCGGCAGATCTTTCCCCCAGATCACATCAGGAATCAGAAAATCCTCCTCTCCTGCTTTTACGAATGCCCAGTACCATGTTGCTATTTCTTTTTTCTTCGGGGGATTCTTTATCATGATTGTTTCCATAGTCCTATTTCCGGTAGATTTCTCCTTCAGTGTTTTTGCCCAGCTGGTAAGTTGATAGTATTTGAATTTTGAAAGGGCTACACTCGGATTCGTGAGCAAGGTTCCCCAGTCTATTATGCTATTACCAACCAATAACTGGCCCCAGACTCTAAATCCTAAGGATTTAAGAGGTATTGCCAAGCTGTCTTTAAGGCATTCAGGTGTTCCTGGGGAGTCCCATATGGGCGCGAACTCACTGTAATATGGAATATTTAGAGTGCACCTGATTTGATACCATAACTTAGCTGCTGCTCTCAGAGTCTTCAGTTTCACCTTTTTGAAGTATTTTGGGTGACCAAATTTGAATAGAAAGTGGCCAGTGTTTCTAGTCATCACTTTAAGGTGTTCTGGATACAAATCATAGTTGTTTAGTAGGACCCTAATGTGTTTGAATTGGAAGGCTCTGTAATATTCCACTAAGTCTGGGCTGGCAATTCCACCTTCTGCTTTTCTTCTTCGTAGTTTGCTCCAGGCTATACGTGTACTTTTAGCCATCCAGATGAAGCTCGCTATTTCTCCTTGTATTTTTTTTAATGTTTCCCTCTTAAATTCCAATGGTATTGCACTAAATAAGAATGTGTATTTTGGGAGAATAGACATCTTGATTATGTTGGATCTACCTAAAAAAGTTAAGGGAAGACATCCCCATGCTTTCAGTAGTTTTTTCACGTCGGCTGTTACTCTGTCCATATTTATTTCAGGTATTTTGTCTAGATTCTTAATCAGGTCTATCCCCAAGTACCTGATTTTCTCCCTGGTGTAAATATTAACTACCTGGGAATTCCAACTCATTATTTCCGTTTTTATTTGGTTAGTTTGGTAACCTGAAACCCTTAAAAATTTCTTAAGGTGTCCTCAATAGCTTGGACAGAACTTGCATAATCACTCGTAAAAATCATGACATCATCTGCATATAGGGCTATTTTTTTTTTACAGGTCTGGAATATAAATGGTATTATTTCCGTGTGATCTCTGAGCCTGTTTGCCAGGGGCTCAATATATAAGTTAAAAAGGAGGGGAGACAAGGGGCATCCCTGGCGGGTCCTTCTACATATGTGGATATTTTCTGTTAACTTCCCATTAATTAGGACCTTAGCTTTTGGTTCTCGATACATTTCTTTAATAGCACCCTGAAAATTTTCTCCCAAATTATATTTTGTTAAAGTTGCGTTCAAGAAGGCCCAGTTTACTCTATCGAATGCCTTGGCCGCATCCAGTGTTATTATTGTCAGAGGGATTTTTATAGTTATTGCTATGTCTATTGTCCCGATAAGCTCCTGCGTAAGATCTTGTAAGTGCCTACCCCTTATAAAGCCTTTCTGATCTTCTTTAATCAATTTTCCTGCTATATTTCCAAGCCTCTTAGCTAAAATTTGTGTATAGATCTTGTAATCACAATTTAATAAGCTTATGGGGCGGTAAGATTCGCATTTAACTGGATTTTTACCAGGTTTTAACAGGATACTTATCGTAGCATCATTCCAGGAATCAGGTAGTCTCCCCTTCTCAAGATAAATTGTATTTAATAAATTTGTAAGTGGGGGTACTATAATCTCACTAAGTCTGCTATATAATTCATTGGGGAGAGCGTCTGGGCCTGCTGCTTTACCTCTCTTCAGGCCTTTCATTACTACTTCAACCTCCTCTTTAGTAATTGGGGCGTTCAAATCGTCTTTTTCCGGGTTTGTTAACTCAGGAAGTTCCAAGTTAAGTAGGTATTCTTCTAAGGCCTCTTTCGTTGGAGCGGTGTCTGGAGATACAGACGATAATAAAAAAGTGTATAAATTGTGTAACGAAGTAGGATCATCTAGATTCGGCCCATAATACCCGGCTATCGTGTACGGAGAGTTGTTGATTCTGACCATAGCAATTGCCCATCTACCTTTTTTATCTACTTCAAATCTCTCTATTCTAGCTTTTACTGACTTTTTAAAGAGTATAGCCACCCCTTTTCCAACACACTCCTGATCTGTGCAAACATAACAGTCTACCCAACTCGTTTTTTTTTATTATATCCTCCCATTCCTTCTTTAATAGATGTGTCTCTTGTAATATTATAATCTCACAGTCAGTCATCCTTAAATACTCCAAAATTCGACGCCTTCTGCTTGGTATCCTTAACCCGTTTACATTCCAAGATAGAATATTAATATTTCTTCCAGACATTTCTTCTTCTCTCTCCTAATCTTGCAAGCTGGTTAGCCCTGTCTTCTCGTAGCTGGCCTTGATAGGTCTTAATAACTCCCATTGCCTTTTCTATTGTTTTTTTCGCATTCTGAGGATATTTTTTCAATTTTTTCCCTAATTTGCTCCCCACCCTTGTACATTTTTTTTTTACTTTTATATTTTTTGAAAGATAAAAAACCCACCCTGGGGAAGCCTCCCTCTTTATTTCTTTGGGGTATATTGATAGCCCCTTCTGAGCTCCATGACTGCTCATTTTTCCCCCTTTTTTTTTTTCCTTTTCCCAGTTTAGTTTATGTGGACTCTTCTTATATATATATTTTTCATTATTGTTTTTTAAATTGTGTGGATTGTGTGGATTGTGTAAGTTTCGCTTTTATATTTTAAGTTAACTATTCAGACACACAAACTCTAAACTAAATCACCAAGAGCTAAGTCAACAGTCCTACTCTCCTACTGATTTAGACTCCAGTAGACAGCCCTATTAACTCCTTACTTGATCTTTCATTTGCTCAAGGAAAAGTGCAATTTCTGCGGGATCTCTTATGTTATGCATTTTATTTCGCCACATTATTCTGAGACTGGCCGGGAATTTCATTTGTACTGAGGCTCCTAAACTTTTTAGTTCCTGCATGTACTGCCCGAGTTCCCATTGTCTATCTTGAGTTGATTTCGCGATGTCTGATCTAATCCTGAAGGACCATTCATCTTTATTGTGGGAACCTTTTTTTAATGCTTCACTCAGGATTCTTTCTTTAATGTTATATGTTTTAAAATTTACTAAGATTTTTCTTGGGTTTTTCCTCTCTTTGTTTCTGCCAAAGGGGTCACGATGAACTCTTTGAATGTCTTCATCTAGTCCTAATTCTTTTGTCCATGGAAATTGTTCCTCGAGTAACTGGATTATGAATTTCTTGACGTCTACCCCTTCTTTTCCTTCGGGGACATTTAATATTCGTAAGTTGTTTTTTCTTGCCTGATTTTCCAAGGACTCCAATTTTTCATTTGTACTTCTTTTACTCTCTTTTAGCGCTCTTAAGTCTTTTTCATTTTGTTCAACTTTTTTAGAGCGCCCCTCAACAGTTGCTTCAACTTCATTAACCCGGTCATTCAATGCGATCATCTTAGTGTCTAAGGCCTCACATACCTCCCGGATTTTGCTCTGATTCATCTCTGATATTGCAAATTTTGCTCTCATTTCTTCCAGCATTTTTTCCAAGAACTGATCCGTTGGGCTTAAACCTGAGGTTGGGGTTTGTGTATGGTCCCCGGAACTCTATTCTCACCAGGGTGTGGGTTCGGTTGATCGTCTGCTGGGGTCAATTGGTGGCCCACCAGCTCATCTACCGTTGACTTAGACTGAGCTGGCTGAGCTGACATGACTGAAATAGGGAGGGCAGTCGCTACTTTAGACATCGATAAGAAAGAGTCGGGTGTCGATGAAGCAACGGTTTTGGGATGAGACCCGGTTGATACAGGGGCAGAAGGAGCAGAAGCCAAGGGAGTTTTCTCTGCAGAGGAGGAAGTCGAGAGGGAGACAGTTTTCATAGAGCCGGTCCCTTTTACTAAGCTCTTTCGACTTTGTTCTTGGATATTAAAGAAGGATCTGAGAGAGGGGGTCACTCGAGGGGGGGGGGGGGTACAATGCTTCCACACCTCCCTGATTCTTTTCGGGTTCTTCCTTTCGTATAAAGACTATTTGAGTCCAGCTTACCCTGTTTTTTTGAGCTTCTCTTTGTACTACAAGGGGCAATATGTAGTTTAGGGCCTACTGGGTCTACTGGGATTGCGTTTTGAAAGAACTCTCTATTCCTTAGACAGTAAGTGGACCTGCCTTTCTCCTGCTCAATGTTTGTTATTTCTCCATTAGCTTGTGTTTTAGATTGTGCCTCTTCTATTTGAGTCAAAACGCTCGGTCCTCCAGTACTCGTTAATTTTGGACAGCTTATCCCCCCACCCTCACTTCCTGTGCCTTCAATAGCGCTGGACCTTGACATCCAGAGTGGGACTCTAACAATTCTCAAAGAATTGGCAGTACTTTTCTTCCCACGCTCATTCAAAATCAAGAAAGTCCCTTCTGGAACTTCAATATGAGGATAATCCACTCTGTTTTCTAATGTTTCTCGTTCCAGTGTACTCTGTACAGTGTCCAAACTCCCCTGAACACCACTCTGCCCAAAGATCAGCTCTCCCTGATTCACACAGACCATATGTCGCCTTGTCCACGTTTCCAGGTACTGTCCGCACTTAGGAGGAAAGCTTTGCAGCTGCAGCTGTCCCCCGGCTATACTCAGCGTCCCGCACCCTGCCTTACCTTCCGCTGTTTCGACTGTTCTGTCTCTTCCCCCGCTGCCCCGGAACAGAAAGGACACTCTGCTCGCGGCTCGCCGAACGGCTTTGCGAGCTTTACGAGCAGCGCCCCACACCCCTGTGGACGGAGAAACCAATGCCTCTCCTGCCTTACTCGTCGGAGCACAGGGTACAGAACATTCGGAGTTGAGCACAAACATTGAGTTCTTCCGACTTCCGAGTTTTCTGGAGAGGTGTGGAACTCCTCTGAAGGCTCGCTATGCTTGCGGGAAAATCTCTGTATGTCGGGCGTCTACTGCCTCCGGTGAGTTCTATACGATTTTAAGCGGTATCCATGGTCTCCCATGCTCGGAGTCCTTTTTCCGCAACATAGAATACGGGAAAGAAAAATAGCCGTTTTGCTGGTATTATACTAGAGCAGTCACTCGGAGCTCCCGACCTGGCGTCCTAGCCGGCCGCCATCTTCCCCCTCACAAGGTGTTTCCAGGTACCTCCAATATATGTTTTTATATGTAATTTGCAGTCTTGAGGAAGCCCAGGTGGGGTGAAACACACGTCAGCTGTTGTGCTCTATAAAGAAATACAAATCTGATTGATCTACAGCTACGTTGATTTCTATCGATATTAGAACTTCTTGACGTATGACATACGGTTGCGGATAGTGCCCAATGCACAAGGGATGAGAGTAACTATTGTATGGTGTGCACTGGTGTAATTTCTGTGAATCTGTACCTGAACCACTTGTTGTGTATTCAGGAATCAACACTCTAGGTGGATGAGTGTTTGACACCATGGTCGCACCCGAAATTTGACGAATGTGTTATTGTCTAATTATTATACAAAGGAAACACTTTAATGTGCAGATCATTTAAAGCATATCCACCTCAGTGTATAGAAGTTAGATACATTTTTGCTGATCTAGCACTCATTTACCTATGAACTAAGAAGGAACAATTTGGGAAAAAAGAACAAATTGTGAGTTTTGTTTTGAATTGAATTTGCTTATTGCCATTTCTATATCAATTGAATTGTATGTAAAAAGAACATCATAATACTAATATGGCCACCTTTGATGATAATAGAGACGCCTTATTGGAGGATCTCTTTAGTACAAACTCCGGACGGAGTGTGATCAATTCCAGGTCATTGTCTAAAAAGGGATTACGACAAATATTTGTGAGGTTGGAAAGGCTAAAAAAACAAGAACTTTACTGCTGGTGGGATGCCACAGTATTGCGTAAATATATTGATAAGGGTCAAGTCCCCAGAGGTCTACGTGTTCTGACTTTTCCATCGTTTGAAGACTTGGATAGGGGACACTTAAAGGAGTGGGAAAAGCTATTATTAAACTCCTCGATGGGTATGATGGATATCCTCATAAGAGATTCTGAATTAAAACGTGAAAAGCTTCTCTTAGAAATTGCCAGCTTAGAAAAAGAGATACAAGAACTAAATCTACCTGAGGTAACGTAACGTAACTTGGCCATACTAAAAGATAAACTGCAGAAACATCAAATGTATCTGCGTGAAAAGAAATCTCATAAAATAAAACGAGATGAGAGAGATTATCGTAATGGCAGGGTTTACACCTTTGCTAGGAAATTCGATAATATCAAACCTTATATGAACAAAGAAGGGTCAGAATGTACATCTCAGTCGACAGAGATAACTAGCATGTCGGATGTTTCTAGCAATAGCAGTATGATAAGTGGAGAGTCATCAAAAGCCCAGAGTGGTGCAACTGGTGTGGTTCCTGATCCCTTTTTTTTAGAACTACAAAGGTTCAGGAAAGGCAACAAACAAGCGTTCCAAAAAGATATATACCCAAAAGAACGCGGAGGGGCAAATCAAGATCTAGATCCAAATGAGAAAGTAGGGGTAACCACAAGATCAGGTACACGCAATCAGAAAATGTAGATGACCCCCATGCTGTTGAATTGTCTGATGCCATAAATATTGTCAATCTCTCTGAACATGTATTGTCAAATGCAGAAATAAAGATATTAAGCAAGGGATTGGGTTTCTGTCCTAGTTCACTACCAGATTTTACATTGTTTCACATCAGTTGTTTTAAATTTGTGAGAAATATCAAATTAGTTAAACGCTTTCAGGATAGACCCATTATTCCTAATGCATGTATAACACCATACCTAAGTGAGGATACGCCATCTATAAGAGAGATTAAGGATGTACATTTATTACTTAGTTTGGATGATCAGGAGGATAATCCAACAATACAAACAGTGGCTACTGATTTGAATTTGGATACATACAAAAGAATGGAAAGTGGATTTAAAGTTAAATCTAGATTCACTCCTCAACTGCAAGGAGGAAACAATGTTGACAAATTGCAGCAGAATGTAATGCTGGATTTATACAAAATGGAGGATAAGACAGAACATCACTGTAGAAGAAAGAAAAGCTTTAGACAACTTAAAGAAAAAGGACTCTCTTGTCATCCGAGAGGTGGACAAGGGATGAAACATAGTTTTAATGAATCACCAGGACTATATGTCTGAAATAGAAAGACAGTTAGGTGATGTGATGACATACATGAAGCTCAGTGGTAATCCCATTAAACAAACCAGAGAGATTATACAAAACCAATTTAAACGTTGGAATGAGCAGTGTCTGATCTCAGATCTGGAGACTAAATATTTGTTCAATGGCATTCCAACTTATCCGTGGATCTATTGTTTACCCAAAATACATAAAGGAGGGGAATTTCCTCTGGGGAGGCCCATTATCTCTGGTATTGGGTCTCCTACGGAGAAATTTCAGAATATATTGATTTATTTTTGCAGCCTTTGGTGACCAACCTCCCTTCGTTTATTCAGGATACTCAAGATGTCCTGAATAAAATTGGTGATGTGGACTGGGTATATGGACATTATCTAGTAACAATGGATGTCTGCTCTCTATATACGAGCATTCCAGGTAAACTTGGACTTGATGCAGTACAACATTTTCTAGATACAAGTCCAATAGAAACCTATGAGCATTCGATGATGTTGTTGGAAATGATAGAACTTGTTCTAAATAACAACATATTTCTACATAATGGCAGTTGGTTTCGCCAGATCAAAGGGGTAGCCATGGGGGCAAAATTTTCGCCATCTCTTGCCAACCTCTATATGGGGTATTTTGAATTAATACATCTATGGCGTAAAGACCCAGTTAACTTGATGAATAACATTTTGTATCTAGGCAGATACATTGATGATATTTTAATGTTCTGGTCTGGTACCATTGAGGAGTTAGAACAGCTCTTTGTACACATGAATGATAAACCCTTCAATTTAAGCTTTACAAAGGAACAAAGGACCACTAGCATACATTTTCTGGATATCACCATTGTGGCTAGAAATGATAAATTATTATCAGTACCCTTAAGGAAACCAACTGCACTCAATGCTTTATTGCACACTGAGAGTTCACATCCAATCTCACAAATTAGATCCATTCCGTTCGGAGAAATGGTGAGAACCCAAAAAAACTGTAGTGGCATAACCAAACTGGATGAAGAACTATTCCAGGTCGAGAAAAGATTCTTGGCTAGGGGATACGATAAAGACATGATTGGCAAAGCACGTTACAAAATAAACAAAAGAGAGAGAAACACCCTCTTGACAAAGAAACACAGGAAAAATACACTAAATAACAACAAAATTAGATTCATTACACGCTACTCATCAGTTAGTACAGAGTTGTATAAAATTTTGAATAAATATTGGCCCTTGTTGATGGAGGATTTGAGTCTGCATGAAAAGATAGGTATCAAACCTTCAATTACATTCAAAAAGGGAAAGACACAAAGGCAAACACTGTGTCCGAGTTACATTCCACCAATGAAAGCCAACACATGTTTACCCACTGCTTCAAAAGGATTTCACAAATGTGGAATGTGCAGTGTATGTTGTTTTGCAATGAACAAAACAACTAAGTTCCAATATAATACTGCAAAAACATACACTGTGAATCATTTCATTAACTGTAACACGACACATACGGTATATTGTATTAAATGTATTTGCAATAAAATCTATATTGGCAGTACTGTGAGGCCTCTTAAGGAGAACATTCAAGAACACGTAAGGGCCATACGTAATAACAATACACAATACCCACTTGCAGTACATTTTAACACCATACATGAATATAAAGAGATCATTAATAAAGGGTTTCATGGCATAGATGTCGCACAATTGGGTCAAAGAGGTGGCAATAGAACATCTAGATTACGACAAATTGAAAGCAAATGGATCATTTCCCTACAAGCTGTGGAACAGGGAATTTACATAGACAAGGAACTCTTTGAGTTTCTATGATGGGGATATTGAGACATGTGACCTCTGTGCCTATGAAAACAACATATATCTGCAAAATGACTTGGTTTGTGAGTGAAGTTACTCTGGATAGGGAATGTAACCATAGTATTGAATATTATAACATGACCATTAAGGTTAACATCTAAGAATGACCAATGAGTGAGTTTGTAATAATAACGGTTTGATATACTAATTCTGGAATTCTTTTAACATTACTAGTAAGTTTGCTAAAATTAGGCAAACTGCTGTTGAGTATAATTAACATTTTTGCAGATCAAGAGATCAAATTGGTTTATAAAGATGTAAAATAGTGTTTCTGAAAATTATAACGTGTTTGTCAACAACAGAAAAACTTTTTTTGAAAATATATCTTTATTTGATAGATAATAATGCCAGTCGTAGCTAAACAGAGAATTAGGTACATGTTTGTTATAATTACATGACCTGTGTTAGCCTGTGATACATACATATATATTTGTGGAAATTACTGAGTCTATATTGGTTCATAACAACACTGGTACTGATGCACCCGGAGGAAGATGAAAGGCGGCTTGGTTAGGATTGGGGATATTTAGTTTAACTGTTTGAATTAAAGGATTTTAAATATATTTGCATCCACTGGCAATGTTATTTATGCCAGTTTAAAGATGGCCGCTATGGTAGTGTCGAAAGGAGGCTACCTAGATAATAGTGTCCGTTCTTAGTCTCTATTGCTGACGTTCACGTAATTAAAATAGAGTCGGGAGATATGGGTGTGTGAAACCCAGACATTGGAAACACGGAGACGCTGTGAGAACGGAAGCTTAACTTTGCGGTATGTTAAAACGAGATACTAGTAATGTTTTTACTCGGTCTTAGACATTGAGAATAATACTGTAGTTGTGAAGCTTTTTTTTTTTTTGTCCTCATTCACCACAGAAAAAGAGAAAAATGTCCATTTTTTCTGCCCTTATCGTTTGTTAGGGTTGCTAACCTCTAACGGGCATACTCCAATAAACACCAACCTTTATGCGGCTGTGTCTCATATCCGGTATTATACCGGTACTGCAAGAAAAAACGGTGAAGGCCCTGAAGCAGTGCAGGAGTGTTAGCCGGTGTAATCATTGTACGTGAACTAATACTAGTATCGTAAATATAACCCTAACCATTACTTCATTCACCTTCCAGCCAAACAATTAATAGATTCCAGAAAGCCTTCTTTTTAGACACTTTCCCTGAAAGATCCATTCGAGACATATATATTAGGGATTCCAACCAATCCGAATGCTGTGGAGTTATGTTGCTTACCCATTTACGACAGATTTCCCTTCTGGCCAATAAGACAGCATAAAACAACAAATCTCTAGAGGTTCCTGTTATCTCATCATCCACCCCAAAGATAACCAGAGAGAGGCTTACCTTTATTAGCCGAACCAAAATACCTGTCATGGTTGTTTCTACTTTGCGGTAATCAAAATGAGGCACTGTTCCGTAGTGAGTGTTGTCGAAAGGCAACCTACACTTACACAAAGGTAAGAGGTGAAACAGAGGGAGATACTAGGTCAGGGACTTAGTGATTAGGGTGGGAAGAGGCACAAATTGTCTCTTGTAGCCCTCACACATCCCGAAGGATGTCATGCTTCATCATCGGGCGGTTGCTCCTCGTCGGGCCGGCGGTGCAATGCCCTACGGGTCCCCCGAAGGGTCTCTTTAGCGGAGATCTTTTAGAGAACTGCCGATGGGTGCATGTGGGTGTGTGGATCTAAGTACCATGTGAGAGGTGAGGGTAGTGCGTGCAGTGTAAGTTAAAATTACCTAAGGGTTCCCAAAAAAGAAGGTAATTTTTAATAAAGAGGTACCCTTGGTAAACTAAAAAACCCGTAGGTTAACAGTTACCAATAGCGACGCAATGTGTCTAGGTAACTAAATAATGGTCGACATGTTTCACGCCTGGGGAGGTCAGGAGGATCCTTGGCGTTTCATCAGGACCAGGGGTGAGGGTGATGTGAGGTGGGTGCACGAACGTATTAGTGTGAGTGGGGTACCATTAGCCCTCTCACAGATCCAACAGGGGGTAAGTGAAGTCGCCTCCTACACTAATTGTGAGTGGCTCTTAAATAAGTTATGCCCCCTTTGATCGCAACCTAGAACAGTGGGAAAAAAAGAACAAAACAGAGAAGAGGAGAGTTTAAAAACAGATATACCGCTCATGGTAGTTCATGTAGAGCGTATGTATATTAACATCCTGAACACGTAACCATGAGACAGTTGGTCCGAACAGGAGGTGAGACATGAAACTCATAAGGTCAGTTCCGGTTCCTCCATGAATGGTGTGTCCCGTGTCCGCACCAGGCAGGGGCATCAAAGGGAGGGCGCCATCGAACTCAGCTCGAGAAGTCCGAGTGAGTTCAATAGGCGTCCCAACCCATGTACCCCCCAGCCGATGCTGAGACAGCAGGTCATCACCAAGTACGGCAGGTAACGATCTTAAGGGCACAGAGACAGGAGAGGGCGTGCCATATGCCCCAAACTCCCCCCAGTCGGAAAATAGCGGGGTTGGAGCGTTGTGTTGGCGCTTACCTAAAAGTGGAGCAAAAGTTACTCCATGAGTTTAGCGGCGTTGGGTGCACACACCTTCTTGGGCTGCAGGTGTACGGTCAATGGCAGTACAATGATCGGGCCATAGGAGGGGTGGAAGAGAAAGGAGAGGCCTGTGCAAAGCACAACGTTAGCGGTACAGTAAATAGCAATCATGGTCGAGACTTACTTCCAAAGTGGCTGCAATCAGCGGATAGGACTCAAGGGGCACTCATGGTTTGCTCGGGTGTCGGCTCTAGAAACCTGCCCCATCCAGACGCCAGCTCGTAGGTAGAGTGAAGTGGGGTTCTGGCTGTCCTTAAAGTGTTGAAAAAGGGGGCGTGTGGGGAGGTTCCTATTTCCGGAAGAGCGTGTCATGCTTCGTCAGCAGGGAGATGAGTGCGCATGCGTGTAGCTGGCCCCGTACGAATGCTCATGCGCGCATACGTCTAGTGTATCGTGCTGGTAGTGCGCATGCGTAGCGATGAGAAACAGTGAGCTAATAACGGGCGGAAGTAGTTCAGCACTCTAGAGCACTTAATGCCTAGCTGGAAAATGTGCACAAAGATAAAAAGTAATAATAACGCCCGAAAAAATGATATATCGAGCATGTACAGGCAAGTGCCTCCTCTGCTAATGTGTGGTAAGCGGGACAGACGAGTTTACTGTGTATCCAGTATGGAGTGAGTATGTATGTTAAAAGCTCCAGTAACGCTGCCTGTAATGTTGTTACAGGTGTGCCCCAGTGTCTCCTCAATCAAATACTGAAGCATGGAGGTAGAAGTAGAGGTGACATAGTAGGGGGCGCAAGTATTGCTGTCAACATCCCTGGTAGTGTGGGTTGGAGGTAGTACGCGAGTGCACACATCTCTTAGTACTGGGGTGTAGGAGAGAGGTTAACCAACAGCAGGGTCAGCCTGCAACAATGTCAATAGTAGTCTAAAGGAACGACTGGATCAGGCAGTTATATCAGGAAAGTTGTTTTTCAAAAGCCCACACATGAAGGGTGATGGAGGACTCTACAGTTCTGACCACGGGATTTCATCGTTGAGGCCCTGTGTGTCAGTGTGTAGGCGGTGGACCCAACGTTGTTCGCGTCTAAAGAGAGAGTCGCTGTTCCAGCACGGATTGACCTCTAGGATGGTCCACTGGATGGCTTCACATGGGTGGCCTTTTTCCAAGAAGTGGTTAGTCAATTTGGTAGCTGAGCGTGCTCGTCGCACTGTGCTCTTATGTCCGCTTTTCTTGATGGCTCTGGTCGTCATCCAAATGTACTGGAGAGTGCACGGGCATGTGATTATACACAGTTCGTTGTATTGCAATTAGTGTGTTTGCATTGTTCCCATTTCAAGTTTCCCAGTTGTAAGAATTTTGTGTGTCGCGTAGAGGAACATGCCCCACATGTGCCACAAGGATAGTGTCCTGTGACAGCTGGGAGGTCCCACAGAGTGGTTTCTTTGGTCATCTGTTGAGCTCGTGGTCGTGTGTTGATTAACTGGTCACGTAGGTTTTCCGTCCTTTTGAAGGCAAACCGGGTGGTCAGAATATTCAGACTATCACTATTGAGGATCCTCCAGTTCCAGTTGATTATTTGTTTGAAGACCTTCACGTGTATTGTTCCTGGCCCGTTTTCTAGCTCTTCTGATCACCTGTCCTGGGTAGTGTCTCTGAGCAAGGTTGTCTGCCAGGTGGTTGGCTTGAAGTTCAAAATCTTGTATTTTGCTGCAATTGCGTCTGATTCTCAGGAATTGACCGTTGGGTAGGTTCTCTCTCAAAGCTTTGGGGTGGTAGCTCTTGAAACTAAGAAGGCTGTTACAGTCCGTACCTTTCTTGTATGTGGTGGTATGAAGTATACCATTCTCGAGGCTGATGGAAAGGTCCAGGAAGGGGATCTTCTCCTTGCTGGTCGTCATCGTAAATCGAAGGTGCATCCTGATTGTTGATCCATTCCTGGAATGCCAATGCCAAGGTTTCGTGCCCCCTCCAAAGGATCAAAATATCATCAATGTACCGTTTCCAGGTTACAAGATGCTCATGGAAGGGGTTGGTGCCTGAAAAGATATGGGTAGTCTCAAAATGGGCCATGTACAGGCCTGCCAGGCTCGGCGCAAAGGTGCTACCCATACTATTACCTTGTACCTGGTGGTATATGGTGGTTTTGTACATGAAAAAGTTGTTGGTGAGTGCCAATGCGATAAGTGCTGAGATGAACCCTGCCGGGGTCTGGGTAGGGAGTTCCGATTCTCGTAGGAGGTTGCTAATAACTTCGATGGTAGCATCCTGGGGTATGTTTGTGTAAAGTGCTTCTACATCGAGTGTTAGCAGTAGGTTGATGTCCTCCGTATTCTCCTCGTTGATGACCTGAATCAAGTTATGGACATCACGGGTATCCTTCAGGTACGCTGGCGTTGCTTGGACCAGAGGACGTAAGAAAAAGTCGCTGAATTGGCTGAGAGGTTCCAACAGTGAGCCAATGCCTGATACGATGGGACGACCAGGGCACGGGGTGACACCCTTGTGGATCTTGGGGAGGAGGTAGAAGTAGGGCATCCAGGGTGTCTCATTAACTAAGAAAGCTGCTTCTTTAGGTGTGATCCAGCCTTCTATTGAAGCTTCATTCACCATGATGCAGATCTGTCCAAGTAGCATCGTGGTCGGGTCAGTCTCCAGTATCTCATAGTACTCCGTATTGTTTAGTTGGCGGGTGCATTCCTGTTCATAGTCCTCTGTGTTAAGAATTACAGTGGCGCCCCCTTTATCTGCTGGTTTGATCACAATTGTGATATCATTTTTAAGGGAGGTCACCGCGTTCCATAGTTTGTTGGACAAGTTGTTGCAGGGACTGGGAGGTTTTAGGAGATTGGCTTCCTTCAGGACTGCCTTCTCGAAGGTGAGGACCTCATGAGGGACCATGCCGGCCGTAGGTGTAAACCTGGAGGGTGGTCTAAGTCCTGTGTCATCCTGTTCTGGTGTGATGGTATCCTTGAAGAAGGCCCTCAGTCTCACTTTGCGGAAAAGTTGATGTAGTTCTTCATTAAGCCTAAAGTTTTCCTCTTTTGGGGTAGGAACGAATCCAAGTCCTAGTTCAAGAGCTGCAGTCTCGTCTGGATTAAGGGTTCTGGATGACAGGTTGACGATCAGTTTCTTAGGTGTGTCATGCTCCTTGTTGTTCTCTGTTGGTTTTCTGAGTCCTGCCATTGGACCTGTTTGTTCCCTCTTCTTCTTCCTCTGCCCCTGCCTCTGTTCTGAAAAGTAGGAGGAGGGTTATGGAAAAAAGGTTGCTGGAACCCTGGTTGGGGTAAATATATGGAGGGTACCACATAGGTCCTGGTTGTGGATAAGGTTGGACTGGATAACCAAATAGTGGTGGCATCCCGGGGGGTGGTAACAGACCTTGTTGATTGGAGCGTCGGCCCCAGCTCTGATTGCTAGAGTTGCTAATGGAGGAGTGACCCGATTGATTGGATGTGGATGAGCCATCATCAGAAGTCGCATCAGTGTCAGTTGGTTGAAAATCTTCTTTGATGTATGGATAGATTTTCTCCCTATCGAATCTTTTAAGATCCTTTTGCAGTTTTGTGATTTTCTGATTAAGAAGATAGTCACGGTGGTCAGTAATTTCCGTGTTAATCTCTGCCAGGCGGGTATTGTATGCTGATAGGCTGATGCCTGTTTTGAGGCCGTTCTCTGCTATATTGATTTTAATGATGAGTGCTTCAGAGAGTTGTTTCGCGGTGCTGATAATCAGGACAATCCAGTCACGGGTGCATTTCCATGGTATTTGGCTCCATTCCCGCCTTTGCTCCAGAACTCACTGATTTCTGGACATAGGAAGAACATATGGACATCGGTTGCCTTTTCCAACCCACATTTCGCACAACTGGTTTGGCTTCCTTTCCCCATCTTAGAACGTTTCTCTGGTGATATGTAAGCCCTATGAAGTGAAAAAAGGTGGTTTCTTCTTAAAAAAGCGGGTTTAACTGTGTTATAAAGAGTGCGCATAGATACTTGCCAAATATTCTGCAACTGGTCACCAGGCAAGTGCTTTCCCCACAGCTCCTCCGCCAAAGTGAATTCTCCATCCATGCTATCTTGAAGGTACCAATACCAAAGAGATGTTTCTTTGCTTCCCGGTGGCTTACTTATCAGTTGATCTTCCAGGATGTTATTAGTACCCAATATCGATGCCTTGCTTTGCGCCCAACTTTTTAATTGAAGATACTTAAATTTTGAGGGGGAACCCATCATCAAACCATTTAAGTCATACCAAGATAACAAATGTCCATCTCTAGACAGGTCTCCCCAGATGTTTAATTTGGCTTCTCTGATTGTTAGCGCCAATTTATCATTAAGACACTCAGGGGACCCTGGGGAATCCCAAATTGGGGCAAAATGTGAATAATAGTCCATTTTCAGCGAGCGTCGTATATGGTACCACATTGATGCCATCGAGTGCAGTACCTTCAATTTAACTTTTTTGAAGAATTTAGGATCTCCAAATTAAATAGAAAGCCATCAGGTTTTATTTTTTGCTCTTTTAGCATAGCTAAAAACATTGAGCCTATTAAAGATTTTTCAGGGGTCTTCAGAAGCACTCTGGAGTTTTTTAATTGGAAGGCCCACGCATACAGCTGAATGTCGGGTAGAGTTAAACCCCCCTTCTCCCTTCTTCTGCGTAGCTTCTTCCAAGGAAACCTAATCCCTTTATTAGCCCAAATAAAATAATTAATTGCTTGCTGGATACTGTGTATGGTAGCATTGTTAAAATGTAACGGTAGTGAATTAAATATAACAGTGATTTTTGGCAGGATACTAATTTTTACCAGGCTAACTCTCCCTAGAATAGTTAATGGGAGATACATCCAGTTTTTCATTAATTGCGCTATCTCTTTGGACACTCTTCTTAAGTTTGTTTCAGCAATTTGATTAATATCCTGGACTATTCTAAGACCAAGATACCGTATCTTCTTTTTAACTGATGGATTAGAGCTGACCTGGTTCCATATCATAGCTTCGGTCTTAAGTTCTTTTACAGAATACCCCGATATTCTTCCAAAGTCTGTCACTATACGCATAATAATAGGCAGAGCAGCATCTAGATTAGACGAGTATATCATGAGGTCATCAGCATATAAGGTGACTTTTTTAACCCAGTTACCCTGACAAAATGGTGGAATATCAGTTGAATGTCTAATTCTAAAGGCCAAGAGTTCCATATATAAATTAAATAAAAGAGGAGAAAGCGGCCAACCCTGTCTTGTGCCTCTGAAGATCTTGAAGGAAGAAGATATTCTGCCATTAACTAATTCTCTTGCCACTGGATCTTTGTATATGAGTTTTATAGCCTGACAGAAATTATCACCCAAATTATAACTTTTTAATACAGAGAACAGGTAAGACCATCGGACCTTATCGAATGCCTTAGAGGCGTCCAAAGTTGTTATAGCTAACGGTGTATTAAGGCAAGTTGCAAAATCGATAGCCCCAACAAGCTCATAAGAAAGCTCATGTAGATATCTACCTTTTACAAAACCTCTCTGGTCTTCATGGATAATATACCCCGCAATTTTGGCTAGCCTGTCAGCTAACATTTTGGTAAAAAGTTTATAATCTGAATTTAAAAGTGATATTGGTCTATAAGACTCGCAAGACACAGGATTTTTACCCGGTTTCAAAATAAGGGTAATTGTCGCCTCATTCCACGATTTTGGTAATTGTATTCCTTGATCTAATATCTCATTTATCACTGATGTTAAGAGTGGGGATATCTCATCGACTAAGATCTTATATATCTCTGTTGGGATGCCATCTGGCCCTGCCGCTTTGCCTCCTTTACTGGAATGAATTACTTTAATTACTTCTTCCTTACTAACTGCTTGATTTAGAATATTCTGTTGACTAATATCTATAGGACTAGTAGATTCATTAAGCCAATCCTCTACCTCAGTTGCTAGTATTTCCTCTTTTTCTTCTGTGTATAGATCACTAAAGAAGTCTTTGAAAGTCTCTCTTATCTCCGTCTCCCTATTTAGTATGGCTCCAGACCGTTCTTCTTTGATCTCCTTAATCCTGTTCCTGCTCCGATCTGACTTGACTTTCCAAGCTAAACGTTTTCCCGCCCCCTCACCATACTCAAAGTGTGCCAGCTTACTGGTCTCCCATCTTTTTTTTAACTCTTAATTGGAGAATCTCTGATAATGGATTCTTCTTAAATAGTAGCTGCTTCCCAAGCTTCTCTTTTTCTTCTGATTCAGATCCACTTATGTGTAGTTCTATGTTTTTCATCTCTTCCTCTAGTTGTGCCATTTCTCTTCTGTAGTTTCTATTTCTATGGATCATTATACTAGAGATTTTGCCCCTTAAAAAGGCCCTTAGACTGTCCCACACTATTCCGTTTGATGCCGGGCCTATATTAATCTCTATGAAATCTCTAACGTCAGATTTAAGCTTTTCCATTGCTTCGGTGTCCATTAGTATAGTTCTATCCAATGTCCACCTAATCTTTTCACGCTCACTACTGTTTTTTAGAGTTAAAAGTACAGCCGAGTGATCTGATAAATGAGCCGCCTTATATTTGATATCTAAAATATCTTCTCTAAGACCCCAGTCCACAAGAAAGTAGTCAATTCTTGACCTGCTGCCATATTTTTTATTATGGAACGATATTCCCTGTAAGATCCCTGCTCTTTCTCTCCAAAGATCACATATTGTATGTTGAATCATCAAGTTTTTTAATAGTACACGTGAATTTGGGGTTGGTGTGGTTCTAGTTTTACTTGATTTATCCAATTTTAAATCTAGCACAACATTGAAATCACCTCCCATAATTATCGGACCAGTGAAATCCAAGAGGTTAGAGAATAGGTTTGTCAATGGTTCACAATCATCATAATTCGGGCAATAATAGCCTACTAGCGTCAATGATCTATCATCAATTTTAGCTTCTGCAATAATCCATCTGCCCCCTTTGTCTGTTTTTGTACGTGTTACCCAGACTTTTGTCTGTTTTTTTACTATTATGGCCACCCCCCTGGTATTCCCGCTCTGGTCTGTACAAAAAACTTATTGTACCCATCTTAATTTTCCAAAGATATCTAGACACTCCTTTTTCAATAGATGTGTCTTTTAGATATTGGAGTAGCCTGGCCCTTCGACCCTTCACCCGTAACCCATTTATATTCCAGGGTAACCCATTTATATTCCAGGTTAATATCTGTATGGACATATCTTTAATAATGTAATTCTAAATATAAGCACTAATACTGAGGTGTTTGAGAATTTTATTTTTTTATTTTTTCCCATATGCTCCCCACCCTGTGACCCCCTTCCCTCCCCCACCCTCCCCTGGAGAACCCACCCCTGCTTCTTCCTCTTGGACATGATGTTAGTCCAAGTTAGACTTTTTGCTCCATTGGCCCACCCCCGTCTCACCAAGTCTCAATAAATCTCATTAAGCGTAGGAAATGCCTAACTTTTAGCAAAGAAAAAAAAAAGAGAGAGGGAATCGCCTCCTATATGTGTGCCCTATAGTGTATATTCAATATGAGTGCCTAAGAACCTATCTTTTTTTTTTTTTTCATTTGTTTCCTCCCCTATTCCCTCCATCTCAATTTCCCCCCCTTAATACTTCCTAGCAAGTCCTCTGCCTCTCTTATGCTCCTAACCATATACATTTTGTTATTAAACATAACTCGTAGAGAGGCTGGGAATTTGAGCTGTACAGTTGCCCCCACTTTTTTAAAGTCATCCATGCGCCTCCCAAGTTCCCACTGTCTATCTAATGTGGCTCGTGATAGATCTGATCGTATTTCAAAAGAAAAATCAGGACCCTTTAGGGTTTTGAGTTTTATCGCGGCTATCAATATTTTTTCTTTAAGAGCATACGTATGGAAGTTTATCAAGATCTTCCTTGCCTTTGTTCTCCCCGGGGCTCTTTTAAAGGGGTCCCTATGTATTCTTTGAATGTCTTTGGCAATCTCCATCTCGCTCTCCTCCACCTCAACTGCTGCTTTTATGAGAGCTACTACATACGTTTTTATGTCTTCCCTTTCTTTTCCTTCTGGAACGTTAAGTATCCTCAGATTGTTTTTTCTTGAGGTATTCTCCAACTGCTCAACCTTCTCCAAAAGCCCCTGTTCCTCTTTGCGCAATGCTTGGAGTTCCATTTTATTGTTGACGAGGTCCTTTTTTAGCTCCTCTACTGTGTCCTCCAGGATCGCTGTCCTGTCTGCTAATGTATCTAATTTCTTCTCCAGAGATTCACAAAATCCGCGAATCTCACGCTGGTTTGCCTCTGACTTTGCAAATCCGCTCCTTATTTCCGCGATAAGCTCCCCATCATTGTCTCTAACGAGTTGACCAGAGGTGCGCGTGACTGAATATCCAGATCTCTACTGCTAGGAGCTATACTGATTGATGAATTTATGTCTGGGCTTGTAATACACAAGATACTAGTATCTGGCCCATTATCGACATGGTCATCGCCAATAACATGACCCCCACAACCTATATTTAGGGTGTCAGTAGGGTTAATCACCTCGTGAGGAGGTTCAGGTATTTCAGAATTTGTGAGGACCTTATTCACAACATTCCCCTTGGGGCTCCCCTGTCCTGAATTTATACCATTCTCCACACCACTCTTCATAACAATGGGGGTAGAATTAGTAGCCATGCTAGCCCCAGTCACTGCAATTGTACTGGACGTTAATTTTAAATCTACTAATGCAGGTTGCGAAGGTCTTTTTTGGGCAAGTACTGAAGGCTGGACTTTAAAGAAAGAGCGTAAAGATGGTGTGATCTTAATTTTAGGCTCTATATAATCCCCTCTCTTCTTTTGTATTTTGCCCTTCTTTTTAAAGTCTTTCTTCGCGCTACACTTGGGTAGCCCCTTCTGTGGGTACTCAGAAGTCACAGTAGTGAGGCTCGGGGAGGCTGAATCACGCTCTTAAGATCTGCCCCCCTTTTTGCTCAGTACACTCACTTTGTCTACTTTGTTCCTCCTTTCCTCCCTCCACTAAGGGGCCCTCTTCAGCATTGTTACAAAACAGGATCTCCTCATTAGGTCGCCTACCTTCCATATTCTGTAATTTTTCCGCCTTGGTGCTGGAAATGGCGGATGGCTGCCTCGAGGAAGCTCCAACTTCCAAGCAGTTCAGACGTGTAACTGCAGGGTATGTGCTGACGCTGCCACTGCTCGTCCCGGGATAGCCTCGCGTTGCTGCCCTGCGGCTTTTCCTGAGCTCCAGGGCGGCTGAAAAACAACGCGGACCGCTGTCCGGATTCCGGGGGATACAGGACGAAACAGAGCTCAAAGAACTCAGGTTAAATCCCGTTTGAGGCACATAGAAGCGGAAAGGTACGGAAACACGGCAATTAAGTAAGTTTAGGCGCAATGGCTCGGCTCGACCAGGAGCTTCTGGAGCTGCGACCTACGTGCTTACGTGGCCGCCATGTTCTCCTCTGTAGTTGTGAAGCTTGGAGAGTAAACGGTTTTATCAATATGTTGTAACGAGATACCGGTAATGTTTTTACTCGGTCTTAGACATTGAGAATAATACTATAGTTGTGAAGCTTGGAGAGTAAACGGTTTTATTAATAGTTTCAACGCGATACTAGTAACGTTCTTACTCGGGTTTAAATGTTGAGGATAAATTTTAGCTGTGAGATACGAAGAGGGAATGTTTCAATTAAAACAGTACGTGTCAATATTTTTTTATGGCAGATGGAACTTACCATGGCTCCACGATATTGATGGATACGAATGGATTGATACTTGACACAGGATGTATAGTGATCTCTATGTGTAACACTAACGGAGGACATAACAAGAACTCGAAAATTAGGTAAGAGGCAGGTGCCTTGGTGCGCCCTGACTCGCAAATTATATTAACTCGTTGATTTTGGTGAGTCTTGTTGACAAATGGAAAGTTATATTTTTATCAATATCTTTGCAGCAATTTGGACATATGAGTATTCAATTGTTGGAATCAAAACTACTTGCTTGCCCATTTGACAAACAATATGTGAGTTATAACATATATGAGGTGAGATGATTAGGTTTCAGTCTTTCTTTTTCTCTATGAGTTACGTGTTAAGGTGGAAGTGTATTTAACATCTTTTTGATATAAACAGACACAGGGTGTTATCTTTGGAAAGATACGTGATGGCCTTTCAATTTTTTCATTGGGTGCATCATTACCTGTATATATATATATATTTTTTTTTAAGACTTCTTACTATTCACAAGTATTGGTTTTTTCTATCTATGTCACTGTGGGGTGATTGGTGGCCGGTTTCAAGGAATAGCAGCCTAGACTGGTAAATGAGTAATTTTTAAATGTAATAAATGGATGTCTAAGAATGATGTTTTTATATACTATAAGATACATATATTCCAATATATGTTTTTATATGTAATTTGAAGCCTTGAGAAAGCCCAGGTGGGGCGAAACGCGCGTTGGCGGTTGTGCTCTATAAAGAAATAAAAATCTGATTGATCTACAGCTACGTTGATTTCTGTTGATATTGGAACTTTTTGTCGTATGACATACGTTTGCGGATAGTGCCCAATGCACACGGGATGAGAGTAACTATTGTATGGTTTGCACTGGTGTCTTTTCTGTGTATCCTTCATAGCATACGCCTCCACCCATTTACTGAAGGCACAAACCACTACTAAGACATATTTCAGATTATTACAGTGCTCAAACTGAATGTAGTCCATTTGCAGGACCTCAAAAGGTGCAGATGGTGTCGCAAACCCACCTGTTGGGGTTCGCGTTCCTTTTCCAGGATTATACTGGAGACAGACGAGACAAGACTGGACTATCTTTTTGGCAGTGCCGGCAATATCATGATGATCCCAAACTTGCATGAGTTGTTTTGCCATTGAGGATGCACCAACATGTGTCGGCCCATGTGCCATGTGAATCAAGGGGTATAAGTATGCTGTGGGTAACCTCCATTTGGTCATATCTTTATTCCTCCAACAGCCCTCATCATCCAGTGTTCCCTCCTTAGACCATTGGTCTAATTCATCAGCAGAGGCAGATTGTTGCATGTCCAGCACTTCCTGGCTGGCATCATGCCAACGTTCAGCTTGTGACTTAACCGCATACATAGATGTGGTGCTTCGCTGCATTGCGGTCACACGGGCAGTGTGATCCGCAAAGGCATTACCTGCTCCTATTTTATCAGTCACTTTCTTGTGTGCACTACACTAAGAATTGCCACTTTCTTAGGATAAGTTAGGGCAGTAAGAAGATTATGCACTAATTCTCCATGCACTATCTGTGTCCCATGTGAGGTGAGGAAACCTCTTTCTTTCCACAAGCGGCCAAAATTGTGTGCCACCCCAAATGCGTACTGGCTGTTGGTGAAAATGTTGACACGTAAGTCTGTACTAAGCACACATGCTTTTGTCAGTGCAATCAGTTTGGCCGCTTGGGCCGACTTCTGTGGGATGCAAGCTGTCTCCACTACTGTCTGAAGTGTCGTAATAGCATAAGCAGCAGATGTAGTGCCATCAGGTAATTTCAAACATGAGCCATCAACCCATAACTCCCCATCAACACTAGAAAGAGGTGTATCTTGTAGGTCAACACAACACTTTGTTTGCTCTTCAGTGAAAAATATGCAATCATGTAATTCTTGCGACTGAGGCTGAGTAGATGGAAATGGTAGTAGTGTAGCAGGGTTTAGTGTCAAAGATCTTTTCAATGTGATATGGGGGGGCCAAAAGTGTCAATTCAAATCCCGTCAAGCGAGCACTACTCAAATGCTGTGTTTTCGTTTGATTTAGCAAAGCATCAACTGAATGGGGTACTAACACAAGCAGTTTGTGTGACAAATCTATTCCTTCACTCTGACGTATAGATACAGCCGTTGCTGCCTCCGCTCGGAAACATCCAGGCAGCGTGCGAGCGACTGGGTCAAGGACAGCTGAGAAATATGCACAAGGACGTTGTTTATCACCGTGTATCTGTGTTAACCCCTTCCATGCGGGGCGGATTCCCCCGCTGTGCTGGCTGCTGCTTGCGCGGGCGTGGTCATGACGGAACGGTTCCGTCATGAGCACAGCTCAACCGACGCTCATGACGGAACCGTTCCGTCTTGAGCGTCGAAGGGGTTAAAACTGATAGGGCACAACCTTCCCTCTCGTGTACATAAAGTGTGAAAGTCTTAGTGTAGTCTGGAGTTCCTAATACTGGTGCAGAGCAAAGAGCTTGGCATAACTGTTGAAAGGCATTCTGACATTCAGTAGTCCATGGGAGGGGCATCGGAGTATCTTTAGTCAAAAGGGCAAACAAAGGTTTAATAATGTGCGAAAAACTGGGGATCCACTGCCTACAAAAAGAAGTAAGGCCAATCAGTGCATGGACATCCTTCTGAGTACGGGACACAGGAGTATCTAAAATGGCCTGAAGGCAATCTGGTGTGAGCGCACGTCCCTCCTTAGACAGAAGGTGACCTAAATAGGTAAACTGCTGTCTACAATATTGCAATTTCTTCCGGGAGACTTTGTTTTTATGGGAGGCAAGAAATGATAACAATAACAGTGTTCCTTCTTCACACTGCTTAGGGGTATCTGCAGCTAACAAGATGTAATCAACATATTGGATAAGGGCCACCCCTTTTGGAACAGGAAAGGAATCAAGTTGTCTTTTTAATGCCTAACTGTAAATACTAGGACTCTCTGTATAGCCCTGTGGAGCTCTGCAGAACCGAAAGGATCTATTTTTCAATGTGAATCCAAACAGGTAACAGCTTTCAGGGTGAATGGGTATTGAGAAAAATGTGTTCTTTAAGTCGATCACCGAAAATGTAGTGGCAGTGGGAGGGACCATAGTGAGAAGGGTTGTGATATCAGAAACTGCGGATATTGGGGCTCTACAATTTTATTAACCTCCCGCAAATCAATAAGAATCTGTAAATTTTAGTGTCATTATCTTTTTTCAAAATAGGAAGGATAGGGCTATTGCAAGTATTATAAGGAACTTCTTTCACTACATCCACTTCAATCAAATCCTGAACAATATTTGCTAATGCTTCTTCACCTTCTTGGGATATTTTGTATTGTGGCAGACGAGGCAATGAGACACCTTCCCTTACTTGGATTTGTACAGACGGAATAACCATTTGACCCACATCAGTATCTGATCTAGCCCACAAGGTGCAAGGCAAAGACTTCAGAGCGGCATCCTCACTGATAAGACAAGATCTCTCAACCATCGGGTAATTGTCATTAAGGATAACACGCACACCTTCTGGAGAACAACGTATTGTAGCACAAAAATGTTTAAGTATATCGATACCCACAATGTTGTCCGGCGTGTTAGAGGAAAGCAAAAATAGACATGCTGCAGTGAATTTGTCAAGTCTGAATTCAAGCGGCTGTGAAAGTGGGCTAGGTGTAGGTGTTCCATCGAACCCTCTCGATGTTATCATTGTGCCGGACAGGGTAGAGCCCTAGGAACCAATCTTTTAGACAGAGCACTACAGGTAGTTCCTGTTTCAACCAGAAAGCGATCA
Source organism: Triturus cristatus (assembly GCF_964204655.1). NCBI lineage: Eukaryota > Metazoa > Chordata > Amphibia > Caudata > Salamandridae > Triturus > Triturus cristatus. The sequence goes on from NC_140586.1 coordinate 69,451,124, forward strand.
GCTGATCCCAAGACATTTGCGTCAACATAAGGACCCATTTAATCTACTAGCACCTCAACCGGTCCCATACCCCATCTTAGGCATCCCTATGCATAATCAGAATCTGCAAGTGCATCAGCAGAATAATCAGACATTTGGTATTGATTTCGTCTATCAAACGTATTAGAGTAATTTGGTCCATGTTCAACTGCCTCAAACCTGGGACGAGCTCCTGCCCCTCCTCTGTTTCCTGAATTCCCTGGGCGTCCTCTCATACTTCCCCTTCCCCGCTGGTACTGCTGACCTCGCAAAAGCACTCAGAACGCCAATGCCCAGTCTCTTTACAATAGGCACACTGATCAGGGGACAGATTTGCTTGAGGAAGAGGGAGCGCTCCGGGTGTATACATTGCACGTCCGCCTCTTCCACCTCCCCTAAATGGTGGATCATATACTTGGACCAACATAACTTTTGTCTTTAAGTCTTTAACCTTCTTATCCTCCCTACCTTTCGCTTCCTGTTCCTGTCACTCATAATATTGGGCCATGGTCAAAAGGGAAACTGGGGAAGACGTGGTCCAAGAACTCTCACTGGCCTTAAGGCGACAAGCTATTTCCGGTAACTTAGTAGCGACAAATTTGTCGACAAACAAATGCTTACCCGTATCATTGGCCAATGACTGGCCTCTAAAATCATGGAATTTCTCCTCAAATCTAGGAAAGAAATCAGAAACTGACTCATCTTTCTTCTGTTTACAAGACGCTAATGTAGTCCGATCTATTTTATTGGGAGGTATGAGAGTCTTCAACTTAGTCACAATAGCTTTAGGAAGATCTAATATCTCCTTCTGAGGTTTCTGCGCAGGCTCCCTGTACACATCTATTTCTTTTAAATGTTCCCAGGTATCATCAAATGCCACATTGTCATCTATTTTATGTATTGTTCTCCACATATCAGGGGGAAAAATAAGCCCGAAAAACATATCAATATCTGGCAAGGTCATAGTGCAGGAGCTGATAGCTCCTTCCACCTCCTCATAGAAGGCGGCGGGATTTTTCCGAGGGTCGGGCAAAGCAGCCTTAAGAGCCATAACATCTGCTCTGCTCCAAGGAGTAAAAAACTAATTATATATAAAATATCCCTTTGCATCATCCGAAGTTTTATCATCATTCGTTCCCGCACCCTTCGGGGAACATACAGGGGTGCAGCTTCACACATTGGTTTCATAGCAACTTCACTACTACTGGGTTTGTTCGCATCCACCAGAGCATCTACTTTCTTTGTCTGAGATTGAACTGTTTCCACAACTTTATTTTTTCTAGCTAATTCTTGCTCCTTTTGTAAACGCAATGTTTCATCTCGTAATTTAACTATTCGTCAAATCGTATCAGGTATATCTGAAAAAAGGTAAGTCCCATCTACTAACCGCTTATAATCAAAGTTCAGATCAGCTGGTTCTGTTTCATCAGAAATATGCCGCCAATCATATATTACCTCCCAACAGAATTTTTCTACGAAATATAACTGGTCTATATCTTTCCAAGGTTGAACCATATTTATGAGGATCGTCGGTGTAGTAGTCCGACGAGCTTCCTCTTAAGCAGCAGTTTTTAATGTATCTTCTTCTGCTTTAGTCAAAGTAGAGCGAGTCTGACGCCCACCTTGTTTGTCTTTATCTTTATTCTCTAAAGAAGAATGCTCCTCGTACGAAGCCTCATCCTCACGGGCACTGGGAGTGGGGAATTTATACGGGGGTGGGGGTCGTTCTAATAGGATGCAATCACTGCAAAATACGCCAAAGAAAACCCCAGTTGAGATCTGCCAGCACCTGAAGGGTCAAATCAGGAAAACCGGAAAAGTCACGTCGGCCTGCAAAGACAAGGGTCTCTTCATGAAGCGTGCATCCTCAGTAATATTTCGATCCGCCACCGAGACCCGTCCTTCGGACGGTCGCATCTCCGATGGGGTCACACGTGCTGGGCGCCAACTGTGGAAATGTACCCAAAAGTGAGCACACTGGTGCAGGGTCACCCTGTCGTCCAATGGTCCAAAGACTAACAAAAAGAGAGATCAGCACTGGAGTTGAAGTAAAACAACAAGTTTATTAATCACTCATGAACGGGACCACATCCACACATAACTCTCAAGTGTTGTAGGAGGAGGTACACAAGTCACAAACCGTCGTCCTTATATACAGCTTTGTTGCAATGTAAGCATATGGACAGAACTGGAAAGAACAAGTTTAGAAATAGCTATCAGCAAACAAGGGCAGATGGATGACCACTTGGTCAGCAAATAAGGAGGGGGGGGAGCAGGAATGCTTATGGCGCAGTAAACAGTCAACAGATAACATCTAAGACCAGGTGCACCGGCAGCTACAAACCCCCCAGCACGTACATTGCTGAGCCATGTCAAAAGAGGTCAACTAAAATAGATGACACAAGCAGGGTGAAAAGGCGAACAGCAGAGGACGAAAGAATTACGAAGGAAACAAAATGGACACCACAGCCAAAATGGCTGTTGCTTATGCTAATGTAAAATATTACACGTTTCCACAAGCATCACAGCGCTGTAGTGGTTACTAGAGTTGAACAGGACCTCTACGGAAAAAGCCAGGTCTTTAGCTGTTTCTGGAATGCGAGATGGTTGGATTCCCTACGAAGATACAGCGGAAGGCTGTTTCAAAGTTTCGCGGCATTGTATGAGAAACGTTGTCCGCCACTTCTGGCCTTCTTAATCCTGGGTACCACTGCTAGGTGGAGCTCATCTGAGCGGAGTCTTCTGTTGACCTTGTAAGGGCAAATCATGGTTTTAATGATAGGCGGTCCATTCCCTCCTAGAGACTTGTGGGCAACGCAAAGGGCTTTGAAGTTATTTCTCTCTTGCACCGGTAACCAATGGAGGGCGCGTAGCGTCGGCTTTCCCGACAGCGGTTATGGGTTCCTGTGAGCAGTCTTGCAGCGCAGTTTTGTACACTCTGCAGTTTCATGATCACTGCATTTGGGGCGCCCAGGTAGAGGGCATTGCTGTAATCAATCCTGGAGAGGAAGGAGAGCCTGTACCAGCGTTTTTTTTTTGCTTGGTCAGGTAGGAGGGGCAACATTTTGACAATCATTCTTAGCATGCTGTAACATGATGCAGCAGTCCTCCTGGCTTGCGTTTTAAATTTGAGGTCTTGATCTAACCAGACGCCTAGGCTTTTTATCTCGGTTTTCGGGGTCGGTAATGGGCCCATACATACTGTCCACATGGTACTTGATTTAAAAGTTAGCTGGTTGCCAAGAAGCATGAGCTCGGTTTTATCACCATTAAGTTTTAAATGGGACAGAATCATCCACTTGGTAACTTCCTCAAGACAAGAGTGAATATCAGAGGGCGTATGGTTGACCTGGCTCAATGCCACGACCAGCTGTGTGTCATAGGCATATGTTACTATATGAATCCCGAAGGGCGATATGATATCCGCCAGTGGGGACAGATAGACATTAAAAAGGGTTGCGCTCAAGGCTGAGCCCTGAGGGACTCCACACTGAAGGGGGATAGGTTTTGAAAAGGTGTCACCTTCAAACACCTGGAAGCACCTATCTTCTAGGAAGGATTGGAGCCATAATAGGGCCTTGCCGGTCACTCCTATGCTCCTGAGACAGTGAGCCAGGATTGGATGATTCACCGTATCGAAGGCTGCGCTTAGATCGAGGAGGATTATGGCCGACGATCCTCCTGAATCACTTCCTCCACCACCGCTAATAAGGCGGTCTCAGTGCCTTGACGAGGGCGGAAACCCGTTTGTGAGGGGTGGAGCAAATTATGGGACTGTATTCTTGTTTCTTAATGGGTGAGAAGTCTTTCATCCATATCCTTTCCAATCTTTTGCATTGTTCTTTTAGGATACGTAGCTTAGGGGAGAACCATGCGGGCTAGTTAGGTCCCGCTTTCTTCTGGATTGATTTCTTTAGGAGCACCGTGTTCAGTGACCCCTCAATCCAGTGTGTAAAAGTAATCCGCAACTGGATTAAAATCCAGGTTTGGTTTGGTGTTTTCCAGTTCCTGAGTCGTCCACTCCAAGGGGAGTTTGGGCCAGGGACGAATTTGTATTTGTGTTGACTGAGTGTGTGAGATGGGGATGAGTGGGTACCAGACAAACAGGATTAAAGAATGGTCTGACCATGGGATGGGGATGGGGGCTTTCCCTTTTAGTTCCCCCAGACTTAGAAAAAATTGGGTCAAGAAGTTGGCCTTTAATATGAGTTGCTTGGGGGACCTTCTGGTGCAGTTGACAGGCCATCAGATCTCGTGCTAGTTCAGTCGCCGATGATGCCGGGGGGTCATCAAAGAGCAGGTTAAAATCTCCGAGGAGGGTCAACTTAGCCGAAGAACTAGCAAGATTAATGACTGTTTCCAACAGGGATGTACAAAATTGGCTCATTGTCCTAGGTGGACGGTAAATCAGAGTACCTGAGAGTGACAGTGAGGGGGTGAATACAATAGAGAAATGGGCATTCTCGCAGTCTAATAGCGTGCTGCCTAGCAATCGGCAGGTCATAAAGTCTTTATAAATAATGGCGATACCATCGCCCATCCCTGTCATTCTATCCTTCCTCTGGATTAAATATCCAGGAGGAAGTAATTTGACAATGTCCGGCTCTGAGCTGCCAGTGAGCCAGGTCTCCGTAAGAAACAAAACCTCAGGGTCAGAGTCTTTTAACAGCATTGAGATCTCAGTAGTGTATTTGGGCAGAGATCTGCAATTAAGCAAAAGTAATTTATAGGAGGTCCCAGCTGAGGATAAGAGGAGAGGAAGTGGGGAGATTTTAAAACCACAGTGTGAGCACCTGTCTTGATGCTCCTCGAGAGATATAGTATGAGCGCAAGTGGGGCCTGGGGTTCTGTTTAACTGTTTTAACAATGAACTAGAATAGCGAAAGCCTTCTGGGGGTGCAGACACAGGGGTTCTGACCCCTGGGTCCGTTCGGGCACGGACAGGCGCAGACGAGCTTGCCTTTGGCGCGCCTTCGGCGCGGTTGCACCGTCTGGTGTTTTTATGTCGTCAACTGTGTGTCGGGTCCATGAGCTAGAACGCTGAGCCGGCGCCTAGAATGCGTGAGCCCTTGCCTGAGCTATTGCACAGCTCCCCCGTGTACCCACCACCGGAGTATTGAACACAGCTCTCCCGTGAGTAAAAATAATTATAAAAACTGTTTTTAAAACAATATTAAACAGTAGCAGCAATTGTTTAACCCGTTTGCTGCACCCGTCGGACAACGGACGTCGCGAGCACTACCTCGGTAGTGCTGCACACGTCCATTGGCCGACGCGGCCCCGCCCACTCAATGGAAAGCCCAGCACCAGTAAACGGGTTAAAAAAGTAGCGCAACAAACAGTAGAGCGTTCCTGTTCGGTGAGGGCAGTAACCCCTCTAGTAACCACTGCCCTTTCGCGCCATCTGGTGTTTTTATGTTGTCAGCTGTGCGTCGGGTCCAGCTGCTAGAACCGGCACCTAGAATGCGTGAGCCCTTGCCTGAGCTATTGCACAACTCCCCCGTGTACCAACCACCGGACCATTGAACACAGTGATGATGGATTCAACCCAGATCTGTGACTGGGGTGAGTTTTTGAAAAGTTTCAGCACTCCGTCCATCAACTCCTTGTGTTTGCTTTGTTCGCCCTAAGTTGGCAGGGTATGCCCAGACGTCGGTCCCTTGCTCACTTTGCCACTGGATTCAAGCTAGCCTGGCTGAAGAGGGCTGTTAGCCAGAAACCGGTCCCAGGATGCTTGTTTCCGGTCCAGGGAAGACATGGCTTGGCAGCTCGGGCTGGACTGTTCCCATGAGGCACAGGGTCAAGACTGATTTGCATATAGCTGTTTCTGAACTGGGGTGGCAAAGTGAACTAAAGAATGATGATGGATTCAACCCAGATCTGTGACTGGGGGTGAGTGTTTGAAAAGTTTCAGCACTCCGACCATCATCTCCTTGTGTTTCTTTTGTTGTCAGACTTTTAACACGTAGCCACACATGGATGATATGATTATTGGATTGAAAACTGCTTCCTCCATCCATCAGGTGTTTCCACTCCTGTTCCATATGGAATTCCAGGCAACAAGCATAGACACTCTTTGATGTCATCTCAACGTTTCCATTTCATTGGAGAGGTCATGGACAAGCTTGTCGGATTGCCCTTCTGCAAACAGAGTTGATTCTTGCAGCAGACCAACCAATTTGTATTTATATAGTGCAGCTTATCACCCCTTGGGGTATCCAGGCGCTGTGGTCCCGTGGCCTTTAGTTGAGGTGCCAGATCTAGGGTCCCGTCCTGAAGTCAGCGAGTGAAGGTGAGGTTGTAATTTTAGATCTGGTCCTGTACCACAGCTTGTATGCTTCAAAAGACCTTGTACACAGCTGTAGTAATGAGAACAAGTAGGATACTCATGGTAGTCTATGCCTGGCATCCTCTTGGTGTGGGCCAACCAGCAGACTTGTATATATAAAAACGTTCTATTCAGATTATGGCTTTAGCACAAACCCTGATCTTTCAGTTTCACCTGTATGGTTTTCATGGACACAGCCTTGAATGTAAATGTTCTGCTCTGGAGGAAAATCTTTAAACGTAAGAGCCTTCATTTAATTTCAGAAAGGAGAGAGTTTTATTCTTAATCAACTTACCCATTGTAGTGTTTTATATAAATAAGCTGGAGGAACTCACCTCTTGTTCTTTGTAGATTTGGCCTGCCTTGGTCAATGTTACTTTCCGCCACCCACTGAGCTAAATGTATAGGCTCAGCTCACTTTCCCTTGCTCCTTTATAGCAGGAGCTTTTTTGTATTGGTTGAATCCTCTTTTATCAAACTTTGGAGAATTCTAACACACACCTGTTTCAACCCATAATACATTTGATATGTTTATCAAGCTAGCCCTTCACTGTTCAAGAAATGTGTTAATTCTAGTTTAGAGAAGGCAATTTCTCTACCGCTATTATTCCTCTTCTCAAGATTCCAAACCTCGCACTCAAATTGAGAACAAGACATGGGTTTGATACAGTAGCACCCTACTCGCTTGATTTTTGGTTCCAGATCTTCTAATACTTTGGATAGATCCCCCAAAAATTCTACCACTAAGTAGTACATTCTGTTTCAACACAGAGGCCTCATTTTGCAGCCCCCCTGCTGAGATATATTTACCTGGTTTGTGCACGCTAATTCACATAATTCTTGAAACATCTCAAGATAACTCAAACACTCTTCTGGCAGACAAGAAGGTTTCCATAAGGAGTATCGTTCTTCATCTTACATCTCGGCAGGCTGCAGGTACAGTTTGAGTCATCAAGCACATATTTGAAAATAAGACAAAAGGCAGATTCCTCTTTAACACACGTTTAAGGTCACATGACAAGCAGTGCAGGATCCACCACGGTGGCACACAAGTTGTACAAACTTTACAGGTAAGCAAACCATGACTAACTGCAGCTGAGTAGCACTCACCATGCATAAGATGATTAAAGAATACATTTTTAGGCAATGGAAGGAGGTGGATCAATCAAGACGTATGCGTTAGAAGACTCAGAGAAGGTCATTCCGCATAATGTTAGAGTTGATTTCATCTTAGCTCCTTTCCTTGGGTGGACTGTGGTAAACCCTGAGGACTGTACTCCAACTGATGCAGTAGACGGAAAGGTAGATAGTGGTTTAAACAAGTCTTTTGCAGCAAACAACCTGGCCCTTTAAACCGGCTTAAGTGGATTACGCATCTAAGTACCAGGTCAGGGACTAACAGTCGCTGACTGTACCAATCCAAGAGGGTACAGATTGTTCTGATCTGCTGGATCAGAAGGAATAAGAGGCGAAATTCTTAGCTGAGATCTCCATTGGCATTTTGAGATCACCAGCGGAAGCTTTATGAGCTACAGTCCTGGCCAGGAGAAATTTATGGTGAGGGATTGGGAAAACAGATTTTTCTGAGGAATAATCCTCAGTGAAATTTCCGTTTGAAGTCAACAAGAGATGACTCTCAAATCAAAAAAGCCTTCAAGGATAGGAAGTACACTCTGCCCTATTAGGGATGGCCATTCCCTTGAGTCCTGGAACCAGGACTATCACTGAGCTTCCAAGAAAGATCCAAAATCCTCTACATTGAGCAAAAAGATGTTTCAGCATAAGAAGCCGGCTAAGGTTCAGGAGTCTGCTAACATTTCAGGTGCCTCCAAGTACATATCCCGAAAATTACCATCATCCTTCTGACACTGTGGGAAGAAGGATCATAAGCTTTCACGGAATGTGGCAGAAGACCAAATCGGACCAATGGGTGTGGAACATAATCAGAATGGTTATCGAATAGGCTTTGATGGTTTGATTCCAGACTCAGGAGTCCTCCCTATACCCTTCCACACATATCCTATCAGGAAATAGACCTTATGGGAAGAAATTCAAGCACTGATGGAAAAGAGAGATAACATTCCGATTCCTCTGGTACAAAGGGGTAGTGGTGTTTATTCTATACTCTTCCTGGTCCAAAAGGCCTCAGATAAATATAGGTCAGCAGTCAGCACAGGTCCTCAAAAGAGTAAATTCTTGGAGACAGGCATTTCGTTTCAGGACAGTCCCACTACAAAAGATAATTTCAATGATTTCAGAAGGATATTTTCCTGCAACCTTCGACCTACAAGATGCCTATCTTCATATCCCCATTTAAGCAAAAATACAGAGGTTTCGATTTTTCTCGATAGTGAATTGCACCTCCAGTCATGTCATTTGGGCTGAAATCTGTCCCACAGGTCACTACCAAGGTTCTGGCAACCACGGTTGTAATAGAAGGGATATTTGTTCATCCCAATCTGGATGACCGCTTACTCAATTCTGTGACAAGGACCCAAACACATTCTCAGAGGAAAGAGTTCTATTTGTACTGAAGGATCATGAGTATTGATAAGCACAGTAACATCCCAACAGGTTGCCTCTCAAGATTGGGTGATTACCGGAGCGAGTTCCGTACAGATCTGGATTTGGTAACTCTGACTAGAGAGTTCAAAAGATCCAGGAACACATATCTAGACTTCAGGCGGTAAATGCTCCAGTAGTAGCAGTGTGGTTACAGGTGCAAGTGCATCTGGCATTGACTGTGATTCAAGTGCCTTGATCCAGGTTTCAACAGAGTAATGAGACATATTCTCACCCACTGCAGTTCATCATGTCAGGTCTTTCACTGCAGATCCCATTGCCTCATGGCATGAGACAGGAGTTACAATGGTGATTGAAGCCACAGAATGTGTTGAAGGGTATTTGATTGTCCCCTCTGCCTCCTTTGATTGTAAAAACAGGCGCCGGAGCAGTTGGATGGGTAGCTTGAGGGCTTCACAACAGATTCAGATCCTATTGGATCAAGCTCAGATCTTCCAATTGGAGGGAGTTGGAGGTCATTTGTTTAGCCCGTATGGCTTTCTCTACCCTGATGTTGGGCAGTTACCTTCTGGTCAGGATGGACAATATGTCAATGAAATCATACATCAACAGACGGGGAGACAACATCACCTTCTCTCTCTCTATGCTATCAGATCAGATATTTAGTTGGGCAGAGTGTGAAATCTGCTCACTAGGGGCGGTACACATTCAGCTCATATCAAATACATTAGCGGACAGGTTGAGCAGAATGATTCCATCCTCCCAGGAGTTTTGTCTGAATCCTGATGTGTTTTTCTCAGATTTTTCAATCATGGGGCGGGTGGTGATAGACCTGTTTGCTTCACCTAAAAACTCCCTTCTATCTCTTTTGAGTGCACAACAGAGTGGAAAGGAGAGAGGGGTTTGAGGAGTGTATGCATTCTTGTGTCTTTGACCCAGGAGTCTCTTTTATGCCTTTCCTTAATTTCCCTTGATTCTCAAATTTTTGATCAGGATAAAGAAGGAAAGGGCTGCAGCGATTCTGATTCCACCAGCCTGGCCCTGCTCATGTTGGTATCCTATCTTGATGCCATTGAGAAGTGTACTGGAGTGGATCCCACGTAGCATGGGATGCCAGCACCCGGGCAAGGCAAGTATCCTTGCACTTTTCTTGAACCCCTATTAAAATGTTGCGCCCCTAAAACTGCCCCCATGAAATTTTCGCCTGGGGCAACTTCCCATGTGCCCCCTACACCCCACATGCTACGCCACAGAATATTATTTCTGCCTTGTTGCCCCCTCTCCTATGACCTTTCCTCCTCTCCATCTCAGTTCTTGGCGAGGCTGAGACTGCCGACCTGAAGAATGAAAGAGCAGGACTGAAGAAGAGGGATATTTAATATCATTTGGTTTTTGCTCTTCAGTTTTCCAGGACAGCTTTTGAGCTATGCTAAGCATTGGGACACATTTAGCAAAGTGTGTACAGCAAGACAGTTAAAGCCACAGAACAAGGAGTGGGTCCAGATCCTCTCCCTTTTTTTGCAGAATGGATATATGCTGGGACTAGTTTCAATATTAAAGATCCAGTAGGCAGCCATAAAGGTATTTAGATTATCTTGGGAAAACTTGTTGGGTGAGCAGGCTTTGGGCCAGAGCTGTTCAGATGGTGTAATATGCGAACTCCGGCAGAGCCTATATTTCCATCTTGGGACTTTTTTGTGGTTCTAGAGGCTCTTAAGAATTCACGATTTCAACCGTTAGTGTTAATGGATATTAAGATGTTGACTCTGAATTCTTTCTTTCTGGTAGCAGTAACGTCTGGCAGAAGCCTGGGAGAATTTGGTTTCCTGTTTTAGAGGCATTCGTTTTTCTGAATTTTTGAAGACAGAATAATTTTGCGTCCGGCCCTTCCTTTATTCCTAAAGTATATCAGTCTTTTCATAAGGGGTAGGAGGTAGTGCTTCCAGTATTGCATCCCACTCCTGGGAGTCAAAAAGAGATAATTATTGACACTTTAGATATCAGAAGGGTCATTCTCATTTATTAAGACAGAGTATATGATTTCAGAGTTTTCTCTACTCTTTTCGATAGTTTTGGGACAGCTAAGAATTGTTTTAAACCTACAGTACAAACCCTTAGCAGATGTGTTAGGTCCTTGATAACTTTGACATACAAGGAATCAGGTTTTCTCTCTGTTGCAATCAAAGATGATATCGAGGTGGTAGATCCAAGTTGATGTTTATTAGTTGATTACAGGATGGTAGTTACATAGTAGATGAGTTAGATCAGGTAGATATATGGTCCCACCAGGAACTGCATCTCTGCTGCTCAGCCCACTCTCTCCAACTGTCATACCTCCCAGTCAGCCAGGCACACCAACATTCCATACAATCATCATGCATTCCATCATTCCATTCACATACCCATGCATACTGGCTAAGCAGCAAGAAATGTAGATACAACACATCCTCTTCCTTTACGAAATCAAAAACAAAACTAATATAAACAAGCCTAAATGAGAGTAGCCTCAATATGCAGAAAGCCCGTTAAAACATTACATTCAAAATATACATCATAATTGAAGAAATTATGTATAATGACAAAAGATAGTGAGAATGCTAAGTGAGTGAAGATATATATAGAAACGAATTAAAGATAGTGAGAATGCGAAGTGAGTGAAGATATATATAGAGAAGAATTGAGTGCAAAAGAGAATATAACAATTTTACACAGCACCCATCCCCTTTCCTTGGAACAAAATAACCTCAAGAAGAATACAGAAAATTAGAAAAGGTAAGAATGGAAAAATATGACACAAAAAATTGAGGAAAAGAAAGAAATTCGCATGGAAAGAAAATTTCACCCTGAAAATGAGAATGACAAAACCACCATATTAAATTAAATTAAATAATAACATGTCCAATAAGCACTCAACATTTTGACAATTCAAGCATTCAATAATAAATTGTCATAGTGCATTGAACACTTCAATATTTCAACAATTTCAATATAGGGAACACTGCCCATTGCGCATCAAAACTTCCAAATATAGGGAACACTGCCCATTGCGCATCAAAACTTCAAATGTAGGGAACTCTGCCCATTGCGCATCAAAACTTCAAATATAGGGAACACTGCCCATTGCGCATCAAAACTTTCAAATATAGGGAACACTGCCCATTGCACATCAAAACTTCAAATATAGGGAACACTGCCCATTGCGCATCAAAACCTCAAATATAGGGAACACTGCCCATTGCGCATCAAAACCTCAAATATAGGGAACACTGCCCATTGCGCATCAAAACCTCAAATATAGGGAACACTGCCCATTGCGCATCAAAACCTCAAATATAGGGAACACTGCCCATTGCGCATCAAACTTTCAAATATAGGGAACACTGCCCATTACGCATCAAAGCTTCAAATATAGGGAACACTGCCCATTGCGCATCAAACCTTCAAGTATAGGGAACACTGCCCATTGCGCATGTATAAATAAATAAATATCAGGCTACAAAAACGCACACTGCTAGGTACATAACAATGGAGGAACTATGTCAATTGTACCTTAAAGTGTAGTATTATTGATGATACACTCAATATAGGGAAACACTATATCAGGCAAAACAACTTAGTGGCACGTTATACTTAAAACTTGGCTAACACCAGATAATAAGAAGAGAATAACTGTAATAAACACAGATATCATTGAGAAACGTATTAACTGTAAATCACTAAGTAACGTTCAATAAAAAAATAAAAAAATCTTTTATAATGCAGTCATTTTTCTTGAAATACGCTGTGAAAACTGCCAATAATCTTCTAAATGTCAGATGTCAGCAAACGCGTTGAACCAACCAATGTGATCAGCAAAATATACGTTCCATTAACACGCTGACAGAAAAGCACAAAATTAAACACATTCTGCTCAGATACAAACTTGCCGCGTCGTTAAGTGGATTGCAGCATCTAATTAGTCCAGGAAGCTTTCCGTGAGCATGACATGAAAACGGCCACTTGGAGTTATGTGCACACGCTAATGACTCTGATGGCATCATTGAAATAACAGGATACAGTACTTAAACAAGATGGCGGCACTTAAGTAATCAAGGCGTCGAGTGGTTCACGTACGTCGAGTGGCTCACGGCGAAGACGTGCTCCTCTGCCTCCCGTGAGTAGGGTAAAGTACAAGACAGAACGTGCTCCATTATGTTTCCTCGCGACACAATGCTGCATAGGTAAGTGGCGCATGGCAGCCTCACGATAGATTTGAAAGTCGCCAGGACGCGCTGAGGCGTTAAGTACCAATTGAATGGTTGACGTTGCGCGCGGCTCAAAGTAAACTCAAAACAGTCAAAGTCAAAAATACACCTCGACAAAAACTCACCGAATGAGTCGCCAATGTTGCAATCAAAGATGATATCGAGGTGGTAGATCCAAGTTGATGTTTATTAGTTGATTACAGGATGGTAGTTACATAGTAGATGAGTTAGCTCAGGTAGATATATGGTCCCACCAGGAACTGCATCTCTGCTGCTCAGCCCACTCTCTCCAACTGTCATACCTCCCAGTCAGCCAGGCACACCAACATTCCATACAATCATCATGCATTCCATCATTCCATTCACATACCCATGCATACTGGCTAAGCAGCAAGAAATGTAGATACAACACTCTCGTCTCTAGGTGTTCAGAGTAGGTTGACTAGAGTGAAGTCTTCATCCTTAGAGGAGGTTCAATGAGCTTAATTAGCGAAATTTACAGGGAAGCAACTTGGACAAATCTCTCTAGTTTTCTGAACCATTACAGGATAATGCAAGAAGTCGATGTAAAGGATGTTTTTGGTTTCAAAGTACTTTCTTCTATTGACTCAATACGAGAAAGACTTGATTTGTATTAAAGATATAACATAACGTGTATTTGTAAAGCGCACGTTCAGCCAGAAGGGTATCTTGGCGCTGAATAACAGAAGTTTATAAAGATCAGAGGAGTGATTTACAGCAGTCCTGGTGATTTGCTTGGGTAAATTTCACGTCATGATGAATTCATAGAAGGGAGGACGAGGAGGTAATGCTTTAATCACTTACCAGTAATTTCATTACTCTGAGTCCTTTCTTCGCTTTAATTTATTACTTCCCTCCCTCCTGCCCTGTTGTTTCCAGGTCAACTGTAGAGTATGTCGCTTGTCACAAACAGGATGGGATGAAGGGGAAACTGATGCTGATTGGTGGTGTCTAAGTGGCAGGACTGCCTCACACTGTAATAAATTAAAGCGAGGGAATGACTCAGAGTAATGCATTTACTGGTAAGTAATTGAAGAATTAGAGTAGGTTTCTCCAACAAGTGACTCGTGAGCTACCAGTAGCTCTCCGGCTACCTGTAAGTAGCTCTCCTGTGAGCATTTATTTGAGACGAATATGTGTGTATTTTTAGAACTCATAAGCTGATATGTGGACAAAATAGTTGAATTTCCAAAATATATTTCAAAATGATATTTGAGTGAGAACAATCAAAACAGTGTTGGGGAGATGTATCACTAATATGATTAACTTTTTCACCCACAAGGAGACGCATCCAACAGAAAGCGACACTAATCTGAGACCGAAATAAACTTTCAGCCCACCTACACACCTGGTGCCCGTCGAAATACATGCTTTTGAACAAGCTATCATGCAGGAAGTGGAAAACCTGGGGACCACAGTTAAAAAACCTTACGTAAACTTGACCAGAAAGGAACAAAGGGCCATGGAGGAACTCCGCAAGAATGAAAACCTTATTATCAAACCAGCAGACAAAGGAGGAGCCATTGTCCTCCTGACAAAACAAGGATACAATCAGCAGTGCAATGACCTCCTATCTGATCAGAGGTTCTATACAAAACTAACCTCTGACCCAACCAAAAGACTACAAAGAACCATTGAATTAATGGTAGACGAGGCAGAAATCAACCAGTGGATCTCGAAACATGAGGCCAATTTCCTAAAAACAAAATCACCAAGAGTGCCATATTTCTATTCTCTACCAAAGACCCATAAGAACAGAACTCCACCACCAGGACGCCCCATAGTGTCAGGAATTGGTTCTGTCTTAGAACCACTCTCTCAATTTGCAGATCAATTTCTGAAACCTTTGGTACAAAAAACACCCACGTACCTGAAGGACACACGTGCCCTTCTCAACCTGCTGGATGGACAAACCTTTGATGAAAACACCATGCTTCTAGTAGGCCTCGATGTAGAGAGTCTCTACACGAGTCTCCCCCAACAGAAGACCTTAGACACTTTGGAAAACATCTTATTCACTGAAAATTGGACCTACAAGACACCCAGACATTTTGTACTAGAGTGCTGTAGACTAGCTCTTACCGAGAACTATTTTGAATTTGAAGGCACCCTTTTTGGACAATGTCACGGTACTTCTATGGGTAGTACATTCGCCCCTAGTGTGGCGGGGCTGTATGTGAGTAGTTTCGAAAAAGAACATATACAGACTCCAACCAACCCCTTCTATAGGGGGATAAAACTTTGGCGGCGCTACATAGACGACGTGATTATGATATGGGAAGATAGTCGAGAAGCACTAAGTGATTTTCTAACCTGGATAAACACAAGGGATGACTGTCTCAAATTCACATACACAGCAGATAAGAAACAATTGGATTTCCTTGATGTTACCATTTTCATGCAAAACGGTATATTACACACCAAAACCTACTATAAACCAACAGCAAGAAACAGTATTCTCTCCTATAGCAGCTTCCATCCCCGACCTTTGAGAGATAATCTGCCCTATAGCCCGTTCCTATGTCTAAAACGAAACTGTAGCAACTTGGAAGATTATAAGCAAGAGGCTAAGGATTTAGAAAACAAACTTGCGAAAAGAGACTACCCAATCAAGACAATAAAAAGGTGCCAAAAAAGAGTTCGAAACCAGCCCAGAGAAAATCTGTTGCTGACTATACAACGAGAAGAACCCAAGGATCTACTGACTTGTGTAACGACGTACAACACTGCATCAAACATAGTGAAAAAGATCATTAATAAGAACTGGAGGATACTTACATCGAACACACTGAAATGGCCAAGACCGAGATTCGCTAACAGGAGAACTAGGAATATCAAAGACATCTTGATACACACAAGACCAAGAATCATTACTAAAAGAGAAACTAAAACTTTAGCATTGAATCTCAGCCCAATAACTGGACATTACCCATGCGGCTCCTGCTCCGTGTGCAAGCTGACGAAAGTAACTAAGAATTTGCAACTTCTCCCAAACTTGAACTGGGAACTACGTAACCATAGGAACTGTACTCCAAAATTGAGCTAATATATTCTCTAAACTATGTTTTTTTATTGAATAAAGTTAAAAAACAATTGAAGGCGTGGCATAAACTTCCGCTGAGTATTTTGGGTAGATGTAATGTCATTAAAATGAAGGTTCTCCCTAAATTTCTTTATCATTTTAAGTCTATTCCGTTGCGTATCCCGAATGTTTTTTTTAGGAAGTTAGATGGCATTCTTAGTAGTTTTATTTGGGGGTATCGGAAGGCAAGAAGGGCGATAGGATTAATGAAACTTCCATATAATCAGGGAGGGTTAGACCTTCCTGATTTTAAACTTTATTTTCTTTCAGCTTTTGTTACCCGTTTGCGGAGCCTTCTGAATTCTGAATCATCGGAGGCTTGGCATTGGTTGGTTTTGGGTTCTGAGAGCAAAATGTTTCTTTATCGTATTAATGATGCCAACTATTTTAAACGTGTACGTTTTAAGACTATACGCAACTCTATATATATTTGGAAAAATATTGAAACCAGACTTTCTCTCCCCTAATGCATGATAAACTTCCTATGTGGGGCAATCCAATGCTTCCCGGCATTTATCAGGATGGTATAGCCCATCTATGGGCCAAATATGGGGTACATTCTCTGGGACAATTGTTTGATTGTAACGGTATGAAGTCATTTGAGAATCTTGGAGTAACATTTAGTATTCCACAAAGTTTCTTTTTTAAATATTTACAGATCAGGGACCATCTGGTTAGGAAGTTAGAAATACGGACGGTTAGCAGGGCTAGTATGTGGGAACTTATCTATGGACAGAGTCAACAAGCAATTATTAGTAAGGCATATCAAATGCTGTGTCAAAATAGGGCAGATGGCTGTGAGAAATTGGCGCGTAAATGGAGTGAGAAGCTGGGGGAGGTTATTACCATTGATAAGATGAGGATAGCTTTTGATAATATTTCCCGATTTGTACACTCAACTAATATACAGCTGCAGCAATTTCGGACACTGTGTCTTCTTTATTATACACCGGAAAAAAATGCTCGATGGTCTCAAGGTAGGAATGTATTGAGCGGGCCTCATGGAGGGACTCGACAGAACTGCCCTAAATGTGGGCAGCATGCGGCTGATGTAGTACACATGTTTGTACTTTGCCCTTTGTTGAAAGGGTTTTGGGATGAGATCATGGTGACTATATCAAATATATTGGGTCTAGTTTTTAGGCTGTCAATAACTGAGAGGATGTTAGGATATAAAGAAGATGATGGGCGAAATGGCCCTATATTTTCAATAATGATTGTAGCAGCACGATTAACGATTGCCAGAGCCTGAATCTCCACTAAACCTCGAACGGAGATGGAATGGTGGCTACTTCTTAAGGAAATTGGGGAAAGAGAGAAAGTCTTGGCCAAAGTTAGGGGAGCCCAGGCTCTCCTGAAGCATAGATCTGTCTGGGGAATGTTGGAATAGAATAGTTTTAAGATATCTTGCTCTTACGTAAAGAAACTAAAATTAAAAAAGACATTATTCAAAATCAAATATAATTAATCTTTGACAAAGAAGCATAAAAAAGAATGCCAGAGTGTAAATTCGGTGTTATATTTGGATATGCTATATAATTTTAATTGTTTTTTCCTTTCTTTTTGTATTCTATCTGAATGTATGATTGCAATGTCTCTTCTTTTTGACAATAAAAAAAACAAAAAACATACGATCTGTAACACAACCCACGTAGTGTACATGATTGTTTGCCCATGTGGCCTAAAATACATAGGGATGACTTGCCGTAAGATCAAGCAACGTATCATTGAACACCGCAGCAACATCTCATGTAAAAAAGCGACAACGAAGATGAGCAAGCACTTCATAGAAACCAATCATGTTCCAGAAGACCTGAACTGGGTAATTCTGGAAACTTTATCAATCAAGGGCAATAACGCTGAACGAGTTCTGTACGAGAAGGAACAACGTTGGGTCCAACGTTTAAAAACGGACAGAGAGGGACTGAACGATACCATTCTCTGGCATTCGTTAGCTTAAAGAGATGACACTAACATTACCCTCCACTACAATCATGATTTGAATACAATCCCAGATATACATTACACTTCTAGCAATATAAAAGAACTAAGGGACATAATGAACTAACACACAAGTTCATTAGAGACTATGATGACATATATTCAATTGTTCATGTAGACACCCTTACTGTAACCCACCAATAATGTTAGAAAAATCGGTTGAATTCAATGTAATTTTATTCATAGTTTTTTCATTATCACCAATACTTGTGTCAGGTAAGCTTTTCGCTTTTAGTGAATGATTTAACATACAAGCACATTAGGGACTAAGAAGACATACAGTGATCAACTGTTTATACAGATACTTTTATTGTCATCCACCAATAATATAGAAAAATCGATGGCACCCATTCTTATTCTATTGATA
The DNA here is from genome assembly GCF_964204655.1 of Triturus cristatus. NCBI lineage: Eukaryota > Metazoa > Chordata > Amphibia > Caudata > Salamandridae > Triturus > Triturus cristatus. The sequence continues at coordinate 69,469,708 of NC_140586.1, forward strand.
GTCTTTTAACTGTCACCTGTACGTGTGCCAACCAACCTTGCCAACCAGTACAATCGGTAGTCCTACCTTTATTTCTGCATACTCGGACTATGTAACGCAGATCTAAACGGGCCCGCGTCATCCCGGGGACCATTGTCAGAGTCAGAACAAGCGAAAACAGTGAGTAAGCGGACACTAACCAGCTCCTCTTTCCACCAGCAATAGGTTCTTCAAAGCTCACTGGTATCCTGAGGGAGCGAAGTTTCACAACAATAGAGGTAAAAGACTTGTATCGAACTTTCTGATTGTCTGTAACCGAGGAATCCCTTTTGAACTATAACGCAGTAGTTTAAACATCAGGTATTAACGCGGGTATATTTTAGTGAATTGATTCTCGTTAAAAACTGAAAATCACTGTACAACATATTGATTACGGAACGCCTCCATGGGTGAACTGCTACTATACATGTACCCATAATTATAACGTTTAAACGGATAAGCCATTTTACAAATGGAAGACCACGATCCTGTTCTCTCATTATTTTGTAAATATTTTTGAGTAAGTAGTATTAAATAAACACCGCATCCACTACTATTAGCGTCAACGAATGTGGCTCCTTAATAACTATACATGTACTATCTTCACTACCCAACGAGAGGCGCACATGAAAGGAACTTGTTACTCCCTTTCTTAAACAATCAATACACAAAGCGGGTCGCACTACAGAATGCTTACCAACATCAAAAATTCTATAGCATAACCACGTGTATCTTGACACGATACCTTTTTGAATATATAAACATGGTCTAAAGAGTCTAAACTTTTGACAAATCCGATAGAATGTGTTTTTACAAACCTGCCCTACCTTCTCCCTCACGTTCAGTCCAACATTAATATAACGAGCGCCAACAATACGCCAACTTGTCCCCATCCCAATATGGATTTATGGGGACCAATATAAATGACTACCGTCAGAGCATAGATTACGTTGTATGTCTAACAGTCAAGTTGTTGTTATTTTGACATCACGTACATTTTTCCTTACATGTACAGATACTACAGATCTGACCTCTGAAAATAAGGGCGGTGAGTACAATATACCCACCCCATCACTTCAAGAGCTATAATGTGCTCTTAAGAATTCCCGGTCCTGACGAAAGCTTCTAGAGATCCCAAGAGGCTGAAATATGTTGACCATCACCAATGCGATGGACCAATAACTAGGTCTATACACGCATGACTACGTTTTTAATTTCCCACGTCACCAATCTCAAGAATAAAGGACACAAGATTTGAAATAGGGAATTTTATTCTTAATTTCACACATCTTGAGCACAAGCACGCCCTCTTTTTATTCCTGGCCACTACTGCAAAACCAGTTGGTCTTCCTCCATGTGGAGGTCAGCATATTGACAAAGGAAAAGACCCAATGATCATGCTGTTACGGTACACGGAGGCGGAGAATAAACATATACCGCCCATCGCCTGTGTACGTATATGAGGGTGTTTTAGCGATGGTTTGCCATGTTAATTAAGACCTTGGTTACATAGGACAAGTGGTCCATTTTCTCCCCTTTTTTTGATATTTGTAACTTGTGACACGGACATTGCATCTATAGCTGTTATATATTACCCATGTAGACGCATTCCACATTGACAAAGCATTTTTACATTAGTGCTGACAACCGATCCTGATCACAGCTGGTAATCTTTGCATATAGTGACCACTAATGCAATCTTATCTGATTGGAGGCAATTCTTGGCATATGAGAGGGCAACCATGATATGGTGGCACCAATGGCAAAATGCTGGCTTTTGTATACCATAGGTCATTTTGGTCATACGGGGTGTCACGGATATATTATGTGTGATTGTTGGCCTTCAGAGTTCACCAATGGCATATGGGGAGACATCCATTACAAAATGCTGTTCCTGGCATATTTCCGACGTGTGATGAACCAATGGCAAATGTTGAAAAAACTGCGGTCACCACCTGGGGACGATCTGACTTCCTTGGCACACCTTGAAACTATTGGAATATTTCATGAGTTCCATTTCAGAGCCCATAGCTTTTTAACAAATGTATTTGAAAATTCCCCTTTCAAATGCACTATTTGAAGAATTTTTTTTTTTTCACAAAATGTTCTCAGAAGAGAATTTCAATAGAAGTGTGGATCACTCTCTTCAGAAAAAGATGACACCCTACTAATTCACCACTAATCCTTTATAGGCTCCGGAGTAGCGTACTACTCACCAAAAAAGCGCTTTAACACCCCATGAGGGGTAGCAAGCGCTATATAAATGCAAACCTTTTTGCCTCTTCTATCCCTCCATTATCCTTCTCCATTCAAATAACTGACTAACATATCCATCACTCAAATTACTTTCATATTTCACTATACTAATTCACCACTAAGCCTTTATGGGTTCCGGAGTAGCGTGCTACTCGCCGACAAAGCGATTTGCCGCCTCGTAAGGGGTAGTAAGCGCTATATAAATGCAATTACAATACAAACCAATTTCAAACATCACTGGATACTATTAGATGTCAATAAAATTAATAGCATTGTCCAGTCTTAAAATGGATGACTGCTTACATTTCGCTGTTGGATAACACCACAGTACTCACCTTCTACCCGCTATTCTCCCCGATTTCGTTTAAAAATTGGGTCAGGTGACAAGGGCCCAGCCAATAATCTTATGAACTTGGCTTCTATGATACAAAAGTTAATTTTCTTTACGGTCATGCAGTTAGTGGCCATGTAAGGGCACATTTTGGTGTTGAGCTGCGAATCATTATGTCACCAATGCAATGACCAAGGTATCTGCCATTGTTGTTATTGTACTCTGGTGCCAAGACTGGTGCTGATACAGTCTGTTATTCCAAGTTTATGCCTGTCCTCTTAGAGCTTCACAACATGTTTCTGTTTTTCATTTCTTATCTCTCTCCCTTCACACGCACTGGGGAACTGCTCCTCCTGAGATAAGAAATATGAGTTCTACAAACCCCCTGCCCCTCGCTGAAGATCTTGCGGGCATTTGTATAAAGCAACAAACCTGCTTAACATTTACAAAACTGTCACAGAAGTCTCTCGTACTACACAGGAAACGAAGAGAGTTCAAAATTAACATCCCCATCTCGCTCAGTCATGTTATTGTGATATTATCACCGTTGATTACTGTGATATTATTAATGTGGATTACTGTGATATTATTACTATGGAATACAGTCATAATATACCATGGATTACTGTGTTATTGCGGCGTGGATTACGGCGTGGATTACTGTGATATTATTACTATGAAATACTGTGATATCATTACTTTGGATTACTGTGATATTATACCGTGGATTACTGTGATATTATCACTGTGGATTACTGTGAAATCATACCATGGATTACTGTGATATTATTACTATGAAATACTGTGATATCATTACTTTGGATTACTTTGATATTATACCGTGGATTACTGTGATATTATCACTGTGGATTACTGTGATATCATACCATTGATTACTGTGCTATTATTACTATGGCATACTGTGATATTATACCGTGGATTACTGTGAAGTTATACTGGATTACTGTGATATTATTACTGTTGATAACTGTGATATTACTATGGAACCCTATGATAATATTACTACGGATTACTGTTATGTCATACCATGAATTACTGTGATATTGTCACTGTGGATTACTGTGATATCATACAGTGGATTACTGTGATATTATTACTGTGATATTATACCGTGGATTAGTGTGATATCATACCGTGGATTACTGTGATATTATTGCGACAATATTACTATGGATAACTGTGATATTAATTATTATTACTGTGGCTGGACTGACAGCATTTGAAATGGAAATTCAACATTTAGCCAGTGAACAGATACAGCAAGGAAAGCAGCCATACAAGCGTCATTCAGTCACACAACAGACACAGCACAAATAACAGCAACACCCAACCCAAGCCTCTGATCACATAAAACAGGTAGCTCAGGTTTTCTTCCAACACAAAATAGTCAGGATTGCACAGGCAGAAATTTAGAGCAGGAAGAGGGCTAACATCTGCTCTGCAAGTCTTCATACACAGTGCTGGCAGGTTCTGTAGAAGCAAAGCAAACTTAGCTCACACACAAAAACACACATATACAAGAAGCTACAAAGTAAGCTCTCTCCATGCATACAGGTCGAGCACATCACATGCATCTGCACTGCAGGTTCCACTCACACACACAACATTTACAGCATGGGCAAAAATAGTGCAAGTGTCCCTTGCTCCTTTCCCGGTTCCTTTTATGATATTTCTTATGTTCATGAATAAATGGTATTTCTTATAATCATAAACTGCATTGGGTTGTCCAACCTGAAATGTTGTTTATTGTTTTGGTCCTGAGCTGGAAAGAGAAAATGGTCATACCTGATACAAGACACATTTAATGTATATTGATTTGGCAGAGATGTATGTGGGTCCCAGTGTAGTCAACTGTTGCTGTCTTCCCGGGTCAGGAGATTGTATTGTATTGTAATTGCATTTATATAGCGCTTACCACCCCTGACGAGGCGTCAAAGTGCTTTTTAAGGCGGGTAGCCCGCTACTCCGGAACACAAAAGGATTAGTCTGAATTAGTATAGGGAGATATGAAATTAATTTGAGTGGTGGATATGTTCGTCTGTTCTTAGGATAGAGAAGGATAGTGGAGGGATAAAAGAGGGAAAGGTTTGCATTATATAGTGCTAGCTACCTCTGATGAGGTGTTAAAGTGCTTTTTGGCGGGTAGCACGCTACTCCAGAATCCAAACAGGATCAGTGGGGAATTAGTATAGGGAAATATGAAACTAATTTGAGCGGTGGACATGTTACACCTTGACAAAACTGTCTTGCATATTCGACTTTGGCAACCCATTCGAGGAATATACTTTACTCAATGTTCCTTTATTCAGGCCAGAACCATGCACTGATATCCCTCTACTTTGACATTCACAGAGCTTTCATGATACACTTCCATACCTGCCTGCAACATGCACTACTGTGCTACTATTGAGACTTCTGCAGCTGATGTTCCCCTGCTCTAACATGACTCCTGTGGTGTGTCATCATTGACGCTGTTTCCGGTCCTGGGCTTTTGACCTAAAAAATATTCCTATAGGGTGTTCTAATCCAATTAATTCAACAGAAACAATGCAAAGATACAACAAAATACATTTGGTTCTCGGATGAAAGCCTATGAAGTGAAACACTCAGTGGTGAGATGGAGTCGGGTGGCCACAGGAAAGGTCGGAAGAGCGGCCTTTCAAGAGCAGTGCTCGCAGCTAACTGCTGATGAGCAAACACGAACACTACCCTAAAACAAGGGCAAGCTAAGGAACATGTGTCAGCACCCCAGACTTTTAAGGCTACGTGGAGCCCTACCCCTTTAATACTGTGTAAAGCTTAAACATTACCGGAATATGTCTGTGGAAACACGAGAAAGCACGTTAACATACAAGCAGTGCTTGAAATGGAAAAATAGAAGTGCTGGTACTCTGTATCAGAGTACCTGCTTGTTTACGAGAAGTGCCGGTGCTCTCTGTGTAAAAAGTTACATGTAATTACCCTTTGTGAATCATTGCCATTGTATTCATTGTGGGTTAGCGCTGTCAATTGAGTACTAATTCTCTGCCTCTCGATTGATACAGCATTATAGTCTTACTTCTATGTTTGCGGAAGTCCATTTTCTTGTTGTTTTTGCGATTGCCTCTCGATACCTACAACAGGATAGTCTAACGTCGAAATGTTCCATCATTTGATTTTTCAAAACCTAGCCACCAACAAGTAGCACAGCACGGTCTGCAGATACGGCACCTTCGGAGCTCCCAGAAGGTGGGGGCGGTGTTTCGTGTTGGCTAAGGCCTTTGTCGGCGGTTGTGGGCCAGCAGCGCCATGCTGCCAGTTGTGCATGTCCTGTGCACGACTGATAAGGAACAACAACATGTTGATGGCCTAGGGGAAGGCGTGGCCAAAGGGAGACTAGTGTGCAAGTGTTATTATTGTGATTCAAACCGCGCTTCCCGATAACGGGCACAAGCCTGCCTGAAGTCACAGGCACCTGGTGAGCTATCAATGTCTCCAGTACTGACTCCTTCCCGCCTCTGAATGTGGATTACATTACCCCTAAATCCGACTTCACTAAATAATAGCCACAGCTCTCAAGATTCCCAGATTCGTGCGAGACCTGCTCAGCTTGCCCAGGCTCTTGCTTCGCATTCTGGGGCTTGCAGTTCTCTTTTATCTTTCATAAAATCAGCTGTACATGTCCCAAAATGCAAAGCAAATAAAACAAAAACATAACAGGACCTTATAATCTATTCACGTATGTATGTACCTGGGAAACTTGAAAGCTCGGAGAAATAAGCAATGATCGAGTTTTCTTTTTCAATACGAATTACAGCCCCGGTGACCGCCTTTTCTTTTAATTTACCATTTGATAAAAGGCACCGTAGTCACTTGTGGGTTTATGCTTCAAAGCTACTTTATAGCCCGTCCTACTTTTACTAAACTTTGAAGATAGAAAGGGTTAGAACATGTGACCTACGAAGGCAACAAAAAACGGCACTATCTCACTTTTGCAGCGTGCCCTATGGTCTGGGACTACCGAATTTTCCCCCTCCCCCCTGCGCATAAACACATTACACATTTTAATGAGAGACATGAGAGGTAATTACTTTTTGGAGGCGGGGGTCGAACAACCCCCGGCCGTATTTATTAAAATATGAAAACAAAATTAAAAATTTTGAAATAAACAATATTTACACAAATTATATGCAGAAACATAACACGACATTTGATTACAATTCATATGCACAGATTTCAGATGGCTAACCTTAACATATCTCTAATACATAGTTCTCCTATCCGAATCTAACATAATGATCATAATCATACATTAATTACTTTTCTGCGTATCCTATTTGGGCCTACGGCAAGGTCACTGGTGTCAGATCCTTATCAATTTACCACGCCCCCCGTAGGGTTGCGCATACGCAGAGGGCCCGCTTACCGAGAGGGTACTCCCCCCCCCCCCCCGGTTACCCCCATACGTTCCCTGAACTCCATGCCAATTTGTGGGGTCTTGCACTCTGCGCCATTTAGTGATGTCCATGCCAGTGCGGGGTGGCCAACCAGCCTAAAAGAAAGCGTGACTCCCCCCTTTCCCCGCACCCATCCAGCCAACCGGATGTACCGCCCCTGGAGTTCTAGGAGAGACCCGTTGTCCCTCCCCCTGGGCGACCCCATCCGAGAATGACGCCGCCCCCTAAGGACCTTAAATTTACTGCTCACTAGTCATGACCTTACCGCCACAGGCCAGCATAGTTGCCCGACTATCTGGCCCCCCCCAACCTATCCCTCAGAAAGGTCATGCCCCCCCTTCCAGACCCTCTAACCAGGCCATAAAATTCTCTAACATTATGTCATTACCTAACCTAGTCAAGTGGACCCCGTCTTTTAAGAAGCACGGTTCCCCCCTGACACACCCATGTGCAATGCACTGTAATTTAGAAGATCTGAACAGTTTCCCTATTTTATTGTTGACCCTCTTTACCGAGCGGTTCAAAGCTCTCACAGAGTCCCCACCCCTCCATTTAAATCTAGGTATCATGTGCGACCAAACTATGTAGCAACCCTGGCACGCCTTGGCTAACCAACCAATCTCAGAGATTATGTTCTCAAACAAGACCCTCCTGCCCAACGTCACCAAGTCATTGCCCCCCAGGTGTAAAATAACGATTGTGGGAGGAGGACTGTGTCTCTTCAAAAGATCAATCATAAAGCCCCTAAACTGGTTTAGACAAAGGCCCCCTTTTCCATGGAAGGATATCGTGAAACCCCTTTGTTCTGCTCTTTTCCCATAGTTACCTGAAAGGAAAACAGATTTCATACGCCGTACATATGAATGCCCCACAATCCACACATTACGTGTCCTTATGACCTGTAGCTTTGATGATTGTTGAGGAGAGTGTTGGTGCTGAGACGGTGGCAGTTCCCCCCCTGCGTGAAAGGTTTGAGAAACTGTGAAGAAAACGACAGACAAGCAAGCATCAGTACACAATCGTATTGTATATTCACAACATGTGCAGCCGCACATAACGCTTATAACTATTGGAAGCCCATCGTCCAATCCTCTGTACATTAATGGAGTGCAACCCCCTAGCTGTTGCCTCAGTGGCAGCCCCTATCCTGAAAGAATGCGTCCCAAAAACCTTTGGATCCATGCCCGCCTTGCTGATTGCCATGTCCAATACCTTTTGAAACTGGTACATGGTAAGTGGGGTACCGTCCGCATGTAATAACAATGAATCCCCCAACCCGCTGCTCCTCTGTCTGATGTAATTTTCAAGGTGCATTACTGGGCAACACGGGTTATTTTGCGCCCTATGGAGTACCACCCCTTCACCCCGAGCTTCCTGATCAGTTTTTGATTTTTTGATGGTTAAAAGCAAAATGTCGCCTTGTATCTTAACGTGCTCCATTAGGAGCCCACCCTTGCCATCCAGCTTGTTGCGTGCCACCAACTCACCTACTCTGAATGCCCCATAAAAGGCCAATGCAAAGGCAGCTCTGAATAATAGTGTCTCACCCATTGAACTGCATATGGCGCCCAGTGCCGTCAGCAACGCACTCAGCCGCGCCAACCCTATCGGCTGCCTGGTGTCAGGAGCCGCACCCTGGATGCGTCGCCACCCCTTCAATGCCTTTCTCACAATGAAACTGTTCGTGGGATCATTTGTGTCTCTGATCTGCGCAAAGAAGGATACTGCCGCTACATGTCGCCTGGCTGCCGCCACAGTGCGCCCCTCCCTATGCAGGTTGTCTAAAAACAAGAGGAATGCGCCCGACGTATCCCATCTATCCTCCCAGTCTTGACCCAAAAAAGTACAGTAAGACCAAAACGCCCCTTCATAAGCTTTCCTGGTCCTTGGAGCTAGGCTAGCAGCCACAAGGTTCTGTAGCTGGGGCACCAATCTGCCAAAGAGCTTCGGGAAAGTGTGCTGATGTTGTCTCTGCGGATGGTAGATTTTCCCTGAAAACCTGCATCTTGAAGCGAGAGAGTGCGTCAGCAGCATTATTCCGCACCCCCGGGACATGTTTTGCCCTAAACTGTACATTCAGCTTCATACATAGCAGCACTATCTCTTTCAACAGGCGAAGAATCATTTTACACCTTGCCGCCTGTTGATTAATGGATTCCACGACTGTCATGTTATCTGACCAGAAAATTACAGACTGATTCTGCAGATCATGGGGCCACACCGTCAATGCAACCCAAATGGGGAACAGCTCCAAAAATCCTATATTGGCTGTTAAACCGCTCTCGAGCCACCACTCCGGCCACTGCTGTGCCACCCACTTGTTCCCAAGTATGGCACCAAATCCCACACTACCCGCTGCGTCAGTCCATAAACTCACCTAGCAGAAGTAGTGGGGGGACCGGGCCACACTACTCTGCCATTGAAACCCTCCAGAAATGCAATCCAAATCCGCATGTCCTGGCGAACCTCAGATGACAGTCGTGTGTGGTGGTGTTTTTCCTGTAAACCTGTCATGGCCTGTGAGATGGAGCGAGAGAATGGTCGAGGCACAGGTATTACCCTTAGCGCAAAATTCAACTGGCCTACAACCTGCTGCAACTGGTGTAGGGTTACTTTATCCTTAGACAGACACTTTTGCAAAGCTGTACGGAATTTCATTATCTTTTGTTCAGGTAACCTAAAACACCCTTGTACTGAATCCACTTCAATGCCTAAGAACTCAATTGTGGTTGTTGGCCCCACTGTCTTCCCCTGAGCCAGGAGGACCCCAAATGTACGCATGAGTACACAGAATTCCTCCAACGCCAGAGAACATTCCTGGGAGCCCGCCGGTCCCAGAAAGAGAAAGTCATCAAGATAATGCATCACAAAATGATGTTCTGTCGCTTGTCTGAAAACCCATTCCAGAAATGAACTAAATTTTTCAAAGTAAGCACAGGAAACCGAACAACCCATGGGCATGCACCTATCCATGTAAAACTTTCCTTGAAATGAAAATCCTAGCAGGTGATGATCTAAAGGATGCACCGGCAACAGTCGGAATGCGGATTCAATATCTGATTTTGCCAGCCATGCCCCTGGTCCCAAAACCCTCAACATCTCTACCGCCTGATCAAATGAAGCATATTTGTCACTGCAAAGTTCCTCATTGATGGCGTCATTCAAAGACTTGCCTCTAGGAGCTGATAGATTATGAATCAACCTAAACTCCCCTTCCTCCTTTTTTGGTACCACCCCCAGGGGGGAACAGACAAAATTTGGCACAGGGGCAAAATCAAAAGGACCCGCTATTCTCCCTAAGCCCAATTCCTTCTTAATTTTTTGCACTACAACTCCTGGATTTGATCTGACAGACAACTGATTTTTGCACTCTGATATCCCTTTGTAATCCCCAACTGGTATCCTGAAACCATACAAAAAACCTTCTTGCAGCATCCTAGCCGTGGCATGATCTGGATACCTATTCAACCAGGGATTCATAGTAAAGACATCAATGGGTGACTGCGTTACCTTTTCTCCTTTCTCTTCACTCCTGTTTCTTCCCCCCTCTAATCCCTGAAAAGGCATTCCCTTTCTTAAGGCATTTTGACTCTGGGTGAGAGGGGTGGTTACATATGGAGCATGAGTGCCTGAATTTACAAGTGCCTTGGGCTCTGGTACATGTCTTTCTATCAAAATCCCAGCATACTCCTTTTCGCCTTCCCCCTTTTTCAGTACCCGGTGCTGAGCCCCCGGTGTGCCCTGGCCGAAAGGGCTGATGTGGGGGCTCAATGTGTGCCTTGCCCCAATTCTGGCCTGTACTGCCCGGCTGTCCTGGCCCAAATTGGTCAAACCAAGAGATAGAATCCACCCGGTCCCATATGAGTGAAGGGTCAAACTCTTTCGCCTTCCTGTTGTTCATATCATATTCCTTCCAACCCACACCACCATATTTATCATGTGTCATTGCCACCCTGCTCTGGTAACATGCCATTTCTGCCTGCATATTAGGTGTACGTTTGGCCACTATGGCCATAAACACAGAAAATGCCCTTATCCAGTTTGTCAGTGTCTCCTCCACCCTGAATCTTGACATTTCTGCCCGCCACTCACTAGGAAGCATCCATTCCTTCTGCCTCTTAGCATATTCCATTTCCCTGTTGTCCACCAGCAAAGAAAACATGTTTACATACGCCCCAGACCAAATCAATTCCTTCACATCTCGCGCAACATGCCGCGCTAAATATTCCTTCCTGGAAGGTAACACCCCTGCGCCCAACAATGGCAAAGCCAGCTCCTTACCCACTGCCTCCGCCGTCTTTCCTTTGCCGCTGTCGCTTTCCTGGAGCACTGACTGTGATGGCGTGGCCTTATCCGCGCCCAGGCTCTGCTCCCCGCTCGGGGCCGCCATAATCTTTGCCACCATTCTTTGCGCTTCTGCCAGAGGATCGGCGCCCACCGACAAGGGCAACACCCCCCCCCTTTCCTAACCATGGAAGGACTGCCGCTATTTGTGAAGCTAATTCCAGCGGCACCTGCCCACCCCCTGCTGGTGATAATGCAGGGGCCGGGGCAATGGGAGTCAAGACTGGAACACTTGGGCATGATGGGGGTAAAACCGGTATGATACTTGGCACTACCGGCTCGGCCGCTGGAGGCACTGGAACTGGTGCAGGTACTGGCACGACTAACTCTGGAACCTTGGGCACTGAATCAGGATTTTTTCCTGGGATCTCTGGCACTAGTGGAAGCCCAGAAGGACCCTCCCCATCAGGTGTCTCCACGGGTTGTGCTAATTTTGGCTCCTGATTCTTCCCCTTCTTATGCCTAACCCGCTTAGGGAGAGCTTCTAATTCACCCCATGGCTTCAGTGGGACTATTGTCCGCTTGGGCCTGCCGGACGGCCCACCCTGATCCTCCACTTTCTGCCTGAGCTCTGCTAGGCTATGTCCCATTTGTTCCACCTTCCCCCATCTCCTGTCCATAGTCGCCATCCTGCGCATCATAGCCTCTAGCATGTGCTCCATGCGAGAACGCTTAGCTCCCCGCTTACCTGACATACTATGAACACAAAACCCACACACCTATCACTTAATATCCCAGCCAATACAACCCCACGTGGTCTTTGCCTAGGGAAAAAACAACAAGCAACACAGTCTTAGCGCAATATAAATAGCACAGATCACTTAATATCCCAGCCAATACAACCCCACGCGATGTTTGCCTAGGGAAAAAACAACAAGCAACACAGTCTTAGCGCAATAAATAGCACAGTACTCTATCCACTCTACAAACCCTTATTAATCACACATGCAAGGCTGTAACCCTGAGAGTGCGTAAAATTTTGCACCAAAACAACCAAAATTGTGAAACTGAACGTCAACAATCTCCTCTGTGTATGGGCTGGAGATAGACGACGAAGAATGGCTGTATGCTTTGGCCTCACCGCGTGAGGTCGCGATATCAGCCCGACTGCGACTAATCCAACTGAAGATACTACATAGAATATACATCTCTTGTACTAGGCTACACTTAATGGGGAGGGCTGACACGGTACTCTGCAGGAGGGGATGTGGTGGCGCGGGTACCTTCTTCCATGTATTATGGGGCTGCCCGAAGATTCAACGGTATTTGAGAAGGGTGGTGCAGTGTATGCAGGAGGTATGGGAGGTGGAGATTCGCCCAGAGGCCAAGAGGTGTCTCCTCAATATATGGGAGCCAACGGACCTGCCACCGAAAGGGAGGCTTTGGGTGACGCTCGGACAAATGGTAGCAAAAAGAAACATTGCCAGACTTTGGGGAAGCCCTAATCCACCAAAACTGACAGACTGGCACAGCGATATGGACTGGTGTATGCTACAGGAAAAGACTGTGTATGTAGCGAGAGGGTGTCCCTGGAAACGGGTGGGAGTATGGTCCAATTGGAACGATTTCAGGGGAGGCATCTGCGAGCCTCCGTCCACCACGCACGCCGGCTCAGAAGATATGTAAGGACCCTAACGACCTTGTGGCTCCAGGTGCTTTAGAGTGGGGCACTATAGTTGCATCACCGGTACATAGGTGGACTTACTGTGCTCAACGTGGTGACCGTGTTAGTTAGGGGGGGGGGGGGGGGGGGGGGGTTGTTCGATTGTTAGGCTCACTTGACGATATTCTTGAAACATGTTCTTGTTTTATGGCTATAAAAAAAGAGGAAAATGAGACCTTCACTATCCTCCTTTAAACTGTGAGACACTTGCACTTTATAACGCCGCTGTACCCCCGGGGCGACGGCAATGGGCTGTGTACTATACGAAGCAATGCATGTGTTACATACTGCGCGGCAGCCCGAGGGGTTGTAGGCTGGAAGCTGTGTATCGTGGAATAATGCAATAAAGGTCTTTAAAAAGAAAAAAAAAAAAGTGTGTCTAACTATCTATAGCTTACCTCTGTTATACCAAATTCAAGTGTATGATCCACCCCCAAATGTTTCAGTTCTATGTTCACCCGCAATTTGATTGGGCCAAGCAGTGGGGTGAGGACATCACACCATAACACACAAGATGATGGACGGAATGTTGCACATTGGCAAAACATTCACCCCCAGTCACAGATCTGGGTTTAATCCATCGTTATTTTGCTCACCACGCCACCCCAGTTCAGACATGGCCATATGCAAATCAGTCTTGACCGTGTGCCTCATGGGAACAGTCCAGCCCGAACTGCCAAGCCATGTCTTCCTTGGACCGGAATCAAGCATCCTAGGACCGGTTTCTGATGGATACATCTGCCAGTGGATTCCTCACCTTGTGAATATCCCCTGCGCCAGCAACATTCAGAAACTTTTGTAGCAGTCCACACCGATGGGGTCGACGACGACGTCACAGAGACACGGCTCCGCTCGCAACTCCGCTGACGTCACCGGCGCCATAAGAAGACCTCGTCGGCGTGATGACGTCAGTTCCCTTTTTTCCGCGCCGTCGAAGCCAACGGATTTCGGGAATCGCTGTTGTTAGCGTCGTTGATACTTTGTGTATTTTCGTTGTTTTTCCTGTCTTCTTTGAAGATGTCGACAAAGAAGTCTGGGTTTAAGCCTTGCCGGGAGTGTGGCAAGCATATGTCCATCACTGACCCACATGAGGACTGTGTGTGGTGTTTATCCTCGGACCACGACGTGGATGGCTGTACCAGCTGCCGAAAGATGAGCACGAAGGCTCTGAAGGAACGGGAGGCAAAGCTCTTTATTGCCAGAATGAAGAAGGACAAGAGAGGGAGAAGGAGATCGAGATCGAGGTCTCGATCGAAGTCGAGGTCGGCGTCGAAGTCGACTTCGGGGCATGCTTCTCGAGCTAAGAAGCACAAGAAAAAGAGAAGGCACTCCTCTCGGCACCATTCAGATAAGAGCACGGCGCCGAAGCCGAAGTCACCTGCTCGGCGTCGAAGGGACTCTGTTTCTCCTTCTCCTGTGCCGGGTTCGCCTGCTGGTCCTTCATCTCCGGTGGTCTCTTTGTCTCCGGCTTCGCCAGTTCCAGCCCGGACTTCGATGCCGGTTCCATCTCCGGCTCTGGTTCAGTCTCCGGCTCCATCTCCGGCCCCGGAAGATCTTCAAGCCCCGGGTGAGCCTGCGATGCCGTTGATTCCACCGTCGGCGCTGGTTGGCCCGAGTCCGGTGGGGCCTGGCCAGTATCCTGCTTTCCCTGGGCCAGGTCAGGACCCCTCGCATTACTTAAATGCGATGTATGGGGTATTTGCTCGTGCCATGTATGTCCCTGGTGCACCTGCGTGTCCGACGGGTCCTTTGGCATTTAACTTAGGGGTGCCGCAAGTGTATCCTCAGGCCCCTTTCTATCCATTTTATCCAGCGACGCCGTCTTGGAATCCTCCTGCTCCGAGAACGTCGACGCCGCTTCCATCCTCTCCGGCTCGACCTCGTTCGACGCCGATGGCTCCGCCGGATCCACGGTCGATGCCGGCACCGGCGCCGTCGGAGTCGATTACGGCGCCGCCGACGCCGAGGATTCAAATTCGCTCCAGAAGGGAGACTAAAAGGATTGTTGAGGAGCAGAGATACCTTCAGGAGGAAGCGGAAGATGGAGAATTGGTGGAGTCGGATGAGGTTTTTGACGAGCTTAAGGAGGCTAGTGGCTTGGACCTGTCTCCTGAGTGGGAGATTACTCCGCCATCAGATGAGCCATCCAAGGACGTTGCACCCTACCATGCAGTCATAAGGAGAGCTGCGGAGTTGCTTGATCTCCAACTTCCAACACCGGAGTTTAAGTCGAACATCTTGACTGAAGTCTTGCATTCTCCCACAGCGGTATCAGAGCCTTTGCTTCCATTTAATGAGGCCATTGTGGAACCTGTGTTGGAGGTGTGGCGCAAACCGATAACTTCTAAGAAATTATATCTGATAGTGAGATGTTCATCATAGCTATAAATAGCAACAATATGGTACATATGTTTCAGAGACATACTTTGTGAAGAGCAAAGAATTTTGAGTTTACAGCCCTGAGGAAGTCGTAGGGGGACTTACCCAAAGACGAAACACGTGTTGGCTGGTGTAAGAGGTGCTAATTGATTAAAGACTAGATTTGATGAACGTGAAGACTGCTGGAGTACTTTCTTATGGACTAAAGATCGCATGCGCTCAGAGCTCTTGTTTCAGATGATGCTTACTTGGTGATGCGGGTTGACATCCCTACTCTTTGGAGCACTGCACTGATTGTTTACATTTAAATTATTATCAATACTATGTTCCAGTGCGCCTAACTTCCCTTATTCACCCATATGAATGAATGAAATCGCTTTTATAAAGCATATGGCTACCCGGGAGCATCCCAGCGCTGAAGTGTTTACTAGAGTTGGCCAGGCCATCTAAGGAAAGAGCCACGTCTTTAGTTGTTTCCGGAATGCTAAATGGTTAGGTTTCCTACGCAGATGCAGCGGCAAGCTATTCCATAGTTTTGAGGCATTATATGAGAAACGTCGGCCGCCACTTTTAGCCTTCTTAATCCTAGATACCGATGCTAGATACAACTCATCAGAGCAGAGACTTTGATTGGCCTTGTAGAGGTGAATCATGGCTTTTATAATAGGAGATCCATTCCCTCCTAGAGTCTCATGGGCAACACAAAGGGCTTTAGAATGAATTCTCTCCTGCACCGGTAACCAGTGGAGGACCTGTAGTGCTGGTTTTGCCAAGCAGCGATTGTGTGTTCCCATAAGCAGTCTTGCGGCGGTGTTTTGTACAATCTGCAATTTTGTGGTGACTGCATTTGGGGCACCCAGATAAAGGGCGTTACCGTAGTATAACCTGGAGATGATAACAACAATTTTTTTACTTGATCCGGTAGGAGGGGCAACACTTTGCGGATCATTCTAAGCATGCCATAACATGAAGCAGCTGAATTCCTGGCTCGGACTTTAAATGTAAGATCTTGGTCCAACCACACCCCCAGGCTTTTTATCTCAGTTTTAGGGCTGGGTGCAGGTGATGCAGCGGAGTTTACCAGCTCTACACCTTCATACACACAAAACTCATTTGGGCCCATATATATTCATACACACAATGAGCTGGCAAATATCCACTGGTCATCAATTTTATTTTACACTAGGAAACCTTTACACCAGTATTCTTACCATTCCTGTCTCCTGAGTAAATGAACGTTCGATAAGATCTAGTAGTAGATTAGAATAGGGAGGAAAGACTATAATGCATTTATCTTTATTTTAAAGAACCACGGACTCAGAAGGAGTTTTAAAAGTCAAATAAAAATACACATGAATATACCAGAAATCTCCATCAGGAAAAATAGTACAGTTAGCTTCTAATCAGTTTGCATTAATAAATTCTTGCAATGACAGCACCTGAGGAGAGAAAGGACAGAGAGCAAGTACGGAGCATTTACCCTACAGATATATTTCCCTAGAATGGTATGAGGACCCCGACATCAGAGAGTCTAAGATTCAGGACAGGTTCAGGACAGGGAAAGGTGACCTCTTCTAGTGTAACGCCAACGCTACACCCCTCTCTGGTGCTACTCTCTCCGGCTCGGGCTCGTCCGGACCCCTTCCTAGATGTGCCTCCTCAATTGTTCCGCAAATGTTCCCTAGTGTTGGATACTTTAATCAGATTGCAGCAAAATCGGGCAGCATCTCAGCATAGCATCAGCATCCCAGCATCAAGTGTGTCTAACTATCTATAACTTACCTCTGTTATACCAAATTCAAGTGTATGATCCACCCCCAAATGTTTCAGTTCTATGTTCACCCGCAATTTGATTGGGCCAAGCAGTGGGGTGAGGACATCACACCATAACACACAAGATGATGGACGGAATGTTGCACATTGGCAAAACATTCACCCCCAGTCACAGATCTGGGTTTAATCCATCGTTATTTTGCTCACCACGCCACCCCAGTTCAGACATGGCCATATGCAAATCAGTCTTGACCCTGTGCCTCATGGGAACAGTCCAGCCCGAACTGCCAAGCCATGTCTTCCTTGGACCGGAATCAAGCATCCTAGGACCGGTTTCTGATGGATACATCTGCCAGTGGACTCCTCACCGTGTGAATATCCCCTGCGCCAGCAACATTCGGAAACTTTTGTAGCAGTCCACGCCGATGGGGTCGACGACGACGTCACAGAGACACGGCTCCGCTCGCGACTCCGCTGACGTCACCGGCTCCATAAGAAGACCTCGTCGGCGTGATGACGTCAGTTCCCTTTTTTCCGCGCCGTCGAAGCCAACAGATTTCAGGAATCGCTGTTGTTAGCGTCGTTGATACTTTGTGTATTTTCGTTGTTTTTCCTGTCTTCTTTGAAGATGTCGACAAAGATGTCTGGGTTTAAGCCTTGCCGGGAGTGTGGCAAGCATATGTCCATCACTGACCCACATGAGGACTGTGTGTGGTGTTTATCCTCGGACCACGACGTGGATGACTGTACCAGCTGCCGAAAGATGAGCACGAAGGCTCTGAAGGAACGGGAGGCAAAGCTCTTTATTGCCAGAATGAAGAAGGACAAGAGAGGGAGAAGGAGATCGAGATCGAGATCTCGATCGAAGTCGAGGTCGGCGTCGAAGTCGACTTCGGGGCATGCTTCTCGAGCTACGAAGCACAAGAAAAAGAGAAGGCACTCCTCTCGGCACCATTCAGATAAGAGCACGGCGCCGAAGCCGAAGTCACCTGCTCGGCGTCGAAGGGACTCTGTTTCTCCTTCTCCTGTGCCGGGTTCGCCTGCTGGTCCTTCATCTCCGGTGGTCTCTTTGTCTCCGGCTTCGCCAGTTCCAGCCCGGACTCCAACGCCGGTTCCATCTCCGGCTCCGGTTCCGTCTCCGGCTCCATCTCCGGCCCCGGAATATCTTCAAGCCCCGGGTGAGCCTGCGATGCCGTTGATTCCACCGTCAGCGCCGGTTTGCCCGAGTCCGGTGGGGCCTGGCCAGTATCCTGCTTTCCCTGGGCCAGGTCAGGACCCCTCGCATTACTTAAATGCGATGTATGGGGTATTTGCTCGTGCCATGTATGTCCCTGGTGCACCTGCGGGTCCGACGGGTCCTTTGGCATTTAACTTAGGGGTGCCGCAAGTGTATCCTCAGGCCCCTTTTTATCCATTTTATCCAGCAACGCCGTCTTGGAATCCTCCGGCTCCGAGAACGTCGACGCCGCTTCCATCCTCACCGGCTCTGGCTCGACCTCGTTCGACGCCGATGGCTCCGCCGGATCCACGGTCGACGCCGGCACCGGCGCCGTCGGAGTCGAATACGGCGCCGCCGACGCCGAAGATTCGAATTCGCTCCAGAAGAGAGACTCAAAGGATTGTTGAGGAGCAGAGATACCTTCAGGAGGAAGCGGAAGATGGAGAATTGGTGGAGTCGGATGAGGTTTTTGACGAGCTTAAGGAGGCTAGTGGCTTGGACCTGTCTCCTGAGTGGGAGATTACTCCGCCATCAGATGAGCCATCCAAGGACGTTGCACCCTACCATGCAGTCATAAGGAGAGCTGCGGAGTTGCTTGATCTCCAACTTCCAACAACGGAGTTTAAGTCGAACATCTTGACTGAAGTCTTGCATTCTCCCACAGCGGTATTAGAGCCTTTGCTTCCATTTAATGAGGCCATTGTGGAACCTGTATTGGAGGTGTGGCGCAAACTTTTTTCTGCTCCTGCGGTGTCTAAGACTATCGCTAGGAGATACAGAGCGGCCCCAGGGGATCCGGAATTTTTGTCGTCTCATCCATCGCCTGAGAGCTTGGTAATTCAGGTGGCTTGTTCTGGGAAGTCTAAAGGAGCTTTTCCACAGGTCCCTGGGGACAGAGAGGCAAAAAGGCTGGACCAGTCAACAAAGAAGGTGTTTTCATCAGCCAGCATGGCTTTGAAATCGACTAACGCCACATGTCTTTTGGGACGCTATGTACATGCGCTGATGGATTCGGCCAAGAAACTGGTGCCGAAGCTACCTGATGAGAATAGATCTGGTTTTAACGACATCTTGGCTGATGCTCAGGCTGCTGCACGGCAAGTGATCCAAAGTGGGCTGGACACTGCAGATTCTGTAGCAAGGATCATGGGGTCGTCTGTTGCAACTAGAAGAAGTGCTTGGTTGAGAACTTCTGAGTTTTCTGAAGATGTGCAAGCAACACTTTTGGATCTACCGTTTGATGGGTCTGGCCTGTTTGGAAAAAAAGGCAGATGCTGCTCTGGAAAGATTCAAAGACAGCAAGGCAACTGCTAAATCTTTGGGACTCCAGTCTCAGTCGAGAGGGTCTTTTAAGAGGTACCGAGGTTTTGGAAGAACATCTTTTCGAACCTATAGGCAGACTCAACAGCAGCAACAGCAGCAGCAGCAAGGTTCCTCGTCGAGAGGTTACAGAGGAAGAATCAGGGGTCGCACACGTGGCCGTCAGCTCTCCTCCTCTTCTTCCTCAGCCCCTCCCACCACCGCAAAACAGCCCTAGATCCGCCATTCTGGATCATGCTGGTCCTGTGGGGGGCCGGCTTACCCATTTTCTACAAGATTGGGAATCTGTAACTACAGATCTCTGGGTTCTAGATCTTGTGGAAAATGGGTATGCCCTTCCCTTTCGGGAATTCCCTCCAAATTACCCTCCTTGCCAAGGGGCTTGCTCGGAGGACCACCGTCTTCTCCTGCAGGAGGAAGTCCTGAAGTTGTTTCAGAAAGGTGCGATAGAGGTGGTTCCAGAGCAGGAGAGGGGT
Source organism: Triturus cristatus (assembly GCF_964204655.1). Classification (NCBI taxonomy): domain Eukaryota; kingdom Metazoa; phylum Chordata; class Amphibia; order Caudata; family Salamandridae; genus Triturus; species Triturus cristatus. The sequence goes on from NC_140586.1 coordinate 69,489,944, forward strand.
CAGGGATGCTACTCCCGGTATTTCCTGATTCCGAAAAAGGACGGCAGATTGCGTCCGATATTGGACCTCAGGATCTTGAATCTTTATCTAAAACAAGAGAAGTTCAAGATGCTCACCCTTGCTCAGGTTCTTCAAGCGCTGAATCAGGAGGACTGGATGGTGTCCATCGACTTGCAGGATGCGTATTTTCACATCCCAATCCTGAAGTCGCACAGAAAGTATCTCCGTTTCACGGTAGGGTCGCAACATTATCAGTTTGCGGTCCTCCCGTTTGGTCTTACTTCTGCACCTCGGGTCTTCACGAAGGTGATGGCAGTGGTGGCAACCCATCTCAGAAGGTCAGGGGTCTCGGTTTTCCCCTATCTGGATGACTGACTGATCAAGGCGGAGTCTCCAGAGAAGGTGCTGCATCATCTGCGGGATACAACTCAACTGTTGTACAACTTGGGTTTTTCGATAAATGTGCCCAAATCTCACCTGCTGCCCTCTCAGCGCAACCTGTTCATAAGTGCGGTACTGGACATTACTGTTTGTCAAGCATTCCCTCCTCCTCAAAGGATTCTCAACATACAGGAAATGATTCCTTTATTTTACAACGGAGCGGTTGTTCCGGTCCTGAAAATCCTTCGCCTGCTCGGTCTTTTTGCTTCTTGCATTCTGTTGGTCAACCATGCACGCTGGCACATGAGGGCGCTCCAGTGGTGCCTCCGCAAGCAGTGGTATCAGCACAAGGGAGATCTCAGGGAGTCTGTGAGGATCTCCAGAGAAGCTGCGGCAGATCTATCTTGGTGGGGCATGGAGGGCAATCTGTCTCAAGGAAAGCCTTTCCATCTTTCTCCATCGGTGGCCACAGTGATAACGGATGCATCCACCTTAGGGTGGGGTGCTCATCTGGGGGATCTGGAGATCAAGGGTCTTTGGTCTCCATAGGAAAGGTTGCTTCACATCAACCTTCTGGAATTGTGGGCGATACGTTTGGTGCTGAAGGCCTTCCTCCCTTCCCTTCGCGGTCAGTCTGTTCAAGTCCTGACGGACAACACTACCGCGATGTGGTATATAAACAAACAGGTAGGAGTGGGGTCTCCTTGTCTCTGCAGAGAGGCCCTGCGTCTATGGTCCTGGGCTCAGGACCATCAGATTTGTCTGATGGCAAATCATCTGGCCGGGGTGCTGAACGTGCGTGCGGACAGTCTCAGTCGGCAGTTCTCCGCCGACCACGAGTGGAGGCTCCATCCGGAGGTGGTTCGTCGGACGTGGGGAACTCCTCGGGTGGATCTATTTGCCACCCGCGAGAACGCGCACTGTCCGTTGTTCTGCAGTCTCCAGTATCCGATGCAGGGAGCGTTGGGGGACGCGTTTCAGCTGAGTTGGGGCTCACGACTCCTTTACGCGTTTCCTCCCATACCCTTGATTCCTCTGGTTCTGAGGAAGGTTCGCCAAGATCGGGCCCAAGTCATATTGATCGCCCCAGATTGGCCAAGAAGGGTGTGGTACACAGATCTTCTCCACCTCTCCTCGTGCCCTCCGCTCCGTCTCCCTCTGAGGGCAGACCTCCTCTCGCAGTCGGAACGGCAGGTTCTACACCCCCACCTCCAAAGCTTACACCTTCATGCCTGGAGATTCACCGGGGCAACCTGAATTCTTTCTCTCTCCCGCCGGATGTGGTGGATGTTATTTTATCGGCCAGGCGACACTCCACCAAATCTATTTATTCATATAGGTGGTCTAAATTTGTTCTCTGGTGTGGAGAGAGGTCCATTGATCCTTTGAAGGCTCGTCTGTCTAATATTCTACAGTTTGCCCTTTCTCTTGCTCAGCAAGGCTTTGCTGTGGCTACTGTGAAAGGATATTTATCGGCTCTATCGGCTTTCCTTTGTTTGCCGGATCAGCAGTCGCTGTTCAAGTCACCTATTGTTCTTCGTTTTTATAAAGGGCCTTACAAACAAGTTTCCTCCCACTCCCTTTATTGTGCCTCAATGGGACTTAAACCTTGTACTAACCTATCTTATGGGTTCTCCCTTTGAGCCCTTACACAAGTGTCTCTTGAGGTTGTTGTCCTTTAAGACAGTTTTCCTCGTTGCAATCACCTCGGCAAGGAGGGTGAGTGAGCTTCAAGCTCTGAGTTCAAAACCCCCGTTCTTGACCATTCATGCTGAACGAATGGTACTCAGGACCAGGGCTGCGTTTTTGCCTAAGGTGGTAACTCCCTTCCATCTGGGGAAGTCCATTACCCTTCCTTCCTTCTATCCTCCCCCTCACCCTTCCAAGGAGGAGGAGAGACTTCACCGCTTGGACCCTAAGAGGGCGGTGAGCTTCTACCTGGACAGGACAAGGGACTCCAGGATTGATGACCAGCTCTTTGTGGGCTTTGCTGGCTGCAGTAAAGGTCGGGCGGTGCACAAGCGCACCCTTTCCAGGTGGATTGCTTGTGCATCAAGATATGCTACTCCCTAGCTGGTAAGGAGCCTCCGGAGGGTTTGAGGACTCATTCTACCAGAGCAAAGTCTTCCACATCTGCCTTAGCTAGAGGTGTTCCGTTGGAGGACATTTGTAGGGCGGCAACTTGGGCCTCCCTCCACACCTTCGCAAAGCATTATTGCTTAGACACCGAGGTGAGGAAGGACGGACATTTTGCTCGTTCCGTCCTTCAGGATTTTCTGGTATAGAAGGGTGGACACCCTCCTCCGGAAGTGGGGACTGCTGTGGAATCTATTCACAAGGTGAGGAATCCACTGGCAGATGTATCCATCAGAAGAACAAGTTACTTACCTTCGGTGACGCTTTTTCTGGTGGATACAGTATCTGCCTGTGGATTCCTCACTGACCCACCCGCCTCCCCGTTGTCCATCCTTCTATACCGGTATTTCTATGCCTGTAATTCTATTGATGGGTTTCAAATGTGTTTATCACTGTCAAGGCATTATGTTATTTCTTGTGCTTTGTTATTTATTTTCCACACTGAGTGTGTTGATATGCATATTGTGTACTGTGTATACTGTGTATATATATTGCTGTCAGTCCGTTCCGTGTGCCTCGAAGGCACGGAAAAAAGGGGCGGAACTGACGTCATCACGCCGACGAGGTCTTCTTATGGAGCCGGTGACGTCAGCGGAGTCGCGAGCGGAGCCGTGTCTCTGTGACGTCGTCGTCGACCCCATCGGCGTGGACTGCTACAAAAGTTTCCGAATGTTGCTGGCGCAGGGGATGTTCACAAGGTGAGGAATCCACAGGCAGATACTGTATCCACCAGAAAAAGCGTTACCGAAGGTAAGTAACTTGTTCTTCGGGGCTTCACCCCTCTTCAGCCAGGATAGCTTGACTCCAGTAGCGTAGTGAGCACGGGACCCACGTCTGGGCATACCCTTCCCACATAGGGCGAACAGCAAAACACACAAGATGATGGACGGAATGTTGCACATTGGCAAAACATTCACCCCCGTCACAGATCGGGGTTTAATCCATCGTTATTTTGCTCACCATGCCACCCCAGTTTAGACATGGCCATACCAAGTGCAAGATTTTTCTTTAGTCTGTTGTCTAATTTCCCGCCCCTTAATTTCAATACCCACAAGCTTTATTCCCACAGATATTTCATATGTGGATCAGTAAGTCTCTTTTTACAATGTTTCTTCTCCTTCCTCTTGTAGGGTCAAAAGTTGGGTTCCCATGTCCTTGCTGGGCTTGAGTTTGGCAGTCAATCAAGTTAGTTCACTTGTTCAGAGCAAACAGCGCATGTGTAGAAGTCACATAGAAACAGAGATGCCATCCAAGGACCAAATGGGAACTATTAATAAAGTCAAAGAGGAACACGTTAGAATACAAACTCAAATTAATTCACTGTATACCACTTACTTCTACTCTAACCCCATTTACTTAATAAATCTTTTGCATTAATAGCTTAGTAGAACTTGCATGGGTTAGTTTCAGCTCAGCATGCGCGTTAGTGCTTTACCTTAAAGCGGCCATTTTAGAAGCTACTGCGCAGCTGCAAAGTTTCCCCCCAAGCAACAGAAAACGTCATACTACGTAGATGTAGTAGACGCATGCGCAGAAGAATTCCCGCGTTTTAGGGGCCATTTTAGGACACTCAGGTTACTTATTAAGACAGCACATAGAAAAGCTTCCCCTAGATATGATTATGTAAAATGTGGTGCAAAATTAGTATTCACGGACAGATTGGTTATAGTATTACAGGTTATTCGAGAGGACTGCATACAAGCAAGTTTCTTGTGATGCGAAACCTGGCTCCATCAATCCCCTCTCTGATGGCATTTTATGCCATCACTAAATTCTATTAAACCAGATGCCAACTTTAGAATTCTACCATTTCGATGTGTTCAAATCTTTTATTCTTTCCCTTATCTTTCTTAAATTGTGATCCTTTCATCCTTTTATAGATATTTCCCTTCAATTCTTCAAGTCGTATTTCTTCTAATTTTCTTTTTCTACCTTTCTCATTCACTTCGTACCTTTTTTTTTCCCACTGCATTTGCGACAACACATTATCATCAGAACTAACAAAGTTATGCCCATGATTGGCAATAATATTTGACCTAAGATACCTTTACCTATATTAGAAACCCAACTACTTGTGGTGGAAAAACTATTTGTTATTTTCTTCCATACACTGTCAACCTCCAGTGGTTTCAGTTCTTCTTTCAAATGTGTAATATTTTTTATATATCTTCCAATCTCTACACTTTTGTCAGGTATATACGTGCAACAATGTTGCGCTTTCAGCATTTTACACACTCCACCCTCTTTTGCCAATAAGATATCAAGGGCAATTCGATTTTGCAAAACCATAGATCTGACAGCAACTAACTCTGTGTTGATCAGTCAAAATCCTCCAGCAGTGTCAGTAGATAACCAATCAACTACTGTTGACAATTGACACATTTTTCGAGAATTTAGCAGAACCCCCACTGAAGGTATCAATGCACCAAATATATAACCTACTATTTCAGATAAACTAGCTCTTTTATTTCTGCTTAGTCCACTACTGTCATTATTGCTTCCAGTGATTCTTTTAACATGATAGACTTTAGGGAATACTATTCCGAAATAGCAACTCCCATACCAGTGATCAGGTAGCCTAAAATAGGCTTTGTTTCCACAAATATAATAAATTCCAGGAAATACTGGATCAGTTCCTCCTTTTAGTCCCCAACCCCCACTTACTAAGAAGTTATGTTTTCACTCACTGGAACCAATAAATACGTTGTTATATTCTGTTTGAAGTCTATGGAGACATGTTTTCCCTTTCTTTTCAAAGTCCAGAGACATGCAGCATAAGTCTTGCCAGTTACTAAAAGGTCTTCCCTTTCAGCCCATTTAGGTATCTGAGGTTTCGGTTCAGAGGCTCATCTTTGGAAATCCTGTCTCCTATTTTCTACTAAATTTAAAAATATATTTTCTTCTTTGTGCAATTTATAGGTTAAGTTGCGTTTATGTGCATCAGCTATATCTATTGTCTTCATTGTTAGGAAATATTCACCCATGAATTGTGAGTCTCTAGTACTAAGGACAGGGTTCATGCTCTTTCGCATGGGAACTTCTGAAAATATTACATCTACATTTGAATAATAATACTGCAGTTTTCCAGTTCTATAGAATAAACTAGCAAGTACACTACATGAAATTCCATATGTCAAAGGTAAATGATGATAAGTTACCCCTTCAGCTACTGAACTTGGCAATTTCATGCAAACGTAACAATCACTAACTTCCATAGTTTCTACATAATGTACTAAGAGATTTGCAAATACATTTAAATCAGTTTCATTCTTATCTACAGTGTGGTGTAAATCTAGCTCATCTGGTGTTTCTAAGTCTACTCTATCTCCTTTAAGGTTTGCAACTTCTGTGTGTGTGCTAGTACTATTTTATTTGTCAGTAACCATCAGATAGGGAATAGCTATTGCTAACATCACCCATATTATGAGGACTAATATTAAGCTACATACACAGATCCTACAACACTTCTTTATACAGCTTTGTTTTGGTTTTCCAGCAACATTATTATCAGACATCTTGGGCAAGAAGATTATATCTTCTTAACTTCTGAACCTGGTATGAGATAACACCTTAGGTGCTTTTTCTTTTTCAGGTCGGTCTCACTTTTTCTTTAACTTGTTCAACATTCAGTTCTTCATCACTTTCTTCATTTAAATCGAGATTTTCAAAGTCTTCAAGAATAACATATGTCCATTCAGGACCCTTGAACTTGTTATTCAATGTCTTCAATCTTTGACTCCTTCGTTTTGCTATTACTCTGGAGGGTCCAGATTGACTAGTTACTTCATTTACTTGATCAGCTTCTTCATTGATTGTCTTAAGTCGATATGTCAGTCTCTTGATAATTCTTGGCCAATTATCACCTTTTCGACTTTTCCTAAATTTCACTGCACTGCCAGGTTCTTCAAGACTCCTTTTATTTTCTTTAGATTTTGGCACAACTTGATCAGCTTCGTCTTCAGATTTCCTCACTATCTGACCTTGTCCAGGGCTTATAATTTTGTCCTGTTCTGCCTGGATGGGTTCATCTACCTTAATCTGACCCTGTTCAGGATTAGTGATGTCTGGTTTTTCTTCTGTATGCTGAACTTGCGTTTCTGTGCCTATCTGGTCCTGTTCAGGTCTTTTTACCTTTTTACCTTCTTCTGCCTGAACGGTTTCTCTAATTCTTGACTGTCCCATCTCAGACTCCGGGACAGTGCTTTGAGTTTCTTCTGTCTGAGTATATTGTTCTCTCCTTATCTGTTCCTGCTCAGGTTCCCTTACAGTCGTGTCCCTACTTTCCTGAGCGACTTCTTCTATACCTGTCTGGTCCTCACTCTCCTCCTGTCTATCTAACAGTGTTTGACTTCTAGTTCTTGTAAGTACTTCAGGTATGTCCCCACTGGGATCCAGTCGTCCTGATAAGTGCTCAGTTGATCTTGGGCAGCTACTTCAGGATCTTCTATAGGAAGTTCTTCAGCTGTACAACCTTCAGCACCACCGATCTCTGGTTTCAATTGTAACTCTTCTTCTTCCGGAGCTGGTACCCTTTTGGTATGGCTTGCATGAATCCAATTAGGCAACCCTGCACACTTTACAGCTGTTGAGGTAGTCAGAATAACTTGATGCAGTTTATCCCACCTTGGTGCTAGGCACGATTCTCGAGTGTGATTCTTCACAACTACCCAATCACCGGGATTCAGATCATGTGAGTGGCTCAGCTGTCTGTTGAAAGCGTCTTCCCCAACCTGATGAGAGATAGAACGCACTCTGTCAGCCAACTCTTTGCAATACTCCAAAACCAAGTCATCAGTTATATTCAACAGCTTGTGTCCTGGTACACATGATTGTCTCATTGCTCTTCCCATAAGTATTTCATGGGGACTCAATCCAGTATTTCTGTCTGGAATACTTCTGTGTCCCATCAGAACAAGAGGCAAAGCATCAGGCCATTCCAGTGGGGTGGATGCACACACCTTTCCGAGTCTTGACTTGATTGTGCCATTCAATTGTTCTACCACTCCAGAAGCCTCTGGATGGTAAGCGCAGTGCAATTTCTGTTCAACTTTGAATGCTTCACAGATTAGTCGAATTATTTCATTATTAAAATGTGACCCTCTATCTGATTGAATCGTTACTGGAAAACCAAATCTAGGAATGAGTTCTCTTAATAAAGGTTTGGCCACTGTCAAGCTGTCATTTCTTCGGGTCGGGTATGCTTCCACCCACTCTGAAAATAAACAAACTATGACAAGTACATATTTCAACCCTCGACAAGCAGGCAGTTGAATGAAATAACTGGAGTCTCACAAAAGGTCCCTCTGCCTTTCCAATCTTTCCCATGCAGACCACAGTTTTCCTGCCAGGGTTCATTTGTAACGACAAGGCAAAGGTGTCCTGAAGCATTTGTTGACATATTAAACATCTCTGGCTAAGGCTCTCTGCTACATTCCTGAACTTTGCGTTAAACCAATCTTGTCTAAAGAGTCGAATCATTGCATCCCTGCCCACGTGTGTCTCCATGGTACATTCTAGCCATTGGTGCAAGCATGCTGTCTGGCATGGCTGGTCTGCCATCATAACAAACCCACACATCATCTTCTACCCTTCTTTGACATCCTAATTTCACCCACTCTTCCCTTTCTCTCATGTCTACTGCATCCTGCAGACCTTTCACCTCCTCCAAGGTCCCCACTCCTGCAAGTAGCATAAGTTGGCAGCTGATTCCACAAGTTTCGATTTTCTGGTTTAAGGCAATCTTATGCCTTGCACAATGTTGGGTAACCTGGTCAGCATATCGGTTACCGGCTGTCACATATTCATTTCCTGATTGGCTGAGCAGCACACTTAACCACAGCTACCTCTTTTGATAATTGAATTGCCTCCAGTAATTCTTTCACAAAAATTCAATTTTTAATAGGAGTTCCTGAAGAAGTCAGGAAATCCCTCTGCATCCACAGTTGGCCAAAATCATGCACGACCCCATAACCATATTGACTGTCAGTAAATATGGTTACTCTCCAATTTTCCCCAATTTTGCATGCTTTAATTAAAGCTATCAATTCAGCGACTTGTGCAGATTTGACCTCTGGTAAATAGGATGCTTCGACTATTCCAGTTAACGTACATACAGCGTAAGCAGCACTTAATCCTCCCTCCTCGTGTCTCATGCATGAGCCATCTACAAACAGCTCATGTTCTGCATTTTTCAAAGGTTCTTCTTGTATGTCAGGATGAGGTTTGGTGCTAAGTTCAGTCACGTCAATACATTCATGCTCAACTTCATCTCTCACTTCTTCTGCATATGGATCAGGTAGTAAGGTAGCTGGATTAAGAATAGTGCGCCTCACTATTGTCACATTTTCAGCTCCAAGTATTATTCTTTCATATTTTGTCAACCAACTGGAAGTTAGGTACTGTGTTCGGGTCCTGGTCAGTAAAATCACCACTGCATGAGGGTGTCCCATCATAATTGTCTCACTCAGTTCTATGCTTACGCAAGTTGCAGCCACAGCTTTCAGGCAACCTGGTAATGCACAGGTCACAGGATCCAAGGTAGTAGAAAAGTAGGCCACTGGCCTTCTTATTAATCCGTGTCCCTGTGTTAGAACTGAAAGCGCACAATTATCCCGCTCATTTCAGAATAATGCAAATTCTTTTGAATAGTCAGGCATGCCTGAAGCAGGTGCTTCACACAAACATTCGCGCAATTTCCTAAAAGATCCTATACTTTCCTCATCCCATTCTATAGGATCCTTTGCTCTCTTTCTGGTCATTTGTATCAAAGGTTTGGCTAGTAAAGCAAACCCTACAATCCATTGTCGACAATACCCTACAACTCCAAGGAAAATTCTTATTTCTTTTTGGGTTTGTGGCAACTGCATTTGTCTTATTATTCTGATTCTTTCGGAGGTCACCCTTCTAACTCCTCTTTCTATTTGATGTCCCAAGTATTTAACTGAATTTTTACAAAATTGGAGTTTTTCGGGGGACACTTTATGTCCACCTTTTGCCAAATGATTTAACAATGCAATTACATCAGTAACAGTCCTCTCATGTGTTTGACACCACCAATAGGTCGTCAATATACTGCACCAGAACTGACTCTCTGGGCAATACAAGAGATTCAAGGCTTCTTTTGAGAATCTGATTAAAGATTGAAGGGCTTTCTGTGTACACTTGAGGCACATGATTCCAAACATAAACATGCTCTTCAAATTTGAATGAAAATAAAAATTTGCTATCTGGATGCAATGGAATAGAAAAGAATGCATGACAAAAATCGATTACTGTGAACCATCCTGCTTTCCATGGTATGTGATAAAGAATCACCGCTGGATTAGGCACTACTGGGCAGCATGGTACCACAATCTTGTTAATTTTCCTGAGGTCTAGAACCACCCTATATTTCCCGTTAGGTTTCTTAATGGCAATTATGGGTGAGTTACAAGGGCTACTCATTATTTCTTCCAGGATACCTTGTTCGACCATTCGCTCTATCTCTATTGCGACACCTGCCTTTACTTCTGGACTCATTTTGTATTGTCGGGTGTTCGGGTAAACAGCACCTTCTTTCATTGTTACTTTTATGGGATCTACATTTGCCATTAATCCTATTTCTTTTCCAGTAAAATCCCATATTTCTGCTTTTACAGTTAGCTTGACTTCTGCAGGTAATTCATTTTGCGTCATCATTAAATATAATTCATTTACTTCTGTTCCCTGTTTAGATAACATGAACTTGTAAACTCCATCTTCATCTGGGGTTTGTATCACAACACCATCTGGTGTGCAAAATATAGTGCAATTCATTTTGCACAGCAGATCTCTTCCAAGCAAGTTTTCAGGGCTTGAGTCGAAGACCACAAACGTATGCATTTCTTTAAAATTACCAATTCGCACCTCCATGGGTTCTGTGATTGGAGTGCTAATCCGTTTGTTTGAAACACCTACAACTTGAATGTTCTCTCCCGAAAGGGGCAGGTTAGTAATGTCTGCTGTTCTCACAGTAGACCTGGTAGCGCCAGTATCTAAGAAGGTAATATCATTTCCCTTTACTTTACCCTCTATGTAAGGTCCTGACTGATCTACCGGTAGGGATGCGCCAAGTACGCATTCCCCTTCTGCCCCCCCCTCTGGCACCATCATTCCTGATCATAATCAATCAGTGGGTCCTACAAAAGAAACTGAGATGTTACAAAAATGTTCTTACCACTTCCTTCTGGAAATCCGGCGTCCACACTGTACTTGGCTTGACTCACAAAATTTGATTTAGGGGCAGGTGGCAATTGACTCTGAAGATCAATACCCTGTTGCTGATGACTCATTAACACCTCATTCTGCGTCTGTGGAGTTAAATTTTGATTCGGGGCGTTATAACTTGTATGCGTTTACACTCGTTCTTCCAATGCCCCAACTTCCCGCACCCGTGACAAGGGAATTTTTTCTTAACCTCTTCCCGATTTAATCTTCCCCGTGGCTTTTTCCCATTATTGCCACATTGACCTTGTGCTCTTCCTTGATTTTCTGACTGCTTATTTAGTTGGAGCGCTTGCTGTTCAGCTAATTTTACTTGAGCCCACATTACTTTTTCTTCTAAAGCTTTTCGTTTGCTATCAATTTCGTCCCCACAATATTTTGCATATTTTAGAATCTCATCAATGGGTTTTGACTGCCAACACAGCATGTGCTGCCTAATCATTTGAGATATATCCAATCTCAGCCCAGACACAAATCGATACACAAAATTAGTCATTTCTTTATTTTCTAAACTTTCAAATCCACTATACTGTTTGAAAACCTGTAAAAGTCGTTCGTAGTAAGCATGTACAGACTCATCCTTTTCTTGAGTTGTTCTGTCTATCTTTACCCAATCGGTTTCTTTTGGGGGAATTTTACTCTTTAGAAAGGTGATTACCTGATGATTCTTTTTCATTACATCCTCTGACGGGGCCCCATGTGTTTTTTGCATCTCTTGGATATTCCTCACTAGGCCAATCCACAGTAATCTTACATTCTGTTCTCAAATCTGCAGGTACTACTATGTCAAACAGACCATCCAGATCATGCAACAAAACCTTTGAAACTTTCACAAACCTCTCAACATGTCTGTACTATTCCACTGGTTTCCCTCTCAATTTTGGGAAATCATTAGTAAAAGACAAAATATCCTGTCTAGTCCATGGCACATGTACCTACCCCCCTCCGGGTACCTCTCTCATCGGATACAACCTCTCAGCTTTTTCTGTTTCTCTCATGACATATTCAGATGTCGTTTGATTTACCTGGATATTCCTCACTAGGCCAATCCACAGTAATCTTACATTCTGTTCTCAAATCTGCAGGTACTACTATGTCAAACAGACCATCCAGATCATGCAACAAAACCTTTGAAACTTTCACAAACCTCTCAACCTGTCTGTACTATTCCACTGGTTTCCCTCTCAATTTTGGGAAATCATTAGTAAAAGACAAAATATCCTGTCTAGTCCATGGCACATGTACCTACCCCTCTCCGGGTACTTCTCTCGTCGGATACAACCTCTCAGCTTTTTCTGTTTCTCTCATGACATATTCAGATGTCGTTTGATTTACCTGTGCTTCTTCCTTTTTCTTTGCCCATCTAACTTTCCATCTTTCAAGATCTCCCCACTTTTGCAACAGAAACAACAATTCCCTGATCTGCAACTTTCTTCCAGACACATTCATGTTTTCCAAATCCTTATCAGAAAATTCTGCTCTATAGGGTTTTTGCAACACCTTTGATTTCCCTATGTCAATTACCATTTCCGATGCCAGATTAGTCAGCTTTTCATGGAATGCCTTGGCATTTTGTGTAATACTTCTACAAATAAATAGTAATTCTTCTTCACTGTATGTGTTTAGCCTGTTTAGACCCACATTTCCAGCAACCATTTCTTCCAATTCTACTCTCAATTAAAAAATGTCTAATATTTTAGGCTGTGACTTTGGCTTCTCTATTTCTTGAGACCATCTCTCCATATCTTCTGGGGTTACTATGGTGGCACTTCTAGTTCCTGATGATGTTTCTAATCTAACTTCCTTTGAACAACTGGGCAAACTTATTTTCGGGGTTTCCATTATTGGCTCCCGTATTGGCAAATCCATCAATGATATTACTGATTTACATTCACTTGCTTGATCATCCATTATTACTTTTTCTTTTCTAGGTTCTATGCTTGGAGTAGGCATTACAGGAACTTTAGGACAATTAGATTTTTCTCCATATAATGGAACTACCGAACCTATGGTAACTGGTATGGTCAATGCTTCAGGATGTGCGTTTAAATGAGCTACCTCTGAATCAATTCATCTCTATTTTTATGTATTGCTTCCTTTTCTTGAAGTACCCTGTCTGTGGTGTCATGTACTATCTGTGGAACCAAATGAGCTGTGTTCATACACACAACACTCATTTGGGCCCATATACATTCATACACACAATATGCTGGCAAATATCCACTGGTCATCAATTTTATTTTAACCTAGGAAACCTTTACACCAGTATTCTTACCATTCCTGTCTCCTGAGTAAATGAACATTCGATAAGATCTAGTCGTAGATTAGAATAGGGAGGAAAGACTATAATGCATTTATCTTTATTTTAAAGAACCACAGACTCAGAAGGAGTTTTAAAAGTTTATCTGAATTAATGATTTTGTGAGTCAAATCAAAATACACATGAATATACCAGAAATCTCCATCAGGAAAATTAGTACAGTTAGCTTCTAATCAGTTTGCATTAATACATTCTTGCAATGACAGCACCTGAGGAGAGAAAGGACAGAGAGCAAGTACAGAGCATTTACCCTACAGATATATTTACCTAGAATGGTGTGAGGACCCCGACATCAGAGAGTCAAGGATTCAGGACAGGTAAAGGTGACCTCTTCTAGTGTAACGCCAACATTACACCCCTCTCTGGTGCTACTCTCTGCGGCTCAGGCTCGTCCGGACCCCTTCCTAGATAAGCCTCCTCAGTTGTTCTGCAAATTCTCCCTAGTGTTGGATTCTTCAGTCAGATTGCAACAAAATCAGGCAGCATCTCAGCATAGCATCAGCATCCCAGCATCAAGTGTGTCTAACTATCTATAACTTACCTCTGTTATACCAAATTCAAGTGTATGATCCACCCCCAAATGTTTCTATTCTATATTCACCCGCAATCTGATTGGGCCAAGCAGTGGGGTGAGGACATCACACCATACCAAGTGCAAGATTTTTCTTTAGTCTATTGTCTAATTTCCCGCCCCTTAATTTCAATACCCACAAGCTTTATTCCCACAGATATTTCACATGTGGATCAGCAAGTCTCTTTTTACAATGTTTCTTCTCCTTCCTCTTGTAGGGTCAAAAGCTTGGTTCCCCTGTCCTTGCTGGGCTTGAGTTTGGCAATCAATCAAGTTAGTTCACTTGTTCAGAGCAAACAGCGCATGTGTAGAAGTCACATGGAAACAGAGACGCGGTCCCCCTCCAAGGCCCACATGGGAACTAATAATAAAGTCAAAGAGGAACACGTTAGAATACAAACTTAAATAAATTCACTGTATACCACTTACTTCTACTCTAACCCCATTTACTTAATACATCTTTTGCATTAGTAGAATTTGCATGGGTTAGTTTCAGCTCAGCATGCGCGTTAGTGCTTTACCTTAAAGCGGCCATTTTAGAAGCTACTGCGCAGCTGCAAAGTTTTCCCCCCAAGCAACAGAAAATGTCACACTACGTAGATGTAGTAGACGTATGCGCAGAAGAATTCCCGCTTTTTAGCGGCCATTTTAGGACACTCGGGTTACTTATTAAGACAGCACATAGAAAAGCTTCCCCTAGATATGATTATGTAAAATGTGGGGAAAAATTAGTATTCATGGACAGATTGGTTATAGTATTACAGGTTATTCAAGAGGATTGCATACGATCAAGTTTCTTTTGATGCAAAACCTTGCTCCATCACAGGTCCACATGGTGTGAGATTTAAAATTTACCTGGTTGCCAAGCAACAGGAGCTCCGTTTTATCACCATCAAGTTTTAGATGGGACAGGCTCATCCACTTGGTAACTTCCTCCAGGCAGGCATGGAGATCGGAGGATGTATGGTCGGCCTGGGTTAGAGACACTACTAATTGAGTGTCGTCGGCATATGTGACTATATGAATCTCAAAGGGGGAAACAATATCCACCAGTGGAGACATATAGACATTAAAAAGAGTTGGGCTCAAAGATGAGCCCTGACGGACTCCACACCTGAGGGGGATGGGTTTGGAAGAAATGGCCCCTTCAAAAACCTGGAAGCACCTATCCCTCAAAAAAGATTGGAGCCATGATAACGCCTTGCTGGACACTCCTATAGACCTGAGACGGTGAGCCAGGATACAGTGATTCACCGTATCGAAGGCCCCACTTAAGTCAAGGAGTATGATGGCCGACGTACCTCCAGTGTCGAGGATTTTTCTCGCCTCTTTAACCACCACTAATAAGGCGATCTCCATGCTTTGACGGGGGTGGAAGCCAGTTTGTGAGGGGTGAAGCAGGTTATTAGACTCCAGAAAGGTGGAAAGCGTATGGTTAACATGCTTTTCTGCAATTTTGCTGATTACCGGGAGTAGCGAGATTGGACGATAATTGCCCAAATCTGCAAGATCCAGGTTGGTTTTATTTAGCAAAGCTTTCACCATTGCTCTTTTCCATTCCGGGGCGACTATGCCTAGTGCAAGGGAGGTGTTAATAAGGCTGGTCATAATGGGGGCATCTATGGGCTCTACCAATTTTAAAATGTTGGGTGGTGCAGGGTCCAGTGGTGACCCCGATTTGACCGAGGTTAAGGTGTCTAAAAATGACTCCTGTTCATCGCAGCGGTATCCCGAAGGATCGGGTGTCACTGGGGGGTCTGGGACTTTGAGAAGCTTTTTGGTTATAAGAAAGGTCTCTCTGACAGAATTGGCTGCAGAGGAGATCCTTTCCTGGTATTAAGTGGCCTGGGCTTGTTTTATTTCAGCCTTGTAAATTCTGATGGCTGCCCTGTATTCCTGTTTCTTAATATGTGAGAAGTCTTTCCTCCATGTCCTCTCCAATTTTTTTCATTGTTGTTTTAAAACGCGCAACTTAGGAGAGAACCATGCAGATTTGTTATAACCTATTTTCCTCTTGATAGATTTCTTTGGGAGCACTGTATTCAGCGACTCCTCGATCCAGTGTGTGAAATTTTAATAATCCGTGACTGGGTTACATTTTAAGTTTGGTATGGAGTTTTCCAGTTCCTGGGTCCATCCTTCTACAGAGAGCTTGGGCCAAGGACGGATTAAAATTCGTGTGGACTGGGTGTGCACAACCAGGTTCAATGAGGCCCATACAAATGGAATTAAAAAATGATCTGACCATGGCAGTGGGCTTCCCCTTTTAGATCCGCCAGATTTGAGAAAATTGGGTCAAGAAGGTGACCTTTAATATGTGTTATTTGGGAGACCTTCTGGTGGAGCTGGCATGCCATCAGGTCATATGCTAGTTCGATTGCCGTGGATGCCAAAGGGTCATCAAAGTAAAGGTTAAAATCTCCAAGGAGGGTGAAATTCGCTGAGGAGCTAGCCTGGATCCTAACTGTTTCTAGTAGCGATTTGCCAAATTGGCCGATTGACCCAGGTGGTCTGCAAATCAGTATACCAGAGAGTGATAGTGAGGATGTAAATTCAATTGAGAAATGGACATTCTCACAGTCTGACAACGGACTCCCTAGTAGTCTACAGGTCAGATGGTCTTTATAGATAATGGCAATACCGCCCCCCCCTCCCTGTTGTTCTGTCTTTCCTCTGGATAGGATATCCAGAAGGCAAAGATTGGATGATATCCGGCTCTGAACTGGCGGTAAGCCAGGTTTCCGTGAGAAACAGAAGCTCCGGACCAGAGTCCTTTAACAACATGTGAATCTCGGTTGTGTGCTTAGGCAAGGAACTGCAATTGAGTAAAGTTAGTTTGAAAGGGGCCCTTGCTGAGAATGGGGGGGGACTCGCGGTGTGAGTGTAAAGCCACAAAAGAGCACCTGTACTGGAGTTCTTCCAGAGAGATGGTGTGAGTGCACTTAGGGCCTGGGGGACTATTTAACTGCTTCAGGAACGACCTGGAGTAGCAGAGCATTCCTGGGGACCCAGACCCAGGAGTTCTTGCCCCTGGACCAGGTCGGGCGCGGACGGGCGCGCCATCGGCGTGCCAGCGGCAAACACCCGCGTCCTCTGCGCGTGCGGTCAGCTGTGCGTCGGGTCTAGCTGCTGGAACGCTGACCCAGCGCCTACACTAAGTGAGCCCTGTGTGTTGCACAATTCCCTCGTGTCCCCCCAGACGGAGCATTGAACACAGCTCCTTTGAAAAGCACAACAAATTAGTACACTCTAGACTTTACAGCAGTTAAAAAAGATAGCAGCAATTTTATAAAGTATAAAAGATAGCAGCAATTTTAAAATATAAAGTGGTAGCAGCACATTAAAACAATTTAGGCAACAGAAAACCGTAGCAACAGAGAGCGTGTCTTGGTTTTGTACCTGAGGCTTAACTCCTCTAGTATCCGCTGCGCAGCGCCCCATCTGGAGTATTTATCGCTTCAGCTGTGCGTCGGGTTCAGCTGCTGGAACACTGACCCGGCGCCTACACTACGTAAGCCCTGCGTGTTGCGCAATTCCCTCGTGTCCCCCCCAGACGGAGCGTTCAACACAGCTCCTTTGAAAAGCACAACAAATTAGTATACTCTAGTCTTTACAGCAGTTAAAAAAGATAGCAGCAATTTTTTAAGTATAAAAGATACCAGCAATTTTAAAATATAAAGTGGTAGCAGCTCATTAAAACAATTTAGGCAACAGAAAACCGTAACAACAGAGACCGTGTCTCGCTCCTATACCAGAGGCTGAACTCCTCTAGTATCCGCTGCGCGGTCGCGCCATCTGGTGTATTTATCGCGTCAGCTGTGCGTCGGGTCCAGCTGCTGGAACGCTGACCCAGCGCCTACACTACATGAGCCCTGCGTGTTGTCAGTTTAAAGTCATAAACATTTCACTTTTAAGTACCTGTGAAGTGATAAGCTGTGAGCCTTTGTTTCCCCTCCATTGTATCTAGGTGTGAGGCTCCCAATAGCTCCAAGCCAGGATACGTTAACAAAAGAGGCCTAATGGCCCCTTAACTTAGGCTTTGTTATGCATCTTGCTGCTCAGAACAAAAGCAGACATTGTGCTGGAGCTGTGTCCCGGTGTCAGAAAATGACACCAGGACGAGTTCAGTATATTTCTGTGGGGCCCAACCTCTTAGCATGGTAGACAGCGTCTACCCTTGAAAAATAATGGGTAGATGGCGTCTATCTTCGACTCGAGCTCTAGTTATCAGTAAGGCGTATGGCCTTAAACTATGATGAAGCCCAGAAAACCTTCATGACTACTGATGTTGGCTGGCACTTACAGACATCTCTACATGTAAATACAGTGAAAACAGGAACTACTGTAGAACTTTAGGTGTGCTGCAGCAACGACATGAACTCGCAGTCCTGTTTGGGTTAGTTATGATGGTCTCTTGAAGATAACTTTTATGTCTTCATAGATATATTAAGTGGAGGCACTTTGTTTATTTTTGGATCAAGCATGTGGATTGAAATTTTGTCTATACTCTAAGAAGGAGCAGAGCCAGAGAGGGCACATCAGTCATGTGCCAGACTGACAAACCAGTTATGGTGTTCGAGATATCCAAGAGCGCATGTCGGTTTGGTCGGCCGTGGACAGCCGGCCAAACCGACATGCGCACTTTCAGAGCCACCCACCACTCCCCCCATGGCTGCTGGAGCAACATGGCCGGCCCGCCCTAGACTCGCAGATTGGAATTAAAAAATAAAATGACAATAGATTAGTTTTATAGTCATTTAAATTTTTCTTCTGCCTGCTGCATTTCAGCAGTGGGGCAACGCTCCTTTGCCCATAGCGGAGGAGCCGCCCCTGGCTAGAGACCCAATCAAAAGGATTTCTGGCTCCAACACTCCAGAATCTTTTAATTGGTTCAGTGGAGGGGATCTTAAATCCCCACCCAAAATCTAACTCTGTCACTGACCCATTGATAGATGTGCGCTTCCTTCTTCATAGTAGCCCTGGTGCAGGTAGCTTTCAGCCTCTTTTCAGAAGGATGCTCAGTGCAGCGCTTTCTGAAAGCTCAAACTTTTTCCATCATCCCTTTTAAATGGGTACAGTACCTCGATACAGAGTAGTCCAAGTGGTCCTAATCAACCAGTTAATTAATTGTGGAAAAATCTGGCACTCGGTCTTACTTCTAGGTAGACTGTTGGTAAATCAAGAGGGTTTCGTGCTCTGGAGACCCTATGATGACCTTCAACCCATCCCATCCAACACAAATAACATGTACAACAAGACAAGAGCATGTTAAGGAGCTGTCAGAAAGGACAGGCGTTTCCAGTACACTCATAAATGACAGCAGAGCATGGTTACGTGATCAGTTTTTTAATGAAATATTTCATTGCTTCTGCCAAGAATGATTGGTTGACAGTCCACGTGGGCAATTGAAAGGAATGTTTGCCTCATGCACTCTCACACATTGAGGTTCAAGTTGCTCTGGAAGCGGGAGGATGTGGCGTCTCCTTTACCAGCCCTCAGTGAGGGATGGGAGTTGTTAGGGTCCATATGCTGTGGGTGTGTGAGTATGAAAATAAGGGAGCACAACACACACTCTACCCACAACTGGTGCCATGCACATAATGTCAACCATAATGTTATTGTTCAGAGTTCAACCTTTAAAATAAGAATGGAAGTAGCTGACTTGTCAACAGTCCTGAAACATGATGGTGCCCAGCACAAGGACACCCTCCTACCCTCTTTACAGATTTTAGTGGGGTCTCAGGTGGAGTACACTGACAAAGTCTGAAGGTCACCCACACCTGAAGAGTTGTGTTCACACCCGAAGACCTCATCTGGCGAACTGGGTCAGATTTTAGAGGACACATCTGGAGTGTTGAGTAGCGTTCTGGAGGCCTTGATTAGTGACAGCTCGATCTGAAAAATAATTCTTGAGTAGTGCTGCTATTTGGTTTTTGTTTTCGGTGGTGTATGAACTTCAGGTGGTACCTCCGTCTTTTGTTGTACGGTCTTAATCACTCTGGCTGCTGTTGATGCCCCATCAGCCCAGGCAACAACTGCCTTGTACCCTGACAGTTGTGTCCATGATCACGTTTGTAAATTGTTGGCCGATCACTGAAGCTTCATTCACGGTGACCCCAATCCGGGTTCCGCTGTCTGCTCTCCTGGCCTAGGGCTGTGGGCACCTTTGGAAGGAAATGGTAGGGGAAAGGGCTGGGCAATTCCAAATGCTGTGTCACCTGCTGCTGACATTAATATGTAGTGCTGTTTCGGTCCTGGTGCTGTTCAAGGTGCTTTCAGTCCTAACACTGAGTAGGGTGCACCTGTCAGTCACAGTGCAGCTGTGTGTACTGCATTCCATGTAGTACTATGTATTGCTGTCAGTTTAGTGTTGTAAGGGTACTGTTACCTCCTGCTTTCCATCATAGTACTGTGCAGGAGGGGCTTGCCCTACCGGTCCTACATACTACAAGTATTGTTGCTATTAGAGTGCTGCACACACCGTCCTGGTCATGGGTGCTGTCAGTATAAGAGTTGGGTAGATGCCATCTCCTATGATTATGTTTGTTGCTTTCAGTCCTAATGCTGCATAGTGTGCTGTCATTCCTGATGCTGTGTAGAGTGATGGCCTTGTTACTGGTTGCTGCCTCTACTCTAAGGCCCAGGTGTATGACCATTCCTTTTTGCGGATCGCAAATTGCGATTTTTTGCGACTTGCAATTGGCAACCCTCAAAACGGAATGTATTAATGTGTCTCAGACACATTTAGCGATTCCGAATGGAGTCGCAAATGACCTGCCCCATCAATATTCATGAGTCAGGTGGCAATTTGCGACCCATTGGGAATGGGCTACGATCACACGGATGGTGGTCTCCTGGTGACAGCAGACCTCCATTTGTGTGTTTGCTTTATAAATAAAGCAACAGTTTTTTTTCAAATGCATCCTGTTGTCCTTAAAGGCAAACTGGATGCTTTTCAAAGAATTTTTTTAAATCTTTTTATTTTTTAAGGGCAGGCAAAAGTCCGTGGGATCACTGCGTGCTTGTAAAAACTATTTTCACTCCCAAACACAAAGGGGACCCATTCCCGTTTGCGACTGGCTTACCACCAATTTGAAATTGGTGGTAATTGCGATTGTTTTGCGACTTCATTTGCAGTCACAAAACATTTGTACATCCCCCTGCGATTCGCTATTAGGAAGGGACCCCCTTGGCACACCCCTTACTAACAGAGACTCGCAAAACCTATTTTGCGAGTCGGTAATAGGTTACCGACTCGCAAAATCGGGTTTGTACAAGCTGCAAGTTACAACCCTTTTTAACGGTCGCAAACGGCACGATTTTCCGTTTGTGACCGCTAAAAACAGTTGTGCATCTGACCCTTAATGTACAGGCTGTAGTGTTCTCCAGATTACGGCATGTCCTAGAATTGTGCGGAGTGCAGTCTTCAAGGAGCTGGTGCTACTGTTTGCTGTCAATTTTAGTGCTTCGCATAAGGTGCTTCCCTCTTGGTCCTTGTAGGTATTAGTCCTTTTTTGCTGTGCAAGTTGGTGCCTCGTATGCTGCTACTGTGCAGTGTGATGCCTACCGTTACACCTAGGTTAGTGCTGTATAGGACACTGCGAGTCATTATTCTGTGAAATGTGCTGACAATCTAGTGCTGTGCAAGATGCTGCTTCCCTTCCTGTTGTCAGACATGGTGTTGTGCATGGTGGCAGTCCCAATCCTGCACAGGGTGCAGTTATCCCATATGTGGTGCTGGTTGCTGTCAGTATTAGTGCTATGCAGGAATTGCCTCCCTCCTTGCGCATGGTGCTTGTAGTAGTGTTGTTTAGATACCTGTCAGTTTTATAGCAACTGCGAGCACTGCTTCCTCAGTCGTGCTGCTTTGCAGGGTATTGCCTTCTCCGCTACTATCAGTCACGGTACTGAGAAGAGTATGCTGTCCACTTTAGTACTGCAGAGGGTATTAACTTCCCTTTTGATGTCAGTTATGTTGTTTCAAAAGATCCTACCCATTCTGGCCCATTACAGTGTGCTGTCTCCCTTTCAAGTGTCAGTCCTAGAGCTGAACAGGGTTTTTCAGACATGGTTCTGTAAAGGGTGCTGCCTACTCTGCTGGTTGGTAGAAGTCAGGCAAATGTACCACGGTAGTAACTTCGGCAGTCCCTTGTCGCCTTCCTTTCACAATTAGTGGACACTTCACACCATCTTGTAGCGTGCTCAGAAACTTAGCGTGAAGTGGCAGGTATATTAAGAGTCAGATTTAGTACATATAAATAACCTTCCCTCTACCCCTTTGAAAAGAATCAAATGGGAACCAATCATTGAGGGTGGACTGAACATCTGTTTTGGAACTGCCCCCAGAGAGGAGTGTTTGCAAAAACATATGGGGTTGTCCAAGTGGCGTCCTTGCAGGTTTCAGAAAGAGGCATTTTATTGATGGAGTCTACCACAGCTTCTCCAAGAGGCTGGAGGGGAAGGGTGACTAATCAGGAGCTTTGCCATAGGTGTCCAGTTTCATAGATGCACTGCCCAGACTCGGCGTTTTGAGGACTGGCCTTTAGTGCCAGTTACTTCAGCAAAGAAGGCCATACCTTTCTGCGGCATAGCCCTGCCCACCATCAGGTGAAACATTAACGTGCGAGTATGTAAAAATGCCCAAAACGTTTCAGTTAGGTTTAAAAAAGCCAGTGAAATGTAAGTGCTAGTGTAAAACAAAGACCTGAGGGCACCGAAGATGTAAGAGGTGCGGAGTCAGGGTGTGAATAACACTAGGGACACACTAAACACAGATTTTTAAACTTCCAAGACACAGTCTTTGACGTAACTCCATAATGGCGTCAAACTCCCATGGATTGTGAAAACTGGGCAGCCAAACTCATGAGCCTTGATACTGAAGAGATGGTATCTTATTGTCATAATCAAGGGCTGAGACCTGCAGGGCAGACACTTGGGCAGTCTCATATGCTTTATGTAAACACTGCTGTCTGAAACAAGTTATGGATGTCATGTCGGATGCCTCCCGTCCTGGTGCCCTTAAAGTAAAAGGGGACTCAACCTTGAACACTGTGTGTTTTTGCAGTGTTGCTATTCAGGGTCCTAAATACTATAAATGCCCTTTTCTGATTCACAGATCTCAGAGTATTTTGAGACTTCACCGTTTTGACCAACAGTTGTTGTTCTGACACAAAGAAAAGACGAGCACGAGACCCTATTCATGTCAATGGGATCCATATGACTGTCCTTTTTGTAGTGGATTCATCTCTAGTTCTGAAAGTCTGGGAACAAAGCCTACTGTTAGCCAGATACTTGCTGACTGGGCAGCTGTTGATGAGCACGAGGAAGCACTGTTCATCTTTCCTTGTGATAGTCTGGTCCATAGCGTATTTGGCTCTATCCCCAAGTGCTCAGATGCAGATACTGCCGCCTGATGTCAAAGCATTCACTGTGCACGTCTTTGGCCAGCAGCAGTGCCCCAGGCAGCATTTTGACCCAACAACTAAGTCCCCCATTAGCCTTGGGGCAGTTTGTTTTGCTAGGTTTGGATGTCAGAGTAACCGCTGCAGGGAGTGCCCATCCAAGAGGAGCAGTGCAGATGGAGGGTTTGCAGTCCGGGGCAGGGGTAGCAGTGCTGGCGGAGAGACAGGCGTCCGTGGCGGGGGTGCCAGCGTCGACGGGGAGCTGGGCATCCTTGATGGAGATACAGGGGTCAATGGGGAGCTGGGTACCCGTGACAGGGGTACAAGCGTCGAAGGACGTGCGAGTGGCCCACTTATTGTCTTTCTTCTCAGGATGAAGTCAAAGTTTACAGATGTGCTCATAGCGTAGTAGACATTGGCCTTCTCTGGGATAACGAATTCTACGGAAGAGGTGAAGACGAGACTAGTAGGTACATGTGTTCATATTATACATACATACATGCTTACATACATATATTTGCAAATACACAAACATGAAATCACATATTCAAACATGAGTTCATATACAGAAATATAGATGCATAAACACAGTATACCTACAACCATGCATACTACAATGCATACATTTTATATGCCAGTCCGTTCACAAATCAGCATCTCCAGTGACTTGAGCAGAGTTCAGAAAGATTGCATCTGTCTAGCTGGGGCGCCATAAGTACCGACCTTGGGAGGTCTATGATGGAAGAATGGGTATTTAGTCTTGCCAGGCTCACACCTAGCGTCATTCTTTGAGACAGGGCTGTCAATAGCCTGCCAGGCTGGATTCACTGCATGGGAAATCGGTCTCTAATTGGCATGCCAGGCTGGAGTCTAATTGTCCTGCAAGGCTGGTCTCACTGTCATGTCAGACTGACCTCCATGACATGCCATGGTGGGTTAACACTGTGTTGCAGAGTAGGCCACCCGCTGCCAGGTCAGGCTCACCCGCAGAATGCCCCATCACTAATAATCTTCCTTCTAGCTGTCTGCTATCTTCTACTAATTGCAAATTCCTGTTTTTCACTTTAAACAAATCTGCAACTATTTTTGTTTTAAGAAACCATGAACTTGAATAAAGCACCGATCTGCTAGCATGAACCCTGTCCAACTTCAAAAATAGAAGAGCAGGCATATCCTATGCCACCCTTTTCTGCCATCTGCTAAATAGATTCCTCCAATCTGGTATTTTGTCCCTTAACTTAAAAAGTGCAGAGGTCACTACACGCTTGAAAAACGGAAATAGGAAACTTCAGAACCAGGCCTTTTCGGCCCAATTTCTCAGCCAAAGTTTTGCTGAACGTGTATCATAGATAACTTTGAGAATGAATCTCATGTAAAAATGTACACCGAAAAGATACAGACTACAGAAACAGTGACTGTTATGAGAACCTTCGACTTGGATCATAGATCTTGCAGGGCGTTTCAAAGACTGGGCGATGCCTTCTGTTAGTCATGAAGACCTATTACAATAATGGTACAAACCAAGGATATGTGCCTGAAAAGAAGAGTCACCAATGAAGGAAAAAGTCTGATGGCAGGAAAATACCTACAGGAGACAGAAAACATTAGTTGAAGGATAGACTCAAAGAAAACAAGGACCTAAACTTCATAAGAGAAAACTGGAGGGAGTCCAGATCCAATGAACAAGGCAGGTGCAAAAACAGTGGATAAAAGAGAAACAAGGGACCACAAACCGGATGAAAAATATACTCTGACTGCATTGTGACACCATTAACTTTGATTCTAAGACTCTTAAAAGGCAGCAAAGGGGAATTAGATGTTCAATCTTCGAAACAACAAATCCTCACTTGAGTCAGCCATCTTGGATTAGTGAGCTCGAGTTCCTGTGGTGTGGAACAAAGAAGATCCTGGAAAAATTTGCAGACCACATACTATCATAATTAAGACGTTGTCATCATTTTAAGATCTTTTGTACTGATGCCCATCCACTCACGAGTGCCCAGAGGAAAAGCCTAGACCACCCTCCGAGACGTCTGGTGAAATGGAGCCACAAACACGTCCTAGAGAAAGGCCACTGAAGCAAGGCTACAGTGCACTACAACTGCAGAGAACTGCCGTTTCTTTGCAGTTACTCAGGAGCAGATAAGCTTATCTTGAGCCTTTACCGGGCCTTGACGACGGATAAGAAGGCACCTCTGGCTACTTTGAGAGGCGCATGGGGGACTGGTATGAGGACACCCATTGCAGAGGAGGCTTGGGTGAAGGTTCTGAAGCATAACCCGAAGGTGTCCAGAAACGCAAGATTTAAACTGATGAGCTTCTATATTTTACATAGAAAGTACTTCACCCCAGAGGTTCTTCCCGACAGCTCAGGCTACGTGTCCGAGGTGCAGTGCACTTGGGGCAGGGTTGATGCATTTGATATGGAACTGCCCCCAGCTCACAGAATACTGGTGATTGACATTCTTATTGATGTCACGGACCGTAGCATCTCCCTGTCGCCATTGGTGTGTATCCTGGGGCTATTCTTGTGCCCGGCTAAACACAAGGTAACATCCTAATTACTGGACTTGGGACTTATTCTAGCTAAGCAGCAGATTACCATTAAATGGAATGTAGAGTTGAGTCCCAAGGTCGATGGGTGGACCAGGGAATTCACTCGATGGGGGGAGTATGAAAGCATTACTCTACTTAGGGAGACTAAAAGAGTTCAGGGATTCATGAAAGTAGCTAGAGCGTGGGAGGGTCTTCTGGCAGAGCTTCAGATGGGGGATAGTACCTCGGTTGGTGACTCCATACCGAGTGGGGGTGAAGAAATGGCTGTGACACTGTCACCAATGGTACAATACTCTTGATGAGATAGCACACTGCTTCCTAGGATCTTCATGCAGACAGCGATTGGCGTTGTTCTACCCTCCGGGGACAATAAGCCCACCACGAGGGGCCAACAGAGCAGGTGGTCAGTCCAGGTACCTGGAAGGACTCTTGATCTGCACTCACAACTTGCTGTTACTTTCATTTAGTCAGTTGTTACTCCAGCCACCCTGAGGTGGGAGGGATGGGCGAGGGGATTTGGAGGAGGGGAGGGTTGTTTTGTCAGGGTGACCAGATTGCTGGCACTTTCTTAGGAAGAGGGCAGCTACTGTGGGTGAAGTATTTCTCCTATGTATACCAGAATTGTATATATATTGTTGGATGATTATGACTTACCCGATACACTGTTGCTGAGCAGTATTGTTATGAAAATGGCAATAAAGTTTGTTTAAAAAAATGAACTGGAGAAGAGATAAAAGTTGACATTGATCTAGCAGACAATGTTTTTATTGAGAAACAGGAACATTTGATGATGTTTCCTGGACACTGGCAATTGTAGTCAAAACACCACAGGATTTATAAATTTGCTCATGGTAAAGGCCGAAAGAAACATGGCAGCAGATTGACCAGTAGTTTGCAGAATAGCAGACTACTTAAAGGTAATTATATTTTGTCTCCAGTATCAGTAAGCATCAGCTGCATTCTTTATGGACTACCTAGCAACTAATAGACTCTTGATAATAATTTGTCTAAGTTTGAGAAAATTAAAGGCAGCTGGAACTAACAGACCAATTAGAGGTGGAGAAGGACCCATACAAGGATACTATTCCTGGAGGCAATAGAAGGATGTTATTTTGGTTGCAGAAGGAAAGGCATTATCATATGCAAATTCTTTCAGTTGTATACATTCAGGATTGTGTAGCATTAGAGATACATTGCAAGTTTTGCTCTAAACATTGGTTTACTCTCTCAATTTGTCTGTTGGTTTGAGGACGAAACTCAGAAGAAAGCCACTTATGAATCTTTAGAATAGAACATAGATTTCTCATGAAACTGGAAATAAACTACCAACCCCTATAACCCCTACCAAAAATAATGGTATGTAGCGGGAAATATCTGTAACAAATCGCTTAAGCATAGCTTGAGCAGAAGGTAAGGAGTTATACGGAGTGAAATGTGCCACCTTGGAATAATTGACTACAGTAATCATACTTTGTAACTATCAAAAGAAGGCAGATCAACACAAAGTCAATATATATGGGATTGCAAGGATGAGGACCTACTTGAAAAGGTTGTAACTATCCAAATGGTTCGAGCACAGATTGGAGATGTACAAATATACAATTCCACATAGTGCTGAACTGTTGGCCACTAAAAAGAGCGACAAAACAAATCACAAGTGGACCTCACTCATCTGTGACGAGTAATCACAGTGTCATGGTACATTTTTCAGTGACTCTTCTAATTCTTTAGTTTGAAAAAACAATGCCTGTTGATGAGAATACAAAGTCTGCCAAGTAACTAAAGGTGTCTTGGACTGAATGTCTTCTAAGTCTCTTGGTGCTAGCTGAATTTGGCACATTTTCACTCTTGGAGAAAAGAGTGAACTAACCCAAGAAGATTTTGTGAACCAAGAATATAGATGATATAAAAGTCAAATTGCGAAAAGGAAAAAGCCGAGTGAGCTTGACAACTGTTCCGACACAGCATGATCTGAAAATACTTTAGATTTCTTTGGTTGGTTCTCACTTCAAAGGTTCATGTTTTTCCATAAACAGATGCTTCCATTCAATAAAAATCTCAAAAAGTCATTTCTGCCTCTGGGCTACAATTAAATATGTTTATCAAGTTGGCCTTTTTAAGGTTGCGAGTTAGTTGGCTAGTTTTAAGAGCAAATCCATTTATGAATTGATAATAAAAGTTCAGCAAGCCCAGAAAGCACTGTGTTTCTTTAACTGGGGTAGGTGAAGGCTAGTCCAGAATTGAGATTTTCTTTGGACCCACTCAAATGTCTTTAGGGGAAAGACTCAATTACTTTCTTTTTAAGCTTGCATTTTTCTGGCTTGTATGGCACATGATCTTGTTGCAATAGAGACAGGGTGGTAGTAGCATGTTCTTGATGTTTCTTTAAGATCTTTGAGTGCATCAATATGTCCTCTATTTGGCAACTTTATATTGATTCGGGATGTCAGGCAAAACATGTCTCGTAGATTTTGAAAGATGGCTGGCGCACTGCATAAGCCAAAGTGCATGAACCAATAGTCAAAGTGGTGCTTTTCACCTTGCCAGGCTAAGTTTTCACTGTCTTGCAAGCAAGCTGACCGTTAATGTCACACCTCACTGTCCACTCATCAATGCAGAATTGCCTCTAATTTGTGTGGCAAGCAGTTCTCTCACTAACATTCAAAGACTGGTCTCTCACTGCTAAGCAACGTTGGGCTCTCACGGCCATACCAGACTTGATTATCTATGTGAGATGAGGCTGGGATCGCACTGCCATGCTGTCAGTGCATTGTCAGGGTGACTTATCACTAACTTACCAGGCTGTTCTCACATACCAGCCCTATGTTTTATGAGCATGTCAAGTTGAGTTCTCCTTTTTATTGGGTCTTCATTGATATTCAGAAACATTATATAGCTCTGCATACATTTAAACAAGTAACTATCAAAATTCTATATTTTTAGTTTTTTGCTTTTTTTCAAAATACACTTTGAATTAAATCTAAGGTTAAGCAAGCAAATAAAACGGAAAGCAGTTTTGATTATTCAAGGATAATGCACAGTAAATAAAGGCAGAAGGGAAATCAGCCTAAAAAACGGAATGTTTACATATTATGACATTAAGACAACAAGCGGTCCAAGTCTGTATATTTTCAAGGGCCAGATATAGAGAAAGGTTCTTGATCCTAAACGTTCTATCCATTCTTCTGACTTCACCGGACAACCAGAATGGTTTTTCAATCTTATGAAAGCGCACTAATAAAAAACAAGTACCTTTTCCTTCTCAATTATGCATTAATTTATTCATGTTCATAAACAGTTAATAGAATGACAGGGTCTTCCCTTGCATCATTAGCCAGGGTAGGTCAGGAGAATGGAGCAAAAGAATAAAAAAAGATTGATTATTTAAATAAAATCAGCAGAAAAACCTAGGACACACACATCAGTTCTGCAACCATAATCCAATCTTTAAAATTAGCACACGTGTATACTGATTTCTAAGTGCCCTCTCTGCAATTGCCAGCGTCAGATAGTAGTGCCTTGTTGTTTGTGAAACGCCTCTATTTCTACCAAGTAGAGGTCTTTTGGCCTCTTGATACTATATAATGAAACAAACCAGTATCCACCTGGCTATTGACTGTTTAGAGGTACACAAGCCTGTACATATAGGTTACACATTGTTGTATTGAGTTGCTAATGTGCTTAGTTTTGTGAAGGTGAGATTTTTCATTTCACAGTAAGTGTCTGAAGAGACCTCTCTTTGTTTGAGGAGAATTTAGGAAAACAGCAATACAAATACAGCAATGCAAGGCAATGGAAACAAAAGGCTTGTATCGTGCGCATCCTTCTGGCCACCTTGTAAGGCAAATATTAAGGTCTGATTTATGCATTTGTTCAAAAGGAGACACCTCAGTTTTATAAGAACAATATTTAATTTCCATTTGGAAGATGGTCTTCTCACCAGGAAGGAAACATATTTAAAAATCCTCCAAAAAATCTTTGGTCAGTGGAATGGAGAAGAACCATGTCGGTGAGGGATGCTTTCTCCAATGCTGTAATAGGTAGCAGGTGAACTTTTATGGAGAAAAGCCAAGTGTAGTGAATAAAGAAAAAGGTAGGACTGTCTTTCTTTCAAGGTCCTTGAAATGATGTGCTTCCCAGTACAAGATCTCCACTACCTTTTGTACTTAAAGAACATGTTGCCAGATGCTTAACTTCTTTTAAAATGTTTATGAGTTAAAGTGAGCTCAAATGACTGTCCTAAAGATGCTCTGTTATGGAGAATTTTGGTCACCTTTTTAAGTGAAAGATCCCATCTGCGTTGCAATCACTTGTGTGGTTTGTCCAATGGGAGAAACACGTATGGATACCACCATTGGCAAGGGCTGCCTGGAGTTAAATAGATAATTCCTATTTTTTTGCTTGAACTTGAAGACAACTTTTAAAAATGTAACATAATGGGGGAAAGGCATACAGGAAGGAGTCTGACCCCTTGATCAAAAGTGCCCAACCTCTGGATTTGTGCTATTAATATCCCAACGTGAGCATTAGGCATTTGTGTATTTTGCCATTGTGAATGGGCCTAATTGTGGCAGCAAAGTCATCTAATACCATCTCGTTGGTGTTGACCCACTATCCTCTTACATAAGGTGATGTTCCAGATACTGATATTGCTGGACATAGTCAATGATTATGAAATTAATTAATATACCCATTGTGGAGAACAGAGTAACGTGTTCTTCTCTGCCAGACTAGGCTGTCAGCCGAAGAAGGGTTGTCTCGCACTATCACACCATACTGCTCTCTCACAATTCTGCCAGCCCAGGCTCTTTCTTGCTGTTCTGCCCGCTCTCACTACCATGCCGGGCAAGGCTGTCTCATGTTAACCAGTCCTCTCACTGCCAGTCAGGCATGACTCTCACCTCGGTTTTCATCGAGAAGCTGTATGAGCTGGAATTCCTCTGGAGCACAGGAATCTAGGTTGTGCTTCTGTAGTGCCCGGAGAATGACAGTAGGGGTTTTATCCTGGCTGGTCAACTGCAAAAAAAGAAGATATATTATTAAGCTGCCTTTACATCAGCATACATGCCCACTGTGATTACAACCGTGCAACATAAGAAACTGAATCACATTTCAGTGCTCTTGATACACTGTAATCTTTTCTTTACATTTTGATCTTGAATTATCCTTTTTAGGTCATAGCTTAACAGACAACACAGCTGTCTGGTTTGCTAAAGACATCTTGGTGGCATTCAGAAAGTTGACCTAAGAATGCATTTCGCCCTTTGTTTATCATTGGCTTTGTTGTTTGTAACTCACATTTTCTGGACATTTGCTGGCTTTATTTTCTTTAGGCTGTCAACTCTAGTTCGTCCCTCCCATTGCCCAAACCTTATTTATTGTATTTTTCCACTAACTCGCTTTCTGTAAACAGGCCTTTAAATCTTGCTCTTATCTTGCCACATCTGCTGTGCATTCAAAGACAGAGGCCAAATGTCAGGCTGTGTCTTTCAGGGAGCTTGGTGTTTATTTTTCTTTCTCTGACTTCAGTGAGAGGATGTATCTAACAATCATGCTGGCTAGTAGGGGCTGCTTGAGGAAGGCTCTACAGATGTTATTTTTTTTCTAGCACACAATAAAGTAAAAATGTCTCTAAATAAACTGTACTGACGATCAAATCAATTAGGTAATGAAATTTCCACACATTATCGTTTGTGTGCTGTTTAATTTTATCAGTAAACCTGTATGGGAGTGCAGATGTAATGGTAATTTCCATTGAAGATGTGTTGTCTGTAATGGCAGTAAGCTACCATACCATCCATATTCCACGTTACCCCACTCCACTCTACACCACTCCACTTCACACCACTGCATTCTATGCCATTCTATTCTGCTTGCGTCGCTGCACTCTGTCACTGTCACTCTATTCTACTCTGCACCACTGTACTCTACGCCACTCTACCCCACTGCACTGCATGCCACTCAGCTCGGCGGAACTGCACTCTATGCCAGTGTACCCCACGCCAATCTACTATACACCACTGCACTCTACTACAGTATACTCTGCAACACTGCACTCTCTGCTACTCAACTTTATGCCATTCTGCGCCACTGAACTCTATGCCGCTGTACTCTATGCCAATACACTCTAAGCCACTCTACTCTACTTTGCACCACTGCACACTATGACACTTTACTCTATACCACTGTGTTCTTCGCCACTTCAATCTACTCTGCCACTGCAGTCTACGCCACTCTGTTGCAATCTGCGCCACTCCACACCACGCCTCTCCACAGCACGCCACTGCACTCTATATCAATTTACTCAAAACCAATACACTCTGCGCCACTGCACTCTTTGCCCATCTACTCTGTACCACAGTACTGTACGCCACTATACTCTACTCCACTCTAATCTACACCATTGCACTCTATGTCACTTCATTCTGCACCGCTGTACGCCACTGCACTCTAAATAAATGCACTCTATGCCACTCTACTCTACACCACTGCACTCTACACCACTTTGCTCTGAAGCACTTCACTCTCTGCCACTGAACTCTCTGCTGCTGAAGTCTACGCAACTTTGCTCTGTGCCGCTGCACTCTACGCCACTCTACTCTGTGCCACAGCTCTCTATGCCACTCTGTTCCACGCCACTGCACTCTATGCCAATGAGCTCCACGCCACTCTGCAATACACTGGTGTACTCTACGACAGTTAACTCTGCAACACTGCACTCTCTGCCACTCAACTTTATGCTATTCTACGCCACTGAACTCTATGCCACTGAACTCTAAGCCGTTGAACTCTAAGTTACTGAACTCTATGCCACTGCACTCTATTCCAATCTACTCTAATCTACTCTGCACCACTGCACACTACGACACTCAATACCACTGTATTCTATGCCACTTTACCCTACTCTGAAACAATCTGCAGTCTACGCCACTCTATTGCACTCTGCACCACTCCACACCATGCCACTGCACTCTACGCCACTGCACTCTATGCCATGCACCTTACAACACTTTACTCAAAACCAATACACTCTAAGCCATTTCACTCTATGCCAAACTACTATGCACCACTGTACGCCAATGTACTCTATGCCACTGCACTCTACACAGTTGCACTCTATGTCACTTTACACCATTGCAATCTACAAGACTCTACTCTGCGTCACTGCACTCCCTGCCACTGAGCTCTATGCCACTCTACTTTGCGTCACTCTAATCTATGCCACTGCACTCTACTCTGCACCACTCTATGCCACTCTTGTGCACGCTACACTAATGCACTCAACGCCACTCTAATCTGCTGTGCACCACTGCACTCTATGCCACTTTACTTTACCCCTTTCTACTCTACTCTGCACCACTCTATGCCAGTGCACTCCACCCCACTCTACTATGCACAACTGAACTCTATACCACTCAACGCCACTCCACTCTGCAACACTGCACTCTATGTCGCTACTCCATACCACTTCACTCTACTCTGCACCACTCCACTCTACGCCACTTCACTCTACTCTGAAACAATCTACTCTATGCCACTGCACTTTAAGACACTCTACTCCACTCTGCACCACTGCAATCAACGTTGCACCACTCTAATCTACGCCACTGTGATCTAAGCTACTACTCTATGTCACTGTACTCTAGCCGGCACCACTCCACTTGCCACTTTACGCCACTGCACTGTACAGTATGCCACTCTACTCTAAACCCTGCACTCTAGGCCAATTCACTTTACACCCCTTTACTCAAAACCAGTGCACCCTACGCCACTGTACCTATGTCAACTACTTTGTACCACTGCACTTTATGCCATTATACTCTATGCCACTGCACTGTCACTGCACCCTACGCCACACTATTCTGCTCTGCACCACTGTACTCTATGCCACTGCACTCTATAACACTTTACCCTGCATAACTGCACTCTATACCACTGCACTCTACTGCACTCTGTGCCACTGCATCACTCTACTCTATGCCAATGCACCACTGCAATCTGTGCCACTCTGCACCACTACACTTTACACTATGCCACTGTAGTTTAAAACACTGCACTCTGTGTCAATGCACTCTCCACTACTTTACTCAAAACCAATGCACCCTTCGCCACTGCACCTACACCATCTACTTTGCACCACTGCACTTTAAGCCATTATACGCTACACAATTCTACTCTATACCACTGTATGCTACGCCACTCTGCAACTCTACACCCTACAGCACTGCGCTCTACGCCACTCTAGTCTACTCTGCACCACTGTACTACACTTCACTGCTCTCTGCACCACTCTTATCTTCAACTACTCTACTCTCTACCACTCCAATCTGTAACACTCTACAACCCTGCACACTATGACCCTGCACTGTGGCACTCCACTCTGCATGACTGCACTCTATGCTACTGCACTATACCACGCACCACTCAACTCTACTGCACTCTACACTGCTGCACTCGACACCACTACACTCTACGCCACTGTACTCTTCGCCACTGCACTCTACGTCACTCTACTCTATGCTTCTGCACTCTACCCTGCACCATTCCACTCTACGCCACTCTACTCCACTCTGCGCCACTCCACTACTCTATGCACCACTGCACCCTACGTCACTGCGCTCTGTGCTACTCAATTCTACTCTGCACCACTGTACTCTACTTCACTGCTCTCTTTGTCACTCTACTCTGCACTACTCTACTCTGTACCACTCTACACTGTAACACTCTAGGACCCTGCACTCTTCAACCCTGCACTTGGCACTCTACTCTGCATTAATGCACTCTATGCCACTTCACTCTACTATGCACCACTCAACCCTACGCCACTCTACTGCACTCTACACCACTACACTCTACACCACTGCACCCTACATCACTGCATTCTATGCCACTACACTCTATGCCACTCTACTCTACGTCACTGCACTCTACCCTGCACACTCCACTCTACACCACTTCACCCGCCACTCTACTCCACTCTGTGCCACTCCACTCTATACCATTACACTCTATGCCACTGTAATCTACTCTGCACCGCTCTACTCTGTGCCACTGCACTCTACGCTACCATACGTCGCTGCACTCTACGCCAGTGCACTCTGCACCACTGTACTTTACGCCACTGCACTCTAGGCTACTCTACTCCACTCCACTCCATGATACTCCACTCTATGATGCCCTATTCCTTTAAACTCTGCTCCACTGACATTCTGCTACACTCTGTGGCATTGCACTCTACAGCACTCCACGAATCTCTACGCAACTCCCTCTGTGCCACTCCATGCCACTTTACTCCACTCTATTCTATGACACACTACTTCACTCTATGCCATTCCACTCTGACATTCTACTCCGCTGTAAGCCACTCTACTCTACTCTACGCAACACCCTATAAGCCACTCCACTCTGCTCTACACCAGTGTAAGATACTCTATGACACTCCACTCTACGACACTCTACTCAACTCTGACACTGTGTTCTACTCTACGCCACTCAACTCTATGCCCTTCCATTCTACTCCCTCCATGACACTTCACACCACTACACAACTCCATGTCACTCACTTTTGTTGTCTCCTCTCCATGCCACTCAACTTTATTGTACACCACTCCACGCCACTCAATGGCATTCCATAACACTCCACTCTAATCCACTTTACAACACTCTACTCCATGCCACTCTCCTTTACCCTACTAACGTTTAGCCATGCTGAACAGCTGCCACTCTGGTGTACATCTTGTTAAAAAATATTGGCAAAGCCAATAGCTCTTGCTTAGAAAAGACCTATAGGCTTTGCCAATACATGTTTTGTAAGTTATTCATTTGTCTCTCCCTGCCATGTTACACAAATGGGAGACATCTGGAAATTCCTCCCCTGCCATTTTCCCCCTCTTGCATTTTTACCGGCTCCCTCTGCTCTCCTTATTTGCCCATTCATTTCTCCTGCCCTGAAACCCAACATTGTGGTTCTGCCAGGAACTTTTGCTATAAGAAACACAATTTGGGGTTTCTCCTGTCAAGCAGCACTGGAGTTTGCCTTGACAAACAGCAAAATATATAGATCAACGCATCTTTAGGCGTAGCTTAACAGGGCTACTGTTGGTTACCTTATGTGATCAACAGAAAAAGCATTAAGAACCACTACTGAGAGATGGGATTTGGCTGTACACACAAGTTGATCTTCCTTCTGACAGGATTTGATTAAGCAGAAAATGTGTACTTCAAATAATAAACGTTGCTTATATTACAGAGATTATGCTCAATACCGTAGGCCTGCTTCGTTCGTGACACGCATATAGTTAAGGCTATAGACCTGATTGGTTCACTGGGATATGTTTGGTCAGGTACCATAGGACTGGTTGTTGTGAAGAGCATGAAGGCACTATTCCTTTAATGGTGGCTTGTTATTACACTGTTTTAAAGCCTGTAGACAAAGATTTTGTTACTTGGTTACCTCTTCTGACTAACCCTAGGGGTAGAAGAACAGTACTGTGATAATTCTTGCTATAACCTGTGAGGAGAGGCTACGGATTTTTAGCCAACTATAACGTCGATTATTTGTAATTTTAAAAATGTGTTCCTGATAGTTGTCTTGTAGGAAATCTTATTCTCAATACAGGAGTCTTGAGTTGGTTGGGGTTACAAGCGAATAATACAGGCTGAAGGTCAGATTGACTTACGGGGAAAGATTATGTCGTATGTCTGTTTATTTTGAAAAGTTACATCAACAAAAAAGTAGGCATGACATATTTTTGTGTGAAAAAGCATATTTAAAGTCAGTAGGCCTTCAAGCTTGGATTGTTATTAGAAACCGTGTTAAAGCATGTAGATAGTTGTTTTGATACATCAAAACTCACAAATTACCACAGTAGGAAAGTATTATGGTGTTCATAACCCCCTCTGAGAAACCTGAGGGTAGAACATTTGCACTGTGAGAATCCTTTTTAGGAGGAGTTAAATATTTTGTGCCAACTGTAATTTTGTACATATATGCAATGTTATGACTGTATGCCTGATGGCAGCATTGTGGGAAAAGGTGCTCACTACAGCAGGCCTGAGCTGGTTATAGTAACAAGCCAAAGATAAAAGCTCTAGGCCTGATTGGTTCTACGGGAACGGTAATTTGGATGCCAGAGGTCCGATCAGGGCCGGACTGGCCGTAGCGGGCACCAGGCGTTTCCCCGGTGAGACGCCAGGGTGGGGGCTGGTTTTGGGCCCCTGGAGGGCCGTTTGTTCCTGAGGACCAGCAATATCGGCCCCCTGTAACAAAATTGTCTGAAACCGGCCCTAGTACACAGCTCGGCCGCACCCCCCTGCCCCGAGCAGGGGCAGCCGCGCAGTTTCACAGGGCCGGTTTCGGTTCCCAGTCCGGCCCTGGGTCCGATGTGTTAGTATTATAAACTATGACAAAGGCAGTACGCTTCACTTATTTTGTGAAAAGCATAGTTAAGAGCAAGAGGCCCTTAAGGGTGAAATGTTAATACACTGTGTTAAAACCTGCAGTCAGGTATTTTGTTACATGGAATCTCAAAGATTGCTGCAGTAGGCAAGGGTTTTGGTGTTGGTTACTTTCTCTAAAAAAAGTGAAGTAAAAGATTTGACCTGTGATAATCCTAGCTAGACCCTTTGAAGAGAGGTTTTATATTGTTTTATCCATTGTCATTTTATAGATATTTGTAATTTCATGCAAAGTCTTTAGCTGTATAAGTGTTAAAGTACATTTTTAGATCTAACCCAACTTCTTTAACTGTCTGCTGAACTCATGCGGTAAAACAATTCATAATAGCTACCTACATGCATATAAATACATAGAAGGGACTTGAAGTGTTATTTATATTTTGCTTCTGCTCATGGCAGCAAATTGCGTGGGACCGTAGTGGGTAAGTCCACTTCAGCCATTGATGCTACTGCTCTGTGACTGAATGCGTTCCTCAAAAATGACGTGTGCACATTTGCCTGAAAATGACTACGCTTCAATGCCAGGGCAAGTGGGCCAGCCATTTAGATTTCCACTTTCTCCTTTTAAAGGTCCCTTTCCATTTTTTATTTCCCAGCTCTTTTTTATTTCTAAGATTTTAAATTACCCAGCAGTTCTCCACACACTGCTCCCAGCTCACTCATTTGCTGCTCATTTCAGTTGCAGTGCACTGCGTCCACCCAGCCTTCTTGAAGCGTTGTTGTCCTTAGTGTATCATTCTGGCTGTTCTAAGGTGGCTGAGACATTGCTTCTTAATATGCAGCTTTGAAACTTTAAAATAGTGCACAATATCTTTTCAACATGGCTGCCCATTGCCATATTTATTTATTTTCCTTATATTGTATCCCAAGTATACTCCGCCATATTTAGACTGTGGCATCTTTGCTTTTTGCTTCTTCGTTCTTTTAGTTAACTTGGATACTCTAGTTGTGTTTGTGTGTGTGTGTTTTGTATTGTGAATGGGTGAGTAGGTGAATGCCAGAATGAATCATTGAATAGGTGCATGAGTGCGAGAATGAGTGGCAGATTCCATA
Source organism: Triturus cristatus (assembly GCF_964204655.1). Lineage (NCBI taxonomy): Eukaryota > Metazoa > Chordata > Amphibia > Caudata > Salamandridae > Triturus > Triturus cristatus. Next base: position 69,528,060 of record NC_140586.1, read on the forward strand.
TATGTTGTGTAATTGAGTGCCTGAACTCATCAGTGACTGAAGAGCCACTTGTAGTTATGGGACATAACTACTGGCTTTACCAATATTTGTTTCATATTTTCAGTCTTTATTTTACTTGATTACATTTGATGCTCGATAGAAAAACATGCTTTGTCATGTTACAGACATTATTTGAGTATCACAAGCTGATGAAAGGAATGTATGACGTTACTACGCATACATTCACAATGCGGTATTTTACATCGCAAGTCGTTACAACGACTTACGCTGGAGGGCGCTGGACTTAGGAATAGTATGATTTACTATTCCAAGTCCAGCCTACGTTACAGTAGGGAAGGTGTTGGAATAGTAAATCATTTTATTCCTTAGCTTAGAGCGCCATCCAGCACAAGTCGTTGTAACGACTTGCGTTGTAATGCCTACGATGTAAACATACCGCGGTGTAATGACCGCTTTGTGAAGGTCGTTCTCCTGATGAAAGCTACAACCACATACAATGGTGCCAACATTTGCAATAAGACAAAGATTTTAGTTCATTATTCAGTTTAGTTTTTATAGTATATGCCTTTTTTCAAAATTGACATTTAAATAAGTGTGGTGAATCTATAATGCTTGATTATGTTATTTGCAATTTTTATAGCATAGGGGTTGCTTATTCCTTGGCCTCTAGGCAACTTGGAGGGTCCTGAAGAGTAGATATCGTCTTTCTGTTGTGGTATTTCCCGGAAAAGGATTAGCAAACCTATTATCAGCTTCATCTGACTGTGGTCAGTATGACTGTAAACAGAGGGTTGTCCGTGCCATGGTTATGTTGCTTCAGGCAACCAGCCCCTTAACTTATACAGATGTGATGTATCATTTTTTTCAGCATCAGCTAACCAACAACTATGAACGTTCTTTGTCCCAGCTCTTTGAGCAATAGCTAGTGAACCTCCAAGGGTATACGAATGATACTCAAAACCATTGCTAGCTGGAAAACAAGTCAGCAACAAGGCCAACGTCACCTCTTGCATGAACTACATTTTCGATTGCATGAAGGAGAGCTTCTGGTGCCTGAATGGAGGTAAGACTGAATGGGGCTTAAAAATGCAGGTTCAAGGCTACACCCCCCACATGGCCACCGAAGCTAGGAACATCACCACGCCTTGCAACACAAGTAAATAACTTAGGCCTTATTTTCATTGTGGATCGAGATGGGCATCCCTCTGATAATACTTAACTTGTTGATCCGTTTGCACGAGGGCAATTATGCACAAGTGAGATGGGGGTCCCAAGAGCAAAAAACTGACAGGATTCCTGTGAACAGGGGAGTACGCCAGGGCTGTGTTATGGCACCCACCCTGTTCTCTTTATATGTGAATGGGGTGGTTAGCTTCCTACAGGAAATTCCAGCTGATGCCACAGCCCTGGCAGGAGACAGGGTACCTACTCTCCTGTTTGCAGACGATACACTGTTGATTTCCAAGACCCCGGGTGGGTTCCAAAAACTCCTGGATAGGTATCAGCTTTCGTGTAACTCTAGGGGGCTGATTATTATCACTACCAAGACTAAATTGATGAAGTTTAACCCCTACAAACCTTTTAGGCATAACTTTACCCTGGGAGGAACATGCTTGGAGAGAGTCAACATGTTCGATTACCTCGGTATTCGACTCTCCTAACGAATGCATTGGAGAACCCACATCAACAAGATGCTTCTGAACCATAAACGTGTGGCCGAAGCAATAGGCAATGAACATCTCTCTTCTCAGAGCAGACCTGTTGCTGGCGCTCACGATTTATGCTGCAAAGGCAGTTAGCTCGGCCCTATATGGTGCCGAACTGTGGGGGTTCGAGAATGTAGAAGAGATCTGCAGATCTGAAAACAAGTTTTTAAGAGATTTAGTGATGCTTCCTCGTAATGTACCGCTCAAACCCTTGATGAGCGATATGGGTAGACGCTCTTTTAGAGATATTTCCAGATTACGACCCTTGCTCTTTTGGGGACGTCTTCTGCGGACCATTTAACTTGCTAAATATGCTGCTGCATTCACAGAGGTAATTAGCCTAGATGGTAACCACAGGGTCAGCTGGATAAATAATGTTAAGAAATTATTATTTGCCCTAAGCCTTAAGGAATCCTGGGAAGGCCAAAACCCACCCAGTAAGGTTGACCTCAAAAGATTACATTGGGCCTGGGTTGATAGACAGGAATCATCGTGGAAGCAGTGGCCAAAGCAGGACTTTGGAACAGGGGCCGAATCTAAAAACCCCACCGGACGCCACAAGCAGCTACTCCTCGCGTTTCCCGCTTCGCAGGAAACGCTCGCACCGGGACCAGCGAGTAGTCATTTCAAACTTGACTACATCTCCCATAAGGCAGTGGGGCACCTTGAACATCGCTGGCAACGCCCAGAGCAGACCAGGTGCTTTAAATCTGCACCGGAGGAACAACCTTTGGGAAACCTTCTCTTTCTGCCGTGACACATCGTGGAAGCAGTGGCCAAAGCAGGACTTTGGAACAGGGGCCGAATCTAAAAACCCCACCGGACGCCACAAGCAGCTACTCCTTGCGTTTCCCGCTTCACGGTAAACGCTCGCACCGGGACCAGCGAGTAGTCATTTCAAACTTAACTACATCTCCCATAAGGCAGTGGGGCACCTTGAACATCGCCGGCAACGCCCAGAGCAGACCAGGTGCTTTAAATCTGCACCGGAGGAACAACCTTTGGGATACCTTCTCTTTCTGCCGTGACACATCGTGGAAGCAGTGGCCAAAGCAGGACTTTGGAACAGGGGCCGAATCTAAAAACCCCACCGGACGCCACAAGCAGCTACTCCTCGCGACGCTTGCACCGGGACCAGCGAGTAGTCATTTCAAACTTGACTACATCTCCCATAAGGCAGTGGGGCACCTTGAACATCGCCGGCAACGCCCAGAGCCGACCAGGTGCTTTAAATCTGCATCGGAGGAACAACCTTTGGGAAACCTTCTCTTTCTGCCGTGACACATCGTGGAAGCAGTGGCCAAAGCAGGACTTTGGAACAGGGGCCGAATCTAAAAACCCCACCGGACGCCACAAGCAGCTACTCCTCGCGTTTCCCGCTTCGCGGGAAACGCTCGCACCGGGACTAGCGAGTAGTCATTTCAAACATGACTACATCTCCCATAAGGCAGTGGGGCACCTTGAACATCGCCGGCAACGCCCAGAGCAGACCAGGTGCTTTAAATCTGCACCGGAAACGCGTACCGCGGGACACGCCGGGCTAAGGGCAGGCCCTCAGAGGCCCGAGGAGACTGGACTGGGCCAGGGACTCTGGTTGTTCCATCACATGATCATCGGACATTGTAAGCAAGCTTATTTTAATATTTTGTATTTAATAGAGGACTGTTTTACATTAGTGCCTATATTTAGATGTGGAAAGATATGTTTAGAGGATATTAGATATTGGTGTACCACCATCATTCTTCTAAAAGGGATTCCATTGCTACTACTGTTATTGGCATAGCTGTTAGTTCAAAAGATCCAACCCTCTTTTGTATTTCGTGTATCTGTTATTTAGATCATATTGATATGACTTCACGCGAAACAAGAAGTAGTAAAGCTGTGGCAGGTAGCTCAAAACTAACAGGAACATTAGACGATTTTATAGTACGTACCAACACACTAATAGACCAGGGTATTGTCCTCATGGAGAGAAGGGTTTCTCAAGACCTCGCTTTAGCTAAAAGGTCCTCCATGGGTCACATCGCTACAGTTCGAACCCCAGTCCGAACCCCTGATAACAGTTTAAGCAATTCTAACATCTTACATATAAATGCGGTGGTCCATAGCACTACCGGTGCACATTCTGATTTTCAAGACTGTAGTGTTCTTGACTCGCAGGGTTTGGTAACCACAGGAAGCACCTTGCTAGCCCCACAGCTAGATATCCAGGCAGATAGCAATAATATCCTAATAAGAGGGAAAAGGGAGGGAGCTATCCCCCCCCCCCAAAAAAAGTACGCAGATTTATAAAAAATATCCTTCTATTAAAATCACTTAAGTTGTAGAGACAGGGAAGTGTAATGAAAATGATATAGTCAATGCAAGAGCGGCAAGGGAAAGTCAGGGCCATGAATCTGGGAAAGAAGGGGCTGGCCCCAAAATATTACCGCTGAATATTATAGATGACATTCCTATAGACAATTCCCTAGCTGATATTCTATCAGATAGTCCAACAGCTGATAGTACAGGTATAAGTATAGGGAATGAAGATCTACTTATACCATCCTTGACAAAAATATTTAAGACCTTACTCACTCCTATAGAAGTAAGATTAGATGGGATAGAAAAACAACTTATAGAATTGAAGAAAGAGATAAAAAATGATTACACTAGCCAGTCAAAAAAGGTAATTCAGGTACCAGTCCCTATTAGTAAAGTGCAGATATTAAAAACACCTGATAACGAAATGGAAAAAGGCAGGAATTCAGCATCTAAGGTCCCTACATCTAACTTTACCAATACTGATGTAGGTAAAACCAGTGCAAAGTCTCCTCTGGCACATGGAACAGTAGTAAAAAAAACGGCTCTCTACAGTATACCTACACATAATGATGATAAAACGCACACAGAAAAGCGTAGGAATATTAATCTACCCCCAGAAGCATGTGATTACGTAGTTATCCTAACTGGGGTTCCGGAACTAGGCCCTTCAACAATAGAACCGTATGGGGCGCTCAAAAACAAAGTGTCACATTGGCTAAATACTAATCACCCATTACCACCAACAACAAGAAGTAACATCTTAATGGTAGAGAGGGCCCCCTGGGTAGGTTACAATAGAAAAAGAACACAAGGGGACTGTGTGGTCGTATCATTTGAAGACCCTCGGTCAGTGGGACATATTTGCTCGGGGGTGCCTAGAAAAAACGGTTCATCGATTGTGGCAAGACCCCTGACTTATTTTTATACGCCAATGGAACAGCCTGATAATAGATGGAGCTGGACCAGGGACACAAATCAAGTTGGGGTGGAATTGGGCGGGAGTTGTATAGGGACTCAAATTCTAATAGTTGGGAAGTGGGGGGGGGATGACGGCTGGACTGTAATACAACGTAGGGCCGGGAGGCCTCAATACGGTAGTATACAGCACCGTGGAGAATGGATGGGCCCGCAGTTTGTTCAACCCTTCATCCCCTGTTACAATAGGTTCAGTGGATTGGAGGCCGTTGATTGACTCACAGTACATGGGGAGGAACATAAATTTATTTTCTGCTCATCCGTCTCACCGGTCATTTCTGTCACGTCTGTTACTAGTCCACCCAGGTCATCTGATCATCATGATAGCTCGCCTCGATTGCTGTCGCCCGGTATACAGGGGGGAAATACCATATTTATAAAAGAACTTAAGGAAGTTCCAGGGCCAATATTAGGAGTCGACCGAATAGACCAACTAGAGCTGAGTGAACAGAACCGTACCAGGCCAGGAGCATTTAGGAGGCCAAGTAAAACCTCACCAGCCGTTAGCAGCAGCTTAAATCATGGCCCCTCTTTAGCTAAGGTTGTTTCATGGAATGTTGCAGGAGTGGGCTCAAAAATAAGTGACCCTGATTGGAACCATTATATAAATTCTTTTGATATCTGTGTTCTACAAGAAACATGGGCTACGAAATCCATGCACAGAGTTGGGTATAGAACTTATCAGTTGGATGCAGTTCCATCAGTAAGAGGCCGTCCTTCAGGAGGGTTGATAATATGGGTTAGTGTGTCTATTAATATAGCCATCCAGCAACTAAGAATTGACTCATTAGATATACTTGGACTGGAAATGGTTACCGTTGATAAACGGGTGATCCATCTTTTTAACGTATATAATAGACCGTGCCCATCTTATAAGGAGTCACTATGTATTGACAAACTTGAGTCAATTCTGGATACTCTGGACCCTGAAACAAGCACGATTATATGTGGGGACATGAATTGCAATTTTGAGCCCATTGTAGGAATGAACAATTTGTATGAGGATGAAGATAATGCTAATGGTATACCATCCTTATCTAGTAATGGGGTGGTTGCTGGTACTACCTTAGCTTTTCAAATCACAAGGGTATTGGCAAGCCATGGACTGAGGGCATGCAATGGACGTTTACCATCTGATAGCCCCAAGGCACCTACTTTTTTGAGACGTAATTGTCAAAGTATAATTGACTATGTTATTGTTTCCTCGGACTTGTGGCCATATACAAAAGACCTGACGGTCAAAGTAAGATCTGACAGTGATCATCGTCCCCTTGAAATTAGTTTTGTAAAGAGTTTAATAATGGGGTTGGAAGCTAAAGAGGGAGGATACCAAGCAGCCCCAGATAATGTTATATTAAGCAACATTCGATGGTCTGTTAAATGGGCATATATCCTAGAACAAGAGGAGTTAGTGGCAAATATTTATAGCTGCCTTACCAACATATTCGATACCTATAATCCCTTTAAAAGTGAACCTGGTCAATTTCTTAAATTACACAAAGCGTTCTTTAATGAACTATTAGAACTCATGACTAAAAGACCAAAAAAAGGGACAGGTGTTGTGAACTTACAGCCTGTAGGTAAATTATGGTTCAATAAAGAATGCCGATTAGTAAAATCTGTTTTGATTGAATCGGTTAAAACCAAAAACCCACTGGCAGTTAAGGAAAGTAGGAAATTATACAATAAGGTGCTGGCCAACGCAAAGTCTTTATGGGACGAGGAATTATGGTCCTGTATGCTGACGGCAGCTAAAATGAAGGACCAAAAGTTATTTTGGGAAACAGTGGCCAAGGGTAATAAAAGGGAGAAGGGCTCAAGAGAGGTTTTTCTTGATGAGGCAACTTGGACTGACCATTTCATGAATTTGTATGCCGCTCAAGGGGCCGAAGGTGCAGTGCAGGAAGAGTATGCTTTGTCGCTTGTAGATGCCGAACCCACACAAATAGTTTTTGACTTACAGGAAACAGAATTAGCTATTAATTCAGTCAAATATGGGAAGGCTCCAGGGCTTGACAAAGTACCAGGCGACCTATTCAAGCATGAATTGGATATCTGGGTACCATACCTTAATCATTTGTGTAATACTGTTGCGGCTGGGGAAGAAATTCCGGACACATGGAATGGAGCGGAAATTATTACTATTTTTAAAAAGGGCGATAGAAGCAATCCTCCCAACTACCGCCCTATAAGCCTTTTAGATATAACCCAAAAAATCTATGCTAGGCATATATTAAATCACATTAATACATGGTTGGAAGATGAATCAATTTTAACAAAATACCAAGCCGGGTTCAGAGCAAAAACAGGAACCATTGACCAAGTCCTAAGGCTTTGTTGTTTGTATTGGAAATATGACACCCTTCGCAAAGGCCACCTGTATGTGGCATTTGTTGATTTACGGGCGGAATTTGACCTTATCCCCCGAGAACTTTTGTGGGAATCATTGAAAACTCAGGGACTTCCAGTAGATTTATTAAAATTGGTCATGGGGCTACATACAGACAACTATGCCAAGGTTAGGTGGGGTCCAACTGGGGAACTTACAAAAGCTATTCCAATAAAGAGGGGAGTACGCCAGGGGTGTGTACTGGCCCCGACTTTATTCTCCCTGTTTGTTAACGACATTCCGTCTTACATGGAGAGCAGTGATAATGATTCACCAAGACTGGGGGGCGAATGGGTCTCGTCCCTCCTTTTTGCGGACGATACCATCCTCATTTCCCAAACACCCGGGGCCTTCAAAACCTACTGGAAAGGTTTCAGTCTTATTGTATCTCGAAAGGTTTAGAAATTAATACCAAAAAAACGAAATACATGGCCCTGAGCCCGCATAAAAATTTTAGGAAAAATGTAATGTTAAATGGACAGAAGCTTGATTATATGCAGAATTTTATTTACTTAGGTGTATCTATAGATTCATCCTTAGCATGGAGATCACACCTAGAAAGGACTAAGATAGTCTTTAAACAAAACTGTCTCCCAATCCTTAAAAGACATAATAAATGCTTGAACAAGGCAGTAACCCCTGCCCTAGAGATCTTTAAGTACAAGGTACAATTAGCGGTACTATATGGGGCAGAATTATGGGGACCCGCATGTAGAAGTACATTTGAAAGCCTTGAGAACAAGTTCCTCAGGGGGTTGTTAAAATTATCTACTAATACCCCATTGACACCCCTCCTTCTGGATCTAAACATGAAACGAACAGATCAACACGCAATATTAAGACCATTATTGCTGTGGGTCAGACTGTGGACGACTCCAGAATTACTTGACTACAAGAAAGGCTTGAAAGAAGTTGTGGATCTCGATAGCTGTAATAAAGTTTATTGGTTCAAGCACGTTAGAACTTGGCTGGGCATGATTGGATTAGCCCATTTTTGGAATGATCCTGAGGCTATGAACTCGTGCTCTAGGAAAATTGTTAAATTATCATTTTTGTCATACGTGAACTACGAGTCAGTGTACATAAAAACCCATGGTCCATTGACTGATAATTTTTTATTGTTTAAAGATGTAGCACTTTTTGAACCTTTTTTAGATGAGATCCATCCGCCGTTATCAAAAACTCTGTGCCTAAAATTTAGATATGGTACACTTAGAACCAAGGCGCTTGAAAAAAGCTGGGCGAAGTTAAGTAGTGATCTTTGTACTTCATGCGCTCATGATACAAAGGAAGATGATTTACATATACTTCTCTTTTGCTCCAGCTATGCAATACCAAGGAAAAAGTGGATAGTGCCGCTTTGTCTTAAAATTGGTTCAAGATCCTATAAGGAGGCTGGCAGAATTCTAAAGACTGACACCAGCCAGGTGATAGTTTTTGGAGTCAGTAGATTTCTTCTTGCTGTTAACTTCATTAGAATAAAGTTGGGCCTCCATTTTTAATATAAATGCACAACCATTGTTCATCAAATATCTCAAAATGATTAGCATGATCTTGTACTCAAATCGCATGTCTAATTATCGAACCTGGAGGATTATTCAAAAGTTTTAAACTTTTTAAAAACAAAAATTGGTATAACCGTTTAAAATTATGTCCTAGCGGTTAGTGATTTAATTATTCTTTTTAATAGTTCTTAAATTGTATTTATTATTCATTGTATTATTAATTGTTGTCAATCAATCAATCAAAGTAGCTTTATTTCGATAAAAAACTATCTTAAAAAGCATTACAGCAATAAAAACACAACAAAGTTAATTAAAACCTATAAAAACATAAACAATAAATAACTAAGAAAGGTCGAATCAAGGGACCATTATTAAGCAATTAGTAAAAGCCTTTTTGCCCTGATAAGCCATGCCCAGCTTAAGTATTTGGCTAAGCCACAAACATACAGCGGCCGGGTATCTGAGCTCAAAATTCGCAGGGCGACGCTGCATAGTCGAGTACCCAACTCCCTGCACAGTGGCTTTAACCACCTAGCGCGGGGCGCTTTGTAGGCAGGGCATACAAACAAAAAATGGGGAATCGACTCTGTCTTCGACGGGCAGAAAGGACAATAGGGTGTGGTTTGGGCCGGAGGTTTCCACCGGGCGGTCAATATTCTCACCGGCAACACACCAATTCTGAACTTGAAAAACAGGGCTCTATCCCTGGAGATTGTAATAAGGTCCAAGTAAAGTTCCCGAACTGCCACATCCTTTACAAGCAAGAAATCCCTGGAGGCATGGCACAGGTTAAGATCGGTATTTCTTTTACTTGTTACCCAAGACCAGTATAAGTCCTTCAAAACTGCTTTGGGAGGGGTAGACCGAGAGTGCCAAGCCCCCTCAAGACCAAGATCTGTCAGCAAGCTTTTCACGTCCCTTAACCACCTTATTTTTGCCCATCCAGACAAGCCTAAAATCTCCTTTAGCCCCTCGGCATAACTGGCCAGTTCCGGAACCCTCCACAGGCGAGCCCACAGCAAGAGAGGACGCAGCCTGGCCTGGTCCCGGATGGAACGACACCCCATGTCCAACAGAAGGGGAAGAGTGGGAGTGCTCCTAGGAAGGGACATCAAGCCCCTCAGAAAGTTATTCTCTGAGCACACCAACTGGCTCATATTCTGAGCGCCCCATAACTCCGCTCCATAGAGCGCCGCACTCTAGCAGCATAAATGTCGAGCACCGGGGCGATAGGTTTCATAGAGGATGCCTTCTGCTCCTTCAGAAGAGCTCCCACCACCCTTTTATGGCTTAAGGTCATTTTGTAGAGGTGACTGTCCCACTTCATATTATCAAGGAGGCGTATGCCCAAATAATCAAATTCCTTGACCCTTTCCAAAGGAGCCATGTTAAGCACTGGAGGCCGTCCAAGTTTTTTGGGGGGGTTCAAAACAAGGAACTTGGTTTTGCCAGTGTTGATCTTTAACCCTGTTAGCTCGCAGAATTGATCAAAGCCATCCAAGAGACTCTGTAAGCCAGCCGGGGTCTTGGAAATTAGCAGGGTATCATCAGCGAATAGTAGGGTTGGGATCTTCCTCCCTGCCAAGGATGGTGTATCAGCTGGGATTTTAAGGAGATGGTCCACTACCCCATTTATATAAAGTGAGAAGAGGGTGGGAGCGAGGACGCACCCCTGGCGCACGCCTCTGCTAACTTTAATACGAGCAGTCCTTTGTCCCTGGGTTCCCCACCTCACCTGCGCGAAGTTGTTCTCATGGAGTTTTATTATTAGACACAGTAGGTACGGGGGCATGCCTAGTTTTGCCAAGACCCGCCACAGGCGCTCCCGGGGTACTAGGTCAAAGGCAGTCCGCAGGTCAATAAATGCCAGATAGAGACTGCCTTTGCCTATCACTACCACCTTCCAGTAAAGCATCAACAGTCGAAATGACTGTTCGATGGTCCCGGTGCCAGCCCTGAAGCCTGCTTGGAAGTCAGACAATAATTTATTCTCTTCTACCCATTGAAGAACCCTACTCAGAATTACTTTCCCTGCCACTTTTTGGGATGAGTCTATCAAGCTTATGGGGCGATAGTTAGTTGGGTCATCCCGGGACCCTTTCTTAAAGATCGGGACGACCTCTGCACCCATCCATGACTCTGGGAATGAAGCTCCTAGCCTAGATGCATTAAGCAAGGAAGCAATAAGAACCCCCCACTCTCCCGAATTAAGGCGGAACAGGTCCCCAGGCAAACCATCCGGCCCTGCAGCTTTCAACGGGACAAGGGATTTAATAGAGTGTTCGACCTCCCTAGCTGTGAAGAGGACATCCGCCCCTGGGTCATGACAACCAAAAATGGGTGGGACAAAAGGGTCTTGTTCATCCTCCATGTTCACGGTGTAGAGAGAAGAAAAGTGCTCAAACCAGGACTCCACCGGGATTGTACAAGTAATGAGCGAATCTATGGGCCTGTGTTTGGCTCTAATTACGTTCCAAAAACCCCTAGGATTTTTCTCTGCACTTGCGGATTTCAGGTCGCTCCAGAACTTGTCCTCCCAGTCTCTCTTTGCGACCTGTTGTGCTGACCTGTACTTCTTCCGCGTGGCCGCCACTAACCCTCCGTCCCCTTTCTTAATTGTATTATTAATTGTTGTATAATTTTCACCCAGGTAAATTGTGCTTGTTAAAGAATCTTGTAATTAGATATTGTGTACTCGGACGCAATGAATACACATAGAAATAGGTTAGCTTAATTGATCCTGTCATCCTTTTTTCTGTTAGGAAGTGTCAAATTGTAAGAGAAATTAATGTTTTCATTGTATCTTTTATGATGCCAATGCGTCGAAATAAAGATTTAAATGAAATGAAGTAATCCCAAAGCAGGAAGGCTGACAGAAGATTTTTATCAACACAAGCAACAAATACTCCTGGAACCATACCTAGACTTTATCTAGAGACCAAGAGATAGTGCACTTTACATACAGTTTAGGGTTGGCTCCCTTTTGGTTTGCGAATTAACTGCAAAGTGGAGCCCCCCTTATCAGACAATTGCGGGTTGCCCCTGTTGTGAGGCACCAAAAGAGAGTGTGGCACATCTAATGTTTGCATGCCCAGCATATAACCCAGCTAGATCCAGATGGCTAAAACCCATCTGCAGACAGCTGGGCACTTCTGACCATTGTGCTGCTTTGCGAATTCTAAAATCAGACCCAAGAACCCTTTTTGCATGTGGTGTGGCTAAGTATCTCAGTTGTGCTTGGCTTGTCAGGTCCATATTCCTATGTAGGGAGGTTTGATATCACACTGTGAACTTTTATTACATTTTAAAATTGTCTTCAAATAGCCCGAATGAGACGTAAAGCACTGTCACTTTATCTAATGATCTTTGTCTATACATATCGATTGAATTTTATTACTTATTGGAAGTATGAATCTATTTTCCATCTTGAATTTGGGATCATCTCGTTATTTTTTATGATCAATAAGAAAACGAATAACTGTTAATATATTATGCCCTGATGGATTTTATATACCTTGTTATTAACCCCTTCGATGCTCATGACGGAACGGTTCCGTCATGAGCATCGGTTGCGCTGTGCGGATGACGGAACCGTTCCGTCATGGCCCCGCCCGCGCTCGAACCCTTCAGCACAGCGCGGGAATCCGCGCCGCGCTGAAGGCATTAATAATGCTTTTATGATAACTCGTATTTTTATTGTTGAACTGTATGAATGATGATGCTTTTATGATACTTGTTATCGAAATAAAGCTATTTACTGACTGACTTATACTCTAACCCATTTCTAGCTGGAAAACAAGTCAGCAACAAGGCCAACGTCACCTCTTGCATGAACTACATTTTCCATTGCATGAAGGAGAGGTTCTGGTGCCTGAATGGAGGTAAGAATAGGGTAATGGGGCTTAAAAATGCAGGTTGCAAGGCTACACCCCCCACATGGTCACCGAAGCTAGGAACATCACCACCCCTTGCAACACAAGTAAATAACTTAGGCCTTATTTTCATTGTGGATCTTTCCTTTGGGCTTCAAGTGGAAGTTGATTGACTGATTGACCTTGCACTTGACAACGGCACACTCAATCAACCAATGAGAATTCACCATGGTCAAACACTAAGGTAGAACCTTGGGAGTCCAGGATACCTAACAGTGCAATGCTTTGAACACAAGATTGAGGCAATACTAAACTACATTGTTTTCAAAAGTAATATGAAAACAGAACTGTTGTGACATACCCAAGATTGATTTACGTGCAACTCGCGAACACAAGGAAAAAGAAAAACTGATTCTGTGGCTGGTTGACAATGGCCTCTACTATCTGAAAGGTGACACCCAGCACCTTAAAAAAACACTTTTTAAAATAAATAAACTGTAATCTTCCAGTTTGGGGTTTTCCTCCTGAAGATGTTGCATAGGGGAGTCAGTCAGGGAACCATCCACCAAACCTGTTTTGTTTATGGTCAGAGCAGTATGGTCAGAGCAGTCTGCATGTAGTTGATGTTCCATAGAGAGGGTTCCTTGGAGGGGGTGAATCAAATGAATTGTGTAACCTTTCATCATACCATTTGCATGTAAGTCAGGGTCTTAGGTGTTTCTGTAAGCGTGGGCTGTATCGTTCATTGTTTGTGTTTCGATTTCGTCCCTGTCCTCAAGTCTTCTATCTCCCGTGTCCTACAGTGACTTCTTTTACCTGTATTTCCCTGACTCAGTCTCCCTGTCCTGCTGTTTTCATGACTTCCTGCTGCCTACACCGAGACCCCTTTCTCTGTGATCCCTATGCCTCGGTAACCAGTGAAACTGTATATTTTTTGCTTGCCTGAGCGCAGTTAATTCTTTTAATTTGAGATATTCTGAAGGTTGTAGATATACATGTAGGATTTTAGACCAATAGTGACAGAACTCGCTCTTTTAAATGTAAGGAAACTATTGTGGTTGGCAACAAAGGTTCCATACTCATATTTAAGCTGTTGGACTTGTTGTTGCCAGAATCTCCTGCTGTTTGACCAATTTGATCAAGGACTTTCTAACGAAATTACACAAAGTTATTGTCTGGACAAAATACTCCTCAGTCCCTTGTGACTCTGGTGTGGCTCAGAGCTCCACACTTTTCCCGATACTACAATGTAACCTTTGCATTAACTTTTGGATATACTGACAGGGTGTTCATATTTAAGCTGAGGGTACAGTCTTGCTTTTTACCATGGCTTATTTATAGCACATTTTTGGAGACACTAAATTAGTTATTTGTGCCGAGTCAGGTCATGGATGAACAGTAACTGACTGGTGCTGAACACAGCTAAAACCGAGCTGATGATAATAAGATCGAAATAATAAAATTACAAATAAACACTTATTCCAGGTGAAGGGAAGGAGAGATGCCAATTGCCAAGAAGATAAAAATATTTGGCCTTATACTCAGTGAGCACTTAACCCTTAAAGAAGAGGTACTATCCATCACCAAGAATTTTACCAACTACATCTATTAATAAGCAATATGCACCCTTTCCAGGATGAATGACTGCGTCATGCTATTGCTCTGTCCATCATCAGCTTTCGTATTGATTACAGAGGTTCTGTATTGGTGGGAGCTTCCGTTAAAATATGTTGTAGACTTGTAAAGCGCACAGCTGCCCCAGCAACGGGGCGTCCCGGCGCTGTAGAACCCGTCCTGGCTATCCCTGTGAGATGGTCCCTTTCTGGGTATCTCCAAGGTGAAACCAGGCATCCCCGGCGTCTGTGGGGGGCCGTTGTAGAGATGAGGCAAGCTTAATGCCCAGAGTTGCCGAGTGTGTTCCTGGTTAGAGTAGGTACCAAGGCGAGAATTATCGAGTCCGTTTTGACCCTGATCCACGACCCTGCCGCGTCGGGAATTGAACCCTGGTCCCTGGCCGATTCTCTGCTTACGGGTCTGCCGCCTCTAACTAGTGAGCCACACCTCTTTACAAAATATTAAACAGATTACAGAAGTTCTAGAACAATGTGGTGTGACTATTTTAGGTAGTTGTAAATGTGAACATGTCTCCTCAATCCGGGACTCTTGTCATTGGCTACAGATGAATGTTAGGTTTCCATTTCTCAGCCTGACCTCCATCACCAATGCATGCGGGGCTGGCATACTGGACCCGCTCCAGTGATACACTCCTGCTAGAAAGATAGGATTTACAAGCGCAATTCTGGATGCCAGCAGAGTATTTCATAGCAAACATCTTGGAGGTACAGCTCTGTCGGTAGCGGACCCAAAGCTCTGGATTGAACTTCCCATGAGTGATGAGAGATGCCCAGGTTAAAACAGTTTAAGAAACGCATGAAACTCATCTCATTCTCCTAGTGCAGTTAACCAAAAGACAGCAGAGTGCTTTACAGGGTCAAAGACAAGGATAAAGTCAACGAGAGGTAGCTGGATTGTGGATGGTTAAGTGTTCTTTAGAGAGGTGTATCATCAACTCTTTCCTAAATTGGAGTATTTTTGGGGCTGTCCCAATGGATACCGGGATGTTGTTCCAGATCCTTGGTGCATTAACGGGAAAGGCCTGATACCTAATGTTTTATTTTTACACATTTAATACATGTACTTTGATTACAGAAAATACATTCATCAGCTGAAAGCTTTCCCTATGTAGTGAAAACTTGTAACCTAATTATAAGTGAAACGTGCTGCTGCTGTGGTTTGTGGAGCAGCAATGCCATTTGAAGGCACTAGGGCACACCCGGATCTGTCAAAGGCTGTTGTTTTTGCATAACGTCCAGAATTAAAGGAGGTCAGATATTTGATTATAATGTTGCGCGCAACCCCACGCTAGTTGGAACACAAAATTATTTAAGAGATGGTAGGTAAATCTGAATTATAATGGACAGCTCACTAATGTGAGAGTACATTTTATTAGAATTAAAAAAAGAGCTCTGCTGTCATTGTATCAGAAGGGCTCACACCAAGAGCACAGGAGAACATTAGAGAGAACATGTGACCATTAGCCAGCGCTAAAAAGAAATTGACCAATCACTATCACAGAAGATGGGCCGTTACACGGTTAACCCTGCAGAAGCAGTAGTTGTCCATCAATGTCTTTTTATATCGGACTAGGTGTAACACAGGTGAGACATTGTTGGGTACAAGCTTTTTGCACCACATGGTGTAGGAAGCTGGCTCTTTATTTAGTGCACTAAAACGAAGTACACTGTGAAGAGAGTCCAGGGAGTCCCCAATTGGTTTACAGAGGCGAAAGTAGATAATACTAATACTTGTGGTAGTGTGGTCGAGCAGTTAGGCTTATCAGAGGCTAGCGATAAGCAATTGTTATACTCACAGAGGCAATAAATGAGACACACACTCAAAGAATGAATCCAAAATCAATTTACAAAAATAACACATATTTTTATATATATTTTCAAACCAAGAACTTCGTTCAATGTTAAGTACTGTTTTTCCTTTAGACTATAAAAGTTCGGAAAATAGTTCACAGTTGTGCGCAGTTAAGCACAATGGATTCCTATGGGAGGAAAAGCAGAAATGCATAGAAAATAAGGGAGACGGTTCTAGGGGTTTACATTCTCAGTTCGGAGGATTAGCAAGCCAAAGTCCAATGTTCTATCAACGGTTCGTTGAGAGAGCCCTGGATTCGGCCAGGAGTACAGGGGTTCACGCCAAAACTCCACTGCAGGGTCTCACTTCTCAGGTTCAGCAGCTCTTTTTTGTCCTTTTCTTCTCTAGGCCTGTCGAATCTGAAGTTCTGGGTCACGGGGTGCCACCTAAATACTCAATTTAGGGACGTTAATGGGATTACCAGATAGTTGCCAATGGGCTACTTACCTTAGGGTGACTACACCCTCTATGTGACCGCTTACGTGTTGGAAGTGGGCATAAACCTGACCCTAATAGGCTAAGACTCGAACACAAGATATGGATTTGGAAAAGTAGGGTCCACATCAGCTGCCCCAACTCGGGGGTGGTGCTGGCTAGGTGTGGGTCCACCTCCTAATCTAACAAATTTTCCCGCCTGTCCTTCCACCAAAAAGTAGGGTCAGGACAAGGGGAGGGGGAGTCGAGATCTTCTACTATCTGGAGAGGCCTGGGTCGCATTTCAAAGGTGGCATGGCCTTTGAAGATTTCTACCCTGGAAGGCAGTTACTGCTTGGACGAGGTGTGAACACCTTCGCCCAGAGCAGGCTTTGTTCCCGCCTCCGAGAGCAAAGACTTCCACCCCAGTAGGCCAGAAACATTTCTAGTGGTGGCAGGCTAGCTGAGACAAGTCAACAACCACACTAGTAGTCCGTAGGTTTTCAGGGGGCACCTCTAAGGTGCCTCTGTATGTATTTATGAATAACTCCAACACTGGCATCAGTGCAGGTTTATTAGGATGAGATGTTTGGTACCAAACATCTCGGGGTACAGTGAAATCATCATTGAGCTGGGGACTTTGTCATGATGAATGTCCAGCCCATGTACGTGGTCTAGCTTCCCTGTTCTCTTACAATGTCTAAGAATGAACTTCGATATTGAAGGGTCACGTCTGCTCAGGCAGATATGTCCACCATGAGATTTGGTGCACTCTGCCTTTGGGCTGTAAGTCCTGCTGACAATGTAAAAAAGGGGCAATTTCCTACACATGGTAAAACTAGTTGGATCATTGTTGGTCTAATTAAGGACACCAACTTGAATTTTGTCCCCTTTTCAAGCATGCTTGCCAAAGGCTGCAATCAGATTTTTCTGTTTTTTTTATTGGGCTGCCTGCTCACAGAGTGCTGCATGTTGAGCAGTATGGAGAATGGGTCATCTGCCAACTATGGTAACTCCGCAGCAGGATGACTTAACAATATGGATCTCTGTCTATGAAAGAGGTGTTAACACTAGCACAGAACAACTACCTATAAGCTCTGTGCATTGTGCACACAATGCCCAGGGAGCAACTTGCATGCATGAATGAAATAATGAATGACTGGTACTTGTCAGCAAATGTTTAGCCAAAGGCATCTTAACACTGGGACTGGTGAAAGGGGGCTACAAGAAGAACAAACCTAACTGCGGAAGAAGATACGTCTTTAAGGCTTTAAGAAAGGGTGTGTGGTTTGGGATGTCGCACGTCTGTGATGGCAAGTGATTTCAAAGTCTCAGGTACGGGACGTGAGGTGGGATGCTAACCAAAAATTGCATGAAGGGATGTATCGTGATATACAGGTCTGAATAATAGGTGCACCAGTCCTACATAGAGGCCAATGACTCAGGCACAGGGCTTTTCATTTATTTATTTGAGTTTTATATAGCACTGGCTAGACCCGGAGGTATCAGAGCGCTTTACATGAGGTTCCACATTGTTACAAAATTACATCAGTTACAAGTTACATCTGTTGCTAGAAACATTTAAAGAGCATAAAAGACGAGATAAGTTAAGTAGAGAGTAGAAGGGTAAGGAAGAAGGGTAAGAGGGAGATAAGGCGGAGAGACGAAGGAAAGTCTGCCCAAAGTCCGGCTGGGTAGGTGACGGCTGAGGGGGAAGACAACAGCCCATCTCCTCAATAGCTAGCAAGGTAGCTCCACTGGGCATTGGCCAAAATGCTAGGTCTCAACGGTCGGTGGCAAGATCACAGGTTCAGTGTCCTGATGGGTGAGCCGGATGTGGGATATACTTGAGGTCTGGACGATGTCCAATTTTTGTCGAAGAGTAGTAGCTCATCGTGGTAGGTAAAGGACCACTGTGGAGGCCATCTTGGGGTCAGGCAAGAGGTTCTGCCCCTGGTGTTCCATTCGGCCAGACTCCATTTTTATCTTTCCCCTTTGTATTCTCAGGGGCCTCAAGGGTAATTTGCGACGTTCTTTAGGTGTCTCCTGGGCTGTCTCAGTAGGCTACTCCTCCTTGCTGCCTATTAGCTGCCATTTTAGGGTCAGGGGTGCAGGAAGAGTACATATGGTGCCTTCAGCAGCGGCCAGGTGGGAGGTTGCCACACCACTTTTTGGAGGTTTGTCTGGGTGCCTGAGACCATACAGGCAGAATCTCCAGGGGCCGGGACTTAGAACAAGGCCCCAGACGCACTATGGAGCTGATGGGGGAGGGGCCTGACCATGTGCTCCGTATGGAACAAAGTTTGCTACACACTTTCACTGGCGGGGGCCAGGCCTCCCTCCCTCTCTCACCTGATTGATCCGTGGGGACCCTCGATAGTTCAGAAGGGGAGCCTCACTCACACTGGACCTGAGGGGCCGCAAAAGTCTCAGCAGCTGCGCAAGGCCGGCATCCCCACTAGCTCCGGTACACAAACCCCGCGACTCGCTGACTCACCGGGTGCTGGAGCGGGGCTGTCTCAGCCCGCAGGAGGCTCGTCTGCTCTCGTTGGTCCGGGGTCCACAGATCACGCCACCTTGCCTTGATTGGCGATTCCGCTATCTTCCCCTCAGCCTTGTAGGTAAACAGCGGGGCACCAGCGCTCACAGCAGCAGTCTGCTTGGGCAGCACTCCCTATGCCGCGAGGAGCGGGCCGCCATCTTGTTCTGCAGGGTGAGACCCACAGTGTTGGTGGGTGATGTCTTTTCTCACCGGTGCGAGGACTCCCAATATCCAAATTGCGGCTGCCGGTTGCCAGGACGTTCAGATTGCTGTCCCCTTCGTCCGAAGCCTTCACGCCTCGTCTGGATAATCAGCCAGCTCATCTCCTCAACAGCTGCGGAGGCAGCTCGACCGAGGCATCTTGTGTGCCGGGCCCCAGGGATCTCGGCAACCAGTAACAGCCTTCCAGGGGCCGTTAGAGCCGCCATTTTCGACCCTGCTGCTGCTCCGAGTATTCCGATCATGAGATTCTAACTTTTTGAGAGAGTTGGATGCGACGGAGTGCTGCTCTGTGGTGAAGTGCGCAGGGTCAATGCGGAGCATCAGCTCCAGGCGGCCATTTTGGCTGCTGGCTCCTCGCATTCAGTTCTCAACTCCACTGCAAGCCAGTATAATTTACAACAGGTCTCAGGCATGTGTTCAAATCTTTGCAACCTAAAAACCAATCTGACAGTCACGTTCTAAGGCAGTGTGGCCTGGCTAAGAGCTTGGCCTGGAGACCCATATAACAAGCGTTGGCATAGTTGAGTTTACGCAGGTTGGGGGCGCCTACCACTGAGGCTCTCATCTGCCGTGGGGTAAGAGGGAGGATCTTTCCCAAATATCTTAAATGGAAAAAGCACGCAGAGGTCAATGACTTAACTTGCAGCTCTATTCACATTGATGCCAACATCCCTCCGTGCACGCTAATGTAAAATGTGCTGATGCAGCCCACAGGAATCACCAGGAGGTCTAGACTATGTGCACACAGTGATGAACGGATGACTCCCCTCCTCCCTGAGGTATACTGTGCAGACCATGCACCGAGAGCTTGATTGAACCCTGTGCTGTGCTTCATTGTACCCTCTTGTACCTTGTGCTGACATCGTCCTTATTGTACCTTCTTGTACCGACATCGTCCACTTGAGCCACTATAAGCTTCTCTACAATGTGTACTGGGGCTGGGACATTGTGAGCACAAAGCACAGGAACATGCAGTGGAGCTATGGCGGTGTGTGTACCAGAGTTCGCACTGGAGTTCTGTGGGCACACCCACAGTCTCCCTTGCGTGTTTCAGTGCTTTGTGCTCACAATGTCCCAACCCCAGTACGCTCCTGTACAATGTATTCGCCATACCCTAAGAGCTCAGCAGCAGCTCTGTGCAATGTGCATACAGTACCAAAAGAGCTCCTTTGACTACTCCAGTATCCTCTGCCCACAACATCATCAGAACCTCCTGCTTGCTCTTGTGTGTTCACAATATTTACATAACACAGTCCCTGCTTGCTTTTGTACAGTGTGCTCGCCATGTCTGCGTAACCCCACTCCCGTTTGCTCTTGTACAGTGTAGTCACAATGTCTCCATAACCCCCCCCCCTACTGCTCTTGCACAGTGTGCTCGCCAAGTCTGCGTAACTCACTCGCTGCATTCTCTTGTACAATGTGGTCACACTCCCTACAGGACTCACCAGATGTGAAGTACAATGTGCTCACTGCCAACAGGACACATGAAGATCTCTTGTACACTAAGCTCACACTGCCCACAACTCACCAGTATGCTCTTGTAGAGGTTGCCGTGGTTGTTCTCCATGCTGACTCGGATGATGCAGAGATCTGCGATTTGCTGGTTATAGACCGGAAGCGATGACACCCTTGCCACAGGCTGCTTGGGCTGGGTGGGACTCACCGCAGGGGTCGAGGAGTCCTCCAGGGAGCAAACTGAGGTGGGACTGCTCAAGGGCAGATCTAGCATGCTCTGAGGGATTCAAAATGGTGAGATAAAAAATCAAATCCCATTAATTAAAAATAGATTTTAGAAAAGGGTAGGTACATCTTGATAGATAAGGCAGGGCATTGAATATGAGTTTGGAAACTGCCATGTGGATAGTCATTGCAACTTGAAATGTTAACCCTATTGCAAAACAGAAGTATCTGCCGGGCAAGGAAGCCTGCTTCATAAGCTCATTTCAGCTATTTGACTGGCATTATCCATGTTTTATTGATAGCAATAAAATGGCACGGATGTAATGGTCAATAAAACTTTACAAAGTTAAAGGGACTTGTGTACAGAGAAATGAAAATTCAAAGCCATTGTGAGCAAAGCCATTAGGAGACTGAGCGCCTTATCTACAAGCCCTTCGCGCCACCGGTGCACCCCTTTTTCTTATATTCAAAGTGATGCACCGGAGGTGCAAGGGGCTTATAAATAAGCCCCTGAGAGTCATGTAGCTCGAGGAGGTGTTCCACTCCCTCGCTGTTTGCCACTCTCCTCACCCAAAGCATCCCTCTATTTACAGCATCCTCGCTGGGTGCTGCCTTCTTGTTATGCCTCACATCACTATGTACCAATGCACCCTCCCCTTTCTGAAAAGCCATTGGCACCTTGCTTCCTTCTAAAGCAGTTCCTGCCTCTCTGTCCAGCCACAATAAGGTAAGTCCACATTAGTGCCAATGCCAGACCCTGATCTTTCTCACAAGACTTTCCAGGCAATCACTAGTTAATACTACTATAGTGTTTTCCTCACACTGTGAAGAAAAAAATAGAAGGATAAAGTCTCAATAATGAGCGGCCTGACATAATCCCTGTAAATCCCTGCCATGGATTCACTGTTACTTGGGGTTCAGGTAATTTCGGGTATGGTGAAATAACAGGAGTTCCAAGTTTTTGGGGTAATAACATGCAGGGATCGGTGTTTCAGCACTGATTACCACGTTTCCCCCTGTTCTAAATGGAGATTTATGGCTGCGTTTAGCAATCCACATCTCCGTGTGAAACAGCACAAGTTATAATCCACATGGACCCAGTAACTACTGCCACTAGGCATATGGGATTTTATGTGCCACTCGTGTCATGCAAAGGACTTCATCCATATCCCACCGGTCTCTCATCGCCATCCTCCTAGTCCTGTCACAGCGATGCTCTGCCCCCTTATAATCAGTGTCAGAGCCACATTACTTTCTTGCTCTTCACAAACCTGGCATTCCTCCTTCCTCTTTTCATATTGTGCTACCATATTTCCCTCCCCACAGACACCTGGTAGTCCTGCCACCCTTTAACCCTCGTTTGTTCTGCAACACCTCTTACATCCCTCTTTATTCCTGATCCAACCCATCTTCCTCAACACTTTACAACTCAACCTGACCCCTTCCCTCTCTACCCCTTGACAGCCCTGTACTACTACAATTCCACTGGTTTCACTGAACCCCCCTCTCCTTTCCTTCCGACTCCTGTAGTCCTGGCCCATCCATCTCCCACAGAGACATGTGGCACTCAAGACACAATCTCATCTCCTTTTGAAACCTTATCAGTCCTTGTCAGTCAGTGGAGATCAGTCATAGCATCACAGGCGAGAAAGTTCTAGGGGAAGCTCTGTTATATAGAGAAGCTGCCAACTGATGGACTTGTCAAGCAATGAATGTAAAATGTATGGATATGTACCCCAATGAAATATGGAACCTGTCCAGCTTGGTTTAAACTATCAGAGGCCAACATGCTGGAATACCAGTGTATCATTTTACGGCATCTGCCCCACGTTCATGTCCACACCACCACCATAGAGGGCCATGCGGTAGACAGTGCATGCTCTCTGCCCCTTGTGGAGGACTGAGGCAGTCACAGCCTACTTCCACCAGCATGATGTGAGGCCAAGTAGTAGAGAACAGTGGGTAGCTCACACTTTGAGGAACGATGCAACAGTCCAAACCCACCACCCCAACGAAGGCAAATGATTTGTATCTTAGAGCGTGTGATACCTCCCACTCTTGTGAAGGATGATTCAGACTTCATTCAGCACAGGCCACAACCTAACGACATGAAGTGGTAAAGTGTAGAGCTGGTGATAGCTTTCACCTTTGGAAACCAGTGTAGTCCCAACCTCAATCCCTCAGCCATACCCCCATAGGAAGCCATGTAGCAGAGCACATGATGACTCCTACCTCGAGGAAGGTATATAACTCATGTTCTCCTATACACACCTGTAGCTTATGAGGTCATGAAATGGGGAGTAAATGATGACTCTAACCCTGAGGAAGAGAGAGACATCCTCCACCTCCCCCCACTTTATCTTTACAGGAAGCTGATATGTAGCGAAGTATGGGCAGTGCTTAATTTGTAAAACAATGTGTGCTGGTGCAGAGAGCTCTGCTCAGAAACCAGCAGCTGGTGAAGTTAAATGCCAGCGCACCCAATAATAAGGCTGCACAGTCTTGAATCCAACTCATGCCTCTGTAATCTACAAAAGACATGCCCCACCCCTTTATCTCACTTTTGAAGGCTCCTGCTTTCCCTCGTATGACGGTTTTTCCGTTCTCCTCTTCCTCCATCTTTCTGCTTAGTTTGCATTTACTTCTCATGCTCTCTGTAAATGTATGATGCAGAAAAATAAGTAATGGTAGCTCCCACCAGCAACCACCGGCTCAAATTAAGCACTGTGTATGGGTGATGGCTGCCATCTTGAGATTGAGAGAGGGACTCCCATCTTTCCCACATCCTCACATAGCAGACCAACTTGCAAGAGAGAACATGTGATAGCGCCCACCTTGGGGAAGGCTGAGGCCCCGTCGAGGACACACGACATTGGGCTTAGAAGGCCATCTTCCATGTCACAGCTGCTGCTGGAGCCTGAAGGAGAGATGCCTCCCCGATCCCCGTTCTGGCGTGGTCCAAACACTTCAGACCCTAGTAGAAGGCTGCAAAACAAAACACCGTTAATAGATGCCAAATCACTACAGGCGGAGGTGGTAAAGGAGCTGTGCAATGCCTATTCCACTCTCCTGCACCTGTGCTCTGAGACCCCCAAATAAAGGCCTTACACATTTTTTAAAACTCAAAATGAGGAAATGGGCATGGGCACATATTTACGTATACACAGACTGACATTTCCACAATCACACTCACAAAGAAACACACATAGCGGTGTAAACCTACAACATATACACACTGCCATCTGAAAACTGTCTCATACGTACAAATAGAGGCAATCCCAGATTTCCATAGATACTTACGAACTGAAGCGCTTGGTTAACCTCCTTCGTATCCTAGGTGAGTTGGGGCAGGAGTCTGCAGGTGGTTCGATGGTCCGGGAAACCCTGTAACTGTAGACACAGAGAAGTAATGTTCTCTGGGGAAGAATATGAGGCATGTTTTGCAAAGAAATTCTTCTGATAGAATGAATGTCTGTATGGGTGTTTTACAGGATCTATGCAGCATAGCTCTGAGTAATCAAGTGACACAGAAATATCTTGGTGGAGTTGTGGTAATAGATCATTTCTTCAATCAACGAAAGAAAAATGACACACCTGTCTACCCACGGCTGATTATGTACCCGTATACCTTATATGTACTAATGAGCTTCTTGAACAATTTTTGGTGTCAAGGTGAAATGAACTGGAGCCACTAGTTCAATTAGAAACCACGGAAAGAACAGACTGCAAACAATCAATTGAACTTAATCGCACTCGCCTTGGAAAAAAGTGAAACTTCGGTTCATTTCCGTAAATGTTTAATGTATCTTTCAAACACATTACATTATTTCAACATACGTCAATACTTTTGGTAACACTCCAGCTGCTGATACCAGCAGGACTTGTTTATCTTTTTTCGGTGACTATTCCGGATCAGCCCACCAAACTAGAGAAGTCTGCAAAGTTAAGTCTACAGCAGATGTCACGCTTCAAAACCAATTTTAAATGTAAGTAACTTCTTGTTGCTTTCCTTGTCACAGATTATAGGCAGGGGTAACATGCATTTAAAAATATGAATACAATACAATTTACTAATTTGATCCCTTTTAAAGAACACCATTAACAAGGACTCCTTTGGAGCGCTTTTTAGGTCGAGCCTGAGCAATGCATGCGCTGCTCTGCAGCATCCTGTATTGGAGTATGGAATAGAAGCCCTGCCCACTCCGCCCATATTTGTCATTGGCTTGTGTCATTGCCCTTCGTAAATGCTGGCTTCTGATTCGTTAATAGACTTGTTATCCCTCCTTGGTACTGCCTTGTCTTGATTTGTAACCTACCATTAGGACTGGCCATTTTACTTCGGTTGTTACACGGTACATCTTTTTTTAGTCTGTAAGCACTATTTTCTTTAATGAGTTTCTCCTACTGCAGGCCTTTCCTGCAACATTCAGCACGCCTTGTGTGCTTTCACTTTCCGCGCAGCCCGGGATAATGGCGGTCGCTTCTTTGAATAGGTTTCACATTTACAAGAGTTTGAGTTAATGGCATTTTAAATGACAATGCCTTTTATTTATGTGTTAATCAGCAAAACAGATAAATAAAAGGCATTGTCATTTCCAATGCCAATAGCTTAAACTCACAAAAATACGAGACCTATTGCATTGCAAATGCTTGTTGTCTCTTCATTCTGAGTAAAGATTTCCAATCACATTGTTGTCATTGGATGACCCAGTTTCTGTTCCATATAGCAATCTATTGCCCCTAGTAACACAAAGTAGTCAGTAAATTATTACTCGTGTGAATAATCAGTAAGGAACTGATGACTTATATAGCCCACTACATTTGCATTTCATTCCCTTTCAGGTGCTTGACAAGGATGTATTGAGTGACTGAATACACACACTTCCTTAGAACCGAGCTGTAAGGACCACAGACTGCTCATTCGCCAGGTAAGACATAAACAATACCTATCATACATTTAGATGATGGAATTATCGTTCTCTAATTACGATAAATGTGCTGTTTGTTATTAATTAACTCTAGGGTTCTCCTTTTGTCAACTTGAAAAGGATAAGAGGCTGATTAAACTTTCACGGTAAATACAGATTGCTGCAGGAGATGCATTAACCCAAAGACGTACCTTAAATGGATTCCTGTCTGTTTCCTAAATGAACACAGAACTCCGCAGCATATGATCAAACCACGGACCTTTCATAGCAGAATTCAAACCTTTGCTCTGCGGATCATCGGTAAATATCTGTGGCCGGCCTCTTAACCTAATGAGCCATTTTACTAGGATTTAAACCAGTGATCTGCAGGTTACACAGATAAGCCTAGCAGTAGGGACTCAAACACTTAGCTATTCTCACCAAAATTGGAACCATAGGCCTGCAGGGTAACACAGAGTTCAGCATCAGCTGCCATAACTCAGTGGGGCGAGTTTAAGGCACAACTATTGTTTAATATGGAACAACTTTATATGGGATAATGTGCCTCAACTGTAAATTATGCGGATATTTCAATTCACTGAGGCATTTCACGACCATAGAACAACAGTCCAAGTACCTTTATAAAAGAATCAAACTAATATGTTAATGTCCCAAGTTGGGTGGTATGTTTTTAAATATAATGAGTAGGCGTAAGCAAACATATTTTTAAAAAATGGTATGTTAGTGAAATCTATGTCTAGATATAATGTAAGTGAGTGTCTTCAGCACCTAAAAGCCAAATGTGGGGCTACGCCTGTCAGAACATGACTATTAGTTTGCTATAAGTTATTACAAGTGAATATTGATGTTATTTTCTGTTCTGACATTCTAACATCCAAAAACGCCTTTAATAAGAAAGGATTATGTTACTTACCCTGTAAGCATCTGTTTGTGGCATGGAGAGCTGTAGATTCACATGCTTTGCATACTCCTGCCATGTAGTGTTGGGTACAGATGTTTGCAAGTTGTTTTTCTTTGAAGAAGTCTTTTCCAGTCACGAGGTAAGGTGACTCCTCCTTTCGGTGATATTGTGCATGCACATCGACTACATTGTGAAGATTGTTTTCCCGCAAGAGGGTGAGAATGGAGTAAGTAAGTGAAAATAGAGATGTCCATGTGTATGTAATGTAAATTATGTGAACTGCAACAAATACAGGTGCCCGTGGAGGTGGTAGGGCGCATGTGAATCTACAGCTCTAAAGGCCAAGAATAGATTCTTACAGGGTAAGTAACATAATGCGTTAAAGGCATATGTGCAGTAGCTGCACATGCTTTGCATAGACTTTATAGCAGTATTCTCCCAAATCGGTGGCTAGCCGGTAGGTGTTGCAGTTGTTTTGTCTTTGGCACTGCTTGCCCCATATTGGCTTGTTGACGTGCTAACACATCCACACAATAGTGTTTAGTAAATGTGTGTGATGTGGACCATGTTGCTGCCTTACAATTGTCAGCTATGCAAATGTTACCTTGAAATGCCATAAATGCTCCTATTTTACGAGTGGAATGCGCTCTAGGAGGTATAGATAAAGTTCTTTTAGCTTTAGCATAGCAAGTTTGAATGCATTTAACAATCCATCTTGAAATATCAGATTTAGAGATAGGATTGCCTTTGTGAGGTGTAGCAAGTGCAACAAATAGTTGCTTTGTCTTACAAAAATACTTTGTTCTTTCAATATTGTATAGTAATGCTCTTCTTACATTATGTGTGGGAAGCGCCCTTTCTCATACTAAATCAGGTTGAAGAAAGAACAAAGGTAACTCAACTGATTGGTTAATATGAAAAGCAGATACCACTTTTGGAAGGAATTTTGGGTTGGTGCGAAGAACTGCTCTATCTTTATGAAGCTGAAAGAAGGGTTCTTCTAAGGTTGATGCCTGTAGCTTACCAACTCTCCTTAAGGAAGTGATAGCAATGAGGAAAGCAACCCTCCATGAAAGAAACTGTAATGGACAGTTGTGTAATGGCTCAAAAGGTGGACCCATGAGTCTTGTAAGCACAATGTTCAGACTCCAAACTGGTGCAGGAGGTACTCTGGGTGGTATTAACTCTTTTCAGGCCCTCCATAAAGGCTTTAATTACTGGAACCTTGAACAAAGATAAATGTTGTCTGTTTTGCAAATATGCAGCTACTGCTGCAAGGTGCAATCGAATGGATGTGTAGTCTAGATCAGTTCGCTGTAGATGCAAAAGGTAACAAATAATATTTTGAATAGAGGCATCTAGCGGATCAATATTGTTGTTGTTACAATATACAACAAATCGTTTCCATTTTGCCGCATAACATGCTCTGGCGGTAGGCTTTCTTGCTTCTTAAGGAATAGTCATATAATCTGGCGGCAAATTTAAGTATCCAAACTCTATGACTTCTGGAGCCAAATTGCTAGATTGAGCTCCTTGGGGTTTGGGTGTCTGATTTCTCCATGGTTCTGAGTTAGAAGGCTGGGATTGGGATGCAGCTTTTGATGTGGAACCACTGATAGTTCCAAGAGTGTAGTGAACCACGGTTGACGGGCCCATGTGGGAACCACAAAAATCATTGTGAACGATGTTTGCCTGAGCTTCCGAACCAGAAATGGAAGGAGAAGCGAAAAAGCATGGGCAAATATCCCAGACCAATTCATCCATAGGGCATTGCCTTTGGATAGAGAATGTGGGAACCTGGAGGCGAAGTTTGGGCATTTTGAGTTGTCCACTGTGGCCAACAGATCTATTTGAGGGAATCCCCATTCTTGAAAGTATGGAAGGAGAACCTGGGGATGAAGTTCCCACTTGTGTATTTGTTGCCACATCCTGCTGAGGAGGTCGGAAATTTGATTGTTCACTCCTGGGAGGTGCTCTGCCAGAAGATGAATTCTGTGATGGATTGCCCAACCCCAAATGGTCTGAGAGAGGCGTAATAGTTGCAAAGAGTGTGTCCCCCCTGTTTTTGTACATAGTACATATCTGTCATATTGTCCGTGTGGACTACGACAACTTTCCCTGTCCTGTGATACTGAAAAGCCTTCAGTACTAGATACACAGCTAGAAGCTCTAGATAGTTGATGTGGAGACTTTGTGCTTGTTGTCCCACAGACCCTGAATTGTCAAGTTCTGTAGATGGGCACCCCAACCTGTGAGATGCGCCTGCTGTTAGCAAGATCTGTGGAACAGGGTCGATGAAGGGCCGCCCTTTTGAAAAGTTTTGTGTGTTCCACCACTGCAGACAGCGATGGGTGCGGCTGTCTACCAACACTAGATCTGTGAACTGACCCTGTGACTGATTCCACTGGTGTGCTAAGCATTCTTGTAGGGGACGCATGTGTGATCTTCCATGAGGCACTATTGCAATGCATTATGCCATAATTCCTAACAGTTGCATGAATGTCCTGACTGCTAAGTATTGGTTAGTCTGAAACTGTAGTAAAAGAGTTTGAATATTTCAAATTCTGGCTACATTGAGAGAGGCTGGAGCTGTGTGAGTGTTTAGAGTCGCTCCCAGATAGGACTGTATTTGTGAAGGCTGAAGATAAGACTTTTGTGTATTGACCGTAAAATCCAATCGGTGGAGTAGGTCTAATGTAGTCTGAGTGTGTTGCAAACACTTTTGGTGTGTGCTGGCTTTGACAAGCTAATCGTCTAGGTATGGGAAGACCTGAATCGATTGTCTTCTGAGATGAGCTCCCACTACTGCTAGACATTTTGTGAACACTCTGGGAGCAGTAGTTACTCTGAATGGGAGTACTTTGAACTGATGGTGTTTTCCTGCTATCACAAATCTGAGATATTTGCGATGTGCTGGGTGAACGGGAATGTGAAAGTATGCGTTTTTTAAGTCTAATGTGGACATAAAATCGCCTTGCTGTAGAAGTGGAAGCACTTGTTGAAGCGTAACCATATGGAAATGTTGTGCTAGTGTGTACAGGTTTAACATTCCTAGATCTAAAATTGGTCTTAAGGAGTCATCCTTTTTGGGGATTAGAAAGTACAAAGAATAAATCCCTGCACCTTGGTACTGTAATGGAACAGTTTCCATGGCTCCCTTTGTTAAAAGAGCTTGTACCTCTTGTTTGAGGAGCTGTAGGTGCTCTGACGAGAGTGTGTGAGGTGGAATAGTTGGGAAGAGGTGTGGCACCGTGGCCAGGGCAACTGACTCCGGAATCTGGGGATCACGGTTCGATCCCCGGCGCCGGTAGCAGATTAGCCCAGCACCATGTGACTCGGGGCAATATCTTGCTTAATCTTCCTGACGGCCCCCAGCGCCTAGAGACCCTTACGGGTGATTGTTCACGCTTTACAAATGTGGATTTTTATAATAGTGGGAGGATTGCTGGTAAGCTCCAGGCAATAACCATGTCGGATAATGTCTAGCATCCATTTGTCTGATGTTATCGATTTCCAAATGAGTCACTGTTTATTGGGGGAAGGGGAGTTAGACGTTGGCGTGCTTTTACCCCTACCTTTGAAATTGTTTCCTCTGTAATCTCCTTTATAGAAACCTCTAGAGGGAGAGGGTTGTGTGTTTGATTTATAGGAGAATGTATTAGGGTCTGAGGACGTACTTTTGGACCCGCCTCTATAAAATGAGCGTCGAAAGGAGCCTCTGTTTGATAGAGACTAAAGCGCTCCCATTGACTTTGCCACGGCTGTGTCTTTTTTCATTTTCTTAGGGCCTCATCTACTTGAGGCCCAAAAAGGTGTTGTTTTTTTAAAAGGGGTATTCGGAATAGACTGCTGAACTTCTGGTTTAAAACCTGAAATTCTAAGCCATGCATATCATCGTAGGAGAATGCTGGTGTTAAATTCCCCTTCCTGCAGTGTCAGCAGCCTCTAAAGTACATCTAATGGAGGAATTAGATATGAGTTTACCCTCTTGTACTAATTTCTGTGCTTTTTTCGTATGCTACTTGGGAGGTGTTGAATTAGGTCTTCCATTTAGTCCCAGTGGGCTCTATCATACCTGGCTAGTAGGACCTGCGTGTTGACAATAGGCCTGTGGTAAGCAGCCTGAGAAGCTACTCTCTTACTGGATGCATCTATCAATTTAGACTCTTTGTCTGGGGAAGGTGCATCTGCAGAAATTTGTGAATTTGCTTTCTTATGAGCATTAGAGACTATTAGTGATTCTAAAGGCAACTGTCACTTAATAAAAATGGGATCGGATGTTGGAGGTATGTATTTTTTGTCAACTCTAGGTGTTAATATGCGGGCACAAACAGGGTCCTTATAGATGTCATCGACATGTCTCATCATGACTTTTAACATATGTAGACTCTAACTTGTCCTATGTGTAGAACCTAGTGTCTCAAATAAAAAGTCTTCTCTTAAAGACTTTTTGTATAATGTAACCCCATGGTAAGCTGCTGCTCTTGAAATCAGCTGTTAATAAGCTACATTATCATCTGGAGGTGATGGCTTCGCAGGATATAAATCCGGGTCATTATCTCTGGGTGGATCAATATTATAGTCATCCCATCCGTCTGCTGGTAAATGACTATTGTCATCGTCATCATCGTCCCCTATATCAGGCTGTATATGTGGAGACCCCTGAGGTGTTATGTGTAAAGGGTCTGAGCCTGGCAATGGTGTTAGTGGTGAACATGGTGGAGGGGATAAAGGATTAGGGTAAATAGAGCTTGTAGCCATGTCTTTCCTTTTTCTGAGAGGAATTTTGTAGCTAGTGTCCTCTGAGCTAACTTTCCTTTTGGAAGATGTTTTTGCCAAAATATGTCCAGTCTCTGGATTGATGGAAATTTTCTTCTGCTTAGGGTCTAGCTTTTCCTTCATAAGTTTTAGGATCGGCTCTGGAGGCTTTGGAAGGACATCTTTCAATTTCGGTGCCGAACCGGACTTGTCTTTTTTGTCCTTTGGAGTGGAAGGTTTCAATTCCAAACCGAATTTGTCTTTCGGAATAGAAGGTTTTGGTTCCAAAGACTGCTTTTCTCGACTTGTTTCCGAGTCGGTAGGCTTGACTGGTTGTTTCAGTGCCCGGCCCGAGGGAGGG
The DNA here is from genome assembly GCF_964204655.1 of Triturus cristatus. Classification (NCBI taxonomy): domain Eukaryota; kingdom Metazoa; phylum Chordata; class Amphibia; order Caudata; family Salamandridae; genus Triturus; species Triturus cristatus. Next base: position 69,560,103 of record NC_140586.1, read on the forward strand.
GCGTTGGAAAAATTATCTCGGTGCCGACCATGGACCAAAGGCAGAGGTGGTCTTTAAGCCTTTTGTTTGGTCGAAGAGAGTTTGGGAGGTAAAGGGGCTTTAGTACTCATGTTACCTTGTCCCGGTGGAATGTCTTTGGACTCCAACTCGATTTCCAGCTCGGAATCTTCTTCTTTGTGTTCCGGTGAGAGGCACAAGTTGCAGACTTTATGCAGGTCGGTGTGAGGGTACTTGGAGTGGCACAGAGGACAAAACTGAAACGGAGTCCGTTATATTGGTAGAAGGTTGGTTAGTTCGGAATGGAGTAGAAGTCAATCAACGCAGCTAGGCCCAAAGGCTTCCCACGATGTCTTCTACCGAAGATGGAGAGTTTCCTGATCGATTTGATACACGGAGAATAGTGAAAACACGCACGATAACGATACTATCAAGGGTACTGTGGATTGCGCACCGAGGGGACTGTTTAAAACCGGAACTCCACAAACCACGTCCGAATCTGATTGCGGAAAGAAAACAATCTAACAATGGAGTCGATGCCCATGCACAATATCACCGAAAGAAGACGTCACCTTACCTTGTGACTGTAAAAGACTTCTTTGAAGAAAAACAACTTGTAAACATCCGACCCAACACTAGATGGCAATGCTGTTCAGCATCAGCATCAGCAGAAAAATAGGCTGTAGAACTACACGGAGGCCACGCAGAGAAATGAGAGGGGAATAGCAGCACACAGGAGGGAAGGCAAGAAACACATATGTTATAGAGCCCTTTCCCCCCAACCCATGGCTTGGGGGTGCTGGCCTCCCTTTCCTGGAGGACCCCCTATTTCACCTGTCACCTTGGGCTACTTTCTTGCCAAACTGCTGTAATATTAACCAACAGCCTGTTGTTAACTGTGAGCAGGCAGTGTGGTAGCGCAGCTCCTAAAAGTAAAAGCAAATGAACAGACAATTTGTGGCAGTTTACAGGGATTAAGCATGACCAGACCACCTCTGATTAAATGATCAGTCATGAGGCGAGGTCCGCCCGCCGTGTTTACTTCTGGGATAGGTTGTGGGGGAGTGAGCTTGGAGGTGGGCTGGTTGTGTCTATGCTGGTAGGCCCCTTCTAGGAAGGAGGGGGTAAACTCCAGCATGCTGCCTTTCAACCAGTTAGTATAAATTCAGAACTACAGCAGGAGTGACAGAGAGACAGGTGTGTACTAAAATTAAGAGCACATCAGAGGAACCTTTTTAGAGCACTTTCAAAGGTAGACGTGGTTCTTCCCTGCAACTGCAGCAGCTCCTATGTTGGATGAACACTTCTAGAGGTCAGCAGCACAGAAGGTGTGGAGTGCCTCTAGAGGGACAGAGTATCGCAGGAGGAGAGGAGTAAGTAAGTAAGAATCACACCTAAAAGTACACAGTGAGTATCCCCTGGGGTACAAAGAACCCAGGAAGTGATAATCACCTTAAGAGCTTCATGGCACTGCAGTGAGCACTCATAACACACAAGGCAATCCAGGAGGTAAGGAGCATGACTATGGGACATAGAACTGCAGGAGGAAAGGAGCTGCCTTAGATGGGCAGAGCTGGTTGGGAGGAGAGGAGCTCTCTTAGTGGGGAGAACATCCCAGGAGTCGATGAGCTCTCTTAGTGGGGAGAACATCCCAGGAGGAGAGGTGCACTTTAATAGGGGCAAAGTGGCTCAGGAGGTAAGGAGAGGCCTTAACACACAGTGCACCCCAGGAGGTGAGGATCACCTCGAGGTACAGAGGAGCCCAAGAGGCAAAGCTTATTACGAGACGTAGAGAACACTGCAGAAGGTGAGCGCCGCTCTAAAAGCACATAAGTGCCAGAAAATAAAGGAGGAGCAACAGAAGTTAACAGCACTCCTGAGAGTGTGAAACACACCTAGAACCACATAGGGTATATCCCTTAAGGTGCAAAGCACTCCTGGAAGTATGGAACCCACACAGAATGGTGAATCACTCTCTGCGGTACATAGCAAACAAGCCAACTGCTGAGAGTCAGACCTAGTGGACCCACCAACATGAACCCCTAGAAGTACCCAGTACTACGGGAGTGTGGACCACACCAAGTGGTAAGGACCAATAGAGAACCCCTTGAGTAGAAATAATCCTTAAATGTACAGACATCTTAGACGTACACAAAAACTAAAGTAGCATCCAAAGAGGTACACATAGCTCACCCACTAAAGTGATAAACCCAGGAGGTCAATTGCACTACTGATGCACAAAACACCCTGATACAATGAGGTACATTTGGAGCACCCTTGGAGGGAGAATAACCCCTGTAGGGACATATCCGAGGCATCCTTTGAAGTGCATGACACCACAGGAGTACATGGGCAGCCCTAGCGGCACAGAGCACATTGAACATCGGCGGCGCCTTTGGGAATGCAGTGAACCCACGGGAGTACTAGGCACCAATGGAGGAGAGGATCATCCTGTAAGGGGAGACTGATCCCAAGAGTTGAGTAGCACCTCTGGTGGTTCAGAACTGTGACTGGTGAGCAGGCTCTGGCAAACAGTGCCTTGAAAACAGCAGTAAGTAATGAGAATGAGCTAGGAGTGGCTGAATTTCTGTGTTGTGGCTGCTCTAAACTGTTGTTGACTCACCCACAATTCTAAAATACTTTACTTGTTTGCTTTTGACCCAAATTAATTTGTGAATCTAAGCACCTCCTGATTGTTTTGTCCCTCTGTTTTTGCACCAAGAGTCTCCCGCAGCTGAATTTATCCACAAAGTAAGCAAGAAATTGTATAGGCATAGAAAGACACAGGTTTTTGTGGTGATGGTGGAAAGGGCAGGCTGTGGTGGGCCCCCTCTGCATATTTCAGAGAAGACTCCCCCTCAGACTTCAGTGCGCCACTTCTGTGCAGTTTTGCAGCAGTTATACTTTTAATATTTTTTTTTAATTTGGGAACGAGGTTTGAGCTGAAACAATACTGAGCGCCTCAAGAAAATATTAGTTTTTGAGTGCAGCGGTGATGGCCCGCCTCCTTCTCTTCTCACTTTCAGTTAGTGATAAATTGAAGAATGCAGTGGGCGTTGCATATCAATGGAGACCCTTGTCTGGCAAGCCTTTGTAATGTGACTTGTCACTAGTGATAAATCATTATAGGTGACAGGTGACATTTTCTTATTACAAGCGAATTCTGATAGAATCAAGTTATAATAAGAAAATGTACTACCAGTCTTTAAAGCATGACTACCCTCTCCCGTGTATAAAAAAACAAGGTGTGATCACGTGTAGAGCCTCTCCTTGCCGTAGTAAAGGTGTAAAGGTTCCACGATCTTCCAACCAGCTAAACACCAACCAAAGTAAACAAACCACATCAGTCTGTTAGGTGAATCCACAGGTTCTTATGGCAGTGCTAAACTGCAGCTGATCACATAGCTGCCAAGGTTTCAGATTGCTATATGTAACATTTTCATAATCTCAGTGTAACTATGAGTGACATTTCAATGACTATGAGTGACACTTTAACACGAGCAAAATCAAGTAATGAAGATGAGGGAAACATAAATATCAGACGTTAAATCCATTTCAGCAACAAGAAACTCTAATTAATATATTAAAACTGAAATAGAAGAGCAGTAACCGGACACAGACTGCGTGACTGCATTCCTCAATAACAGAGGGCAGGCACTGCAGCTGTTCAGAACTGCCAAACCTTTTGTGTATCAAATGAAAAGGATGCCACCTTGGTTTAGGCCATACAAACATACCTCTGGGCTGGTAGTTTGAGCTCTCCCACATCTGCTTCTGGTATGTCTGCCAGCAGTGTTATAAATTCAACATGCGATTCACAATATCCTCAGCACACGTCTGTAGAGTAATATTAAATACCATTGCAAGTATACACAAATTATAAACACAGTTTCAGAAATCTTCTCTTTCTTTTATTCTTTTCTTTCTGATCAGCCAACACGTGTTTCGTCGCACACACTGGGAAATCGTCCCGCGACTTTCTCAAGGCTTCAATGTCATTGGTAGCAACTTTCCATGTGGTGATAATTCCATTCCACACGCTTTAGACTGCGAGTGAGTCTAGTATCCTTGCTTCAAAGTAAGCAAATCCGTAATTTTCAGTAAAAGCACCCCTCTCCTCGCTGTACTCGAGGACCGGACAGACTGATCTAGTTGCAGCTGTACTATGGTGCGGAGCGGGGTGCTTTTACTGAAAATTACGGATTTGCTTACTTCGAAGCAAGGATACTAGACTGACTCACTCACAGTCTAAAGCGTGTGGGATGGAATTATTACCACATGGAAAGTTGCTACCAATGACATTGAAGCCTTGAGAAAGTCGCAAGTCAATTTCCCAGTGTGTGCGACGAAACACATGTTGGCTGATCAGAATGAAAAGAATAAAAGAAAGAGAAGATTTCTGAAACTGTGTTTATAATTTGTGTATACTTACATTGGTATTTAATATTACTCTACTGACGTGTGCTGAGGATATTGTGAATTTCTATGTTGGCTTTGGCCACAACTTTGGGGGAGGTTGGTGGTTCTCCTCACCTTACAGCACCGTAACTCAATACTACCCTGAACTGATATATGTGCGATTATTCCTAGGGCACCATATAACCTATAACTTTACCACTGTCTATTGAATTTAAATTCACCATGTGGCCCAAGACACTGCCTGCAGAGGTGCCACCCGTACCTCAAATGCAGAATCATGGCCGCACTAGCTTGGGACCTACAGCTGTTTTGACCATTGCAAGGGGCTAGAGACATTGTTAGAGACATTGTGAGTTGCAGAGGTTTGGTATTGGGGGCATGGGAACCTTGAGCCTGAAGGACTCTACAAGCAGGTTTAGGCTGAGTGCCATTGCAGTACCCGCCTCCTTAGTCCATGGCTGTCCTCGGTGAGTCTGCTGCTGTCCAGTGAGTGTTCTGCCTGACTCACCCTCCTGCAGGACACCACAAACAATCCGCCAAAGCAGACACAGTAGTTGGACAGGCCATAACACCTCTGCATATTTCTGGCATCCGCAAAAACCTCACGCTGGCTATCGCGTCATACCTTCACTCCACAGTTGAACCACCAGGGTGTATATTATATGCAGAGTCATCTTTCTGGCATCCTGACACCCTCAGACATCCCGAAGACTCTGCCAGCTAAACCCCACAATGGAGCAACACCAACAAAGGCAGCAGTTAGGCCTTTTTGGATTCAACAACGTTTAAGTTAGGGGCCCAGTTCACAAGTAATTCATAGGTGACTATAAGACAACCTCACCTTTCTTTGTTTGCGTTGTGCTCCTGGGCAGCTACTGCAATTGCCGGTCACTGGCTCAGTGATGTGAAGCTCTGCTATAATCGAATTTGGCGCGGTGCAGGTCTCATAGGATTTTTGACTGCACGCGCGGCCTGGGCCGGTGCGAGCAGCAGATGGAGGCAGTGCTGCAGGCGGCGCACCATCATTGAAGCGCCGCCAGCTTGACCAGTAACCGCCTGTTTTCTCCCATAACAAACTCCCCACCTTCAGCAGCAGGATGTGAAGCCACCCCGCGGCACCAGACTTTTAAACAAAATCAGTTTACTCTTACCGGGCCCCGCCCCAGCTGTGACGGTAATAGCCATTGGGCCCTACCATAAGTCAGGCTGTCTCAGAGCGGCACCTCAAGAAATAATCAGATATAATGTAGCATGCAGTGAGCTGCCTGCCGCAGCCTTAACTCAGCTGCAAGCATCAAGCCAGCAGGAGCAGCGCATGCACGGCATGGAGGCGCGCTGCTAGGTACCACACAATGATATTTCAGTTTAGCAAGTGCTTCAATGAGACTGAGACACTATGCAAAAAAGCGGGACAAAGCTTTTCAGTGCGGTGATGCGGAGCACCACACTGAAATGCGTTAATCTAACGCCTGATGCGTGGCACTTGGCAGGACTGTGATCGATAATGAGGGGGATCTTTTAGGGGTGCTAAAAACAGCAGAGGAGAACACAGGTTGGCCTATCCCAGAAATTCGTTTCATCTCATATTTGTTTTCAGGTTGACTAAAATCACTCCCCGTCCCTGCCATCCATACCTCTGGTCATCGGTGAGTTGCCGATGGCGAACAAACACATTCACAATCTCTGGCCGCGGGCTCAAGCAGTAATGCTGGCATGTCTGCTGCAGCCTCAGAATCAGTGAGAGGACATCGTACTCCTAAAGAAGTTAGGAAGAAACACAGGCACATAACTTCGTCAGTTGTGCTTAGACATCTTTCTTGCAGCGCCGTACACAGGTACTGTAATGAACGTCAAACATGCACAATACCACTTTCCCCACGTAAATGAACATTATAGATAAACAATTGTTGCCATTAGTAGTTATCTCTTTGACCTTTCTTTCTATGTTTATTAATATTTATTTTTTCCTTTCTTTATTTCTCTTTTCTCCCATTTATTTTTTAAGTGAAAGATAGTTGGAAGTTGAACTACACTTTTTTCACGTTAATTCAAAGGTAGGTCATATAAAGTTCATCACTACATTTTGTGATGCAGTTTTGTGTAATGCCCCTTGTGATATTTAAAGTGTAAACATTACACTTAAACTCAAAGATAGCTGAGCACTGCAAATGTTAGTGTTCATGTCAAAGCTTTGGGTTAAGAAACTCTACAAATTAAAGTATTCTATAATAGCGTGCGCGTCCTCAGAGTGGGAGCCAGTAGGGTATGCACAGGGCAGAAACTTCCTCAGGGTGAGGAGGAGCATTTAAATTATTAATGTGCAGCACTGTTATTAATCCATACGGTTTCACACAAGATCACACGGAGGCACAGTTGAGCTTTTTCTTAATCAAAAGAAAGCTATCACCCCTCATTTAAAGACAACAGACAATCATTTCTTCTGCTCGGCGCAGATGGGATATTGTACAGAGAACTGGCTCATATTCGAAGGCATGTCCTCATTCTTCTCATTTCCAATGCTGTCATATTTGGCACCACTGGCTTGGATTGCTTAGGACCAACATGGGGAGCTACATATTTTCAGAATCTATAAAAGTCTGCCAGACTCGCGGGGTGCAGAGATGGTGGTCATACAACCACCCTTTTACAACTAGGGCAGTCAGACTGCAATTGCGCCGCCGCAACCGCCAGGAATCGGAGATCCTTGGCAGTGGCGCGGTGGTCTTGAGGCTACAATATGCTTAGCCAGACTGCCACAGCTTTCATGGCTAACCGCGGTGAACAGGAGACAAAGGGTGCCCTGCATGGTGAAAACTACCTGCAACTTTTTTGATAAGTTCGGAGGTGCCTTGATTTTTTACGGAAGGATGGTTTTGTGTATGGTCATCTGATAGTCTAAGTAGGCCCAGGGTACACTTGGATGAATGCAGCTTTTAGTTGTTCTGCACTTGCCCCAAAGGAGGGGCTTAGACGGGCCCACAGTTTATGACAGGTATGTTAAGAGCTAACTGCATCACTGGCTGTAGTAGTTGACCAGACCAACCACAAACCTGACTGAGTTGATCGGTTCCCCTACTGGACGAGTTCGCTTAGGCTTTGCTGGACTAATGGGTTATACCCCCCGAAACAATCAGAACATTTGTAAAGCGCACTACTTACCCGTGAGGGTCTCAAGATGCTGGGGGGGGGGGCTGCTACTGCTCGAATAGCCAGGTCTTGAGGAGTCTTCTGAAGGTAAGCAGGTCCTGGGTCCGCCGTAGGAGGATGTGGAGGGTGTTCCAGGTCTTGGCGGCGAGGTGGGAGAACCATCTGCCGCCAGTGGTCGCTCTTCGGATGCGGGGGACTGTGGCGAGGGTGAGGTCGGTGGAGCGGAGCTGGCGGTTGGGGGTGTAGAAGCTGAGTCGTCTGTTGAGATATGCTGGTCCGGTGTTGTGGAGTGCCTTGTGTGCGTGGGTGAGGAGCTTGAAGGTGATCCTCTTGTTGACGGGAAGCCAGTGCAGGTCTCTCAGGTGGGGTGTGATGTGGCTGCAGCGAGGGATGTCGAGGATCAGGCATGCTGAGGCGTTTTGAAAGCATTGAAGTCGCTTCAGGAGTTTGGCTGAGGCTGCTGACGAGGGCCTGGGTGACCGTTCTTCTTGTTTCAGTGGGGATCCACCTGTAGATCTTGCGGAGCATGCGGAGGGTGTTGAAGCAGGAGGACGAGATGGCGTTGACCTGCTTTGTCATGGAGAGAGTAGAGTCGAGGATGAACCTTAGGTTGCGTGCGTGGTAGGTGGGTGTTGGAGCTGTTCCCTGTGCGGTTGGCCACCAAGAGTCGTCCCAGGCTGAGGGGGTGGAGCCGAGGATGAGAACTTCCGTCTTGTCCGAGTTTAGCTTCAGTCGGCTGTTCTTCATCCATTCGGCGACGGCTTTCATTCCTTCGTGGAGGTTGGTTTTGGCAGTGAGGGGGTCCTTGGTGAGGGAGAGGATCAGCTGGGTGTCGTTGGCGTAGGAGATGATGTTGAGGTCGGGCGAGCGGTGCCATGTAGATGTTGAACAAAGTCGGGCTCAGGGATGAGCCCTAGGGTACACCGCAAATGATCTCAGTAGCTTTGGAGCGGAAAGTGGGGAGGTGGACGCTCTGGGTTCTGCCGGAGAGGAAAGAGGTGGTCCAGTCCAGAGCCTTGTCTCGGATTCCAGCGTCGTGGAGGCATGTGTGTAGTGTGCAGTGGCAGACAGTTTCGAAGGCGGCTGACAGGTCCAGGAGGATGAGGGCCGCGGTTTCTCCGTTGTCTAGCAAGGCCCTGATGTCATCGTTGGCGGCGATGAGGGCAGTTTCGGTGCTGTGGTTGCTACGGAACCCGGACTGGGACGGGTCCAGGATGCTGTTCTCCTCGAGGTAGCGGGTGAGTTGTCTGTTGACGGTCTTCTCAATGACCTTTGCCGGGAACGGGAGCAGGGAGATGGGCCGGAAGTTCTTGAGGTCATTGGGGTCGGCCTTGTTTTTTTTTAGTACGGCGTTGATCTCGGCGTGCTTCCAGCTCTCCAGGAAGGTTGCGGTCTTGAAGGAGATGTTGATGGCCTTGCGGAGATGGGGTGCGATGGTGGCGCTGGCTTTGTTGAAGATGTGGTGTGGGCATGGGTCTGACGGAGATCCGGAGTGGATGGTGTTCATGATTTTGATGGTGTCGTCGTCGTTTATGTTGGTCCAGGAGAGCAGGGGGTCAGTGCGGATGGTGGCCGTGGGGACGGAGGTCTCAGTGGTTGTCGGGACGGTCATGGCGTTGAAGCTGTCGTGGATGTCTGCAATTTTGCGATGGAAGAAGGTGGCAAGGGAGTCGCACAGGTCTTGCGAAGGTGGGATTTCGTTGGTGTTGGAGCTGGGGTTGGAGAGTTCCTTCACGATGTTGAAGAGCTCTTTGCTGTTGTGTGCATTGTTGTCTAGGCGGTCTTTGAAGGAGGCCCTTTTGGCTGATCTGATGAGGTGATGGTGTCTGCGGGAGGCTCTTCATCACACATGGGATGGCATCCCTACACAGAACAGTGGAAACTTGGAATGTGAAAGGGCTTACTGCTTTCCCACAAAGATATAGAGTGCCCTCCTACTTGAAAATACACTGAATCCAATCTGATATGCTTCAGGAGATCCACTTGCTATAAGCCGAAACACTACACTTGGGTAAACAAATGGAGGGAGCAGATATACGGAGCAAGTTATTCAAACTACGTGAGAGGGCTCCTAATGTGGATAGAACCAGGGTCCCCTTTCAGCTCTAGGATGAAAAAGAGGACCCACAGTGGAAATGTGTTGTTATACTGTGAATTCTAGATGGGGTGGAGGCATACCTGATGAATACAAATGGCCCATAAGCAGACGAAAAAATGTTCGTTCCTGGTATACTGAAAGCTGCCTGTTTCTACCTAGGAACTTGTATTGTTTGGGAAGGAAACCATAACTGAGTGATAGATTGGCAGGTTGACCAGCACCCACTTCAAGATGGATCTAAAGCCAGGTATGGAGGCAGTAATTGTAAATGTGATGACAGAGTTAGATTCAATTGATATTTGGTGGCATCAACACCTAATGGATAAGGTATGCTCCTATTAGTCCCATGCAAATGGCACCCATAGCAGGATAGAATATGTACGAGGCAGAAGAGATGACTTGGAACTGTTGGGAAGGAAAATGCTACTTACCCAGTATGCATCTGTTCTTGGCATGTAGAGCTGTAGATTTACATGCTTTGCATAGCCTGCGATCTAGTGTTGGGTCCAGATGTTTGCATTTTGTTTTTTTAGGAAGAAGTCTTTCCCAGCCACGAGGTAGGTGACTCCTCCTTTCGGTGATAGTGCGCATGGGCATGAACTCCATTGTTAGATTGTTTTCCCGCAGAGGGTGATAATGGAGTTATTAAGAGTAGTGGAATAGAGATGTCGATGTGTATGTATCTAAGTAAGATATCACTGCAACAGGTATAGGCACCGGGGAGGTGGGTGGGCACATGTGAATCTTCAGTTCTACATGCCAAGAAGAGATGCATACTGGGGAAGTAGTGTTTTCCATTCGAGGCATGTGAGCTGTAGATCACATGCTTTGCATAGACTATATAGCAGTAATCTCCCAAAGCGGTGGCTGTTGCAGTGGTTTGAAATAGTGTACGTAAAACTGCTTGGCTCACACTAGTCTTGCTAACACATCTACACAATAGTGTTTTGTGAATGTGTGAGGTGTAGACCATGTTGCTGCTTTGCAGATGTCATCTATGTGGATATTTACTAAGAAAGCCATAGAAGCCCCTAGTTTGTGGGTGGAGTGCGCTTTACGGGGAATTGTTAATGTTCGTTTTGGTTTTGCATAACATGTCTGAATGTATTTCACTAGCCACCGTGCAATACCTGATTTTGATATGGCATTGCCTTTATGAGGTGAAGCAAATGCCACAAAGAGTTGTTTCGTCTTCCGGAAAGGTTTTGTCCTTTCTATGTAATAGGGTAATGCTCTTTTAATGTCTGAGGTGTGTAGAGAACGTTTTGCCACAGAATCTGGTTGAGGGAAGAACACAGGCAACTCAACAGATTGGTTGATATGAAAGGCTTAGGGTTAGTCAGAAGAACCACTTTGTTTAGGTGTACTTGTAAAAATGGTTCCTTTCTGGGTAGTGCCTGAAGCTCACCTACTCTCCTCAGTGATGTGATAGCTATGAGGAAAGCTACTTTCCAAGTGAGAAATTGCAGCTCACATCTGTGCAGTGGCTCAAAGGGTGGACCCATCAGTCTGTTGAGGGCAATATTGAGATTCCACACTGGAGCAGGTGGAAGTCTTGGGGGAATGACTCTTTTAAGTCCTTCCATAAATGCCTTAATGACAGGTACTCTGAAGAGATACAGATGTTGTCTTTATTGAAAGTATGCAGCTATTGCAGGCAGATGTAAGCGTATGGATGTGTACGCTAAATGTGAACGCTGTAGATGCAGTAAATAGCATATAATGTTTTGAACTGAAACATCATGCAGGTTGATTTGATTGTTATTACGAAAAATCACAGACAGATCGCTTCCACTTTGCTGCATAGCAAGCCCTTGTGGTAGGATGTCTAGCCTCTTTGATAATGTTCATGCAGTCTGACGGAAGATTGAGGTAGCCAAATTCTAAGACATCAAGTGCCAGATCGCAAGGTTGAGATAACTGGGATCTGGATGTCTTCTTTCTCCACAGCTTTGCGTGAGAAGATTGGGTGTAAGATGTAGTTTTTGGTGAGGAACTACTGAGAGCTCCAACAGGGTGATGAACCAGGGTTGACGGGCCCATGTGAGAGCAACTAGGATTAGTGTCAGGGACCCCTGTCTAAGCCTCCGAACCACTAATGGAAAGAGTGGGAGAGGCAGAAAAGCATAGGCAAATATCCCTGACCAATTCATCCATAGTGCTTGGTCTCTGGACAATGGGTGTGAATACCTGGATGCAAAGCTTGGGCATTTTGCGTTTAGGTGTGTGGCGAACAGATCTATGTCCGGGAAGCCCACATCTGAAAGAATGGGAGGAGAACTCGAGGGTGGAGTTTCCACTCGTGGATCTGTTGTCTTTGTCGACTGAGCAGATCTGCTATTTGATTGTCTACTCCTGCAGGGTGTTCTGCAAGGAGTTACATTTTGTAACGTATGGTCCACCTCCGGATGGTGTGTGCTAGTTATGACATCTGGAGAGAATGTGTGTCCCCCTGTTTCTGTATGTAGTACATTGCTGTCATGTTGTCTGTATGTATCAGGACAGCTTTGCCTACTAGATGAACTTGAAAGACTTTGAGCGCTAGAAAAATCGCTAGAAGCGCTAGATGATTTATGTGAAGCTGCTTTTGCTGCAGGCTCCACATGCCCTGAATTGTGTGAGTTTGGAGATGAGCTCCCCAACCAGTGACCGATGTGTCTGCTGTTAGCACTGTCTGTGGAACCGGATCAATGAAGGGCCGCCCTTTGGAAAGGTTTTGTGGATTCCACCACTGCAGAGAACGATGAGTGCGGCCGTCCACCAACACTAGATCTGATAACTGACCCTGGGACTGGTTCCACTGACATGCTAAGCATTCCTGAGGGGGACACATTTGAAGTCTTGTGTAAGGGACTATTAGAAAGCAAGACACCATCATCCCTAGTAACTGCACGAACATTCGAGCTGGCAATGAGTTTTGAGGCTGGAACTGACAGAGTAGAGTCTGCATGTTGCAGATTCTGGCCAGATTGGGGTAGGCCAGAGCCTTTTGTGTATTTCGAGTCGCTCCCAAGTATGCTTGTGTGTTGGAGGGTTGGATGTGGGACTTGGACTGATTTACTGTGAATCCAAGATCATGGAGCAGCTGCACTGTTTTGTGAGTGTGTCGTTGCGAGCTGGCTTTTATGAGCCAGTCATCTATACGTATGGGAAGACGTGAATGTGTTGTCTTCTTAGATGAGCTGCGACTACTGCCAGGCATTTGGTGAAAACCCTGCGTGCAGTAGTGACTCAGAATGGGAGCACTTTAAATTGATAATATTTGCCCTCTATCACAAACCTGAGGTATTTGCAGTGAGTGGGGTGTATTGGGATGTGGAAGTAGGCGTCCTTTAAGTCCTTAGTAGACAGAAAGTCGCCTTGCTGAAGGAGCTGAAGCACTTGTTGGAGTGTCACCATATGAAAATGATCCAATTAAATGTATAGATTCAGGTCTCGGATGTCTAGTATAGGCCTGAGAGAGCCATCTTTCTTGGGAATTAAGAAGTACACCAAGTATACACCGGCCGCTTAATATTGTAACGGGACTGGTTCTACAGCTCCTTTTTCTAACAGAGAGACAACTTCTTGCTTGAGTAGGTTGAGAAGTTCTTGTGACATTGCATGTGACCTTGGAGAAATGTTTGCGGGAGTGTCTGTAAGTTCTAGGCAGTAACCACATTGGATAATTTGTAGAACTCATCTGTCTGATGTGATTGTATTCCAGACGGGTAGAAATTGGGAGAGACGTCCCCCGACAGGAGTGGAATGATCGGGGGTAACGGAAGGAAGTCACTCTTTGGTTTTGCAGGGGAATTGCGTGTTGAGTTGCCTCTGCCTCTTCCCTTACCATTGTTACCTCTAAATCCAACTCTAAAGTAACCTCTTGATGAGGGCGATTGATTATTGCCCTTGTAAGAGGAGGAGGGATTTTCTGGTGAAATGTTTTTAGAGCCACCCCTGTAAAAGGAGCGACAAAAGGATCCCCTATTGGAAGGTAATTGTAAAGCCCCCATGGACTTGGCGACCTCATTGTATTTCTTCATTTTCTCTAAGGAGGTGTCCACTGTTAGACCGAAGAGGGGCTCTTTATCGAATGGTTGGTTGAGAATAGAGGCTTGGACCTCGGGTTTGAACCCTGAGATTCTCAGCCAAGCATGCCTGCGTAGCAGTACGCTGGTGTTAACTGAGAGGGCTTCTGTGTCTGCTGCGTCTAAGGCGTACCTAATAGAGGTATTAGTGATTAATTTACCCTCCTGAATGAAGTCATTGGCCTTTGCTTTGTGCTCGTCTGGCAGAAACTGCATTAATTTTTCTAGCTCATTGCAATGAGCTCCGTCGTAGCGAGCTAATAGAGCTTGTAAGTTTGCAATTCGCCAATGATTGGCTGCTTGCGATGCTACTCTTTTGCCAGAGGCATCGATTAATTTTGACTCCTTATCAGGAGGATGGGCCTCACCTGTGCTTTGCGAGCGTTGGAAGCTACAAGGGAGTCTAATGGAAGCTGACCCTTGATATAAGTGGGGTCAGTGGGTGCTGGCTTGTACTTTTTCTCTACCCTGGGCGTAATAATTCTTGCCCGCACAGGGTATTTAAAAATTTTGTCCGTATGCTTTAGCATTCCCTTGAGCACAGCTAATGTTTTAGTAGATCACTGAGAGGAACTTGAGGTTTCGAACAAGAAATCCTTCTCCAGAGGCTCCTTGTGTAATTCCACCCCATGCTAATGAGCAGCCCTATTAAGTAGCTCTATATACCCTATGTTGTCATCGGAGGTGAGGGTTTGGAAGGGTATAGATCCGGATCATTGTCAGTGTTCGGATCTGTGTCATAGTCCTCCCATGGGTCATTACTGTCCTGTGGCCTATCTTCATCCCCATTCCCCTCATCTTGAGGATCAGGTGATAGTGGTTTGGGGGAATTTGTGGGTGTGATAAGCAAATTTGGGTCAGTGGTGAAGGAGGTGCAATGTAAGGAAGAGAAGGGTTAGTACCCACATTCTTGCACTTTAAAGAAATGTGGTAGTCCTCCTGTAGCCCATTTTCGTGTTTTCTAGTAGTTTAGCGTGAATATGGCCAGTTTCTGGATGGATGACCAGTTATTTTTGTTTCAGGCGGAATGTCGAAATGAGTCTCTTTTGATGGTAAAGTCATTTGTTCTTTGGGTACCGTAGTTTTCGGCATTGAAAGTTTCGGCTCTGAAGCTTACGGCTCCAAAAATGTACTCATGGGTAGCGAGGGGATGGCAACGACAACTTGTTTCGACTCCGATGCCGAAGGTTTTGGTTCGGCACCGGCATGGAGCTGACTCGATCCGGAGCCGGAAGGCTTTGCCTTGCGTTTTCGGCACCGGGCCCGCGGGCGGGCAGTGCGTCCAAAACTTTTTCTCAGTGCCGACCTTGGCCCAAGGGCAGAGGAAGGACCAGAGCCTTTTTCTTTGGGAAGTGTTGGGGCAGGGGGGTATCTGTACTCACGGTACGCTGACCCGGTGTTACTTGCTCCTGTTCTTCCATGTTGGAGTCGGCCTCGGACACGGAGATGTGTTCTGCTTCCTCTTTGGCTCCTTGAGTGTGAAACTCTTCTCGATCGGAATCTTCACCGAAGATGTCTAGTGCAGAGCCGCATTGTTGTTGCATTTCGTGACGTCAAGCCCGACAATCACAAAGCGTCTTCTTGGATCGAAATGATCGGCGCGCATCGCAGTCCTGTTCGTCGTGTTCCGAGGATAGACAAAATTGCACACTTCGTGCAAGCCGGTGTGCGGAAACTTAGCGAGACACCCGGGACAGAATCTGATGGAGTCCGTTCCATCGACTGCTAGCAAACCGGATGTGGGCCCTCCACGAGTTTTCCGATCGAAGACTTTGAGACGAAACAATACGCTGAGAATGGAAAACGCGATCAAGAACCAATACCGTCGACGGTAGTGGATTGCGTGTCAAGGGGAACCTGAGAAACGGTGTTGAACCGGAGCACCGCAATTCACATCAGAACCTGATGGCGGAAAAGAAAATTTAACAATCGAGTCGATGCCCATGTGCAATATAACCGAAAGGAGGAGCCACCTACCTCATAACTGGGAAATACTTCTTCAAAGAAAAACAAAGTGCAAACATCTTGCCCCAACACTAGATGGGAGGCTATGCAAAGCATGTGATCGTCAGCTCACATGCCTCGAACGTGTGAATTACTCGAACAGGTATTTCGAACAGGTATTTCGAACAGGTATTTCTCTGATTATTCCTCACTGCTCTTCATGCTTACCATTCTCTTATTCAGCCCTAAAATACCATTATAAAGTTTAAGATCAGAAGTCCTGATGGATCAGATCTTCCTGGAGAATATGCAAGACTTTACTAAAGTATTTTTTCAGGATAATCATGGCTCTTCAAACAGCAGGGCTATGGAATAGGAGGCATATAAAGTAGCTTTATGTGAGGAGTGCATTTTAGGGTAAGCGGCCTATTGAAAGACACGCTTGTGGATACAGAAGTAACACTGGCAGATTTGGAAAAACAGGCTGCACTGACCCGCAGGTTTCCCAATAAAATACTATACGCCAAGCAACAAATAGAGGATTCTTGGAAGCAATTAGACAGATATACATACACACAACTTCACCGCAATTTTTTCAGAGAGGGTGACAAGTCCAGCAGACTCCTTGCCTAGCTGTTAAAGCTCAAAGATCCCACATATATTAGCACTGCAACAAGACAATGGTAAAGTAGTCACAGGATCTCATCAATGACCTTTGTAGGGAGTTTATAGGAGGGGGACATATGAGACTGGAAGCAGGCAGTTACGAGAAAATACAAAGTTATATGTGTGGGGCGGGACTTCTGCAAATTACAGAACGGCAGAAAGAAAGCTTGGACGTACCAATAACCACTCATTAACTGAACAAGGCGTCAGAAGGGATAGTAAAGGACTGATCCATGGAATCAGGTGGTATTCCTGCTGACTTTTTTATCAAGAGTTTTCAGGTCTCCCTTTGCATAATTTGCTGGGTGTCTTTGAGGAAGCAAAGCAAGTAGGCTACCTACCCCCAATCAGAGGCAAGCAGTGATAGCTGTGGTGCTCAAAGAGGGAAAGGACCATACTCAGATGTCAGGCTACAGGTCCTTCTTGTTGTTTCAACACAGATGCTAAGGTGCTAATTAAAACATTAGCCAATAGACTACTCTTGATTGTGGGATCCCTGGTGAATGATGACCAGACTGGATTTATTCTTGGTAGGAGCATGACGTTTAATATAAAAAGATTAACACATATTATGCATGCCATTTTGGGGAGGGGGGAGGGTTGGAACAACAGTGTGCATTGGCAACACTGAACCTAGAACTGGCTTTTGATACTATGAGCTGAAGTAATATATGGGTGATTTTAGAAACTATGGGATTAGGCCCTAATTTCATAGAATGGGTAAAAATACTACATGTGAACCCGACGACCCTGGTCTGAACGAAAAGGGTGATATCTGACTCATGGAGATTGCAGTGAAGAACTAGACAGGGGTGCCTGATGTTCCATATGCTCCTTGTACTGGCAATAGAACCACTCGCCTGTAGACTGTGAGAGTATCTGCGACATTGTGGCATCACGGTGGGATATAGGCTACACACCATGTCTTTATAAGCCGGTGACGCGTTAGTTTACCTGTTAGATCAGGCTTGGTCGGTCCCGCTTTTGTTATTGGAGCTGAAGGGGTTTGTAGGTCTCTTGGATTGAAAACAAACCATAGTAAGTCCAAGCTTTTTCTTTTCAGGAATCTGAGTGTGGCTGGGTGATTGGATGATATGATTTACCTCTGGATATGGGCCTGGACTAGGTGCTAGGGGTGGGTGTCTGGGGGGGGGGGGGGGGGGGGGGGGGAGGGGGACAGTTCAATATCTAGGAATATGAGTCTCAAGGGACCCGGGACACCAATTTACCTGTAATGTGGGGAGAGTAATGGCATGCTTATAGAACTTGGTGGCATTCTGGAGAACCCTGCACCTCTCTATCATGGGGAGATTAGCATTAGCCAAAATTGTGTTGCTGCCGCAATGCTTATACATTGCTTATACATTTTACAAAACACAATGTGCCTTATACCTTGTACCACACTCCGGAACTTGGATGGTCTTCTTTGTAATATGGTAAAAAAAAGTAGGATGAAGCTGGCCGCACTTAAACATCAGTGGACAGAGAGAGGCCTGGGGTTGACAGACGTATTTTTAAATTATGCAACAGCCCAGCTGCAACATGCAACTCATTGGTTTGCAGACGGCCTACATTGGGTGGAAAAATCTCTACTTGTGGAAACATGTGGCACCCACACTCTGCCAGAACTCTTCATGTTGGGAAAGGGAGCACCAGAAGATCTACCTTATCTGATCCAGTGGATGTGTTATAGGGTTGTTGTAGGTGTCCTTAAGAGATCCCCGTATGTGACGGGCATCCCGTTGTGGGCCCTGCGCCTGTTTCAAAATATGATGTAGAAAATGTCCCTCCGGAGGTGGCAGGAAGGTGGGTGGCAGGAGGTAGGGGGTTATTTCCTTAATTACAGATATGTATCTTTCACACAGGCACAGGAGATGTTCAAAGTGGGGCCAGGACAAATTTACAATATGCCACGATAGGGTACATTGTAAGAGGCATTTGTAAAACGTCCCCAGAAGCCCAACCAGAACATAATATTATGCAACAAGTCCTGGGATTGGGAGGCTGGTGGAGACTTAAAACACAACTCTACGCTGCTCTAATATTGGACAGAGAGGCGACTACAGAGAAGACCTACGGTAAATGGGTAGAGGAATGCCCAGAATCACTGAAGGGGAATAGGGAAGGGCCATTAAACAGGTGGAGGGTGTTTCTCCTAACCACCGCTTCAAACTGATACAATTCCACTTCCTACACAAAACGTACTTAACCCCTCAGCGGCTAGCGAGGATATATCCAGACAGATCATAAGCATGCACGAGTTGTGCTCAAATGGGCCAGACTTTCTACATAAGACTTGGACCACCTCAAATGTTGAGGCTTTCAGGAGGCAGTTTATTGCTAGTTTATCACACATCATTGGAGTGGGGTTGTCTACTGCAGTAAAACAGTGCCTGTTGGATATATTTCCTAGACTTAAGAGCATAAAATTAATACATGAATGATGGCTTTGGGGCGATATTAGCAAAAAAGCAAATAGCGATTCATTGAGCATCTCCAAGACCTCCATAGCCAGTAGGTGGAAAAAGGATGTACAAGATTGACCTTTGGCTGAAGAACTGCACATTATAAAGTTGTGACGAGATTGCAAAGTGACAGGAGATTTGGCTGAATGAGCAGAAATGATTACCAAAATTTCTGGCCAACAACATAATAGACCGCTTTGAGGGGGGGATGTAATGAGGAGGGAGAGTATCCATGACATTTTCAAGACATATTAGGGGACAACTGGAAATTGCAATCGCTCATTGGGGGTGAGATACCCGGTCAAGGCCAAAACTGAATGATAGCTGTAACAGACCTTGTTTGGAGGGGGGATAACTATTCATATGTATATACAGTAGTGGTTCTGCCACTGTTGGTTAAAACACTAAACAGAAGGTTATTAAGATAATTACTGGGTGCACACCACTGTGAAGAGGATGTTGTTTTAAAATGGAAAGTTTCTAAACATTTTATGGAAGATAATGAGTTCTTCTGTTTAGAAGATTGTAGAAGTGGGGCTGTCAATTTAGATGTGCCTAAAAAAAGAAAGATTCCCAATGGTGGGAGAGGGATTGTGTTTGAGTGATGATCAGGAGGAGAGTTAAGGTGGTTTATAACCCGTGGAGACCTTCACAAAAAGCCTGTCTGCACTAAAGTGAAATACTGTGCATAGAATAATTTCTTACTGTGAAGAATGGTGAGGAGGACTGCTTAATTTGAGCCAGTGGTTTCCGGTGCTCTGTACCAGCACTTAATTGCCGAAACCTGCATTTATTACAGCTGACACATGGTGGCACTGTTTGTGTAATTTAAAGATGAGCAGAAAAACAGTTGTTTGTTAATTCAATATGCATTCAAAACAACTAATACCTGCCACCCAAGCCATTCTTAAAGCTTTGGCGGCCTCGAACATTCTGAATTGTCACACTTGTAACATTGTGATGGTTAGTAGTTGAGTAAGTACAGTGGAAATATGTGGTGCAAACTGCGGTGACCTCCTGACGATGGCCCCAGCACTTATTGTTCTGCAAATTAAGTACTGGTGAGGAGGAATATATAGAAACCAGAAATGTAGAAACAAAAAAGTTGTGAATAACATGTATTTCTATACAAAGTGCATACATGTGGTCAAAACCTCAACATTTACTGCTTGGGCCCTTGAATCATTATTAGCAATTACTCCAACCTTAACCCTAATGCCATTCCATTCACCCGTGCCACAACTGCTATCCTAACTCTTATCCCTAATAGCTATGGCCTTAACTAAAACCCTTACATTATCACTAACACTATCTCTGACTTTAACCCTAGCCCATTCGCTAAATAATAACTTAGCTCTAATACCATCACTTACCCAAACCTTTATTCTGACACTAATGCTTTTCCTACTCTTCACACTCACCCCAATCCTAAACCTAGTCCTCACCTTACAGCATTCATTACACAATCTCTTACTCTTTCCCATGCGCAACTCTTACCCATGTACATGCTGCATGTATTCTCAAGTTTTACAACCTTTTTTTTATGCAACTTTTTTATTTTTTAAGATACAACTACTTTGTGTCGTAATGTCTTTTTTCAGTTTTTTACTGTGAACTATGAGAACATGTGCAGACCTAAGAAGACTACAGACACTTCCACAGCGACGAAACAACATTTTTGGGCTCACCTTCCGACGCTTTTCGAAGTTAATCATTCCGTTCTGCAAATACAATAATAAGATTGATCAATCATTTGGCAACTCCATTTAAGGGTTTCTTGGAACTTCAATAGTGTATGTTACTTTATTAAGAGATCAAAAATGTTTAGATCTTTGAAAAATAAACCTTCTCATTTTCACCTGTGTCCTGCAGGTAAAACTAAGATCAAAACAAAACATGAAACACCATTCAAAAATGAAGAACAGGATATAGCATGACTTTTTAAACAAATACCCTCCCAATTTTCGTAAACACTGAAGGGAGTTTAAGAGAACATAACCTGCAGCATAGGAAAGACCCACTGCAGTAGCACAGCAGGGAGACCCACTACTGCCTAAGGACTGGATGGAATGTACTCACCCACACCTTGAGCTCTTGAACCCTCTCCCGGACTTGCCCTAAGACTGGATAAATAAGTGCATATCCTGCTAACCTTACTTCTGAAAATTGAGAAAGGACTTAGAGTGACCTGTTAGCAAAATGCCCACCCTTCCCACTCATACCCAGTTTAGAGAAGCTGGCTGGTGCTGTTAATGGGGCACTCTGGAAGCAGTCAGCTTCATGGTCGTCCTCCTCCTATGAATCAAGGAAGCTGACTGGTGTCCCAGTATCAAATTCGCAATTGGAAAGCAGACTCCTTCCCAGCTCTATACCCATCATAGGAGGTTACGGGAGGCGGAGGAGTTGGTCTTTCTGAACCCAGCTGAGCCTCGTGGTGCCCAGCAGTCAAGACTTTTAAAAACAAATCTACAGGACCTGATTCAGTTATACTTTTAGGGTAGGGGTGCATTCGTAGTATTCTCTATTGCGGCAAGTAGTGCCATCTCGGGAATTGCTATAACAAAAACAGTATCAGAAACCCGCGGGAGTGCGAGTCTTTAACACTATAGTAGAGATGAACTGTGATGAGAGCGCCTTCTTCCTACCGTCGGGTACGTACCTCTCCACGAATATCGCTGGGAAAGTTGCTGCCAGGTTCGCAGGCGAGTTCGATGTCGGGCTTCTGATACAGGTTGGTGGGCTTCACAGATCAGGCTCAATCGACGTTCACGCGGCAGCACCACCTCCAACTCGCAGAAGCACTGAAGTCCGCGTAGTCGTCGCTGATAGTAGAGTATGTTCCCCCGAGCGACGTAGCAAGCAGCTGCCTTGCGTATTTTACGTTTGGCATTACCCGTGGTACTAGGCGCATACGGCTGCTTGTGGTCCGTCAAGTAACGCAGGCTAGCCAGGTAGCTCTCTTTGCTGGACATTGCTCTTAATTTATTACAGTTTTAGGCAAGGACGGGGCAGCTAGAGGAATGTTACACTTTTTTCAGGCTAGAGGCAGAAGAGAGAGATGTACACGAGGGTCCATGAAGGCAAGCAGGAGGGAATATGGCAATACTCCAGCGGACATGACGTCAACCCAGGCTTTGACAATCTGAAATACCTCTGGTTCCGTGTCTGAGAGCGCAGGTTTATTCTCGCTGTATCGTACTAATTAAGTTAACATAACATTTCAATTTATATTTGGCGTTCAATACCAGTAGGTGTGTTGTGTAGAAACCACTGATATGTGTAACAAGCATTGGCCGCGCGAGCGGCCGTGAGACGCGATCTGTCAGGGGGGGAGGGGAGGGGGGAGAAGCGGGAGTTCTGGTGAAATAGCAGCAGGGAAGGGGGCGGAGAGGAGGCTATGAGGGAGAGCGACATAAAGCCATATGGCTGCTTTGCGCGCGTGCACGCCTCGTGCACTGTAGCTCTATGCCTGCGGTAGCACTTTGAAAAGTCCCTTACAAAATGTCTCTCCGAGCCAGCGCATGCGCTGGGCTCAGCGAGACCTAAAAAAAAGGGAAAACAAGATAAGGTTGATTAAAAAAAGGTCCTTGCACCCATTGGTTTAAGAGGCAAAAGAACTAGGTTATCGCATTGCTAGAAACTACACCCTGCGTTGAGTGACCACGGAGTATGGCCAAAATACGATCGATCTGCTGTGGGTTATGGGTGCAGGGACTCTGCAGAAGGCATGTCTGGTGTCCACTATGTGGGCCTAGTGCTAGCTACATGCAGACTTAAGTTGTACGCAGTAGGGTTGGGAAAATGATGAATCGGTAGAGTGTGTGGCTGGTGGCCACACATGCAGTAGGTTAAGTGAAGTGAGGTGACAGTGTATGCCAAGGCCAAAGACCATATCCAACACCTAGGCTCACTCTGCATGAAGAAAGACAGGGTACAAGGCAATGACTCAAGGACCTATAGCTGAGCATGGCCAGTGGCCATGCTGCGCACCCAGTGACACTGCATATGGTCAAACCCCATGCACAGTGAGTTTAGGGGTACAAGGTGTGGGTCAGGACATGGTCACACAAATTGGAGTTGTGCACAGCTGAAGGCTATGTGCAGTGGTTCGGGGACAGAAGGACTGTCGCAAGGCAATGCCAGAAGCCAAGCTCGGGACCTTGTGGCTTCTGGCATGGACAATTGCAGAGAGCAGTGGGTTCGAGTGAACATTGATTTTACACACAATATGACCGGAAGCCCTGTGCCCCATTACTGTTGCATAGAGGTGAATGCAGGGGGTTCAGAGGGAAAATACTTTGCGCCGAGCATGGCATAACCCACACCCTGCACATAGTGGTTACGGTGTATGGCCAAAGAGCTGCAGCTTTGGGAAATAAAAACTGGCTGCAAAGCTTGGGAACAGGCCATGTCTTGCATCTAGGTGTTGCTGAGCGAAGCCATGGGCCATATACAGTAGATTCAGGGTGGTTTGGACATAAAGCATGACGTAGGGCTAAGCCTTCTACCTAGTGCAAACCGTACATATTGAAAAGCTAGGCCCATTGGGTTTGGATGCACGAGGCCTGGGTGGAGGGTGAGGACTGAAGGCATTTCCTGTGGTTAGTGACCACTGTGCATGAATGAGGTAGTGGGTTCAGAGGCATAACAAATCAGTGTGGTCAGAGGTTCTGCTGTACATGCAGAGGGCACAACGTATGGCAGTGCGCACAATGTTCAGAGGCATTTTGACTGGGAGTAGCATTTGGCCTGCGCCCGCACCCTGCACCAATTGAGGAATACGCTTCGCCAGAGGCTGGCCACTGTAGTGTCCAGGCAGAAGGATTCCGTGCAGGGTGTTTACTGATGTCCTGACCCTGCAGTCATAACTTAATGTAAATAGTTGAAGACCGCGTGCAGTTGGTTCTGTGCGCCCCGTGATAGAGAAAGTATTTTTGAAAAAGTTTCAAATTCACGGACTGAACTTTGGTTAAAGTTCAGATAAGACTGTTCCCGAAGCAGATGGACGACGTAACAACAAAAAAACAGTGTTGTCCTAACACAACGTCCATGACACGAAACCTACAAACACTTGAAATTGGCCTCCTTGAACCTGTTAGCTACCACATGGCTTCTACCTTGAGCCCACACATCTGGATTTGAAGAGGCACTTTCCAACTTTGTTGATCAGAAGAGCTATCAAGTTTTCATTGGGTTGAACAAACCTCATTAGAACTGCCTCTTGGAGAACAGCTGTGCAGGGCTTCAAGAACATTCACTCCTCAATAGGCGATCAAGAGACATGTGGTCGTTGATGAAATATGCACCAGGAGTACCTCACAACAACTCTTCAAACACAATTACTCAAACCCAGTTTATGAGCAGACACGTTCTGGATGTTGCTGCTGCCATCTTACTATTTTATTACATTCACAAACTTTCTCATTCAAAGGAAAGGTGCAGAAAGCAAGAGTTAGGAAAATCCAGTAACCAGCCTCAGTAATGTTTATACTTTCAGACTTCAGCCCACCTCTGTTTGCGACAACCATTCTTTCCTTCTCCATGCAGGAATTAAAATCTGCCCCCTAGAACTCCCCAGACACTGGAAGACAAAGGTTCAATCTAAAGTTTCCCTGCTCATACACACCCCAAAAAAATATCTAAAGTTCAGGTATTCCCTGTGTTTGTATTCTTGAATAATACTTTTCTGTCACCTTCATGTTGAACTCATAGTTTGTACTATTTCTTTTAATCACACACCTGCTCAGATTCTGTGTACTACTGTCCCACCTAGGTACGAAATATCATGCTGCTAAATACATAAACAAACAAACTGGAATCCAGTCAAGTTGTTTATTGGCGATCATTAAGGAACTGTATGAGCAGGCATGCAGGGGGTGTGTAGAGAGGTGCATATAGTCCTTTCATTTGCCTGGTTTGTACCTTAAGCATAGATTTCCTGCACAGTTCACTCGGTGGCACGTTTTACACATTTGTTAAGTAGTTCAGACTTAGTTATCCAATTAAGTAACGTATGTTGCTCTTTTATCAGACCTTGCAGTTACAACATATGTCTTAGTTTCACACATAGATGTATGAGAAAGGCCTCCACCCCTTGTGTAAATACTGAAATAAACAGGTTTTACTCAATGGAAATTGAGTGGGATGTCAACATGGTTTCAGCGGGGTCTTCCTGATGGCTTAAGATAACTGCACCAAGTTGCATTTCAAAATCAGTAGTAAGTTCCTTTTTCTGAGCTTATGTAACTTTCCCACTAGTAGCGGATTTAGATAGCCGGCCACACTTAGCGAGTGAAGATATATGTGTAGCAAAGCGCCATTTAGTGAATTGCCGCTAGGTACATACCACCATATGTAGTTGTGATGTAGAATTAGGTGTCTGAACTTACCTCGAGAAAATCTGGCAGCGCGGTGTCCAGCATGATGAGGTCCGTCAGGAAGGTGCCAAGGTATGGCACAGTGGCTTGAAGAGGCCTCTGGAAGACAATATAGATTTGAGATTTTGCTCAGACAACATGAATGCTGCTGTAAGCTCAAACCTAACTAGACTAAAGAGTCTCAAGGATGAGGCTACAAGGCTGTATTGATGTGGTATGGCGCCTGCTCACAGTGTAGGGGGTTCTTGGGATGGCTAAGGGCCATGGTGAAGGGTGCTTCAGTTTTGGCTGTCAGTCGGCAACGAGGGCGCTCCCTGGCATGTTTGGTCATCTACATGGAAAGATCTGTGGTCAATATTTGATAGCCACAGTGAAGATGGTCACCACGTGGATTTGGGCTCAGAGTAATTAGACAGTGGATTTTCAGACATGGGTGGTAATTGCACCGAAGAGAGTCTCAGACATGGCAGTCAGCCCATATTGAGGAACAACCTGGGCAGAGCAGTCAGACCACAGCCAGAGGGCTGCCAGACATACATCGCAGGCCGTAAGGAATATGCTACTTACCAGTATGCATCTGTTCTTGGCATGTAGAGCTGCAGAGTTGTACACTTAGCATAGGTCGCCATCTGGTGTTGGGCCCGGATGTTTGCAGTTTGTTTTTCTTCTTGGACAGTCTTTGGAAGTCACGAGTTTGGTGACTCCTCCTTCGGTCCGTACTGCGCATGGGCTTCGGCTCCATCCTCAGATTGTTTTTCGCCAACAGGGAAATGATGGAGCGTAGTAATAACAGTGAGAAACCCATGTGTTGTATCTAAATAAGATGTACTGGAACGGATACAGGTAGCCGGGGAGGCGGGTGGGCGTGTACAACTCTGCAGCTCTACATGCCAAGAACAGATGCATACTGGTAAGTAGCATATTCCGTTCGAGGCATATGAGCTGCAGATTGTACACTTAGCATAGATTATATAGCAGTACCCAACCTTAGCGGCGACCACCGGTATCCGTTGCAGCTGTTTGAAAAAGTGTCTTTAGTACAGCCTGGCCCACCCTAGCTTGCTGCTTGGAATGCACATCTACACAGTAGTGTTTTGTGAAGGTGTGCGGTGTAGACCATGTGGCTGCCTTGCAGATGTCATCTAAGGGTATATTCCCTAGAAAAGCCATAGAAGCCCCTAACTTTCTTGTAGAGTGGGCTTTAGGGGGAACAGATAATGTTCTCTTTGCCTTTTGATAGCAAATTTGTATGCATTTTACAATCCACCTAGCTATCCCTGATTTTGAAATGGGGTTGCCTTTATGTGGTGGAGAGAAGGAAACGAACAATTGTTTAGTCTTCCTGAAGGGTTGCGTTCTTTGTATGTAGTATAGTAACGCCCTTTTTACATCAAGTGTGTGTAAGGCCCTTTCTGCAACAGATTGGGGTTGCGAAAAGAAGACAGGTAATTCCACTGATTGATTGAGGTGGAAGGGGGAAATGACTTTGGGCAGAAACTTCGGATTTGTGCGAAGTATGACCTTGCTGTGATGCATTTGTATGTAGGGTTCCTGTATGGTGAACGCTTGTATTTCACCAACCCTTCTAAGGGAAGTGATAGCTACAAGGAAAGCTGTTTTCCAGGTGAGAAACTGTAGCTCACATTTGTGCATTGGTTCGAAGGGCGGACCCATTAGTCGTGTAAGAACTAAATTTAGATTCCATACAGGGGAAGGTGGTGCCCTGGGAGGAATTACTCGTTTAAGGCCTTCCATGAAGGCTTTAATAGCGGGCACTCTGAAGAGTGATAAATGCTGCCTGTTTTGTAGATAAGCAGCGATCGCTGCTAGGTGTAGGCGTATGGATGAATATGCCAGGTTACACCTGTGAAGATGGAGCAGATAGCATATGATGTGCTGTATGGATGCATCTAGGGGGTTGATTGTATTGTTACGGCAGTAAATTACAAATCTTTTCCACTTTGCGGCATAGCATGCTCTAGTGGTAGGACGTCTGGCTTCCATGATGATGTTCATGCAATCAGGGGGAAGGTTAAGGTATCCGAATTCTAAGATTTCAGGAGCCAGATCGCCAGGTTGAGCTGAGCTGGGTCCGGGTGCCTGATTTCTCCATGGTTCTGGGTTAGGAGGCATGGGGAAAGGTGCAGTTTTTGATGTGGTACCACTGATAGTTGTAGTAGCGTGGTGTACCACGGCTGCCTGGCCCACGTTGGAGCTACCAGAATGAGTGTGAGGGAGTGCTGTTGTAGCTTCCTGACCACTAATGGAATTAGTGGGAGAGGTGGAAAGGCGTATGCAAATCTGCCTGACCAGTTCATCCATATCGCATTGCCCTTGGACAATGGGTGTGGGTATCTGGCGGCGAAGCTTGGGCATTTTTTGTTTTCGTGGGTGGCGAAGAGGTCTATTTGAGGATGCCCCCACTGTTTGAAGAATGGGTGAAGAACTTGTGGATGCAGTTCCCATTCGTGTAGTTGTTGCGTTTGTCTGCTGAGCAGATCTGCTATGGTGTTTTGTACTCCTGGAACGTGCTGTGCCAGGAGAAAGATGTTTTGGGGAATTGCCCATCTCCATATGCTCTGGGCTAAGCGGGAGAGCTGGGGAGAGTGTGTCCCCCCCTGTTTTTGTATATAATACATTGCAGTCATGTTGTCTGTGCGAATGAGGACTGCTTTGCCTGAAATTTGTTTTTGGAAAGATTTTAGGGCTAGAAAGATCGCCAAGAGCTCCAGATGGTTGATGTGGAGCGATTTTTGCTGTGGCGTCCATAGACCTTGCATTGTGAGGTGTAGGAGGTGCGCTCCCCAGCCGGAGAGCGATGCGTCCGCTGTTAGAATCACCTGAGGAACCGGGTCCAGGAACGGCCGTCCTTTGGAAAGGTTTGTGGTGTTCCACCACTGCAGAGAGTGATGTGTGCGGCCGTCCACCAACACCAGATCCGTCAGCTGACCCTGGGCCTGGTTCCACTGTTGTGCTAGGCACTCTTGGAGTGGACGCATGTGGAGTCTTGCATGGGGCACTATGAAGATGCAAGACGCCATCATTCCTATGAGCTTCATGAACACTCTTGCTGGAAGAGAGTGTTGGGGAAGGAATGTTTTGCGTAAGGCTTGAATGCTTGTGATTCTGGCTGAGTTTGGATAGGCAATACCTTTGGAGGTGTCTATAGTGGCCCCGAGATATTGCTTTGTGTGAGATGGTATGAGGTGGGACTTTTGGTAGTTCACCGTGAAGCCTAGCTGGTGGAGCAGTTGGATGGTGCTGTTTGTATGTTGCACACATTGGTGGTAGGACGTGGCTTTTATGAGCCAGTCGTCTAAGTAAGGGAAGACGTGAATGTGTTGACGTCTGAGGTGTGCTGCTACTACTGCTAGGCATTTGGTAAACACTCGTGGTGCAGTGGTGACCCCGAAGGGGAGAACCGTGAATTGGTAATGTTGCCCGTCCACCACGAACCTGAGGTATTTCCTGTGAGAGGGGTGTATTGGAATGTGAAAGTATGCGTCTTTCAGATCCAAGGTTGTGAGAAAGTCTCCCTGGCAGAGGAGTGGGAGGACTTGTTGTAGAGTGACCATGTGAAAATGGTCTGAGTGTATGTAGGCATTTAGAGGCCGGAGGTCCAGAATGGGTCTGAGGGTCTCGTCTCTCTTTGGTATTAAGAAATATAGAGAGTAGACCCCTAGATTTCGTTGGTTGACGGGGACCTGCTCTATAGCATGTTTTTGCAGGAGTGAAAGTACCTCTTGTTTGAGCAGTGTGGAATGTTCTTGAGACATTGGACGGTGCCTTGGTGGGATATTGGGTGGGGTAGATGTTAGCTCTAGACAGTACCCTGACCGAATGATTTGGGTCACCCATTTGTCCGATGTTATGGACTCCCATACGTGGATAAAGTTTTGTAGTCTGCCCCCGACCGGAGTGGAATGGTCTGGGGGGAGCGGAGGGGAGTCATTGTGCGGGGGGGGGGGTGGCAGAACGGGTGTTGTTGGTTTTGCCCCTGCCCTTGTTGTTGTTACCCCTGTAACCACCTCTCTGATTGCCCTTTGAAAAGGTATTTTGAGGAGGGGACTTGTAGGAGGTAGAGGCGTTATCGGTGGAGGAGCCTCTGCCTGTGCCACGAAAGGACGAGCGTCGAAAGGAACGTTTGGAGGCTTGTGTTTGGAGTGCCCCCATAGACTTTGCTGTGTCTGTGTCTTTCTTCATCTTTTCGAGCGCTTCGTCTACCTTTGGCCCAAAGAGTGTTTCCTGGTCAAAGGGGTGATTGAGTATGGATGCCTGGACTTCAGGTTTGAACCCTGAGATCCTGAGCCAGGCGTGGCGACGAAGCAGGACACTGGTATTTATGGCCCTAGAAGCAGTGTCGGCTGCATCGAGGGCACACTTAATGGAGGTGTTTGTGATTAGTTTACCCTCCTGTATGAGGTCATGAGCCTTGTGCTTGTATTTTTCTGGAAGGTGCTGCATAAGAGCCTCTAGTTCGTCATAGTGTGCTCTATCATATCGCGCAAGCAGTGCTTGTGTGTTTGCAATGCGCCACATGTTTGCAGCTTGGGAGGCGGTGCGTTTACCAGACGCGTCCAGAAGTTTAGATTCTTTGTCTGGCGGTGGGGCATCTCCTGAGGATTGGGAGTTAGCCCGCTTTCTAGCTGTGGAGACAACTAGGGAATCTAGGGGAGCAGGGCCCTTGATGTAAGCAGGGTCTGTGGGTGCCGCCTTGTACTTCTTCTCTATCCTAGGGTTCAGTACTCTGGCTCTGACAGGGTCTTTGAACACCTCTGTAGCGTGCTTGGTGACACCCTTAAGCATGGGTAAAATGGAAGTAGATTTGTCTTGTATATCAAATGTATCCAGTAGGAAGTCTTCTTCTACTGGTTCACTGTGCATGTCCACCCCATGGTAGTGTGCTGCTCTCTGCACTAAATGATGAAACCCTAAGGAGTCCTCTGGAGGAGACGGCCTTGATGGGTATAGGTCGTCCTGAGGTACATTGGGTATATCAGGGTTATTGTAATCCTCCCATGGATCTGGGGTCCCTGGTGGAGTGGGATCCATTGGGGCGTCCGCCGGGTAATTGTCCGGATCCCCATCATCCGGATCTGGGGATGGGGCCGGATCGTAGTGAGGTAAAGGTGGCGGAGACCTGTGAGGTGGAGGCGGTGGAGGAGGTGGAGGGGGTAGGGGAGGCTGTGGTGGGGAGGGCACTCTGAGGGGAGAAGTAGCAGAGTCCTTCCTTTTGGGTGGAGGAGGAGGAGCCGGAGCATCAAGGCGTCTTTTCTTGGTAGTTAAAGTCAAAAGCCCAGTCTTTGGATCTTTGGACAAAGTCTTTTGTAAAGGGTCTGGTGTAAACAGAGCCAACGGTGTCGAGTCGTCTGTCGGCACCGGTGATTTCGGAACCGGGGGTTTCGATGGTCTGTGTGCGCCATGCTTTTTTGAGGTCTCCGGGTGTTTCGGCGTCGAATGATGTTTCGGCGCCGGAGCGTCGGTGCCAACAGATTTGTGTTTGTGTTTGGTCGGCACCGAGTGTCCAGGCTTCAGTACCGGTGGTTTCGGAGTCGAGCTGGATTTTGCAGTCTTCGGTGCCGGATGCTGTTTTTCGGCACCGGGTGTCGGCTGGCTCGATCCCGAGCTGCCATGAGACTTTGGGTGCTTCGACACCGGGCCCGAAGGTGGGGTGATCGAAGTTTTGGTTTTGGTTTTTCCCAGGCCGGCAGGCGAGGGAGTAACCTGAGTCTCTTTGGTTTTCGGCGCGGGGGTGGGAGGGGGCATAGTACTCACGGCCCGCTGCGCTGGTGTAACGACCTCCACGTCGGAGTCGTCGGCCTCGGAAGCGCTGACGACGTCTTCCTCCTGCTCGGTGTGTGTTTGCCCCGAAGCTTCGGCGTCGTCTCCGAAGATGTCCGGTGGAGCTGCCGAGGATGAGTGCGCCATGGTGCGTCGAGCTCTTCGATCTCGGATGGTCTTCTTCGATCGAAAAGACTTGCAGGCGGGGCAGTCTCTAGCCTCGTGTTCCGGAGAGAGGCAAAGGTTACACACCTGATGGAGGTCGGTGTGGGGAAATTTAGACCCACATTTTGGGCACTTTTTGAACGGAGTCCTTTCCATCGGCCGGGACCGGAGTCGCGGAGGGCCCGAAGGCCGGTGTCGATGTACGGGATGGAGAAAAGTGCCGCTTCGAGAGATGAAGATGATGAAGGAACTCGAAGAATCGAGGATTTTCCGTCGAGGCTGGAACCGTAGAAGTTCGAAGCCGGAGCACGAAGTATCACATCCGAACCCGATGGCGGAAAAAAACAATCTGAGGATGGAGCCGAAGCCCATGCGCAGTACGGACCGAAGGAGGAGTCACCAAACTCGTGACTTCCAAAGACTGTCCAAGAAGAAAAACAAACTGCAAACATCCGGGCCCAACACCAGATGGCGACCTATGCTAAGTGTACAATCTGCAGCTCATATGCCTCGAACTAAGGGATTTCCCAGTCATAGCAGACAGCCAGGTTTGAGGAGAGCAAGATGTGAGGCTAGAAGCGCACTGTAATGTGGCCCCCAAAGTGTCTGCTCTGAGGAGGTTTACAGGCTCTGGTGTCGGCCACCAGTGTTGGGTGTTCTGGGCATCCCTGGAATCCTGCATTGATGTCCCGGCTTGGAGTACTTGACAAACTGCAAAGATGGATGCCCTGAGCATGGCCCCTCATGGGTGGAGAGGGAGGTCTTTTAATTAGTAATTATCAGAACCTACTGCATGAGCTGTGTTTTAGAGCAAGGTGTGTGATGGACAAGTGGGCTCTCCCATCACACCCCTTTAGTTATTTCAATGATACCTTCATCCCAATACACAAACACATGTTAGCTCACCCACCGTGGGCGAGAGGCAGAGTGCAAGCTCCTTCCGGGACTGTGCCACAGTCTTAGGTATTGCTATCTGCCTCTGGCACAGGTCTACCACAAACTAACTGCACTGCATGTGCAACTAGCCCATAATGCGCCTGCATCCTCACCGTGTTCCGGTCTTGCGCACTGGCCCTCTGTCCTGGCTTTGAGTCCTCCTTGAAATTATGCTCATTGGAGTTCACTGCAGATGCTTCTTCCTGTAGCAGAGAGCAAGGAGATGCTTTTAGTAGACACAGAGGTTTACTAGGTTGAAAGAAGGTGGAGGAAACCATGGCTGTAGGCCTTACCTGGAGCAAGATCTCCCGGCTGGTCAAGTGGTTGTTTTCATCCGAGAATATGTCAGAGAGCTTGTGGAAAGTAGACACGCTTTCCCTGTAAAGAGGTGAATAAAGAACCGGTTGAGTTTGTGCAGACTGACACTTTCGCAAAAGACCCCAAGTCAAATATCTACTAGCTATGTATAACCAAATATTCCAAACTAGTGTTTTCTATAGATATCATTAGCTTTACAGATCTGCGCAAAGTGTGTGCTTTAAACTGTGGGACATAGACTGCACAGAATTGTGTGCCTAGCACAGAGCTGAATAGAACAAATTATATGTACAGTGCAGTACAGCGCTGGCTTATGTTGTGTGCACAGTGTCCGATGGGCGTTCAGTTCTATATGCAGTACATTATGTAGATCTCAGTGCTCCACAGGGAGAATGTGAAGCATCACAAGTTGTTTGCTGTAGCAAACACCGGTTTTGTACTGTATATTGAAGCAGAGCGTGTTATAAATTAAACAGGGAGGTTAATTGAAAGGAAGAAAGGTTGCCCCTGTCCTGAGAAAGCACCTGTCTCACTGAGTTCTGTGTTGTGTGATGACCTAGGTAAATAGTAAACTCCTGCCTCAGCAAAGTCTGTTGCCTGTCTTTATCATGCGAGTGCTTTACATAATATTGTACGGGTCTGTGCTCAGCAAAAGTTAGGGACGGCTTTTCTTAACGGACAAATAATTTCCACTAATTCATTATACAGAGTTATGCTAAAACACGCATTGGCACAGTCAATAAGTCTAGGTTTCATGTACGGAAGCATGCAGGCGATTGCGGTGTTGGTGGAATGGTATGTATGGTGAAATTGAAGGCGGTATTGG
Source organism: Triturus cristatus (assembly GCF_964204655.1). Classification (NCBI taxonomy): domain Eukaryota; kingdom Metazoa; phylum Chordata; class Amphibia; order Caudata; family Salamandridae; genus Triturus; species Triturus cristatus. The sequence continues at coordinate 69,593,312 of NC_140586.1, forward strand.
TAGCGATGGTGGAGGTGGTGTGGCACTGGTGGTATAGGTTTTGATGGCATTGTTGGTGAAGGTGATATTAGTGGAAATGGTGATGGAAATACCGATGGTTGGAGCGGTTCTTGGGTGGTATTGGTGGTAGTATTGGTTCTGATATTTGTACTGGTGTTGGTAATGGTGCTGGTGTTAGTGTGAGTGTTGATGGTACTGATGGTACTTATGATGGTATTGGTGCAGGTGCTATTGCTGACGTTGTTGGTGTTGGTGGCGATGGTAGCTGTGTTGGTGGTGTGGCATTGGTACTGGCGGTGGTGGATCTGGAGATGGTGTTGGTAGTGGTGCTAAATGTGGTCTGGTGTTGGTGGTGGTGGAGGTATGATTTTGATGCTATTAGTGGTATTGGGAGCGGTGATGCTATTTGTGGTATTAGTGATGAAAGTATTGGCTTTGGCACCAGTGCTCCGGTAATATTGGTGCGGGTGTTGGTATTGGTGCAGGTGTTAGTGTGATTGTTGGTGGTTCTAATGTTAATGAGGCTGGTATTGGTGTAGGTGCCAATATTAGTGGTATTGGTGGTGGCCAAGTTATTTTTGGTGGTGGTATTGGTGGTGTGTAGCTCTGATGGTTGTGTTGTATTGGTAATGGTATGGATGGTGATGTTCGTATTATTAGCTGTGGTTTTGGTAGTAGTGGACTTGGATGGATTGGTGATAATGGTGGTGTTGGATGTTATGTGGTGATACTGGTGGTTTGTGATGTTGGTGCTGTGCTGTATTGATGGTAGGGTTAGTGGTGATATCGGGGGTGGTGGTGGTATTGCAGTGATGGTATTGGTGGTATTAACATGGGTACACCTACTAATTGCTTTTATAGCATTGAGACAGTGTGACCCCAAGATGGCGATCCAATGTGATGAACAAATGCAATTTAAAGGCCATGTTAAATTCAGACTCCCACCCATATCATGGTAAATGCATTAAAAAAGCCAGCTCTAGTAAAAAAGATACTTTCTGTATAAAAAATGCATGTGGTAAAAGGGTAGTTATTGACGTTTTAGATGTAAAATAGTCCCTCATGCACTTGAATGCAAGTGCTCCACAACAGACAAAATGATGCACCAAACAGCCAAGACCATGACAGCAAGACAAAATGCTCCTCTGGGCTGATCTAAGATGGGATTCACGACTTTGCAAGCGGTCTAAAAAGACCAATGGTTAAGGGGACTGACCCAAACCATGATTGCCAATGTCTTTTATCCATGTTGTACAGCAGAGTGGCTGGTGTTCAGCTTGGCTAAAAGTTAGTGGTTTGCATAGAGTAGAGGGGCTTATAGTAGAGTGGCATAGATGAGAGTGGTGTAGAGGAGAGTGAATTAGATTGAAGTGGGGTGGAGTAGAGTAGCATAGAGCTGAGTGGAGTGGCGTAGAATGGTGTGGCATTGAGTACATTGGAGTAGTGTAGAGCAGAGTAGATTGACATAGAGGAGTGTAGAGTAGGGTGGCATAGACGGGAGTGGCATAGATAGGCTGGCATAGAACTGGGGTGGCATGGTGAGGCACAGGGTCAAGACTGATTTGCATATGGCCAGGTCTAAACTGGGGTGGCATGGTGAGAAAAAGAATGATGGATTTAATCCAGATCTCTTGACTGGGGGTGAATGTCTCCGGCTCTGGTAGTAGGGTACGCAGGGGGGCCTCGGGGGGGGGGGGGGCTCAAGGGCAGACCAGGCAGTATAATGAGCCTCACGCCCTATCCCGCGCGCTGGGGCCGGACACACCACTGCCCCCACAGCCGCCAGGAAGGTAGGGGAGGGCCACCAAAGACTCCAGGTAATCCCGTAAAGAGCAGAGTAGGGAGGGCCCGCCAGGATCACAGTGCTTCCATGAGGCAGCCAGGGGCCCCCAAGACAAGACCAGGGCAAAAGGAGGGGCCGCACACTGACCTTACGAAAGTCCCCCATCTACTGCATGGAACCGTGCTGCACAGGTCCAAATCGTGGCGATCCTCCACAGCCGGGTCCAACCCAGGCAGGCTCCACACCCGTCGGCAATTGATGTAAGTAATGCAGAACAAACCAAAACATTCACCCCCAGTCAAGAGATCTGGGTATAATCCATCATTCTTTTGCTCACCATGCCACCCCAGTTTAGACCTGGCCATATGCAAATCAGTCTTGACCCTGTGCCTCATGGGAACAGTCCAGCCCGAACTGCCAAGCCAGGTCCTCCCTGGACCGGAAACAACCATCCTAGGGCCGGTTTCGGGGCTTCACCCCTCATCAGCCAGGATAGCTTGATTCCAGTGGCACAGGGAGCCCAGGACCCATGTCTGGGCATACCTGGGGCACTTGGGGCTTGAAAGCAAAAGACACACAATTGATGGACGTAATGCAGAACAAATCAAAACATTCACCCCCAGTCAAGAGATATGGGTTAAATCCATCATTCTTTTGCTCACCATGCCACCCCAGTTTAGACCTGGCCATATGCAAATCAGTCTTGACCCTGTCCCGCACGCGAATAGCCCAGCACGAAGTGCCAAGCCAGGTCGTTCTTGGACTCGAAACAAGCATCCGAGGACCTGTTTCAGGGTTTCATCCCTCATCAGCCAGGATAGCTTGATTCCAGTGGCACAGTGAGCCCAGGACCCACGTCTGGGCATACCTGGTGCTGTCCTCCCTGGACTGGAAACACACATCCTAGGACCTGTTTCAGAGTTTCACCCCTCATCAGCCAGGATAGCTTGATTCCAGTGTCACAGTGAGCCCAGGACCCACGTCTGGGCATACCTGGCGCACTTAGGGCAAGAAAGCAAAAGAAACACAATTGATGGACGGAATGCAGAACAAATCAAAACATTCATCCCCAGTCAAGAGATCTGGGTTACATCCATCATTCTTTTGCTCACCATACCACCCCAGTTTAGACCTGGCCATATGCAAATCAGTCTTGACCCTGTGCTCATGCAGAACAAATCAGAACATTCACCCCCAGTCTTGAGATCTGGGTCAAATCCATCATTCTTTTGCTCACCATGCCTCCCCAGTTTAGACCTGGCCATATGCAAATCAGTCTTGACCCTGTGCCTCATGGGAACAGTCAGCCCGAACTGCCAAGCCAGGTCCTTCCTGGACCGGAATCAAGCATCCTAGGACCAGTTTCGGGGTTTCACCCCTCATCAGCCAGGACAGCTTGATTCCAGTGGCACGGTGAGCCCAGGACCCATGTCTGGGCATACCTGGCGCACTTGGGGCGAGAAAGCAAAAGACACACAATTGACGGACGTAATGCAGAAGAAATCAAAACATTCACCCACAGTCAAGAGATCTGGGTTAAATCCATCATTCTTTTGCTCACCATGCCACCCCAGTTTAGACCTGGCCATATACAAATCAGTCTTGACCCTGTGCCTCATGGGAACAGTCCAGCCCGAACTGCCAAGCCAGGTACTTCCCGGACCGGAAACAAGCATCCTAGGACCTGTTTCAGGGTTTAACCCCTCATCAGCCAGGATAGCTTGATTCCAGTGGCAGAGTGAGCCCAAGACCCATGTCTGGCAATCCCTGGCGCACTTGGGGCGAGAAAGCAAAAGACACACAATTGATGGACGGAATCCAGAACAAATCAAAACATTCACCCCCAGTCAAGAGATCTGGGTTAAATCCATCATTCTTTTGCTCAACATGCCACCCCAGTTTATACCTGGCCATATGCAAATCAGTCTTGACCATGTGCCTCATGGGAACAGTCCACTCTGAACTGCCAAGCCAGGTCCTCCCTGGACCGGAAACAACCATCCTAGGACCGGATTTGGGGTTTCACCCCTCATCAGCCAGGATAGCTTGATTCCAGTGGCACAGTGAGCCCAGGACCCACGTCTGGGCGTACCTGGTGCACTTGGGGCGAGAAAGCAAAAGACACAGAATTGATGGACGTAATGCAGAACAAATCAAAACATTCACCCCCAGTCACGAGATCTGGGTTAAATCCATCATTGTTTTGCTCACCATGCCACCCCAGTTTAGACCTGGCCATATGCAAATCAGTCTTGACCCTGTGTCTCATGGGAACAGTCCAGCCTGAACTGCCAAGTCATGTCCTCCCTGGACCGGATTCCAGCATCCTAGGACCAGTTTCGGGGTTTTACCCCTTATCAGCCAGGATAGCTTGGTTCCAGTGGCACAGTGAGCCCAGGACCCACGTCAGGGCATACCTGGCGCACTTGGGGCGAGAAAGGAAAAGACACACAATTGATGGACGGAATGCAGAACAAATCAAAACATTCACCCCCAGTCAAGAGATCTGGGTTAAATCCATCATTCTTTTGCGTACCATGCCACCCCAGTTTAGACCTGGCCATATGCAAATCAGTATTGACCCTGTGCCTCATGAGAACAGTCCAGCCCGAACTGCCATGCCAGGTCCTCCCTGGACCGGAAACAAGCATCCTAGGACTGGTTTCGGGGTTTCACCCCTCATCAGCCAGGATAGCTTGATTCCAGTGGCACGGTGAGCCCAGAACCCACCTCTGGGCATACCTGGCGCACTTGGGGCGAGAAAGCAAAAGACACACAATAGATGGACGTAATGCAGAACAAATCAAAACATTCACCCCGAGTCAAGAGATCTGGGTTAAATCCATCATTCTTTTGCTCACCATTCCACCCCAATTTAGACCTGGCCATATGCAAATCAGTCTTGACCCTGTGCCTCATGGGAACAGTCTACTCTGAACTGCCAAGCCAGGTCCTCCCTGGACCGGAAACAACCATCCTAGGACCGGTTTTGGGGTTTCACCCCTCATCAGCCAGGATAGCTTGATTCCAGTGGCACAGTGACCCCAGGACCCACGTCTGGTCGTACCTGGCGCACTTGGGGCGAGAAAGCAAAAGACACACAATTGATGGTCGTAATGCAGAACAAATCAAAACATTCACCCCCAGTCAAGAGATCTGGGTTAAATCCATCATTCTTGTGCTCACCATGCCACCCCAGTTTAGACCTGGCCTTATGCAAATCAGTCTTGACTCTGTGCCTCATGAGAACTGTCCAGCCCGAACAGCCAAGGCAGGTCCTCCCTGGACTGGAAACAAGCATCCTAGGACCGGTTTCGGGGTTTCACACCTCATCAGCCAGGTTAACTTGATTCCAGTGGCACAGTGAGCCCAAGACCCACGTCTGGGCATACCTTGTGCACATGGGGCGAGAAAGCAAAAGACACACAATTGATGGACGTAATGCAGAACAAATCAAAACATCACCCCCAGTCAAGAGATCTGGGTTAAATGCATCATTCTTTTGCTCACAATGCCACCCCAGTTTAGACCTGGCCATATGCAAATCAGTCTTGACCCTGTGCCTCATGGGAACAGTCAGCCCGAACTGCCAAGCCTGGAACTGCCAAGCCAGGAACTGCCAAGCCAGGTCCTTCCTGGACCGGAAACAAGCATCCTAGGACCGGATTCGGGGTTTCACCCCTCATCAGCCAGGATAGCTTGATTCTAGTGGCACAGTGAGCCCAGGACCCACGTCTGGGCATACCTGGTGCACTTGTGGCGAGAAAGCAAAAGACACACAATTGATGGACGTAATGCAGAACGAATCCAAATTTTCACCCCCAGTCAAGAGATCTGGGTTAAATCCATCATTCTTTTGCTTACCATGCCACCCCAGTTTGGACCTGGCCATATGCAAATCAGTCTTGACCCTGTGCCTCATGGGAACAGTCCAGTCCGAACTGCCAAGCCCAGTCCTCCCTGGCCTGGAAACAAGCATCCTAGGACCTGTTTCGGGGTTTCACCCCTCATCAGCCAGGATAGCTTGATTCCAGTGGCACAGTGAACCCAGGACCCACGTCTGGGCATACCTGGCGCACTTGGGGCGAGAAAGCAAAAAACACACAATTGATGGACGTAATGCAAAACAAATCAAAACATTCACCCCCAGTCAAGAGATCTGGGTGAAATCCATCATTGTTTTTCTCACCATGCCACCCCAGTTTGGACCTGGCCATATGCAAATCAGTCTTGAACCTGTGCCTCATGGGAACAGTCCAGTCCGAACTGCCAAGCCCGGTCCTCCCTGGTCTGGAAACAAGCATCCTAGGACCTGTTTCTGGGTTTCACCCCTCATCAGCCAGGATAGCTTGATTCCAGTGGCACAGTGAGCCCAGGACCCACGTCTGGGCATACCTGGCGCACTTGGGGCGAGAAAGCAAAAAACACACAATTGATGGACGTAATGCAAAACAAATCAAAACATTCACCCCCAGTCAAGAGATCTGGGTGAAATCCATCATTGTTTTTCTCACCATGCCACACCAGTTTAGACCTGGCCATATGCAAATCAGTCTTGACCCTGTGCCTCATGGGAACAGTCCAGCCCGAACTGCCAAGCCAGGTCCTCCCTGGACCGGAAACCAGCATCCTAGGACCGGTTTCGGGTTTCACCCCTCACCTGCCAGGATAGCTTCATTTCAGTGGCACAGTGAGCCCAGGACCCACGTCTGGGCATACCTGGCGCACTTGGGGCGAGAAAGCAAAAAACACACAATTGATGGACGGAATGCAGAACAAATTAAAACATTCACCCCCAGTCAAGAGATCTGGGTTAAATCCAGCATTGTTTTGGTCACTATGCCACCCCAGTTTAGACCTGGCCATATGCAAATCAGTCTTGACCCTATGCCTCATGGGAACAGTCCATCCCGAACTGCCAAGCCAGGTCCTCCATGGACCAGAAACAAGCATCCTAGGCCTGGTTTCGGGGTTTCACCCCTCATCAGCAAGGATAGCTTGATTCCAGTGGCACAGGGAGCCCAATACCCACGTCTGGGCATACCTGGCGCACTTGGGGCGCGAAAGCAAAAGACACACATTTGATGGACGGAATGCAGAACAAATCAAAACATTCACCCCCAGTCAAGAGATCTGGGTTACATCCATCATTCTTTTCCTTACCATGCCACCCCAGATTAGACCTGGCCATATGCGAATCAGTCTTGACCCTGTGCCTCATGGGAACAGTCCAGCCCAAACTTCCAAGCCAGGTCTCCCTGGACTGGAAACAAGCATCCTAGGACTGGTTTCGGGGTTTCACCCCTCATCAGCCAGGATAGCTTGATTCCAGTGGCACAGTGAGCCCAGGACCCACGTCTGGGCATACCTGGCACACTTGGGCGAGAAATCAAAAGACACACAATCGATGGATGTAATGCAGAACAAATCAAAACATTCACCCCCAGTCAAGAGATCTGGGTTAAATCCATCATTCGTTTGCACAACATGCCACCCCAGTTTAGACCTGGCCATATGCAAATCAGTGCTGACCCTGTGCCTCATGGGAACAGTCTACTCTGAACTGCCAAGCCAGGTCCTCCCTGGACCGGAAACAACCATCCTAGGACCGGTTTTGGGGTTTCACCCCTCATCAGCCAGGATAGCTTGATTCCAGTGGCACAGTGAGCCCAGGACCCACGTCTGGTCGCATCTGGAGCACTTGGGGCGAGAAAGCAAAAGACACACAATTGATGGACGTAATGCAGAACAAATCAAAACATCACCCCCAGTCAAGAGATCTGGGTTAAATCCATCATTCTTTTGTTCAACATGCCACCCCAGTTTAGACCTGGCCATATGCAAATCAGTCTTGTCCCTGTGCCTCATGGGAACAGTCCAGCCCGAACTGCCAAGCCACGTCCTCCCTGGACTGGAAACAAGCATCCTAGGACCGGTTTCGGGGTTTCACCCCTCATCAGCCTGGTTAGCTTGATTCCAGTGGTACAGTGAGCCCAAGACCCATGTCTGGGCATACCTGGCGCACTTGGGGCGAGAAAGGAAAAGACACACAATTGATGGACGAAATGTAGAACAAATCAAAACATTCACCCCCAGTCAAGAGATCTGGGTTAAATTCATCATTCTTTTGCTCACCATGCCACCCCAGTTTAGACCTGGCCATATGCAAATCAGTCTTGACCCTGTGCTTCATGGGAACTGTCCAGCCCGAACTGCCATGCCAGGTCCTCCCTGGACCGGAAACAAGCATCCTTGGACCGGTTTCGGGGTTTCACCCCTCATCAGCCAGGATAGCTTGATTCCAGTGGCGCAGTGAGCCCAGGACCCACGTCTGGGCATACCTGGCGCACTTGGGGCGAGAAAGCAAAAGACAACAATTGATGTACGTTATGCAGTACAAATCAAAAAATTCACCCCCAGTCTAGAGATCTGGGTTAAATCCATCATTCTTTTGCTCACCATGCCACCCCAGTTCAGACCTGGCCATATGCAAATCAGTCTTTACCCTGTGCCTCATGGGAACAGTCCAGCCCGAACTGCCAAGCCATGCTTTCCCTGGACCGGAAACAAGTTTCCTAGGACCGGTTTCTGGCATTTCAGCCGTCTTCAGCCAGGCTTGCTTGAATCCAGTGGCAAAGTGAGCAAGGGACTCACGTCTGAGCATACCCTGCCAACTTATGGCGAACAAAGCGGTACAAAAGGGGGTGGTGATGGACGGAGCATCAGAACCAATCAAACACTCACACCCAGTCAACAGATCTGGGTTTGATCCATCACCGCCCCCTTTTATACCTCTCTGTTCACCATAAGTTGGCAGGGTATGCTCAGACGTGAGTCCCTTGCTCACTTTGCCACTGGATTCAAGCAAGCCTGGCTGAAGACGGCTGAAATGCCAGAAACCGGTCCTAGGAAGCTTGTTTCCGGTCCAGGGAAGGCATGGCTTGGCAGTTCGGGCTGGACTGTTCCCATGAGGCACAGGGTAAAGACTGATTTGCATATGGCCAGGTCTGAACTGGGGTGGCAGAGTGGGCTAAAGAACGGTGATGTATCAAACCCAGATCTGTTGACTGGGTGTGAGTGTTTGATTGGTTCTGATGCTCCGTCCATCACCACCCCCTTTTGTACCGTGAGTGAGAGTACACGTACATCTGAGAAAAATAGAGACCGGAAAGGCAAGAGACAGACAGAGAAAGAGTGACTGTGAGAGAAAGAAAGAGAGAGATAGAAAGAGAGAGATAGTGACTGAGAAATAGTGAGGGATGCAAGAGCGCTGCACTGGAAGAAAGAAGACTTGAGCTGCCCATCTGCGCCCGTCCTGGTGAGTGACATCCGCCCTGCAGTGGGTTCGGGGCCAAAGAAATGAGGTAGAAAAACGAAGATTGCGCACAACTGGTCGAGTTAGTACACGGAGTTCAGTGACAGAAGCAGGCCAGAGGCAGGGCTCGCTGGGAGAGACAAGGTACCTTACAGCACTCGGCAAGGGACGGTGAAAGTGCCCACGTGGAGCTCTACATATGTGAAGCAGGTATAGGAGAGTTCACTTCACCAGGGGTCCAGGGAGGTAAGGAAACCGGGAAAGACCAGAGAGGTAGGACGTAGTGGATTAGAGGTAGGCGAACCACTGAAAGCTGCAGCTTGAAGCGTGGCTCAGCTCGAGTTCCTGTTGGAACCTCAATCCTATAACGAGCCAAGCTTTCATGTGGCTTCTGCCTGCCCCACTCGCTCTAACCAGGATGTAGCGTTACGGAAAGAGCTGCCGATCCGTGTCTCGGCGTCCACTCAACATCCGGGGTTTCTGGGCAAATCACTAAATGTAAACTAAGCACTTCTAGGTGCAGTGCCATAATGTGCTCTATTAATGTCAAAGCTCCACATGTTAAGGGAATACACTGTATTAAATTCGGAGGCAGCTTTATCACAGTTTACGTCAGGTTTGTTGTAGGATTTTAACAACAAACATTTTCAGGGTTCGCGGGCTCCAAGATCCTGGTCATATCCTTGGATCGGCTCTGGCTCGGCTCTCCCAGTAAATCTGTTCACTCGCCCAGCTCCATAGATTAGTACGGGGGCAGCCGGGAGCGGCGGCGGCCATCAGGTGTGCGTGAGTTGACAGGGTAATATCACGGGGGAAAGTGTGTGAAAGAAAGTTAGGCCGGAGGCAAAGGACTTCACAGAGACAGGGCAGTGATATTGTGGAGGGCAGGGAAAAGTACACAGAATGAGAGCAGCAAGTTAGGGGACAAGAAAAGTCACTACAGATGACGAACGAGGGCTCGAGAATGTACAGGGTAGGAGAGAGAGCTCACCAAAGAACAGTACAGCATGTGTGAGAGTAAAGAGAGACAACAGGAAAAGTTGGACAGAGGGGTTCATAAAGGCAAACCAATGAAGCGGGGAGGTGCAGTAAGGGAGAAAATTGAGGTAGGGTGAGTAAACGAAATGGTGGAAGATAAGCGTGACTAGGATGGCAAAGTTCATAGAGGCTGCCGAAGAGTGGGGGGAGGCGAGAAGAAAGGGGACGCCAGACAAGTGAAATATGTGACATGGGCGTTAAAAACGTAACTTGAGAAAACAGGAGATCCCAGAGACAAGTAAGGGAACGTGGGGTGGAAAGAACAAGAAGAAAGCGAGGTGGAACGAGAAAAGAAATAAGAATACAAATGTGAAAGAAAGAAATACACTGAAAGAAGATGAAAACGGGTGAGAAGTACGGGCCTAGATGGAAAGGGATAAGGGCAACAAGATCATGATTTAAAAAAAAGCTAGGCGGTAGAAAACTAGGTAGAGATAAAAGTAAATGTAGATAAAGATTCCGACTCACATGTAGAGGGGAAAGAGAAGTAATGGGGACCACGGAGAAACGGCGAAGAGTCTGGGAAAGAGGTAGAAAGAGAATGACAGAAAAAAGTTAATAAGGGGTCAGGAAAAGGTAAGCAAATATACAAGGGGTGAGGAAAGTTAAGAAACACAAAGAGAACACTAACAAGCGCAGTCCCGAAAGTGAAAGAGGACCGCGCTGCAGCCGCAGCATGGGGATCTCTTGTCTTTATGGGGCCATGTGTTTCTAATTAGAAACACATGGCCCCATAAAGATAAGGAAGTGCTTTGCGACAGACGCAAAGCAGGCAAGCAAGTCCGGGTGGGCCGGCACAAAAAGCGAAAGGGAGGCAACCCAAACACCTAATTTTCAATGGCAGGCCACCGTTTAGCATAAACGGTGACGCCAGCCTATGGAATTAAGGGGCGGGGCTTCAAGCCCTTTTCTCAAACTCCTCATTTATAATACACTCGCCGAGAGAGCTACGCATGTGCGCAGTAACGCTAGCGAGACCTAAAAAACAATCTAACAAAGGAATCAGTGTCCATATGCATTCACTACCAGAGGAGGAATCACTGATACCTTGTGACTCGAACGACTTCGAAGAAAAACAAGTTGCAACAGTCCAAGCCCAACACTAGATGGTAGGAGTATGTTGAGCATGTGTATTTCTGGCTGCCCACTACAGCAAAAAACGGTTCAATTTTGTTGAGAAATTAACATTGCATTTGATTTGTAAGTATATGAAAAATATATTTGTTACACAATTACCTGCATGGTGCAGTCACAGTCCGTTAGCCCAATAGGTTAATGTATGTACGGCTGAAATATTTGTGTGAGCTGTAGGTTAAATGGTGGCAAAAGCATATTTATTTTGCAGAGCGGTGAGCCGAGTTAATAACTTGTTTATTGTGGCTTCAGAAATCGTGTGTTCTAATTGTTACTTGCCCACATGGTGTGATTCTGGGCTAATGACACCCAATTCTGTCTTTCACAGTGCTGCCATAAAGGCTGTAAAGGCATAAACACTCTAGAACAGGGTTCCGCATGCCTGTAACTTCTATTCCACTTAAAAAACAAATTGCAAATACTGGTCAGTTATCTTAAAAGGGCTATGCCTGCCTCTATTTATTATTAATTTCTTCTATTCAGTCGTGATTAAAATACTTTAGTACAAATTAATAACAACAGTGTTTAAAAAGGTTCTCAGCCATGCACCATGCAAGCAGCATTTTCAGTCCTGTTTTCATCTTTGTGGGGTGGGGTTCATCTGCTCATGTCCAATACAGCAGCAGCTCCTCACCTAAAGTGGAGGAGCGTCGCCCCACTGCTCTACCAGCAGTTCAAAAAGGAAAAATACATTGATAATATTGCAATGTTATTATCATTTTATTTTTCCTGTCCCTACTGTCCCGGAGCCAGGGGGAGTAGTCGTGAGTACACTCTAAGTGCGCATGATGATTTGCCCGGCCGTCTTGGGCTGGCCAAACAGTCATGCACACTTTGCATGTTCTCTACCGGCTGTATTGCACAACCTTGGTGGAGAGCATGCAGAGCCTCCCAGTGCCTCTTTGAATGCTGAACCACGGCGCTCAGCTTGATCACAACGCTGCTGTAACGCTGCGTCGTGATTGGCTAGGGAGGTCTAGAAGCCTGTGTGCTTTCTGGTTCCTGCTTCCTGCTCCTGGACTCCTGGAGTGACCAAAGGGGACCGGCCTGTAGGTAAGTGTTTTTTTCCCATTTACGCCCACCCTCCTACCCCGCCACCCCCATTAAGTAGCGACTGCCACTGGTCCTATATCCCAGCTGCTAGCTTGTGTGATCTTCTGCATGCTTTGGTGCTTACAAGTAGCCCCTGTGGCTTTAATACCTATTCCTTAAAACCAAGAGTTCCACGTACTCCAGGTGATTGTGCAGGCAGGCGTGTGTATGTGACTCCTGCATATATTTTAAGGGGAAAAGAACCAGTATTTCAGTTTGTGAGGAAAGAGTAATATATTATTACATTTATAAATCACCAGAAACGCAACTGCTTGTTTTCTTGGGATTGTGTTGGGCCTCATTTTAATCTAGTGAAATACGTTTCTCATACATGTAGACTGTTTTCTGTAGTAAAATATGTGCACTTTTTATTTTCTTTACACCACCTATATTTAATTATCTGAACCTTATTATCTTAAAAGAGTATGGATTTCTAGGGAGTATCATACGCCTGCCTTGTATTTTTTCACCTTGTTCCATTTGTAACTTGATTCTATGAAATCGGAGAGACTTGCTTTTTTTGTTTCGCACAAGCCTTGTACAGGTGTCTGAAACGAGTCTGGTGAAGAAATGGTAATAATGTATTAATGTACTTGCTCACTTTACTATGAAATTGAACAGAAACCAGCACAACTATCCGAAAGTGAAGAAATGGTAATAATGTATTAATGTACTTGCTCACTTTACTATGAAATTGAACAGAAACCAGTACAACTATCCGATAGTGAACGAAGGCCTGCCTTCATCGTGACTTTATGAGCGCAGCTTGAGCCCTGTCTGTGCAAGGAGAGCAGTGTCTGAGTGTTAGGCAATGTTTCACAGAATGGTGAGAAATTTCTGAGTGCGTGATGAGTAGCAATTGAGTGCTCAGGGAATGCGAGGTGTCAGTGTGTGTGAGTGCACGGTGAGAGATGTGTGAGGGCAAGATCTGCGACCAAAGAGGTTTCTGAGTGCAGAGTGAGAGATGTGTGAGTAGTCTGAGTGCAGCTGGAGAGGTTTGTAAATGGTGTGTGGCTGCTGGGTGAGCGGTGTGTAAAATGTGTGGTTTTTGTGTGAGCTCTGCATGAATGTAAGGTGAACGAGGTTGGTGCAGCATGAGTGGTGTGAGTTGTACTGTGAGCAGTGCGTGCAGGATGTAGTAGTGTGTGAATGTTCGTGGTGAGCACTGTGAATGTGTAGGATGAACGGTGTATATGAGTGTGCAGGGTGAGAGGCAACTGAGTGCAGGTTGAGCGGCAAACGTTAGTGGTGTGTTAATGGAACGTGAGAGACATATGAGGGGTTTCGGTGCATTGTGACAGATGTGTGCGTGCAGAGTAATAGGTGCGTCAGTGCTTGGTGAAAGGTGCGTGAACACTGTCTGAGTGCAAAGTGAGTAGTGTCTGTGTGGAGGGTGCGATGTGTCTGAATGCAGGGTGAGCCGTATCACTGCAGGATCAATGTGCCAAATGAGGACTGTGTAACTGTTTTAAATGGGGACCTTTGTAATGTTAAATATGTATATAATGCACCTTGAAATGTCTTACGCTAGGCTTAATACCTTCACTAACCCTCTTTTTCTAAGTTAACCAAACTCCTCTTTTTTAAATACTCAAAGCCCTAATGCAAACTCCATCGCAAGCCCCCGTATATATCACTATTCAACGTTCAACTATCTTTAACGTAGGCATTGTTCCTTACCTTAAAGCAAGATTCTTGGAAAACATTACTCTCAGCACATAGCACTTTATCCTCTTGCTATCCAGGCCGAACAACAGATCTTTTAGTGCACATTATTTTACCCTGTCATAAAACAGGCAGAATACCGTCACACACCACTATTATCTAGAAGATACTGTACTCGCTGCCGGCATTTCGCACCTTTTATTTACAAGAAGCGCTGCTTCCTGTTCGGCCCCTCTAATCAAACAGTTGCCAGGCTCCAGACCAACGTTGCCTAGCAACTCACTGTCATAAGACAAACAGAACACCCATGACCCTTTATAGTATAAAGGGTCATGGGTAGGAAACCCGTAGCACTTTACTCAACATGCGAGCCTGCCCGATATTTCTTCTCTTTTGCTGCTTATAATTACTTTCAGGTCACACATCATTGAATTTTATTGTGTTTTAACAACAATCTATTTTAAGGCACAAAAACGTTAACAAAAAATAGAGAGGGATTTAATGTATGATTGTAAAGGTTTTAATTAACTGTACAGTAAACTTAATAATAATAACTATCCTCTGTGCCAAATGAGCAAAGCTTGAGTGTGCATGGTGAATTGTGTAAGAGTTTGAAGGATCACGTGCTAGATGAGCTAGGTGAGGTCTGTTACTGATGTGAGTGCAAGCTGAGAAGTATGTGAGCAGTGTGATTTGAGGGTGAGGGTAATGAGTGGAGGGTTAATAGTGTGTGACTGGAGTGAGTGGCTTGTAAGTGTGCAGCGGGAGCAGCTGTTTGTAGGTGAGCGGTGTGTGAGTGTAGGGTGAGAGGTTGGGGGTGTTGAGTGTGAGTAAAGGGTGAGCAGTCAGGAGAAGTTTTGTTTTAGTGATATGTGAGTGCATAGTGAGAGGTGGGTGAGCGGTATCTTGAGCACAGAATGAGCAGTAGGTGGGTGTAGGGAGTGCGGTGTAAGAGTGCAGGGTATGTGATGTCTGACTAATGGGTAAATGCAGCATGTGTGATGGGTGAGGGGTGCAGGACTCACCCTGCACTCACTGTGGGTCTGAGTGCAGGGTGAGTGGTGGGTTTGTATAAGTGCAGGGTGGGAGGTGTGCCCGTGTGAATCGTCATGCGTTTGTAAGCCCTGGGTGCAGCACATTAAAGCCAGTCATATTGGCATTGCCAATGCTTGTCGAGCATCATTTTAACTCCAGGCCTACGTGGTATTATCTTAGCGGCTTACATCACATCACCTTAAGCATCCTACCTATAGTCTGACATTTAAAAACTGGAAATATGAGATTGAGCCCATCAGTCCCCAAACCATTTAGTTTCCTTTCTTGTTGAAACCGTAAAGAAATATACATTGATACCTGGCAACTTCTGATGCTTTCTAAGTTTTTGACAAGTGCTACACACTAGGTGTGACAGCCATCGCGTTGATAGATTTCTTAGATACCCAATGAATGTATACATGAGACTAATTCATTGAGGGTCAGTGCATGTAAGTTTATCTCATGGGGATATTCTGAAAATCTGTCATAAAACTGACCCTCCTGGGCCAAAGGTGGGCATCCTGCCAACAATGAGTGGGCCACACGCTTCACTGTGTTGTACTGAAGGGCACTCATCTAACACTGGAATCTGATTGTAGGATGTCAGTCTGTTCCCTTTAAGATTTCAACTATAGGCAGTCGTGAATGGCGTTTTTGGAGGTGCATAGAGAGGTCAGAGCAGCAAGTCTGCCGTTACCTGTTCACCGCAGCCCAGGCCCTCTTCAGCCGGTAAATGGGGTTGGACTGCAACGCCGATAAGATGGCTCTGAGTGAAGAGAAGTTGCGCAGGACCCGACATTTCTAGAAGAGAGAGAGAAAGAGAGAGGGATGAGGCTCAGGACAGCAGGAGGCAAAGCTCGTAATAAACAGAATAAATATGGTGAAGTATTTTGACTTCATATGCTCACCAGCAGCGTCCAGAGCTGCAGCAACATAGATGAGAAAAGGGAACAATGGGCTAGATGTGATAAGCATTTGAACAGTAGAAAACACTCAAATGCGGCCTTTACGACAGATACAATTATTTTTCTTATGTACTAATCCCATTTTAAGAGTCGGAAAAAATATGCCTAAAATCGTGCATTTTTTAAGTAAAAGGATGAAACTTTGCAGAAGTGTTGTTTATGTCCAAAATTGTAAATTCAGGCAGTGTAGGCACTGGCCCCAAGCACTACTAGCCTTCAAATTGGAAAATGGATACTGCTGTATTCCCAAATCATGCTAAAGAATAAATGTAAGGAAAAGGACCATGATTTGTGGCTTAATTATCCCATAGCAGGTCCTAATACATGCACAAAAGTGTGGACTATGTTTAAGGGGATAGATTGTTATTTTGGACCTTTATAACAGCAGTTACAGTGTGTAAGTCATTGCAATTGTCCTTTTATTACTGGCTTAACAAGGCTCCAGGACGCCAGGATCAAGAACAGTGGAATTATTGATACCTGTACCTGTAGGAAGTGCTTGTTTATTGGACATATGATGTATATGATGAAAATATGAAGCGAAGTTTTAAATTAGTTGAAGGTGATCGTGCATCTGACCCACAAGGTCTGCTGTGTACTGGAAGAAATTTATTTTTTGTCAAAAAACAAAACTCTGAAACCAGCATGTCCTGCTGATTTTGCTAGTAGGAATGAGGCTTGTGGATATGAGACTACAGAAAACATTTTAAGGCTTTTTTTGAAGCTGTAAGTAGCTTATCTAAATAAACTGGGGCTCTCAATTGATAGAATTGTTCAAATGGAATTAAAGCTACCCTCCTCTAGCTGAAACACAAGTTCCATAGCAATCTAAATTTGCACTACAATCAGAAAGAAGTGGTCCAAGCTACTGAGCGATGGAGGAAGAAAATTAGGAAAGAGGATCCTTGTGAGTCTAATATTGTTTAGGTATCAGAAAGTGAATCTGATGTGCCTTATCAAAGTCGATTTATGTTGGGAGCAGATACCTTCATTGATGAAAAGTCTCAACCAAAATGTTTCTTCTTTGATAATAAAGACACTGAAAGAAACATTGTCCTTCACATCTATTTTTAAGAAGGCTACCCGACTAAGGCAGTGTGCTTTGAATCAACAAGATGAATGGCTCATTGCCAAGCTATGTGAGGGAGATATGATTGCTAGGGGTACAGTATACCATGCAGGGTCCCTCACATGCTTGCATTGTAAAAATAGAAAAGAATAAGCCTGAGATGAAAAAGATGATTCACAGCGTTTAATATTCAAAAATAACTTTTAGTCAATCCACTGTAGAATGTGAACAAAATATGCAAGTTTTTAACCTTTGTGAATGGAAGTGGCACAACTGTAGGAGAACTGAACAGCTTAGAAGAAATGTGCCCAGTCTTCATTCCACAAGGCAAAAAAACTAAATCTGGCTAATTTCCTTAAACTTGAGGACTACACAGAAGGCCGAAATTTGTTAAAAGTTTAAACAAAGAATACAGGGACTCTTTGAGCAAAAACGAGCGCTTGCTGATGACTTAGAAGCATTGATCATGGCACAAGCAACAGTGATAGTACACCAAAATATTCTACAAGACAACCAACATTTTCTGGATCATTCAAAGAATGCAAAGAAAAATGTATCTCTTCTACACTTCTAACTCTAACAACAATGCTAATGCATGACGCAAGAATACAAAGAGAAGTAACTTACGGATTCCAACAGTGTCTTATCTGAGCATAGCTAACCCCTTTCAATACCTTTAGGGGCAGAATCAGTTCTCTGAAGCTATAAGACACAATCAAGTCCAAGAGACACCATTTCCATTATTTATACACTCTTTTATTCACTCAAAACAAGATTTAAGGACCTTTGGACTTTCTATTTTGTTTCAGCTTACCATTGTCATATGGCTGTGCTTTAAGCCAGACTGTGTCTTAAGCTTCTCAACTGAACAACGGAACTCAAGTGCAGCTCATTTAATGATATTAGAGCTGTAAGCTCTCCAGACTTAAAATGTGGTGCCTTTACCTCCTCTGCTGTCAATACCATTGATCACAACCAAATGCAACAAGTGCAAAGGGATCATTCAATGGAACTAGTACTTTTCACTTCCAACTTCTTTTTTTATTTTTTACAACCAGATTTTATTGGTTTTCAAAGACATCATCTACAAGCATAGGCGTTGTGCACCTTCAATCTAGTATATAATACACACTGTTGACATTTTCTGGTGAATTTGTCTGTAACTCTCCCCCAACAAAACTATCCCACCTTAAGTTGCGCTTAGGTGGATATAATCTAATTTCCAAATACTGTTGGGTGTCTGTGTGTCGGGTGTCACGTCTAACATACTGCGGCGCCTATCGTCCCTGATCCAGGTGACCTTGCCTGTCATTCTCTTGTTTCGTTTTTAACTTTTTCACAAGAAAATCAGTGGTACAAGCCATATTATTGAAAATAGCAATAGTTCCTCCAACAAGGTGATGAAATCGCTTACAAGATGTTCATTAGTGGCTCAAGCTGCTATTACCAAGGCTCTCCTCCAAAAAAGCCTTATTTTAAAATGCTTACAAAGAATTGGTGGATGAAGGAGTTAATAATCAGCATACTTAGTTGGTGCAGACACGTTGCTGAGCTGCTTGAAAAGAGAGTAATGTCAAGCCAAATAATCATGCAAGTTGGTCCACTTTCCACTCTGGTCAGAATAAAGAGAAACCACTCATACCAATCATGAAAACTACTCTCTTCCTCTTATTCTGAGTCAATTTTTACGCTGCATCATTCCATGGATGTTATTAGGAATGCAGTCGCTGTTAATGAATCCAACAAATACCATTGATGCCAAGTGATCAACCACTCCACAAATGTATCAAAGAAAAACAATAGTGTTGGCTTGATGCTTATGAAGATGATCTCTTTATTTTTATTCATGGTGGACTCTAAATCACATTGGCTCTCCTGAAGTGCTTAGGTGACTTGTTAGGCAATAGTGTCTAAACTGCAGCTCTTGGACAAGCAAAGATGGCATCATGAGGGACAGCAGCCACTTTGCTGAAAGCAGCACACGTTAAGAAAACTTTACAAGCACATCACATTACAGCATATGCCTTGTACATGCTTGGGGAAGAAGCCTACCAGGCGTACCACAGCGCAAATGGAGCCCAAGCTGACATTCTTTATGAGGAAGACTGGTGCAAGTCTCAAGGAGTAGAATATACCATCGGTATTGAGACCTTATACTCATGACACAATTATTTACTTGGGATACAGCTGTTCAAGAGGGCGAGTTTGGTTTGCACATCTACTCTTTGTATAAACTTAGGTGGCTCTTCCTAACCCTGATCACCATAAATATGTATGGTATGTTGCTGTTCACGTGAAGAATTTGATATCCTAGAATAAAACAAGTTGTCGATTTTCCAACAAGACTCTCAATGAAAGGCATGAACTTATTAATGCTATAGTAAAAGGCACTGGGGGATCATTAGGCTTATCAGAAAATTCCGGTCCCCTACTCAGATGGATGATGTGTGAACAAGAGATCGCCAGCATTGTGAATGGGTTTGTAAGGCTAATCACACTGGCTGAAAAAAAGCAATTCTCTCATCATAACGACACTCTTAGCAAGCAAAAATCTTTTCAGTCTTTAATCTGGCAGCCTCAATAATAGAAAGTAAAAGACACAAATGATGGACGGAATGCTGAACAAATCACACATTCACCCCCAATCAAGAGATCTGTGGTAAATCCATCGTTCTTTTGTTCACCATGCCATCCTAGTTTAGACCCAACCATATGCAAACCAGTTCTTGACCATGCTCCCTATGGGAACAGTCTAATCCGAACTGCCAAGCTAGGTCCTCCCTGGACTGGAAACAAGCATCCAGAGACCGATTTCGGGGTATCACCCCTCATTAGCCAGGCTAGCTTGAATCCAGAGGCAAAGTGAACCTAGGACCCACGTCTTGGCATACCAGGCGCACTTAAAGCGAGAAAGCAAAAGACATATTCATGATGGATGGAATGCGGAACAAATTAAACATTCACCCCCAGTCAAGAGGTCTCGGTTAAATTAATAGTTTTTTTGCCCACCATGCCACCCCAGTTTAGACCCAGCCATATGCAAATTAGCCTTGACCGTGCTCCTCATGAGAACACTCCAACCCAAACTTCCAAACCAGGTCCTCCCTGGACCGGAAACAGGCATCCTGGGACCGGTTTCGGTATCAACCCTTATCAGCCAGATTTGTTCTGCATTCCGTCCTTTATTTGTGTGTCTTTTGCTTTCATAGCCACCATAATAGAAACAGCTAATCCATTTTCAGACACAGGTGAAGGTCTATTGATTATAAAAACTGCAGAAATTATAAATGAGACTGTTGTTGATTCAATAAAGTCAAGAAAAGATCTGGGACAAGTTTGAGTAAAAACTTCATCAATGAAAAACATAAAACAATAAAAGCCCAGAGGAATGGATTTCACCAGAACACCTTCCTTCTATTCAGCCGTAAATGACAAACAGCAAAATCGGGCATTCTTAAGTAGTAGTAAAACTGCAAGACATAACTGTGTTCCTCAAATTGTACACAGCTTGTCAGATTCATCACGGAGATGCAGATGACTTTTTCTGTCATGAAAACAATACTTACCCACCTCTTGTCAGACCATGACTCATTAACCTGTAATGGAAAAGCTGCCCTACTCAAGTGTCTTGAGATTTTGGTTCCAGCAGAAGAAGAGGATGATTCACATCATGATCCTAATGTCAATAAGAAGGTTCTACATGGACCTGAAATAACCCATACCATTACGCCAGACAAAACCAATATCTTTCTGAACTACACCATGAAATGCATTGCCTACATACACAACTAGGTTAGTAAACACAGTCTGTGCCAAATAGAAATTGTCTTTGAACATAAAGAAAACAGCCAGTCCCCTGTGTGAGCTAAAAGAGGCAAAGAAATGTGTAGATGATTTGAGCTGGCAAAAAGGAGCCAAAGAAAGAGCTTGAATTCCCTGAAGATGATCAAAACAACAAGAGCTTTTTATCTGCTCGTTGTCCATAATGCAGCAACAACATATCATGCTAAAGTTATAGTTACACATGTGGAAATAATAATATGTTCATACCGAGGTGCTTGAACTACAACAGAGCGACTAGACGCCTACACACAGAGGAAGACGGCACAAGAATGTTTCTTCATGTGGCTAATGGCATGGCTAAATGTAGGGAGATAGTTTCATACATAATGTAGACACCAATGCTGTTGTATTGACTATACACTTTTCAAAGAGTGTGAACTGTGAGCAACTATGGGTTGCATTCAATGCAGGCAAACCTTTTCATATTCTTGACCAAGTGGAATTTTGGAGGCCTTAGAAATCGACCAATGCATGGCCCCCACGGCCCTTTCATAACTGACAGGGAGTGACACTATATCAAAGTTTTCAGGAAGAGGTCAAATACCCTGCTGGATAAAATGGAAAAAATGATGCACAAGTGACATTGGCCCTTTTTATTACCCTATCCAGTTCACCTAGATTGGAAGAGACAGTAACATTTATGCCTACTAGTCAAAGGTTGGCTATTCTTCTATATAACTGCTACAGTCATGAAACAAATGTGAATACGGTCAGGTTTGGATCATTTGCACAGAATAACAGGGATTTAGATAATATCCATCCAACTCTGAATGACCTTCATCAGCATGTGCTCAAAGTAGGCTGCCAACAAGACATATTAGGGGCCAAGCCATTCAGAAATAACTTCAGCTCCCAGGAATTAAATATTTTTGGTTGGACCAGAGATAGACAGTCTTCACTGTGGCATCCACAAAAGATCACTCTGCCGCCTGCAGGTGCCAAGTCATGATAATTGATTATATGCAAGTGTAAAGGTGGATATGCTTTGCTGGGCAAATACATAAAGGCTGATTTACCCTACAGTGTTCTTTGTTTATGTGGTGGTGTGACATGATGATTTTTTATTTCATGGACAAAGCTTTTTTTTAACATTGTCAGGGAAAAAGCCTTTAAGTTGACATAATGTTTTGAAATTCCTTTTATTACTTCATACAAAAATAAAGTTTACCAGACATTAACAAAGGAAGAAAACTAAACAGTTTTTTCATAGTTAACTTTGTTTTCATTTTGTGAAGTGATCATAAAATGTCATTTACTTTGATACATTACTAACAATAAAAAAAATATCTTTGATATTTTAACCTAAGTGTCATTAGAACCCTACTTATGCCATTTCACTGTCTAACGGTAAAATAATGGGCTTATTGTGTGAAATATCCAGGTTTTTAACGTTATTAAAAGTTTCCGCGGTAAATAGTGATCCTGCAAAAATGCTGCTCTTCCTTTTTAATAAAGAATTGACAGCTGAACAAATTTAAAAAAAAGAAGTGAAATCAAGTGATATGAGTGGGAAGAACATATTTTGGTGGCCATTTTCCAACATGGTGGCTCGTGGTGCATGGGCCCACTGTGTATAGTGGTTACATTTACATTTTGGGTATTACCAACACTTCAGCAATGTTTTATGGTTTTAAGAAATACAAAAATACACAATTCATCCAAGAAGAGGGGTCTTTCTTCTGGACTATTGGTTAATCCGATTATTTCAGGCCTGCAGTTTCGGCTGGTAGTTTGGATACTTGTGTTGGAAGCTGGACTACAATCTTGCAGGAGTGTGGCTTAAAGCGCCTTGTTTCTATCACAGTCGTACAACCATTTCCCTTCAGTGGGGCAGAGTTAACAAAGTGCATAAACATCACAACTAGCACTGAAAAGAGGCAGATCAGCTTTACAAAGTACTCCTGGAACGTAAACAAGAAACTATAGGCAATGCAAGGGGAAGAGGAGAGTAGGAGTTAGCCTAACGGCTAGGGCGGTCGACCTCGAATCTGGGGAACTGGGTTTGAGTCTCGGCAATGACGCTGAACATCCTGTGATTCTCGGCAAATCACTTAATCCCCCCCTTGCCTACCAAAAATAAATGTGTCCTCATGTAATGCAACTGGTGCTATGTAAAGCGCTCTGATACACGATTCGGGTCAAGTTTGCGCTATATATAGCCTTCCCAGGTCCACATTAACAACGTACGCCTAGGAGAGAGTATCAGAAGAAATGTCCGCCAAGAGTAGTTTTTAGTATTTTGTGAGTCTCTAACTTGAAAATAGTTTTTATAAAAGTTGAGCCAATTGGTGCAGGTTTTAAAAAACAAACAGAGTGAATCTTTATCTGAGCAGCACTGCTCCCCTTGCAATCAGACACAATGAAAAGTACTCTAATGTGATTCAAACAAACAAATACACCTTCCAAAATCCTGCCATGGTCTTATTATGCAGCCTTCCTAGCGAAAAAGCTCAGTGAGAAATGATGAGATGTTCCAAAGGCTGTCAACCATTGAAGGCAAGCAAGAAGAAACACGTACAGTAGATATTGGAAGCAGAAGGAAACAATGGCCTTAAAGTTTCTGCCCAATGCACCCCTAAGATAAATGGTTGAGAGTAACCTTCCTGTCTGGGCAGCATCACATGTGAGGCTTGCCAGCCGCTACAGTAAATAGCACCAAGCTGTAAGGCTGTCCCTCTAACCTGCAGCCACGTCTCAAACAAACATTCATTTGGAGCGGTTGTAACAGTAAGGTGCACACTATCAGAATGCATCAACCTTCCTTCAGTGACAGCAGCAACATATGGCCACCCCATAGGAACATGGCACCAAGTCTGTAGAAAACCACACCACCTTATGAAGGGTGGAGGACAAATGGATGACATACCAGCAAAGTCGGACTTTGCTTTCCATGTGGGATTAAGCAATAGACAACGAGGAGTAATATGGATGCTTGTCGGAAAAACTGGGCCTGGTGAACCAGAGTAATCTACCCAGCAGTCAGCTTAAGGGCTTTATAAATAACAAATAACAGTTTAGAGGCTCCTGGAAGCAGAGTAGGGAGAATGAGTGTACCCCCGCACAGCAGATATGTTCAACATGCTCCATGAAAGCTGTTGGAAAAGAACAATAATTGGCATTAAAGGAAGACTGGAGCAGCCGGAGCAGGTCCAGGAAGATGCAGAATATGCTTTGGAGATCTCAGCACTGAAGGCTCTTGCATGTACTCTGGAACACCCTCCTCATGAAAATGACCTTAAATATTCTGACACAGTCATGTTGCCTTGGAACTCTGCCTGATAATTGATTTACTTGGAGGATAGGTGGCAGGGGTTATGTGTCCAATTTCAGTTACCTATCTCCCACAGTGTCAATGTATTGTATTGTATTATAATTCTATTTATATAGATCTACTACTCTTGACAAGGCATTGGAGCACTTTATGTCATGTAGCATGCTGGACCGTAACCCAAAGTTAATTGGTATTAGTTATTGCAGGATATTGTTGGTTATTGGGTTAATCCTGTGCTCTGAAGCAATTATTTGCTTCTAATGGTGCATTAAATTATTAGGAGTTAGGTGTACATATTAGGGTGAGTTCACGCAAGTGGAAAAAATGTAATACGTAAATAAAGTACACAAGGTTAGATACAGTGATTTTGCAAGAAGAGGTAACACCAAGAAGAATTCATAATTTATTACAGTGGGAAGAATTGACAGGCTAGAAAAGGTTAGATATTGCAAGAATGGCTACTCAGAAAGGCAGGTATGTGACAGAGGCGGGCACACTTAGAGGTACAAAAGCAGGCAAATTATGGAGTCTAGGAGAGTATCATTTAAAAAGAAACGTAGGAGCGAGAATAATCCCTAGCTATAAATAAAAGTACATTTTCATGCAGCTTCTTGTTTTTAAGTATATGGTGAGGGTAAGAAATTGAGATAGGATGCAATCAGAGGAAATATAAAGTGTAGAAAGAAAGGATGATATTGATTATCTCTAGACAGGCGATACATGTTGTTGCATTTCTAATTGTAATTGCATTTATATAGCGCTTACTACCCCTGACGAGGCATTGAAGCGTGGTTGTTCTTGTTGGTTGTTGATGGTGTTGGTACAGCCTGTCTATTTTTACACAGATATTGAACATTATTGAGATTGTTTGTACATTTTTTCTAATATGAGGTACTGAGTTATGTGGCATATTCAGATAGCAGTTGTTTGGGGTTTATCTGGTAAGATTTTGAGGACTGGACAATCTCTAGGATTTGCATTGATCATTCCTTTATATATTTGTTTGAGACAGATGAATGGGTGGTTTGTTAGTAGGGGTTGTTTATAAAAGAATTCTGCTGGTTTAGTGCTTTCTTGATCAAAGAGGGTTTTGGAGGGTATCTGTCTGTGACCAGAAATTGAGCTCATGCAGATTCTTTGTTGGATCACATTGGGACTAACCAGGTCTTAGCCACCCTTCCAAACTCCAAGTGATTATCAGTGGCTCAGCATTTGCAGGTAGGGAGTCCCATAGTTTTGAGGCTTGAACAGAGAAAGTAGTGCCACCAATGGTTTTCTTCCAGTAAGCAGGAACTATTGAGCGTCATGACAGTCTGGAGTGTAAGCTCCCGGGCTGGGAGTATTGTACGATTTTTGTTTGAAAGAATTTTGATACTTTGCCATTTATAGCTTTGGATGTAGTGCACATTAGTTTGGAAGAACACCTTCTTGCAATTGGAAGCCATTGTATAGCCTTTAGGGCTGGAGAGATGTGGGCATGGAAGTTACATTTAGTAGTAGTTTTGCTACTTAATTTTGGATTCTTTCTATCTTTTCATGAAACCTTCTTGCTCAGTTCAATGACGAAGGAAAGGGGGACCTTTAGTGATAGGCTGCAAGTGCCTCTCTCCAAAAGCGCCCAGGACAATCCAATTAATTGTGGCTATCTCCCTTGCCATAATTAGGTCATCATACATGATTCACACAAAAGAGGGAGGAAAAGTGAATACTTGCAGAATTGTAGTGTAGAATGCAAAACCCTCTTAAGCTTTTTATTACTAACAATAATGAAATCAGTAGCATTGATATACATTTCCCACCTCTCCCTATTTTCAGACTCACCCCATCCCTCTTTTTCTTTCTGAGACTTAAACATACTTGACCAATTGAGATCCACTTCTCCAGGATTTTGGCTCTCTGCTGTGCCCGGAGTTGGACATCTGCAAGTACGGATGCCATGACGCAGCTGGTGACAGCATTGAACTGCACTACAGTGGCACGGACTGTGGGTGAAATATGTTTTTTCTCCTTTTTGTCTCGCTGTGACCATATGCAGCCTAGGCAATGAAATGGTACGACACGCCGAAACAGCTCCTGCAGGAGAGTGCAGAAGGATATTAGAATTATGATTCATTAACCGAGCAAATCAAAAAACAAAAAGCAAATAAAATACACATAAAGTCCACTGCTATGATGTGTGGAACAGACCTGCCACCCAGAGAATAATTTTCACCGTGTGATCATACAGGATAAGTAGGCTGGGACATGCGCAGTGGGATTTTGGACCCCACACACTGCTTAAACAGTCACACGTGCCCTCCCCATCAGCAAGAACTAATTCTTCTGGGCCACCTCCCATGTCCTGTGTAGGGTTTGATTGGAGCCCAGCTTTGAAGACTGTTCATACTTGAGCTTGAACTGTATTTTGTAAAAGGGTTCCAAGGTCACTGCATGATGGTGGCTCTTCACTGAATTATCGTGTGATGAGTGAAGAAACCGCGTGAGTTGGCACACTGCACTGGGCTTTGTTAATGATAGAAAAGTGTTCAGTCTCTGAGATGTGCAGGCATCTCATAGCCAGTAATAGAGAAGGTCCCAGTGAGTCTCTGAGTCAAAGAGAAACACTGCTGTCATCTTAGGTTGTGGAGAAGGTTTGTTAATGTGTGAAAGAAAGTACATGCCTTTGACATGTTCTGCATTAAGCCCACCCTTAATTCTGACTCACTGCATCCATCAGGGTGAGCTGCTCCGCCACCTCCTCCGCAGGGAATGAAAGTAGATCAGCCTTCTCTTCTGAGACATCAGGTTCTGCTTCATCCTCTGGCATAATGAAGCTAAAGCGACATTGAGAACTAACTGCATAATAATAGAGATTGATATGAAAAGGGGGATGACATATGAAAACAATGGAAGAGGGTAACAGCAACATCAAATGTATCTAATCTCAGTGTGCCAATCTTCCCCCAGCCCTGGAATATGAGGATCAACAGAGACACGCATGATCCTTTCTCAGATTCTAGCTAACAAAGGCTGCCAAATAGGGACAGGTAGGATTCCAAACAATTTTAGTTCTAATCTGGTTATTTATGTAATAAAGTACAGTGTCTAGTGAGAAGAGGTGATGTCTGATAAGTAGAGTTATAGTATGGGGTATTGGGGGCTAATTAGAGAGCACGTGTTAATAAAAGAATGAAAGGTATAGTAGGAGGACACCTGACCTAGTAGGAGAAATGTAGAATTTGAAGGAAGGTTAGATCTAGCCAGAAGAAGTGAGGCCCACTCATAGGGCGCAACAGAAAGATATTAAGTCTGAAGTGGGGTGTGGTCTGATAGGTGGAAGTGTTTAAGAAGTAGTAGGAGTTGTCTCGAGCAAGCAAGCCGGTGAGGTCTAATGGCTGGACATATTATCTAGAGTGAGTAGAAAATGAGTGGATGTAGGTGATTTCAAAGAGGTGATGTGATCTTATGGAAGGGGGTTTGATTTATTGGTAGGAGCTGGAGTTTATTTGAAAGACGATGAACTTACTGCGGAGTTACAGCATTGGCCCATCAAGGGTCCACCTATGCAAGATTTTCAGATTCATCCTCGTGAGATAACATGATATATATGTTAATACATTTGTATGTTATGTACACAGTAGGTATTATAGAAATGTAGCATGTATCTCCCCTCACAGACATCCCGTAAACAAAAACTAGATAAACCCTGTTCTTTTGGGGTGGGGTATTTGGTGATAGAAGGGAGATTGGGAATAGTGGTAGAGCCCTTGGTTTATTTGAAAAGCGGTAGGCTAGCATCAAGGAAGCGAGATTTAGAAGTCTGAAGCATGGCCTTTTTGAGGGGGACTGAATTGAGCACAGTTTTGCAGGAAATGCAGTAGATACTGTAAGCCTTAAAAATAGCTGCATCAACTAGGATAATCAATTAAATGCATTTGGGCTTAGGGGAAAGAGTTTGCAGTAACAGCTGGCTGATGCGTCGAATGAGGTAAAAATAAGCGCCTCATTCTGTAGAGTGTCTTGAAGTTGAAATGTTAAACATGTTTTTGTAGATAGTGCAAGAACAGTGGAAAATGTGGTTATGTTCAAGGGGAAAAATGTGTAGTTTGCCGATTGCACAGTAGCAGAAACTGTCAATATTAAGATGAAATAACACTATGAAAGAGTGCCTACCCATTGGCTACAAGACTGGGCGGACTGCAACAATGTAGGAGAAGTGGATACCCCATTTTACAGGGGTGACTATTACAGGGACCCTGCACGTGTACTGTTTGTAATGGCAAAGCAGGAAATAATAGGGGTTAATGAAAGCCCCAAAACAGAGAAGAAGGTAAAAGATATAGAGTGGAGAAACCAGGAGAAAGCAGCAAGAGAGGAAAGAAAATGTTTTGTCAAAGTCTCTGCAGGAGGACTACAGAAGGCAAGGAAAGTAGGAAAGACAGAGAAAGGAAGGGGTGAAGCCCCCTCTACACATAATAACAAAACGGCACTCATGCTTTGAATATTTATGACTATCCTCAGACACAGGCTCAACCTATTCTTCAGAGCTTAAGGGGAGGATTTTTTAGCTCTAAAAACAATCTATCATAAAGTGGATATATGACTTCAGCCTCTTCTATGCCCCAACAAATCTGCTTGGCAAACAGGCAATATGTCAATGCACTCAGTATCAGAGATCAGAAACAATGTATATGTCTGCACCTGAGATGAAGCCGTGTGGATAAGGGCATGCGGTTGGGTTGAGAATTGTTTTCTTTAAGCAGAAGAGTGGCCGCAGTGTAGCATAAAATCACAAGGGGCTGTTCACACCTTATGAGGGACTTTTAGCCAAACTCAGTCCTCCCTGGCAAACTATTAGTTTATTTTAAGGCCTCTCACTCACTGTGTTTTTCACTCCAGTGGCATGCTTCATCATCGAGTCAAAGCCGCAGATATTCTAAACATATCTGGGTGGGCTCTACCTTGGAGATTTGTTGATGCCTTTTCCTTTTCTTACTCACAGGAACATGCCTGGGGAAATACCTCAGGTTGTGTAAGTGTGTGATAAGCAAGATAGAATGTGTGAATATAACTAATATGGTCACTGGATAGTTTTAATTAGTTGAGGGAATTGATACATATTGGTGGTCCTGAAGAAAGCCAAAGTGACCCGTTGAGAGCACGCTAGGGTTGATGTGAAGTACTTAATGAGACCCTGCAGGCATCAACTAACGCAATTTTAATCTTGCCTAGGGGCCTTGAGGAATAAACCATAACATTAAGGCAACCTATGGCAATTTTACTAAAGCAGGTCTCCCTCCCTAAAAAAAAGGTGTCACAATAAGAGCCTGCTGAAAATTTCAACGGTACAGCCTACCCAGATATGTTTAGAATATCTGCGGTGTGGGCTCGATGATGAAGCATGCCACTGGAGCGAAAACACAGAGGGTGACAATCCATAACATAAACTAATAGGTTTGTGAGGGAGGATGAGGTTTGGATAAAATTCCCCCATAGGGTGTGGACACCCCTTCCAATTCTGTGGTAGTAAGTGTAGAAACAGGGTGCACACAGTGATTAGCTTCTGTCTCCCTTCATTTGATTATCAGTGTAGCATAGGCATGGGCTTTCTTTAGATGTCTAGTAGGGAGAAGAGGTAAAGTGCTCTGGTCAGTAGTAAGGTGCTCTGCTCGGTGGTATATGCCATTCAGAGACAGTGCTGTCTAGTGAGAAGAAGGAGCAGGTGATCTGAGTCTTCGATAGATTTTATCTACTTAGGTTGGTGTGGTGTTAGCGAAAAGCTGTATTTACACACATGTATGGAGGTGTTATTGAGAGCAGGTATGGCCCTTAAACAGGTTTCATTCTGACATAATAGATGCTGCTTACTGAAATAAGAACTGTTTCCCTGGTGGGATGTATAGTTCAGTTGTCATTAGTGAAAGACAGTATCCACTTGAGATCGAAATTTGCTTCAGAGGTGGGAGGTGTACTGTACTCATCACAGCACACTGATTGCTAGTTGAATATTCACCCAACTCCCTAAGTCTTGGGGTGTTTGCCTTGTCTCTGTACTCTATTTCTTACCATCTTCTTCAGTGCCCTCTTCGTGAAACCTCTGCAGAAGCCTTGAAACCTGCAGACTTTCCTTATCCCCTTCTGCTCCTGGAGGCCCTTCTCTCAGGTAATCTTGAATTATTTTCAGACATGAGTACTGGGGCTTCTGCCGGAAGTCCTCCGGATACTCCTCCATCCAAATGCTAAGGATGCGCCTCACGACCCTGCAATGTGTGTAAGCCACAAATCAAAATAAATGGGGTGAGTAATCTAATATTAAATTGCTAATGAAGTACGATCCAAAGGCTGCGTTTCTCCTCTGTTCACGGTGCACACTACTGGGAATGTACTACAGGAACCAGTATAAGCCTTCAAGTAAAAAGAAAAATGCAGACATGTCGATTCCTAAACTCACAGTTTAGCATTTGCATTTGTATAGTGCTTAGTACTCCTGGCGAGACGTTTAATGTCATGAGGTATAGGCAATAACCTAAACAATTACCAGACTTGTGAGAAAATCGAGATGTGTTTGGGTCCAATTGACCCGTGCTCATTATCTCACTCCATGCACTGGGACTTCCAGCTGCCATTGCCATCTTTAGAGGCCATTTGAATGATAGTTTAATAAGTGTGTAGGTATGTGCTAGGCAAGCATGTAAAACTCCATGGAAGTGCAGTTCAGAGATGCACATACAACCAGCTTAGAAGGCAGGTAGAGTAGATGGGTATGTTTCAAGCAATTCTTAGGAAATAGTTGTGCTGTCTGCATGCAAGGCATTCTACCATATTTGCTTTGGCCAGCAACCCAATGCTGGTGCTGCTGAAGACTGGAACTAAATTGAGGAAAACCAGGGAAGAAGATGACCACCGAAATCTAGGTCTGTAGAAAGAATATTTTCATGGGGAAACAGACCTATCTTTATCATAAAGTGAGGAGGAGGCTGTGAACCTATTTAAAGAGCATTTTCAATGTGCTCAAGGATGTATTAATCCCTTGTGTGTTTTGCCTCAACTCATGCCTTCACCTGGCATTGGCAAAGCATAAACCCCTTTTTATGATTTGTAACAGTTTTATTGTTGTTTGTTTGGTTCACATACACCAACACTGATCGGTGAGCACACAGAAGACTTTATATAAAAATATCCTTAAACCCCCAACTCTCACAACTTACCCACCCTATCTCCCCTTTCCTTATGGCAGTTTTGTAAAAAGGAAAAAGACAACTCGCCCTGCATCATCTAGCATATTAGAAGATAATGCAAATAATCCTCTCATGGGACCCGCCTGTCCTTTTCTTAGTGTGGTGTTAAGTGGTTAAAGAGTAGGGCCAGGTCGTCTGCAAAGTTGGAGCAGGTCCTCGTGCCAGCTCCCCCTTTGACAGTTCACCTGTCTGGCTTCCCGACTGTCCGCTACCCTTTGCTGCCGGTCTACCTGCTGCCCTCTGTTTGTGCCTCCTTTGCTTGTTTTGTGCTCTGTTTCGCCTTTTCTGCTCATTTTTCTGCCCTCTGTTTTGCCTTTTTCTGCCCTCTGTTTTGCCTTTCCTGCTAGTTTTTCTCCCCTGCTTTGCCTTTTCTGATCATTATTCTGCCCTGTTTGATCTTTTCTGCTTGTTTTTCTGCCCCTTGTTTTTCATTCTTCTGCTCTGTTTAGCCTTTCCTGTTAATTTTTCTGCCCTCTGTTTTGCCTTTTTCTGCTTGTTTTCCTACCCTCTGTTTTGCCTTTCCTGCTCGTTCATTTTTCTGCCCTCTGTTTTGCCTTTTTCTGTTCGTTTCATACCTCTTCCCACCGTTTCCTCAAGACCTGTTTTTCGACTGAGACCTCTCACCCCAGTACCCAGATACCCCCAGGGGTGAAAGTGCTGCGCTCTACAAATGATGATTGCAAGTCTAGGTCGTCAAGCTGTGACCAAGGTGTCCATTGGTTCCCATTTCTTCTCCTTGCTGTGGATGCCTTCATGATCCAGTCTATGGCCAACAGGAAGAGAAAAGGCGAGAGCAAAACACTCTGGTGGACTCCTATCCTCACTGGGAAGGCTTCAGTGAGCTGTCCTCCATGAACTTTCTTGCACATCATTCCCTTGTAAGAGTTCCTGATGACAAGTTTATCTGGCACACCGTAGTGGCGAAGGAGTTTTCAAAGGGTCTCTCTGTCCACGCTGTCGAATGCCTTCTCATAGCTGATGAAGTTAACATAGAGCGGGGAGTTCCATCCCATCGACTGCTCCATGATGATGTGCAGTGCTAAAATCTGGTCTGTTCAGGATGTATCTTTGTGGAAGATGGCTTGCTGGTCTTGCAACAGTGCGTTGATCTGAGACATGTAAGCAGGAAGGCTATGCAAAGTGGGTTTCCCTACCCTCTCAGCTAGAGGAAAGTTTCTCCATGCTCAGGAGTTGCCATAATCTGTTACGCCATGCGCCGTAATTGATGCTATGTCTTTCCTTCATAGTGCCATGATCACTGGCTTATGAGAGCCAATGATCGTGTTGCCTCTGATTGAACGGAGTGGGTGTGTTTGCTCATAAGGTAAGCCCAGTAAGGTGTATGGCAGGAACTGTGGGATGTCAGTGGAGAATAAAGTATTTCCACTGGTGAGGACTTCCTGCCAGTAATGCTGTAACTTGAGACATCTCCATAGCAAGTTTGTTAGTCTTCTTCTGTGCCAACACTTCCTTTAACAGGCAGAGGATTTCGTGTGGGACTGGGCCCGCATTCGAGCTGGGCTATAATACCAATACAAAGTGATCTTGGTCATGGCTTCCAGACCTGCAGTACTTGTGGCAGAGGTGGCGTTTCTATAGAAGATATCTGGCCATTCTTCGTCAGCAGTAGTGGCTGCTACCGGATGGGTGTGGGAGGGATGAAAAGGACATACCTGAGTATGGCCAGCCACCGCCTCTCCTAAGTCCCTTTCATCTTCTTCCCGGAGACTGCAGCAGGAAGCACTCGGGCTCCCCAGCTCCCTTAAGCCAATCACAACGCTGCATAGCAGCTTTGTGATTGGTCTTGTTCTGAGTGCTGTGGTTTGGGCGCACAGACTGGGACTGGGAGCCAGGGCATGTTCTCCACCCAGGCTGTACAATACAGCTGGTGGAGAACATGCCAAGTTCGCATGACAGTTTGGCTTGCCCAAAACGGCCGGCCAAATCATCATATGCACTTGGAGAGTGCCACCACTCGTCCCCCTGCAGTGCTCTAGCATCACAGAGTCTAGCCCTGCTCGCAGGAAAAGAACTGAGCCCCTGCAGTAGGAAAAATAAAATGATAACAATGTTGCGTTACTATCATTTTATTTTTCCTTTTTTAACTGCTCGAAGAGCAGTGGGGCGATGCTCCTGCGCCTTAGCGGAGGAGTCGCCCCTGTCCGTCAGAAAGTATGTGCTCCAGTTCAACCTTACACTGCCTCTGTGCAGAGGATTTCCCATAGGAGTGATAATCTGGAGGATTTGATAAACATCAGAAATGAGGTGTTTATCATCTGATTTGCTAATGAGCCATTTCTCAAAAGGAGTCTAAACCACTTTTTATTTCCAATAATGCAAGACATGCAGCTATCTATCTCACAAGGCCTGCGCAAATTGTGTGCAATTTTCAGTTTCCTGAGAAGAAAGGAAATTTAAAAGCTTCCAGTTTACATTCCTTAAAATCCCAGAAATTGAAACTATGATTACAAAATTTCAGCTAATAGGCTATGATTTAGATGTTTTCCCTGCTGTGTCTGCCACAAATATTGTGGCCACTATTGCATTGTGTGTTTATGAATTGATCAACCACTCTCTAAAGCAAGGGCATGTGCCCCTCTGTGTCCAAAAATCAATTCTCGTGCTCTTCTTAAAATGGTGACTTGAAACTAACGAACTTTGTGGTACATACTGGGGCAGCGTTACAATCAGCTACCTATGAGCTGAGGCAGCTGAAACAATTCTGCCATTCCATGGAACTGTTGAAGGTGATTAATGCCAAATTTGACTATGCATATGCAGTACTCAAGGGACTCCCCAAATTCCAAATTGAATGTTTGAGTACAGCAGGTGCAGAATGCAAATGCCCACCTGGTCCTCATACCAAAAAGGAGTGATAATGTTTCAACCCAACCACAAACACTTTGTTAGTTGGATCTTCTTTAAAACACTATAAATGGTTTACAAAGACATGGCTGGAATTGCTCCTGGGTACTTCCTGGAAAAAAATACTCACTGTATTCTCAAATCAAATGATGATGGTCTTCTTATTATCCCATGGACAGGTGACATAAGGTGCACTGTATTAGACCTCAATTGTGGAATACTCTGCCCTTATTTGTTGGAGATACTTTCACACTTCTTAACTTCAGAGGAAAAAAAACTAAAGACATTTATTCCAAAGTTTGATGGACAGTGGTCTTCAGTTTTGATGGTCATCCATCAACGTTTAACAAACAAAAAGTGAGATTTCGTTATTGAAACACAAGTTTTACCTGGCAGTGACAGGCAGAAAAAAAATAGATCACTCCGTCTATCCAAAATAAGGCGGGCAGCGTATTGCCCTTCCTCCAACTGCCTCTAATTCATCGGAAGAAGCTTTTTGTGATGGAGCCAACCAGGGCTCTGCTGAAGACAGAATAGTGACGGTCTTCCCAACTCTAAATGAGGCAGGCAGGCATGGGGGGGGGGGGGGGGGTGAGTGGTGGTGGGTTTGGCGGACAGAGTACTACAACACATTAGCGAAGAGGAGTACCCTGTACACCAAATTCTAAATCAGCCCCTTACTCTTAGGTCTTTGATATCAGATCTTCCACTCTTGCAATAGAATGGCCAACTTTTATTAGTTTGTTATTTATTCCTCAGTCTGAGGCCTCAATGGGATTTATTGCCATGTAAAAAATTAAATAAATACAAATATCCCCTCAATAACAACAGGAAGGTGAAAAGAGGGGAATCTTGAATGAGAAAGACCAAACATTCCTGGTCCCCTCTTATAACTTGGGCAGGAAAGAGTGGGAAAGAAAATGTACATCATAAAAATTACCAATTCTAGGCTGAATAGCAGGATAGCCCCTCCTACGAAAGGATTGATGTTTTTGTCCCAGAGCATCTACTGCTCTAATATAATACCATAACTACCAACCCTCTTGTGCCCAGTGCCTTCCACATAGTCGGCATTACTCTCACCTGCGTATTCCAGCTGTGTTTGGGGCAGGAGAGCCAGGCCACTGAGAGCGGTCCTCCTCTTCACATCCAAGTTTCCTGCAAGGGAAAGAGAAACAGTCAAGTCAGTCAAAGTATGCTTTATTCGAATATTATTCATAAAAGCAAGAGCATTTACAATAAAAAATTCATACAGAATAAAAAGGAATTAAATAGCAATCAATATATACAAAGCATACATATGTCATGTACAACACCATAACATATAATTCATCGACGATAAAGAGTTAAAAAGGGTTTTTTTTTTTTAAAAAAGATAAAACATTAGAGAGAATAATCAGAAGACTAGCAGTCTCTCCTAAATCACGAGAGTAGTCAAGTGACTAGCAATCTCTGTCTGATTGTCCACGCCCAGCCTAAATATTTTGCAGTGGCCACTGTGATCCATGGCAAAGTATTAGTACGTATTATACGCAAGGCCACACTGCCACTAGTTGTTCCTAAATTTTTGCACATCAGAGACAACCAGTAACGCCTTGGAGCCACGTAAAACCTGCAGACAAATAAAAAGTGACCAATAGTCTCCCTGACTGCACCACAGGCAGGACATCCATCACATAAACCCCCTGCCCACTTAGATGTCAAAGATTTGAGGGGAAGAGCGCCTACTCTCAATTGGAAAAGGAGCTTTCTTTCCAGGGGCCTTGTTATGATGTCCCAATATGGTTCCAGACAGGGATACATCTTAACCTCAAGAAAATCTGCAGTCATGGAACCAGCACACGAACTGCTCCAGTTCCGTCTTGCAGCCGACTCCCAATATATGTTCTTTAAAGCAATTTTAGACGGGAAAGATGCTCCCGCCGGATCATCCCAAAGTGTGCGCAAGCCAAGATTACACAGAGATGTCCTAAGTGCCTTTAGCCAATCTATTTTATGAAAAGCATCTGACCTTATAATATCTAGAAAACCCTCTACATAGTGAGAAAGGGCAGGAGTTGTCCATATCCTGCGCCAATACAAAATAGGGCGCAGTTGTGCCAAGTCCGAGATTGCTTTTCTGCCCAGATCATAATTAAGAGGCAACAATGGGGTACTTTTAGGTAGACCTGTTATTGCCCTTAAAAATTTATTTTCTGAAATTTGGAGGGCAGCAACCTTCTCAAAGCCCCAGAGCTCTGCACCATATAAGGCGGAGCCTATAGCTTTAGCTTCGTACACCTGTAAGACTGGTTTTATAGGTTTGGTCAATGATTTTCTATGTTCTGAGGAAATAGCACCTGCCAATTGTCTGTGCCTAAGTGTAGCTAAATCAGTGTGATGTCGCCAATTTTGCTCGGTAGAAATATGCATGCCCAAGTATGTGAAGGTGTTTACTACTTCCAACGGGCGATCATTCAAAATAATTTTTGTTTTAAAGCTACAGTGAGGATTGAATGTCATTAACTTTGTTTTGGCAGTGTTCATTTCTAATCCATATTCCCTACAGAATTCATCAAAAATGGATAAGGCACGCTGGAGTCCACTTGGAGTCTTAGATAGGATGAGCGTGTCATCAGCGAACATTAAAATGGGAATTTTGGTCCCAGCTAAAAAAGGGGCGTCCACTTGAGCAGAAGTCATTCGGGCTACAACATCATTAATGTATAGGGTGAAAAGAACAGGAGCCATCGAGCAACCCTGCCGCACTCCCCTTTCCACAGGAAAGTCCGAGGTTACCGAGCCGTGTCCACCCCACTGGATTCTGGCATAGTTAGATTCGTGCAATCTCATAATCAAAGACAATAAATCGCTTGGAAGTCCCTGTTTATTTAATACCAGCCAGAGCTTGGAACGGGGAACGAGGTCAAATGCGGCCCGTAGATCGACAAAGGCAGCATACAAGCTGCCTTTGCCCAGCGTCACTGTCTTCCATTGAATTAGAGTAAAGCGGAATGCCTGGTCCACCGTACTTGTGGACCGTCGGAAGCCAGCCTGGAATTGTGAGAGAGCATTGGTCTCATCCACCCATTCCAGGAGCCTGTTGAAAATCACACGTCCCACGACCTTCTGAATGGTATCAATAAGGCTTATTGGCCTATAATTGCCTGGCAGGGATCGATCGCCTTTCTTAAAAATTGGGATAATGACTGCACCCTGCCAAGATTTTGGGACCGTAGCACCGAGGGCAATAGCGTTAATAAGGAGGAGAATATACTGACACCAACGGTCCTTATCATTTACAAATAAGTCTGCTGGGACACCGTCAAGACCAGGCGCACGGCCACAGGCAACCGTGTTCAGGGCCGTCATGATTTCATCTATATCGAAGAGATTCACTTTGGGAAGGTCTAACCTGAGGTCCTCGGCCATGCTATCACTATTATTATTTGGGGCGGCATACTGATTTTTGAAAAATTTTGTCCATTCCTCTTCAGGCACATTGTTATTTGGGGACCCTGGAAAACCTGTTTTACCCCATCTAACAATATGGCAAAATAACCGGGAGTCCCTACTATCACTGGCTGCCTTTAGCTCCGACCAGTGATGTTCATCCCAATCTTTTTTGGCCTTTGATATACTTGTTTTGTAATTCTTTCTAGCGGCCTGAATTAGAATAGATTGCCCCACCTTGATAGCTTCGCCCAGGGTTAATCGTGATTTTCTGCATTGTTCGTTATACCAGTTGGCTGGCTTAGGGACTCTATTAGCTTTATTTTTTACAGGTTTGACGAAGTACTCCTTAATTTTACAAAAGAGAGAGTTGTGTAACCCTTCTACCTCTCCTAAGCCAGTCCCAAGTGAATTGAAAAGTTTTATATCCGATATTGCAGTGTCCACCCGAGAATTAATCTCTGCAATGGCCTGTTGGTTAATAGCTACCTTTTCCCACCTTAATCTCCGCATATCGTTTGTGGGGACGGCCCGGGGGGGGGCAGTCACAAAGAGACCAGACGATAAGGTGGTATAAAGCCACCATTTATGGGTGACACACAAAGGATTGTGATCGCTCTCTATCCTCTTCACAACCTCCATATCACAGATCGAGGGCCATATTTTTAGACTGCAGATCACATAATCAATCCTGGAGTTATGTCTGCCATTGTCAAATGTACTTGACCCATCTCTATCACCAATAGTCCTGCCATTTAGAGCTCTAAGGCCCTTTTCATAGCATAAAGTGTTTAGGGCTATAATATCTACCGTCCATCGCGGAACTGGTGAAAGTTCTAATTTAGGAACACCCCATTGTCGATCCTCTTCATCGTCAGATAAGTCGTCGTTGTTCAATAGGGGTTCGAATGTTCTATTAAGGTCACCTGCAATAATGATATTATTATTTGAAGAATTAATATCTATTAGACTGCTTAAAGCACCTAAGGTATCAGACCTTCTCCCCTTATTACTCCGGACATAGACATTGTAAATGTCCAATATGCCTGATTTGTCTGTAGCCAGTCTGAAAGAGAAACAATAACACTACATCAGAAGAGAAGGACATAGGGGATTGTGAGGAGCTTAAGGCACATGAATACATATGCATATAGACAGTGCAAGCTGCTTGCGACACATGGGAAGTCAGTGTGAGCAGCTTTGGAAAATATGGACAAGTAGTTTGAAGCTCTTGGAGGTCATGGACGTCTGGTGTGAGGAGCTTGCCTCAAATGGACATGTTGTGTGA
The DNA here is from genome assembly GCF_964204655.1 of Triturus cristatus. Classification (NCBI taxonomy): domain Eukaryota; kingdom Metazoa; phylum Chordata; class Amphibia; order Caudata; family Salamandridae; genus Triturus; species Triturus cristatus. The sequence continues at coordinate 69,632,324 of NC_140586.1, forward strand.
CGAGCTTAAGATACCAGGACAGGCAGTGTAAATCTTGTGGACCAGAAATAAGCAGTGCCAGATAACTGGAGGCTAATAGAAAGACATTGCGAGGGGTTTTGGATACTTCGGCAGACAGTCTGAGAAACATGAACTGGCAGGCTGAAGGTAGAGAGACAACGTGAGGCGTCATCTTTGATGCAGGTATGCAGTATTCTTGGATCAGGAAACAGGGAGGGTCTTTCTCTGTGCCATCTTAGTAACATGGTGTAACAGGGTAGTGCATTAAATGGGCAGGTATTGTCAGGAATTGAGTGCCTGTTCTTCTTTCATTTGAAAAGGAGAGAAACCACTTCCCTACCCTGATGCAATAGTAGGAGACAGGTACTCTGGGGGTAGAGAGTGCCTACATTTCTAGATTTCGATTTAAATCACTTGGATAACGCTTGACTTCATTTACACTATAGGAGACCTTAACACCTGATCGGTGTCCCCAACTCTACCTACTGTGCAGACATACTACCTGTAATTTGCCCAGAACGGACATGATTTTACCAGCTTTCTCCACATCTACCTAAAAAACCTTCTACTTCTTTCAATAGAGAAAAAAACAATGCACTTAATTGTCTACTTAAAACTGCAAAATTTTCTGAATTGGCAGTCGAGTATGCATTAACCCTTCTTACCTTCCTCCTCGCTAGAGCCACAGATTTTCGATTTTCCTCCTTCTACACCACTTTTCTCTACATAAATATTCTTTCATTATTCGTCCTTTCCTCCCATCATGCTCCATTTATTTCTCTTTTCTTTTGTGTCTGTCTTCAGCTCACAAGTTTCTTCACCTCTCCCCCTCATTAACCTTTTCCTCTACTTTGCACTCTTCTTCTGCAAGCATCTCTGCCTCCCTCTCTTGCTTCCTTCCTGACGATCTCTTGCTCTATCGCCCTCCAATGCCACACCTGCTTCCAGGCTCTCTTTCCCCTTTCCATGCTCCCTCCTCAGTGTGTGCCTCCTCACAGCTACTATAGTATCCATCATGTCTGTGTTGTATGGCACTGAGAGAGAGCTGGTGAGGCTGTAAGGATACCTGAGATGTAGCCCTAGGTATTTTCACAGTTTTCCCATCGATAGCCTTATCCATTCCCTGTTCCTTTGCTGTCCACCATATTTAATGCGTAACTTTGGCAGTGACACGTGGCTAGCACCTGTTGCGCAGTAGTGCCAACATCAAGCGGGTGGAGCTAATGATCTCTGTGTGGACAGTAAGCACTGAACCGAGCACAAGGAGGTGACTACTATTCCTTCTTCAGTATGCGTAGTGGACTCCCTTTACGGTGTATATATTTGTGGTGTAGAGTTAGGTACATCAAACATTTGTCAAGGTTCACATTTGTAATCTAAATGCAGTAGTAGAAAGGGTTTGGTGAAGAGGAAGAGGAAGACTTGGGACATTCCCAGGATTCAAGGGATGTAGGCCTGTTTGCTGCTCCCTCTCAGAGCTGACAGCCAGGTATAATTTAACCATCTGCGGGGCGGTGCGGGTGGCAAGTGCCTTACCTGCCTTGCATCACTGCCATTGTCTAGGTTAAGATAAGACAAGATGAGTGGCCCGGAGGCCGCGCCTGTACTCCTGGCAGCTACCCAGTGTTCATTAACATGCCTGTTTTTAATTTAATTGAGATCTGATTTACATTCAAAAGTTAAGAGTGGCAGGAAAATACAGTCATTTGAAACGCCACTCTGACGTAAGCCGTACCAACATTCGACAGCACTACAATTATTTAACGCACTTTGGGGGCCTACATACTCTTTTAGCGAAGCGTATGTCCAGATACGTATGCTTTGGTTTGAAGGTTTTGATACCCATGTTTTAATACGTATGTCTTAACATGTATGTTTTTACAGGATTGCGATTAGCTATTACTTCTAGACATTACATAATATGTATAAAGATAATCCTGAGGTAGTAGTAGAATGCGGTCATGTCTGTCACAGCTAGCCCTTTCATGTAGTCCTTAAGGGACATGTAATTCGTTTTCTTGCTTTTCTGTTCTTCTCTCTAGAAACATGTTTGAAAACAATGCTAAGTTACTTTCTAATGTTTTTTAGTATGTGGAATTAGAGGATTTTGTAATGGTCTTTATTAATCATACAAATGAAGAATTGATTGATTCATTCCTCCCCATCCCCCTCCCAGCTCCTGGACTGTCTGCCATGTTTATTCTTTAGAGACGAAAATACCCCATGATTGTCAAAGCCATATCCTTTCGCACAGGAGCACCAGCACCTTCTCATGGAGCTAAAAAACTGGTAGATGGCCAGGAAACGTGGCATGTAGGACTGTAGATCACTGCCCTGTTCTCAGGGTGTGTGAATACATCCTTACCCTTCATAATTCCTTTATAGACGGTCATGTTTGTTGTGCAAGATTCTCTGCACGGTGAACTGTCCAACAGCAATGCCAGCACACCGCAGTGGACCTGAAGATCAATGGGTGTTTAGAAAGGAGGATACCGAAGTAGTGCCTGCACAACCTTAATGGAGGTGAAGGCCCAGCATGTGGACCAGAAATGGCCATTTAGACCTGTGGCAGCCCATCATCAGTGTGGATATTTAACCGTAGCACTTCCTGCATTGACTAAGTACACACCTATCCAGCAGCAGGGCCAGCACTGCTTCGATGGAGGTGAAGGCCCGGTACGTGGCCAAGAAACAGGGTATGTAGGTGTTGTCACTGCCCCCATCTGTGGCAATGAGGTTCTCTACCAGCTTCTCTAAGCTTCCGGCCTTCAGCGTGCGCAGTTTGCAAGTCTTGTATTGGACGAACCCACAGCCGGGCATGAGAGGCGCCTCCGGGTCCACCTGGAACATGAAAAAGAGCAGGAAATGAGACACAGGAAGAGAACTGAATCATGGGCTACTGTGCTTCAGCATAGAACAGTGGTTTTAGGTAGAGTGAAAATGTAGGCGGTGAGCCAAGGGCACACTCTGCCCACCCTGACTCTATTTCCAATGCTAACACTGCCAGCTGTAGCCAATATGGTTAGTTACTGCCAGTACTGCACGGCATTCACACTAACACTGCCAACTCTAAGCAGCAAACTCACTGTTAACACTGCAGCCCTGAACAATATACCCATTCCTAACACTGCCAGCCCTGAGCAGAGCACATGCTTCTAACACTGCCAGCTCAAACTAGTAAACTCACTACTAACAATGCAGCTCGGGCACTCAACAGACTCAAAACACTACCAACCCTGAGAACTGCATGCACAGCCAACACTGCCAGTTGAGAAGAGTTTATCCACAGCTAACAATGCCAAACACACAGGCCAATTGAGAGGAGTTTATCCACAGCTAACAATGCCGCACACACTGCCAAAACTGCAAGTTGAGAGGAGTTTATCCACATCTAACAATTCCGCACACACAGCCAACGCCACCAGTTGCGAGGAGTATATCCACAGATAACAATGCCGCCAACACTGCCAGTTGAGAGTAGTTTATCCACGGCTAACAATGCCGCACACACTGCCAATGCCGCCAGTTGAGAGGAGTTTATCCACGGCTAACAATGCCGCACACACTGTCAACGCTGCCAGTTGAGAGGAGTTTATTCACAGCTAACAATGCCACACACACTGCTAACGCCACCAGTTGAGAGGAGCTTATCCACAGCTAACAATTTGCACACACAGCCAACGCCACCCGTTGCGAGGAGTATATTCACAGATAACAATGCCGCACACACTGCCAACACTGCCAGTTGAGAGGAGTTTATCCACGGCTAACAATGCCGCACACACTGTCAACGCTGCCAGTTGAGAGGAGTTTATTCACAGCTAACAATGCCGCACACACTGCTAACGCCGCCAGTTGAGAGGAGTTTATCCACAGCTAACAATGCCGCACACACTGCCAGTTGAGAGTAGTTTATCCACGGCTAACAATGCCGCACACACTACCAATGCTGCCAGTTGAGAGGAGTTTATCCACGGCTAACAATGCCACACACACTGCTAACGCCACCAGTTGAGAGGAGCTTATCCACAGCTAACAATTTGCACACACAGCCAACGCCACCCGTTGCGAGGAGTATATTCACAGATAACAATGCCGCACACACTGCCAACACTGCCAGTTGAGAGGAGTTTATCCACGGCTAACAATGCCGCACACACTGTCAACGCTGCCAGTTGAGAGGAGTTTATTCACAGCTAACAATGCCGCACACACTGCTAACGCCGCCAGTTGAGAGGAGTTTATCCACAGCTAACAATGCCGCACACACTGCCAGTTGAGAGTAGTTTATCCACGGCTAACAATGCCGCACACACTACCAATGCTGCCAGTTGAGAGGAGTTTATCCACGGCTAACAATGCCGCACACACTGTCAACGCTGCCAGTTGAGAGGAGTTTATTCACAGCTAACAATGCCACACACACTGCTAACGCCACCAGTTGAGAGGAGCTTATCCACAGCTAACAATTTGCACACACAGCCAACGCCACCCGTTGCGAGGAGTATATTCACAGATAACAATGCCGCACACACTGCCAACACTGCCAGTTGAGAGGAGTTTATCCACGGCTAACAATGCCGCACACACTGTCAACGCTGCCAGTTGAGAGGAGTTTATTCACAGCTAACAATGCCGCACACACTGCTAACGCCGCCAGTTGAGAGGAGTTTATCCACAGCTAACAATGCCGCACACACTGCCAACGCCGCCAGTTGAGAGGAGTTTATCCACAGCTAACAATGCCGCACACACTGCCAACGCCGCCAGTTGAGAGGAGTTTATCCACAGCTAACAATGCCGCACACACTGCCAACGACGCCAGTTGGGAGGAGTTTATCCACAGGTAACAATGCCACACACACTGCTAACGGCGCCAGTTGAGAGGAGTTTATCCACAGCTAACGATTCCGCACACACTGCCAACGGCGCCAGTTGGGAGGAGTTTATCCACAGCTAACAATGCAGCACACACTGCTAACGCCGCCTTTTGGGAGGAGTTTATCTACAGCTAACAATGCCAAACACACTGCCAACACCTCCAGTTGGGAGGAGTTTATCCACAGCTAATAATGCCGCACACACTGCCAACGCCGCCAGTTGAGGGGGGCTTATCCACAGCTAACAATGCCGCACACGCTGCCAGTTAAGAGGAGTTTATCCACAGCTAATTATTCCGCACACACTGCCAACGCCGCCAGTTGAGAGGAGTTTATCCACAGCTAACAATGCCGCACACACTGCCAACGCCGCCAGTTGGGAGGAGTTTATCCAGAGGTAACAATGACGCACACACTGCCAACACTGCAAGTTAAGAGGAGTTTATCCACAGCTAACAATTCCGTACACACTGCCAATGCCGCCAGTTGAGAGGAGTTTATCCACAGCTAACAATGCCGCACACACTGCTATCACCGCCAATTGGGAGGACTTTATCCACAACTAACAATGCCGCACACAGGGCTAACGCCACCAGTTGGGAGGAGTTTATCCACAGCTAACAATTCCAGACACACTGGTCAGTTGAGAGGAGTTTATCCACAGCTAACAATGCCGCGCACGCTGCCAACGCCGCCAGTTGAGAGGAGTTTATCCACAGCTAACAATGCCACATACACTGCCAACTCCACCGGTTGAGGGGGGTTTATCCACAGCTAACAATGCCGCACACGCTGCCAGTTAAGAGGAGTTTATCAACAGCTAACTATTCCATACACACTACCAACGCCGCCAGTTGAGAGGAGTTTATCCAAAGCTAACAATGCCGCACACACTGCTAACGACTCCAGTTGGGAGGAGTTTATCCACAGGTAACAATGCCGCACACACTGCTAACACCGCCAGTTGAGAGGAGTTTAACATCTAACAATTCCGCAAACTTTGCCAACGCCGCCAGTTGGGAGGAGTTTATCCACAGCTAACAATGCCGCACACACTGCTAACGCCGCCAGTTGGGAGGAGTTTATCCACAGCTAAGAATGCCAAACACACTGCCAACGCCTCCAGTTGGGAGGAGTTTATCCACAGCTAAAAATGCTGCACACACTGCCAATGCTGCCAGTTGAGGGGGGTTTATCCACAGATAACAATACCGCACACACTGCCAACGCGGCCAGTTAAGAGGAGTTTATCCACAGCTAACTATTCCGCACACACTGCCAATGCCGCCAGTTGGGAGGAGTTTATCCAGAGGTAACAATGCCGCACTCACTGCCAACACTGCAAGTTGAGAGGAGTTTATCCACAGGTAACAATTCCGCACACACTGCCAACGCCGCCAGTTGAGAGGAGTTTATCCACAGCTAACAATGCCGCACACACTGCTAACACCACCAGTTGGGAGGAGTTTATCTAGAGGTAACAATGCCGCACTCACTGCTAACGCCGCCAGTTGAGAGGAGTTTATCCACAGCTAACAATTCCGCACACACTGCCAACGCCGCCAGTTGAGAGGAGTTTATCCACAGCTAACAATGCCGCACACACTGCTAACACCACCAGTTGGGAGGAGTTTATCCACAGCTAACAATGCCGCACGCACTGCTAACGCCGCCAGTTGAGAGGAGTTTATGCACAGCTAACAATGCCGCACACACTGCTAATGCCGCCAGTTGGGAGGAGTTTATCCACAGCTAACAATGCCGCACACACTGCTAACGTCGCCAGTTTAGAGGAGTTTATCTACAGCTAACAATTCCACACACACTGCTAACACTGTCAGTTCTGAGCAGCATACCCACTGTTCACACTACCAGCCCTGAGCAATATACCCACCGCTAACGCTGAGCAGTATAACCACTGGCAATACTACCAGCCCTGATTAATACATTCACCAACATTGCTGCTGACCTGTACAGTGCCAAGCGCTAAGACTGCTTGTCATGCTCAGTACACACACTTCTAACGCAGACAGACCGTGTATGCCCAGTGCCACCCACATCACCCTCCTTACCGTATGTCCCCCGCCATCAGCGCTGTCAGGCTCCATCTTGACTCTCCTTAAGGTGACACCATAAATGGCTCCATCTTCCACCTCCTCTCCCCATTCTTGCAGCGGGTTCTGAAAACAAGGAGAATGAGAATAAACTGAGGCTGTGTTCGGCTCCTTTCAACCCACATCCAGCTCTAACCTGATGTCAAACACAACGCTTTCCTACCACTAGCTGCTCCCAGCCCTTTCTGTTCAGGCACATTGCTACAACAGGTGGCAGTTAAAGCGGTTCCAAAGTGGCCCACCAATGGCCCGTTCAAATCCGAATTCAGGAAGGCCTATTCCTTCATATCGTAAAAATGTACAGTAGTTCCCCGTAACTAGGCTGTTTCCAGAGACAATGTTAAAAAAAGACGAATACTCCAAATGAAAATAAGGAAAAACACTGCCTCTTTAAGTTTCAGTTGATCCTGAACTTCAGGCATGGTCGGTATTATTAGGGTTCTTCGTTATGGCTTGCCAGAGCAATACCTCCAGTGTTTCATTATTTTGAAGGGACGTGAAATTCACCTCATTTCCCTTTGCGCAATTTTGCTATATTTCAGGAAATTTACATGAAATCACACAAAGCACAAACTTGGCATTGAGCCAGTTTTTTGGGTAAAATGTGTCACACTAGGGCACATTTTTTGCAGTGAAAATAGTGTTAAACCGCCCATACATGAATTGCAGCCACTTGCGTTCTGTTCTTTCGTGTTCCTATACTCCAACAATATGATTTTTCCCGGAACGTATTGAAAATTATGCAACGAGATGTAATTTAAGGCATTTCACGTCAGAAGTGTACCGCAAAGTGCTGGGAATAATGCGAAATTACACTGTCGTAACAAAATGTACTGATTTACTTTTAATGTCAGCATTAGATTATGTCAGTGACAGAGAATACCTTGATTCAGAATTTCATTACAAGACCGGAGGCTACCATTATGCAGCTCTCTGTCGTTGTCTTTAATGAAATCAAGATTCTCTCTGCATAGTAATTGGAGAATAGTCATTCTTATGCAACAAAAGGAGAAAATTAGGAAAGTCACCACTAAGATTCTTTTTAATTGTCATTGAAATAAGAAAATATATGTTACAAAAATATATGGTTTGGGCTAGAATACTGGAAGCTATCAGGGAAAGGTCAGGATTTAGGATAAGAGTTTGATTTTTGTATGAGTTACATGGAGGGTTACTAGCAGGGTAAGGGATAAGGTAAAACAGAGTTAGGTTGAGGATGAAAGCTAGAGAAAGGGATAACATTTGCGTTAGGGTTTAGCACTTGTTAAATCATACCGGGAAAGGATTTGGGGAAAAATAGAATAATCTCTGTGGGCAATTCATGGTCGAAGAAATTTCACGTTAAATAAAAATTTGATTGCTAAGGCAACTTGTGTTGAGGAATTCTTTGTTATGACATGGGCCACTACCGTCTGTTTGATTTGTATTTTTTTTATATGATTATTTTTTTTTATCAGTCAGTCAATAATCTTTATTCAGCAAAAGCCACAAAAGGAACATAATTATACAATTTATGAAATGTATGCATAAAGTCAATAAAAGTACCAAAAGGCAATATTAAGACCAGCCTTCAGAAAATAAAATTCATCATTATAAGAGCATAGAAACATTCTGAAATCACATATATATATCTTCAATTGTTTCCTAATTGGGAATGCCATTCTTATAAAATTTAAGAAAGCATAACAAATGTCTGCTCTGCTAAGTTGCTGCAGGAACACCAGTCCGTCCTGATGCTGTCTCAGATTTTATTACACAGGATAGGAGCCAAGGAGGATAACTGAGGAACTGAATGTGAGTGGGCTGAAGAATGTAAAGTGAGTTGTGCTTTGTTTAGACACATTATCACAGCGACAAGGAGGCAAATCATGAGGCAATAAACCTTGCAAGGGGAAGGCAACCGTAAAGTCTACTATGCATAATCTTTAAAGGGTAAGATAAAAACAATGTGTGGGATTCACAATCCAAAAAATAGGGTTCCAAACTACTTGGGGTTGATACCAACGAGTGTATAACTACTGTCTCCATTTTTATCATTTTCCCTTCAGATAGACTTCCAGAGATGTACTAACTGTTCCATCATCTCTCAGCTCCCCCTTCCAAGCTGCTGAAACAGCAGAATGCACAGACACGGGGTAAAGAAGGACACTCTAGGCAACTTTTGTGCTGCTTGCCACCCGCACCTGGCTCTGCAGCTTACAGATACTGTTGAGCGATAAAGTTATGAGGAACCTTTCTATTAAAAATAGAGGCAGCACATATCTAAAGCCTCTCATGCTCACAGGCCTTCGTAGGCTGATTTTTGGCTGAAATGCTTCATCTCCACAAAGATACACTTCTATTCACTGTAACCCTTGGCTATGGATGGCATGTCTCCTAATGAGATCCGTGCACAATCTGTCCCCCTTTCGCCTTGTCCCTCTCGAGGATTATGGTCAGTCCTCAAAGGTCTGTTAACACTGGTAGAAAGGTCAACTCCATGGGTGGCAACTACAGATAAAATAAAGCACCCCATAGAAAACTAGGAACACTAGAAGGTTCTGACACTTGGCACTCCTCACAGATTGAAGAGAAAGAGACCCATGCCAGATTTGCAGGGCAACCTCATACAATAAATTTAAATACAATGAATGTCAATGAAAACTATTTACATACTTAGTGGTTATTCTGAAATTATAGTATGGGTTTGACCTTCCTGTATCCACCTACGACAACCCTATGCTACTACCTCCTGGCGCAGAGATCCAACCTTGGATATACTGAAGTTCCTAGTCACAGATGACTGCTGAGTAAGCAATTGGCATGCCTCAAGTCTACAGGTTGAGATATTTAGGTGGATTGATAAATTCAAATCCTCAGCATAATGGATGGAGACTTGGCTCAAGGTTTTAAATATAGACTTTGCACTTCAATTATAATCAATGTCAATGGAGGAAACATGCCAGATAGAATGTTACAATGTATTAAACTGCGACGGAAAAAAACCTAGCCTTTGAGATAGTGTTTCTGTGGCTCTGGCTTTGAGCGCAGGTGGCCAAGAGTCAGTAAAATGCCTCCAACATTTCAGGTTACTGAAAAGTCCACCTCCCAGGATAAATACAGAATCCCACCTGAGTCAAAACGGTAGGATTAGTATGCCAATTGATTAGCTGCCCAAGTCTCGATGTCCATGGAATGACGGAGGGCCACAGCTGTGCTGGTGGCCTGCGTCTGGGGTACAGGAACCAGTTCATGGCAGAAGGCGTGTTCCTATCCCAAATGGTCTTGGGATCATTTTTCAGGAGATGGAATATTCATACTAGAGCTGGGCTAATAAAGTTTACAGGTCTTTGTATCAAAAGTGGTGGGTCTCAGATAGAGATTTTGAGTTAGTAAATCTGTAGTACTCAATGGTACTCCATCTGAGACAGTGGATCTAGGATTTAAGTTTATAGTGAAGATCGCGACTTGAAACAGCAATATTTCCAGAACTGTCAAGGCTAGAGTTGTGACTGAAACAGTTCTGGGTACAAGGTGAAAGGCTTGAAACAACAGGACATGACCCTAATGCCTAGGATGAAGAGGAAAACTTATGTGCCTTTCTCAGACAGCACATTGATCAAACGAACAGTGTGTGGTTGTACTAGACTGGTCGGGGACAATGTAGGCTCATCACATTCACAGTCCTGCAACTCCTTTTGCAGGTCCTTAACCTTGTTGAAGCAAAGGTGGCCTTGGGTTAAATCAGACCAGCGAGGCTGCAAAGTCTTTGTAGCTCATTGGCAGCTCACTTTTTCAAGACAACCTTCGTATGGGCATCAGACTGATGGGCCTTGTGTTTTTGTACTCCTGGTTAGAGGCCTGCTCCACTCAAACAGGGCAGTTCAGCTTCCTCTCATCTCAAAGCACACCCCAGGAGAAGCACTTCTCAAAATCCTAAACAAAAAGCCATCTGTGCTGGTGCAACAGAGCTTCTCCTCAGAGTTCAGATATGATACGTTTCTCGCTGAGGGCCAGTATTCATAGTATTGTGAGGACACTGGTGGAAAGCACGGGCTAACCTTACTCTCAGCTTTCTTGAAAGTTTAAACCACAGCCAGTCACAGCCGAGTACACCTTCACTGGGTTTCTTCCTGGGTTTTTGTAGGTCATTCTAGTGAAACGCATCCAGTGCCTATGTATGATGGTAGGCAAGGGCAAGACAGTTATCGAGGTCTAGATGGATATCAAGACTGAGCAACCTTACGGTCATGTGTACAAGCAGGCGAATTATGATATGGATCTAAAATGACCTGCTATCAATGGACTACAACCTCACGAGTGGGTAGTAGTCAATTAAAGATGAACTACACTTTTGAAGCGCCCCTAGCCAGCACAGCTCTGATAGGGGAATTTCATCAACATGTGGAGTGGACTTGCAGATTCTCAAGTTCACTGAATGAATTACATTATGGCAGATCACGATAAGGCAGAAAGGGCAGAATTGCATAACTGCCTGCACAGTGTGAGGTCATTTGTCTTTGGAGTGACCCCCAAAAAATGACATTTTCCTGCTCACTTTTCCCTAGCATCAAAACCTTTTTTTCGTTCATTTGTTCTACTCAGATGCGCTCTTGTGGCTCTCTGTGGTGCCATCATAAGGGCTGCCTAGAGCGGTAGCGGCCTACTCGGCAAAAAACATATAAGTACAGACAAAGATTTACATCTCTGTGTAAGCATCCTTTTATGTTTTTTTTCTATTCACAAACATTCCCATAGTGTACACAGGTTTCCAGGTGTACTGCTAGGAATGTCATGTGAAATGTTCCAAGAGCTCCTATTTCCCCTGTACAGAAGTCTACACATGAATCTCCTGTGCAAACACATTTTTTTCTCCACAGGGAAAACTTTTTTCTCCATGAGGAAAGCTTTTCTCACTCTCTCACCCTCAGCAAATATGGGGAAATACATTCCCTTCCCATCCTGGTTCTGCATATTGGCACAATCCCTACTTCACTTATTTAAAGTCCCCTATGCGTGGCTTCAAAGTATTTAGCTGATTCTCACTGTTCTAAGCCGAGACTGACTAGAGTTCATGAACTGGGCCACATTCAGAAAGTGTCAATCAAGGCCATTTCCATGACTCTGCCCCAAGCCTACCAGCTTGAGAGAGATATCATTGAGTTGTGAAATCCACTGTCTCTCAATAATCGTCTCCTCTGAAGGAGGTACAGTCGCTAGTCTGTGTTCCGCGTCAGCTTATGTCGAACCTTGGCATCCCTCCTGAACCACAATGTATACTCTTAGGCAATTCACTTTGCCTGCCTATACCCAGGGGTCCAGCATATACTTGGTTCTTATGGGAGCTGGACGGGGTTCATTCCAATGAAGAGCATTTATCACACTGCCTTCAACCAGGCAGTTACTCATAGAGATTCAAGACATCACTCCTTGGGGAAGAGTGAAGGGCAGTTTGGGTACTCTAGCATAGTGCAGTGAGCTGGTGGAACACCAGAGCTTGCACCGGAGAGAAGCTTGAATAAAATAATCCCAAGTAGGAGGCTTTACAGGACAGAAGGAAATAAAAAACTTATAGGATGGCAAGTTGCAAAACGGAAAAATGTATGTTTATCGTTAAAAGTGATATATTCAGGGGTGTCCAAAGGAAGGACGGATTTTTATGATAACCACCAATTAGACTATGCAGCTCCATTTCTGATAACTGTATGTACATTTCTTTTATCTAACTATCCTGAAAACGTGGCATTTATTATATGATCACTAAGGGTGGGTGTAGTTGGCGGAGTACCACTACACGGAATTCTGCGAAATTGATCAAAAACTCAGTGAATTCATTCCGCTCCGTAACTCCCGTCTCACCACAATCAACAGAAACCTCACATATCCTTGGTAAAACAACAAGTAACTATTATTACATGCTAAAATGCATGTAATCATCTCACAAAAGTCAAAATAAAAATACAGCAAGCAGTGAGAGAGGTGATGATTTTGATGTTCTCACTAACCTAGGGAAAGAACCAAGCAGATGCCTTGAACACAAAGAGCACATCATGCTGAAGGATTGGTGGTGGTCCCATCCTCCTAGGACCACCCCAAGCACAGTTATGGGCAAAAAATACAACCCCAACCAAAGGCCCTGCAAGGCATTATGGGACAATATTCTAGGGTGCAGTGAATATTATAGTATCCTATATCCAAACATTCCCCAAGGGGCAGGCTCTCGGGCTCAGCTGAGTTCTAATACTATAATATTCACTAAACTTTAGAATGTCGCCCCATATTGCTTTGCTGGGACTTTGGTTGGCATTGTTTTTTTGCCATAACTTTGCTTGGGATGGTCCTAGGAGGATGGGACCACCACAATCATTGAGCATGATATGCTCTTTGTGTTCAAGGCACCTGCTTGGTCCTCGCCCTAGGTTAGGGGGACCCCAAAATCACCACCTCTCTCATTGACTGATATTTTTCAGAGCTCACTTTTGTGAATTGGTTACAAGCTTTGTAGCATGTAAAGATAAAATTGTTTTATCAATGGAACGTGGGTGCAGTAGCTTATTCCAGAGTTTTTGCATGAACTCCATTGTCGTGTGTATTAATAAAAGTTTTAAACACAACTCTCACATACATTTAGTAAAAATAAATAAATGTACCTTTGCATGCTAAAATACATATAGCCATCTCATAAAAATGAAAATATAGCAAACAGTGCCTTCAATTAAACGATAAACGATTCTATCTATACATACCAAAATGGATATAGTCATCTCACAAAAGTGAAAATGAAAAATAACAAGCAGTGAGAGACGTGATGATTTTGGGGTCCTTCCTAAGCTAGGGAGAGGACCAAGCAGATGCCTTGAACACAAAGAGCACATCATGCTGACATTATTTGGTGGTGGTCCTATCCTCCTAGGACCACCCCTAAGCACAGTTATGGGCAAAAATACAATCCCAACCAAAGGCCCTGCAAGCATTACGGGACGATATTCTAGAGTGCAGTGAATAATATAGTATGCAATATCAAAACATTCCTCAAGGGGCAGGCTCTCGGGCTCAGCTGAGAGCTAATACAATAATATTCACTAAACTCTAGAATTTCCTCCCATAATGCTTTGCTGGGCCTTTGGTTGGCATTGTATTTTTGCCCATAACTTTGCTTGGGGTGGTCGTAGGAGGATGGGACCACCACAATCATTGAGCATGATGTGCTCTTTGTGTTCAAGGCACCTGCTTGGTCCTCCCCCTAGGTTAGGGGGGACCCCAAATTCATCACCTCTCTCATTGAATGATATTTTTCAAAGCTCACTTTTGTGAATTGGTTACATGCTTTGTAGCATGTAAAGGAAAAATTGTTTTATCAATGGAATGTGGGTGTAGTAGCTTACTCCAGAGTTTATGCATGAACTCCGTTGTCGTGTATTAATGAAAGGTGTATCTTTCGTTAAAAGTTTTTTTATCTTTGCGTGCTAAAATACATATAGCCATCTCAGAAAATTGAAAATATAGCAAGCAGTGCCTTTAATTCAACAATAAATGATTCTATCTTAACATGCTAAAAAGCATATAGTCATCTCACAACAGTGAAAATGAAAAATAGCAATCAGTTAAAGACGTGATGATTTTGGGGTCATTCCTAACCCAGGGAGAGGACCAAGCAGATGCCTTAAACACAAAGAGCACATCATGCTGAAATGATTCGGTGGTGGTCCCATCCTTCTAGGACCACCCCAAGCACAGGTATGGGCAAAAATACAATCCCAACCAAAGGCCCTGCAAAGCATTATGGGACGATATTCTAGAGTGCAGTGAATATTATAGTATCCAATATCAAAACATTCCTCAAGGGGCAGGCTCTCGAGAGCTAATACTATAATTTTCACTAAACTCTAGAAGCTCGCCCCATAATGATTTGCTGGGCCTTTGGTTGGCATTGTATTTTTGCCCATAACTTTGCTTGGGTTGGTCCTAGGAGGATGGGACCACCACCGAATCGTTCCGCATGATGTGCTCTTTGTGTTCAAGGCATCTGCTTTCCCTCCCCCTAGGTAAGGGTTGACCGCAAAATCATCACCTCTCTCATTGCCTGATGTTTTTCAAAGTTCACATGAGTGAATTGGTTATATGCTTTTGAGCATGTAAAGGTAAAGTTGATTTACAAAAGGGGTGTAGGTACAGTAGGTAACTCCATTGTGTAACGGAGTGAAAATTCTTGCATGAATTCCGTGTTTTCAATGAAGAGCGTAGTTATCAAATCTCTGCACCTTCTGGAGCGGAATTCATTGTCCAGGGTTAATGATAACCCTGGACCTCTGTGAGACACTTCTGTGCTGCAGACTACTTTGTCTCTGCCACCTACATACACCTCCAGTGGCCCACCGGAGTAAGGGCTGTCTCAGGTTTGGTCATGTGTTCGCTCACCCTATTTAGAGTGGGTGAACATATGGCCAGTTGTCACTATCCATCACTGCCAGGTGGTAACCGGAGTGGAAAATGCAAAATGACCCCCAACTGTTGCTTTTATTTTCATAAGAAAATAAAAATGTTGAAAGTTTGACGTATGGATTACGCAGCCATCTGTCAAACTTTCAATGCATTTATGGCGGTCCCTGTAAATGCAAAAGATGTCAATTGGGCCAGCGGACAACTCAAAATGTGTCGGGGGGTACTCCCGCAGGAAAACGTAGTTTACTCTGTTGCCCTCACAAAATAAATTCCCATTTGCCAAACTCTAAATCAGGCTGTAAGTCAGAAGGTAAAATCCTTGACCAGTACAAACCTGAGTGGTGTATCCGATGTGGGCTCCAGCACGGCCAACCTTAAATTGCGCTTAAGTCCCGGTCTACTGCGCCCATCAAGTATCACTGGCACTTTGTGCTTCTTCGGTTAGTCCTACTTAAATCTTTAAAAAATCATATCCCCAGTGTCATTTATTGCATTCTTATCATTTTGGTGTCATTTGTTAAATTACATTTTACTCTATTTTTCTTATTTGCTTTTGGGTTTTTCTTATTTTGTATTTTTGCTTAATTACTGTTTTGGTATTGCATAGGTACCTTACACTCTGCCCTAAGTATAGTACACCTACCAGGCGATTGAGCTCCGGTTAATTTAGTGGCTTTAAGGGCTCACCATAACAAAGGTTGTGATTATTGCTTGAGGTGGGGAATCACCCACTCCAAATAATAATCCAATTTCTTACAGCTTGTGTCTGGTAGCCACCAAAAATGACAGACTGTAAACTGCATAGAACATTAAGTGATTACTAAATACCCCTCCACAAGGGCATACTATTCTTAAGTCGAAAAGGTTCCCTAACTGGAGGTGAAATAGCAAGCGGCACAACCCTCTTCCCTGTTACAAGGTGCGATAAGCACATTAACGATTACATCTATCCACTGTGGGCTTGCCGTATTCTTCCTTGAGAATTCAACTCTCAGCAGTCATGGCCTGCTGGAAGTCTCTCTCTGAGATATCGTCTTCACGGGCCCTGTTGTACATGGCTTCTTAACAGGGCTAAAGAGAAAGGTCCTCCCAGTGACCATCACCATGAAATCAATTCTTTAGGAGCAGCTGATATGTCTTTCATTGTATTATTGAGATATGACGCTTTTGACAAACAAACCTTCTCATTTCTCCTGAAAGCAGTACTGGCATACTTTTGTAATTCTTCCACAACGAAAGAACAAGCATTAGGTATCGTATTGTATTGCGTACAATACAGTACAAATCATTAGGTAAATTCAATTGCAAAATGACACGAAGATACTATTTGGAAAGAATAAAATAATTTAGGTTACCGAGCAAACATTTGCTCTTATGACCAATGTAATTTGTTTAAAATCAAGAGAGGCACAGGCCACAAAATGCCAAAACCTTACCAAACTAAGAAAGGACCGCTCTACCCCATGCAAAGAAAGCACATTACTCCTCAGGTCTGATCAAGAAAAGACCATTCCTCCAAATACCAAGACCCTTTCCTACCTGGGCAGAGAAAGGCTCATTCCGGCTCAGACCAAGAAAAGACTCATTCCCATGCGGGTCTGCAGGCCAAAGATATTATTAACACATGACCTCTTGATTGTTTACCACCTCTTGGTGGACTTTGTCCCTCAAGATCAAAAATGCATTATTGTGTGCTGGCTGCAGCAATGGGAGGTATCTCTTGGCACGGAACAGAGATGGCACAGGAAAGGGTCATGTATCAGACCGTGAACGAATGTGCCTGAACAACAGGACTGCCTCTGTGCTCTGGGTGAAGGAGTCTCATCTGACATAACATATCTTAGAGACCTCTGGAGTTGGTCAGCTACTCACACTGTACATTTAGGCCGATTGAGATTTGTGGATGGGGTGAACTACTCACATCTGATTCGATAAGCTACTCAATGGGGGCAGACAGTATAGAAAAAAACATTTCTGCTTACTCAGGCTTGCCTTATTAACAATCGCCAAAAGGTCTTGCTAGGACGTTCCTTTGTTTGATGACGTCTCTTTGGGTTTGGAGGCATATTGTGACATCGTTCACCAGATGGCCCCTTTGAACGTGGCATGATGGCAGAGTTTAAGATCTTTGGAAAGCAGAGGGTACTCATGACCGATATTTGACAGCCCTAGCTCTCTGAACTGAGTGTGCTGCTATTACCTGGCATGGGACAATCTTAGATCTCTGGACTGAATAAGCTGCTCACAGGTGATACACAACGTTATGGGATGAGACAGGCACCAAAGATGGGCCACTTCTCATTCCATGTAGGTGCTGTGATGTCATATCTCTACCACAATCCCTTTTCTATAGAGCCACACGCACCTCCTGGCCTCTTCGTGCAGTATCAACAATTTCTTTATTGAGAAAGCAAGAAAATTCAACATCACCTTGAATCAAATGCACACACCACAACCATCACACTTATCCATAGGCGCTGGAAGTAGGGGTGCTGGGTGTACTGAACAGCACCCAGAAATAATCACACTGGAGTTCAGGGGCCGCATTATACATGCAGCACATTTTCCTTCATTGCACCAGACACGCCTTTAAAAAGGTGCGCCCGGTGCAATGAAGGGAAATGCGCCGCATTATGGGACATGCGCTGCCCCCAGGGCAGCGGTGAACTCTTGTTGCCCTGGGACAGCGCATTAACGTGAGATGTGGAGCGGCTGCTTTAAAGCCACTCCGTGTTCCACTGTGCAGGCGGCAACCTGCCTGCACCTTTAAAGGGGTGCAGTCAGTGACTGCACCCGCCTGCAAGGGGATGTCTGGGAGGTCCATAGGACCCCCTTTACCGTCTTCGGAGGGCTGCTGTCAGGAGTTGCACTGACAGTGGGCCACCTTTTAGGGGTTGCACTATCAGTGCGACTCCTGAGGGCTTCCTTGCATCTGCGCTCACGTTGGTAAAAAGGGATTCCCTCATTTGTATGGGGCACGCCCCATGCAAATGAGGGAACACCCCCTTGAAGATAGTGCTGGTGCTTTATGTGCGCCAGCGCTATTGGTATTACAGAAGGGGCTGCACAAGCATCTGCGGCCCCTTCTGTAATACCAAAGTGCCCCAGGGGCACGCAAAGCAGGTCAAAACGCCAGCTGCGCCCCCGGGGCACTTTATGTAATATGGCCCCAGAAGGTCAATGAGCAATAAAGATGCCTTGAACATGTGTCTTTATCCTGTTACATTTGCTGTGCATTCAAGACCAGAGGCCAAATGTCAGGCTCTGCCTTCTGACAAATTGTTCCTTAATTGTTTAACATGGAGACTGGTGTTTACTTTTCATTGTCTGACTACAAAGTGTAAGGATATTGTAAAGTGAACTATGTGGCAATCTTGCTGTTGTACAGGGACCGTGAAATGAAAGGCTGCAAGATGTCATTTTATTAACACAACCACATTTAAATATCTGTAAATATACCGTACAAATATTTCAAAATATATAAGCAGTTAGGAAGGCACAAATGAAGCACTTTTTGTAATTCTGAAGTGTAATCAAAACACTTTACTTAGTGATGTGTAAATAATGAATATTCACAGAAACCTGACTTCCACACATTGTTCTTTGTGCACTATATAGTTTTATTAGAAAAAACTGCCTGTCTGTGAAAGTTTAGTGGCCATTTCAATGGAAAGTGTGCTGTCTATAAATAACGGTCACCAACATAATGCTTTAGTAATAAATGTGCAACAGTGTGCTCCCCAAATGCACCACCAGCTAAACACCACTACCCTGCTAAATGTTCATGGCACATTTGCTGTACTTGTTCTTTGTGTGATGCTTGGATTTTCACAATCCCTATGACTTTAGTGATGTAACACTGATGGCAGCACCCCCACGCTAAAAAATGGTTCCAGCACCACTGTACTTATCACCCCAGAAACCTTTTCCATACTATGGGACTGCCTGATAGTTAGCCGTCTTTGTACAGCTTGGATAAAAAGATAATTATTATTCATAAAACAGATTTAAGTACACCGTAACGAAAATAATTTTTTAAAAATTTCAGATGATATAGAAAAAACAGACCCAGCCAGGATGGAGAGAAAAAAAACAGGCTTTCTACCTGTGATCCACAAGGCATCGACAAAGAAAATCCAACGTCTGCAAGCTTGGACACAGATACAGCAAACATGCATCCAGTTGCAGCTTCCAGTGAGAAATTTTAATTGGTAATTGTGTTATTTCACCTGGTGCATGTGGTGTTGCAAATTTACCTTTAAATGGGTAATAATGGGGGGCGTGGCCAAGATGGCGACCAAGTAGGACGTGCCTGCTTGTTGCTCCGTCTTGCCAGCTGGGCCTGCTGCTCAAGCTTTGAGTCACGGTGCCACCGGGGCCGGAAATCAAGTGTACCGGCTGGCCAGAGGCTTGAGGCTCCCTGTGGACTGACTTAAGAGGAAGACAGGGCAAGAAGTCGGTGCCCACAGGGAGGTGTACGGGGTCGGAGAGCGGCCAGATCGAAATGCGGGTCTACCAGAGAGAGGTGGCGCCGAAGAGCTGCGGAGTTGGTGCAGACGAGTGGGACCCAGGACCTGTGCAGATAGCGATTGGAGCTGCTGAGGCTTCTGACTGGCGTTGTGTCCCTGCACCGGCCTGCCCCGTGGCTACCGAGAGGTCTCTGGCGTCTGGGTCGGCCGGGACACCGAAATCAGCTGGCGGTGGTGGGCGAGGCTCATAAGCGCAGCACAGACACATACCAAAAGCAGACGCCGGAAGGGGTGAGGAGCTGCCCCGAGCTCCCAACGAGGCACCGGAGGAAGAAACTATTGGCGGTCTCGCGAATAGCCTGACACCAGGCAGTTAGGGCGCGGCCCGCGAGATTTGTCGTGGCAGTGGAGGGCCTGTGGGAAGCCTAGAGGGCCGGAGTGGCTGCGGTGAGTTGAAGAGAGAGCCTTCAAGCCCCCTAGGACCGCATACTGTGGCGGACTGGGTCTTTAGTGGGGTCTGTGCCAAGAGCAGACACCGAAAGGGTGAGGAGCTGCCCCGGGCTCCCAACGAGTCACTGGAGGAAGAAAAGATCACTGGTCTCACGGAGCCTGATGCCAGGCAGGTAGGCGCGGCCCGCAGGACTCGTCGTGGCAGCGGAGGGCCTGCGGGAGGCCTAGAGGGACGGAGCGGCTGCAGTGAGTGAAGGAGAGAGCCTCCAAACCTCCAGAGACCGCGGACTGGGTCTCAGGTGGGGGCTGTGACTGTGTGCTGGTCTGCCCAGTCTCAACACCTTAAATCTCGACCCGCTGCCGGCCGGCCGGACTGCACTTGGGCGGGCTGGTCTTGTGTTTCGATTTAGATGTCCGTATATAGGTTTTCCTGAATCATGTCCTTATATAGGCACAATTCGCATTGCCCTTATTTAGGCACAAGATCCCAGTCCTTATTTAGGCATTAGCCATGCTACCCAAATATAGGCATGGTCACCTACATCCGTCCACCCCAACGTCACAACGAGTTCTTAGAAACCAGACTCTTAAGCCATTGGGACCTTCCCTAGCCTAGGATTATTGATTTCTCCAAAAACTCATTTATTATGCATGAACCGCTATGCTTTAAGGGTTCATTCATGACATCTTCCTCTGCCCGACTTTACGTCAATGCTAACATTCCAAGGCACCTACCAGGTATAAATATACCTTTCCTTACCAAGGCAAACCACGGCTCGGCTACACAGCTCAATATGGCTCGCCTCGGCAAGTTCGGAAGAGACCACGACTTAGAGGAATTTGTGTCCCAGCCTGACGCACTGACCAGACGCTGTCATCCCTGCTCGCAGAGAATCCAGCTTCCAATGTTCTGACTCCCTTCGTGGGGTGTTAGAGTTTGAGACCCGGAAAGAGATTCTCACCTCTCTCATTCTAAGGTATGGAGCAGACTAGAACCTAGAGGGACTCTTGGCATACCAAACTATTGCTTACCATACTATAGAATACAGCACCTACTTCTTACCTTGTACTACACTTAGGTTAGGTACACTGGGGTAGAACTAGTTAGAAGCATCAGACGAGTATCCACTTTTTAGCCTGTGTTATTTATGTATATGTATATGAATATGTGTCATAGCTAAAAGACAATGCTATTGCAGTATTATTTCTTTCTACTGCTTACGCTGTACATAATAAATCTCGCATACTGTCTTGCGATTGTAACAGCTCATATCTCTTACACGAGAAACAAGACTGTTCAATAAATCCTTTTATTGAAACACCCATCAATCTCTTTCTGTGTAACTCTGAAGAAACTAAGCATGCACGATTGACTGAGTGAAACACTTATCTATTGTTTCCACGATTCTGAGACTGAGACATGTTCCGATTCTAAAGGGAAACAAAGTTGTCATGTTTATGCGGTTGCCACAAACTACTCCCTTCTTGTTTTTCAAGGAGTTTCTAGTGGCCTCTGAGTTAGCTGGCACACAAAGTAATTAAGTTTAATGTGCTCGATAGAGGCATACTGACCTCAGTCCTATGCCAAAACTATAGTGTATATTATTCCAATGCGCAGAGCCTATTAGGGAAATAGGAACTACACTACATGGCGCCCAACTGTTTGGTAAGGCACTAATTTAATGCTAGATACTGAGTAACTCAGTCGTGCTTTTCTCAGAGACCCCATACCCATAATACTCCATAAGACGTCTGGAATGGGTGGGGTTTATATCCGCCATGGCTGAGTAGGACGAAAATCCTATGTATTAGCTGTTTGGTTTGTTCAACGTTGAAGGATACAGTGTTCCAAAATATTGTGCACCTTATCTTTGTTTCCTTGAAACTTGTTCTACATTTTTCAAAAACAATGTCCCAGAACGGGGATAGTTATACCGTGACCGGTGACGCTGCGACTGACCAAGTCGTAACGGCTTTTAATTTTACAGGTTTAAATGAAACAGATGAGGATGTTATAAACATCCCTCCAAATGTAAGGAGAGCCATCACTCTAAAACTTATAAAACATGCAATTTTCGTGATAGAGGCACACAAATCTTTTCAGCCAGAGGTATTCTATTCATGGATAGTATTCCCTGAATCAAATACAGTAACAAAAGTGTTTCACTTCTATAAAGAAGATAAACCACCTGAGGAATATATTACTTTCGAGGATGTTGAAATTCCACTCACATACCAGGAGCATAATCTCTGGTTTAAAGGTGCCCTAAAACATTACAATCACATTACCAGGCGCGATCCACTAGGTAGACCAGGAGCAACATGGCCGATTTTAGCTGGCTACACACCTCATCCTGACATTGAAACAATTTCAGATGAGGAATTACTCACTCAACTCAAAGAGTTAATACAAATTTACAGACAATTGGTCCAATATGTCATGCGGACTTTCACAGTCCAACCACCATTAACCATTCCAAATCAAATCCCTCAATACAATTACTCCACAGACTTTACACGCAGTCAGGGGTAAAATGCCCACAAAACGTGAACAAATTCCATTCTGGATAGCTCAAAAAATTACTCAAATCGAAGCAGTATTTCCTAATACTAGCCCTTATGAGGAACACAGAATTCTAACAATCTGTTTACCAATGGGGATCACACCACATCTGGTAGACTGCACCACTTGGGGCACAGTCTTTGCTGCCATCAATACTAAAACACATGGTGTTCCGTCAATTGCGGTAATACCTGATGTCCTGAAACAAATTCAAAACGAATACGGGGCAGAGCCTACTCTGAATTTAGGTATGAAATTACTGAAAAACTTCGACCAGATCTCAACAATAATATTATCTTATATTAAAGGGGAGGCAGCATCAGTGGCGATCCGCCAACGCTTAAGGGAATTTGATGTAACAGAACATCAACAAGAACTACCCAGAATAATAGAAAAATCCTATGAAGAATTAGGCAGAGACAGTTTGGTGGAAAACCAGTTAAACCACAACTGTCTGGAGTTCCTGAGAAGGACTCTATTAAACACAACCATACATCTTCTAAAAAGAAGTGGGAAAGTAACAAACAACATTCAAAAGAGAAACGTTCTCAATCCCAAGATAGGTCTCCTCAAAAGGAGCCCTCTGAAAGGAGGTATAATCTTAGGAATAGGGATAATTTGAAAAAACCTGATAGGTATCAAGATACTGATACACGTTCCTTTCAGATATCGTCACAGACATCCGAAAGAAGAGGACGGTCAGATCACAAAGAAGAACGCGTGAAGTCCAAAGAAGATCAATACGTTCAGAAAAACAAATCAAAACCTCAATTCACCAAGAAGAAGGTAGCAGGTCTGAAGATCAGACATGCCGAGAATACTGAGAACACAACTCAAGAATAGGTCTTCAAAAAGCGCTTACGGCCCTTTCGGTATACAACATTCAGAACAAGCTGGTCGCTAATTCAACGAAGTCCAAAATCGTAATTTTGGGCCATTACCCGAGAAAAAAGGTGGCAAAGTGACGGTTGGGCATGATGACTCTGGACTGTGTCCAATCTTACAAATACCTGGGAGTTTGGATCAGTGAATCGGACCGCCCACAGGTGCACCGCCACAATCTGCAGCAGAAGGGGAAAATGGCCACCTATGCACTTTGCAAATTATACGCGACACTGGATAGCCCCACAACAATGGCCATACAAAGAGTCCTGAGGGCCAAACTTTTACCGTCCCTCAATTACGCGCAACAGGCATTCCCAGGGAAATTTGCGCAAGACCTGGAAAAAATACATTGCACCGCCTACAAAAAGATATTCCGTCTACCAGCTTGCACCAGGAACACCTTAATTTGTTTGGAATTTGATCTCAATCAACAAAAACTAGAGGAGCTGGCGACTCTCTCGAAATACCTTTCCTTAACAACGGCGGCCCCCATAAATTCTATGAAGGCTGTTTTAAAATCTATTTTCCAACAAACTAGCAACCCATGGTCTGCCTGTCTTGCCTTTGCCAAATATCACCTGCAGCTTGCCACAGAGAATTGGGACCCCAGTTTAACCAACTATGCTATCATCAAGGCAACAATAAAAAAGCAATTGCGGCTACGCTCTCGCACTTTGGACATGGAATCCCTGGCAGCAAGAGGCTTTCATGAGACCCAAAGTCTCCCCCACACACAGTCCAGCCAGACACCCCACCTTAGGCAGGCCATGGGGAGGCAAGCCTAACACAGGATCTTAGCTGCCAGATTACACCCTCTTCCTTTAAAAGAACTATATCCAACCGCGAACCCAAGGCCGTGTATTAGGGAGTGCCGCTTCTGCAATTACAAACGAGAATCGTTAGCCCACATTCTATTTTGCTGTCCAACCCTTCAGCCAGCTCGTAGAACTTATCTTAGACCAATCCTCCTTCAACTGGGTACCTGTACAGCAAAAGAGGCAATCCAACAATTTTATACTTTTGACATTGTAAAGCACATGGCGAGCTTTGGGAAATTTGTTTACCACACTCGCACACTATTGAAGGGCAACTCTCCACACGCCGAGTCAGGAGCACTCTCCGGAGTTCTGTAGAAAGTTGGGCCCGGGTTGTGGAGGCTTGGACAATACTGAACTTTTGACTTGCTTTGCCCATAACAGATCTTTTGCAAATTTCTGTCATATTTTATAAACAAAAACAAATGGTGGTTTTTAACCCCTTCAGTGCCCGCCCCTTTCCCCGCCCAGTGCCGGCCGTTGCATTAGCGGGCGGGGTCTATGACGAGCTGGACTCGTCATGGGCACAGCGCCACCGCGGCCCATGACGAGTCCAGCTCGTCATGGGCACTGAAGGGGTTAATAATTTTTTGAACAAATATTGATTGTTTTACATTTCTAAAAGTGGTTATTCTCCCGTTCTTTTTAAAAAATATGATGTGTTTTGTAATGGTTTTGATTAACCGCACACAAAAAAAGTCATTCATTCAACTCAAGAATGGAGAATGGGCTCAGACAATGCTGGACAGTGTAGCAGAAGTAACAATAGCTCACCAGAACCTGAAGTCACTTCTGGAGATAGTGGACTTGAATGAGTACATCACAGTTGAGACTGTAGACACCAGGGTTCGTACTCCACAAAGGTTATATGAAATAACACTCCAAATGGAGGGAGACATACCAAGAAAAGTGAAAACACTCTTTTGGGAAAAGCTTTCAAGGGGTTATGATATACTTCTAGCCGAACAGGACTGCCCACCAGAATTTGTCAGGGAGTGCCCACATGGCGAAGACATCATTATGCCAGCCTTCTCCAACCATGTTCCAATACATTTAAAATATACTTATGCCAAGACATGGGCCGTTGCCCAGGCCCCAGCATTATATAAAAATCATGTAGGATGGGATGAGGACTCACCTCACCACAAAATACATTTAAAAAATCAACCTTCTGCACAAAGGCAGTACCCAATTAAGTAAGAAGCTAAAAAACAGGTCAGGGAGATCTTAGATCAACTTTAATACCAAGGGGTGATTGAAACATGCACCTCATCAATGAACAATCCTTTGTTTCCTACTTCCAAACCAGACAATTCATATTGCCTAGTTTTGGATTATAGACACCTGAACACTTGTTCTAAGACATTTGCAGTGTAAAATGCACATAGTACAGCATTAATGAATAATATTGGCCGTAAAAAATATAAAACCACATTAGACATTTCAAATGGTTTCTATTCTCAAAACATAGCACCTGAAAGCAGGTACTTCACAACTTTCTCAATAATGGGGACTCAGCGTCAATTTTGTCGACTCCCTCAAAGGTTCAAGAATAGCCCAGGGTTATTCCCAGCAAGAGTAACAGAGTTACTACAAATTTATGATGACGAGGCATTGTCATATGTCGATGATATCTATCTGACAGACGATGACCTAGATAGGCACTTGAACAGGGTGAATACCATTATACTGGGACTCGCCTCTGAGGGCTATAAATTCAACTTTAAAAAATCAAGAATTGCCCATCTCCATGTCCTTTTCCTAGGATATGAACTTTCAAGTGAAGGCAAAAGCATGGCAGCTAACTTTTATGGAAAAGTGTGTGCTGCTCCAACCTCCAAACACGCTGAAAAATTTACAGTTGATTCTAGGTTTCCTAAATTTTGGAAGAACTTACATTCTAAATTACGCAGAAAGGGTTAAACCTCTCTACGAATTAATCAAACCTGATTTCTCAATCAAAAATTGGACACAGGAACACACAGATATCCTGCGTTCACTTCAAGCTGACATGTTAGCAACAAATCACTTACAAACACGCGTAAATACATGCAATTTAGTATTCCGAATAATTTCGGGTCAATGCGGATTCACCTACTTAACTTTTAATGAAGGTGAAAAAGTACCAATTGCATACAAATCACATTTGTATACACAAGCGGAAATGCGCTTCACTTCGACAGAAAAAAGTCTGACAGCAGTTCAAACTGGTATAGCAAAAGAAAGACCTCTAGCTCAGGGGAAACGCATTATTGTAGTGACTCCAGTACCAGCCTTAGAGGCAGTTATAAAAGCGAGCATTCCAAATGCAAAAGCTTTACATCCAAGATGGATACAATGGGTTAATTCTCTTGCTGCAACAGATGTTGAATATGTTTTTGATCCTGATTTAAAAACACAAGCATTCCTGCAATATGAACATGAATGTCCTCTGCCTATCGAGACTCTCCCTCTTCATCAGTACGAATTTATAATTTATACTGACGGATCAGCACAACCCGCTGCGGAAAGTAAGCAAGCTTATAGTGCAGTGAGTGCAATCGCTAAAGGTCACATGTGCGATGGTAAATTCCAACCAATGGTCACTAAAACACAATCTCTAGGAGATTGTGCAGCTCAGCGAGCTGAACTACAAGCATTCAAATTGGCACTTGAAAATACGGATCGCAAATTCCCCACACTTATTGTGTGCGATTCTTTTTACTGTGTTCAATCAAATAATGAATATTTACAGAATTGGCTTCAAAATGGTTTCAAAGATCCAAAAGGCGGCACAATCAAGCATAAAACGCTTTGGGAACAAGTAGATCAGTTGAAAAATGGACTACAAAAAGCTCACGTGATACACACGCTGAGTCATCAACGTGATGGCGTTCACGTTGCAGGGAATTCATTGGCTAACGAAGCCATGAAGGGGGCTGTGCAAACGGCTTCCGCAGCTGCGATCACTTGTTCAAAAACGAGAATAGACAGTGAGATATTGTTGGCTGTCAATGCTTCAAGCAAAGGCAGTGGTGCAGCGTTACCTAAAAAATTTCCACTCAAATACTCGTATATAATTGATGCGAACAACGTTCCGTTTGCTCGAATCCCTGGAGTGGGGGATAGGGTAATTCCAAACATGCAACGTAGATTAGGACTGATCCTAGCAGCACATGAAGGGATAGCTTCTGCCCATGCAGGTGTTTCTGCAACACTATCTTTACTAAAAACAAAGATATTGGTGGCCTGGCATTAGGAAACAGACCAAAAACTATGTTTGGAATGTGAAATATGCCAACAGAGGAAAGTCTCTACAGTGAAACGTCTTGCGCAGACGCCCCTGTTGATTGCAGACAAAGCATTAGCTTGTGTTTATCTGGACCACTGCGGTCCCTTGCAAAGGGATGGTAACTATAAATATATCATTGTCGCAGTGGATTCGTGTTCAAGGTTCCTATGGATGTGGCCTCAGCGCTCGGCTGATGCTCGAACTGTTATAAAAGATACGCAATAGGCACACTACATTCTGACCAGGGCCCTGCGTTTAGCTCTCGGGCTTGCAAAGAATCCATGACCAGTTTGGCCGTTGCATTGCGGTACTTCTCTCCGTTTCATCCTGAGGGAAATTCTGTTGTGGAAAGGAAAAACCGGGACAAAAAGCAGTCTATGACAGCTAGGGTGTTAGGTTTGGGTAATGGGTGGGTCAAACATCTTTACGGGGTCCAATGCTCATTAAACAATTTGCCAAGAAGTTCTCTGGGGGGGTCACTCCATATGAGGTCCTATTTGGGACAAGAATGTGGGTACCCGATCTCGAATGTAAAGGCACAGTGGTGGAAAATAAACCATTTGATATCAAACATCGTTTGGCTATTTTACAGGACTTAAATGAACTAAGATCAAAACAAAGCAACGTGTTCCTGAAGCCAACCACCACTGGGGAGATTCCAGCCGTCCCAGCAAGGCCTGCCTGGATCCCAAAGCTTGGGGATCTAGTCAGAGAGAAGATTGCGGACAAGAAGGAATTTAGGCCTTCTTACAGACAACCAGTACCTGTCCTAGCCATCCACGGAACAAGAACAGAACTTCTGTCGCCCCTTGCTGGAAAAAAGGAGAAATGATTTGTGTCAATCGACCTCATCAAACCACACTATGTGGCCAATACTAAGCAGTAGGCCTTGTGGACTCCGACCAAGTAGCAGACGCACTCCTCTAGCTACTATCCAAGTCAGAGGTTCAAACGGAAAGACTCATCACCATTGAGAATTCAGCAGTAAGAAATGAAGGACTAAGCAACAATGCTATGGAACTCATTCCTCTTGAAACCCAAATAACAGTTCGTCCTGATACACCTGTCTACACCAACGTAACACGTGATCAACTGGTGCCAGCGATTTCAACGAATCCTTATGCAATTCCAACCATTGAGAGAACTGCCTCTTAGCGTTCTGATAAGTGGAAGATATATTCACTTAGACACTGAAAGTAAAAATGTGAACTTACTTTTGAAACCACACAAATCATCCCATTGTGAAGCAAGAGACTTGTCAGCAGTGAACATCACAGCCGTTCCTATACATGATGGTATAGTTTGGGACAAAACGGATTATGATATATTCGGCCCGTCTGAACTTTTGAAGATTCCACACTTATTTAAAATTTCATTAAGTGACTTTATTACCTCTAGTACCTATTCTGATGATTGGAGGGCCCGATTCACAGAATTAACTTAAGACAAAATCCTAAACTTACTACTTTTGGTATTCACAGAATGGATTTACGACTACTAACTTTACGTCCGCACTCGGGCCGGAAATTCCGTCCCGGAGGCGGACCTTCCGTCCCGGAGGCGGGGCTTCCAGGCCAGAGGCAGAGCTTCCGGCCCGGAGGTGGAGATTTTGGCCATGGCTAAATCTCCGCCGCTGGCCGGAATCCCCACCTCCGGGCCGGAAGCTCCGCCTCCGGGACGGAATTTCCGGCCCGAGTGCGGACGTAAAGTTAGTAGTCGTAAATCCATTCTGTGAATACCAAAAGTAGTAAGTGCATTCTGTGAATACCAAAAGTAGTAAGTTTAGGATTTTGTCTTAAGTTAATTCTGTGAATCGGGCCCTGGGACTTTGAGACAATTACACGATGTCTGATCTAGAAAAATCAGCTACATTCTCTAACCATGAAAACGTAGAGGGTTCATCAGACTATGAACAGCTTTATTGTTATAACCACTATGGTCATCAGTTCTTGCATAAATCTGCAACACCTAGAAATGTATTTATGTATAACCAATGGGAACATTGTCCTACACCACCAAAAAGTAGCTCAAAAACATTTGCAATGAAGTTTCCATATCTTTCAGGGTATAATACATCCAATCCAGAAACGTTTTACTTTAAAAATGTGAACTAAACAGGAACGAAAAATATGTTAACTAACACAAAACAGATTTATTCTGCAGCCTTTATTGCCCAACTGTCTAGACAAGGGTTCAACTTTTGGAAAGACACAATTGACACAAAATCTGTCTGGGGTTCAAAAGATTGCTAAGTGCAGGGGATAGAAGCTTTGTTTAGAGCCTGTATCATCCCACAGCAGATAATGTTTTTGAATGACACTGTCCAACAAACGTCTTTCTTTGGATTAGCCAAGATCAAAGACATGAACACACCTTCTGTGCCAAAACCTGCATGCAATAGCACTACACAGGAAGCGGTCACAATAGACACAATTTTACAAAACAACAGATCAGATCCTGAATGGGAAAAATGGTTGCTCTGGCCCACAGACACAAACATCTATCAAGAAAGATTCCTGAACAGAATACAGGTTTTTACTATCAATAGCCAGACCCACGTTATGTTCAAAGACAGCATCCAGGGGTAGTAACAACATACAGTGTAGGCATATTATGCCTTGATTGGCTACCGAAATCTACACTCGAGGATGTGGAACAACACTTATCTTTACTTAAAGAAGGCGCAGACCTTAGGGATTTCTTGCTAGGACCAAGAAAACCGCGTCAAAAATGTTTCCTATATGCCGGCGTCTATGCTGCTTATGATGAAATATGGAAGGTTACCCAAGCAGACGCAGCAGAAAGAATAAGATAAATTGATCATATTAATTTAGAGAAATCTCTCGCCGTGGTCGACAATAGGTTAACAACTCTGTCATCCAGGATATATTCCCTGGGCAACATTGTATCCTCTGCTATAGACATACTGGAACAAGATTTGGTCATGCTGCGACAAGGCCAGTCTCAATTACGTTCTATTATGTTATTAGGCTGGACGCTACAAAACTTGCGAGCAGGCTATGTGCCTTGGTGTTTCCTCAACATGTCGTCTCTGTTTACAGAATACAATCTCACTGATAAACAGATCGAACTGGCATAAAGGGGAGCAAAGTATACAGTACTGAACATTGTAAAACTGGAAAAATTGCCATTTACGGTAGCAGAAGAACCAGCTACAGAATGGATCATTCATGGCAAAATAACTCTGCCTGTTACAACTTTCCATTTTCAGTATTGCCTCAAACAAATGCAAGCAGGCAAATATGAAAGGTTGGGTAAAGAATACATTAGGACATCCTGGGATTTACCTTACACACACAGATGTTGGAGTGGGGGGCGTGAAGTGTTTCTTAGCGGTACACACTGTGAAAATGCACTGAGCGGCTCACTCATATGTCGGAATATTCGTTTACACAGGGCTTGTAACGGTTCTGTGGCAAACCTATCCTGCCACCTGCAAGGTTCACCAGCTGCTGTGATTAATCCAACGTTTGGACAACTTTCAAATGGGAGTTACCTCATGTTGAATGATCAGAGTTGCTGTGGCATGTTGCCAGGCATCCCATATCTGGTAACAGTTAGCTCCAGAGTCACTTGCTGTATGCAAGTTTTGTTCCCCCAAATAGACACAGTCAGGGAGCTGCCTTTATGGCCTTCACTGAACGTTTCTTCTATACGAATTGATACTTTAAGCAGAATGAAAGCCATTTTTTTACAACAAACCGTGCCCTCGGACAAAAAAACCTATGATCTACAAATTGCAAGGACTTCGGCAGAGATACAGGCTTTAATAAGTACGAACTGCCCTAAACATTTCACAGAAATGAAGGGACGTATCTTAAACATGTCTGATACGAGCGGTATTGTTCATGTATTTAAGACCATATGTTCAGGACTGTTAACACCTTTTCAGGCAGTCCTCGGAATCATTTCAAACTTCCTGAAGTCGGTGTTTGGTGGTCTGCCACTAATTCTAGCACTCGTTGCAGGAATCCAGTTTTTATTCCTACTACTACGCTATGGCAAGCCAATCCATCAGCATCACTCCCAGCAACTTGGAGAAAGCTCTGCTTGAACGGAAGTGTCGTGAGCGCATAGTACAACTTTTGGGCTTACCTCGTCTACGAGAATTAAATAGAACATGGTTTCTGTCATTCAGACCAATCTGGCAAGATTGCATCTTCCCTGTTCTACGCTGCCTGCTTTGCGGTGAAGAATGTGTGCTAACACTCCCATCAATCATGCCAACGGATATCGATACTCTGCTGGACCCGATAACGGCCCATGCTCTGTGTTGTCCCCAGAGGCTACCAATCCTGATGACGGCATTTGTTGAGATCTCACAGACGCAAAATTCTACTGCTGAGGTACGAGATGGATCAACAGCCATACAGGTAACATCGGAAACGAACATTGCTACTGGCGATGCTTCACATCTATGTGCAGTTAATCTTCTAAACGAGGTATTCCAACCGTCACCGACATCGGTAGACGATCTTTTGTCTACAGGAATAGAGGCTTTCATGTTTTCACCAGCCCCTTACACTGACTTTTGATTCGGCTCACAGTGTACCGGGAAAGCTATGAATTTGGCCTTCATTTTTTCAAAAACAAAGACAAATCCTTGGAACTTTTTTATGCAATTAATTTTTTTTTCTAAATTTGAATTTTTCTTTTTATGGCAAAGTAATCTGCTTACAGTAGAACTATTCTTAGAGAACAGACTTCTTTGAACACTTCCAGAGACAATGACCATGACATGAAATGGCTTTGAACTTTTTTCATGTAATTGTGAACCATTTGTATGTATTTATGTTCATTCATTTGGCGTTTATTGTAAAAGTATGCTTAGAATGAAACATTGCTTTAATATTTACAGTACCTTTGCATTTCATGTCTAGCAAACGTTTTTTAACAAAGACTTATTTTAGTATGCTTTTACAGATGTTTTTTAGCAAACATGTGATACTCAATTTTATATGTTTAGCATTTTATAGTTTAGCATTTAGTACTCTTGTTCATTCGTTAGTGGAGTGGGTGTTGTGTTTCGATTTAGATGTCCGTATATAGGTTTTCCTGAATCAGGTCCTTATATAGGCGCAATTCGTATTGCCCTTATTTAGGCACAAGATCCCAGTCCTTATTTAGGCATTAGCCATGCTACTCAAATACAGGCATGGTCACCTACATTCATCCACCCCAATGTCACAACGAGTTCTTAGAAACCAGACCCTTAAGCCATTGGTACTTTCCCTAACCTAGGATTATTGATTTCTCCAAGAACTCATTTATATGCATGAACCGCTATGCCTTAAGGGTTCATTCATGACGTCTTCCTCTGCCCGACTTTACGTCGATGCTAACATTCCAAGGCACCTACCAGGTATAAATATACCTTCCCTTACCACGGCAAACCATGACTCTGCTACACAGCTCGATATGGCTCGCCTCGGCAAGTTCGGAAGAGACCACTACTTAGAGGAACTCGTGTCCCAGCCTGACGCACTGACCAGACGCTGTCATCCCTGCTCGCAGAGAATCCAGCTTCCAGTGTTCTGACTCCCTTCGCGGGGTGTTAAGAGTTTGAGATCCGGAAAGAGATTCCCACCTCTCTCATTCTAAGGTATGGAGCAGACTAGAACCTAGAGGGACGCTTGGCATACCAAACTATAGCTTACCATACCATAGAATACAGCACCTACTTCTTACCTTGTACTACACTTAGGTTAGGTACACTGGGGTAGAACTAGTTAGAAGCATCAGACGAGTATCCACTTTTTAGCCTGTGTTATTTATGTATCTGAATATGTGTCATAGCTAAAAGACAATGCTGTTGCAGTATTATTTCTTTCTACTGCTTATGCTGTACATAATATATCTTGCATACTGTCTTGCGAATGTAACAGCTCATATCTCTTAAACGAGAAACAAAACTGTTCAATAAATCCTTTTATTGAAACGCCCATCTATTTCTTTCTGTGAAACTAAGCATGCACGATTGACTGAGTGAAACTGTTATCTATTGTTTCCACGATTCTGAGACATGTTCCGATTCTAAAGGGAAACAAAGTTGTCATGTTTATGCAGTTGCCAGAAACTACTCCCTTCTTGTCTTTCAAGGAGTTTCTAGTGGCCTCTGAGTTAGCTGGCACACAAAGTAATTAAGTTTAATGTACTCGATAGAGGCATACTGACCTCAGTCCTATGCCAAAACTATAGTGTATATTATTCCAATGCGCAGAGCCTATTAGGGAAATAGGAACTACACTACACTGGGAGGCCGAGATAGACAGGCAGCGGCGGGTGAAGAGCCTACACATAAACCAACGCCCACAGGGATTAGGTCCCGGAGAGGGCACGGAGGTTCTGCGAATCACAGGAGGATAAAGCAAAACATCCCGAGGGGACTGACGCAGGAGGGCGAGGCACGGCCTGCGGGGCATGCATCCATAGCAAAGTCTACGGAGCAGTTTCGATCTGGGGCATGGAGTCCGCACCTCCGTGAATCAGACCCTGATATAAGAGGATGACCTGAGTAGGGAAAAGACATGGCAGGGAGAGAGAAACACAGAGTACGTCAGACTGGCACACAAGAGCACAGACCCCCACAACAGCCAGCACAGATAGAGACTTGCCTGAAAGCGAGGGAGCTGAGAAAGTTTAAATATAGGGTGGATACGGAGAAGGCCAGGAAAAGGCATTTGTAAGGCCTCACTGGTTCTTGAACTTTGGCGGCTTAATCTTCTAACCTAGCTCACAGGGAAATCAAAGGAGGACGAGTACCTCCTCCTGGAACTAAAGCACACGGGCCTGGACAGCATTACTAATAAGCCACTCGAGACCCGTGCCAGGAGAAATAGGCCTGATCAAAAAAGGGGGTCATTAAGCTGGCGGTGGCTTGAGCTGGTGGGGCTTGGGCACGGCAGAAGAGCTAATAGATAGGGGCGTCGGGATCAGGTTGCCTCTCTGGCAATCCCCCCGAGTCTGCTGGGGTACATGGGCCGGGACCAGGAGTTAACAGTTTGGCCAAGTGAAGTATTTGAACTGCTGGGAGTGGACCCTCTCCCGAGCCGAATCAGAGTCAGAGCACTTCCCACAAGATGGCCACAGTGAAGGGGAAAAAGGACCGCTCTGTAAAGGATCTCCTGCTCAAGGTGGCTAGTGGGGGCTCGAAGGAGACACAAAGCGCAGCGGAATCCAGAGATCCAGAGGCCCTCCTCACACGTGCCTTCATAGAACCTCTATTTGCCACCCTACGGGAGGACTTGAAGTCATTAAAAACAGACCTGGTTCATGAACTAGGAGAAGTCAGGATGGACGTAGACGCGCTAGGAGACAGAGTTGACACGCTGAAATCATAAAGCACAAGTAGAGATGAAGAGCTGGAACAATTACAACAAGCCATTCGTCTCCGAGAAGAACACCCTGATCTCCGGGCACATACCGAGGATCTTGAGAATCGTTCAAGACAAAATAACATCCACGTGAGGGGGGTTTCGCATGGAGCATCAGTCCAGCAGTGCATACGTGGAGAATCTCTTCAGATCGGTACTGGAGGGCCCTGAAGAAATGGGGATCAAGCTGGACTGGGTGCATCAAGTGATGCCCAGGAGGCCATCCCTGGCTCCCCCGCAGACATATTAGCATGTGTTCACGACTTCACACTGAAGGAGTGGATACTGCAGAGTGCTAGAGACTCTCACCGGATTCAGTTTCAAGGGCTACAGATCACCCTCTTTCAGGATTTGGCTGCCTCCACGTTGTTAAAAAGGAAAGCACCTCTGCGCTAAGAAGACCCCGTATTCATGGGCCCATCCTTTTCGCCTCATTTTCTGATGGGAGGGGAAGGCTCACCAGATTTGTTCATTTAAAGAGGCGTACCAAGTCCTTGGCATATCAGAAGATCCAGCAACAAGTCCACCGAGATCGACTAATCAGAACGAAGGGCGTGAAAGGAACAGATGGAGGACAGTGGTGCCTGGTTGAGGCCTGCTTCAGCCGGACCCCGAGACTATCGCAAAAGAAAGCCAGGCGGTCTTGGCGTCACTGGGGGAGGACTCGACCAATTCAGCCTGAGTGGATATACATGCCGGATCACAATGCACCGATGATGAGGCCGACTACTATGGTCCTACGATGTTGGATTCAAGCGGAGAGTGGGTCCGGCAGAGGTGGGGCGACGGGGTGATCCGAGCCGCTTCCACCCCCTTTTAATGGGTTTGACCTCCCAGGACTACGATACATTCTTAAGTATATTGTTATTTGTATGGGTTTTTTTCGGGGGTGTTTCTTTCTCCCGTGCCCTCGAGTCCCAGCTGCCTGCACCGATGGACGGGGTTTCTACCATCATGCAACTTAGGATTGATACCATTAGCACAGCCACTCAGCTCAGCCCACTTAGCGCACTCTTTAAGCAAAATCTTAAAAGGATATAGATGTCACACACTCTTAAAATTCTCATCCTAAATGTTAAAGAGCTCAACAACCCAGTGAAAAGAAGGGCCATACTTTCCTATTTTGAAAATTCTGGTGCTCATATCGGCCTCTTGCAGGAAACTCATCACCTGCTCGGGGGACACACATAGACTCCGCTATAGAGCATTCCCTCAGCAAATATTCTCCTCTCTCTCCACCAAATCTGCGGGAGTGGCAATCGTTGTCTCAGCGTCATTTAAGGGAAAGCTGGGTTCCAAGATAGCCGAAATAAAGGGTCGTCTACTGGCATACTCTTTCCGAGTGGGACCTCATTCCTTAACCATTAGTTCTATATGTGACCCCATTGTAAAACAGGAACACTTCATTCAGTCAGCAGTAGCAGAAGTGAGTACATCTACTGATAAATTCCTGGGTGTAAGGGGGGATTTGAACTTGACATTTGACAACACCCTAGACAGGTCGGCTCAAAGACAGGGACAATCAGGAAGGACACCAAAGGTTACAGAACGCCAGCTTGCTGGATATCTGGAGGGATGCACATCCCACAGCCCGACAGTATACATTCTACTCGCACTCACATAAAACATATTCCAGAATAGATTACATGCTGGGTACTCATGCTATCGAGGCACAAGTCACACAGGTGGAAATTCACCCTCGTACTCTGTCTGATCACTCTGCAGTATCGGTGGATATCTCCTTGCCAACGAATAACCCCCTTCACGCACTTGGTGCCTGAGAGACGCACTTTTACAGTGTCCCGAGG
This sequence comes from Triturus cristatus, assembly GCF_964204655.1. Lineage (NCBI taxonomy): Eukaryota > Metazoa > Chordata > Amphibia > Caudata > Salamandridae > Triturus > Triturus cristatus. Next base: position 69,669,394 of record NC_140586.1, read on the forward strand.
TGATCAAACGAACAACTGAAACTATAAGGGATTACCTAACAGTCAATGATACCCCCGAAACCTCAATAGCAACACTATGGGATGCCCTAAAGGCGGTGGTCACGGAAGAATTTATATCAATAGCATCCCAGGACAACAAAAGGCGGAGGGAGAGGAGGGACTTCCTGACAGCTCAGGTACAAGAATTAGAGCGCATCCATCAACGGACGGTTGCCCCGAGGGTTTGGCACCAGTTGGAGGCCGCATGTGTCCAGTTGTCAGCAATAGATTTAGATAGAGCAGAGTACGCTGCACTGAGGCTGTGCCACACTTTCTACACTGGGGGAGACAGGAGTAGGAGACTACTAGCTGAGAGACAGCCTGTGGGAGTAACGGCAATATATACTCCGACTGGAGAGGTACAGGAGTCCGATCACCAGATTGTGGAGACATTTTGCCAATATTACAGAGAGCTTTACGAGGCGCAGGATATCCCTGTAGAGGCACCAGCTTAATATTTGCAAGGGGTGGCAACAGCGAAATTGACACCAGACCAAGCAGAGACCATTGAATCCCCTATACAATTAGCAATGGTAATTACCGCTATCTCCAAACAGAAAACGCTAAAATCCCCAGATCCAGACAGGTTTACAGCTCTATTTTATAAATCATTCTGTCACATACTGGCCCCAATCCTCACCAGGGTGTATAATGCTTTCGGGACCAAGTCGCAGATTCCCCACACTATGCTAGCAGTATCAGTGGTAGTGATTCCCAAGCCTGGTAAGGACAGGAGATATTGTGCCTCTTATAGGCCAATCTCTCTACTTAATGTAGATCTTAAATTATTTACAAGCGTACTGCCCGCCCGATTATCCCCCCTCCTCCCTGGCCTAATAGATCCGGACCAGGGCGGATTCATCCCCGCCCGCCAATGCGCTGACAATACTAAGAGATTACTCCATATCAGTGATAAAGCGTAGAGGTTTGAGACAGAACGTATGCGCCTATCGATCAATGCTGAGAAAGCATTCGATAGGGTCCATTGGCCCTATCTAAGAGCAACCCTGGGACATTTTGGGCTCCCCGACAGATTCATATGATGGGTCTTTAGTGGTTATACCAACCCAATAGCTTCAGTTAGAGTGAACAGATGTGCCTCCTCTACCTTTCCAATACAAAGAGGGACTAGACAGGGTTGTCCCCTCTCCTTTTTGCTCTATATATGGAGCCTATGGCTCAAAAAGCGCGTGATAATGCTCATATCACTGGGGTAGGTTTCGGGGGTAACAGACATACCCTACGTTTGTATGCAGATGACATTATAGCATCTCTGGAGGTCCCAGATGTTTCACTTCCAGCCTTTTTGGCTGAGTTGGAGGAGTTCTCCCAGGCTGCAGGGTTTAAAATAAATATTCAGAAATCCCAGGCTCTCACCCTATCCCTCAAAGCATTGACATTAGAAGACCTGCAAGCAGAATTCCCTATTCAATGGGCACCAGACGCAATCCCCTATCTAGGGATACAATTGGCCGCATCCTCACAACATACGGTTTCACTAAACTACAAAGCCCTGCTTATAAAAAGAAGTTCCTCCCTTAGTCGTTGGAAATCATACACCCTATCTTGGCTGGGCCGAATAGCGGTGATCAAGATGACAATCTCACCCCAAATTTTATTTATTTGCTGTTAGACCCCCCCCCCCCCCCCCCACCATATCTATTTTACAACGAGAATTATAGCACTTCATCTGGGCCGAAAAGAAACCCCGCCTATGCCGAGATCTCAGTTATAGACCCCCAGGGGAGGGAGGTCTCGGGATTCCAAATCTTCAAACTTACTATTGGGCAGTGCAGATTAGGCCCCTGGTGGAATGGTCCCGGTCTGAATCTGAAAAGCACTGGCTGTTCATGGACAGGGCCCTGGCCAAAACACCCCAGTGGAAGATCTCTTTCCTATCAAATCAGAACCGTTCCAGAAATCTCTATATTTCGCAGGTCACACGGACAGCTCTGGGGACTTGGGATAAAGTGGCGGTGAGAAAGATGTTAACGACGTTGCCACCTCCTTTGACATCCATAGCGGAAAATTTGGATTTTACTCCTTGGTTGGATACTAAAACTTTCCACAGGTGGACACAAGAGGGTAGTCGATCCATTGGACACTTCTATGATGAATCTGGTCCCCTGACATTCGAGGGCTTTCGTCAGCGAGTAGACATTCCTGAAACTGAGAGATTTAGGTATCACCAAATTAGGCACTGGGTGATGCAACCAATGATACGTCTTCAAGCTCAACGCTATCTGACGTCATTTGAGAGGTGGCTCCTGTCCAAGTCATCTGATTCTCGCCTTATCACAGAACCATACAATCACTTAAGGCCCCCTGCCCCAAATATCAATCCCCTGGCCAGAAGCGATGGGAAACTGAACTGGGTAGAGAGCTTACATTGCGTGAGTTGGATAATATATACTACAGAGCTAGGCACACAGCTACGTAGCGGGTATTGAGACGGCCACAAAAAGAACTACTTATTGGTACATCAAACCAGTCAGATTACATCGCGGAAACCCTGCACGTGACCCTTTATGTTGGAGGGAGCAGGGATGTTGGGGTGGACTCTTCAAAAGGGGGGGTGGGAGAGGGATACAGTTCATTAATAGTTTTTCTTTGTAATTTTCATGGTTCATTTATGTGCCCAATATAAAATTCAATAAAAACATTATAAAACTAAATAGGTTATAACTCAGAAACTGTGTGTTCATGATTTTCTCTGCATTTATTTCTGTGGCGTTACCACCACTTTCTGCCCATCGCAACATACATGGGGTTCCCTTGCTAGGAAGTGCCGTTAGCACGCATTTGTCACGTGATACCATTGCATTACTCCTGGGCTTACATTTAATGTGAGCTTGCCAACGCCGGCTGGAGCATGACTCGAACCTTCTATGGGCCCAAATGAAGGGCCTTGATAATATGGCTATACACCAGTCAGGACCCTCCTCTCCACCTGATCTCCCTCAATCCCGTTTTGTCAATGAAAAATGCAGTGTTTTACAAAATGGCTGAGAGCGGCTGTAATAGTATGAACTTGAATGAAGACCAAAATGTTTGTTTTCTCCTTCCAATGAATCTGCAGTTTCACTTAAAGGCGAAACAAAGTGAAAAGAAACTAATGACTTGTTATAGTAATCAAGACTTTATTGTTCGATTAAAATATTTGCAATAAAAAACACTCTCATAATGAAATGTATAAAAATAGATTAGTTAATTACAAAAGTTAAAATATTTGACGATGCATAATTATAAATTTAAAATTATAAAACCAAGAGGGCACCGCATTTGAGTTTTCATGATTTTCCTAATAGCGTGCAGTTTCTGTAAAAACTGTGTGCGGACAGGGGCGCAGAGTTAATTCGTTGCAAAAGAAACCCTTTCTGTTAGATCGCAGTAAGAATACAACAATGGCTAACATTTTAACTTCCAGAAGAAAGAAATGGACAAGTCTCTAGTCAAAAAAAGTCCGACTATCAATGTCACTCACTTTCGGGCTCTGTTTAAAAGAAGAATAATCCCTACACAGAGAAAGGAAAACTCTAGTCACAAGAGAACTCGGAGCCAGATACCTGATCCTGACGTTGAACCCCTCCGCCAGACGGTCTATGTGGTGTGGCGTTAGCATACTCGGGAGCTGCGTCATCTAGATATGAGGAAAGAAAAACATCTTCTGCGGTTCTGGGATGCCCCTTTGGATGTACCTTAATTGGAAATAATGGGGGTGGCAAGTCTTTTGGCACCTCCGTAACAGCCTTAGGTAGTCCTTCGGCTAGAAGGGGATACATACCATTCATAAGAGCATTTCTTTGTCTATTTACTTGTTCTGATTTCACTCGGATACCTTCCTCAATTAATAGATTTTCTTGAACTTTATTTGAACTTTCTTTACTCCTCTCTTCTTGTCTACGTGCTTTTTCTGTTCGTCTATGAGATTCTTTACGCCATAACTCAACAGCGTCTTTCTGTGACTGTCTGACCTTTCTTTTCCATAACTCTTCCTCCACTTTCATGATGCACTCTGCATCCCAGGTTCCCGCTATGGGCCACCTTTGACTTTCCGGTAATCCTTTGGTATAATCTACCCATAGATCAAGAAACAATATGGCATCTAAGCCATGTTTATGGTACATGAAATGTCCTGGAGTGTCTCTAGGAGGAATAGGAACTGCTTCTTCAAGCACCCCTTTTCTGGTAGTAATCTGTCTTAACTTCGAGAAGAGCGGCATATTGACAACTGACCTGATACTTACTCTTGAACTTACTTAATACGAGAAACACAATAATGAACAGTGAACAATGAACAGTCATTCATACCACAATATGCAAGACATTTTTCTGAATACTTTAAACATTAAACATTAAACATTATAACAATGATCGACAATGATGACAGTCTGCTTAACTAATCACCACGCTGAATTCTTGACAATAACTGAATACTTCGGAATACTTGATATACTGCTAAACAGTACATATACACTGCTAAACAGTGCAGACCGGATTTGTGTACCCAAATCCGTCTTGACCGGCACAACCTATGTGCGCGTCAACACGCCTCCTCGGCGATGGTACTCACCGAGTAGCTCCTTGAAACGGAAGGCCTCAGGGAATGGACAGGACTCGATAACTGCGGACATCGGACCCTCTGGACGTCGGAATTTCGGAAAACCTGGTGGGCCTCTGTATACCTCGGATCTTGCTCTCTCAGCTAGGCTCTGGTCGGGATACTTCGCACTTCTCACCGCCTCGTCTGGGTTGATCGCAGCCTCAGTCGCCCCCGCTTGACCGGAGGGAGCTTACAGGAAATCCTGCTGGTACGCGTTTATGGTCCGTCCAGCTGTGGCAGGAGACCGGGCCTGCAACGCACCGCCGGCGCGTGAGATGAGAAAGAGTCCCTGTTCGGGCGCCATTATGTGGTAAATAAAATAAATATTACCGGACTGAATTTCATGCGGAATCTTAACTTAAAGTAAAATAGCTCAAAATAACGAGAGGCAGAATCCGTGGTATAAGAGGTTTCTAATGGGCTTTATTCCATTCAAAATGGCCGACTCGAGTCGCGGCCCTCAGGTTCCGTCACCACGAAGGTTCAGGAAGTGAAGTACAATAATTCATTAACAGACATGTATTTTTATAATAAGTACATTACAATGAAACGAATGTAGAAGGCGTAACATTTGATAAGAAAAAGTGACGTGACAGTGACATAATCGAAACTAGGCGTAATAAGGAATAAAAGAAACATGATTGGTTAGAATTATCAGACATAGGTGGATCTATAAGATAATACTTGGCATAGATGCGCGCGCGGCAGCATGACGTGTAATTGACGTGCAACTAGGGGGTGAAGGGGACTTGACATTTAGCTCTACATGTGGAGACGAGAAGTCTGGGGTCAAGTCATCCTAATCCCAAATCATATCTAACATCCTATGTTTAAAGAACTATGTTATCCACAAGGAAGAGACTCTCGGACAGAATCTATTCTATACTGACTGTGTGCGTGTACAAGCGTCTAAGTGTCTATATGAGATGCGAGGGGCAGAAAACTTTCCATGGCAACAGGGCTATGAATCACTTGCAGGAGGACGGAAAGGCTGAGTCCTTTGCTTGTGAGCTAAAGGAAATGTTTACCTAAATCACTGGACAGGAATGCATCGGCTGGAGAGCAAAATAGATAATTCGAAGGTGAAATACAACTTCTTGGCAGACAGGCGAAAACTGGCCGAGGCAGGCACCGTTAGCTGCACAGGGAGTAGGACAAAGTTCATGGATACAGATGCGAGCTCAAGCTGAAGCTGTCAGAGACAGAGAGCAGGGAAAGGCTTTGAGGACAGAATCGGGCCTACTCGCCTGAACTGTAAAAATGGAGTAACTTAGCCATATAAAGTCGGTGGCCTTTCATACTTAGGAATCGAATATCCGGCCCATTGATGGCGGATCTGACAGAGAACATGTTGACGGTAGACACACATATGTTTGCGTCTTAGAAACTGGAACTGGAGGGAACATACATGTACTTGTAACATGCATATAGAACCGTTGGGGTCCAAGATAGGGGACATAACTGATCAGGAAAATCCACATTTCCACATTCCCTCCTTGTCCCCTTCTTGCCCTTCACGAGACATCAATCTTCATTATTCCATCGATTTGCTCATAGAGCATCATTTCTTCTTCTTTCTTCTTCCGGGATCTTGAACGAAAACCTTGATGTGGAATACACGATGTGGCACACAGACCACAAATCGCTGGTCCACATTGTAGGCATAGACAACAACTGAAGAGCATAAGAAGGCCAATACCTAGGAAGGATAGAACTCTCCATCCCCAGGCTGATATCACACTCCAAAACCACCCGGACCACGTCCAAGTGCCTGGATTCTCGTGTATCTGGCTTACAATCTTATGAAGGCGTGTTATAGCTTTATATACAGATGGCGAATTTTCTGGTATGAATATACAGCAGCTGGATCCGATGACCCTACAAGCTCCGCCCCTATCGGCCAGGATGACGTCAAGGACAAGACGATTCTGGAGAACAACAATTCTCATCACTGATTGTTCCTCTGTCAGATTGCCTAGGGCGGCTATAGTCTCGTTTACTACAGCTTCAAGAGTCTTGGTGAGTCTGCGTATCAGCTTACTATTTGATATTGTACCTATATAAGGAAAGATACCTTTATTGAAATCTACATACTTGTCCCATGCCGTCTCAGTATAATCGACAACTGGGAGATCTCTTTGCTCTCTATTGTGTACTAAATGAACATTTCGATAATAATCAGGGGGAGCTAGGAAAACAGGTGGCAAAAGGAATGCGATGTAACAGGTACCATCCCAATCTAGAGGCAGACGCATATATGCAGTCTGACCACATATGAAGTAGGAATGGCGAGAAGCTCTAAATGAAGATTTACCTTGATCACTATATTCTACTGTAGTAACGCATTGGCTATGGCCCATGTGTATGGAACCAACTTTTCTTACACATAATTCACCCTTAACTGGAAATACTGACATAGTGGGCAGAATTAGTTCAACTTCGGATTTGACATTCAGAATCATAAGATTAGGCGTAAAATTACCTAATTTATACACTTCATTTTCTAAATCAGTTCCTGTTCTACTGGGGTGACCCTCCTTATTAGGGTAACAGACTTTGAATAAAACTAGATTCAGATTTCCCCATATCCAATGTTGTTGATAAACTGCTGTGTCTGGGTCTATGGAATTTAATAAACTAAACCATGCTCCACAGGAGCCATTGTGTGTGAATGGATGCGGAAAGAAAGGCAGAACTCCTTTGTTATTCTGATAGGGAGGGAGTCGGCCACACACCCAACAATTGGTGGCATTACTAGTCTGATGGGAATGATGTAACATACTAATGAATGTGTTATTGCGCAGCGCAAGTCTATAAGATAATTCATGTGGCGGTAGGTCACTAAAAGAATGTTCATCAGTTATATTGAAAACACGTTTAGAAACAGGATAATACATATGCAACAATATACTTGCAGTAACTATTAAAAAACTCAAGGAAGACAAAATTAATAAAGTCACAATACAGTGGTTACGCAGTAATTTACAATAAGCATGTCGTTTCATTATGATTCTGGACTCTACATGATTCAGACCTAAGGGGTACATGTCGGGACAGATTCAACCGCTTCACCTTGGAGAGGACTTAAACAATCAAATCGTCCGACAGTTTAGATCTGGACCTGAGTTTCTGTTTATAGCACTGAGAGTCATTTTGTTCAACAAAAGGAAGTTTTGAATCAGTCTGTGAGGGAGTGCAGGGCACAGTGTCTATATCTGAAGGTAGTCCATGAAATTTTTTTACGTGACTGGAATGAATCCACCCTTTTCGTCCCTCGATCTTCACGGCTGTTCTTGTGGTCAACAGGACCAACTTGGGTGCTTTCCACCTGGGCTCCAATTGACTCTTCCTGTCGAAATTTCTCACAAAGACAAGATTACCCGGAACAACGTCATGGGGTTTCGCCTCAGTGTTGTCGGGAAAGGCTGCAGCTACCTGTGAACGAGAAGATTGTAGTGCAGACATCAAGGAAGCCAGGTAATCTGTCAGCATATTACAGTCGACATCAGTTATTTTACGTGGTATAGGCGTCCCCCACATATTCGGTGGTCTACCAAAGATCACCTCATACGGGGATAGCCCTGTTCTAGAGTGTGCTACCATTCTCATGTAAAAGAGTGCAACTGGTAATGCTACTATCCAGTCGACACCTTTCTCTCTACATATTTTGGACAGTCTGATTTTCAGTGTCTGGTTATGTCTTTCTACGAGACCTGCTGCCTCGGGGTGTCGGACACAGTGGAATTTCCACTGATATCCCAACAAGAGTGAGACATGTTTCATTAATTCGGATGAGAAAGGCTGACCGTTATCTGAATATACAACACGTGGTAAACCGTACCGTGGGAAGAATTCTCGAACTAGCTGTTTGGCAGTAGTCGGGGCAGTGTAATCTGATACGGGATACGCCTCTGTCCAACGGGAGAGAGCGCAGACAACTACGAGGACATATTTGAATCCTCGACAACGTTCCATCTGAATATAATCCATCTGGAGGACTTCAAAAGGATGGTCAGGAGGCTGAAATCCACCCTGCTCTACGGAAACACTCTTTCCTGGATTAAACTGGCAACATATCATACAGGTACGAACTTTTTGTTTAGCTGCTGCTCGTAAATGTTTGTTGAACCAAATGTGCTGAATGCTGTCTAGCATAGCCTTCTCTCCTAAATGTGCTGGACTGTGAACTGTAGCTATAATGGCTTGAACCATGGAATCAGGGAGAAACCATACAGATTTCTCCTTCGTCATCCATCCTTGATCTGTCTGGATCCCTCCTAGTTCAGTCCACTTCTTTATTTCTTCTGCTGTGGCATGTGTCTGTATGTCAATTACGTCAAGTGTGGGATCCTTAATTGTCATACACTGTGTTGGTGTCTGAACTATTGGCTTTGTCATGTCTAATGTGCGATTCTGAGCAGTCTGTTTAGCTGTTCTGTCAGCTAAATCATTGCCTTGAGAAATGGTATCAGTAACCTTCGTGTGTGCTTTACATTTCATAATCGATATAGCAGTGGGTAGATGTATTGCGTCTAACAAGGCATGAATGAGGGATCCGTGCTGAATGTGGGCACCATGGGAAGTTAAATAACCTCTCTCTCGCCACAGCACGCCGAAGTCGTGTACAACTCCGAATGCATAACGTGAGTCAGTGTATACATTAACTTTCTTATTTGTGGCTTGAATACAGGCTTGCGTTAGAGCAATAAGTTCTGCTGCTTGGGCTGACAGAGTATCTATACAATGTGTCTCAATAACTTCAGTGTCTGTTGTGACTGCATACGCGGCCACTAAATCTCCTTTACTTGTTCTCATGCATGATCCGTCTACATACAACGTCAGGTCTGGATCTAACAATGGAACGTCTGTCAAGTCTTGTCTAGGTTTCGTCTTTATTTCAATGATTTCAACACAATCATGAGCTAGTGGGTCTGTTCCAATTACAGGTAATAGTGTAGCAGGATTCAATGTATTACACCGTCGGATCTCTATGTGTGGTTGAAACAATGTCAGTTCATAACCGGTAAGTCTTGCTATGGTCAAGTGTTGCGTTTGTGTTCGGTTCACAAGAACCTCTACTGCATGTGGTACTTGTACTGTCAATGGGTGTCCTAATACTATGGCATCGCTTTGTCTGATTGCTAAAGCTGTCGCTGCCACTGATTTCAGGCATGCAGGCAAAGCCTGAGCTACGGGATCTAATGTACTGGAAAAATAAGCACATGGCTTGCGTGATCCTGCTTGATCCTGAGTGAGTACTGACAAGGCAGTACCTTCGCGTTCTGTAACAAAGAGTGTAAAAGGTTTGCTATAACATGGTGTTGCTAAAACAGGTGCTTGACATAAAGCTTCCTTTAGGCTTTCAAAAGCTTGTGTATGTTCCTGAGTCCAAGGGAGAACAGTCGATGTGGCTGCCTCCTGTGTGGTTAACTGAATGAGTGGTTTTGCTAGAAATGCGTACTGGGGGATCCACTGCCTACAATATGAAGTGAGGCCTATGAAAGCCCGCACCTCCTTCTGTGTCTGGGGTATTGACATATTAGCAATTAACTGGATGCGATCTGGTGTAAGCTGCCTTCCCTCCTTGGACAGCGAGTGACCAAGATAAATAACTCGCTGAACACAGAATTGCAGCTTAGAAGGGGATACCTTGTGCCCCTTGTCGGCTAGGAAATGTAAAACTGTCAGAGAAGCTTTTTCACATTCTGGCTCGCTTCTCGCGGTGATCAGCAGATCATCGACATATTGAAGCAGTGCGGTATTGACTGGCATGTGGATACCGTCAAGTTCTCGTTTCAGTGCTTGGCTGTAGATGCTGGGGCTTTCTGTAAATCCTTGGGGAGCGCGTGAGAATTTAAAGCTGCGCCCATTTAAACTGAATCCGAACAAGTATTGGCTTTCCGGATCTATAGGGACGCTGAAAAAGGCATTCTTGAGATCAATTACAGTAAAGAATGTTGCTTCGGAATCAATTGCTGTCAACAATGATGATATATCAGGGACCACAGGGAATTGTGGTACAATACACTTGTTTAGTTCACGCAAATCAATAACCAATCGGTACACTGGTGGAGCAGTAGGATCAGTTCGTTTAAGAATCGGAATTATCGGTGAATTACATACATTAGAGTCTGTTTCTACAACTACTCCCTGGGCAATTAGCTCATCAATGATTTTCAACAAAGCCACTACAGCATCATGCGGTAACTTGTATTGTCGCATTCGTGGTAGTACCACTCCTGCTTTCAATGTAACTCGATAGGGTGTAATGTTCATGCAGCCAACATCCGTAGGGCCTTGTGCCCATAGATGTACTGGTAAAGTCTGTAGTCGGGGATCCATGTCTCTAGACACATAGTGACCTTTAAAATCACGCAAAAACAACCTTACTCCTTCCGGAGAACAACATATTATGGCTCCTAGTGCTTTCAGAGTTTTAATTCCTAACAAATTTTCTGGGCATGATTTAGTAAGCAATAAATCTGTAGTTCGTGTCAAAGGTCCTATCGTAAGTGGTAGAGGCTGTGATACTTCATTAACAATAGGTTTTCCTGAAAAACCAAGGGAAACATTTTGAGAGCCTGAGAGGGGTGCCCCTGGAACTTCACTACGTTTTATGGTTGTTCGACTTGCCCCTGTATCGAGTAAGAATTTTCTATCTTGACCTAATAATTCACTATGTACATAAGGTCCTTCTTGATCTACCGGAATCTCGATAAGCGGTAAGTCAACTTCCCTCTCTAGGCTGGTTCATGCGTAACGCTGATACTCAGGGTATTCATACTGTGCAGTCTGATACATTTGTTGTGTTGTGGTTTGTGTGGCAGTAGCAGGCAACGGTGGTGCAGCTGGCACAAACTGTATGGGTTGCTGTGAGGCTGGCATAGACTGTTGCTGAACTGGCACGGACTGTCCATGCTGCATAGCTCCTTTTTCATTCTGATCTTGTCTAACTAATCGTGGTCTCTCTTTTGCAATACCTGTAGCTATATTTCGTTTCAAGACTTGACAATCATGTACATAATGGCCTAGTTGTTTACAGTAATTGCAGGTTCCCTTTACAGGAACTGCAGAATCACCAGAATGTGTCACACCCTTTTTGTGACCATCTGCTGGTACTGTCTGAGAAACTAGCATTTTCATTTTTGTATCCTTCATGCGTCTATGCTCGTGTTCTTGTTCATCCCTAATTCTATTGTGATGATACTGTAACATTTGTAGCATTTGCGACGGAGTGTTACTTTGCCAGGTACTCTCGAATTTTAGTATTCTATTCTTCACTGGAGGCAATGCATTTTCCACTAATTTTGTCACAAATAAATGTGGATATGAGTCACTACTTGCTTTTATACCACTATTTATACCAAAACATTTTTCAAATCGAGCATAATAATCGCTTGTGTCTTCATCTTGCTTTTGTTTACAGGCTGTGATTGCACCCCAATCTTCCTTCTTTGTAGTTAATAAACGTGGCAGTACCTGTACTAGTAAACCTGGTAATAGTTTAACTTTATCCCCGAGCCCCGAACCTGCGGCTCGGCTCCTTTCTTCCTCTGCTAATGCTGTCCAGTCTATCTTTTGGTCTCCCACTTCCCACTCTTTTTCTTTCAGTTTTTCATAAATGCCAGCAGGCAAAAGCACTTTTAATATCGTCATAATATCAGGAAAGGTGTACTCTCCCATCAGTAACATGTCTTTAATTTCTCGGTGGAAACCCGCTGGGTCTTTGTCATGACTAGGTACTACTTTCTTCATTTCTAATAATTCCATTTTTGATATGGGTGTGTAAACAAATACACGGTGAAACTCATTGTCTTCGCCTTTTATTGGGTGCACTTCCCGTAAAGGATTTTGTCTATCCATGTAGTACGGTGCTCTTTCTCTGGGGGCCAGGGAGAGAGAATCTGGACTTACAAAAAGGACGTACTGCTTACGTGACACTAATATCTCTTTAATTAGCTTGTTACTAGAACCTCTCCATCTGTACGTGAGTAGTTCCGTTAATATATCAGGTAAAAGACCAGGGTCAGCATGTTGGCTCTTATATAATATGAGGAGTTGCTGAATCATATAGATTCCAGCTAAACGTTGTTCATCTGTACTGAGGTTGAGAAACGTGTGTGCTACGGTCTCATCACCGTATTTTTCAGGACTAACAATCCAATGAACGGCTGATCTGGCTAATTCTTGCTCATCCATGGAATCGAGGAGGTGGTAACCTCTTCGTTCTCGTAGTATTTTATCTGCGGCTTGAAACGAATGTTCAGGAGATTTCAGATTTATTACAGGCGTCGGATACGTTCTGCTATTATTTGGACATACAGAGTGTATTGGATCAGAAAAACATCTAGTATTTTCACAAGATCTTCCTCTGCCTACATAGGCTATGGTCTCTGACTGTCTTGCGGAGTCCCCTGATTCGGACACTTCATCTTGCTCAAACTCGTCTGTTCCCAATCTCTCTTCATGAATACGCTCTATTTCTTTACGTATTTTTCGGCACATGGCTATTATACAATTTTGCTTATCGTGTCTCCCTTCTGATATATTCTGACTCCATCTTGTAAAAATAAGCATTGCTTTCGGGTCTACCCCCGGACGATCTTGATTTCTGATTACACAGTTTATGAGGAAACGTAACAGTTCCCCTTGTATCTCTACTTTCTGGAATTCCATAGCTCTGTTAATACATCCTGGATCTCGTCCTGTTTGAACAAAATGATATATGTTATCTAGATGCGTAGTCATCCCTGGTAACCTTGCTAAATACTCTGCGGCTCGTCTGATACGTAATGATGCCAGGACCATTTCGTCCTCTTTACCAACCACTGGGTCATATCTACAATTTACAAGAAGTTCCTTAAGCGTACGTTCATTTACGAACTTAGGTGTACGTGAATGTGCTGACTCTTGAAAAACAAGTTTATTTATTCTAGGTGGTGTGAAAGAACTGCTAGCACCTCCCGTGGCCCCATCTGGGGCGTCGGGTGTGAATGGATTCGTTGAACGTGATACAGCAACTATGGGTGTCGATACCCCTGTAGAGTCGACTGCGGAGACAGATGCGGAAACAGATGTGCTTGCCGATGCTTGTGTCGGAACTTGCTGTTGCACGGGGACAGATACCTGATCCTGACGTTGAACCCCTCCGCCAGACGGTCTATGTGGTGTGGCGTTAGCATACTCGGGAGCTGCGTCATCTAGATATGAGGAAAGAAAAACATCTTCTGCGGTTCTGGGATGCCCCTTTGGATGTACCTTAATTGGAAATAATGGGGGTGGCAAGTCTTTTGGCACCTCCGTAACAGCCTTAGGTAGTCCTTCGGCTAGAAGGGGATACATACCATTCATAAGAGCATTTCTTTGTCTATTTACTTGTTCTGATTTCACTCGGATACCTTCCTCAATTAATAGATTTTCTTGAACTTTATTTGAACTTTCTTTACTCCTCTCTTCTTGTCTACGTGCTTTTTCTGTTCGTCTATGAGATTCTTTACGCCATAACTCAACAGCGTCTTTCTGTGACTGTCTGACCTTTCTTTTCCATAACTCTTCCTCCACTTTCATGATGCACTCTGCATCCCAGGTTCCCGCTATGGGCCACCTTTGACTTTCCGGTAATCCTTTGGTATAATCTACCCATAGATCAAGAAACAATATGGCATCTAAGCCATGTTTATGGTACATGAAATGTCCTGGAGTGTCTCTAGGAGGAATAGGAACTGCTTCTTCAAGCACCCCTTTTCTGGTAGTAATCTGTCTTAACTTCGAGAAGAGCGGCATATTGACAACTGACCTGATACTTACTCTTGAACTTACTTAATACGAGAAACACAATAATGAACAGTGAACAATGAACAGTCATTCATACCACAATATGCAAGACATTTTTCTGAATACTTTAAACATTAAACATTAAACATTATAACAATGATCGACAATGATGACAGTCTGCTTAACTAATCACCACGCTGAATTCTTGACAATAACTGAATACTTCGGAATACTTGATATACTGCTAAACAGTACATATACACTGCTAAACAGTGCAGACCGGATTTGTGTACCCAAATCCGTCTTGACCGGCACAACCTATGTGCGCGTCAACACGCCTCCTCGGCGATGGTACTCACCGAGTAGCTCCTTGAAACGGAAGGCCTCAGGGAATGGACAGGACTCGATAACTGCGGACATCGGACCCTCTGGACGTCGGAATTTCGGAAAACCTGGTGGGCCTCTGTATACCTCGGATCTTGCTCTCTCAGCTAGGCTCTGGTCGGGATACTTCGCACTTCTCACCGCCTCGTCTGGGTTGATCGCAGCCTCAGTCGCCCCCGCTTGACCGGAGGGAGCTTACAGGAAATCCTGCTGGTACGCGTTTATGGTCCGTCCAGCTGTGGCAGGAGACCGGGCCTGCAACGCACCGCCGGCGCGTGAGATGAGAAAGAGTCCCTGTTCGGGCGCCATTATGTGGTAAATAAAATAAATATTACCGGACTGAATTTCATGCGGAATCTTAACTTAAAGTAAAATAGCTCAAAATAACGAGAGGCAGAATCCGTGGTATAAGAGGTTTCTAATGGGCTTTATTCCATTCAAAATGGCCGACTCGAGTCGCGGCCCTCAGGTTCCGTCACCACGAAGGTTCAGGAAGTGAAGTACAATAATTCATTAACAGACATGTATTTTTATAATAAGTACATTACAATGAAACGAATGTAGAAGGCGTAACATTTGATAAGAAAAAGTGACGTGACAGTGACATAATCGAAACTAGGCGTAATAAGGAATAAAAGAAACATGATTGGTTAGAATTATCAGACATAGGTGGATCTATAAGATAATACTTGGCATAGATGCGCGCGCGGCAGCATGACGTGTAATTGACGTGCAACTAGGGGGTGAAGGGGACTTGACATTTAGCTCTACATGTGGAGACGAGAAGTCTGGGGTCAAGTCATCCTAATCCCAAATCATATCTAACATCCTATGTTTAAAGAACTATGTTATCCACAAGGAAGAGACTCTCGGACAGAATCTATTCTATACTGACTGTGTGCGTGTACAAGCGTCTAAGTGTCTATATGAGATGCGAGGGGCAGAAAACTTTCCATGGCAACAGGGCTATGAATCACTTGCAGGAGGACGGAAAGGCTGAGTCCTTTGCTTGTGAGCTAAAGGAAATGTTTACCTAAATCACTGGACAGGAATGCATCGGCTGGAGAGCAAAATAGATAATTCGAAGGTGAAATACAACTTCTTGGCAGACAGGCGAAAACTGGCCGAGGCAGGCACCGTTAGCTGCACAGGGAGTAGGACAAAGTTCATGGATACAGATGCGAGCTCAAGCTGAAGCTGTCAGAGACAGAGAGCAGGGAAAGGCTTTGAGGACAGAATCGGGCCTACTCGCCTGAACTGTAAAAATGGAGTAACTTAGCCATATAAAGTCGGTGGCCTTTCATACTTAGGAATCGAATATCCGGCCCATTGATGGCGGATCTGACAGAGAACATGTTGACGGTAGACACACATATGTTTGCGTCTTAGAAACTGGAACTGGAGGGAACATACATGTACTTGTAACATGCATATAGAACCGTTGGGGTCCAAGATAGGGGACATAACTGATCAGGAAAATCCACATTTCCACAATAGTGGGGATTGGGTTACTGGCACTCCCACTGCATGATCCTTTTTGCCGCTCTTGTAACAAACTTGGTGAACCGGATGTTAAGCATCGGTTTCTCTAGGTTCATGGATGCTATGAAGGCTTGACGGCAGGAGTGAACACCAAGTTAGTTCCATTCGCCCCGTAGCAGCGTCCTTCGGTCGTTAAATAGGGCAGGGCAAACACACACCACGTGCTCAATCCACTGTTATGGTAATAAACTTTATATAGCACTTGATTACCCGAGGGTGTCTTGGCGCTGCTTTGGGAAAGAAGCCTTATAGTTGAAAGGATATAGGGCAATGCTAATGATTTAAAGCCATATTTTCAAAGCCGACTTGCCTTTGGTAGCATTATTTCTGGTCGATCCTCTATCTAAACAGAGATTTCTCACTTAGGAATATTCCCCAAGCATCAGACTGGATGCGAAAACTTCTCTTCAGCGGTTCATCAGTGTGCTTCTAGATGGTACCAGGTTGACTCTATATTGCTCCGGAAGTGACGGAGTGGAGCCACATGTAGGCGCCAAATCTGCGTGCTGACATTAGTTATTTTTTTTAATTCCTTTCTTGACAGATGTTGGAACCTGTGTGAATTCTAACTTGGGTCTTTTTTGTATGCTAAAAAGAGGCTACTCCACTGAAATGAAAAGTGCGAGGGCAGTGAAGAATCTGCAGGCAGAAAGAGCATTGCCAAATGTAAATAACTTGTTCATGTAATGGATACTTCGAAGCACAGATTCCTCACTTTAGAACAGATACCAAAGCAATAACGGTTCTGTGGAGTGGACTCACACCATTCAGTCTTGAAGGAGCAGGCAAAGTGCCCCTCCCAACTATGGCTACGAGGGCAGTAGAGTTTTTTCAATGTATGCATTGACACACATCCCCCATGTTGCTGTCTGGCAGATGTCAAGGACAGGAACTGTATGAGCCAATGCAGCGTTAGCAGCCTTTGCTATAATAAAATGAACTCTGACACCTTACGGGAACTGCTTCTTGGCCAATCCATAGCGGAATTTCCTTCTCTACAAGGTCGTCTTCTGCACAGCCTTCCCTATCTTTGTATAGGAGAAGCCGACAAAAAAGTTGATCATCCACATGGGGTTCACTGGTGAGGTAAATGTAAAAGCTCCATGCCCGTGGTCCATTTGATGGAGTCTCTCCTCCGCTTTTGATGGGTGAAGGGGGCCAAATTAAGGCTCAACTCTGGCAACACAAACGGTTTGGGAGCGCATATACCTTTCATTAATGTTAGATATAGGAGTTCAAATTTCAGATGCTGATTGGGTCACTGTACTAAAATGCACCTATAAGGTTTCCAGAAATGCACGGTTTGCATTGACTCAAACCTGCTATCTGCATCATGTGTCATGTCATGCACCATGGCCTCTAAAAGAATCAGCCTATGTTTCCTGACTCAAGGGCTGGGAGCCCTGGAGGTGTGTATGTAAGAACAGACTTCTATCATATGGTGTGGAGGTGCCTTTCCTTAAGGGATTTTGGAAACTTGTACTCAGGATTGTTGACAGTGCTACGGAGCTCGACATTCCATTCTATTCAATGGTGTGCCTTTTGGCAAATTTCTCTGGAACCAAATCTAACTTGGTGACGAGCAAATTTGAAGGCCTAGCATTGGTCCTATCTCAGTGCCAAATAGTTATCAATTGGAATAGTTCCGTTGGAGCCTGACCTGGGAAGGTGGAGAAGGGAACTTACTTATGGACAGAGTGCAACAGTGTGCTTCTCAAAAGGAAGGAGAGAATGGGGCAGCGGCCTCTTGCCCTAGCACAAGCCTGGGATGCAACATTGGAGACTTGGCCAAACTTAGGACGCAACAGCCAGTTACAGGTACCTCAGAATGTGGATGATGACTGAACATGAATTGTGTTGTTCGAAAAGACCACAGGTACTGATATGTTGTGTCTCTCCGGCTCGCACATGCCGAACGCCGCTGTGACCTTTCATTACAAACAATGTTTCATGCTAGGATGAGCCTGACTTGCTTGATATTCCCATTCTACCTGTTTAGGTTTGGGTCAGCCACATCCGTGGGGCAATTACTAATATCTGGCAAGAACTGTGCAGAAGCCGACTGTCTCGAGATCAGTGTCAAAGGACAATATGAGGTGGAGGAACAAACACCCAGAATAATTACACCAGAGTGCATTTAATTACTCTTATGCATAGGATCCTAATCCCATCAAATTTAGATGTATATTTTTTAATAAATCATATTCATAATTCATTTTAAGCTAGATCTCGTATATCCGTTCCTAAAAGAAGATTTCTATCAAAATAACAATCCAAACACGTTGAACTTACAATACAGAGGGAGGTCAAGAAGAAAATTCATTACCTTTTTGGACTCATCATCCGATTCCAAGGGATCCTCCAATTACTACCAACTCTACTTCCAATACCCCAGGGCCCAACCTTTTTTAGACAGAGGGGGACAGAGAGGCAGAGGGTTTATGGGAGAATGGGGAGGACCAAACCCCAATTCCAATCAAGAACAAGGGTTTTGCAGAACGAGACAGAGGATATACAGATGTTAGATCCTGAAAGTATTACCATAACTCCCCCGAATGATGAATGCATCCCCATTTACAATCTTTCTGATCACACCTTAAGTAGTGCAGAATTGAATATACTACAGAAGGGGTTATCTTTTGTCCCCAAAGCCACGCAGAACCCTATTGAGACTAAGACTGAAGTGTTACAATTCTTACGGAAAGTGAGACAGAAAGTGTACTTCACTACAGCTAAAGAACACCTATGATGGGTTTTAAAAATAAATCTTCGTTCTGCCCAGAATAAGCTGCTATACCTATAGAAGTTCTATCTTTCGAAGATTAGTCATTAAGAGAACTTGATCATTTAAATGACAAAAAAATCTACCACAAACCCAATTGCTCGAAAGAAGAAATGCAAGAAATGAGGAATCTAGCTGAAAATCTGCAGCTGGTAATTAAACCGGCCGATAAAGGCGGTGGAATAGTGCTATTGGAAACTGGGGCATACGATAAGGAAGTTGTGAGACAACTTAGTAATGTGTCACATTATCGTCCTATAGAAAACAACCCCACACCGAGATTAAGAGCCCAGATCTTGCATCTAACATCAGAGGCCCTAGAAGAGGGATGGATTACCTGTAAAGAATACGAATTCCTGAATACCAGTGCTCAGAAAACACCGAACATGTGTATTTTACCTAAAATACATAAGAGATAGAGAATCTTCCATTTAACAGTGATAACCAACTGTTGGTATCATTTGATATAGAAAGCCTCTATACCAACATTCCGCAAGACGAGGCCTTGCTTGTACCTGAAATGGTTTTGAATAAAAGGGAACGACCACATCAAGTACCCACTGAGTTCATTACATCACTGGCTACCCTATGCCTAAAAAACTACTTTTTTTAAATTTAGAAATGACTTATTTTTACAGGTTAAGGGAGTTGCTATCAGGTGTTGTTTCGCCCCAGAGATAGCCGACTTGGTGATGGATTGTTTCAAAGACCAATATATCTTTAATAAATCGAGTGACTTTAAATCTAACATCCATCACTGGATGAGCTATATTGCTGATATTGTAATGATATGGGAAGGGGATCTGAATACCTTGAAACAGTTCCATGGATGGCTAAACACAAGGACTCAGGATCTTAGATTTACCATCACGCACAGCAATGAAAGGATTAATTTCTTAGATGTCTGGATCATGAACAAGGGTGGGAAAATAGAGGTGAGCCTCTTTACTAAACCGACAGATCGGAACACACTCCTACATTTTACAAGTGGACACCCTAGGAGCCTTAAAGGGCAATTTCTTAGGATTAGGCAAAATTGTACCAATAAAAATGACTATTTCCAAAATGCAGAAATCTTGCAGGTGAAATAATTGGAGAGAGGCTACCCGAAGAAATTGGTAAAGGCAGCTTTAAAACAAGCCTGATTCATCCTGAGGAAAGAACTATTGATCCCTAAATCAAAATCAGAGAATTGTCCCTTGACATGTGTGCTGACATATAGATCAAAGGCAAATAAGATTAAAATTGGAGACTTGTACAACACTTAGGTATCCAAAGACCACTATTTGCTTTTAAGAAAGGAAAAAACATAAGACAGTATCTGGTAAAAGCAGCACGACCACAGGCGATAAAGAAGGATGTAAGAGGGATGTTGGGTCGCCCGCCAGTAGTGGGACACTTCAGATGTAACAGCTGTGTAGCATGTAACATTAGAAAAGATTTTAAGTTTGTGATGATAAATGGACAAAAACATCTGCAGCTAGACTTTTCTAACTGCAACACAAAAAATGTTATCTATTCTGTAATGTGTCCATGCGGAAAGACATATATAGGTCAAACTACTCAACCAGTGAAAATGTGCATACTACAACACAAATCCAGGGTGAAATGTAAGACTCTGGGCGCCCCCTTGGTTAAACATTACGAGGCTTGCAACCATACAGAAAATGAGATGTCTTGGTCAGTTCTACTGGTGGTCAAATGCCTAAATGGGGGAGGTATACCATTCCAACTTAATAGAAAAGAGGCGGTGATGATTGAGAAATATAAGACTGCAATCCACGGCCTTAATGACCGTGATGAGATCTGGGCATTGATTTAGATAATTCAATTGACACTACAGAGATCGAGTAACTATAAAGAATTAGATTCCTTTTTCTGGTTCCTGTGGTCTGTTGAGATGAAACTGTATGTTGTACAAGACATCTGAGTGTACTTACCATTTGTATACACTGATATGAATACCACTGTTCTGTGATGAAACTCTTTGTAGATGACTAATTGCTAAATTGGCATTCTCCCATATATTGGGACTGTGCATTGAATTCAGGAGCATGTAGTACGCCCGGTAATTTGATATTGCTTCCCCTGAAGTGTAGCATTTTGAATAATTTATTAGGTTCCATGAACTTGGGATGAAGGTTTCCATCTTTGTTTTCTTAACGTGTGTATAATCACGTGCATTTCCTTTTTGCATATTGGGTATTATTTTTACACGTTAGTGTCTTTCCACTATTTTTAAATATATGTTTGTCTTTCTTTTAAATGAATACAATGATGTTGGTGCACACTTAGCCCAACACTCACTTTTTGTGTAGTAACGTAACTTAAAACGTTTGTCTATGCGGAAGTATTTCTTCCAGCTCTACTAGTTTTGTTTTGCACGTGTACTCACCCAGATACTTATCGGTTCACCGCCTCCCGCTTTTTGAACGCTGCGGACTCGGCGTTGCAGGGCTCTCGACATATGCGGAGTGCCTCTAAATAAGGAGAATCGTGTTGATACACGGGTGAGTGTTCTACCAGTTTTGCTTTTTTTGTTTTTTGAGGTCGTGGTGAGGATGAGCAATGATAGATTTTAGTAAGCTTATTCTTCCTTTAGGTGTTTCCTAGCGAGTACTGTGATAGAAGTGGCGCGTGACTTTACGGGCCGGATTACGATCCTGAAAAGAATTCATAAGGTATTTTTGAGCTTGCACATGGTTTTTGCCTGAGAATTCACTTTGAATGTTGTCACGTTGGTGACTAGTGTCACTTTCTGTACTTTAGAAATAAGACTGGACCAGGAATCCAGTTCGACGATACGTTCTAAGATGTCAGGAGCTGCCGCTTTTGTAATACTCCCGGCCCTTAGACACTATTTGCAAGTGAGCGATGTCTATGGCTATTTGTATTTGCTTAAGGTCACAGTTGGTTTATCCACATGAGAGTTTCCACCAGCATGAGCCATAAGTGGACAACTGGACACACAGGATATATAATAAGGCGATCACACGTTTTGGTGATGGATGATACGAAGGTATAAAATACTTGAGTATCACTTTGTGGGTTTAGGGACACATGCGTATGTTTTTAGCTGATGCTTCACTTTCTTTAGATTTTCACTGACACGAGATGCACACCTCGGTGTAAGTCCATGGAAACAAGTCACCTACAAAACCTTGTAGTACTGGCAGGTATTTAGATGTATAGTAATGTATGTATATATTGTATTATAGGTCCTTCCTCATACCCCCGTCCTGATGAGACCCAAATAGAGGGGTCGAAACGCGTAGACTACCGGAAAAGGAGGAACCCACTGATCATTAAAGGGTTATTTATTGATTAATTTGCACAGAAAAAAAGATTGTGTTGAGGTGGAGTGATTACCTCACCTGTGCATTAGGGTTACCTCACAGTGGACCGCAACATATTCTTGTGTACGGACACTTGTAGTACATAAAACGTTTTGGGGTCTAGGAAATTATTTCGATTGTTTGTAATTTTGTATATATTGTATACTATTTAGTGTATATACATATTGTTTGTTGAAAATACAATAAGATTATTGGTCTCAACCAGATATGAAATAAGAAATAAAATACGGTTGGGACCTGGAATGAATTATGAATGTGATTTATTAAAAAAAATGTATCTAAATTTGATGGGATTAGGATCCTACGCATAAGAGTAATTAAATGTACTCTGGTGTAATTATTCTGGGTATTTGTTCCTCCACCTCATATTGTCCTTTGAACCTGTTTATAGCCCAGAAAGTGGGGGAGTATTTGGCAAACCCCTTATATATTGATGTCTCGAGATCAGTGAGCACAGTAAAACCGATGATCACTTTTATAATTTTTATGCAAATGTACAAACTAATTGCACCATGTCATTCAATATTGTAACTATGGCCACAGCTGTGATGTGTTTTGAAGCTGTTAAAACAATAAAAATGTTTTTAAAGAATCTTTTCATAAATGTCAAACCTTTAAAAAATCTTATCACAACAGGTGATTTAAACAAGGACAGTTTGTCCAGTAATCAAAGAAAGTACACAAGGGCCTTTAACTGTGCCCACTGCAAGGCCACGCTGGGCTTGTAAGGGATCAGTCTTAATAGCACCATACCAGGCAATGAATTTGTCCCAGTGCGTTGCATAAATGGGTTTTGTGGGAGGGCACCTGGCAGCAAGGATGAGATCCACTAATTCAGGAGGTAGATCAAATGCTATCAATTGCTGCCGCTCAATTTCCACACATGTACGTGTTGATTGCGCAGATTGGGTGGAGGAACCGGTTCTGTGGCTGCGACAGAAAGATTATCGCGATGTGATAGCCTAATTGGAGGAAAAATACTCATGCCCAAAAGTTCCAAGTAACACACTCTCCTTGCCCAATCCAAGCCATTAGAATGACTTGAGCTCAGTTGTTCTTGATCTTTTCCAAAACTCAGGGAAGGAGAAGCAGTGGCAGGAAGGTGTACACGAGCTCTGTGTTCCATTCCAGATGAAATGCTTCTCTTAACAAGTGTTCTTGCAGATTTACTAATCCGCAAAACCTTAAACATTGCACATTTTCTGCAATGGTGAAATGATCTAGCCAGGGCTCTCCTCACTGTTGGAAGACACCCAGCGCACCCTTGGGTAGTTAACGCCACTACTGGTCTGCCAGATGCCACCTGCTGAGCTCCTCCACACTGGCTTTCAGGCACCCAGGTAGATGTTTTGCAAGAAAGAAAATGCCTTGGTGCTCCAACCAACCCCAGAGGCGCAGAGCCACATGGCACTGGAACTAGGAGATCACTCCGGCCTGCTTGTTGCAATACAACATGGCGGATGTGTTATCCGTTTGAACCTCCACCAGCCTGCCCTTGATGAATGGCAGAAAGGCCTTCAGAGCAACACAAATGGCTTGCAACTTCAACAGACTGATGTGAAACCAGACTTCCTTTGATCCTCTGATCTCTACCTCCCCCAGATTACTTTTGCTGCTCAGCAAAGATGCATCAGTCACTATTGTTAGCAGTGGGGGTGGAAGGGAGAGGGGCATGCCACATGAGCAATTTCTGCAATATCGCTACCACTGCAGATCATGAGCCATCACTTCCAAGATCTGCATGAATTCTATTAGATTTCCTTGATACTTGGTCAACTAAGACATCAGATTTCATTGCAGTGCCTGCATGTGCTACCTGGCTTAGCTCACATGGAGCATGCAGGAAGCCTGAGCTGCTCTAAGCATGATCCAGGATTGAGGTTGAAACATCTGATTCATAGCATGAATGTCCTGGACTCACTGCGGTTGAGGGAAGACCCAGAACTGTACAGCTCAAAGAAACAGACGCCTCTGCAAAGGAGTTGGGTGCAACATCGACTCGTTGATAGTGAACCCCAAAGATGTTGGGAGGTTCGCGGTCATCTGGAGGTGGTCCATGGCTGCTTGTAGTAAGCCTGCCTCCAACTGGCAGCCACCGGAATTTGAGTACTTCCCCAACTGTTATCCCTGGCTTCTAAAGGTGGCAGCAACCACCGCCATCACTTTCGTGAACACACAAGGCGTGCTGATGAACCTGAAAGGGAGTACAACTAACTGAAAATTCTCCTGGCCTACCCTGAGCTATAGATAATGTATGTGGGACTACAGGATGGGTATATGGAAATACATGTCCTGAATGTCCAAACACACAATCCAGTGACCCGGGTCCAGGGCAGACAGAATCTGGGTGAGTGTGAGCATTCGGAATTTGTCCTTTCGCATAAAGGCATTAAGAGGGTGAGAATTGAAAATAGGCCTCAGACCCTTGTCCTTCTTCAGGACAAGGAAAAAGTGAGAACAATAACCCTCTTCTCTTTCTGAGTGTGAAACCCTCTCAATAGCACCCTTGCAGAGTAATGCTCACACCTCTTGAGCTAGAATGGACAGGTATTCATCTGCAATTAGTTGTGATGTGGAGGGGGTGGAATAGTTGGCTAGGCAAACAGACAAGGCAGGGCATAGCCATGTCAATCGATTTGTAAGACCCTTCTTTCGGACGTGATGGATCCCCATCCTGCAAGGAAATTATGGATCCTGCCCCCAATAGATAGGCATACACCACTAATGGCACACAAAAGTGGTTTGGTGGCTGTTGCAGAAGGAAAAAGAATGGGAGGACTGATGTCCTTGCTGGCCTGTGCTCTGTTTGCCTGATTCACGTCCACACCTAATCCAAGTCTGCTGCCTGGGAAGTATGCTAGTGTGACGAATCTGTGGTTAGAAGTAATCATTAGAAATGTCTAGCTGGTTGCAGCTATTTGAAACCTGGGTGTGAGCTGCATGTTACTTTAAACATTCCTAAAGCTTTTTAGTCAATTTCATTGACTATAAAAAGGAGCAGGCTTCTTCTGAAAGTTTAGGTAGTTTATATAGCATATCAGTGAAGGCCCTTAATATCAACATATAAAGGCAGGACTGTGGTTTACGGTGCATTTTATGTCCAAGCGCAGCTGTCTGGTTTGCTAACGATATCTTAGGGACATTCAGAAAGCTTCCCTGGGAATGCATTCCACCCATTGCTTACCCTTGGCTTTGTGTTCTGTAACTCACATTTGCTATCTTTCTATTTGCTGGCTTTATTTGTTTTAGGCTATCCAGCTTGAGTTCATCCCTTCCGTGGCCCATATCCTATTTACGACAACCTTCCACCTAGGCTCCTTTTCTGTAAACAGTCCTTTAAATCTTGTTCTTATCTATTCACGTTTGCTGTGCATTCAAAGACAGAGGTCAAATAGCAGGCTCTGTCTTACCAGAGAGACTGGTGTTTATTTTTCTTTCCCAGACTTCAAAGTGAGAGGATTTATGTGACAATCATGTTGGCTACTGGGGGCGTGCTGGAAAGAAGGCTGTACAATGTTAGTTTTTTTCTAGCAGCCAACAAAATTTAAATGTTGTAAATTAACTGTGCAAATCTTTCACAATATTTCAGAATTAGATAAGCACAAATGAAGGACTTTTTTGTTAATTCTGAAGTGTGGTGGAAACAAATATTTTAATATGATCATAAAACTCAATACAATGGGTGATAACAGTTCCGCACATTATCGTTTGTGCACTGTAAACTTTTATCAGTAAAACTGTATGTCTGTGCAAATATAATAGTCATTTCAATTGAAGATGGGTTGTCTGTAATGGCAGTGCGCCAATGCATACTACAGTTTACCCCACTGTACTCTACTCTGCACTACTTCACACTACGCTACTCCACTCTACACCACTCCACACTGAGTCACTGCACTCTATTCTGCTTCACTCCACTCTACTCCAATTCACTCTTCACCTCTCTACTCTGCACCACTCTACTCTATTGCAATGTACTCCAACCCACTCTACTCTGCTATGCACCACTGCACTCTACTCCACTCCAGGCTTGGCCACTCCACTCTCCTCTGCACAGCTCCACTCTACGCACCTTCAGTCTACTCTGAAACAATCTACTCTGCGCTACTCAAATCTGCGCCATTCCACTGTACACTCCTGCAGTCTACACTGTGCCACTCCATTCTGCACCACCCAACTCTATTCTGCACCACTCTACTCTAAGCCACTGCACTTTACTCTAACCACTCATTCTACACCACTGAGCTCCACGCCAATGCACTCTACACCACTTGATTCAAAACCAATGCACTCTACACCACTGCACTTTGTGCAAATTGACTCTGTGCCACTGTACTCTAAGCCTCTATTCTCTTTTTTGCAACACTCTACTCTATGCCACTCTATTCTACTCTGCACTACTGTACTCTATGCCTCTGCTCTATATGCTACTCTACTCTGCACCACTGCACTGCACTCTACGACACTCTGCTCTGCAACACTGCACTCTCTGCCACGTATCTCTATGCCACTCTACTCTGAACCACTCTACTCTATGCCAATGCACTCTACTCTACTATGCACCACTGCACTTTTCGCCACTGTAATCTAGGCCGCTCCACTCTACTCTACACCACTTCACTCTACGACACTCCACTCTTTTCTGCAACACTGCACTCTATGCCATTGCACTCTACGCCAATACACTCTACTCTGTACCATGCCACGCCAGTGCACTCTATGCCACTGCACTCTACCATGCACCACTCCACACCACTCTACTCCCCTCTAAAACAATACACTCTATGCCACTGCACTCTATGCCCCTGCACTCGCCACTGCACTCTATGCCCCTGCACTCTATGCCATTCTTCTCACTCTGTTCCACTCCACTCTCCGCCACTGCACCATACATTATTGCACTCTACGCTGCTCCACTCTGCTTTACTTTACACCATTCTACTCTACACCACTCTCCTCTACTCTACACCACTGTACTCAGATCCAATGCACTTTACACCACTGCACTCTACGCCAACTACTCTCCACCACTCTACTCTGTACCACTACACTCTACGCCAATGCACTCAACACCATACCACTGCACTCTACGACATTCTACCCTGCAAGACTGCACTCTCTGCCGCTGAACTCTACGCCACTCTACTCTGCGCCACTGCACTCTAT
Organism: Triturus cristatus; assembly: GCF_964204655.1. Classification (NCBI taxonomy): domain Eukaryota; kingdom Metazoa; phylum Chordata; class Amphibia; order Caudata; family Salamandridae; genus Triturus; species Triturus cristatus. The sequence goes on from NC_140586.1 coordinate 69,697,040, forward strand.
GCCACTTCACTCTACACTGCACCAGTATACTGCACTCTACGCCAATGCAATCTAGACCACTACACTCTACACCTCTCTACTCTACTCTACACAATTCTACTCTATGCCAATGCACTCTACCCCCTGTACTCTACTATGCACACTCCACTCTTCGCTACTGCACTCTACACCACTCCAGTCTATGCCTCTCCACTCTACTCTACACCACTCCACTTTAGACACTCCACTCTATGCTGCTCTACTATGCAACACTGCAATCTATGCAACTGCACTCCACGCTAATGCACTCTACTCTGTACCACTCCACGCCAGTGCTCTCTACGCCACTACTCTATGCCACTGCACTTTATTCTGCACCACTCCACTCTACCCTTCACCATTCCACTCCACTTCACTCTACTCTGAAACAATCTACTCTACGCCACAGCACTCAATACCACTGCACTCTACGCTGCTTTGCACCATTCTGCTCTACACCACTCAACTTCAAACCACTGCACTCTCTGCCAATGCACTCTACACCACTTTACTTAAAACCAATGCACTCTATGCCACTGCGCTCTGCGCCTACTACTCTTCACTACTGCAATCTACGCTACTATACTCTGCTCTACAACAATCTGCTCTATGACACCACACACCACACCACTCTATTCTACTCTGCACCACTGTGCTCTACGCCATTGCTCTCTATACCACTCTACTCTACACCACTGCACTCTACGCGAATGCACTTTACACCACACCATTGCACCTTATGACACTTTACTCTGCAAGCCTGCACTCTCCGCCACTGAACTCTCCACCACTCTACTCTGCACTATTGCACTCTGTGCCACTGCACTCCAATCTGCACCTTTCAACTCAATGCTATGCCAATGCACTCTATGCCACTACACTCTACGCCACTCTACACTGCATCACTCCACTCTGCAGCACTCCACTTTACACCACTGCATTCTACGTCATTCTGAACTACTCTGCACCACTGTACTCTATTCCACTCTACTTTACGCCACTCTACTGTACACCACTCTACTGTACACCTCTGATCTCTACCCTGCACCACTCTACTCTACCTTGCACCACCCCAATCTATACCAGTTCACTTCATTCTGAAACAAATCTACACTACGCCACTGCACTTTACACCACTCCACCTTGTGCCACCCCACACTGCACCACTGCATGCTACGCCACTTCACTCTACTCTGAAACAGTCCACCCTGCGCCATTCCACCCTGAGCAACTGCACTCTATGCTGCAACGCTCTACACTGCAGCATTCCACTCTGCCGCACTCTACTCTACATCACTCTACCCCACTTCACTCTATGCCACTCAACTCTACATCACTGCACTCTATGCCAATGCGCTGTACACCACTTTACTAAACAACAGTGCAGTCTATGCCACAGCACTCTAGGCCACTCTACTAATCCACTCTACAACACCATACTCCACTCTATGACGCTCTACTTCATTAAATTCTACTCCATTCTATGCCACTCCACAATACTCTACGCCACCCTACGACACTATTCCACTCTACGGTGCTCTACACAACTCCCTCAATGCCACTCCATGCCACTTTACTCCACTCTATTCTATGACACACTACTCTACTACTCCCCTCTATGCCACTTCATGGCACTCCACTCTGAGACTCTACTTCACGCCACTCCACTCTACTCCTCTCTATGCCATTCCATGCTACTACAGTGCTCCACTGTGTGCCACTCCACTCTACGACAGTCTACTCTGCTCTATGCCACTCTACTGAACAACGCTCTACGTGACACTCTCTTTGCCACTCCACTGTGCTCTACACCACTCCGTTCTACTCCACTCTATGCCACTCCACTCTACAACACTCTACTCCACGACATTCTACTCCACTCTATGACACTCTACACCTTTCCACTCAATGACACTCTACTCCCTCCACGTCACTCGACAACACTCTATGCCACTCAACTCTCCTCTGTGCTACTCCACACCACTTCATAACACTCTACTCTACTCCACACCACGCCACTCCACTTTATGAAACGCCACTTCAAGCCACTCTCCTTTATGCCACTAACTTTTATCCATGCTAAATAGCAGCCAGGCAGGTGTACAATATGTCTAAAACACATTGGCAAAGCCAATAGCTCTTGCATAGGTGACACCTATTGGATTTGCCAATGCTTGTTTGGTCTGGGTTTGGACAGCACTGCTGTAAAACAGACATATTGCTAAAATGATACATAAAGTTGGCTTTGGGTCTGCTCCTTTCAACTACTGGCTTTCTTTAATCAGCTTTTTTTAGCCACTGGATTAAGAGTTTGTTAATCATATCTTGGTTCAGTCCGGTGGAGTATTCACTCTCATCCGAGGCACTACTTTACAACTATAGTTCTTGCTGTCAACTTCTTTGCTTTGCCAATGTTTAATCTGTGCACTTTACACAGTTTTACACTTTTATGTTATATGTATTTTCACAGCGCACACCTCATCCAGGAGAGTATTCCTGCACTGAAAGACTGTATGCTGTATGGGCCGAGCTAGGGCCGGGTTCTAGGTCAAAAGCCAGGTCTTCATTTTCTTGTGGAATTCAAGAGCTGAGCTGGCAGCCCTGGTGTGCGGGAGCAGTTTGTTCCAGGCTTAGGACGACCGCCAAACCTGGGTCTGTATTTGAAGGAGTGTGCGCAAGTAGGAGTCTGGCTGAGCAGAGGTGTCTGGTAGGTTAGTGGAAGTTTATACCGTTTTTGAGGTGCTTAGGGACAATGTTGTGTAACACTTTGAATGCGTGAGTGAGGAGTTTGATGAGTGCTTGTTTGTGCATTGTGAGACAGTGGTGCTCTTAGAGGGACTCAGTGATGTGAGTGTGGGTGGAGGAGTTTGAGGGTGAGCATGGCCACTGAGTTTTGCATGGTCTGGAGTCTTCTGGTCAGTTGAGTGTTGCTTCCAACATAGAGTACGTTGTGGTAGCCTAGCTAGCTGGTGATGAGGGCTTGGGGTACGGTTCTGCTAGTGTTAGTGGGGAGCCATTTGAAGATCTTCTTGAGCATCTTGAAAGTGCGGAAGCAGGAAATGGAGACTGCGTTCACTTGGCTGGTCTTGGTGAGTAGGTTGGCGATTACTATTCTGTGGTTCTGGTGTCTGTTGCCAGGAGGGGTGTGGGTTCAATTTCAGTAGGCCACCAGGTGGAGTCCCAGAGTGAGGTGTCTTTGCCAGAGATTACTACTTCTGTCTTGTCTGTGTTGAGCCTTAGTCAGTTGCTTTTCATCCATCTGACAACTTCGAACATGTAAGTGGAGAAATTGGTCTAGCTGTGTGGCATCTCGTCAGAGGGGAAGAGTATGAGTTGGGTGTCATCAGCGTATGGTATGACGTTAGCAAGGAGGGGCTGAGCGAGGATCCTTGTGGAACTCCAGAAATGAGGTTGGCAGCTGCTGAAGTGAACGGAGCCAGGCTGACCGACTGGGTGCGGCCTGTCAGGAAAGAGCAAATCCAGCGAAGTGTGTGTCATTGGATGTTGGCTATGTGTAGTCAATGGATAAGGATAGGTTGGGCGCTGGTGTTGAACGCTGCCGAAAGGTCAAGAAGGGTGAGGGCCATGGTGTCATCTCTGTCCATGATCATCAGGATGTTTTCCGTAGCGACAATAATGGTGTTCTTTGTACTATGGTTGGGCCTGAATCCAGATTGAGTAGTACAGAGGAGGTGGTTGTTGAGGTGGGTGGCTAGGCTTTTGTTTGTTATCTTTTCCATGACTTCTAACTAGTAGGGCAGCAGGGAAATAGGCTGGTAGCTGGCTAGCATCTTCGGTGTCTGCTGAGGGTTTATTCATAATAGGTAGTACTGCTGTGGGTTTCCAGGTGTCTGGGTAGGTGACTACGAACATTGAGTTCTTCAGAATCAGAGTGAGGGCTTCACTGATGGAGTCCAGTCCTTTGATAAAGACATGGTGGGGACAGGGGTCCGAGGGTATTCTGGAGTGTATGGACTATGTGGTCATTGCGGTTTCTTGAGTGAACGGTCCGGTTGGGGCTTGAAGTTGTTGGACCCATATTAATCTTGCAAATAACCTTTTGTGAATCACTCACCACTAGTTCCTCAACCTTGTTCCTAGAAATATATATTATTTATTGTCAGGCACTTTCATTATGTGTTTACTATACTTTCCAAAGTCATATTTAATTATCATATTGAGCACAGCAATCTGATTCAGCCACCTAAAGAGAGCTGTGAACAAAGCATTGTTCTTGTCTGTAAAATCAGATGGAAAAGGCGGTAACTCCTGTGGCTGAATTGCATAGTGTGATGGGAATTCGTGGCTTCAACACTAGAATAAGCTGTGTAATCCTGGATAAGCAACTTTACATCACTATACCTTATTTTTCTCAGTTGCATCCATAAGAAAATGAGCCCAAAGATAGGCCAGTAAAAATAAGAATTCATATAAAGTTGAATAAAGTGAACTGATGCTTCCTATGATAGAGTTATTAGATATCAATTTAAAATATAAACATACCAAACTTTGCCTCACGTATGGCAAACTCGTTCGGGTGAGGTTTCTAAATCAATGTATAGAATCATCAACTTTTACTGTCCCAATACAATCAGCTAATATAATCTGGACCACTAGCATTATGCGATTCTGTGGCCGCATCGTTTTCTGTATAATTATAGATTTGGCGCATTTGTCACAAAATGTTTCTAGCTCAAACGCATTAAAGACATTAAAAACGTGTGATGCAGTGGAAATCCCTTCACAACGGTTGACCGATCATCTTTAAATTGCTTTTTGCTGTATTTGTGAATTAAACTGGTACTAATACGGTGTAATCTTTGCCCAGGCAGTGTTTCTATGTGTAATAATGACAAAATAATGAAGCAATAATATCTGAAAATGTGCCGCATTATTTACCTTTTAGTGCCGCATAATTTCGTACTCCCTTGCTGCATGAATCCAGTGGCCCTGAATAAAGAACATAACATTGAAATGCAATGCCAGCTGTTCCATACTTTATTTCATCTTTCGGTGGCTCGCCTCGTGCTTTGAGAATTGGAGCCAACAGCCAGAAGCCCTGGGTCGGCTGGGCTCTCATGAATTTGCTGGGTAGCCCGTCTGTAGCCTCCGCCCATTGCTTCGGTCGTGATCCCTTGTTCTGGAAGGGCGCCTCATACACTCACCTCCTCTACTGTACTTGGCACTTTGGCCTCTCCTAAGTCTGGCGCCCACAGCTTAGCTCTGACTCCTCGCCGCCAATGAAGTTTCCTTCACTCACTGGAGCGCTCCCAAGAGGAAAAGAAATTTCGAATCGAGTGCTTTCGTTACTGACCTCGAAGCTACCTTGTGCAACCTCCGACGGAGCCGAGGCGGTAGAACCGGGAGGGTGAGATCTCTGCTTTTGTGCTTGCGGGGTGTGCACATTTTTCAGGTTTGTTTGTCCCACCCACACCCCGAGGAACTTCCTGTTTGTTGGAGAAGTTCTTAAGGGTCTTTACTCTTCTGTAACACAGCATATCAAACACGATTCTCTACGGCAGGTTCTTTAACCAATCAAGCTTTCTTGACCGTCACTGTACACATAAAATCCGTGCAGTGTGATAATCTCCGGGGCCCTTCATAAACGTACGAGTCTTTTGCACCCATCTCTACAGCAAGTATCTTTAACCCACACAGCTATATTAGCATTATTCGCGCTACCCTTAATCGGTGCAGATGGAGCTTAACCCGCTGTGCTAACTTCTCAGGATCTGAACCTGGGCCACACAGCTTACTCAAAGACCTCTACAGCAGACTCATTAATCCAAGGACATTTTCAACCAGGATTTGAGCGTGTACCCTCGTTATACACCAGTATATCTACAGCAGATGCTCAACCCGCCAGGCTATCCTATCGCTTTAACGCAAGAGGCTCGAGGGCTGGCTCGCCCGTTGTTCTTGGGTCTAAGTCTGGAGCACCTGGGAAGCGTGCCCAGTTCCGTCACGCTTGAAGGCCCCCAATGGCTGTGGGCACGAGGCTCTCTGCTCACAAGGCCCCGATGTCCCCTGCGACACGACACCACGTGACTCAGCTGCTGGTAACCTCAGGCCGCAGTCCAGGCATAGGCCATCGAGAATAGGCACGGACTGGCACAGCCAGACGGCAGCTAGAGCACTTGGTTGACGGGGGCGCGTCAGTCAACAAGCTCTTGCTGCCTGAGGGTCCCGGCAGTGCTTTAATTGGGACAAAATAAGTGCAGATACTCATTAAAAGGAGCTAGAGGTGTAGTGAGGGGGGCGGGGCTAAGAGCAAGACATGATGAAACTTAACTACTTCTATAATAGTTGCAGCACATACCAAAACACATGAGAGATGTGTTTATAGAAACAAAGCAGGTTATCTCATTACACAAAATGAAAAAGAAATGTGATAATATGATCAAATTTCCTTTTTTTGCAATAGTTGCACCTTCTTGATGCCATACTGTTAATTGCTGTTGTTTGGCACAATAGTATAGATTTTTGAGCACAAGAATAGGAAACAACTGAAAATCCCCCCACTTCGAACCAAAGCTCTTACGGCACCAAGCAAATGAAGCAAATCATCATGACCCTCCCCAGAAGATATCTCTTGTCTCTTCCATCGATCTATCCATTCATCCTTTCATCCTACCATTTACCTGCTGATGTCCACCATTTAACCTTTACATTCTGTCGTCAATTCAGTCTTTCATTCATCATTCAGTTTTTCACCATTCCGTTTGTCCACCCTTCATATCCAAACCTATCCATCCATCCATCTCCAAACCTATCCATTCATCCTTTCACTCATCCATCTCTTTATCCACCCTTTCACTCATCCATCAATAATTGCGCTTATCTATCCATCAATCCTTTCACTCCTTTATACCATTCACCCATTTATTCCATCCACCCTTTCACTCAATCCCTCCTTTCACTCTTCCATCATCCACCCTTTCATCCATCCACCCTCCCCTTCATTCATCCATCCAATCTTTCACTTATCCACCAATCATCCGCCCTTTTACCCAATCATCCACCCTCTTTCACTCATCCATCCATTCACTCATCTACCCATCAATTCATCCATTCATCCATCTATAGATCCACCCTGCTCACTCATCCATCCACTCACTCCCTCACCCACCAACCCTCCCTTTTATGTTATTTATGAACCTTTGCCGCCGCAGACATGTACACACAAAGTGCCACCCATTAGATTTAAAATACCTCCTGAGAGTGTCTTGATTCTCCCTTTCTTTCTCTCGCTTTTTTCTTACAAAAAACAGGCAAACAAATGCAGGCAAACATACAAACATAAGCAGACACACAAAAGACTCGGGTATGATAAAAAGCCATGTTATACTCTTCACCTACCATGTCTTTTTTAATTGCCACTGCCAGGGGACTGCCATGATTCCTGTGTTTGCACAAATGCACACGTTAGTGTGAATGTGATTGACAGCACAGGGCCTGAATGGACCCTGCTCTGTCAAACACAGCGTGATGGTGAGCACCCAGATATTATTCAAATAAGCCCCGGTGAACAGCTCAGCTGGGGCTCAGATCGGGGCTACCGAAGCGGCGCCTTGGCTGCCAGAGACACGTTCCACTCCTGCTCACCAGCACTCACAGCCAAGGAGCCTACCTTTTTATGAGTACCGGTACACTCCTCGGCAGTAGAGAAGTGTCGATACTCAAAGTAATAAATCTAAGAAGTGCCAGTACTCAGTACCAGTGAGTACCGGCTCATTTAAAGCACTGGGTCCCGGTCTTTCACCGAAAACTTCACTTCTACCACCCTCCCTTAGTAAGGGGGGCCAGGCCTATGGACGAAACCCCTCCTGACTGACCATTTCAAGGCCCTGGCAAACTTCGACGCCTTTTATCCTTGGCAAGGTATTACGTCTGGCTAGAGACAGCTTTTATGTGAGTCAAAGCTTATCTTATCTGAATAGAAGAATTAAAAAGAGGCATGGAGGGCCTTTTTTTCTTGGACTCCTTCCTGTTATCACATGGCTTTCCCGAATGTCTGCCTAGGATAGGCCAGGAAATGAGACCCTTGCATGGACCATTTCCATCGAATTTTAATTTGCCTAGAACAGACAGAAAACAAACATTTACAATGCAACAGGTCTCACATTTGTGAGAGTTAGAGCAATTGGCGTTGTAAATGACAATGTATTTTACCTATGTGTTTTGGTTTAGAGTAGGGTGGATGTATGTGGTGTGGTGTGGAATTATGTGGATTGGATTGTAATTGTTAGTTGTGGAATTATGTGATGTGGAGTGGATTTGTGTTGTGGAATTATTTGGTATGGTGTGCAGAGGACATATGTGGATAGTAATTATGTGGCATTTAGTGTACTGGAATTGTGTGGATTGGGATCGGTTGTCAGAGTGTAATTATGTGGAATGGTATTTTGTGTTGTGGAGTGGTATGTTGTGGCGTTTAATTATGTGGTGTGCTGTTGAATTTTGTGGCATGATGTGGAATTCTGTGGTGTGGATTGGATGTATGGGGTGTGTTGTGTAATTGCCTTGTTGAGTTGAATTATGTGGTTTGTTGTTGAATTATGTGGTGTGGAATGGAAACATGTAGAGTTGAATTGTGTGGCGTGGAAATGTGTGGCACTGAGTGAAATGATGCTGAAAAGCTGAGCTGAGGTTCAACATTCCCTGTCTGTACACATCTAAACAGAAGCCGAAATCCCTCACACTGAAAGGGAGAATGTTGTAGTTAAGAGAAACACTGTACATGGCTCTGAAAACTCACTAATTTTAAAACAGTCACAGTCGGAACATGCTCTTCCTCTCATGCTTCTGCATCCTCTGCCGAAATGATAATCTGTGTCCCAAACTGGCAGACGAGACCATGCCAACATGTTCAGGCTCCCTCCCTCCCCTCGATAGTCAGATCTCTGTGATAGAACCAGCCTGGAACTGACAGACAAAAGTAAGAGCCGCTGGACGCCCATTTACCATTCCAAAAGAAATACAACGTGAAATAGCAGCGAATAAGTAAACATGCACATTTCAGTGAAAGGCACAAACACGACTCACTCTGAAAAGATTTCGAACACCCAGCTTTCAGCAAACAGTCTACTGAAAAGTAAATACAAGTAATTTATTTTTGGGATGCATGCGCCGGAGGCCTCAATAATCCTTCAATGCAAAAAAATGACACATGGCCAAGGATGCACTAAATAGCATGCTAATGTCATCTGGCAACTTCCGGTTAATACCATTTACACAAACCAGAAGAAACGTTTCAAAATTACGTCCTACACAGCGCATAGCTCTTCAAAATTTCTTGGTTGGTTGGTTACCCCCGTTTTGCGGAACAGAAAAAATAAAATGAGTCGCCTTAAAGATGCTGAGGGCTTCATAGCACTAGGAAAAGAAAACACTGCTTAAGGGCCTCTGTTGTGGCACGACACTTCGTTTCTTTGGCAATGACGACCACCGGTGATCCTATTACATATGAAGAGAAGCATTCCGGAGCGAGCGTATTACATGTTCGGTAAAGGCTATTATTGTCTTCTAAAAGTCTACATTTTCTAAAAGAGCTATAGAGCCTCGCTTTTTTAGGTCGAGCCTAGCACAGCACGCATGCGCTGCGAGACTTTATGTAACGCTTCAAAAATCTGACCACACGCTCGTGCGTGTGCTTTTGTTTTTGTCACAGGCCATTGGCCTTTGCGTGCGTCATTCTAACAAAGACTGCACGCAATTGGACAAAGGCGGGTGCATGTCCCGCCTTTGCTCCGCCCACGGCCTAATGCTTGCAGTTACCCGCACGGGCGCCATCTGTTTTGGATTATCGTGCCCTGCGCGATAATTCAAAACAGATGGCTCGCTGTGGTGCGCACGCGTGCACCACTCGCGTGCTTGTTATTATCCTAGAGTGGGGTACATGGGCACTCTTCCTTTCTCCACCTTCTCGCTATGGATTCAGGATGGGGCTCCCTTTATTGCCCGCTAGGGTGGGGCTCCCTTAACTGCCTGTTTCGGACATCTGTTAGACCGATGTAGGTTCCTTCTGTTCTTCTGGTCCCCTCCCTTTGCAGTGCCCGGGAGGAGAAGGGCCCTCTTTTCATGAAGCACGCGGTGCACTCCCGGTGATGACGCGTTCCGCCTGCAGAAGACACCACCCAATCCCCCCTTTTCTGTGTGGGGTCCGGACGCCGGCCTGCCCTCCCTTCTGCCTTTTCTGCTGCGGCCTGAGCTTGCCCGCCCGCCGCCACCGTTCCTTAGTTTTATTTGCTTCCAGTGTACTTTGGTGTAATTGAAAGGCGTGTTGCTCACAGTAGAGTAGAGCTTCTGGCGTTTAAAATATGAATAAATCTGAATCGGCATCTGGCATTAGTTTTGCATCGCGCAATCTTCCTGCATTGAATATAATTACTGTTTATTACTCGTCAAAGGTTTTTTTGATGAGCTTGCGAAAGAGCAGCGTTGTGCTACCAGCTCGGTCACAGTGCTGTGCTCTGTACAGTTCAGCTCATTACAAAATGCTGAACCCTTAGCTGCACTCACTGCTGGCTGGAAATAATACACTGTGGGGTTACTGTGCACACTGTCGAGCTTTGGGCATTTGACTGGACTTTGTGTTCATGCAACGAAGTCCTGTGCAGTTTGTAAATATTTCAGTTTCATATGACCTTGCACCTACCCACTCCCCCAAAAAATGTTTACCTAATGCACCCAGTGTTCTGTAGTAAAATGCAAAATCCAAGTCATTGTGTGTACGAGTTGCAGCTCTCACAGAGGAGGACCTTCCAAAATACCGAATGGTGTATTGTTCTTTCGAATGACTTTGTCAAATATTGTCGTCCAATGGTTTACGCCACTCAAAATCTACCTGGCCTGGTAGACCTAAGCAGCATGTGTAGGCCCCAGGCTTCATTGTCTTCCTTTGTGTATTTGGGTTCTTTTTGGCAGGTGTGCCCACTGTTGACCAGTAGTAGAAGCCTTGATGTGGACTTGTTGCAGTACCAGTTCAGTCGTATTTGCCATTGTCCATCTCTGAAACAGTATTGCTTCACAATAGATTCCCCTAAAAAGGATAGTTGTTCACATACTTCTCCAACTGCTAGCAACAGTGTGTCTGGCTTGAAGTGAGTGAAGAGCTCTGCGGAGACTATAACAAGCATTGGCATAGCCAATAGGTCTCGCCTTTGGGACCTTATAAGTGTTTAGCCATGCAACACAACAGTTGATGTTATTGTATCCAGGATATTTTGCTGAATAACTAAAAACTTATAAGGCCCCAAAGGCGAGACCTATTGGCTATGCCAATGCTTGTTATATGAGGCTCTGGGCCTAACAAGCTGCCCTTGAGTGCTACAAAGAACAACGGCAAAAAGTCCTGCGATGGGACACCTCACTGTTCCTAGTTCTGCTGCAAATCTACATACCCGTTCTCACCGACTCAGACTTTCATCTCTCTACCAGAGGAAGGGACGGAAATGCACACTGTGTGATAAGAGAAGAGGGCACCAAGATGCTCAGCATGCAACAGTCAGAAGGCAGCAACAGCCTATGGGCGCTGCTATGCTGCGTGCACAATAAGTGTTTTCAGTCGGGGAATTGAGTCAGTGCCATCCGATCTTAGGCCCGAACCTGGCCCAGACCTGGCCCTGCCGGCTGTTCCGAGCCACCCCACCACACTTAGTAAAATTCATTATGCGGAGTCGGCTTTTTTTGGGGGGGGGGGGGGAGAGCAGCAGAAATGAGGAGCTAATTGGGTATTTTGTATTGAGGGGGTGGGGCACCAGGAACTATTAAAGCAGCAATTAGCCACAAGAGGCTTTCAGCCCATCTGAGATAACTCGTGCTCGGAGAAACAGCAGTAGGGCACAGGGGAGATGTGGTGCTATATGAAAACTTCAGCAAAAGTTAGAGGCTTTCATAAGCACAAAGGCATCTGGCCTCTTATTGTGCTGGGTGGGGGGGCAACACAGAGCGAACAAGCAAGCACAGCCGGAGGGAGGGAGCACACAACAGAGCCAGCTATAAAAGATGCACTCTAAGATAAACACTGTGCTGCTGCGGGAAAGGTGGGGGAAACCACATCTGACATTTGATTTCGGTCTTGCATGAATAGCAAATGCAACGAGATAAGAGTAATGGCCCTGTTTAAACAAACGCTCAGAGGAGTGAAAATACAGAGGCTCCCTTGTGTGAACTGCTCTTAAACAAGTAAAAACAAGACATTAAGCAAATAGTGCTCCCTAACTGCTAATGAAAGCTACAGCGTAAGGACACATGTAAAAGGGGCTGTCCTCATGGGAGGTAACAACAGAAGACAGGCAGTCACGGTCGGCATGACTTGTGGGTAGGGGGTTCGCGCAGGGTGGGAGTTAAATATAATAAAAAAGAAACTTACCTTCACGGGTCCCGTGCCGTCGCAGCCCCTAGCTGGGGCCCGGTTTCCTGCTTTCCTGCCGAACAGGAAGAAGGCAGCCTTCCTCCCCTCCCCTAAGCCAATCACAACACTGCAATGGCAGCCTTGTGATTGGTGGGGACGGCGCCCAGCCGGGCACCTATGGGGAGGCTATTTTCACTATGTAGGCTGCATGCAGCCTACATGGAGAAAAGATAGAGACTGGTTTGGTCGGCCCCAGAGGGCCGACCAAATAGTCAGGGCCAGCAACATCGGGCAAGCCACTCCTCCCTGCCCCGCCCCGCCTGCCCCCAACCAAACACTTGTACTTTCTTGCAGTGCGAGAAGCAGAAACATAAAATTGTAGTTTTACCATTTTATGTTTCTGCTTCTCACACTGTGAGAAAGCAGTGGGGCGATGCTCCTCGGCCTTAAGGAGGCACTACTAAGCCTATTCACAAACCACATGCCATCATTTGCAAAGGACAGGAAGAGAAGCCAATTGTAAAGAAGGGTGGGAAAATGGGGAAAGCTTCACATCCATACCTGAATACAGCATGTCTCGAAGAGACAGTGCAAGCTCTACCTAGAAGAGACCTAAAAAGGACATCAGACCATCCACTCTAAATACAGTGGGCGGTCTGATGGCTTTATGCCACCAGACCCTACTCCATCCAGCCGTTAGAGTAAGTTTTCCAATAGAAAATCCAACAGAGAACCGCCCCCAGCCGATAGTCCATCTGACTCAAAATAGAGCAGGAGGACCGAGAGTTTGGTGACCGGGGTACTCCTTTCCATTTGTGATGTAGTACTGTATCCACAGTGCTCTAAATCAGGCCCTTGGTTTTACAACTTCTAACATTTATACAATTCTGGCGTGTTTTTTAAATTTTCCTCCTTTTAACCACCCTTAGTTCTTCTGCTGGACTTATTTCCTTCTATTAATATTGTTTTCTCTCAACACCATGTCAAAATTTTAATGTGTCATTTTATTTTATTTTGTTAAAACGTTTGGATTAAAACACGAAATCCAACATACATAAGGTAATACAAATTCTCCTTCCCACCATCGACCAGAGGTCATGACCGCCAGCAAAATCTCTGGTCACTACCCGCCCTAATGTCGAGGGTCTCCGCTTTCTGCATATTTTCCCTTTACTGCCCACCAACAGCCAGTGGGTTTGATTGTCATCACTCTTTAACTGCCAACCTTGAGCCAGGAAATCAGGATTTTTATCTGAAATCAGTACTCGGTTGTTCACATCAACACACACCTACCTATCAGTTACTCCTCATGCCAGCCAACAACAGAACATGTTAAACATTGGGTGCATTGGCCATTGATGCATATTATGGCTCTCCATCATCTCCCAAAACTCTAGTTATGCATTCGAATAAATGCAGGGCACTGGGCAAGATAATGAACTCGTAGAAAGACTAAGGGCATCAATATAATGCTGGACGGTCAGACCGTCGACCGCTATTGCAGCGGTCAGACCGTCGACGTGCATGTGGGCGGTCCGATTGCCACATTATGATGCGACCTCCGGATTGACGTCCAGAAACGCTGAGAGGACATGCTTCAAATGCCTCCTCCGGGCAACACCTCCTGCACATTCGTGCACCGTGTGCCACCCTGTCGGGATCTCTGATCCTGGGGGAGGCGGCTGTCTTGCGTCATACAGAAGTGGGTCCGACCACCAGCATCTTAATGCGGCTGTCAGACCGAAGGGATGTTGGTGGGCGGACCGCCACCGACGGCCTGTCGGTGACCTGAACACCCGATATCCAAATCAGGCCTTAAATACTTTGACAAAACCTCCAGCCACACGTGTTAAACTCCAAAGCCTATCAACGTATCAATGTCTATTGCAATCAATAATAGAACCACAAATACACTACTGACATTACAACTCACAAATCCAGCTCGACACTTCTCTGTGTCAGAATCCCCCAAATCAGGGCGAGATAGTACCATAGCTGGCTATCCAAGACTATAGTAATAGCAGTAAGCCAACCAATAAAACGTCTAACATAAAATAATATTGGTATTGTTAACTAAAAAGGACACATCTAACATGGGAGTAACAAACTGATACATAATAGTGGAATTACAAATCAGGTGTAGAAGGGTGATGTGTGAGATGTGTATGTTCATGTCATTTGGCCCATGGGCGCTGAGGAGCTTAAAGGTTCCATATCTGTACCAGTTTAAGTCCTTCTTGAAGAGGTATTTTCAGTGCCTTCTAAATGGGAGGAGTGATTCTGGTCTGTGGTTGTATTTAGCTCCAGACATTTGATGTACAGCTTTAGAGGGGTTGTTTTCAGGTCTTTTTCTTTTTTCACTTCTTGATTTCAAGTCTGGTGATGACATGGCTGCACACGATTTACTGGCCTCCGGAGATGGTTAGTTTTTTTTGGCAGGAAAACGTATGTGTTGGGTTTTGCTGCTCTTTAGGTGAAGCAGCATATCTTCAAGCAAGGTATACATGAAGGGTGCATATGCGGTCCTTCAAAGTGGGGTAATATTGATGTGTTTATTCAAGCTGGCATGAAAGATAGTTTTCAGTGATTCCAGAGTGGATTCAGGGATGTCATAAGTGTCAATGTGACAGAGAACCATTGCACGGACATTCGCACTGAAGTCTGGGTCAGGTTTTCCTTTGCAGGGATTGGCAACCTGGTAGTAACTTGGTTGAGTTTTCTTTGTCTCATGAACTTTAGAGCAGAGAATGGCACAGACAATGAATCCATATGATTGTGTACTTGATAAAAGTTTCAATGTGAAGCCATCTTGCTTCATGTTAAAAATACACTCCTCTATCAGTGCGTTTTTGGTGCTGTTGGTCATGAGGATTGTTGGACATGACATCTTTATTTTTTTAATGACATATTTTAGTTGGTGTTCCTGATTCAGTCCGGGCCATAGCCCTGCAATCACATTTTGAAAATAAGATGAATCAGGAGTGCCATAGCATATAAACATTTGCAACTCCTGCACAACTTGCAGGTAAATCAGCATGAACATATTGCAAACATTTCCAAATCCCAGGGAATGCGAAGAAGTTACGTAAGCGTAGGCACAGACAGTAATATAATGTAGTATGAAGTGTTCAGTAGTCATTTGTGTGTGGGCAATTCCTGTCAAGGGCCCAGAGATGGAAGTGGGGGTAGATCTATACCAAGATAGGTCGCCCAGTGGGCCCATATTTTCCCATGTTTCTGGGGGCAGCCCTGGGCCTGAATCACTGCAGGACCTGGCATCTTTGGCGTGTTTTCCCCCGGTCTTTTTGCTTCTGACCTCTGTTTTTTTTTAACTGTGTCTGCATTTCTCTTTTGCTGGTTTTAGGACTTTGGGCACTTTACCACTGCTGACCAGTGCTAAAGTGCAACTGCTCCCTGTTTAAGTTGTATCTGTGGTTGGTTATCCAAGATTGGCATACTTGATTAACTAGTAAGTCCCTAGTTAAGTGCACTGTGTGTTCCCAGGGCCTGTGAATCAAATGCAAATAGTGGGCCTGCAGCACTGATTGTGCCACCCACATGAGGAGCCCTGCAAACATGTCTCAAACCGGCCACTGCAGTGTCTGTGTGTGCAGTTTTAAACTGCCGTGTCGACCAAGAAAGTGCATCCACTTGCGAAGCACAATCCTTTCCTTTTATTACATATCATTGGAGCTGCCTTGTAACCTCTTACAAGTGTAACTTGCAATTTGGAACAGAAAGAGATTTGGGGTTTGGAGTCTCCGAACTCACAAATTAAAAATACATCTTTTCATAAAGTTGGTTTGTAAATTGCGTGTATGAAAATGGCACTTTTAGAAAGTGAGAATTTTCTTGCTTTACCATTCTGTGCCTCTGCCTGCCAGTAGAATCCACGTCTGGTTTAGACGAACAGTTAAGCTGTTTGTGCATTCACTCGAGACAGTCATACAAAGGGAGCTGAGTTGTGTCTTGCATATCCTGATTGACCATCACCAGGCTGATGGGCTTTCCTGAGCTACAGTGATGGGATGAGTTGTCACTGACACCTGAATAAGGCTGTGCCTGTCCTCTCACAAAGTGTCTCCACCCTCCTGTAGTGTGTCTAGAGCCAGGCCAGGGAAAGGCAGGGCTTGTGCTCTACAATGCCTTTCCTTCGAAACTTGCCTCCTTTAAAGGCAGAAACTGGTATAAGTACTGGAGCTGTGACACCATAACTTTAGAACAATTCTGGACTGAGGGCACTCTGCTAATAGGAAGAGCTGGATAAGCTGTCAAGAGGGACTGCCACTTTGCTATTTTGGTTTTCTGGGGTGGCCTGCTGCTTGCTGCTTCTGTCTTGAGCAGTGAAGGGACAGGACTTTGCTTTTTACACCCTGCTACCCTACGTTTCTCCAAGGGCTTGTGTGTGCTTGCCTCCTGTTGGAAGTCTCAGGGCCAGAAAAGTCTTTACCTACAACTTGCTTCCAACACTAGAGCTCCTCTGATGAGAGTCTTGTGTTGCCAAGAGGTGCCAAATCCAGTCCTGGTCCCTTGGAACCAAGTGAAACTACTCAGACGCCGTCATTGACGCAGCTGCCTGCACCGAAGCCATGGTCCCTGCTCGCTGCGAACACAATGCATCAACCGCAGTGACATCGAAGCCCCGGCCCCACCGACGACATCTATTCATGCCGTTATCAACACCACTGACTGCACCTAAGCCGAGAGCACCGCTTGTAAAGAGCAAGCCGCATAGCTTTGACAACAGCGCAGCCCCTCGTGTTCCGACAACAGCGCCATCATCTCTGATGCCGCTGCCTACACCATGGCTCAGGGCAATGCTCGCGAAGAGCACGACTCTTCCCCCCATTTCACATCGCAGCCATGGGTCTGCCGTTGACAGCGCTTCAGCACCGACGCCGAACCGCTGCCTGCACCGAAGCCGTGGTCATCACTTGGGAAGAATATGAGGCATAGACTGCGATAACATCGCAGCCCTAAGTCCACCAATGAAATTGCTCCTGACCTCAACACCGCAGAGATCAACCTGCAATACGTGTGATGCCAAGGCCTCCGCAACTTCTGCCGGACTTTCAGAACCGACGTCCGCCAACGCAACGTCTCATTTTTGGATTTCATTGGAAGGTCCCCGAGGCCTCTTAATTTCCAAAGGTACTGTTTTGCAGGTCTTCACGACACTACACCACTGAACTGTTGGATTTGTGTTGCTCATGATGCCATGATAGCCCCGGTTGGCACTATCGACTTTAAGGAACTGTATTTTTTGTTTATTGTTGCAAAATTCATATCTTTACTTGTATATGTTGGGTTTTTATCATTTTGGTCTTGTTTTACTAAGATAAATATTGGCTATTTTTCTAAACTGGTGTGGACTCAGTTTATAGTGTTTTTACTGTTACTGTGTGCATGAGCAAATGCTTTACACACTGTCTCTGAGAAACGTGCCAAGCTACCAAGGGGGTGAGCAGAGGTTATCTTTGCTGTGTAACCTACTTACCCTGACTAAAGTGAGGGTCCCTACCTGGACAGGGTGCATACCGACTGCCTAGTTTATCCCATTTCTAATAAGGATGATTTTAGGTTCAGCTTAGCCAAGGCACCTGACACCCAGGCTTGGCTGATGAGGGTGAGGAAGGCTGTGGGTATGTTAACGTCCCTTACTATGGAGATTTTCAGAAAGAGTTGTGTAGTATAAGCATCCTCTCAAATTAAAATTCCGTGGCTGCAAAGATGGCTCAGGAGTCTTTGTGAACAAGTTGGAGGTGTGACATAGAGGAAAGGTCTTTGAGATATTCCATAAGTCATGAGTAACCTTCTACTATCTGGAGACATCCATCTAGATCAATTTGTGTTGGTTGGAAGGGATCAGAGGAGAGCCAATGCAGAACCGTTGTCGAATCTCCTGTCTGTTGGCAGGATTAGGATGATAAGTAGTATTGAAGGGGGCAGACAAAACGAGAAGTGAAGGGAATGTCAATCTAGTGTAATGTGAATATCCTTAGACATGCCTTTCTTAGTTGCTGTCTCAGTACTCCATCGTGATCTGAAGCCAGCTTGTAGTCCTGTAGAAGACCGTTGTTCATGATTTAGTCTTGCAGTTGGATGGCATATTCTCAGCCCGTTATCTTCAAGAAAGTAGCAGGTGAACAGAAGCTGGGTAGTTAATAGGGTTGTCTGAGCCGAGGTTCTTTCTATGCAATAGGAGAATTTGTGATGCTTGAATAAGCTGCATTGTCTGGCAAAGGGTGACAACTACTTTTAGTAGGTGAGTAAATGCTTCTTCAGTAATGGGTTTCATGATGGTAGATAATGTCAATATGGTATCTGTTTATTTCATTATGTTATTTGATGGAGGGGTACTTGCGGGCACTGTGTGTATGGCGCCTACTTTGACTTTTTGGTGTAAAATTAATTAATGGTGTTCTAACTTTCCGGAGAAAGAAGCATGATTGTTATTGGGTGCAAACTAATGGAATGTGTGATTGCTTTGAAGAGGGCTACACAGATGCTGGAGTCTTCTGCACTTGTTGAATAGCACTGATAATCTTGGCCGGCTGTGGTGATGAGGCTATGTGATGAGTCGAAAGATTCTAGATTTTTCGGAATTCATGTGAAACTTGGGTTTCTTCCATTTCTTGGGTGTTCTAAGATGTGTAGGGGCTTTGTATGGGGAATACAACTTTATGGGTGAGGATCAGTATGTCCCACAGGGGGAAGACAGTTGTGCAATGGTTTGTGGTCACCAGGGTGATGACTTGTTTAAGTGTGGCGAAGAGCTCGATGGAGCTGTACTGCAGCTATATTGTATGGAGAGTTTTAAGTGGACTACGGTGGGTGTGTTGCAGATGAGGGTCAGGATAGTGCAGTCAGTGGTCTTTCCAGTCCAGTGGCATTGTGGAGTGGCATTAGAGATGCTTCATGGAAGTGAAGACTAGGTCAAGGGGTTTATTGATGTTTTATGTGAGATTCAGGGTATTAAGGAGGTTGAAGATCTCTTCCTTTGGTTTCCATTGTGGGCAGAGTGTTCACGTACATGTGAGGTCTCTTGGTAGAGGAGTCTCCTGGGAGGTTAAATCCTTGAGAAAGATGTTGTTGGAATGGTAGATGGTGGTGATAATGAGTTCAGTATGGTGAAGCTCCATAGGATTCCTGGGCCTATGGAGATCAGGCTAACATAGGACAACTAAACAGGGTTGTCAGGATCCAGGATTCGGAACCAGGAATGGGGAAACAAATGGAATAAGGGTACAGATACAAAGGGGGAAAACATAAAAGAAAGGAGGGTGATGAATATGAATCAATTGAAAAAATACTTGAGTTGAGATGCATCTGGACTGTACCTAATTTAACAGAACAATGGTCAGGTGTAACATCAGCCAATCGCTGGCTGAAGATGCCATGATTGATTGGGATGGTGGAGTGGAGTGGTGTGGCTCACTGTTGTGGAGTGGTGTGGCTCACTGGTTAGAGGCAGCAGACCCGGAAGCAGAGGATGGCCCGGGACCAGGGTTCAATTCCCGACGCGGCAAGGTCGTGGACCAGGGCCAGCAGACTCGATAATTCTCGCCTCGGTGCCTACTCTAACCAGGGATCACACTCGGTAACTCTGGGCATTAGCTTGTCTCATCTCCACAACGGCCCCCCACATTCGCCGGGGATGCCTGGTTTCACCTTGGAGATACCCAGGAGGGACCATCTCACAGGGATAGCCAGGACGGGTTCCCAAGCGGTCTACAGCGCCAGGACGCCTCAGGGCAGCAGTGCGCTTTACAAGACATTTACATTTACATGGTCACAGTTCATACTGCTGATGGGTGTCATCCTATACGCTTGCAAGAACATTTTAAATAAAAAAAGAACCATTGCATACAATTGTGATAACACAGTAAGGTTGCTTAGTGGTAGGCAGGTGTACTGAGAACAGATTTAGAAATCTTTTTTTAATTTTAATGCACATTGCAGGGAAATATGATTCATATTGGCACACACAATTGACTATAACTAGCTTTTTATTACTTTAACCTGAAGGCATAGTTAAAGCCCACAAGGATGGCTTAAAACAAATGTAAAATGATGCAGCATGGAAAAACAGCATTGGCAAAGTAAATCATTAGCCACCAGCTCTGTAGCTTCTATTTAGGTGGATTTGTTCATGTGATAAGATACAAAGCAGTCACTCACAGTGCAGTAGAGCCATTAGTTGAAGTCGGCTGACCCCTAGGCCCAGGTTTATGCTGTGGTGGGGGGGGGGGGGGGGGGGATAAGAAAAATGTGAACAGCGGCTAAACAAGCC
Organism: Triturus cristatus; assembly: GCF_964204655.1. Lineage (NCBI taxonomy): Eukaryota > Metazoa > Chordata > Amphibia > Caudata > Salamandridae > Triturus > Triturus cristatus. The sequence continues at coordinate 69,717,706 of NC_140586.1, forward strand.
AATGGAACAAAAACTAAACAGTTTCTATTTATTTATATATTTCTTAATTATTATTGTTTTCATTACTTGAGACAAGCTCAAAGCTAAGCTCTCACTAGGCCAGACCTAAAAATGACTTAACACTCTATCTGGTTTTCTAGCCTGAAAACACAAACTGCTCTAAACTGGTATGGATGGAAAAACCTATGATGTCACAAAAGCGTTGCAGTCAGCAGGAAGGTGACCTGAATAACAGGAGTCAATGAGCTGCAGGAGGGAAGAAGGCGGGGTTGCAACATCAGCGCTTTAACATTATGTATCAATCATCTGCTAAACCTGCTCAAGGTTTCTGGCACCCCAGGCTGCTGCTGCCTGCCTGCCATGACCGGGCTGTTCTTTTCTCTACTTAGAAAAACACTGACCTTGCAGGTAAGTATGGGAAGCAATCAAAACAGACATACCACACACTAACGAGAAGACAAACACAACAGGTCTGGGAACTTGAGAGTATGCTGTAAAAACGCGTACTCCCAAAGATTAATTTATCTTCTGCATATTACTACTCCTTTTAAGTACATGAAAGGTTTGTCCAATGTAGAAGAAATTGCAGTTCTCTTTCTGAAAGGTGCATCATAAATTCAATTTTCAAAGTACAATCTGAATGGATCACTCAGAAACAGTGATGCTGGAACAATTTTCAGAGTGAGGAAGCTGCCATTAGTGGTGCGTGACTAAAGCCATCAGGATTGCGAAAATGTCAAGCATCACACAAAAATAAGTGTAACAAATGACCCAGACTCATTAAGTAGGCGAGTGGTAACAGTGTGGTACATACTGTGGTGCATACTTTGGAGCACACTGTCACACATATATTACACCTGGTATGGAAGCGCACAGTCATTTACAGACAGCACATGTTCTATTGAAATGGCCACCAAATTTGCACAGACACATAGTTTTACTATGTTCAAGGCATGAGTGGCTGTAGATGCACATGCTCTGCATAGTTCTGCCATCTAGTGTTGGGTCCAGATGTGTGCAAGTTGTTTTTATTCATAGAAGTCACCATTCAGGCCTACTCTTTGTTTCAGGCAGTTTCGACCAAAAATGCGCTGCTAATGGAATGAACTCCATTACGATTCTTCACCAGCTGCCACATGAAGTACCCGGTAACAGACTTCCATCAGGTTTACAACCTATGTCTGTCTTCTGACCATCAAGAGGTGGACTGTGAAGTGTGTCAATGTTTTTGATCAAAGAAGACATTACGGGACTGTCGGGCAGAGAAATGCAGCGAAAGAGATCGAAGATACACCTGACATCTTCGGTCAAGACGTCAAATAGGAAGAGCTTCAGGGGGCCTCTGCAGCGGAGGAGGCCTTTTTAGGTCTCGGCTAGCGAAGGCTGCGCTTGCGCAGTCTCGCTCGCGAGATACAATGACTTGGAGAAGAGGGGCTTGAACCCGCCCCTCTTCTCCCCTCTTCTCCATTGGCTGGCCTCTTGAATGCTGGCCAGCCATTGGAGAAGAGGTTCGTCACTCCGAACAGGCCCCATCCTTTTCGGATTCGGGGGCGTGTTTTTTGCAACTTTTCTAATTATCTCCTCCAGCCAATGGCAAGAGGAGAACACGCCCCCGAATCCGAAATCGCCGCTGCCTTTCTCCGAGGCATTTCTGCTTCGCCTCGGAGAAAGGCAGTGGTGTGCTTGTTTTCTGCCAGGGGACAGGAAGCCGAGCACACACCGGGCAGCTGGTAATACACGGACAGTAAAGCAGGTGACATTTTTTGTACCCCTTAAAACCAGAAATACTTCAAAATTAACCGCCTCGCCCGCGCCACCCTGCTTTGCTTCTTAAGACCCACCATGTCACATTACATTCACGTCCCTCCCGGCTCCCCCGACGTGCCCAGGATGAACCTGACTGTAGATGAGCGCGGGTGCCGCGAAGGAGCGATGCGGCTGCTTAAAGAGCTGAGGCCACATTGGAAGCCGGAGGAAGTGACCACGCAGGGAAAAAAAATATATAAACTATTCGCCGCGGACTAAAACGCAGGGGGTGAACCAGCCGTTGGATATTTCGAGTTGGGTTACGTGTAAACTGGAAGTCTCGGGCACAACCAGATTAGGGGAGCCACGCCCATCCCCCAGCAACCGCAGAGAAGTGTCTACTTGGAGGCCCCACCTGTCGAGTTTGCAGCACGCATGTATAGGCAGCGACAGAGTATTTTTTTAAATCATTGTTTTTTTATTTTGTCAAAGGCAATTGTAGAATAATAATAATCTATCCTCCACCGTGGAAACGTTATCAATTTTAACTAGTTTTGGTAAACAATATTTAGGCATTTATCCGGAAGCACCGTCTAGAGGGTACGTGTAAAAAACAAAACTGTAAAATGTAAGATTAAAGACGGATGCGGTTTCTAATAGTAATGACTCGGTGTAGCGGGCCGACTATCAATGTTATGGGCGTGTGAGGCCAGTGAAAAGGAACTGTGCTTTCACTTCCGCCTTAGTAACACGTTGGACGGTGACGTCTTCTTAAAGCCCCAGCCGTGTCTTGGTGTCAATCCCCGTTGTGTTGAAAAACGTTTGCTATGTTAGTTTAGCTCGTCAAGTTTACTGTGTATGAAGTGGCATGTTTTCAATGTATTACGTGTTAAATCACTTTTAAATCCCCGAACTCCGTCCCGATCGTGGGTGCTGGTAGCAATGTGAATGTAATGCATTTTGGTCCAGTAGCCTCAGCACCATTTTGTTAGTTATTTTGCAACCATCCGATAAACGAAACGCTTTTATCTAACATAAAGACTAACCACCCTACCTAATTGGACTCTTTTATGGGTACTGGACTAAGGATTTTGTCAAGTGTTGCCGCCAAATTGTACTTTTTGTTGTATTTTTTTTTATACCTGTAGCAATGCTTGATGCTGAAATGCAAAACCACAAGCAGATTCTTTGTGATTTTTTTTTAATTCTGATGCCTAATAATCGTACATTACTCCCCACAGACATGGCTGGCGCTAGGCACTTTAATTACCTGCTGATTTGCAGCAGAATGGTTCTCATGTTGTCCATTTAAGGATGTATGCCATAGATGTTGCAGTAAGCTATCTTACTGGATTGTCGTATTGGGGTAAGATACATTTTGTTTTATTTATTTGGGGCTGTTTTAAAGCGCGGGCTTATTTCCAAAGGAGACTCGAAGAAACGCCAGAACCACCTTATTTATTTATTTTATTTAAGGGTTTTATATAGTGCTGGCAAGACCCAAAGGTATCCGAGCTATTGGCATTGCTCATGACATTATTTTTGTTTATGTTTTTTTAAAGCATGTAAAGAAACGGCATTGTTATGTACAATGTCAATAGCTTAATCAGTGTGTGTGTAGGTGGCTCTGTGTGTGGGTGCAAATGCAATAGGTCTCGCATTTGAGAGTAATTAAGCTATTGCATTGTAAATAACAATGCTGTTTCTTTAAATGTTTTAATAACAAAAACATAAACAAAAATAATGTCATGAGCAATGCCAATAGCTCTAACTTTACCAATGCCGAGACCATTGCATTGTAAATGCTTGTACAAACATGACTCCGATTCGGGCTCTGCTTCTGATTCCTAGAGGAACAAACGGTCCCTTCCTACAGATTATTACGTAAAAATAAGCATAGAAGTCACATAGTTTCTATGACAACATGAATTGGATAAAGTAATAACAATATTTTTAATAAATATAAGAACGAAAAAATGAGAACACAAACAATTTAAAGTGGGAAACACACAAAAGACATCATATAAATTGGTTAACACAACTCAGACATTGACTAGTGACCAATTGAACAAAACTGTCACATCTATTCAGGTACCAATGTTATTGTAACTAACAAGACATTGTGATAGTCATGGTACTACAGGTTGACGATGTTTCGATTCCATTTAAAAATCTAGGGATCATCATCAGGACTGAGTAATATATGTCTTATGTCTGAGACAAGAAATGCCTAAATGGAAAAGGGGGGAGGAAGGGGATAAGGAAGGTGGGAGAAAAAGAGGGGGGTGGAAAGAAAGAAAGAGAAAAAGGACAGGATTAGGTAGTGATAGTTTATATATATATATATATATATATATATATATATATATATATATATATATATATATATATATATATATATATATATATATATATATATATATATGTATATATATATGTATATATATAAAAGAAGCAGAGAACTCTGGGTAGTTCTCAAGTTGAGGTGGAGAGCAGCTCCAATATAAAGCACTCACAGCACCAGCAACGCTCTAAATTTGCTCACCTCAAGGCATTTCTTTTTTATTTTCAAAATCTTTTTTTATTGAAAGAATAACATAAATACAAAAATACAACCAAAACAAATGCAGTACGATGCATTAATCATGACATTCAAGAAAAGTGGTTCACAATACACTTATAGGTTCAGTCATTGGGTAGATTACAAAACACACAACATCGTTCCCTACTTTGGGCCATTAAATATCTTCATCGTCGACTACAAGAGAGGGAGGGAGGGTAACGGGAGTACACAGCATGCCTCTACTCTTGTTCTGAGGGCCCCATATCCTTGTCCATTTATCGGGGCAACCCCTACTCTCGTAGACAACCCTCTCCGCCTGCATGTACCAATCCATGTCCAACTCCCAGTCGGTGTACCTTGGCTGGGTTGCTCCCTTCCATGTTCTAGCTATATTGCGCTTCGCCACCATACATCCCAATGTAACCCATAGCTTCTCAGTGCGTGACAAATCTGTGGCATCCCAGATATTTAACAGACATAACCGGGGGGGAAATGTCAATCGGCATCCTACATATTTTGGTCATTTCAGTGATAACCCTCTCCCAATATTTCTGGAGGATTGGGCAGTGCCACCATTGATGTATATATGTACCCACATGACCACACCCACGGGGACAATCCGGGAATGTCATTACCCCCATTGTGACCAGTACTGAGCTGGTGTAATAGGCCCGATGTAGCACTTTAAGTTAAATAAGTTTAAATCTGGAGCGGATCGCGACTTCTGCCAGTCGTCGTCATCTAAGTCCCCTACGTCGTCTGCCCACTTTATACAGAGTTTCTCCTGGGCATCTGAAGTATGATTAAGAATTTTACAGTAGGTCAGTGAGATGGCTCTTTCAGGGAGATAGTCCTCTAATAATCTGTCTTCCAGAGGTGAGGAGACAGGTAAATCCGAGTCTCCTGGAATAGCTTTGTACAATGCATTTCTAGACTGTAGGTAACGAAAGGTTTCCCTTTCATCCAACTGGTAGTCTCTTTGCAGTTCACTAAATGGAATCACTTTACCCTTCACCCACATGTCTCCAACTTTCGAGAGGCCGATCAGGTCCCCTTTGTCGAATCCTGGTTGTTTCGATAACATACCTAAACGGGCTGTTTCCAATAATGGGGTAACTTGGGTTATTTTGTCTTTCCAACCCATAGCACGCACTACTGTGAGCCATAGAGTGACAGTGGAGGACGTAGGAGCGAAGTTAGGCGCGTACCTATCCCCCCGTAAAGCGCCCTCAGATAGGTACCAAGAAGCATGTTATGTGTGTCCATTCTGTAAGCCGGGTCTGTGATGGGTCGATGGACCCGGTGATTCAGAACAACTAATTGTGAGGCCCAGTAGTAGGATCAAATGGTGGGTAGGGCAATGCCTCCATCGTACCAGCTTTTTGTTCATTTGCTGAGGTCAATACGGGGAGTACCCTGGTTCCAAAGCAGAGCACGTACTTCAGAATCTATTGATTGAAAATAGTGCTGTGGGACTAAGTACGGAGTATTTTGCAGGGCATATAAAAAGCGCGGGATTGCCATCATCTTGTAAAGGGCAGCTCTCCCTAAAAGTGTACGAGGTAACGTTTTCCAATGGAGTACATCCACTCGGAGGCGGCGCAAGGGGGGCATCAAGTTACGCTCGTAGAAAACGGAGGAGTCTGGTGTAATATATATTCCTGAATAATGAAAGCCGTCTGTTACTATTTGGGCCTAATAACCCGAAGGCAGAATCGTCGGGTCACCCCTCAACACCTAAATAAGGGATTGATTCCAGTTAATAGTGTAGCCAAAGTATTTTTGAAAGAGAGCGAAGATGTGTAGAATAGAGAAGAGGGGTTTAGCCAAATATAGTAAAATGTCGTTGGCGTAAAGGGAAATCTTATCTGACCACTCTAAGGACCAATTCAGGCACCTAACAAGGGGGTCTCCCCTTATCCCGATCGCCAGGGGTTCCAGTGCCAAGGGAAAGAGCAAAGGTGAAAGCGGGCAACCTTGTCTTGTACCCTTTTCCAACCAAAGGGCGCCGAACGGGCACCATTTACCGAGATCCTCACCAGGGTCTCCGAGTAAAGAAGGCGCACCCAGGACAGAAACCGACCACCAAAGCCATACCGTTCAAGTGCAGCGAACAGAAAGGGCCATTCGATCAAATCAAAGGCCATTTTGGCATCAAGGGACATAATAATGGAATCTTCTTGTATAGTGGACACCAGGACACCGTATTGACAGCGGAGATTCAGTGCTGTATTTCTTGTAGGCATGAAGCCGGATCCTTTAGGCATTTCTTGTCTCAGGCATATATTACTTAGTCCTGATGATAATCCCTAGATTTTCAAATGGGATCTTAACGTCGTCGACCTGTAGTACCATAACTATCACAATGTCTTGTTAATTACATTAGCATTGGTACGTGAAAAGATGTGATAGTATTTGTTTAATTGGTCACTAGTCAATGTCTGAGTTGTGCTAACCATTTTATATGGTGTCTTTTCTGTGTTTCCCACTTTAAATTGTTTGTGTTCTCATTGTTTCGTTCTTATATTAATTATAAAATGTGTTATTACTTTATCCAATTCATGCTGTTTGACTTCTATGCTTATTTTTACATAATAATCTGTAGGAAGGGACCGTTTATTCCTCTATAAATTACCATACCCATGGTCCCTGGCATACCTTTGGGTTCCCTTGTTTAGGAAAATCTGCTTCTGATTCCAACATCGACTCTGGACTCCAAATGCAAGATCTTCTTTTGGGCCAGCGGACAGTGAGTACGTCTGCCCCTGTTTCATCTCTGCCAAAATATTCTGTTTTGACCGATGCTTCGGTTACCAGGCCACCACTGTCAGCCAACCATGGTAGGCACCGATCATCTGCTTTGGACGCCCTGCTCTAGGGCTATGCACTGAAAGCCAAGCCAAACCAGGAGGTGCCTGCACCGAGCTGATCAGACTCAGCACCTAGTCGACCATCTGATTCTACGGCTCCGACCAAGTCACTACCACTGCTTTTGGCTCCAAAAAAGAAGCCAGCTTTGGCACCGAAAACTTTGGCTTCCACATCAAAGCTGTCTCCAGAACCCATCCTTTACGTCATACAGCCGTGGCTCAATCTGAAGCAGAAAAATCTACACATACAACCTTTGAACTGGCCATATTTTAGCCCAGCCTGTGCACTCAGCATCTAAACGTCTATGCACCAGCTTTCCTTTGCGGAGGCCATAGATGTTCCAGTACCTGCTAAAATGAAGAAGGACATTGCAACCAGTCCCTTGCATCCTCCTCTCCATCCTTCTCCGCCACCTCCTCCACCCTCCTCTCCAACAGAATTAGAAGACTTCACCTCACAAGGGTCGTCACAGTCTCCTACTTATGATCAGGGGGGAGGAGAGGATTCATGCCCATAGAACCCTGGGATAATTATGATGTTGATCTCCCAAGTGAGTCTGACCCAGATCTCTTTCTAGCTAGACAATCACCTGATGATGCTTCAACTTTTCAAGACCTCATCACTAGGGCAGCCGCTTATCACTAGGATTCCCTTCCACAAAGACCCTATTAAGATGATCTCCTCTTTGAAAACTTGTCCAATATGCGTACAGTATGTCAGTATCTGCCTATGCTTAAATGTATGCTTAGACATGCTGAAGACATTTTCAAAGATCTAGTGCGTGCACGCATAACCACACCCAGGGTCGACAAAAACTATAAGCCTGCACCCTCAGACCCCATTTACATCAAGGGTCAGCTCTCGCCAGACTCATTAATTGTATCTAATGTCCGTAAAAGAGCCAATTTTCAATCCTCAGCAGATGCTCCGCCACCTGATAAAGAATTCAAACGTATTGATGCTTCAGAGGAGCGGGTAGCAGCTCAATCCTCCAATCATTAGTGGATCACTAACACTCAAGCCCTGTTAGCAAGATACAACAGGGCACATTGGAATGAAATGGAGGAACTCCTCCAACATCTTAATGAGGAATATAAAAAGAGAGGTCATGACATTGTAAACGAGGGAAATTTGATATCCAACAATTCAATTAAATGTGCTTTAGACTCAGCTGCCAGAGACGTCAACACAAGTGTTTTGTTGCGTAGACATGCTTGGCTACGTATCTTTGGTTTCAAGCCAGAAGTGCAACAAACATTATGAAATTTACCTTTTGATAAAGGATATCTGTTTGGTGCCCAGGTGGACCAGGCATTGGAAAAAATTAAAAGGGACACTGAAGTAGCTAAACCAATGGGGGCGCTACAAACCCCTGCTTCGCATGTCTCTTTTCGGCACCCTTCTACAAACAGGGTGCCAAAACAACACCACCTGATGCCTCTACCTCCTCCTTCAGGCAACAACAAACCTCCCCCTCCAGGTGGTACTACAGGGGTACGTACTGAGGAAATAATTCAAAAGGTAGAGGTACCTTAAAATGCTCTGCCCCCTCCACAAGCAGTGGCTCTCTGCTCATTCCCCCCAACCACATAACATCTGCTGGGGGATGACTACAACATTTCTTCCCTGCCAGGACAACCACAACGTCATATCAATGGGAGTTGGGCATTATCCAACATGGTTGTCTGGAGCTCACAAACACACCTCCAAACATTCCACCTCGCAGACACAATCTTTCCACAGAATACCTAAATCTGCTCAAACAGGAAGTGGAGGCTCTTTTACATCATCAAGGTACAGAAGTTTACTTCCTGTACTTTCTAATTCCCCCAAAAAGTTGGCTCACTACGGCCTATAGTAGATCTCAGGCCCTTAGATCATTATATACTATCAGAACACTTCCACATGGTCATGCTTCAAGATGTAATTCCACTGCTTTAGATAAGTGACTTTATGTCAGCACTAGACTTAAAGGACGCTTACTTCCACATTCGAATCCACCCAACTCATCGCAAATACCTCAGATTTGTTATAGCTGGAAAGCATTATCAGTTAAAAGTTTTTCAATTCTGAGTCACTACAGCACCACGGGTATTAACTAAATGTCTAGCATTGGTAGCAGCACGCCTGCGCAGACAGAACATTCATGTCTTCCCATATCTAGACGACTGGCCATCTCTTACATAAACTGGGATTTACTGTCAACATATAAAACTCACACCATCAACCCTTACAGATTCAACCATATCTAGTGGCCATGCTCAATACACAATTGGGGTTAGCATACCCAAATATGGCCAAAATTCAAGACAACCAGCAGTTGTAACCCAACCACCACATACCAGTTAAAACAGTTATGGGACTCTTTGGCATGATGACATCTTGCATAGCCATTGTACCACATGCTCTACTACATATGCGGCCACTGCAAAAATGTCTGGCACGCCAATGGTCTCAATCACAGGGTGAGCTACAATATCTAATGTTGGTAAACAGCCGCACTCATCACTTTCTGCAGTAGTGGAACACACAAAATGTTTCAAAAGGGTGGCCATTCCTCTACCCTGTTCCACAGATCATTCTCACAACAGATGCATCCTTTACAGGATGGGGTGCTCAGCTTCAGGATCTCACAGTTCAGGGTCTCTGGGATACCAATCACCAGGGTCTCCACAACAACTACCTCAAGCTTCAAGCTGTTTAGCTAGCATTGAAAGCATTTGTAACTCACATCACAGGCAAGGTTGTCTTAGTCCCAACAGACAACATGCCAACCATGTACTATTTACAAAAACAGGGGGGACACTCTCTACAGTTATCATAAGTATCTCAGACGATTTGGTATTGGGCAATACATCACATCATCCATCTGCTGGCGGAACACCTCCCAGGTATGGACAACCACTTTGAGGATCTTCTCAGCAGGATGCGGTAACAAGTCCACAAGGGGGAACTCCACCCACAAGTCCTTCTCTCATACTTTCAGAAGTGGGGGGTTCCAGAAATTGACCTATTCGCAACTGCAGACAACGTGGAATGCCCAAACTTCGCCTCCAGGTTCCCACACCCACTATCCTAAGGCAATACTATATAGATTAACTGGTCAGGGATATTTGCCTACACTTTTCTTTATCTCCCTCTTCTTACATTTTTGGTTCGGGGGCTCAGGCAAATGTCTTGCACCCTCATTCTAGTAGCTCCTACTTGGGCCTGTCAACCGTGGTTCACTACACTGCTCGAACTCTCAGTAGTACCCCATTAGAAGCTTCCCCTCAAATCAGACCTTTTCACTCAGAAACATGGAGAAATCAGGCACCCAAATCCAAAAAATCTCAATCTTGCTATTTGGCTCCTGAGGTCATAGAATTTGGATCCCTTAATCTTCCCCTTGAATGTATGACCATTCTTAAAGAAGCACGTAAACCTACAACTACAGCATGTTACACAGCAAGGTGGAAGAGATTTGTTTTCTACTGTTGCAGTAAACAAATTAGTCCGTTTGATGCAACTGTGCAAAACATTGTTATCTTCTATATTTACAAACCTCAGAACTCGCTTGCACTTCCATACATTTAAATCTAGTCGCAGTTGCTTCCTATTTACAAAACAGGCAACATTTGCCCTTGCTTAAAATACCAGTTATGAAGGCATTCATGAAAGGCCTTAAACAAGTAATTCCACCTAGAGTTCTACCTGCACCAGTATGGAATCTCAATATAGTGTTTGCCAGACTTATTGGACCCCCATTTGAACCACTACACAACTGCTCCCTACAATTTTTGTCTTGGAAAGTTGCTTTTTTAGCAGCCATTACCTCACTTATATGTGTCAGTGAGCTACAGGCATTAACTTTGGAAGAGACTTTTTCCAGCTACATAGATATATGGTGGTCCTTAGAACCAACTGAAAATTCTTTCCAAAAGTTGGTTCACCTTTTCACCTCAATCTATCAGTCGAGTTACCCATTTTCATTCCAAAACCCCTTATTCTGTTGCGTAGAGAGCATTCCATACACTAGATGTCAAAAAAGCTCTAATGTGTTATATTGGCAGAACTAAAAAGTTCTGTATATCTAAACAGACATATGTTTCTTTTTCGACCCTTAACTCCAGAAAGCCCATTTCTAAAACAGGCATTTCTAGATCGATAGTTAAATGTATTCAAACATGTTATGTCAAAGCTAAAAAGACTTTGCCTACACCCCCTAGAACACACTCTACTCGCAACATAGAGACTTCCATGGCTTTCCTGGGCAATATCCCAACAGCTGATATTTGTAAGGCAGCTACATGGTCTACACCACACACCTTCACTAAACATTATTGTGTGAATGTTTTAGCATGCCAATTAGCCAATGTAGGACAGGCGGTGCGCCACATACTCTCCTTCAAATAACTGCAACACCCACAGGATAGCCACCTCTTTCTGGAGAGTGACTTCTTTACCATCTATGCAGAGCATGTGTATCTACAGCCACACATGCCATCGAACGGATTATGTTACTTACCCTGTAAGCATCTGTTCATGGCATGTAGTGCAGTAGAATCACATGCACCCACCCTCCTCACCAGACACCTGTGGCTGTTGCATTCCCTTTACACTATTTCATTTGCATAGACATCTCTTTACTGCAACTTACTTTCACTCCATTCTCACCCGCCTGCGGTAATACAATGTAAAAATGGAGTCAATGCTCATGTGCATTATCACCAAGAAGAAGGAGTCACTTTGTCCCATGACTCTAAAGACTTCTTCGAAGAAAAAGAACTTGCACACATCCAGACCCAACACTAGATGGCAGAAGCATGCAAGCATATGAATCTACAGCACTACATGCCACAGACAGATGCTTACAGGGTAAGTAACATATTCCATAGTCAACAAACAATACTATGTGGAAACTGGGCTTCACAGCTATTTGTTTGTGCATCACCAAGTAAAGTGTTTGATTTGTATTGATCAAATTAAAATCTATGTTTCCATCATACTTCAGAATTACAAAAAATGCCTCAGTTGTGCTTTCCTAACTGCAGATATATTTTAAATAGTTTGTACAGTTCATTTACAGGTATTTAAATGTTGTTGGGTTAAAAAAAAGATATCCTATAGGCTTTCTTTTCACTCTCCCTCTACGCCAACAAGATTGTTATATAGTTCCCTTTACAAAATGCTCTCCCTTTACAGTCACAGAAAGAAAAGTAAACACCAATCTGCATGTTAAAAGAATAAGCAGCTATTTGCCGGAATACATAACCTAACATTTGACCTCTGCTTTGAACACACAGCAGATGTGACAAGATGAAATACATTTTAAGAGCATCTTTATTGCTCATTCGCCTTCTGAAGGTAAGAATGGTTATTTTGGAGAAGATGCAGCAACTCCCACACCCCGGAAGGAAAAACATACAGGTACATGTTTGTTTATATATTACATTTATGTGTATAAATATATATTAATAGTCATAGAGTGTATACAAAACTTCACAATATCATCACAGGGCAGGTGTGAATGAATGATGGCACGGTGCACAAGGTGCACAAACAAGGGGCCCCTGAGTGAATACACACCGATAGCATAAACAGTGCTCAGGCGGAACCCGAAATGAAATAAGAGCAACGGGTACCACTTGTTCTTCAGAGCTCTAAATGTATGTGATGTTTAAATCCAGTCTTTTGGGGGTAAAAGGACGACGTGTTGACCTTTGTACAGTGCTTGAAATGGAAAAATAGAAATGCAGGACTCTGTACCAGAGTACCTGCCTGTTTCTGAGAAGTGCCAGTACTCTCCAATTAAAAGTATTACGTTTTACTTGAGACGTGCAGTTACTCTCCCTCTCAAAATAAAAAGGTGCCAGTACTCTGTACGGGGCTGTACCGGCCCATTTAAAGCACTGCCTTAGTAGCAGTTCGACGCGTATGACGGAACGGTTCTGTCATGCACGGCGCATGACGGAACCGTTCCGTCATGGCCCCGCCCGCGCAATCTTCAGCGTGGCGCGGAAATCCGCACCTCGCTGAAGAGGTTAAGCGTGTGTGGTTCTCCTCAAGACAGATTTCAATCACCCCACGCTACACACATACTCGAGGCTGCTTACGTAGTGAAGTCAGCTGCAGCGTTCATGCACAGAGTTGATGCAGGTGAAATGTAGGGGAGGGCTCTTTCCTGACTAAGGAATAAGTCAGCATCATGCAGTGTCCGTTCAGTACGCAAGAAAGGTGACCTGACCTGAACCCCTGAATACCTGAACCAAATTCATGATGACTGCGCTCCATTTTAGATCGCTCATCTGATCTTTTGGCGACTTCAAAAGTCCGTTCCGTATCATTCATGATTTACCCTCTCACATTTACTCACCCCCACCCACGCACCGACCCCCTCCCCGCCCCACCGATCCCCGGGCAGCGCAGCCCTGAACCATGCCTTCCATTCGAGCCCTTGAAACGCTGAGCTCATTGCGATCACGCAGGAACTTCCGCTCTGAAGAGCACCTTGAAACTTCCAAAGTGGCCCTCGGCGCATTAAAGATGCCCGTGGCCGTGACTCCGCCAATCAAAGCACACAATTGATCTCGCCTCCTCTGTTAGACCTTGTGCCTACGACACTAGCCTGAACAATCAATTCTCGGCTTAAAGTACGTTCACTGCCTCTGTAAACTGACAGCCAATACGTTTGTGTAATGTTGTCATCCTAAATCTCGACTTTCAGATGTACACATAACACTCTTCTCAGCGACCCCTCCTCCTCACACCCCAGGGACAGATGACAATTCAGTCAAGAGGGGGTTTTAGTCACGAATTGTACTTTTTGATAGCAGAGGTGGGTGGGGTGGTTTAATGTTAATGGAAATGTGGATTAGGCAAGTGAAGGAGGGTAATATTTGGGATGATGCATTGAGGTAGAGATTAAACAAGCATTGGCCAAGCCAATAGGTCCCTCCTATGCGAGAGCTATTGGCTTTGGCAATGTGTTTTATCCATGTTGTAAACCAATGTGGGTGCTGTTCAGCATGGCTAAACGTAAGTGGTGTGGTGTGGGGATCTAGACTGGAATGGGATAGATTGGGGTAGGGTGGAATGGGGTAGATTGAAGTAGCGTGGAGTGGGGTAGACTGGGTAGTGTGGAGTGGGGTAGATCGGCGTAACATGGAGTGGGGTAGATTGGTTTACAGTAGAGTGGGGTATATTGGGGTAACATGGAGTGGGGTGGATTGATTTAGAGTGCAGTGGGGTACATAGGGGTAGCATGGAGTGGTATATATTGGTTTAGAGTGGAGTGGGGTAGAGTATAGTGGGGTAGAGTGAGTTAGGCTGAAGTGGGGTGGATTGTAGTGTTGCAAAGTGAGGTAGATTGAGTGGAGTGGGGTAGATTGGATTGGAGTAGGGTGGATTGGAGCGGGGTAGATTGTAGTGGAGTGAGGTAGATTTGTGGAATGGTGTGGGGTGGGGTAGATTGGAGTGGAGTGGGGTAGATGTGGGTGGGTTGGGGGTAGATAGTAGATTTTTGTGGATTGTGGTAGATAGGTGTGCAATAGATTGGGATAAAGTGGTGTAGAGTGGAGTGAGGTATATTGGAGTAGAATGGAGAGGGGTGGATTGGGGTATACTGGAGTGGTGTGGCTTGGGGTAGAGTGGAGTGGGATGGAGAAGGATATGTATGAGTGGAGTAGAGTGGGATGAGGTGGGGTGGGGTGGAGTGGAGTGGACTAGAATGAAGTGAAGTAGATTGTAGTGGAATAGATTGGGCTAGACTGGAGAGGGGTAGATTGGGGTGCAGTGAGTTAGATCTGAATGAAGTGTGGTAGATTGAAGTGGGATAGATTGGAGTGAAGTAGATTGGGGTAGAATGGAGCGTGGTAGATTGGGGAAGAGTGGAGTGGGCTAGATTGGAGTGAAGTGAAGTGGGGTGGATTGGAGTAGGGTAGAGTGGAGTGATGTAGATTGGGTGGACTGGAGTAGGATAGAGTGAAGTGGGGAAGACTGGGGTAGGGCTGATTGAAGTGGAGTAGGGGTAGATTGGAGTGGAGTAGAGTGGGGCTAGATTAAGGTGGAGTGTGGTACATTGTAGTGGAGTAAATTGGGTGGATTAGAGTATGGTAGAGTGGAGTGGGGTACATTGGGTGGAGTGGGATAGATTGCGTTGGGGTAGATTGGAGTGGAGGGGCGTACAGTGGAGTGTAGTGCATGGTGTGGAGTAGCATAGAGTGGAAGGGCATAGAATGGAGCAGAGTGAAGTGGCGTAGAATGTTGTAGAGAAGTAGTGTAAAGTGTAGTGGTGTAGTGAGGCGTATGCATGGTGTGATGGTGTACTGCCATTACAGACAACACATTTCCAATAACAAGCATTTACAATGCAATGGTCTCGGCATTGGTAAAGTTAGAACTATTGGCATTGCTCATGACATTATTTTTGTTTATTTTTTTTGTTTTTAAAACATTTAAAGAAACGGCATTGTCATGAGCAATGCCAATAGCTCTAACTTTAACAATGCCGAGACCGTTGCATTGTAAATGCTTGTTTTTAGACTGTACACAAACTCCCTGAAGGGGTCTAACACACTGAGCTATCCTACACGTAGTGCAATGTGTAATATGCGAGCGTCTCATGGATTTCCGCAGCAGGCACACGACCCACTGATCTGCCTTACTGAGTAGCCTATGGCGTTCAGCAGCATAGAAGACGGAGATCTGTACAGTAGGCACCTACAACACCCTGCTGGAAGTACTGAAACACGTGGTGTGCATGTGATAGGCTGATCTCATCGGCAGGCTCAGTCCGAGTTTGGAGCGCGAGAGTTACAGCAGATTAGACACAGAAAACGGAAGCAGGCGCCTAACCCGCGAAACTATAGCACCAGCTGATCGTGAACTCGGGTTGCAGTTTGAATAGTTATTTCCTCCTCTCTTTCAAGGGATTACATCGGTGATCCAGTCTGATGGGTCGGACAGCTCTAGTATTAGAAGCCAGAATTGTAAGAGTTCTGAAATGGATATGGAGCTAAATCCCACAACAATGTCAGGGAGTCTCTGACAGGGAGTTAGCCTACATTATTAAAAGCGCCCATTGAGACCACATATGACCCGTGTCACGGCCGTTAAAAGAACATAGGGTTGGTTACAGACAGAGATAAACCTCCTAGAAATGGAGGCTAGAAAATAAAAAGTCCGTCCTTTCGCGCCTACAGTTCTACAGGCTATCTTTGAACCGGTGCGGGGTGGCAGATCTGAGGCTTAACTCACCCGCAGCCAGGAAACATGGTATATCCCGCTGATCTATCCACATCCAGAAATAGTGCTAGTTCTCACTGCACATACCTCCCTGTCCCCTCTATCCTGCCTGGAGAGGTGTGAGGATAAACAAACATCACAGGGGAGAGGCCCGCTGCTCCGGCTCCCGGGCCGGGGCCCCCCGCAGCGCTTCTCCTCGCCTCCCATGGCTTTCCCCTACTCATCTTGACTTTATCTCCTGTCGACTGCGGGAGGGGGTGTGGTGGTGGCAGTGGGAGGCCATGAGGCAGCAAGGGGCGTGGCGCATCTGCGTGTGACACAATGACGGGGCACTGGAGCAGGAACCATTTTCGAGGGGGAGGTGTGAGGGGAAGGGCAAGGAAGGGGTGAAGGTACCCGCTCCTGGGGGAACATGGGTACAGACAGTAGCTTGGGCAAACCCCGGTACATCCTCGAATTCTATACTTTCTAATGACTATCAGTTTGGTGCGAATACCACCTTAATTTGCACTATATTTACAACCTGAATACTAAGAAATAAAGCAAAATTGGTCAAAACCCTGGAAATTATTGCATCCAATTTTATACCAGCGCAAAACATGGAGATAACTGGTATTTCCTTCTGGTTTTACAGGGAGCAAAGCAAACTCATTTTGCTCCACTTTTCAAATGCGTTGAACAAGTCTACATAGGTGCCACATTCAGCTTGCTTTGTGAGCACTCGATAATCACACAGCAGAAAATACAGCACAAACTGTATTTTCTCTATTTGTGCCCTGGTGCAAACCCCATAATGGAATACGCCAATCAGCAGAAGCTGGAAAAGATGCGCTTCCTTTTCGTTTCACATTCCCCAGAATGTCCAAAGATTGACGGCCCATCCGGGACACTTTCATCGCACCAGAAGCAGACCGGGGCCTCCGCGTGGGTCACCCGGGAGGCACCGAGATAAACCCCCCTCCTGCTCTTTTCAGAAACCTAAATCCATGAAATACCTCGGAATGAGAGATGCGCCGGAGGTATGTCGGAATGCTTTTCTGCGAATGTCTTTGTGCTGCGGGTATATCGGGAACGGAGCGCGCCTGCTTTAATTCCCTGTTAACGCCCTGCTGTTTTAGTGCGGAGCGGAGACTCCGGGTTACGGAATGAGCACGGACGCTGCCCATGACGCGGGTCCGTCACCTCAGCGGCCAAGCACAGAGCTCCTGCCGTACAGTAGGAGATCAGGTGAGGGAGCAACGCCGGGACACCACCGCCTTTCTCCGAGGCACAGCAGAAAATGCCTCGGAGAAAGGGAGTGTCCTTTTCGGATTGGGGGGCGTGTTTTGCTGTTGTCTCCTCCCTGAGACTTCTCGCAAAAAACACGCCCCCCGATCCGAAAAGGACGGGGCAGGGCAGGATTAGAGTGACGGGACCTCTTCTCCAATGGCTGGCCAGCATTTACTAGGCCAGCCAATGGAGAACAGGGAAGAAGAGGGGCGGGTTCAAGCCCCTCTTCTCCCAAGTCATTATGTCTCGCGAGCGAGACTGCGCAAGCGCAGCCATCGCTAGCCGAGACCTAAAAAATGGCCATTACATTTGCACAGACATTCAGTTTTACTGCACACAAATAATGTTTGGAAATGTCATCATCAAAGTGTATTGATTTGTTTTGATCATATTAAAATATTAGTTTCCACCAAACTTCTGAATTACAAAAAAGTGCTTCATTTTATAATATTCCCATTTTGATGTATTCCGAAATATCAGCACTATTCATTTTTGATGTGTGCTAGAAAAGATAACATCCCAAAGCCTCTCTTACATGGGTACTCAGCAAGATGGATTGTCACATAATTTCTCTCAATTTTAAGTCAGTGAAAGAAAAAAAACATCCAGTTCCGTGAATTACAAAGCATGACATTTGACATCTGTCTTTGAATGCACTGCAAATGAGACAAGATAAGAACAAGATTTAAAGGCCTGTGTACAGATAACGAGTACTCACAAAGAGACAAGTCAAGCTGGAAAGCCTAAAATAACAAGCAAACAATAGAGCCTGCTAGGACAGATGCACTCTGGAGAGTAACTCAATAAAAAGAAAAAAATAGGTCCTAAAAATGTGAGCACTGTAAGGACACAAGTACTTGGGCCATACTGTAGGCGAGGGTTACATGCAAGAAGAGGGAAGGGCCAACTGCAGAACTGACCTGCAGGAAGCAAGCAATTGAGAGTGACTTTGAATCCCACAATGGTAAATAATGGGAGGGCTCCAAGCCCACTAACTGTAAACAAAACGACTCAAAGAGACAGCGCATGTGCTGTCTACGCAAGACCTAAATAGGTTCTAGAGGTGGACAGTAGCAGATTTGTTTGTTATTTCTTCGTATAAAGGTTGGATTTACCCAGTACCTGGAGAGGATAGTGGCTTGGAGGAAATCAAAAATAAAGTCAAGTTTTTCTAAGATGATATCTGTGGGCTACAGGGTGGTTAAACCAGAAATATAAGGCCTGTACAAGGTACCTGCCCGATAGTAAGCCATGGGTTGGTGGGGGTGCAAGGAGTAGACTTATAAATACAGATCCTGACACTATTGCTATTACTTGTTATTTTAGACCAGTGGATGAAGGCTGCTTGTTTGTTATCCACCTCAATATTGACTCAACAATATCATCTGACCATTACATTGTGGTTAAAATATCTTGGCTGCGAAAATATTGTGGATCAAAATATCGAAAGTAAGTATATCATTTTTGTATCATCAAAGTTTAAAATATGTTTTACTTTAGTACCATTTTTAATTATGGTGTTTTATTGCATTGTTTTATTATATATGTTACTGTAAAATTATTATTATTAAAAAAGTATTATTGCAGTGTATAGGCCATTGAGTGGGTAGTGTTTTATATATTTAATTTGTTAATTCATTGTTTTATTATATTGTATCTTTTATTTGTTCTTTCTTTAAATGTTTTATACTTTTTTTAAATGTGCATTACGTTTTTATTTAATTTTGTTTGATTTATTGGGGTATTGGGTGGGTCGAGATTTTTTTATCAATCACATATTCTTGTTAAAATCGTATATTATTGTTAGTTGATCAATTGGTTGATTATGTTATATCTGTTATTTTTGTTGAATTAAGTATTACATTTTTTAAAATATGTAAAATATATTGATTTAAGATCAGTTGTGGGGTTTTTGAGATAATGGGGAAAATGGTAATTTTTTTAATTGAATGTTTAAAAGTGTAAAATATTAACGCGTTAATTTTTTTATATTTTTGTTTTTTTGTTAAAATAATTCACAGTATATTCAATTATATGTATTACATTTTTAATTCTGGGTGTGGGTTTCTGGGTCTTTTGGTGGTTAGATTTTTAAATAAAATAATTTAAAACTGAGAATAAATGATTAACAGACGCTTGACCATCTCGAAGAAGAGAGATGGAGTGAGAGGAGGAAATAGAGAGAGGGAGATGAAGAGAGACAGATAGAGAGTGAGAGAAGGGAGAGGAAAGAGAAAGAAGGAGACAGCAATAAAAAGAACCTTAAGGGAACAGAGAGACTGAGATAGACAGAGAAAGGGAGAATAGGTGAGGTGTAGACGGAAGGCTACTTGGAAAGAGAGGAGGGAAGGAAAGACAGAGAAAGAGAGGAAGTAAAGGAGAATATAGAATATAGTGGGAGACAGGCATTAAGTGGTGGTGAGGAAGAGATAAAGAGGTGAGGGATGGTTCGAGAAGAAGAGAAAACAAAATTAATATAGGGTGAAAGAGATGGACAGAGCATAAGTGACTGACAAAGAGAGGGAACAAGAGAGAGAGAGAGAGAGAGAGAGAGAGAGAGAGAGAGAGAGAACAAGAGATGTAGAGAAAGGAGAGAGAGAGAGAGAGAGAACAAGAGATGTAGAGAAAGGAGAGAGAGAGAGAGAACAAGAGATGTAGAGAGAGAGAGAGAGAGAGAGAGAGAGAGAGAGAGAGAGAGAGAGAGAACAAGAGAGAACAAGAGAGAACAAGAGATGTAGAGAAAGGAGAGAGAGAGAGAGAGAGAGAGAGAGAACAAGAGATGTAGAGAAAGGAGAGAGAAAGGAGACGGAAGATGAGAAAGAATCTGAGAAAGAGAAACAGAGACTGATTTATTGGAAAGTGAGGGGGTATTAAGGTTAAACATATGCCATTCTTATTCCGAGGAGACATTTTGGTGACATGACAGCCCTGATTAAAGTCGTAAGAAAGGACAGCCTGCCCTTACAACCGTTTTAATGAATGATTCTGTTGGGCTCATTAAAATGTGCATAGTAGGACTATGTTTTAAGACTACTGCAGATGCCAAGAAGTTCTGTGACTTAAGAGAAGAACTATGAGGTGACTTCCAATAATCTTTTCATAAGGTATTGATGTTATATAGAATTATAGGTAGGTAACCGTGAACAACAGGGTTGTTTTACATCAAGTGGGTTCCGAGCTACAATAAATAGGAAAGAACGAAGCTTGAATTGTCTATGACGTCACTCAGAACCCCAAAGTAAAAAACATATCCGTAATTAAACTTTTTACCCATTTATAATTTTATGTCATGCATAGCCCCTAAAATTATCAGCTCCTGCTTTCAACTGCTTTCATAACGAGGGAGTCATGAATAACATGGCCTCTCTTCCATATCCCAAATGTTTAATAAAAAAGCTGCCTGACTGCCACCCACCCCCACCACGCTGTGTGCCTTCTGCCCTCTTTCCCTCCCCTCCTGAAGCTCTGCTCTCTGCTCTTTAGCTCTAGCTCTGCAGCGACGGGCAGTCAGAGAGCCCTGTCAGAGCCGTCTAGAATACCTTTATGATATAGCAACAAAGGAAAACAACGTTTGTTCCCCGCTGTTGCTACACCATAGTAGTGAATACGTTTTTGAATCTGGAGTTCACAATAGTTACTGTCAGAGTGAAACATATATAACCTATAGAACTACAGAAAAACTGTGAATAACAAGGATGTTTATTACCGACGGGGATCTGAGTGACATCAAATAAATGAGAGCTGAGCTTGAGTTGGCTATGATGTTACTCAGAACCTCTAGGTGACAATTATTCCCATTTCTTACATTTTACCCATCTATAATGTTATGTTGTATATCCCCCCCCCCACCACCACCACCACCAAATCATTTAAATCAGCTTCCAGCATATGTGAAGGGGCAGAGGAGTATAGGGGAGACATATATATTTTTTTTAAACATAATTTTATTGATTCTAACAATTTGCATGTGTCATATAGTGGCGTGACATTGCAGCATACTTCTATCACATGACTTGTATCGTTAATTAACATCAAGTCTGCGTTCCTCAGCTGTTCTTTGCTCTTGTAATTGCTTACCATATTGTTCGACTCTACAAGTAACATATAACCCACAATCCTAGCATTCCCTCCCCCCTCCCCTTCGTCCTGAGCCCATACACATCTCCCATTGTCATTGTCGGCCTGTACATAATTGCTTCATACTCCATACACTTTGCAAATTCCTTACTTTTTATATTTGTCTGCCCGTATCCTGACCTTATGCACTATCCTGTGTATTGTTATTAGGTGTAGTAAAGTCTACGTCCATGGCTCGACCCGCCTCTAACATGACATCCCACTCCATCGCAATAGGAGTCCTCCGTAGCCCTCTCGCCTCCTCCCGTCTCAATGCTACACTTTCTGCTCCCCCCCATCTCACCACTTCGGCGTGCCATGCATGTATTGTGGGCGGTGTTTTTGATTTCCATCTCATAGTGATCGCCCGCACCGCCAATAGGAGTGCTAAATTCACAAATCTGTTCTGTACTTTATATTTGGAAGCGTTCTTCCTTAATCCCAATATGCAGCTCTCTATTGTAGCGGGTATCTCCCTATCTGTAATCTCCGCCGTATGGCGTCTGATCGAGTCCCAATACCCTCCAATTCTGTTGCAGGACCATATTGTATGTATAAGGTCTGCTCCCTCTAGTCGACATCTGGGGCAATGATGTTGTGTAGTTGGGTACATCTTGTCTAATCTGCGCGGTGTGAGATACGCCCTGTGTAAAATCATGGTTTGGATGTATTTGAACCTCGCATTCCTTGATACCTTCATCGGGTGCTCCACTACCTTCTCCCATTCCTTGTCTTCTAAGGCTCTGCCTATATCCCCCTCCCATGCTGTGCGCAGCGGCGTCAAGTCTATTTGTGTATGGAAACGCAACCCTACATAGAGCCATTTAATAAGGTGCCGCCCCCTCCCCATATAGTACAGTGTTTTTACCAGGTCATTCGTGGAGGGCTCTTGTCTTTGTGGGGCCCAATGTGTTCGGACGTATTGCATTAATGCTGCGTGTAAGAGATAGAGGTGGTCCGGAGCTCCGGTTTCTCTCACGAAATTATCGTGATCCATTAGTACCCCGTCTCCGAAAAGGTCCGCCACCGTGCTGACCGCCACATCCAACCAAGGCGCCAGCCTGCGCCGACGTCAGGCGTCCATCTTGTAAAGGTATACCGAGCAGAGGTATATTCCCGGCGTATGCAGGGGATGTTCCAGTGTACTGCAGGGCTGCCCTCCAGCAGCGCAACGCCGTGCGCAAAATGGGGGGGAGATCCCGCAGAATTCTACTGTGTGGTAGCAGGAGGGTGTGTAGGGCCCCTCTGTCAACATCCTGCTCAGTCATTCCTATTTCCTGTAGGTTACGCCCTGCGGTCCAGAAGGCCAGCCACTGCAATTGACAGGCATAGAAATAGGCTCTAAGATCGGGCACTCCCAGACCGCCTCCAGCAGTGCTGCGTTGCAGCTTCTTAAGGCTGATTCTCCGCCTACCTGTCCCCCAAATAAGGTCGATTAGTAGTGTGTTCATTAGTTTGAAAGTGGTGCCCAGGAGCAGAAGTGGTATGTTTGTAAAGTAATAAAGCAGCCTTGGGAGGACCACTATTTTTGCTATTGCCGCCCTGCCTGCCACTGACAGTGGCAAAGCAGTCCAAAAGGTAATGCTAGCCCATAAGGCCCTAAGGGCTCTGTGCAGGTTGCCCTCTATCATGTCTGCCTGAGACCGATAAACTTGGATGCCTAGATACTTAACGTGTGGGGTGCCACCTTGAACTGTAGCCTACCAAACAAGAAGTCCCGCATGGGCGCCTGTTCCTTAAAGTAAAACACCGTTGATTTTGTTGGGTTAATAGCTAGCCCCGAAACCTGCTTAAAGCGCTGAAACATCGCTGCCATGGCGTCCACCGGTGTACGGAGGTCGCGCAAGTATAAGACAATATCATCTGCATACGCCGATATCAAGTGCGTGGTACGTCCCACTCTAATCCCCATTTCCCCTAATTCCTCCCTAATCCTCAACGCCATAGGTTCTAGTGCTTTTATAAAAATAAGCGGCGACAGCGGGCACCCCTGTCTCGTTCCTCTGCGTATCTGGTATTCTGCCGATATGCGGGGAGACATATTTAATACATTTTAAAACATTTTAGTTCTGACCTCTTTACACCCATTCCACCTCCCTTGAGATACCCTCCAGCCCAAATTTAAACTTTAAAAAAATCTGGTCTTCTGCTACCCACACCGCTTTCTGAAAAAACTCCCTTCCTAAATTCAAATATAAAAAAATACCTGGCGTCCTGCCACCCACCAACACCACCCTCTGCATAAACATTTGCCCACTCCAAATAGGAAATAAAATACCTAACCTCCTGCCACCCATCCTCACCATGCTCTGTAAAACCTTTCCACCCTCCATATTGCCCAAACTGAAACTGAACTCTGGGCCATCCAGGCCCCGCCCAGCCCAAACATATGTGTCCCGTTCTCACAGTAAGGGTGGATAGGCGCTGAAGCCCTGACAGAGCTCTGTGAAAAGCACTTGTGAACTCAGCTTCCATTTCCTCTCAGCTCAGGCCTGTCAGACCCACACTGACAGGAGAGAAGGCGGGCGATGTAGGGCCAGTCTCCTGTCTCGCTCGGATCTGTGACGACCAGGGCCGGACTCACTGGCCCTAGCGGGCATCGGGCGTTTCCCCGGGAGCTGGAAGGGTGGGGGCAGTTTTGCAGCAGTAGGGGTTTTGTTACTGGGGGAGGCGGTTTTGCAGCAGTGGGGGCCAGTTTTGTTACTGGGGGAGGCGCGGTTATGCGGCAGTGGGGGCCAGTTTTGTTACTGGGGAGGCGGTTTTGCAGCAGTGCTGCAATATCGGCCCTAGTGACAAAAGCAAAAGACACACAATTGATGGACAGAATGCAGAACAAATCAAAACATTCACCCCCAGTCAAGAGATCTGGGTTAAATCCATCATTCTTTTGCTCACCATGCCACCCCAGTTTAGACCTGGCCATGTGCACATCAGTCTTGACCCTGTGCCTCATGGGAACAGTCCAGCGCGAACTGCCAAGCCAGATCCTCCCTGGACCGGAAACAAGCATCCTAGGACCGGTTTCGGGGTTTCACCCCTCTTCAGCCAGGATAGCTTGATTCCAGTGGCACAGTGAGCCCGGGACCCACGTCGGGGCATACCCGGCGCACTTAGGGCGAGAAAGCAAAAGACACACGATTGATGGACGGAATGCAGAACAAATCAAAACATTCACCCCCAGTCAAGAGATCTGAGTTAAATTAATTTTTTTGCTCACCATGCCACCCCATTTTAGACCAGGCCATATGCAAATCATTCTTGACCCTGTGCTTCATGGGAACAGTCCAGCCCGAACTGCCAAGCCAGGTCCTCCCTGGACCGGAAACAAGCATCCTAAGACCGGTTTCGGGGTTTCACCCCTCTTCAGCCAGGATAGCTTGATTCCAGTGGCACAGTGAGCCCGGGACCTACGTCTGGGCATACCCGGCGCACTTAGGGCAAGAAAGCAAAAGACACACAATTGTTTCTTTTGCATTTGTCGACCTAATTGGGAAGGGTATGCCCAGACGTCCCGTGCTCACTACACCACTGAATTCAAGCTAGCATGGCTGAAGAAGGGTGATGCCCTGAAACCGGTCCCAGGATGCTGGTTTTTCGGTCCAGGGAGGACCTGGCTTGGCAGTTTGGGCTGGACTGTTTCCCCAAAAGGAACAGGGTCAAGACTGATGTGCATACGGCTGGGTCCAAACTGGGGTGGTGAGCAAAAGAATGATGGATTAAACCCAGATCCTTGTGACTGGGGGTGAATGTTTGCATTGTCCAGTATTCCGTCCTTCAATTGTTTATTTTGCAAGTGTGCAAGTGACAAAAGAAGCAGTGCTTCATACTTTTAACCCCCCCCTCCCCCCGCCCAAATGTCCCCTCCCTCCCCCCCCCCCATCCACACAGCCTCCTTCCAGACTGCAGCAGCTATTCCACCTTCGCATTCGGTCAAAGGGAAGTGAGCACTTCCCTGGGTGACATCACAATAGTGGTTAACCACTTTGATTAACCACTGTTGTGACATCAGTGCAAAATAAATCCGATGTTGGTCGGGTTATTCACAGTAAAGACTTCCTAGGAAAGTCATATCCACTAATAATAATGACTAAAATAATACTTTGTTTTTATCTAGCGCCCAATACCTTACTTCTGCAGTTTCTAAGCGCACTAAATAACGTGTTACTACCACCAAATGAACAGCACTTAAGCAGAAGATACTTGAGTACCAGGAATCCCTCTCAAGCCGGTGAACTGCTACAAATTATTGCACATCTCTCACAACTTAAAAAAACTTTCTTAGAGATAATCTTAAAATAGTTCAAAACTGGGTAGGGCAGAAATCCCAACATACAGTCTAAATTTGTTTCAGAAGATGAATGAAATCACTGACAGATTTCTGAATTTTGCACAGGGCGCCCTCAATATATCCGATACGTCAGAAATGTTAACAACGCACCTCATATTTCTGAGGAACCAGAAACGTGTAGAAATTTCTCCAGACACCAGTCCACGAAGTTTCGCACACCCCCTTAAATTTTTCGGAAATTGTAACAAATGACCACATA
Source organism: Triturus cristatus (assembly GCF_964204655.1). Lineage (NCBI taxonomy): Eukaryota > Metazoa > Chordata > Amphibia > Caudata > Salamandridae > Triturus > Triturus cristatus. The sequence continues at coordinate 69,744,043 of NC_140586.1, forward strand.
TATCTCAAAATTGTATACAGATCATTCATCTATATCAAAAAATGAATAACAAATCGCCCCAAATATTTCAGATAGAGATATACGAATGACGAGGACAACAGCACACACAAAAGAGTGATGCTGAACCCTACATGTGGGGATGCATATATTCTGATAGCTATGCAGAGGAACCGCCCGTTTTTAAACATGAGGACACCGTTTCCACACACATCTCTTCAGCATTTACATTAACTCGCTGAGCTATCTTGCTAAGTCTTGATTCTGTGACCTCTAGCTTACACAAAGATCTCTGCAGCAGGTACATTAGCCCACACAGCTATCTTATATTGGAACCGGTGACCTACAGGTTACCGTTACCTTCATAACCCTATAGTATCTTCGTTAATCTGATAAACAGTTTTTCCAGACATTAACCCTGTAACCTGCGGGTTATGCACCGATTTCTGAAGCTGCCACCTTAACCCAATAAGCTACATCACTGCCCCTGCACCTTATGGCCCTGAGCTCGCTGTCCCTTATTGACCACCCACTGTCCCAAGAAGCAAACAACTGAGCCCCGCACCCCTCTTACCTTCGCAGGCATGCCTGCCGCGCCCCGCCACTGCTGGCTGCCTCGCCCGGGCCACCCTGGCATCTTGGGAAGACGAGCAAGCCCCGGAGCTGCCCAACGAGTTAGGCTGGATCGGGCAAACCGCAGGCTGGCGCTGGAACCCTTCCCGCCTTAAAGACACATTTGATATTTCTTGGTACAGCGCTTGCTTCAGGGGCCTAGGCGCCCTCTGTTTTAAGGAAGTGACACACATAAGTAAAGCAGACTGTGTTCAAGCAGGTACGTCAGGCGTAGTAGACTTGTGTTCAGCAGTATTAAACTTCAGAGTCACAGTTGACCCTCTTTGCCTTTGGATCCAATCTTAGTGACGGGGTAGGTTTGTCTCAGGTGAACTTTGGCTGCCAAGCGGCCAAAGATCACACACAGCTTGGCTTGACTTTCTAGCCAACAACATTTTGTCTGCGGGGATTTTTTAGTCCACGCTTAGATTATTAACGTGAAACTGCAAGTCCCAGAATGCAATTTAGTTTTGGCTAAAAGGGCTGTATGAACTAAGTCAAACGAGCCCTGAGGTCACTGGGCTGCACTTGCAGCATTGCACGTGCTCCATCCAGCACTGGAATAGCAGTCAGTAGTCGTTATAAATCAGGATTGGGGTACACTTACAGAGCAGCGCATGAACCCCAGTGCTCAAACATCTGGTGAAGATGCAGCTCAGGACTGAGGTGCAACAGCTCAGTTGTATGTTGTAGATCTTACTAGCGGTACAAAAGGGGGTGGTGATGGTCGGAGCATCAGAACCAATCAAACACTCACACCCAGTCAACAGATCTGGGTTTGATCCATCACCGTTCTTTAGCCCACTCTGCCACCCCAGTTCAGACATGGCCATATGCAAATCAGTCTGACCCTGTGCCTCATGGGAACAGTCCAGCCCGAACTGCCAAGCCATGCCTTCCCTGGACCGGAAACAAGCTTCCTAGGACCGGTTTCTGGCATTTCAGCCGTCTTCAGCCAGGCTTGCTTGAATCCAGTGGCAAAGTGAGCAAGGGACTCACGTCTTTGCATACCCTGCCAACTTATGGCGAACAAAGCGGTACAAAAGGGGGTGGTGATGGTCGGAGCATCAGAACCAATCAAACACTCACACCCAGTCTACAGATCTGGGTTTGATCCATCACCGTTCTTTAGCCCACTCTGCCACCCCAGTTCAGCCATGGCCATATGCAAATCAGTCTGACCCTGTGCCTCATGGGAACAGTCCAGCCCGAACTGCCAATCCATGCCTTCCCTGGACCGGAAACAAGCTTCCTAGGACCGGTTTCTGGCATTTCAGCCGTCTTCAGCCAGGCTTGCTTGAATCCAGTGGCAAAGTGAGCAAGGAACTCACGTCTGAGCATACCCTGCCAACTTATGGCGAACAAAGCGGTACAAAAGGGGGTGGTGATGGTCGGAGCATCAGAACCAATCAAACACTCACACCCAGTCAACAGATCTGGGTTTGATCCATCACCGTTCTTTAGCCCACTCTGCCACCCCAGTTCAGACATGGCCATATGCAAATCAGTCTGACCCTGTGCCTCATGGGAACAGTCCAGCCCGAACTGCCAAGCCATGCCTTCCCTGGACCGGAAACAAGCTTCCTAGGACCGGTTTCTGGCATTTCAGCCGTCTTCAGCCAGGCTTGCTTGAATCCAGTGGCAAAGTGAGCAAGGGACTCACGTCTGAGCATACCCTGCCAACTTATGGCGAACAAAGCGGTACAAAAGGGGGTGGTGATGGTCGGAGCATCAGATCCAATCAAACACTCACACCCAGTCAACAGATCTAGGTTTGATCCATCACCGTTCTTTAGCCCACTCTGCCACCCCAGTGCAGACATGGCCATATGCAAATCAGTCTGACCCTGTGCCTCATGGGAACAGTCCAGCCCGAACTGCCAAGCCATGCCTTCCCTGGACCGGAAACAAGCTTCCTAGGACCGATTTCTGGCATTTCAGCCGTCTTCAGCCAGGCTTGCTTGAATCCAGTGGCAAAGTGAGCAAGGGACTCACGTCTGAGCATACCCTGCCAACTTATGGCGAACAAAGCGGTACAAAAGGGGGTGGTGATGGTCGGAGCCTCAGAACCAATCAAACACTCACACCCAGTCAACAGATCTGGGTTTGATCCATCACCGTTCTTTAGCCCACTCTGCCACCCCAGTTCAGACATGGCCATATGCAAATCAGTCTGACCCTGTGCCTCATGGGAACAGTCCAGCCCGAACTGCCAAGCCATGCCTTCCCTGGACCGGAAACAAGCTTCCTAGGACCGGTTTCTGGCATTTCAGCCGTCTTCAGCCAGGCTTGCTTGAATCCAGTGGCAAAGTGAGCAAGGGACTCACGTCTGAGCATACCCTGCCAACTTATGGCGAACAAAGCGGTACAAAAGGGGGTGGTGATGGTCGGAGCATCAGAACCAATCAAACACTCACACCCAGTCAACAGATCTGGGTTTGATCCATCACCGTTCTTTAGCCCACTCTGCCACCCTAGTGCAGACATTGCCATATGCAAATCAGTCTGACCCTGTGCCTCATGGGAACAGTCCAGCCCGAACTGCCAAGCCATGCCTTCCCTGGACCGGAAACAAGCTTCCTAGGACCGGTTTCTGGCATTTCAGCCGTCTTCAGCCAGGCTTACTTGAATCCAGTGGCAAAGTGAGCAAGGGACTCACGTCTGAGCATACCCTGCCAACTTATGGCGAACAAAGCGGAGAAAAGGGGGTGGTGATGGTCGGAGCATCAGAACCAATCAAACACTCACACCCAGTCAACAGATCTGGGTTTGATCCATCACCGTTCTTTAGCCCACTATGCCACCCCAGTTCAGACATGGCCATATGCAAATCAGTCTGACCCTGTGCCTCATGGGAACAGTCCAGCCCGAACTGCCAAGCCATGCCTTCTCTGGACCGGAAACAAGCTTCCTAGGACCGGTAGACTGGGTGTGAGTGTTTGATTGGTTCTGATGCTCCGTCCATCACCACCCCCTTTTGTACCGCTTTGTTCGCCATAAGTTGGCAGGGTATGCTCAGACGTGAGTCCCTTGCTCACTTTGCCACTGGATTCAAGCAAGCCTGGCTGAAGACGGCTGAAATGCCAGAAACCGGTCCTAGGAAGCTTGTTTCCGGTCCAGGGAAGGCATAGCTTGGCAGTTCGGGCTGGACTGTTCCCATGAGGCACAGGGTCAGACTGATTTGCATATGGCCATGTCTGAACTGGGGTGGCAGAGTGGGCTAAAGAACGGTGATGGATCCAACCCAGATCTGTAGACTGGGTGTGAGTGTTTGATTGGTTCTGATGCTCCGTCCATCACCACCCCCTTTTGTACCGCTTTGTTCGCCATAAGTTGGCAGGGTATGCTCAGACGTGAGTCCCTTGCTCACTTTGCCACTGGATTCAAGCAAGCCTGGCTGAAGACGGCTGAAATATTTGTAGAATAACAACCTAGGCAATTCTTGTAAATAGCAATAGTAGATATTTTCCTTTTGATAGTCAGACCAGTTTAAGCAGTAAGACGAAACAAAAATTTAAGATTGTGATTCTTTTTTAATTATAAATTCTGAATACATTCACAATTAAAAACAAGTTTATTCTATACATAATAAAAAATCATAACAAATGGTAAAATAAGTTGTGGGTTACATGGAGATAAAAGATAAACAAATGTGGTGGCACAACTGTTTATAGTTCGACGCGCGTTTCGGCGTAGTTAACGCCTTCGTCAGGAAAACTAAGGCCACAATTCCTGTAATATAAAAACAAATAGACAAATTCTAAATCATGTTTCGTCACTGCCATTTACATTTTTTAGAATTTCTCTCATTATTGAGTTTGACATCTCTTAGGTCTGACTAGATGATTTAATTTAATAAACATATGGTATGCCTTCAATCACATGGTCATAGTTGTGACTTTATTATGACAACACTTAGTTTGGTCACAGAGAGGAGAGAGCAATATCTGAGATAACATCAGCCTCTTAATACAATAGAAACACTAACACAGTATATTCCATTTTTTTATATAACATCTCAGCTTATTGATAATTGGTAGTGATTTCTATGGAAAGGTAGAGTAATAGAATAGTATAAAGCAGATATTTACGGTCTTCACTAGTTTAGTTTTAAGATGAAGAGCAATTTGTTAAATGTCTACCTGTTTTTCAAAGTTCAGAAGGAGGCTTTTTCCAGGTAGATAGGTAGATAATTTTTTCTTGTAGGTGAATACCTATTAATATAGAGCATATGATCAGCTATTTTTATTTAAAGACATTATCTTTATTCTAGTTCATCCCAAGTTGATTTATACCTTAATGGATGTTTATTCACTCAAAGATAGTGGATGTTGAGAGGGGATGGCTATTCTTTTATGATCTGAATTCTGGTAGATCCATAGATATAGCGCAACCTAAGATGGGAATTAAAGAATACATAACTGGCTAATATTCATATGGGAATGTAGCAACACAGCTTGGTTACTTATTGGTGTCGTTGATATGTTACCTTATTTGACTGGGGTGGCAGAGTGGGCTAAAGAACGGTGATGGATCAAACCCAGATCTGTAGACTGGGTGTGAGTGTTTGATTGGTTCTGATGCTCCGTCCATCACCACCCCCTTTTGTACCGCTTTGTTCGCCATAAGTTGGCAGGGTATGCTCAGACGTGAGTCCCTTGCTCACTTTGCCACTGGATTCAAGCAAGCCTGGCTGAAGACGGCTGAAATGCCAGAAACCGGTCCTAGGAAGCTTGTTTCCGGTCCAGGGAAGGCATAGCTTGGCAGTTCGGGCTGGACTGTTCCGATGAGGCACAGGGTCAGACTGATTTGCATATGGCCATGTCTGAACTGGGGTGGCAGAGTGGGCTAAAGAACGGTGATGGATCAAACCCAGATCTGTAGACTGGGTGTGAGTGTTTGATTGGTTCTGATGCTCCGTCCATCACCACCCCCTTTTGTACCGCTTTGTTCGCCATAAGTTGGCAGGGTATGCTCAGACGTGAGTCCCTTGCTCACTTTGCCACTGGATTCAAGCAAGCCTGGCTGAAGACGGCTGAAATGCCAGAAACCGGTCCTAGGGGAAGGCATAGCTTGGCAGTTCGGGCTGGACTGTTCCCATGAACAGTCCATGGGACTGGAAGAGCTAAGGAAATGAGGTTCACTGGCCCTGGACATCGCGAACAGCCATCACAGGCGGCTACAAGATCATCCACAAGGACCGCATCAACAAACCAGGGAAGGCATCGCCGTCGTACACAAAAACACCCTCCGTCCCACCACCCACGCGGACGACCAATCGACCAACATGGAGCACCTCCACTTCCAGATCCAGACCAAACTGAACACCACCCTCAGGTGCACCCTTATCTACAGGTCCCCTGGACCCCACCCGCCCATTAGCGATTCCATTATCAACTTCATCGCACCCCACGCTCTCGCCTCCACAGACTACATCCTCCTCAGCGACCTCAACATCCACCTGGACAAAAGTCCAATTGGCCGCACCCTGCTTGTCCTACCAGCGTGTTACCCCAAGGCATTGTGGTCCATACAGTAGCATCGGCGAATACGCCTGTGCCAAAATTGTAAGGACAACCTTGCCACCATTGGACTCAAACAACGGGTCACCACCCCAACCCACTCAGCCGGACACACGCTCAACCCCATCTTCTCCGCCAACGACAATATCACCATCCGCCACACCACCGAGCTCCCATAGACCAACCAACGCTGCGCCCACTTCTCCTTCACCAAACCCACCGTACACCACCACGTCCACCGATACCCTCGCAGATGTTGGAACAAGTTCACCGAAGAACAGATCACCACCTTCCTCAGTAAAAACTCCCCCACCAACATCCATGGATGCTAACACCTCAACACGCAGCTTCTACCGATGGATCTCCAACTGCGCCGACACTTAATGTGGCTTAACACTGCCTTGTAAAGAAGGCCCCCTTTCACGCAATGCTTAGCTTGAAAGGGGTGGGCTGAGGGAGTTGCGGTGGGCATTCCACCCCAACACCCATTAATTTTGATGCTGCCCTTTATTTACAAGGGCAGCGTAAATAGGAGGCAGAAACTTGGCAAAGCAAGGAGAAATGCGTTATTTCTCCTCAATTTTGCTCTTTCCCATGGATATTGTTTATGTTCAGGAAGGTGACCCTTCCTATACATAAAGAATCTTTTAAAAAAAATACATTTTGTAACTTCCATGTGTGCTGCATTAGGCAGCACACGTATAAGTGACAAAACTGCATTTCAAAATTGTTCATGTGCAGAAAGGGGGAACTTCCTGCACATAAACAATATTTCCCTGCACGCAGACACCCTTGCATTATGGTGCAAGGGTGCCTACGTTGGCACTACACTGCTAAGTGTAGCGCCAGTGCAGGGGGAAACGCAGGGCTGGACCATATTCTTGTAAATATGGTGCAGCTCTGCGTTTCTGAAGTGGTAGAGCGTATCTTTAAGTCAAGGAGGCTAACGACATGCTCCACCAATTCTGTTGTAAATATCCCTCTTAGTATTTTATATTGAAAGAATTTGCAAAAAAACAAAGAACTTTAATAGGAAGGTTGGTGCTGCATCTCTGTGACTAACTTTTGAATGGTTGGCTTTATTTCGCAGTACGAGGCTCCTGCTCCTGCCAGGGCCAGACTGGAAACCCAAAGCAGCCCTGGCAAATGTTCTCAGACCATTCCCCATACAGTGCACACCAATTGCAGTGAGTGAGCTTGACCACTACAAAGGGGGATTTGGGGGGCTCTACCCCCCCAAAAAAAAATTGGGAAACAATGGTGCAGTCTACATCACCTTTAGCATTATACAATTAATTGTATTACCTTTTAAAGAATAGTAAATGAAGATCTTTCTATGCAATAGGATACGACAATCTTTGTTGGGGTTCTTCAATGATTGCCTTATTATCACCCTCCAACAGTGCATCTCATCTCTCCATAGCCCCTCTGTCACATGTATTTCATTTGGTTTATAGTATCTCTCATACCATTGTAGGATGTCAAAGCACTTTAAATCACACAAATATAGAGACAATGAATGATACGTGTAAATAAGTGTATAGAAAATGTTACATAAGGCAAAGGGGACTACAAGGTGTAGGATTCACATGTCATTACTACTGGTAGACATTTTTAAAGAGTGCTTGGTCTGGAGAAGCACAAACTCAGGAGTCAGAACAACACAGTGGTTAGCATTGACTTTAACAATGAAAATGTATTTCCACCCAAATAAACCTTTTTTAGCAGCATCCGGATAAAGATAGACTGGGGAAAGACATAAGTTACAAACTTGTACCATGAAGTTTGCAAGCAGCTCTTTGATGATAGTTTATAGGTCACTGTGCTAGATTATGATTGTCTCTTACGAACTGCAGTGTAACAAAAGAATCTGACAAAAGCAGTAATCCACTGACCTCTGCACATAAAATACCGTTTTTTAAAATGCATGGTACACGTTCTTTGCAGTAAGCATATTAATCATCTGTGCTACATTAGATAAGTCAAAGCTGCCACTGGACAAAACTCTCATCTCTCTCCAGCAGGTACATTAATCACTGGCATTTTCTTGACACTTTTTTTGTTGCTCAAAAACTGCTAATTTTACAAGGAACTTTGCAGTGCTTTTAGAACTGCTGCCTGGGGACCCCCTGGGAATGTGCCATGGACCCCTGGGGGTCAGCGGACCACAGTTTGGGAAACACTGCCCTACGACACCGGACCCCAGCAGACCCTGCTCAGCTGGACTCCCTTCACTGCGGACGACACCTTCTAGATCATGAAGAACTTCCACTCTGGAACACCCTCGAACCCCTGCCCGGACCACACCTTTAACAAAGCCTGCACCACCATAACCCCTGAACTCTGCTGCACCATCAACTGCTCCGTCACCTCCGCCACCGTCCCAGAAGACTGGAAACATGCAGAGATCAACCCCTCGCTGAAGAAACCCTATGCCGACCTGACGGACCTCAAGAACTTCAGACCCATCTCTCTTCTCCCCTTGCCTGCAAGGTCATCGAGAAGGCCATCAACGCCCAACTCTCTGAGTTCATCTAAGCGAATCACATCCTGGACCTCTCCCAATCCAGCTTCCGAAGCAACCACAGCTCCAGACCACCCTCCTCGCCACCACAGACGACGTCCACACCCTTCTCATCAAGGCAAAACCGCAGTCCTCATCCTCTTGGACCTTTAAGCCGCCTTCGATACCGTCTCTAACCACACCCTATGCGCAAGTCTCCATGATACCAGCATCCGTGACAAAGCCCTGGAATGGATCTGCTCCTTCCTCACCGGCCAAACACAGAGAGTCAGACTACCACCGCTCTTCTCCTTTAACTGCAGAGATCAGCTGCGGTGTGCCTTAGGGCTCCTCTCTGAGCCCCACTCTCTGCAACATTGACATGGTCCCGCTCGCTGCCATCGTCAGGAACCACGGACTGAACATTGTCTCCTACGCCAACGACACCCAGTTTATTCTCTCCCTCACCAACGATCCCAGAGTCACCAACTTCCACGACGGGATGAAGGGTGTCGCCACCTGGATGAAGAATAGCTGCCTCAAGCTCAACTCAGAGAAGACCGAAATCCTCATCTTGGGCTCCACCCCCTCCGCCTGGGATGACTTCTGGTGGCCCGCAGCACTTGGAACCCCCCACACCCACATACCACACATGAAACCTAGGCATCATCCTGGACTCCTCGCTCACCATGAACCGCCAGATCAACACTGTCTCATCATCCAGCTTCAACACGCTACACCTGCTCTGAAAGATTGTCAAGTGGATCCCCACCAAGTGCAGAAAGACAGTCATCCACGCACTCACCAGCAGCAGAATCGACTACGGCAACTCATCTATGCCAGCATCACCCAGAAACTTCTCAAGTAACTGCAGAACATTCAGAATGCCTCCGCCAGACTCATACTCAACATACCTGCTACAGCCATTTCACCAGCCACCTGAGAGACCTCCACTGGCTCCCAGTCAACAAAAAAAACACCTTTAAGCTTCTCACACACGCCTACAAAGCTCTACTCGACGTGGAACCTGCGTACCTCAACCACCGCTTCACATTTTACGCACCCACCAGAGACCTCTGCTCCACCCAACTGGCCCTGGATATCATCCCACATATCCACAAGATCACAGCTGGAGGAAGATCCTTCTCTTACCTCGCAGCAATGACCTGGAACACCCTGCCTCTCCACCTCCGGCAATCACCATCACTGCTTCAATTGAGGAAGGACCTCAAGACCTGGCTCTTGAACTGACCCACAGTGCCTTCGGCCGATCAGCTCACCCCCCCGCACCTTGAGCCCTTTACGGGTTAGTAGCAGTGCTTTAAAAGTAACCTGATTAATTGATTGATTGATTGGCAGGATTGTCTCTGGATTTCAGTACTTTACTAACTGGAAGGGCTCTCTGCAGGCCAGGAATGAGGTGCAATGTCAGAGCTGTGAGTGGGCTGCAGTGCTTGGAATAATAACAGGTGAGCTTGGGGGCCAGGATCGAGATACAATGCCAGCACTGTACATGAGCCCCAGCACATGAATGACAGGTCGTGCTGTCTGTCAGTGTCCGTAATGAGGTACGCGTGGAGTCCCAGTACTGGGGTAACCAGAGGTTTTGCATGTCAGAACTGAGGTGCACTAGCAGAGTTGTGTTGTGCAGCACTATACTGTACAATCCGGGGTTTACGCCAGCCAAGGATTGAGGTACAATGGCAGAGTCCGGTGGATCACAGTGCAGGAAGAGCAAGGAGTGCTCTAAGTCAATCAATCAGTCATGATTTATAAGACAGCTAATCACTCAATAGGATATCCAGGCGCTTGCAGGCCCCAGGGGCTAATTTGAACAGCCGAGTCTTGAGAGCCAGTCGAAATTCCGGAAGTGAGGTGATGGTCTGGAAGTGCGTGGGGAGGCTGTTCCAGGTCTTTGTGCAATGTGGGAGAAGGAACGTCCTCCACTTCTGGTTCGGTAGATGCGGGGAGTATGGGCAAGTGAAAGGGAGGCAGAGCATAGTCTTTTCGATGGTTGGTGGAAGTTCAGGCAGTGGTTAATGTATGCAGCTCCTTGGTTGTGTACAGCCTTGTATGTGTGGGTCAGCAGCTTGAATTGGCATCTCTTCTGTTTGGGGAGACAGTGGAGTTTCCTGAGGTGGGTTTGTCAAGGAAGGCCAAGGATGAGTCTGACTGCGGCGATCTGTATGGTCTTAAGTCTCTGTAGAATGTGTGCGGGGATTCCTATGTGGAGGGCATTGCCGTAGTACAGTCAGCTGGTGATGAGGGCTTGTGTCACGGTGCGTCTCGTGTGTAGGGGTAGCCACTTGAAGATCTTATGAAGCATGCGCGCAGAGTGAGGAAGCAGGTGGAGGAGACAACATTGATCTGTGATTTCATGGTGAGCTTGTTGTCAAAGATGATTCTGAGGCTTCTGGCGTGGTTGGAGGGAGTGGGTGCGTATCCTAGGTCTCATGTCCACCAGGAATCATTCCATATGTCGCTGCTGTTGCCAAAGATCAGTACTTCCATCTTGTTTGTGTTCAGCTGCAGGCAGTTGTTCTTCATCAAGTTGGCGATGTTTGTTTTGCATCTGTGGAAGTTGGTTCTAGTGGTGGTGGGGGCATCGGTGAGTGAGAGGATGAGTTGGGTGTTGTCTGCGTAGGAACTGTGTTGAGACAGTGGGATCTGACAATGTTGGCCAGCAGGGTCATATATGCGTTTAAGAGCATGAGGCAGAGGGATGAGCCCTGGGGGACACCGCAGGTGATCTCCTTGGGTTCAGAGGTGAAAGGTGGATCCTCTGAGTTTCTCAAGTGAGGTGGGAGGTGATTCATCTGAGAACGTCCCCATGGATGCCGATGTGATGGAGTCTTTCCATCAGTGTGTGGTGGGATGCGGTGTTGAAGGCCGTGAGAGGTCGAGGAGGATCAAAGCTGCTGTTTCTCCTCAGTCAAGAAGGGTTCGGATGTCATCGGTAGGTGTGATCTGGGTGTTTTCAGTGCTGTGATTGCTACGGAAGCTGGATTGAGTGGTGTCGAGTAGCTGGTTGTCAGGACAGATGTGCACTGGCAGAGTATATGGCATCCCAGTGCATTAACAAGGCGAGGATTGTGGTGCAACAGCAGAATGTTTATTCCAGCATTCCAATTGCAGGGCGCACAGCAGATCAGGAGTGAGGTTCACCGACAGAGCTGTGTGCGGGTCCTGTTTGGAATGGCCATTGTGCAAGGCTCTGGGTGGAGGTGCATGTGTTCTCTATCATTACATCTCTCTCTCTCCCCTACATGTCTTTTAACCTGATGTTGCTTTGCCTTCGGGTACTCTCTTATGAAATGATAAAGGATTTCTACTAAAATGCCAAGGTGTGCTGAACATATTGTCTGACATGGTACATATTAGGAATTTTGGAAATTATTAATTGAGATAGTTTTGGATGACTCCGAGTTCCAATGTGTGCTGCCACCCCGGATGACATTTTGTCTCTCTCCAGGCCAGGGGTCTCCAACCATTTCTGTAATAAGAGCTGCTTATGTTCAATGAATATCACCCCGAGATCCTGATATTTTTAGTGTTCTACCAGTGACCTCTTCAGACAAGATTACATTAGATCCATTCTAGGCGTGTCTACCAGCAGTGATCGTCTCAGTGCATCATGCAGGTTTCCAGCAGTTATATCGAAAAGGGTTGTGTCACTTTTGAATGTCTTTACATAGTTAATACATTACAGCCATCGCTGTGATGTCTCTGACACCAAGGCAATCCTAACAATAGCAGTAAGTCTCACAAATGCCACATTACTCATCTCTACTATCGGGCATAAAAGTATTTTGGTAATTCAACCTTTTTTCTCCAAACATCAGCTTTAAGTTCTGAAAATATGCACATTTTCTTCTCAAACACGCATTGTTCAGTTGTGGTATGAATATATTACTTTAACCAGGCAAAATCTTCCAATGTACTAGCCTGAGCTACACACTGGAGAGCTATTGACAAGTAACTAGCTGGAGAGCTATCAGTAGCTCACGAGCTACTCGTTGGAGAAGTCTGCTCCAGGCTCTTTCACCACAGCGTGCTCTCTCTCTCTCTCTCTCTCTCTCTCGCTCTCTCTCTCTCCTCTTCCCCCACACACTCTCTCTCCCTGTCATATCTCTCTCTCCGTGCAATCTCTCCATTTAGAAAGCTTACATACATTGACCCTAAGGCGTGCTATACATATCGTTCAGGTCTCAACACTTTCAAAGTTTAATTTCTAAAAGTTACATTGGCAGATATGAGTCCCCAGTATTAAAAAGTGTAAGGAATGTGTTGACATGTAAGAATCTGAACACAGACATTCAGCCAATGCTACCCACAAGTCACTGCTATGGCAGAAGCTGGGAAGATAATGGAAAACACATTTTAGGCCGGAAAAGGCGCCTACTATAACTCGTGTCTGACTTTTCTCGGCCCCAGGAGTAAAGGCTGACTGATCACTTTCACAGAATAAGAAAAGCCAAACGAACAAGGCCACAGCACCGTTGGCCAGACAGAAAATAAGAAAGAGAAGAGTTCTTTCTTGAAGCTTTACAAATCACCAATGCTCCAGAAAATGAATCGAGTATTCGTAGTGTAACAAATGTGATTTCTATAGCACGCATAGCAGAAGTATAGCCATTTAAAAACAAGCGTTGGCAAAGCCAATAGATCTTACGCAGGCCGCCGCCAGTCTTTTGAATTTGCCATTGCTTGTTTTGTTTTGTCATGGTTTTTGAAAAACATTTTCACTGGGGAAGCTGAGACCCACGTCAATCTAAAAACAACTACTGGCTAAAAGTAAAAATATTTTTAGGACTCAAAAAAATGGCACATTGCCATATCAGTCCCTAATACTCTAGTACAGTCTTTAGTGCGAGTATGTGCTCCTTGTGAAAGGGCGGAGTGCCGACCATCATAGTGAAGGTAGCCAATGGCTAAAGTGCAACATATAAGCTGCGAAATATACATCATACTAGAATTGTGATTTGAAAATCTAAATAAAATATATATTTTGTGTGCTACTTATGTTCGTGTAGTCAGAGTCCTTATGGAGTCTGGCGCTAATACTCTACAAAATTGTGGAATGCACATATGTGAATGGCCACATCGCCCTCAAACCGATCCCTTAAGTTAGAATGAATATTGAAAATGCCCCCTTCCCCCGGTCCGTCACGGATACTCCTCAGAGAGAGGCCACAGGCAGCGACACTTAAACACTCTCAGCCCCTGCTCTTACCAGGATCTTTCCAGAATGGGACCAAGGACAGAATTAACAGGGATGCCTAAAAATGGCATTTCTATAACTTAAAAAGCAGACATTCCAGGCAGGCGGACAAGCACACCCTGCTCCCCAACGGAACACCGTACTGCATGTACCCCGCAACAGAGGCCAAAGATGGAATGGGCACGATGGCCTAGCTTCTCATCGTCGCCTCTCCACCTCACACGGATTTCTCCAGAGATTTGAGCTCTGATACAATCCCCTTATTGCCATCAGCACCTCATAAAACACACCATGGTGTGTCTTGTACGTGTTTTTGGTGTATATCTAGATGTTGGTGCTACTTTTAACTGCTATATGAGAAGAAGGGGTTGGGAAAAGCAAAAAGTGGAAAGGATTGAGGAAAGTGGGGTATGGGCAGAGAGAGAAGGGACTGCGACGTCCAGGGCCTGCGTTAGCGCTGGAAGCGCCCCCCTCCAAAGGTCGGCGCCCAGTGCGGCCGCAACTGTTGCATTGCCCTAAAGCCGGCCCTGGTGGTCCCTATGCAGGCCTCCAAGGCCTGAGGGCAAGCCAGCTTTGCTCTGTTTAAGCATGAATATCGCGCATCGAATTGCTTGTCCAATATAAGCTTGTTATGTCCGTTTTTAAAGAGATGCATTTTACTGACTCTGGATCCACACCTCGCACAGACTTGACGTTTTGAGCAGTGAGCCTTACAAAGACAAGGAAGGAAGCCCCAGATAGGAAGGAGGCTCCGTGTCGTCTTTGCCATCCCTCCGCCCCATAAAGTCAGAGTTAGTAAGGCCTCTCGATGTAGCCATATTGTTTGGGGCCAGCGAGAGCTGGACACTGCCTAGCCATTCATTCAACCAGGTTGATGCCCGATGGGTCCTCTGTGTTAGAGTCTTTGGGGCCTGTCCCCAGGACCATCCCCGCCTGGCGTAAGGCTGCTTCGCAGTAGCTGATCGCACTACAGATAATACAGATGTTATGTGGTCGCGCAGTTCATCTTCCGTGCTGCAGCCGCACAAACACAGCTGGCCGCACAGGCCCCTCGGCACAGCTCGTGTTCACGAGGGACAGACAACCTCTGGCAGACTGCTGGCTCACATTAGCGCAACCGGTGCAGTGGCACCGGTACACAAAGGTGAGAGAGGTCCACTGCACCCCATTAATAGCTGCCTTTCTGTCGAGCCGGGACCATTCAAGGCTCCCCAAGCAGCACCCAGAGGCGGCCTGGCCATGGGGCCAGCAAGGGGTCCTATTATAAAATATATTTTTAGCAGATCCGCCTAAACACAGCCTTCGCCCCACCTCTGCTTCCAATCGCGTTCGACAGATGCGAGGGGGGCGGGGGGTTTGAGCAGAAACACGTGCTGCACTTTCAACTCCCAAAAGCGGAATAATGCCTGTGAAAGGGGGAAGAAGCTTGCTGCTATAGGTGACGGCATCAGGAGGGGGGAAGTGTCCCCTAGAATCGCACAGATCACCCAAGCCCCCCAGCCCCGGCCCAATCAGGCACGCACCAACACTGGCCGGAGAGCACACATGCGAATTCTCTCTGATGACCAACTTAACGCTTTCTTTGACTGAAACTGTTCCCATTTCCACACACTGCAACTCCTAAAATGTCACTCCTTTACCTCTAACTAAATGGACAGTAGTTTTCCCTCCTTCTGTTCTATGATGTCACCCACAGGATTGTCTAAAGGCAACTTCACTCCAGAAACCAAACTATCCGCTCTGTTGCGTGACTGCCACGAAAACACCGAGTCAATGTCTCCTCCATGCGCCGCAGCTGGGTGCCTTTCCTATTTGTAGTGGTACACCCTGGCACGCCGTGCTACCCTCTCACTGCCCTCTCTGTAACAATGACCAGCTTCTTGTTAATGCACAAGGAACTCTCGATCATAAAGAGGTGAGAGTTAGACCAGCCATGAGAAGACGCCTGCCTCTTTGAGGTGGACATCATTTGCAGCCAATCAGAGGACGCTGAGATCTCCCCAATGTCTCTGAAGGGGCCGTGGCGTTCCTGTGGACAGACAGACACCCTGTGTCACCCAGTCTGTCTGTGAACGCTAACAACTCTGCAATGCGGACCAGGCAGAGAGCCATAGGATGCCTCCTCTGGTGTTAAACCGTCAGAGGCACTAACATCTCTCTAAATGCCCGTGAATCTATCAGACGGCTACCAACATGTCCCCTTTGGCTGTAAAAGAGTTATTACAATATCTCCCCACTGACTGAATCTATTACAGGACACTAACATCTCTATCTTCATTGGTTGTGAATCTGACCTAGTCATAAACATTTCCCCACTGGCTGTAAACATGTCAGTCATTAACATCTCTCCCACTGACTGTGAATCCGACAGAGATTCGTTGACATTTCTTCACTGGCTGTGAATCTGTCAGAATCATCATTATCTCTTTATACTGACTGTGTATGTCAGAGTCGCTCACATCTCTCCGCTGGCAGTGAATCGGTCAGAGGATACTAACATCTGCCCTCTGGCAGTGAATCTGTCCGGATCATTAACATATCTCCAATGGCTGGGAGTCTGTCAGATGGTCGTTAACATCTTTCCACTGGCTGTGAATCTATCAGAGTCATTAACATTCCTCCACTTGCTGCACATCTGTCAACTAGAACCAACATCCCTCCACAAGCAGTACAATTGTCAAATAATCGTACTTGTTAAGATGAAGGCCCGTGACAGTGTGTTTGAGGACATAGCCATCTTTCCACAGTGTCCTTATTTGGCAAAATGAAACCTTTGACCCCACTGAGCAACATTTCTCCTGCCCCACCCCCAAACGCTCAGAACCTTCTAGGGAAACAAGCCCAAACACCCACAAAAATAAATCTCAACTGTGTGTCCTCCATCCCAATGCCGCTTTGTTTTCGTCACTCTTCCACCTAACAATTAGTTACCACCAGGCAAGTATGGCAACAAAGGCAGTGGACTCCTCTCTTTACTCTGGTCTCGGCCTGAAGCCTTACAATAGAAAAGAGGACCGCCGCACTGATCACAGAAAATCCTCAACCATCCTCTTCTTATGCGCAATTAAAGCATCCTGGGCTAATCCCAGGGGTCTGTGCCGACGGACGCATAATGGTAAGGAGGTCTGTGGAGTATGCACTATAAATACATTATACCAGTCTGGCACTGTGTTCGTGGACTTTACCAGCCCATTTCCCAACACATGCAGAGAAGTGAACTTACCATGGTGATCTCTTTGGCCATGATCCTCTCTGTGCGGCCCCGGGGGGCACATATATTCATGAGGGTCTCCGGTGTCTGCTCCTGGTCTTCAGCAGGACTTCCTCCAGGCTCTTTAAAATCAGTTGAGCTTAGGGGTTCCTCCTGGCTGTCCATAGGTCTCAGCGGTTGCTCCCACCTCTCTGTGGATCTTCCTGGGTGATCTTGACTCTCTATGGGCTTTTCCAGTTGTTCCAGGGTGTTCATTGGTTTCTCTATTTCCTCTCTGTTCTCTGTTGGTCTCCTCGGGTACTCTCCACTCTCCGACGGTCTCCCCAGGTGCTCCACACTATCCATTGGTCTAAATGTCTGCATCAGGCTCTCTGATGATCTCCCCGCTTCCTCTCGACCCATGCCAGGCCTTTCTGGCTCACTGTCTTCCATCGCGGACATCTTGTCCTCAACTGTGCTTGCAGGTGGACAGCAAGAATTGGCCAACTGGTGCTCACATTCAACACAGTTGAAGTGCAAGGAAGGTCACCCTGAAAGATGTTCCATCTGGGGCAACGGGAGAGAGTGTTGAGCCCAGGCTGAGTTAGTGTTGTGAAGGCTAGAGAACTGCACCAATTACGCCACGGCTATGAAGAGTGAAAAAATGAAATGAGGAGACCTAGTGAGTGGAGTGTCTTACCAGGGCGAGCCAGATGATGGAGTCTGGAGAGGCGCAGAAAGCTGATGCTAAGCTAGAGCTCGAGACGTTCCACAGGACGAGCTGGGTCTACGGAGGCCGGAGAGGTGCACGACCGCGAGGCTCCACCAGGTGTACAGGCAGCACGAGCTGCTGGAGGTACAAGCGAGGGAGCAGAGGTGCACCCGGGTGTGCCCTCGTCCTGTCAAGGCTGGACTGCTCTGGCTCACTGGGGTGTGCCCTCGTCGTGCCAAGTCTGGAGAGGTGCACCAGGGCGTGCCCTCGCCCTGCCGAGGCTGGGTCTCACCCGGCCGGTGGTAGGGAGGCCTCTTCCGCCTGGCCTCTCCAGGTGCCCTTCAAGCACTCCCGGCTCGGCGCTTGTTGTGCAGAGATTGTGCTTTCTTTAAATACTCAAGGCTGATAGCATCGCCAAGGAGAGAGGCCCGGCCGCGTCAGGCGCGCGCGAGGGTGGAGGGGCTGGAGGAGGGGCTGGAGAGGGCTGACCTGAGCAGAGCTGAGAAAGGTCACTGCTGGACCGCATTTCACATGGGAAGCGCTGGCGCAGGCCCCAGGTGAGCGGCACTGGAGGGGAACGCGCAAAGTCCTCGACGCGGAGCAGTGAGGGGAAGGCAAGGCACCTCTCACCGGGAGACAGCCCGTATAGAATATAATTCATAAGAATAAAACGAGTCCTTCTCACTGGGCCGGGAAGGGAAGGCGTCCCTCTTAGGGACTGAATGAAACAAGTAGAGAAACGGCGTACGTGCCTCACACATTGAGCCATTAAACGAAAGCGTAGTCCTTCTTCCTTTATGGGACGCGTAGAATAAAGTATAGAGACAGAGAAAGGATTTGAGTATCTTATTCTACTCAACCGCCAGGCTCCTCATCACCTCAGCGAAAGCCACTCTTCAGAAGGCCACCATAAACAGCCAGCTCTTAAAGGGGTACAAACAAGTGTACCATCCAATTCCCTGACAAATTTCCAACCCCACAACCAACCTACACTTACAACTGCATCAGTAACTTGATTACCAAGAAGATAAACAGGATCAGAATTCATATCAACAACACCAGGCACAACTTTACCACAATTCCCCCACAATTTACCCCTAAATGGACAACCTTCAACCTGCTCCCACAGACAGACATCAATGACATCCTCGATCCCTCAAGGATACCACCACCTCAGACTACGTTCTTCCCACTTACATCAGGAAACGACTCCTTGGATGTGCCCTTATGCTTCTCCTCAACATTATCAACGCCTCAGTCATAGAACCTTCTGCGATGGCCTCAAGGCAGGACAGACCCTCCCCCCTATGAAACATCCCACCCTGAATACAGGCAATCTTGACAAATACCACCAAATCTTTGAGAAAGCAGTCCACATTCATCTCCAAACCTAGAATCCAAACCAGATCAGCTAGAAAACCTCTTTCAGGACTTCCAATCCAGCTTCAGGCCAGGCTGGAGCACAGAGACCACTACCCTATCGGTAGTCAACAATGCTCTTCTAATCGTCATCAAAGAAACAATCCTTTTCCTGTAATTCTACTTGACTTCTCTGCAGCTTTTGATTTGTTTAACCTCCACACTCTTATCGCAACACTGAAAACAAGCACTGGATTTGTTTAGGGTCCTGCAAAGGTTCACTTTCTATACTACACCAAACATCAACAACTCTTGCAAATGAGACCCTCTAAATCCCCAAAACTGCCTGATGTGGCTTGGAATCTTGGATGAAATGCAACAACTCCTGAAAATTTTCTCTGTTCACAACACCTCCTACTCAAAACCTGCGTACTCAGAATTGGAGAATCAGTGCCCGAAAAACTCACTCTAACCAAGACAGAATTCCTTTTCTTTGCTATGAGAAACAACCAACCATGAATCCAAGCCAGCCTCTCGGAAATGAGCTTGGACAGGTTCACTCCCAGCTGACACTAAACGCAGACACTCTTGAATTTATTCCTTGCAGTGACCTCTTCTTTAAAAAAACATTGGCAAGAAAACTAAGACAGCATGGTACAAGCTCTAGCCTTTGTAGAAAGTAAAATGTTTCCTTGCCAAACCCTTGGGCACCTAAAATAAATTATTAGATGGGCCTAAGCCCCATAAGCCCTTATAACCGGACACTCATAGATATTTGCAGTTGCACTGGCTTCTTGGCACTAACTGTGTAGGTAAGGTCATGAGACGGGATTAACTAGAACCTCCATCAGAGGACTGTGGTTTGTATATAAATGTATGCAAATCAATAAGCCTCCACTGCAGTGAACGAGGCTGGTGATGGAAATGTGTGAGACTCCGATGAAATGTATGAGGCCAGTAATGTGAGTAAGTGAGACACCATTGAAGAGTATAAGGCTAGTGACAGGGAACACGTGAGACTCCACTGAAGGGTATGAGGCCAGTAATGAGAGACTCCACTGAAGTGTGCGAGGCCAGTAACGAGAGACTCCACTGAAGTGTGTGAGGCCAGTAATGAGAGACTCCACTGAAGCGTGTAAGGCCAGTAATGAGAGACTCCACTGAAGCGTGTGAGGCCAGTAATGAGAGAATCCACTGAAGCGTGTGAGGCCAGTAATGAGAGACTCCAATGAAGGGTCTAAAGCCATTAATGAGAGACTCCACTGAAGTGTGTGAGGCCAGTAATGAGAGGCTCCACTGAAGTGTGTGAGGCCAGTAATGAGAGACTCCACTGAAATGTGTGAGGTCAGTAATAGGGAACACGTCAGACTCCACTGAAGTGTGAGAGGCCAGTAACGAGAGACTCCACTGAAGTGTGTGTGGCCAGTAATGAGAGACTGCACTGAAGGTTATGAGGTCAGTAATGAGAGACTCCATTGAAGGGTGTGAGGCTAGTAATGAGAGACTCCACTGAAGTGTGTGAGGCCAGTAATGAGAGACTTCACTGATGGGTATGAGGCCAGTAATGAGAGACTCCACTGAAGTGTGTGAGGCCAGTCATAGGGAACACGTCAGACTCCACTGAAGTGTGTGAGGTCAGTAATAAGAGACCCCACTGAAGTGTGTGAGGCCAGTAATGAGAGACTCCACTGAAGTGTGTGAGGCCAGTAATGAGAGACTCCACTGAAGCGTGCAAGGCCAGAAATGAGAGACTCCACTGAAGTGTGTGAGGCCAGTAATGAGAGAATCCACTCAAGCGTGTAAGGCCAGAAGTGAGAGACTCCACTAAAGGGTATAAGGCCAGTAATGAGAGGCTCCACTGAAGTGTGTGAGGCCAGTAATGAGAGACTCCACTGAAATGTGTGAGGCCAGTAATAGGGAACACGTCAAACTCCACTGAAGTGTGTGAGGCCAGTAACAAGAGACTCCACTGAAGTGTGTGTGGCCAGTAATGAGAGACTCCACTGAAGGGTATGAGGTCAGTAATGAGAGACTCCATTGAAGGGTGTGAGGCTAGTAATGAGAGACTCCACTGAAGTGTGTGAGGCCAGTAATGAGAGACTCCACTGAAGGGTATGAGGCCAGTAATGAGAGACTCCACTGAAGTGTGTGAGGCCAGTCATAGGGAACATGCCAGACTCCACTGAAGTGTGTGAGGCCAATAATGAGAGACTCCACTGAAGTGTGTAAGGCCAGTAATTAGAGACTCCACTGAAGTGTGATAGGCCAGTAATGAGAGACTCCATTGAAGGGTGTGAGGCCAGTAATGAGAGACTCCACTGAAGTGTATGAGGCCGGTAATGCGTGTAAGGCCAGTAATGAGAGACTCCACTGAAGTGTGTGAGGCCAGTTATGAGAGACTCCATTGAAGGGTGTGAGGCCAGTAATGAGAGACTCCACTGAAGGGTGTGAGGCCAGTAATGAGAGACTCCACTGAAGGGTGTGAGGCCAGTAATGAGAAACTCCACTGAAGGGTGTGAGGCCAGTAATGAGAGACTCCACTGAAGTGTGTGAGGCCAGCAATGAGAGACTCCACTGAAGTGTGTGAGACCGGTAATGTGTGTAAGGCCAATAATGAGAGACTCCACTGAAGTGTGTGAGGCCAGTTATGAGAGACTCCATTGAAGGGTGTGAGGCCAGTAATGAGAGACTCCACTGAAGGGTGTGAGGCCAGTAATGAGAGACTCCACTGAAGGGTGTGAGGCCAGTAATGAGAGACTCCACTGAAGTGTGTGAGGCCGGTAATGCGTGTAAGGCCAGTAATGAGAGACTCCACTGAAGTGTGTGAGGCCAGTTATGAGAGACTCCATGGAAGGGTGTGAGGCCAGTAATGAGAGACTCCACTGAAGGGTGTGAGGCCAGTAATGAGAGACTCCACTGAAGTGTGTGAGGCCAGTAATGAGAGACTCCACTGAAGGGTATGAGGCCAGTAATGAGAGACTCCACTGAAGTGTGTGAGGCCGGTAATGCGTGTAAGGCCAGTAATGAGAGACTCCACTGAAGTGTGTAAGGCCAGTTATGAGAGACTCCATTGAAGGGTGTGAGGCCAGTAATGAGAGACTCCACTGAAGGGTGTGATGCCAGTAAGGAGAGACTCCACTGAAGTGTGTGAGGCCAGTAATGAGAGACTCCATTGAAGGGTGTGAGGCCAGTTATGAGAGACTCCATTGAAGGGTGTGAGGCCAGTAATGAGAGACTCCACTGAAGGGTGTGAGGCCAGTAATGAGAGACTTCATTGAAGGGTGTGAGGACAGTAACGAGAGACTCCATTGAAGGGTGTGAGGCCAGTAAGGAGAGACTCCGCTGAAGTGTATGAGACCAGTAATAGGGAACACGTCAGACTCCATTGAAGTGTGTGAGGGCAGTAACGAGAGACTCCATTGAAGGGTGTGAGGCCAGTAACGAGAGACTCCATTGAAGAGTGTGAAGCCAGTAATGAGAGACTCCACTGAAGGGTGTGAGGCCAGTAATGATAAACTCCACTGAAGGGTGTGAGGCCAGTAAGGAGAGACTCCGCTGAAGTGTATGAGACCAGTAATAGGGAACACATCAGACTCCACTGAAGTGTGTGAGGCCAGTAATGAGAGACTCCATTGAAGGGTGTGAGGCCAGTAACGAGAGACTCCATTGAAGGGTGTGAGGCCAGTAATGAGAGACTCCATTGAAGGGTGTGAGGCCAGTAAGGAGAGACTCCGCTAAAGTGTATGAGACCAGTAATAGGGAACACATCAGACTCCACTGAAGTGTGTGAGGCCAGTAATGAGAGACTCCATTGAAGGGTGTGAGGCCAGTAACGAGAGACTCCATTGAAGGGTGTGAGGCCAGTAATGAGAGACTCCATTGAAGGGTGTGAGGCCAGTAAGGAGAGACTCCGCTAAAGTGTATGAGACCAGTAATAGGGAACACATCAGACTCCACTAAAGAGTGTGAGGCCAGTAATGAGAGACTCCATTGAAGGGTGTGAGGCCAGTAACGAGAGACGCCATTGAAGGGTGTGAGGCCAGTAATGAGAGACTCCATTGAAGGGTGTGAGGCCAGTAAGGAGAGACTCCGCTGAAGTGTATGAGACCAGTAATAGGGAACACATCAGACTCCACTGAAGTGTGTGAGGCTAGTAATGAGAGACGCCATTGAAGGGTGTGAGGCCAGTAATGAGAGACTCCGCTGAAGTGTATGAGACCAGTAATAGGGAACACATCAGACTGCACTGAAGTGTGTGAGGCCAGTAATGAGAGACTCCATTGAAGGGTGTGAGGCCAGTAAGGAGAGACTCCGCTGAAGTGTATGAGACCAGTAAGGAGAGACTCCGCTAAAGTGTATGAGACCAGTAATAGGGAACACGTCAGACTCCGCTGAAGTGTGTGAGGCCAGTAATGAGAGACTCCATTGAAGGGTGTGAGGCCAGTAACGAGAGACGCCATTGAAGAGTGTGAGGCCAGTAATGAGAGACTCCGCTGAAGTGTATGAGACCAGTAATAGGGAACACGTCAGACTCCACTGAAGTGTGTGAGACCAGTAATAGGGAACACGTCAGACTCCGCTGAAGTGTGTGAGACCAGTAATAGGGAACACGTCAGACTCCACTGAAGTGTGTGAGGCCGCTATGGGGAATGAGAGATGTGTACGCTGGACACTAGTCGGTTGAGAAACCGCTCTGTTTGGGGCTCCCTTCGCTCGCACTGTTGTCTGTTTGTAGTGCATACACCTCGCCACACGTCTGTTTTGCAAACAGTGAGGCCTGGTTTGCACCCACTCACCCCTCCGCACCTTCACTGAACCTGAGAAACCAGACACGTCCACGTGCCTGTTTATTCACAGCTTGCACCTCATCACCTGACATGTCTCCACACAGCACCCACACTCAGCCCCCCCCCTCAGTAATGATCAGGAGGTGATGGAGGTCACCGGGGCAGGGGTAACAGTGATGAAGCAGTGGTTTTGGGGGGTGATGACGTGACTGGCGATGCCAGGCTGGTAATGAATACTGGAGGCTGGTTAGAGGGACTGTGGTAAGGGGTTGCTATAGAGGTGATGAGGAAGTGAAGGGCGATAATGGTGATGGTTGATGTGGGCGGTGAGTGTGGCGAGGGCTGATGGTTTGACCGAGGGTGTTAGGGCTGCGAGGGAGGACTGGTGGGTGAGTGAAAGTGGTGAGAAGTGCGGTGGCGAGGGGCTGTGGTGTTAAGGAGTGGTGGCGTGAGAGGATGATGGTGGTAAAGGGCCTAAAGGTTAAAAGTGGCGAGTGGGCGAGGTTGGAGGGTGGCAAGAGAATAAGGGACAATGGTGCTGAGAGGTGACTGCGAGGGAGTGAACCGCGAGGAAGGATAACAGTGGTGAGACAGTGATGGTGGTGAGTGGTGATCGGTGAGGAGATCCTCGCCCGAGGCCGCGGTGACAGGCGTGGGACTGAAAGAAGGCTGAACTCGCCGTCACCCCCGTCCTCCTCTGGCTAGGACAGATGTTTCTCAGACTGGATTCTGAGAACTACTCGGCCCGGAGCCCAGGGGGCAGAACTCTGGGCCGCCTGAGACGTCAGTGTGCACACATATGACACCAAGGCCTGGTAGTGCCCCGTCACGGGGCATCTCCGCAGCGTCACGGGGCACTGTGGGCAGGCCCCACAGAGGTGGAACCGCCAGGGGTTCAGCCCGCGCCGTCTGGGTGCCCGTCTGTGTAAATAAGGCCTCTGCTGGCATCGCTTCTAAAGGGCGACGACCCAGGGCTCTCTCGAGAAACACAGAGTACAAAACACTTGGTGCCAGAGGAAGTAGAGACCCTTGAACTTAGGGGCGAGGAGGGCTGGGCTTGTACCACCGCATGACTAAGAGCTTTTTCTCAGAATGCTAAGAAAGCTGTGGGTCTGACCACTTGCGACAGTCTGCATTCCTTTGCCCATTAACCGCTTCTCAGGGTTTTTTCCAAGTTGCTTCCCGAGCTGAGACGCAGGCATCACATTTGGCAATGTTCCTTGGAACAGCAGTCTCACTAGATTGTTAAGTAAGCTGCAACTCAGCGAACGAGCCACCTTTTGGTTTGCTTCCCCGTGGAGCTTTCTTTAGATGAGGGTCGCCTAAAGAAAGCAGCGTGGCTGCCATTGAGGTAAAAGTGGGGCATGGGGCACATTTACAAACAAGCATTTGGAATGCAATAGGTCTTGCATTTGCCATAGTTTAAGCTATTGGCATTGTAAATGACAATGCCTTTTATTTATGTTTTAAAAACCAAATCATAAATAAAAGGTATTGTCATTTACAATGCTAATAGCTCAATCTCTCGTAAATACGAGACCTATTGTATTGCAAATGATTGTTCTGTTTTGTGGAAACCAATAATAAAACAGCTGGGAACGTAACCAGGGAGACGATCGAGATGGCGGCTTTCTAGCCAAGCTCCGGCTCTCTAGTCCGTAATAACCCTGCATCCGTACGTCCATCCAATCCTGCCGCATTAAAGGAACCGGTGAAGTGTTGTGGAACACTGGGGGCCAGCAATAGACATAGTGCCAATATCGGCCACACTCACCAGCCCTCACGCAGCAACATACAGGTAACATAAATAATCAGACAAGACAACTTTTTGGTGGAGAAAATTGCTGCAGGTTTATTAGCATACCAAATATGCCAACATGGTGGGTTATCTTACAGGCGATCCAAAGGCAAGCCGCCCCTCGCGGCCTACCACCTGATGGGCCAACTTGCATCGTGGCCTTAGCCAATCGGTGCTTAGCGGTTGTGGTGAGGGGATAGCCCCTCCCATTTCCGGTGAACCGTCAGTCCACCTCCTTACTCACACCCCCACCTACGAGGGGCGGAGCGTTCAAGCGACCCCCGGTTGTACAGGTTTCCAACCGCCCGTAGGACAGACGGGGCGCCGTCGCACCTCAGGGTCCACCGCAAAGACTTCCTGGGGATATTAGGCCTCAGCACCCTTTGTGCTCCTGAAGAGGGTACCCCTGAGTACCTTTCCGCCTCTGGATCGCCCTGTAACTCCGCCACAGCCCTGGGTGTGGCGACCGTCGCAGCCAGGGCCCCCCACCAAGGCCGGTATTCCTACTTACATCCTGTTATTTCTAGGGCCTCTCCCCTATCCAGCAAGAACAGGTCCATGCTTATACTGGACAGATGTACCCCATCGTCCTCACAACACCCTGTGAATTTGGCGTGTAGCACCCATGTCTAATGAAGCCAAATCCCCTCTGCTCAGTGAATTTACGCATAACGCAGATAACCTCCTGCGCGCAGGCTCCATCGCCTTCCCCGACCGAGCTCCATGCCACGGGAGCCGGGGGTGAAGTCACACCACTAAAGTTCACCAGTCCCCAACTGGTTGCTAATTTGCACCTTGTGGTCTTCTTCTAGGGTGCATTACTTCGCCACATTGACCAGACAATTTCACAGTTCTTTTCGATTGATCCCTGGCGAACATAGAATAGTGTCACAACATGTTTGAGGGAATAAGTGTATTGTGCCTGTTTATTAGACACTGCACCCTTTCGTGACGTGCCAGCCTACGTAGCCTACCCTGCTTGCTGAACCTTCGACCGGTCACAGATGCCCGGTACCTGCTATCCACCTGTGATCCACGCTGTAGTCCTTTTGGTGGATCCACTGGGACCCTTCTGCACCCCTGCAAATGCTGTGTCACACACTACGGCCCTTTAATGCCCTTGGCCGTCCCTCAAAGACACCTGACAGCCTGATGCCCCCCGCAGCTTTGGTGAGGGGTTTTGGGCCCAGCAAACCCCAGTCTGTGTTTCCAACATTTATCTTCCTTAGAGGCTCCAGTTAGTGTGGTGGCTATTCCTGTCCTGGCAAGGCATATCCATGGCCATTCCCCCCCTTGGTGACTATCCTGTCATGGGATATGAGACATTAAGCACGTGTGTCCTCGTGTACCTGCGTGTAAGAGGGGGAACAACATGAACGAATACTTGACCCTTCTTGAGCAGTGGGAACGCCAAAACAATCCTTCTTCAATCATTGTAGCCGAATTGTGCTCAGACCCCATGTTCCCCTCAACTTATTGCACCGCAACTCACTAGTTAGTTGGCACTCCGCAAATGCCTGGCTCCCTGGCTATAGGGCGGGTGTTTTTGTCTGTCCTGGATGGTCTCGAGGATCCATCTCATGGTGTATGCTTGCAACCCTTAACATTATCACATTAGTTGGACAAGACCACTGCCTGGCCGCAACCTTAGCTAAGTCCCTGCCGAAATAGCCTGCCTGTGCTAGCAGACCAAGATTCATCGCTCCCCACTCCATCACCATCTTTCTTTTTTCCTAACATTGGCGTTATGCCGTATATGGTGTTTAGCTTCCCTTTGCTCCAGGGGAGAGCAGCGCTGTCTGGCGGTGTGTGTAGTGAAGGAGATGTGTCCTGGAAGTACCATTGATATGAGTTCAAATGTCACTACTTCGCAGTACTAGGTGTGTTTAATAAAACTAATAACAGGTCCAACCAATCACTCGGGCATTCCTTGCTTAATTTAGGCATGTTGGATTGAGGGGATTCCGTGAAATATGTAAGTTATTTCCCTTGGCATACCATCCCTTTAACACAGGATTTACCTTCTTTAGGCATGTCACTAATTGTCTCCATCATGCGTTTAAGGCCAGTTTGAGTTCTGCTTAGGCAACATCCCTTCTAACACACCGTGTTGAGTAACTACTCATGTTTATCTCTTGTACAAGTCGTCCCCGTTTGCCTGGCACTCGTTGGACCCAATGAAGCTTTTAACAAGCACCCTATACAAATGTAAATACATGTTGCGCAACTGGGGGCACTATTACTTCCTCACTACGTACTTCCAGGCATGTAAATACTGCAAAATGTATCCCCACCTTAGTACCTGAATAACCACTAATAAATACTGTCTAAGGTAAAAGATTACCAGTGCACCTAGCCAAGGGCCCTCCACTGCGTGTGAACCCCTGTTGTTGTGTTTTAGACTGTTGTTTTTGCCTGACCACATCTGGACCCTTCAAGTAAAACCAGCCAAACCAATCGCAGGCCCTCCTGCCAGGACACAACCTACATGGCCATTAACGTGCCCACATGTGTCCAATGAGATTAAACAAGTTAGAGGCTTTAATGTATCAGCCAGACCCAAAGTGGAGCCAGAGCTGAATGGTCTTAGTGTGGGTCAGACTGGAGGAGGTATGTGTGGCTAATGCAGGCTCAAAGATCTCCCGACGGCAAAGAAAGGCAGAACCTGGGCATAAGATCCCCGTTTCCTAGAGTAAAACCATACTTATCCTGCACCATTATCAAATGTGCCACAAGCACCCAATGCGCTATCCACCTGTTGAGATGCATATGTCATCCGATTCAATGGCATAGGTGACATATCAACCCATTCTGCCTTTGTGGTCAACAAAATACCATCTGCTGGAATTTCTCCACTAATCCTATGATGCTGAACCTGGATTTGTAAGGCACACTTGAGGTTCGGCGATCGTCCCAATACTATATGCCATGCATCCAATTTATCAATATCGTCCCACTTAGTGAGGGCACTACGAGGACTCGTAGAATGGAATAGAGGTCTAAAGCATTAGTGCCAATTTAAGGACCGTGAGGAAACCTCCGCATCATGCAGGAACAAGCCAATGGGGCCACTTCCCCGAAAATCAGCCACAACCAATCACCCCCATAATCCTGCAATCCAGCCATACACCTGTGGGGCAAACAGGCGACTCTGGTAAAGGTGAAAGAACGTGCAAATTCCCTCCTTGCAACCCGGGCATAATACTAAGTTAGAACCGCACGTTGATATAAGCAAACAGAAGGACAGCTATGCCACGTCCCAGAAGAACCCTCTACGGTTTAAAGCCCACTGGGGGAGAAGAACAGTTTCTGCCTACTTTGAAACCAGCAAAACTAAAGAGAAGGTGGACCTCTCTGGAGTGCTCCCACCTTGGCCCCATGACATGCACTTGTGCTGGGGGGTCAGAGAAATGATGACCAACTGAGTGGTCACTTACCACACCAATTGGGTGATAGCCTGCAGACCCATCCGTCATCTGCACTGACGGGTGCTGTGCCACCATGCTGGCGTCCCTCACCCAGCATATATATCCCATATCGACTTTGCTAAGGTATCCCAGCGTGCCAAAAGGTTAGCCAATGTATTTGGATATGAAGATGGAGCGATGCTCCAATATGTAATATATTTACTACAAAAGGAGCACTACACCTACAACAAGCCCATCTATTGGCTTAGTCAATGCTTCTATTTGCATCAGATAAATAAGCCACAATTATATCACAGTTGCCTATCCAACCAAGAGCTAGCCGCCCCCATCCATAGCTGCCAAGGTTTCAGCTTGCAATGTGTGACATGTTCATCATTTCAGTGCAACTATGAGTGACAATTAAAGGACTCTGACTGACACTTTCTTGCCAGCAAAATCAAACAATGAAGATGAGGGAGACATATTGATATCATTAATAACCCCCATTAGCCCAACGAGAAACTCTAAGACCACCAAGGTTTAAGGCTGCCTCTGTGCGCATTACCGGGCTTAGAGGAGCCTTGAGCGATGTACACATGTTACATAACCCCTGGTGGCACAAGGACCTTGTCGGCCAAGCAGCGAAGTCTTCACTCAATGCGATTAAACGAAACTGATTGCTCCAGCGCCCGGCCCCCACAGCGACCCCCCCCCCCCCCCAGCGCCAACGGGACCAGCCGAAGTTTGTACCGAGCATCCCAACTCCAAGGAAAGGCACCACAACCAAACAATCCGCTGCTCAGGTCAGTCGCAAAGGCACCACTGTAAGGACCCCACCTTAACGGCCCCTACATGAACCTTGAATGCACCCTGTGAATAATGTAGGCTGAAAAAGACTGCCCGTCTACAGCTGCCGGTCTGCGGTGACATCAAACACCTAACCTGTGTGCTATTAAAATTCAATCTTTTGCCCAAACACAGTGGTATAATCCTGTGACAACAAATGGCTATGAACAGAACGCTTTGTCACCCTTATGCAGGAACTAGGGTTGTTCCACCTAGCAAGGACGCTGCGCCCATATAATCCGGCAGCCAAAGCGTGTCCGTGAACCCGAACATATCCTGTGACGCTGCATGTTCTGCGATATTCCGTACCTGAGAAACGCAGGTGCCCCAGTTAAATTACATCCGCATGAGGGAAAACATACAAATGACACGTGAATAGCAGTTGGCAAGTGAGCACATGTTCGTAGACAAAATGCTCCCAGTACATACAAATAAGGACGCTGCGGCCAATGATCCGACCACCTAAACGTGTTCCTAACAGCACACGTCCCGCCAACATACATCATGTGACGTTGCCTGTTCTTCGCCACCCTATGCCTGAGCACTGCAAGTACCCAGATAATTTAACACTCTTGTAAATGCCCTGTTGCTTTCTGGCATCCGCTGTCCCGTGCCTGTGAACAAAGACAGCGTGTGACATCACCAAGCATTGCGCTCGAAATGTATACAACCTACTTCGGCCTCGCCTGTTTATGATATCCCAGAAGAGACGCCGTTGGAGACCTGCAACGCATGCTTCAGAGGCCATAGGTATGGATTGAAGTCAACCAAGCTATGTTGGATTATGAAAAATCGTGAGTCCACACCCAAGCTGACTAAGCCACATACTGGAACCAATGGTCTTGGAGCACTTGTGACCACCAGTAGAAATTATTCTACGACACATACCCTTTCGGTTGGCACAAGGAGATAAGTGATTTGCGCAGTGTCACCAGTTAAGTGTTTGCTGAGGCCACTAGGTGTACTTCTCCTTGTCGCCAATAAAATAAGCTTCTTAAGCCCAAGCCCCTTGTAGGCCTGACTGCCTCACTCGCTGCATCCTGCTGCAGGACAGTCGTGCAACTATATGCCAAGACTCACCTCAGACGGCCACTTCAGTTTGCCCAACACCTAGCTCCTGCCGTGCTGCAAATCATCGTAACCTCACAACTACTAACCCTGAGCTTGTGCAAGTGTGACAATTCAGACTATACCAGGCCCCCAACACTGAGAATGGCTTGGGCAGCAGGTAATAGAATCTCAATGTCTATTGAATTAATCAATGCCTGTTGATTTGTTCATCTCTAAAATAGACAGCGCCCTTGTGGCAGACTGTCAGGGCGCCGGTGCTGCAACTTGCGTGACGGTGCTGCTTCCTTAAGACTCCAATATTGCATCATACGGAATAATTTGCATAATCTGTATCCCAACTAGGAAGAAAAAGAGTAAGCATTTCCGTACCCTACGTAATACCACGGCATTAAGACGCAAGCAAGGCTCTCATGTTTCGCCTCCAAGGGAGTATTCTGTCATATGGGTGCCCCACTGACCCCATGCTTCGACCCCACCTTCTGCTTCGTGGGTATCAGGGCTCTGGTGTACCTTACACCAGATGCCTTCTCTTCCACTGCCCAGCCGCATTATGGCAGGCCAGTAAGGTTGTATGTGTGGTTATTCTATTCCCACCACTGGATGTCAATGAGTCACACCCCAAACTCATTTCACCCCTTGCCTCGCAACATTTTGCATATGACAATATGGGGATGCCGCACTAACTATGAACTGTTCCGCTGATGAGGATGCTTAACTGGTTGTCAGGGCGTAATGAAACCAGTAGTCCTGCTGAAGCGTGTCTATAAGTGCGGACTCATACGAGACAGCACCTGCAGCCCACTGCAAAAGTGACAAAACCCTTTCGCTTGCGATCCGAAGTAAGCTGCCATATTCAAGTCGACCAAGCCAACCCAGGCACTGGTGAGAGCCTGTGCACCCGACGCGGTCGCGAGCTATTCCCTCGTGAGGGCCGCCACCCGGAGAGAAACAGAGACCTCGTAATCGGCAAGCCAAAGCCATACCGCTGGTCTGCTATGCCTAATCCGCGGGATATGAGGCCTGTGTTACTGTGGAGGGACCCGTGTCTACCACGTGGCAAGAGGCCGCAGAAAACACCGCCTCCAGTTGGGAGATCATACACGCTATGTAGCCGTGGACTCTGAACTGCGCGGCTCCAAGCTCGGCCTAATTTGTTTACGCGGCCATTCGGGTAGCATGCGCTGTGATCGCTAGGCCCCCCCATAGTACTTATTATACCGTGCAGGGGCACACCTGAGCATTGACCCCTCCATAAGCGTCCTGGCCACACCACTGAGCAGCCGATAACAATACCTCTAACACCTATATAAACTGGGGGCTGCAAACTGGCTTGTGTGTCTATCGTGTGAGAAAACAGCAGTTTAGATAATGCCGACCGTACCTCGGTCCGCTTCTGTCGCCCACACTCATCCGTAGCAATCACTTGCTCATGGTCAAGACACCCTATAGAACAACCCGCCGCACCTACACTGGCAGGAGGCGCTATCACAAGAAATTTCTCGACTCCCAGGCCGCCCACGCCCCGGTAACACGCCAGCCGCAGCCCCGGAGCGCCCGGACAGCGCGGTTTGCCCAGGATGAAGCATCGCACCTGGGCGGGGGGCGAACCGACCTGCCGCACCCGCGCCCCTCCATGCTGGCTCCCTCGCGTCCCCTGCAGCATGGTCCCTATAATGGCTGCCGGCGAGTCCACCGGAACCGGGCCAGGAAGTGTGCTCATGGAAACCCACTGGGACTCTGTATCTTTACCCGTTATCCCTTTACAAAGGAGCCATGTTAGCCTACCTTGCACTGCCAAAAGTGGCCCCCACGTGCTTTTTTTTTTTTTTTGCATGTTTATATGGTGCGAACTCGACCCAAAAGTATTTAGCGCTTTAAGAGCACCGTTTTATCATTACACCTTCAGGCACAGCAGAGTAAGTGGTTTGCCCAGAATCACCGGATGTGATCGCGACCCCAAGGCTCGAACCCCGGTTTCCGCACAAAAGTCGGCAGCGCAAACTCGACCCAAGAATATGAGCGCTTTCATGAGCAGTTTATACATTATCCATTCAGGCACGTGCGAGTTAAGTGATTTGCCCAGAATCACCCATGCGACCGCCCTGCCGGTACCTACGGCTCCCTCGCAACAGTCATGCCCCCCCACCATTCGGCCCAAAAGGAATTCAAAACTGACACATTTTTGGGTCAGATTGACTCCTTTACCATGTGATGATACCATACCCGGTGAAGCAGTGTCGAGGGAGGACTGCTCTAAACTGCGTTGTCCTGCAACAGCACATTGCCTGACCTTGAAACGCAGCCATCGACAAATAGCACCATGTATACACAGGCTAACAACAGCCAGCCGCTTCGCAGCACCCGCAGCGCGATTCTCACTGCCTGTCGACTGCCCTCTGTCACGAAGAGAGAGGCTGCCTCTAAAGCAATTTACAACCTCGGCGAAGACCCGCAACTTCAAGGGAGCTGCCGCAGCCCTCAACCCTTGCGGTGTCAACCCTGCACGGGAGCAATGACCCGCAACGCTGGGCTTGAGTGCGTGTGAACGCACCCCGTGCCACTCTCGTACCCTCACCAGGGTTCCGTGGTGCTAGGGTAGAGAGGAGCCCTGCATATGGCACTGCCGGGATAAGGCTGCGAGGGGGAAGCCAAGCGACCCTCGATGCTCCCCCCCGGACAAACATCAGGCCCGCTCTATGCTCTGCCCGTAACAGGCCCGCGCGGGCCAATGCCCGGACCTGAGCTGAAGTAGGCCGAGGAGGGGACCCGCCCCCCGCAATTGGCCAGCGAGTCGGGTAAGCCGCATTAGACGGCATAGAGCCTCCAACCCCCTATCCGGTCTGAAAACACTTAAATGAAATGGGGAGGGGGGTCGCTACCCTAAACCCACTGGAGCTGTCCTGCCCTCCCAAGGCGGCCGCACGGCAATGGCCGGCTTTGCAGCCTTGCCCCCGAAAAGGGGGAGGCGAGACGCACTTACCACAGAACAGCTCCAGGGGATCCCAAAAGCGAGACGGGCAGCGATCAAACGGCATCAGGGTGAGGGACAAGGAGGCCACCAGGTGGGCGGGGGAGGAACTTATACCTCTCCCCGTCCCCCACCCCGGCTGGAAGTGATGAGCGAGACCCCGAAGGGGTCTCCGGACACTAGGCTGTCCAGTGTGCCATCCTGTGACACTAAAGGGGCCGCCCTCTTATGAGGGTCCCCTGCGGGGATGAGTCGGTCAGCCCACAATGTGCTGCCAATGCACGGCAGCCCATTAGCAAGTTTTGAGCTCTGGCAAAAATGGGGCCTGAAAGACAGAGGCCAGCACACCAGGCACGGTACGGAGCGGAAGACGCGATAGGTGATGCCTACGGTGCACTCCCAATGCGTGGGGGGCACACAGGTGTCGGGCCGCGGTGACCCCTCCCTTGCGGCTAGCCAAGACACTACGAGCCCTTGACAAGTGGAGTGGGTGACCAGACCAGCCATTAGACAGGGGACAAGGTCCGGCGCCCGTGGTGCGACCGGGGAACCAGCCCCCGGATACACTAGACTGGGAGCGAGACGGCCGCCTTGATCGCGTAAACCCTCTGAAGAAAATCAGCCCGGCGGTAAATAAGGTGAGCCGTGCTAGAAAGCAGAAGAGGCCGCAGGAGTCATGGCCCCGGCGAGGGAGACAACAGGAGGGCTGAGTTGGGCTATAATGCCCGCCATAGTGCACAATAAAGTGGCTGTGACGACTTCACACAGTGGAGCGAGAGTGGACAGCGACTGGGCCGCAGATGAGAGAGGCGTACCGAGGCGTTCCCACCCGCCTTGCACCTAGACACCACAAGTGAAGATCAAACGGAAAGGGTGGCTAGACCATCAGCGGTAGGCCCGGGGCACAGAGGCCGGCAGCCGCGGTATACTCCGAAGACCCAGATGTGATTGTGCCAGCCTCAGCAAGAAACAGTAGTACTGGCAGGACTGACACCGCAAGCAATACGTTGTGGTGAACAAAAGAAGTGGCCAAGGGCACCGGAGTGCAGGAGGGAACACCATAGACAGGGGAGGAGAACCGGCACATCTATATACTGTGCATACTGACGTGGGGGGAAGTGAACACTATATCCAGGACCCAGGGAGTGCCAAGGGGGCTATAAGGTTGCGCTTACGGATCCAATGTGAAGAGTTACTTCTGTAGTAGGGGATCTCTGTGTATAGTCATAATCTAGTGAATAGTCCCGCCCATGTGCGTGGACCCCGGAGCAATAAAAAATAATCTCTAAAAGGTGACAAATCATGCAGACCTGCATACACCTTTAAGAGAGAATTTAATTTAAAGACAGATAATGCAGCCTATACCCACAGGCTACACTGTCCAGTACTTCAACTAGAATTCCACCAACCTCCACAAACAGCACTGCATGTCTAGTTTTTCTCCTCATAGGAAAAAACCCTGCCTCTACCAACAAAAGCCTCTAGAGAGGAAGGAGTGGACAGACAAGCCCCATAGGCTGCCATTATGTGGCTCAAAACAGGATACTGTGCCTTTAAGAAAACTTTCCAGGTTTCCAGAACTTTCCCCAGTATCCCAGAATGCCCAGCAGGTCCCATTTACTTTCAGTTCTTTTTTCCGGCTCCTGCTAGCAGGACCCTGGAGCATTGAGCTCTCCCTTTTTCAAGGGTTTATTGGAGATTTTGTCAATTTATGTCACTTTTTTCAAGTGCTTAGTAGCTGGTCCTGTCAACATGCCTGGCTTGTTCGACAAGTGCCCGGAATGTGGTAGAAAGAAGGCTAAAACTGATCCACACAAGGTGTGTATAGGTTGCCTTCCCCAGTCCCACGTGCCTGAAGACTGTACCATCTGCCACTCGTTCTCAGCCAGGACCCTGAGGGACAGAATGAAAATCAGGCTTCAAGTTCTGGAGGAGAGAAGACTGAAGGCACCAGGTGGGTCTGGAGGGGCTGATTTGGCCCATGCTGAGGCCTCTGGGGGGCTCCCCAGGGGCAGGAAGACCAGTAAACGCTCCCACTCCCCGTCGATGTCGAGGGCGTCGACGTCGAGGAGGATGACCACCGTCTGTTCGCCGTCTCCCCAGGGCTCTGGGGAGAAGCGGCGTCGACGATCAGCGTCGAGGGACATGAACAGGCCGCCGTCGACTACATCGGCATCGTCGGCGACGACGCCGTCCTCGGCACCGTCCAGCGGTCGGCGTCGAG
The DNA here is from genome assembly GCF_964204655.1 of Triturus cristatus. NCBI lineage: Eukaryota > Metazoa > Chordata > Amphibia > Caudata > Salamandridae > Triturus > Triturus cristatus. The sequence continues at coordinate 69,780,260 of NC_140586.1, forward strand.
ATCGGACCCGGCGTCGGCGCTCGCCGTCGAGGGGAGATCTCCGTTCGCCATCGATGAAGAGGAGACGGTCGACGTCGCCGCCGAAGAGGAGATCGGCGTCGAGACGCTCGAGGTCGAGGAGATCGCCGTCGAGGAGATCGCCGTCGAGGCACAGGTCGCCGTCGAGGCACAGGTCGCCGTCGAGGCACAGGTCGCCGTCGAGGAGAAGGTCGACATCGAGGAGAAGGTCGCCGTCGAGGCGAAGGTCGCCGTCGAGGCGAAGGTCGACGTCGAGGAGAAGGTCGACGTCGAGGAAGAGAGAGTCACCGGACTCGGTGTACTCTGTGGTATATACGCCTCCGCGGATGCCTCCGTCACCTCCTCCCCTCCCACCGCCTCCGACTCCTCCACCACCGCCACCACCACCACCAACGCCTCCACCTCCACCACCGCCACCTCCACCGCCTCCACAGCCGCGGACACTGCCTCCGCCGCCACCCCCCCCCTCGGTCGCCGCCACACACTCCAGTGGGACCGCCGCCGGTTCCCCCGCGGTCAGTTTCCCTTCCGAGGTACCCGACTCCGCCGCAGGGAACCCCGAAGCCACGACGCCCGCGGTCGCCGGGACCGGCTAGACCGGCGGACAGGCCGAGGCCGAAGAGGTCGCGCTCCCGTTCTCACAGGAGGAGAAGGTCATGGAGCCGTGGACGGTCATCGTCGGATTCAGGACGACGCCGTAGGAGGCACAGGTCCAGGTCGCACACGCGCTCCTCGACCAGAGACTTTTCCCCGACGCTGTCGGACTCACCGGGGACTAGGGTGTCTCCGGTGGACGATTTGGTCTCTTTCCAGGAGGTGCTGTTGAGAGGGGCAGCAAAGTTGGGTATCACGGTGACGGTTCCAACACCCACGACGTCCGTGATATTCGAGACACTTCATAAGAAACATCTGTCTCGCCCTCTGCTGCCTCTTGTACCAGGACTGGTGGAACCCGCGTTGGAGCTGTTCCTCACTCCCGCAACGACGAAGGCCGCCCCTTCCAGGCTCATGAAAAAGTATAGGGCCCCGGAGTCGGACCCTACCTTTTTGAGAGTGGACCCGAAGCCGGATTCGGTCATCGTGACGGCGGCGAGGAAGCAACATGCGACCGCCCCTTCGTCGACGGTCCCCCCGGACAAGGAGAGCCGCTGGCTGGACTCTGCGGGCAGGAAGGTGTGTGGGACCGCCGCCACCACCATGAAGGCGGCGAGTGCAGGGGCTTTGTTGGGCCGTTACGACCGTGCCCTGTGGGAGTCCCTGCAGCAATATGCGGACCTGCTGCCCCGGGACAAGAAGGTGGACTTCTTGGAGACAGTGCGTGAAGGCATGCTGGTTTCTAACCAGGTGATCGGCGCAGCGGCGGATGTATCCTTGCTGGCCGCCCACGCATACTGTCATGGTGTCCACCAGAGGCGGCATTCGTGGCTGCGACTGACGTCCCTCAAGCCAGAGGCGTAACAAAGAGTGGCCAACCTGCCCTTCTCGGGGGAAACCCTGTTCGGGAAACATGCGGATGACGAGATGGCCCGCATGAAGGCGGAGGCGGAAACCCTGACGGCCGTCGGGTTGGAGAAGGCGGAGAAGAAGAAACGCCCGTTCCAAAGGCGGTTCGGGTCTTCGGGCAGAGGGCGTGGGCAGGGTTCGGGACAGCAGCAGCAACAACAGCAGCAGTTCCGCAAGCCCTTCCAGAAGCGCCAGAGGGGTGGAGGAGGCCAGCAGGCTACCACCACTACCAAGGGCCCGGCCGGGTCTCGGCCCTGAGCGGTTACTTCCCCCTCAACCGTTACCCACTCCAGTGGGGGGAAGCATTCAATTTTTTCCAGCAGAGTGGAGAAAAATTACTCAGGACAAGTGGGTGCTGAATATTGTTTGCAATGGATACAGTCTTCGGTTTATCAGCCCGCCTCCAGCAATTCCGCCGGTCAGCTCTCGATTCCAGCTGAGAGAGCTCCAGGCGGAGGCAGACATCTTGTTGAGAAAAAAGGCGGTAGAAGAGGTACCTCTGTCTCAAAGGGGAAGAGGTCTGTACTCTCGGTTCTTCCTCGTTCGCAAGAAGGACAAGAACGAGTTCAGGCCCATTCTGGATTTGCGACAGGCAAACAAATGGATTCGCAGAGAGACGTTTCGCATGCTATCGTTGCACCAGATTTACCCTCAGCTGCAACGGGGAGACTGGCTCTGTGCCATAGATCTACAGGATGCGTACTTCCATGTGCCCATAGCACGGAAGCACAGGAAGTTCCTGCGATTCCAAGTCGGCGCCAATCACTATCAATACACAGTACTGCCATTCGGGCTAAAGTCTGCGCCCAGGACCTTCTCGAAGTGCATGGCGGTGGTGGCGGCACACCTGCGGAGGAACAAGGTGTTTGTCTACCCGTATCTGGACCATTGGCTGATCAAGGCTTCATCCTTCTCGGAAGCGCAAGATCACTTCCGATGGACGTGCGCTCTCTTGCACAAGCTGGGGTTACACGTCAACATGTCCAAATCGGTCACGACTCCGGTCCAGTGCATACAGTACCTGGGGGCCTCCATCGATACGCGGTCAGCAAGCGTGTCTCCTTCGGAGGAGAGACGGTTATCACTCCTTCGGAAGGCTCAGGACCTCAGGACTGCCCCATCGACGACAGTGAGGAAGGTGTCTTCTCTACTGGGATCGATGGCCTCCTGTATCTTCCTCACGCCTCACGCACGGCTACACATGAGACCACTGCAGGAGTGCTTGGAGGATCAGTGGGATCAGAGGACAGGCTCTTGGGACGACAGGATACGACTGTCGCTGCATGCTCTTCAGTCTCTGAAGTGGTGGTGTTCGGCGGAAAACCTCCTCAAGGGGGTTCCCTTCCACAAGGACATTCCCACGACGAATGTAGTGACGGATGCTTCTCTCCAGGGCTGGGGAGCGCATTCCGGGGACTTGCAGATTCAAGGAAAGTGGTCTCCTTTGGAATCGACGTACCACATCAATTTCCTGGAACTCAGATCTGTCTTCCTGGCACTGAAGGCCTTCCTTCCGTCCTTCCAGACCAACTCGCTGCTGATACAGACGGACAATACAACCACGATGTATTACCTCAACAAGCAGGGGGGGTCGAGATCGCGCACTCTGTCGCAGGAGGCGCAGGCGATCTGGCGCTGGCTGCTGGCCCGAGGACTGACGATTACGGACGCGCATCTGCCAGGGGTGCAGAATGCTCAGGCGGACGCCTTGAGCAGGCTGATGCAGGAAAATCACGAATGGGTCATAAACGACGAAGTACTAGGAGACGTCTTCGCAAGGTGGGGGACTCCAGACGTAGATCTGTTCGCCACCGCCGAAAACAGCAAATGCCGAGACTTCGCATCCAGGTACTACCAGCGGGGGACGCAGGTGAATGCACTATGGATCGATTGGTCGAACAGCTTTCTGTACGCTTTTCCACCCATTCCCCTGATTCCGGCAGTGCTCATCAAGCTGTCCCAGTCCAGGGCGCGGATGATCCTGATCGCCCCGGAGTGGCCCAGGCAGTGGTGGTTCACGGACCTACTTCACCGGTCTCTCCTTCCTCACATGCGGTTGCCGTGCAGGCCGGACCTTCTCACGAAGTTCGGGGGGCGGATGGTGCACCCCAACCTCTCGTCTTTGAGTTTGGCGGCATGGCTCCTGAAATAGTGCAATATGGCCATCTGAATCTACCAGACGATTGTATGGACATACTGAAGGAGTCTAAACGACCTTCCACTAGGACATCCTATGCTTACAAGTGGAAGAGGTTCTGTATCTGGTGTAAGTCCAAGAACTTTGATCCGACGACATGTAAGGAAGATGTCACCCTTCCATACCTTTTACATCTGGCGCAGTCTGGCCTTAATTTCCATTCCATTAAGGTTCATCTGGCTGTTTTGACTGCTTACAGGAAATGCCCTTCACAGACTTCCTTCTTTCAGATCCCTGTGGTAAAGGATGTTTTGGAAGGCTTGAAGAAAGTGTTTCCTCCCGTCAGACTTCCCTCGCCTTCCTGGGACTTGAATGTGGTGCTGTCCAGACTGATGAAGGAGCCTTTTGAACCCATTCACAAGGCTTCGTTGCAGCACCTATCCTGGAAGGCGGTGTTCCTAGTGGCCATTACATTGGCCCGCAGGGTGAGTGAACTTCAGGCATTATGTTGTCAAGAACCTTATACTGTATTCCATGCTGTCGGTGGATTGTGTCCTGCATACAATTGTGTTATCAAAAGGCTAATAAGACCTTAGGGGGTAAACCTAAGGCTCATTCCACCAGGGGCAAAGCTGCCACGACGGCTTTGCTGCGTAATGTTCCGATTGCGGAAATCTGCAAGGCGGCCACTTGGAAGTCGGTCCATACCTTTGCTGCGCATTACTGTCTGGACACGGATGCCAGGGCAGATGCTCAGGTTGGGCAGGCTTCGCTGCGAAATTTGTTCGCACAGTAGTGGTAGTGTCTTGTGTGTTCTCCACCGCTTTTGTTGTGTGGGGATGGGCTTGCCATTCTATTCACTAGATTATGACTATACACAGAGATCCCCTACTACAGAAGGAGTAGTTTCTTTTCTGTAACTCCAGTTCTGTAGTAGGGGTATCTCTGTTATAGTCATAAGCGCCCGCCCTCCTCCCCGGTGGAGAGATACTTATTCATATGAAGAATGCTACAGGTCTGACGTGCTACGCCTTCAAAAAGAACTGAAAGTAAATGGGACCTGCTGGGCATTCTGGGATACTGGGGAAAGTCCTGGAAACCTGGAAAGTTTTCTTAAAGGCACAGTATCCTGTTTTGAGCCACATAATGGCAGCCTATGGGGCTTGTCTGTCCACTCCTTCCTCTCTATCATTCCAGAGGCTTTTGTTGGTAGAGGCAGGGTTTTTTCCTATGAGGAGAAAAACTAGACAGGCAGTGCTGTTTGTGGAGGTTGGTGGAATTCTAGTTGAAGTACTGGACAGTGTAGCCTGTGGGTATAGGCTGCATTATCTGTCTTTAAATTAAATTCTCTCTTAAAGGTGTATGCAGGTCTGCATGATTTGTCACCTTTTAGAGATTATTTTTTATTGCTCCGGGTCCACGCACATGTGCGGGACTATTCACTAGATTATGACTATAACAGAGATACCCCTACTACAGAACTGGAGTTACAGAAAATAAACTACTCCTTCTAAGGGAACCTGGCTGGGACCCCCCTGAGCGGCTGATGGGGCTTGCGGTCCCTGCTGCGACACCTGCTCACTGACTGACAGGATAATAGGCACTAAAAAACCTTACTGGGAAGAGACTGGTCGGAACCACTGGGTGAAGCACCCCGGGGGCCCGAACCCAGCAGCAGCAGAGTTAACGATCACTGCGCAGTGAACTCCGATGAGGCCCAAGGGGCAACCCGGGATGCAGACCTATAAGATGGACAAATATGCGGTCCCGAAACAAATGGCAGCTGCCCAGAAGCAGCGGCCAGAGGGGACTGCAGAACCCTCACTGAGCGCAATAATGGCGTCCATTGCAGATTTGAAAGGTACGATAGACCCTAAAATAGATGCTGTGACTGTAGATGTAAACCTTGTACGAGCTGATCTTCACAAAATGGCCGATAAAGGCGCCTCAACCAGACGGAGGTGGCGCATTTACAAACCAGCACAAAAAGTCTCGAAGAACCAGTTCTGGTCCTCACAAAGCAGCAAGAGGCAATGGGTGCTAAACTAGAAGATCAGAAAGGGCGGACATGCAGGAACAGTATTAGAGTGGTGGGGGTCCCGGAGGGCATGGATGGACCAAGCGTTGAATTGTTTCTGGAGGACTTAATTGTAAATCAACTAAAGCCAAAACGACTCTCCAACTTCTTCACCATAGAGCGTGCTCACAGGGCACCTATCCCCAAGCCAAAGCCACCCAGAACAATCATCGCACAGATCCTTAACTTTCGCAATAGGGACGCCATTTTGCAGACAGCACGCTTACATGGAGACCTGCATCACGAAAACGCAGTGATCCGTTTTTCCCGGACTTTACATCACAAGTCCAAAGGCAGCGACAAACTTTTGAGGGCTTCAAGAGAGAACTGCGTGCCAAAGAGATCAAATATTCAATGATGTTTCCAACAAAACTGAGAGTGATCGCAGATGGAAAAACATGGTATTTCAACTCAGCAGAGGAAACTTGGGAGTGGCTGGAAGGCTGTGGCACAGTCGGCCACAATTCCCAATGAGAGAGGAGACGAGGAACACAAAAAGTCAACCAAGGAGATCAGTGAGTGAAGGAACACACACCCCGGAATGAGACATGAACGAAAGGAGGGTCTGGAATACGAGGGCACTGCAGCTGTGCTACACTGGTAACTGTATGCATGAGGTCGGATATCCTGATATAGGAGGGAGGGGGAAAAGTGAGTGTTGGCCTGGCTCTGCACCCACAGAGACAGACAACTGACCAAGGGCCTGACATGTTGTCGGCAGGACTAAAAATGAAACTGAGGAAACTTGGGGTGCGTGGGTGCTCGAGGGTGGTGCTCTAATCTGCTCGGCACCTGCTAAACTCCGCTTAGTTATCAAGTTTAAGGGTGACAGGCACTCTGCGAGTTGGGGAGGTCATGGAACATGAACGGTCTGGGCAACCGCATTAAACGCAGTGCTTAATTTGTAAAAAATTAAGTGCAGGTGCTCCAATATTTTTTAGGAGGCCACACCCACTTCCCTGGCTCCGCCCACTTCCTTTATTGGCTCCACCTACATCCACAAGTCTAACACATCAGAGCCACCACCTCACTTCTTGAGTTCCACAAGAAGCTGAAGACCTGGCTCTTCACATAAGCACCTCAGGGACGAAGGGAAGAAACACAAAGCAAGACAGAAAGGTCAGAACAGGATAGGGTGCAACAGGTAACAGTACTGAGATATGCAAGTATGTACTTTTGTGCACACAGGATATCCTTGATCTCAATGCAGTCCCTTAGTGAAGCATTAGAGCAATAAGTATCCTTCAACTACATCTCGTTAGTAGTGGCATGGAACATAGCCATCTACTACCAGGTTTATTGCAACACAATGTGGAGCAATCCTCTAATCTAGTAGTTCTTAACCTGTAATCCAGGGACCACTCAGGGTCCAGAAAGCAAATTTTAGGGTGTTCACGACTGCTTAGAAAAATTATTATTTACTGATCAGTAAAGAGAATATAAATAAAGAAGCAAAATTATGTAAAATTGACATTTTTAAAACGTTCTGTAAATGTGAAGGAATTTGAAATTGGAGGGTAAAATAAAAAAATGGTAGCCTCATATTCATTCATGGGAGCAGTCTGTACAAGTACATCAAACAGCATATAATATGGATGAAGGGTGGCTTCAGTTGAATTTAGAAAGTTCCAAAATTCGCATTAAAATTGTATTTATATGTGCTATGACTTGGTTGCAGAATATTAAGGCTGTGGTGGGGACTGTATGAACATGGTGTGACGTGGGGGAAAGGGTGGGGGGCGTTTGTTATATTTTGGGATGTATTTTTGTGGTATTGCTGGATGGCATGCATAAAAATAGATTGCTTTTGTAACATGATGCAATATGATTTCATTGACGACTCTGATACACAGGGTGCTGTGATATGTATGCAATCGACAAATAAAATATGTTTTAAAAAAACCAAAATTGTATTTATATATTTCTTTGTGAATTAAACAAAATATGTAATCATGTGTATTTGTTTGATGAATGCTTTTGTCTGTTTTCTGTATTGTTTTGCTGTTCATCATTAAAATTGCTTACTATGGGGTGCCCAATTCCAATCATGATTCAGTGGCAGTCCCCAGACTCTGATTTAATTGGAGTCCACCGAAGTCAACAGGTTAAGAACCACTTCTATAGTTTCTGATCAACATATAAGCAAATTGAGAGGGTGAGAGTATCAGGGACAAGTCACATGGCTTTCAGTTAATTTATTTCTGTACCCATAATGAAAACTGTACTCTTTCTTCTACTTGGGTTTCTTTTAGTACAGGTACCTTAGCTGCTTTCTTCCTAACCGTAAGATGCCACACTTGTGCAATTGGTTCAGACTGGCTAAATTACACAATGGGAGACTACAAACCATAGGAGCTCCAATCTCATTCACTTCCATTTCATTCAGTGTTGTTTGAGTTTACTCTAAAAACTAACAAGTTTAAAAACTTGGCTTGAACATTAGACCTCACACAGTTGCAACAGGTGAATGCATCACTGTGACCTTAGTTGAGACAGTTACAAGCAATTGATTGGTTTAACTCAATGGCCCATAGTGTATCCAAAATAAATTTCTTTAAATTGAAAAAAGGCCATCAAGGGCCTGTCATCAGTAATATTTCAAAACTCAGAAATTGTATTAAAACGTCCACTACAGAACCATTAACCCTCTGTTTTCAGCAATTTGCATTCTCACTTACATTTAGACCATTTGATTTCAAGAGAAACGTGGGTTAACTTCTTCCCAACTCATTTAAAGACTAAGGGCTTGTTTAGAGCTTGTTGAAGGGCCGCCTGGAGGCAGGTCCTTCGCTTCACTGGAGATGTCCACCCACCATATTTATAGATTTCTCTGACAGGCAGTAAGGGATCACTGTGAAGCTATCATTGTGGTGAATGCACAGAAAGCAATAACACTTTACTTAGCAGGCCCCATGCTGAATACACCAGCTCAAAGTTTTGTTTTTTAAAAACAAACTACAAAAGCTCAAGTTAGTTACTGAACAAATGGCCTTGGCATGCAGGGAATTTTCTACCAGTGCAAGAGGGTCATTTTTTTGGCTTCCCGTTCGGAACGGACAGGTTTGCCCTGGTTGTCTAGAACAGGAAAAATCTACAGCAGGACCTTTCTCCTAAATAGGTTGGACAGTTTGACGTAGATTGAGTGATGGACTAATGGGAGATGAGCTACCCATCAAAAGAGTTCTTACGTCGGAGTGAGCATAGACTCTTCCATTAGAAACAGGGTGCTCCTTCAGGCTCTAAATAGAGGAGGGAAAGCAAGAGTTTAGTTAACAAGACATCAAAACTCTAAATGAGGCCCAACGTTTTGTACAAAGAGAAGGGAAAATAGAATTGCTAAAGTTTAAAACAAATTCCAACAAACTTGTTCTTTGGTGGCGTCCCTGACTTACACATTTCATCCTGGCTACCATTTCACAGGAGATTTTTCAGCTTGTTGAGCATTTGCATTTTGCTTGTTGACTGATGGAGCACATTGAAACAAATAACACTGAGATGGGTCAGTGACCCTTATTGTATGAGGCGTGCAGTGTAAGTGGGGCCACTAGAATTCTGTGTTTCTGCAGCTGTAGTGTTTTCCACATAATTATGGCTTTACTGCGTCTGTCAGATGATCCACCATCTACTACATCATCTACATATCAACAAAAATGTGTTTCTAACTTTGACAACTCAAGTGTTACTTTAAAAAAAAAAATCAAACATGGAGCCATATGGTGGCAGACCCTTGAACTATTTACAAATGTGAAATGGTCTACCTTACAGTTGCCAACTGTTATCCAGGTATTAAACTGGTACAAAAGAGCTGAATCCTTTTCCGAGATAATATTTATGTGCTAAACTGTGAAAATAGCAAAGTAATAGGACTGCAGAATGTGCCTTATTTGCTCTGTATTACTGCATAATTTAGCCAGCTCTTCCCATAATTTGGGGCTACATTGTTCCATAATTCCAGTAGCCCCGAGTTATGTCACTGCAATCAACGGGGCTAGATCATGAGCGAACAAGTTTTATTACATCTTCCTGATCTGTCTGGTGGAGCACGCAATTATATGGAAAATAAACCTTTTTTAATCTTCCTCTTCACTGGAAAAATAATCTTTTGAAGATCAACGTGAAAAATGTAGTAGTCATTAAACGCCTCCTTGAACAAATACACTTTAAACTAACTGGTTTGTTGTAATCTTATGTCACAACCCTATACTATGTGACTATAAAATAATATCTGAAAGAAACACGTTAGTTAGATTCCTCACCTTAGAATATCCCCAGGCAACAGGCTGGATCCGGAAAGATTTTTGTAGCAATACCCCTTGCGCGTCGGTAGGCGTCGTCTGCGGCTCCGCGTCCGTCGTCGGCATGATGCGCCGGAATGACGTCGTCGGAGTACTTAGACGCCGCCCGCGCGCTGACGTCAGTAAGCGCCGATCCGGGAAGAGCATACCCCTAGTCATTTCAAAGCCTGTGACGCCTGTCATTGCCTGATGTCGGTGACGGATCACCATCGCCGGTGCCTGTATTGCCTGGGGCCCGACCATGACGCGGAGTCGTGCCTCGATTGCCAGGCCCTGACGTCGAAAGCTAGGCGTGAGCTGTCCCGTAAGCTTCTCGAGCTTCGGCACTCGGCTCTGCGTCGCTCTCGGTCCAGGAGGATGTCCAAGGACCGATCGCGGAGCCATCGTCATCGCTCGTCGGGGTCTTCGGGTAAGTCGAAGCACTTCAAGAAGTCCAAGAGACGACATCGCTCTTCAGACTGCCCTCGCCGGTCGCGCGACTCGGCTGAGGGTCAGGGTGGGCCCACCCCCGCGGTTCCGTCGGAGCCGCAGGAGCCGCGTCCGTCCCCATACCCGACGGTCCCTGGGACTGACGCGACTCCGGCGGAGGTCAGTGCCTTCCTCTCGGCCATGAGGGGCCTGGCTCCGCCGTCGACGCCTGTAGGCGCGCCTTCGGGCCCCGCAGGTTCGACTGGGCGACCTCGCGTGCCGGCGGCTCCGGCCCCGGCGCCGTCGACGGCTCTGGCCCCGACGCCGCAGGTCCCCGAGGGATCCAGGCCTGGATCTCGGTCGGCACCGGTCGACCTCACGACGCCTCCTTCGCCGGCGCCGACCCCGGTTTCACCTCCGGCGCCGTCACCAGGCGACGCCGTTCCCCGGTTCAGCCCCGGTCCGGACCCGACGCCGGTACGGCGCCGCACCCAACGTCGATAGATGACCATTTCATCTACCGTCCGGCTCCGATCGTTCCTCCTGTTTATCAGGAATCGGATGACGGGGGCGACTGGGAGGTGTCTGAGGACCCTATGGCCCTCCAGGGTCAACTTGCACAGGACTGGGCAGACGAACTGGGGATGCCAGTGGTCTGGACAGTTCTCCGGACGCTGGCTCCATCTCTCCTCCGACTGTGGCCTCGGAGGAGGGTGCAGCTTTTTCAGTGGTGCTGCGAAAGGCGGCCGAAGCCCTAGGGCTGGAGTTGCCTGCTGTGGCCGTGAGGACTAACGTCCTCACAGAGGTCCTTCAACCGACAGCAAGCTCCACTGAGCCTCTGCTGCAGTTTAATGAGGCCCTCATAGACGTTCTGCAGGGCACTTGGTCCAAGCCCTCCACAGTTCCTCCTGTGGACCGGAATGTTGCCCGGCACCACCGCCATGCTCCGGGCGACCCCAGTTTCCTCTCCCAACACCCCACCCCGAGAGTCTGGTTATCCAGGCCTCAACCTCCCAATCCTCCTTCCCGTCCGCTCCTCCGGATCGGGAATCCAAGAGGTTGGAACAGTTTGGCAAGAAACTGTTCTCGTCCCTGAGTTTGGGGCTGCGGTCTTTAAATACCGCTTGCCTTTTGGACCGTTATTCCCACTCTCTGTGGGATACGGTGGAGGACGTGCTGCCGTTGTGCCCGGTGGAGGCCCGGGCACGACTCGCTCAAGCACTTGCTGACGGTCGAGATGCAGCACGCCACGCCAAACGGTGTGGACTTGACACCACGGACTCACTGGGTCGGGCGATTTCCACCACGGTGGTGCTTCGGCGTCACGCCTGGCTGAGGTCCACGTCATTTTCAGGGGATGTCCAGAGTTCCCTCATGGACATGCCCTTTGATGGCACTCGCTTTTTTGGTGAGAAGGCGGACAGTGCTCTGGCTCGGTTCAAGGACTCCCGGGCCACGGCCAAGTCCTTGGGTCTTTCGGCCCCGCAGCCACAAACTACCGCCTTTCGTGGCCAAGGAAGGGGCGCCTCCTCACGTCCGCCCAGCCACCGGCCGCAGAACCAACCTGCACGCGGTCGCGGACGTGGATTCCGCCGAGGCGGTACTGGAGGTCAACGTGCCGGTCAGTCCACATCCACCCCGGCAGCATCCGCCTCAAAGCCCTCCTAGTCCAAGCTTTCAGGCCCATTCAACGCCAGTGGGCAGCAGAGTTCGCCATCACCTGCTCCACTGGTGCTCCATCACGTCGGACAGGTGGGTGCTGCAAATCGTCCGAAGGGGCTACTCCCTCCCCTTCGAGACGACCCCTCCAGCCATGCCACCGCTGAACCACCATATGTCGGGGGATCATTTGCATCTTCTACGAGAGGAAGTTTTGGCCCTTTTGGCCAAAGAGGCCGTCGAGCGCGTTCCTGGTCCGGAAGTAGGTCGTGGTTGTTATTCCCACTACTTTATGGTTCCCAAGAAGGGCAAAGGGGGCCTACGCCCGGAAGGACCGTTTCAAGATGCTCACTTTAGCTCAGGTTCTGCCTGCCCTAGACCCTGGAGACTGGATGGTAGTGTTGGACTTGCAGGACGCTTATTTCCACATCCCCGTCCTGCCGGCCCACCGGCGTTACCTGCGGGTCACGGTGGGTCAGGAGCACTTTCAGTTCACCGTGCTCCCCTTCGGCCTCACCAGTGCCCCTCGGGTGTTCACGAAAGTGATGGCGGTGGTCGCAGCTCATCTGCGCCGATCAGGGGTTCCAGTCTTCCCCTATCTCGACTACTGGCTGTTGAAGGCGGGCTCGCCCCAGCAAGTCGTCTCCCACCTCCAGACTACAGCCGACCTCCTGCACTCGCTGGGGTTCTCCATCAATGTGCCGAAGGCGCACCTGAGTCCCTCCCAAAAGCTCCTTTTCATTGGGGCGGTTCTCGATTCGGCGCAGTTCCGGGTCTATCTGCCGGAACAGCGGGTCCGGGACATTCAGGCCCTGATTTCCATCTTCCGGCCTCTGTCCTGGGTTTCGGTCAGGTTGGTGCTGCGGCTTCTGGGGCTGATGGCCTCCTGCATCCTGTTGGTACCTCACGCCAGGTGGCGGATGCGGGCTCTGCAGTGGGACCTGAAGTTTCAGTGGGCCCATCATCGCGGCAACCTGTCCGACCATGTCTTAATCTCGGAGGGCACTGCGAACCAGCTGCAGTGGTGGCTCACGAATCGCGATTGGGTCAGCGGCAGATCCCTCTCCCTACCCCAAACGGAGCATGTCGTAGTGACGGATGCGTCCCTCCTGGGATGGGGGGGCCATATGGGAGAGGCGGAGATCAGAGGACTCTGGTCTCTGGCGGAGACTCGGCTCCATTTCAACCTCTTGGAGCTGAGGGCGATCCGACTTGCACTAAAAGCCTTCCTTCCCTCTGTCCGGGGAAGTGTCGTGCAGGTGTTCACGGACAACACCACCGCCATGTGGTATTGCAACAAACAGGGCGGGGTGGGGTCGTGGACCCTTTGTCAGGAGGCTCTGCGCCTCTGGACATGGCTGGAACATCAGGGCATCACCCTGGTGGTTCAACATCTGGCGGGCTCTCTGAACGCCAGAGCAGACGAACTCAGCCGCCGGTGCATGATGGATCACGAATGGCGTCTGAACTCGGACGTGGAGCAAGGTCTCTTTCTGCAGTGGGGAGAGCCTTGGTTAGATCTATTCGCCACCGAAGAGAACGCGCAATGTCAGCAGTTCTGCGCGTTGGAATTTCCAAGGCGGCACTCGCTCGGAGACGCTTTTCGTCGCGAGTGGAGTTGCGGTCTGTTGTACGCCTTTCCGCCTATACCACTTCTGCCCAGAGTGCTGAAGAAGATCAGGTGCGTCCGAGCCCAAGTCATCTTGGTGGCTCCGGATTGGGCACGAAGGTACTGGTATCCCGAGCTACTCAGTATGTCCATCGACCCCCCGATACGACTGCCTCTTCAGGAGGACCTTCTGTCGCAGCAGCAGGGGACGGTCCTCCACCCGAACCTGTCCAGCCTCCACCTCCATGCGTGGAGATTGAGCGGCGACAGTTGATGCCATTTGACTTGCCTCCTGAAGTCTGTGATGTCATTCTGGCAGCCAGGCGTCCCTCCACAAAGACGGTAGACGCCTGCCAGTGGAACAAATTTGTGGCATGGTGCACAGCAAAGGCTGTGGATCCCCTTTCTGCCCCTTTTTCTGAGGTTCTCCTCTTTCTTCTTTCTTTGGCCCAGCAGGGCTCTGCTCTGGGCACCTTGAAGGGTTATCTTGCTGCAATCTCTGCTTTCCTAAGGCTTCCTGATCAGCCTTCTCTTTTCAAGTCCCCTGTTGTTTCACGTTTTCTCAAGGGCATTACTCATATGTTCCCTCCTATTCCATTCGTAATGCCTCAGTGGGACTAGAACCTTGTTCTCACTTTTCTGATGTGCGCTCCCTTTGAGCCCCTTCACAACTGTCCACTTCGTCTACTTACTCTGAAAACTGCCTTCTTGGTGGCTATCACCTCCGCTAGGCGGGTGAGTGAGCTCCAGGCTCTGTCAGCTAAGCCTCCCTTCCTTTCGGTTCATCCGGATAAGGTTGTCCTCCGGACATGTCCTTCTTTTCTTCCTAAAGTCGTGACTCCCTTTCACATCGGGCAATCTGTCATGCTGCCCACCTTCTTTCCGTCTCCACATCCTTCAAAAGATGAAGAGAGGCTTCACTGTCTGGACCCAAAACGTGCGCTGTCCTTTTATTTGGACCGCACAAAACAGTTCCGGTGGATGACAAACTTTTTGTTGGATATGTAGGTGCTAAGAAGGGTAAAGCTGTGCACAAGCGGACCATCTCGCGATGGGTTGTGTTGTGTATTAAACTCTGCTATTCCTTGGCGAAAAAGGTTCCTCCTGTTGGGCTGAGAGCCCATTCCACCCGGGCCACAGCGGCGACAACTGCCCTGGGACGGGGAGTCCCCTTGCAGGACATCTGTCAGGTGGCGACGTGGGCTTCACTGCACACGTTTGCCAAGCACTATTGCCTGGACAGCCAAGTCCGGAGAGATGGCCACTTTGGCCGTTCTGTTCTCCAGGACTTTCTGGTGTGATCTTGGTTCGCAGGCCCACCTCCGGGGTTGGTATTGCTGGGGTATCTATTCTAAGGTGAGGAATCTAACTAACGTGTTTCTTTCAGATGAACAAGTTACTTACCTTTGGTAACGATGTATCTGTAAGAAACATTAGTTAGTTAGATTCCTCACCGACCCACCCAGCCTCCCCGTTCTGCGAACCGACATCTAGGGTTAAGGTTCTCCCTTTCAGGGCCCTAGATTTTTTGGCACCAGTGTCGGTCTCTTGCATGGCTCAGCGTCCCTGGCGCGGAAAGCTATGTATAAGAACTGACGTCAGCGCGCGATAGCGGCATCTAAGTACTCCAACGACGTCATTCCGGTGCACGACGCCGACGACGGACGCGGAGCCGCAGACGACGCCTACCGACGCGCAAGGGGTATTGCTACAAAAATCTTTCCGGATCCGGCCTGACGCCTGGGGATATTCTAAGGTGAGGAATCTAACTAACTAATGTTTCTTACAGATACATCGTTACCGAAGGTAAGTAACTTGTTTGTTAATGTGAAGAAGTTTGGTTTTAAAGACTAGAAGAAAAACAGCACGCCTAAGCACACCTTTGGTCTGCAGAGACTCGTGCCAACAAGAAATACTTTGTTTTAGTTAAGGGCACATGGCACCAGCCTGCCTTCGGAGAGTTCAATACGTTTTGCTTTTGCTCCACTCCCAACACAAAAGAAATAACTCTGAGAAACCCATGTCACCCCTTTCCAATGCTCTCAAAATCATGCAGGCTGCACAAACGTCTAAGAAGTTTTTTTGGGAACATTTCCAGTAAAAGCGACCTGACTCCTGACAGCTTTCTAGTTTTCAAGAAAGGTTACGCACTACTGGAATGAGAGGCTTTATAAATAACTACTGTACAAGAAGCAAAAGTGCTACAAATAGTCTGATCCATGGTAACTATAAAATAACATATACAAGGGCTTACTGGCCTGTTTAAATACAGCATGCTGCTCACATTCTGACGCTCACCAACCTGAACAAGCATTTACAATGCAATAGGTCTCGCATTATTAAAGTTTGAGCTATTGGCACTGCTAATAATAATGCAACACCAATAGCTCAAACTTTAATAATGCGAGACCTATTGCATTGCAAATGCTTGTTGGTATGGTCCACAAGAGGCTTTGGCCTTCAGACAGCGAATAGCTGTATGCGAGGCCTAAAAACAGAGATAGAAGTATCAGCTGCGAAATCTTTGCAGCATGAAGACACAAATAAGGTGCCATTGGGTAACGTGGCAGCTGCAGAAATCTATGTCCTACCTGCAGGTCACCGGCTAGTTACCCAGAGACTGACTTCGTTTTTCATCCTCCTAGGATCTATAAATTATGTACTAGTCATCGGGATAGTAGCAGCAACTAATATTTAAAGAACCATGCAAGCACGAATCATCGGACAATGGCAGCCAACATAATATAAACTAGATACAAAGATAAACAAGGTGATGAATGAATGGCCGAGAGATGGATGGACGGAATAAAGTGCTATATGAATGGATGCAGTAGGGTGATGGGTGGATGAATGTAAGAAGGCGATGGATGAATGGGTGCCTGGCGGATAGATGAAACAAGTGGACGAATGGAATAAGATGGATGGATGGATGAGTTGGGATGGATGGATGGAATAAAGTGAGATATGAATTGATACGATATGGTGATGGATAGATGAATGCAGCTGGCTATGAATAAATGGGTGTCTGATGGATAGATGAAATGTGATGTGTGTAGGAATGGAATAAGATGTATGTGTGGGTGGGTGTTTGGGTTGGAGGAAGGAAGGGTGGGTGGATGGGGATGGATGGATGGATGGGTGGTGGGTGGATGGATGGGTGGGTGGATGGATGGATGGGTGGATGGATGGGAGGATGCGTGGATGGGTGGAAGGGTGGGTGGATGAATGAATGGTGGGTGGATGGATGGATGGACAGGTGAGCGGGTGCGTGGGTGAGTGTATGGATGTGTGAATGTATGGGAGGATGGACAGATGGGTGGACGGGTGGGCGCATGAATGGATGGTGTGTGAATGGATGGATAGGTGGGCGGATAGTTGGGTGGATGGATGGACAGGTGGACGGATTGATAATGGATGGGTGGATAGATGGATGGATGAATGGAGCAAGTGTCTGTCGCACACCGTGAGCTGGGTGAATGTTCTCTTACCTTGTACTCCAGGGCCGCCTCCTCCAGGGGCACCGCCTCGTGGGACCGGTGCTCCTTGGCCTCTCTGCACACCACACAGATGGCCGTCCCCTCCTTCCTACAGAAGAGCCGCAGCTTCTCGCGGTGCCAGCCGCACTCCCCCTCCACCCGCAGCTGCACCGCCTGCTGGCAGAAGTCCTTGGCGATCTGCACAATGTTGGCCAGCTGCCGGTTGGAGCTGAGGGCACCCTTGGGTGACGCATTCCGGCACTCGGGCACGGGAAGTTTGAGGCTACTCCTGCCCAGCATCGGGCGAGGCAGGGCCGGCAGAAGTTGTGCCCGCTCTGCGTGGTCACCGGGTCTGTGTAGTAGTCCAGACAGATGGAGCATCTGGTCTCTTCCATCAGGTGCCCCACGGGGTTTGCTTCAGCTATGGCCCGGCAGAGAGAGGAGGCACAAAGTGGGGCCAATGCGGGGCAGAGCGGAGCTCACAGAGGGGCAGGGAGTAGGGCAGAAAGTCGGACAGAGAGGGAGACAGGGAGAAAGAAACTAAGACTGGGGCAGAGAGCCGTGCAGGGAGATCAGAGAGCCGGGCAGGGAGCTGGACAGAGGGCACCCTAGGCAGAAGTATGGAACTGAGCAACAGCAGAGAGTTGGACAGAGCAGGTTGAAGAGAAGCCCTGAACGTGAGGAGAGCACGGCAGGATTGCGGGGCAGATAGCTGGACAGCGAGCCGGGCAGAGATCCGCAAAGAGAACTGGTGAGGTCATCCAGGTTTCGAGTTTCGATTTCATTTTCTCAGAGGGCGCGAGCAGAAGAGGCAGGGAGTGAAACTCACATTTACAGACCTGCGCCTATATTTCAAGTGTGTCCAAAATATGTTTAACTAGGTGGTCTCAGTAAGGAAAGGCAGCCAAGGCACGGGGAGAAAACGTAATCTGCCCAGTATCACACTATTTGGTCCCGTAAGAGAGCCAGGATTTCAGACGCAGGCCACTGTTGCTGAAGTCTACAACCTGCCCAACTTACCTTCTGCATTAAGAGTCCACACTTCAAACAAGCGGAACTGAAAGTGATCGTGAAAGCGATCGCTATAGTAATAAAAATAAACACGCCCGCGAGTGGTGCGTGCGCGCCACTGCGAGACATATGTTTTCAATTATCGCGCCCGTGTTTGGGCATGATAATTGAAACCACATGGGCTTTGGTGCGGGTAACAGGCACCAATAGGCCGTGGGCGGAGCAATGCGCCCGCCTTTGGCCTATTGCGTGCTCTGTTAACAAAATGCACGCACTCAAAGCCCAATGACAGAAGAGCAGACAAAAAACACACGCACGAGCGTGTGCGATTCCAGGGTCCATTTCTGAACCCCGGAACAAAAGGACTCTCTCCTGCGCGAGCACTGCTGCGCAGAGCAACGCAGGTCGCGAGACCTAAAAAGGACACTTCTTCTACTGAATAGCAGCGAGTGCTCGGAGCGCTCGTGAAGAAAAAACACAAGGCTACAGCTCTGTGTTTGCAGTGATATCCACTGAATGATGAATAGCGGCTCCCGTCCCGAGCGCACCACTTCCGCTTCAAGGTCAAAGTGGTTCCCTAATGCGTGTACGTACTCCTCATGATAGGTCGGGTGGCTGGGTAGTCCAAATTTAAATATTTTACGGATGAAGCCAGCCAACAATGAACCCAGGCAGGCATGGATTTACAGCGCCACATCAGAACTTCACCGGGGGGACAGGGGGAAATTAGTGAGTCGATATTGCATGTAGACCCGGCCCTAAGAAATAAGTGCTAAGCACCGGAAAGCACCAGCACAAATTAAGCACAGATTAAACGCACAATAGTCCTACAATACCTGCATAGATACTCCCCAGACATTGTGCTGCTCCAAGAAACACACCTGAAGGGTAATAAATACAGAGCATTGGATAGGTATGACTACAAGCTTGCTTCCCATGCTGGCTACACAACAGGATCGAGAGGAATAGGGATAGTGGTTAAGACAGCCCTCCCCCTGGTAGTGGGGAAGATTTGGTATGACCCCCTGGGACGATATGTGGCACTCACAGGGATATGGGAGGGACAGACTATCAATATTGTCTTGTGTTATATAACGCTGGCCATACACTCGGAGGTTCTTTCGACACTGGGGGCCCTGCTGGTGGACCTCCCACCAGGAATCTTGATGTTAGGGGGTGACATGAACTCCACCATGGACCCAGATAGAGACAGAGAAACTACGGATAACAGAGTGAGGGGGATGGAGCCACTTCAAGCATTTGCAGAGGCCATGGACCTGACAGATTTATGGCATCCCTGAGCCCGGCAATACACCTTTTACTCAGCAGCACATGGTAGTTATTCTCGTCTAGATCACGTCTTAACACATAGGGGGAGTGAAGCGTGGTTTCGTAACGCCCGAATCAGACTGTGGGGAATCTCGGATCACTCACCGGTAGAGGTGGCCTTACGGGGTCCGGTAAGAACCAACATACTACCGCCTAGAATAAAACCCTTGTTCTTTAAGAATAAGGATGTGGCCGACCAAGCCAGAGAAAGAGCCCAACTCTACTTTCAGGAAAACGAGGGAACAGTGGATTCGGCATGCACCCTATGGGAAGCATTTAAGCCAGTAATAAGGGGACACATTCATGCTCACATTGGGGGCTCACACAAGGAAAAACGGATACAGTGGGATACACTAGAAGCAGAAGTGGCTGTGCTAGAGGCCAGGATATTAGAGGGGGGAAAGGGCTGACCCACCACTCTCACATCGCCTTGACATCAAAAGACAGGAAATGATGGACCTTGCAAACAATGGCGCAAGATCAGCTGCCTTAGCCACACAAAGAAGAATATACGACCTAGCTGACAAGGCCAACAAAATGATCGCCTGGTTGGAAAAGAGGGACAGGGAAAGAAACTGGGTGGGTGAAATCTGCGATTCCCAGGGGGCTAGACACAGCACCGGAAAGGGGATAGCGAGGGCCGTCGCGGATTATTACGAGAGGGTCTATGCATCCAACCCCGCCAGATCAGAAGTGGACTGTCGGGAACTATTGACCGAGATGCAGCTTCCAGCATTGTCTGACAAAGATAGGGAGGACATTGAGAAGGATATAACAATCGAAGAGATAACAGGAGCCATACAAGACTTGCAGACAGGGAAGGCCCAAGGGCCGAACGGTCTGCCAGCTGAATTATTTAAGAGCATGGTGAGAGTGCTGGCGCCATATCTCCTGGACATTTTTGATGAGGCCAAGAAAGGAGGCTGCTTCCCACTAGACCAATGGACAGCTACCATTGTGGTAATACCTAAGGTGGGTAACCCAGGCCCATATCCTTGCTGAACATGGAAGTTAAAATCCTTCCTAAGGTCCTGGTGAACCGCCTTTTAGGGACAATCACGACACTGATACATCCCGATCAATCCAGATTCCTGCCTCACCGGAGCACCAGGCTCAACTTTAGATGCCTATATGGTGTGATGCACTTGACAAAATCCCGCCCAGGGGAGGAAGCGGCGCAGCTGTCATTAGACGCCCGTATGACATTCAACAGCATTGAATGGCTTTATCTATTCGCAGTTCTGGAAAGATTTGGGTGTGGTCCCCGATTGCAATCCTGGATCAGGTTGCTGTATAAGAACCCACTGGCTAGGGTGCGAGTGAATGACTCTGTCTCACTCTCCTTCGCCCTACATAAGGGGACGAGGCAGGGGTGCATGCTCCCCCCTGTTCTGTTTGCGCTAGGGTTAGAGCCACTCGCGTCATGGGTGAGAGGGGACCCGGTGGTGCCCGGAATAACAGGGGGTGGACAGTGGGAAGAACGAATATTCCTTTATGCGGATGTTGTCCTCTTGTGTGCGACAAGGCCTCGCTTCACTATAAGCAGGTTACTACAAATTCTTCAGCTATTCAGGGGTACTCACGGTACCAAATCAACTGGGATAAGTCCCTTATGTTTATGCTTTCCGATGGACCCGCGCCAGCTATCCCTGGAGAGATAAAGCTCTAAGTCAAGGATAGTTTTAAATACCTGGGTATTATCATCGCAAAGACAGAAACAGAATTTATGGAAGGAAACCTGTTGCCCCAGTTGGAACGTCTGAGACTAGATGTCGCTCATTGGAGGACACTGCCGATCCACCTGATGGGGAAAGCAGTCTTATTCAAAATGATGACATTACCACGTATGCTGTATGTCCTCCAAAACACCCCATATCAAGTACCTGATAGGTTCTTAAGGGAAGTGGGTAGTGAACTGCGGAAATTACTGTGGGATGGGGGAGGAGCAAGAATTGCATTGACCAAACTTCAGAGAGGGGTATATGAGGGTGGTCTTGCTGTACCAGATCTCCAAAAATATTATTGGGCTTCGCAACTGATAACGATTAATTACTGGATGTTCGCGGACAGGAACAACCTCGCCTACGGGGTAGATTACTGAGTGATGGGGTCTAGAGGATATCCAGGAGTGCTATATCGGAGGGTGGCGGGGTAATGTGTGCCCCCGCACACGAAGACTGTACTGGAGGCGTGGAAGAGGGCCAACAAATTCCTCAGGTGGTATAATAGGCTCACTGAACGAACTCCATTATGGGATAGTGATATGCTAGAGGAGGTGGGCAAACTACAGGGCTTTGGTAAGTGGAAACTGCTAGATATACCACATCTCGGGGGAAACAGCCTTCACTACGCAACCGTTACAACGCATGCCATTACATTGCATGCCGTTGCAACGAAAAAGGTGTGCAGCAGTGGGTAGAAGGTGTTGGATTTAACTCCAACACCTTCCCTACTGTTGCACACACTGGAGTTGGAATAGAAAACTAATCTATTCCAGCGCTCCCACGACAGAAAGTTGGGGTAAAGGTTGGCGTTGCAACGGCATGCGATGTAATGGCATGCTTTGTAACGTCACATATTCTATCTCTGTGATGTATGGAGGGGTCTGGCGATAATCTCGTTTGAAGATTTACAGAAGGAGTACCAGTTAGCCGACACAGGAAGATTCAGATATATGCAGCTGAGACATGCACTCCGTAGGCACATTAGAATCCATGAGTACAGCCCATTGGAGGATCTACTCATACTAGACCCAATCCCAGAAAAGGCATTATCCTTCACATACAGGAAGATTATCAACAACTCGCCTGACCCGCTGAGGACCCTACGAGAGGCCTGGGAGGCCCATACTGACCTACTAGAAGATGATGATTGGCAGAGGCTATACAGAGCCCAAGAGAGGTAGCAATCAGGGCGAGATTCGGGCTAATACAGTTGAGAATTCTTCATAGGTCCCATTCCACTAGTACAATCATGCATAAGTTAGGGCGCACTCACACGGGTCGTTGTATACGAGGCTGTGATGAAAGAGGTACCTTTTTTCACATTATCTGGGAGTGCCCAGCCATACAACAATACTGGGGAAAGGTGATATGAGTAATGTCGGGGTTACTGGGCAGGAAATTCCTATCAAGGCCAGATAGCGCATACTATGGTGCCGATTACGATCCGGTAAAAAAATTCCCCGTACGACTCGTATCCGGTCTTTTTACCGTACGAATCGTACAAGTGCCGTACAAACTGCCAATTACGATTCGCATGGGAAAAAGTCCATACGAATCGCATTGGGAATCATTCCCCACACGTCCTCGGGTCGGAAAATGTGTCCGACACGTCCACGGACGATTTACCGTACAAATGTGAAAAGTGAAGTCCGACCGCGGAATTACGATCCATCCCGTGCGTCCGATGTTACAACCGGATGGAAAAAACACCGTCCGCACCGAACTCCCATAGCAACCATGGAGACATGTGCCCGCATACGCGCCCTACACTCCCCCCAGCCCTCCTATGTACGAGTCGAATCCCCCCCTCCTGGCCCCTGTATGTACGCGCCGAACCCCCCCCAGCCCCCGTATGTACGCGCCGACCCCCCCCCCAGCCGCCGTATGTATGCGCCGACCCCCCCCAGCCCCCGTACGTTCGAGTCGTACCCCCCCCGTGTATGTACACCCATGTACACGGGCGCGTACCGTGCCACCTACTCTGGTCGTTTCGCGCCGTACTTCGCTTTTCCGGCACTTTTTGGGTGCCGTGAAAATATTGCCGTCCGGACTGCTGTCGGTTCGAATCGTAATTCCTGGGTCGTGAAACGCTGCCTGAAAGCATCCCGACGTCACGTCGCAGCATTCCCGGATCACATTGGTATGTATATTTTCGTCGGTCGGTGTTTTTTACGATTCGTACGGAAATGGTGTTTCCGTGCGAATCGTAATTCCATGTTTGTAAAGTTTTACAACCGGGTACGAGTCGGACGGAGAAAACGCTCCGACCGACGGTTCGTACCCGGTTTTTACCGGATCGTAATCGGCACCTATGTGTAACGAGGGACCAGACATGGCCAAAATATCAGAGAATCTGGCTATTAGTGGCGGCGATGGTGGCCAAGAGGAACATCGCCAGAGCATGGGGGCTGCCCTCCCCCCGACAGTGGGTCAATGGAAGGCCAATCTTGATTGGTGTAGCGCAGCAGAAAATATAGTATACGAGAGCGGGGGCTGTCTGCGAAAATGGGAGAAATACAGGAACCTGTGAGGGGGAAGGGGGAGTGAGGGAGGATACGCAATTGAGGATGGGTGGGGTAGGGCCGTTCTAGAATAATAGGGTTAGGGAGCCAAGATCCGTAACTATTGTTGTAACAATGGATGATAGACTTTGATGTAAAGGTAATGTATTTATACCTCCAGACGTACGTTGATGTAATACTGTACGCTGCAACTGATGTATGTTTAATAAAAAGGTTTTTTAATAATAAAACAGCTGCAATTCGTTACATTGTTTTTTACGGTCCACTAAACAAAATAAAAAAGGCATGACATTTTGTAAAAGTATCAGGATTTCAATGTGGTAGGCGACCCACCACGAAAAACTGAAACTGCATGAAATAGTCCCAAAATAATGAAACCACACATTCCGTGGAACTTCATGAGGCAGAACACACAGTTGAGTGAAACAGCAGTAAGCCCATTCCCATGCAAAACATTTCTCTGAAGGCAGATTTCACACATTTTGCGACATAACGTTTTGCCCAGGCCTATTGACTAGTTATGCCTTTCTGCAACCAACAGGATATGCGCTGTAGGTGCCGTGGGGAGGGGGATTGGGTTGGGTGCGACAATCCCCAAATAAATGCATTTGTCTTGACAATTGGGCAAGGGGCCCTGAGTGGGGTCTGCTATGTCTGTGTTGGGTTTTCTCATTGTCTTGATTTCACTAAGCTATTTTAACTTGTTAATTGTTTCGATACGCAACTTAAACTACCAAAAAAGTAGCATATCTGCACCGACATAAGTAGTCCTTGAATGGATTCAAATTGACTACTTTTTGGGAATTCACAAACATTGGCAATAGTAGGCTTGGAAAGATGTGCCAGTCTCAGATGTCTAGGCATACTACTGGAAATCAAACAACGAAAAGGTGATGGGATGAATACTTGCAAATAGTCTACCAACTGGCAATCGATTGGGATAGCATTCCACCCCATTGTTTTTCGCCGACTGTGCAACGCTAGACAGGGGGCCTAATTTAGGGTTGAGTGGACAGAGTAAAGGTAGCCATGGTGGCTGAGGACTTTACGCCAGGCACCCTGCCTTTACTCTGCCTGTAAAATTTAGAAATGTCCGCCTGCCCAGCAGACATCTCTATACATTAGCAGGAACTGTCTCCATGAAGGTTCCTGTCAGTGTAGGAAAAGTTTAACGGACTGTTCCATCAAACATGACGGCCGACCATTAACCTAGTTCTCTATTTTTCAAACATTAACTCCTAAAGCAGGAGTTTGTTTCTGAAAAGTAAAAAACTATTGACCCCTACCCCATGGGAGTTATCTACCATGTTGTGGGCCACATTTTTCTTATTTAACTATTTTTCTTTTATTTGTTGTTGTTGTACCTTGTGGTAACGGACAGTTGCCATCTGACAGGCTGGTCTAAATAGGGTGGACAGTTGAATGGCTAACCTCCGACATCCACAACTCCGTTGAGCCGCTGGAGGATGCTTTACACCAATAGAATACATTTTACTCAATCGGCATAAAACTTGCAGTCCTCCAATCTCAAAACCAGGTGAGAGGATCTTGAGTTTGACGGACAGGACACTCTGTCACCGTTGCGAAGGAGCACCCTGTCCAGCAACCTCTTAATCAACCCTAGAGAAGAACCTAATGCAAGTTAGTACAGACCCTGCTCCTCATGGAAATCGTCCATCCCAAGCCTTTGTCACCTCCCCATTTACCCTGCTGCCCACTGCTTTTTTGGTTGGGAAGTTGTGAGCGTCACACCTCCCTGAATCTCACTAACTAAGCTACGCACCTGCTTACCCTTTCCTTTGGTGTATGGCGAATGAGGCAAACCAGCATCTCTTCATTCAGTTTTTGTGTGTGCATGGAGATATTGAGGGCAAGGGGCTCGACTATAGCATTGGCATGGATGCCAATTTCACAAAATGCCAGGAGAAGTGGAAGAACCTAATGCACTTCATTAGTTCCTAGTGACATCATGGCTTTAAACCTTGAATCGCTAGGCTGCCTCCTATGTCGCCCTGAGGTTTTACGGGGGGGGGGGGGGGGGGGGGTGTCCTAACGTAAAATTACGCCCCACCCCTGCTATATGTAAAGGTGGCTCCTTAGTGTCCCATATATCACAGATATTCAGGGGCCTTGGGCTAAATGGAGGCCCCCCCTGAAAGGTTGGTGTCCTTTCCTTAGGCCGGAGCAGTGCTTAATTTGTAAAAAAAAATAAGTGCCAGTGCTCTTTTCATAAAGCCACTGAAGCTTGCACCACACATTGCCTCAGCTATGCTGCCAGTGATAGTAACACCACAACTACTAGCCATCACACTCCTACAAGTGTGATGGTTCGTACTATTTCAGACCCCCAACGCTGCTAGAATGGCTTGGGCGGCAGGTAATAGTACTTTTTATGTATATTGCATTAATAACTAGCTGTTGCCGTGGTGATCTCAAAATTAGCTAGACAGCTTCACCTCATGGCAGACTGTCACAAGCGCCGGTGTTGACAATTAAGTGCCGGTGCCGAGCACCGGAAACCACCAGCTCAAATTAAGCACTGGGCTGAAGGGGCTTGCGTTATGCCCCTGTGGGGTGGGCAAGGAATGAAAACTACAGAAAGCAAAGAGGGATGTTGGAATCAATTTATTTTCTACTGCATTTGTAAGGACCCCTGAGACCATGTGTAACAAGGGCAGTCCTGGGGTTGACGAAACTATAAGCAGCTGCTAAGCACTGCTACCCCTAACAGATGTCCACGCCAGTAAGAGAATCAAACGAAACTCGTTCCTGGCTTAAATCCTGTGACTTTTTGTGTAGAATGAGAAGTGGTTCTACGTTGTTTTAAGGAGAATCACTATAACTTACCCTGTTTTTAAACACTTCTCCGAGTAGTCATGTGATGAAAGAACATTATTTCTTTACTTTTTTACTTTTTCATTTTTTACTTATTTATGAACCGTATTTCATTTGTATTGTTCAGTTTTTCTGGTTATTGCAGTGCCAGTCACCAAGCAAGTAAGCTTTAGCTCAACAGGCATGTCTCCTCTTCCAGTACTGTCTGTCGTCAGCTGTACTTTAAATGGATAGGAAAAGTGTGAGTACTCACTACCCGAGAGAAGTGCTGGTGCTCTCTCTTTGAAAGTATTGCAGCAGTGCTGAGAACTGCAGGTTCTCTCCCTTTCAAATTAAAGAAGTGCAGGTACTCAGTACCTGACAGCACCTTTCCATTTAAAGTTCTGGTCGTCGGAGTATTTCCACAGAATGCTAAACAAGCTGGGACTCAGCAAGCAAGAATGCCACCTCTTGAATTACTTTGTACATTATTTGTTTGAGAGAGCAGCAGGCATGCCACAGTCTAGACTGCACTTTGTGCTCTACACTGCCAAATCCCTTTTTCAAGAATGATAAGCAAGCTGTGCATCAACAGGCATGCCACCTCTCGATGGCTTCTTCCAGCACTGTCTGTTGTCAGTGCCATTGCCATGGAATGCTAAACAAGCAGCGGCCCACCAAGTACGACTCTCTGAACTGCATTAGGGCATGGTTTATTGTGTAGGAGTTCCTAAGTGAGGGGCGTCATCAACCCCCCCCCCCCCCTGCTTTAGCAGCTGCAGCTGCAGCGGGGTTGGGGGTTATGGATGATTTAATAAGTGAAAGAATGGATGATGAGTGAAAGAGGAAATGGAGGGTAGATGAAAAGATGGATGGAGTGAAAGGTTGGAAGGATGGACGAGTTGAAATGGTGGATGGATGGATGGGTGTAAGTACAGATGAGGAAAGAATGGATGAATTAGTGAAAGGGTGGCCAGACGGATGGCTGGATGCAAGGGTGAAGGGATGGATGAGTGAATGGATGAATGGATGGAAGGATGAGTGAGTGAAAAGATGAAAGGGTAAATGGATGGGTGGATGGATAGATGTATGATTGAAATGGTGGATCGCAGGTGAGTAAAAAGATGGATGATACATGCATGAATGAATGAGTGAAAGGATGGATGAATGAAAGGGAGTCAGGATGTACGGATAGATGCGTGAAAGGGTAAATGGATGGATGCATGAAAGGCTAAATGGATGGATGAGTGAAAGGATGGATGGTTGGCAAGATGAATGGATGTATAAGTGAGTGAAAGGATGGATCGACGAGTGAAAGAGTAAATTGATATATCGATGAGTGGATGAATTGATGGACCGAGTGAAAGGTGGATGGATGAGTGACTGGATGGATGAGTTAAAGGAAGGATAGATGGATGGCTGGATGAAACGGTGGGTGGATGGATGAGTGAAAGGGTGAATGGATGGATGAATGAATGAAAGGGTAGATGGGTGGGTGAGTGAGTGAAAGGATGGATGAGTGAAATGGTAAATTAATGGATGGAGGAGTGGGTGGATGAGTCAAAGGGTGGATGAGTGAGTGAAAGGATGGATGAATGAAAGGGAGGCAGGATGTACGGATAGATGCGTGAAAGGGTAAATGGATGGATGCATGAAAGGGTAAATGGATGGATGAGTGAAAGGATGGATGGTTGGCAAGATGAATGGATGTATAAGTGAGTGAAAGGATGGATCGACGAGTGAAAGAGTAAATTGATGAATCGATGAGTGGATGAATTGATGGACCGAGTGAAAGGTGGATGGATGAGCGACTGGATGGATGAGTTAAAGGAAGGATAGATGGATGGCTGGATGAAACGGTGGGTGGATGGATGAGTGAAAGGGTGAATGGATGGATGAATGAATGAAAGGGTAGATGGGTGGGTGAGTGAAAGGATGGATGAGTGAAATGGTAAATTAATGGATGGATGAGTGGGTGGATGAGTCAAAGGGTGGATGAGTGAGTGAAAGGATGGGTGGCTGAGTGAAAGGATGAATGGATGAGTAAAAGGGTGGATGGATGAGCGAAAGTATGGATAGATAAAGGAAAGGATGGATGACTGCATGCATATATGGATGGATGGATAAAAGGGGGATGGATTTGTGAAAGGATAGATATGTTTGATGGATAGGTTTAAAGATAGAGAGGTTTGGATGTAGATGGGCAGACAGACGGACGGAATGGTGACAGACTGTTGGATAAAAGACTGAATGGATGACAGAATGTGAGGAAGGAATGGTGGATATCAGTTGGGGGATGAGAGGATGAAAAGAGAATGGTAGATGCTTGGATGGAAGAGACAAGCAAGCTTTTCTGGGGAGAGCCGCAATGACTTGCTGCACTTGCTTAGTGCCGTAAGAGCTTTGGTTCAAAGTGGGGAGTATTTTAATTTTCTGGCTACTCCCTTGCCAAGGCTGCAAAGCATGCTGCAACTCAGCCCACACACCACCATCTGAAATGTTTTTGGAACTAAATTATCAGAATTCCCAAGAATTCTATATGGTTTTGCTTTACTAGCCATGCTAGCTTCTAGACTGCTACTAACCAGTTGGTTTTAAGAGACCTGTAACAAAGATGCTGAGCATGCTGCACCTCTACAGGCACACCACTTCGTGGACTGTACTTGACACTGTACATTGTCAAATCCATTTCCCCAGAATGTTGGCCAGCTTGTGTTCCAGAAGCCCTGCTGCCTTCTATATAGCTTTTTGCTCTGTTCACTGTCAAAGCCCTTTGACAGAAAGGAAAAGAGAAGCAGTGTGAGAGAGAGAGAGATGGAGAGACAGAGTGCGAAAGAGGGAGATACAAAGCAAGCCATAACGCATCCTCCATGCCTTCTTCTGGATTCTTATTTGCATAATCCTGTCTAGTGTCGACTGGCAATACATAAATAAGGGGAGGTGCAATGTGCCCAACTCACCACAAATGATGCTCCCGCCGGGTGCAACACTGCCCTTCCGACAATGGTGGTGTCCACAAGCAGAAAAGAAAAGGACTTCCCTTCCTGCCCTGTGGAACGCGGATCCTGACCAATCAATGAGAGCAGCTCCAGGATTGGTGGGAGCAGGCTAACCCAGCACTCATTTTGAGGTTGGGGGTCTGTGCCAGAAATCACCCGGCTGTTTCACAGCCTGGGATTGCTGGGTCTACAGTGCGCATGTCTAGCTAGCCGTAGGTAGCCAGCCGGCCAACCCGACATGCGCACTGAAAGGGGACACAGTAATCCTGCAATATCAGGATTCAACCTGCCCCCCTGCCTCATGCTTGATCTGTACACAGCACGAGCTGGTGGCAAAATGAAATTGCAGTATTATGCCATTTTATTTATTAGTGTTAGCCTGCTGCGCTCACAGCAGGCGGGTTGATGCTCCTCCGCCATGTGGGTGGAGCCGCCCCTAGTCCTGTCCTTCATGCCTTTAGTTTAGCATGCTAAGAAATATATGGTTTGGCAGTGGAATCATCTTCTCGCTGCTTGTTCATCATGTGGATTGGAGGCCGTTAACAATATTCATTAGCAAGATGTTGCTTAGCAGGTATGCTATTGTGTAAACATAACCTTGTATTCCTATTGCTTTAACATTTATGTCCCCTTGCATCTGTATATCATAACGTGTGCTAATACATTTTATAATCAAATGTGCATTCCGTTTTTTATTGAACTAACCCAACGTGCCCTTTGCCCTCAAAGTGCTTGCTAAGTTTTGTGACTCTTGTAGGCCTAGAAGCCATTTTATTCCAGATAG
The DNA here is from genome assembly GCF_964204655.1 of Triturus cristatus. Taxonomy (NCBI): domain Eukaryota; kingdom Metazoa; phylum Chordata; class Amphibia; order Caudata; family Salamandridae; genus Triturus; species Triturus cristatus. Next base: position 69,810,625 of record NC_140586.1, read on the forward strand.
TTCTTTGCACACTTCCTGAATCTCGCGGTAAAGCGTTGGCTCACTTTTGATATTGACATCCAGAAGAGTGACTTCAAGAAATTAATGCAGTGTGTTCATCTATTATATCTTAGTTTCAAGGTCGTCAATAATTTTCTCTGTGAGAAGATCCTGCCACCTTCTCATTAGATAAGTTTCACAGTAGTAACACATTTCGGTGACGCGTTTATGCTCCGTAGACCTGTTTAATGACAAAATGTTATTTAAAAAAGCAATAAAAATTGGATGCATTTGAGATTTCCATGCTTCAATTGGCTTTTTTGGATGAGAACTTTGTCATTTGAAATGGCAAGTGTCTCCTGGTTATTTACTGTGCTGCTTGCTAATTTTGCAATACATACATGTTAGTTTGTTAGGCTTCCCGACATACTGGGTTTTATTTTAGCACAACATTGTTCAAGTTCATTATTGGATAGCTCGCCCCAAAATACTCCTTGCACCAGACGCGTAGCTATCAATAGTGCAGCAGGTACACTAGCACCAGGTCTCAGATGGGTAAGTAGCCCGCTGCACCCCTACTATGACTGTTTTTCACTGCCTAACTAGGGGGCAGATGGCTCATTTTCCTTGCTGCGCCCTTGCCTTGCAGTGGGAGCGTGGGTACGACTCCTTGAGCTTGAAGGAGAGCACCCAACCTCGGGGCAATCTGGGGCTACAGGTAACAGAGCCTGACTCCTCCAGTGGGTGCCCGCTGTCACAGTGCCAGCGTGATGAGTTCTCTTCCACTCCGAATCCTCCTCTTATCCCACCAACTGCTCAGTGCAGGGGGATGCTGAGAAACAGAAGGCTCCAGGATGGAAAGCGAGCAGCATTGTCACAACAGGAACCACGTGAGGCCATTGTTTCCGGTGCTCGAACCCAAAGCTCCCCACCCCCAGCAATGCACAAGAGGCGCAGGCTCAGTCATTAGAGTATGTGACTCCTTCCTCTTGTCTACTTCAGATCTTGGTAGGGCAGACGTTCTCACTAAACCCCAATAAAATGCCAGGCGTCGGGTTACATACAGCCTGGATTGGAAGTCCACCTCCTGATAACTTCATTCCTTCAGATGTTCCTCGTGCTGCCTCATCTATGGAACAGGACTCCATGGCAGACACAACGGACACCTCTGACTCCACAGATTAAGAGAAGATGGATGAGGTCACTCGCGCTGCTTCGCTTCCCACAGCACCCAATCACCCCACAGCACCCAATCACAAGACTCGACATCGGCTAAAGTGCCTTTTTATTTCACTATTTTTTTGATGCCCTGAATAACACATAAAGGCCATGGAGGCTGCTCCTGGTCCCTAGGAATGACACCACCAAGCTCCTGTACAGCTGCTGGTGCCCTTGGTACAGCTGCTGGTGCCCTTGGTACAGCGCCTAGCACAAGAAGGTCAGCCTCTCTTGGCACCATCTCCCAGGACTCTTTCAGCAGTCCAGCTGCCACCTCTGCTTCCTCCAGGCGGGAAGGGGGGGCGGGGGGATCATCCACCTGATAGATGTCCCTCCTCCCTGATGGAGGCCACTCGTGGAAAACTTGGGTCAACCTGGGCACTGACAACGAGGCCTGTTCAAATAAGCACAGATACCTGCAGCCAGCCAAGCTGTAATATTCGTTGCTCACCTAGACATCCAAAGCTCTGTGCGTCTCAACACTTCACCCCTGCTGCGGAGTGAGAGCACCTTGGCGCTTTCCCATGAAAGCCAACGCTCATTATTGAGCCCTGGAGCTTCTGTCAGATTCGTTAGGTCTGGCAGAAGCCACGTTCTGAGGTGAGGCCACATTCGCAAAGTCTCTGGGCAACAAATGTCAGGCTTCCAAAAACAATACTTTCTTTTGCGTTTGGAAGGCCCAGTTCTGTCTTTTGTGGTGACTGAAATTTCAGTGACACACGATTTTGACTTTTCCCATGGACAAAGTTGCAAAATGTCTGCAGTTCCTCTGCAAAAGATGTCGCAGTCAAAGTGGCTGTGATCAGACAGGCTGAGGCTGGACCCGCCCGGTTAGCTACTGCGTATATCTGAGGATTAAGTTTTACTTTACACCTCCTTGCACTCAGACTTCTTCCATGGGCAAAAAATCGGCTGAAAAAACTACTGCTGTCCTGTGGCCCTTATCATCACTGAGCCACCAGGCCCATAAGCACTTGATCTGTCTATGTACACAGACCTGGCTGAAGTTTTGGGAGCTAAAACCGGAGGCCAGGAACAAGTAATCTAGTTATCATTCGATGGTGAAAAGCTGTTTAACCAGTCCACAACTGAGATCCCACAGGAGGACGAAGGCACAGCCAAAAAATCATTGTTGGACTGCAAATGCATCTAGCTGACTCCTAGCATTGTGCGAGTTAAGTTAGAATTTTCAGCACCATTTTGTCTTTAGCTGCCATTGTGTACTGTGATCAAAAGAAAGCTTCTGTCTCATTAACTGTCTGCCTCAGTGAAAGGCTGCCTCGAGTTACTTCTTCTTATCGTATTCAAGGTTTAATCCTGATGCACTAATGAATAGCTTATTCTGTCCTTGCATGCCTTTCCTCTACCATAGCCCTGCTCCCACACCAGAGAGCGTTGAGTCTGAATAAGACAACCTTGAAAATGTGATAACATGTACCCGTCCTGCAGGTGGTATCTCATCCTTCTGTACCTCCTTTGTTCATCAGTGCCCAAGCTGGAAAATTCCAGGTCTTGGCGGGTCTTTAGGGGTGTTGGAAATGCATATTATGTTTTACCAAGTGTTCTGAAGTCCGACCCCTCGGTAGCATCTAAGGAGGCTAGTCTGACTGTACTCCGCTCAAGTGCAATTACTAATAAATAACTTGGTTTGTATTCTCTGCTGTGTCACCGACTCTTCATTTCTTGTGGTAGGCTAAGAGGTGGTCACAAGTGACCCAGGTGGCCCAATTCGGGTCACTTCCTTCAGTTGGCGCCCGAACAGGAACTCCATCGGGCTGACCCATCTTTGCCCGTGTACGAGTGAAGAGGACGGGGCCACGTCGGGTCGGATGGGCGGATCGGGGACCCCTGCATGATAGAGCCTAGTACTCGCAGCTGCCCCGTCAGTCTGATCGGGCGGTGCCTCACCCAGCAGTTATCCCTGCTGGGGTCCTGAAAGGCAAAACCCTTGGATCTGACCCTTTGGTCCAAAGAGTCGGCAGTGGAGAATAACTTTGTTCGACCTGTGTGCACCAAGTGAGTTTGACTTGATTCTTGGTGACTATGGCGCCATTTTGAATAATCTTGGGTAAGGTTTGAAGACCATTTCTTGGCTTGCTTGAACATGGTAGGTCTACGGACCGTTTAGATACAGAGTGTCTGTGGACACTCTGCCAGGCAACATAATGGATTTGGCTTATTCTTGATAATGCCTGGGGCTTGAGCCTTTCTCTTTGGTGCAGTCTGAGGACTGACTCTTGGTTTCCTTTGTTTGACGTGGTCTGAGGGCCAACTCCTTTAAATCATTTTATTTTTTTAAAGTGTTTGTATTTGCGAGCTATTCGTCTGGTACGAATAGTGAATGTGTCTTCTATTAAGATGCCTTGTTTGAGCAAATTGTGTTGTTTGGGGTGCTGTTGTTGTTCTGCTGAGGCTCGATCAGAGGAAAGACAACCTGCACCTCCGGAAGGCACCATTGGTCCCATTATGTTTAGCACACTATAGCACAAATATACGAGGGACAATGCCGAGCTGCAGTGGCCACTAACAGGTACCGTTTATGAACAAAAACTGAATTTTCTGCAGGATAATTTTTTTGCAAAACAAAGTAGACAGTTGATGTTTGGCAAAAGGAAGCTAGGCAAAGGCGCATGAGAGCAGAAAAAGAGGCCCGGAGAGGGAAGATGCAGACAGTGACTCAGAAAGCAGTAGCGTATGATAGATAGAAAATAGAAAAAGGTATAGAGTGTGCTGATAGAAAGTTTTGATTGCAATGTGACAAGTCCTATGTTGCCCGAGAGGAAGGCAATACATTTGTGGAGGAGCTGTTGGATGCTCGACCTCCACCTCCCTATGCCCAGCAGAGAATATACCCTGCTGTCCCAACGCCTCAGTCTTCCGCCCCTCCTGCTTCCACCTCTGGTTCTTCTGCTCTTGACCTGCCTGCTTCGGCTACGGCACCTCTAGCTCTTTCTCTAACTTCACATGCCCCGGATGCAGTGACTGCAAGTCTCACTGCTATGCCTATTGTTTCCGCTTATGCTCTTTCTCCATCCCTCACACCCTCAACACAGCCATTAATAACGTTAGTGCCTGCCTCGTCGTCTATTGTGTCCTCCTAAACTGTCTCTTCTCCGACCTTGCTGAGTATTGGGACGCCGGTGCATGGATCGGATGAAGGGAATTGGGCAGCAGCTAGAGAAAGAATGGGGCAGATGCTGATTCGATCTGATGTGGGGAATGAGGAGAAAAAGATGGTAGATCATCAGGCTACACAGTGGGCTCGGAATCCGATTTACAGCGTGGAGGATGTGTGGAGTGTGATTACGAGCCGTTTGTGCCGCAGCATGCCCTCAAACATATGTCGGCCATGCTAATAGGGTTGTGGGAACAGTGCTTCAATAGTGTCGCACCTCAGATAATTTATGACATCCGGGACCTTGTGTATGCTGCCGACATGGCTCCTAACTACATTTTTAGTAATGCTGCTACGCTAATTGCTTATCGAGGTAGGTTACAACAGATAACACCAACGACAGTGTCCCAGTTTCTGATGAGTGAAGTACATCCCATTTTTCACCCTGAGATACCGGAGCTGCGTAATCAGCATGATGCCGGTATCAGACAGCGAGTAGAGGTCCACTTTTAAGAACAATGGGTTTACACTCCATGGAAAAGGAGTGAGGTGCAACATTTGATGCAATAAATAACAAAGGTGGTGTTACAATCAGCAGTATCTTGCAATTTAATGGTCTTGCCAGTTAAAGGACGTGAGATGGTTGGACCTGGAATGATGTTATTACTATGCACGCAGTTGTGGCATTTTCTCATGCTAGTTTGTGTGGACGTGCTCAAGACTGATCTTTTAGATACATTTTCCTTTAAATTTCTGCTCCTAGTGTACGCAAAAAGTGGTCTTTTGTTAAACCCGCCTTGGAAATCAGTTTCACATTGAAGCAATCTTTATTTTGCAGCTGTGAGCTTATGGTTTCATCATGTCGTTTCAGCTTTCCTGAACACGACGAAGCTCTTAGAGGGATATGCCCACATTTATATAACCACCACAGTTTCAGGTAAATTGCAGTCTTTTTCAATAGGGGAGGGAGCCGACAGTTGGCAATGTTGTTCATTCGGTTTTAGTTACTCAGCTTGACAGTAGATATTCAGTTTTACAGACAGGGTTCAGGCGTTCAATTTTGGATATGTGATGAAGTTGATTTAATTCTGGATGTAAGTTTTTTATACAATCTTGGCACAGCATGGTTGGAGTCACAAGACTGCATGCGGTTTTGGCACTTACACGTTGTTGCAGATTGAGTAGTGGACCCGGTTAGCCATGTACACTTGGATACTACAGTTGACATTTTACCTGGTTGATATTATCACACAGTCATGGCAGTTTGAGCACTTCTTCACGGTCTAAAATGTTGCAACTGATTGTACATCTGAAGCCTTTAACCTTGTTGACATTATTAAATAGTTATGTCAGTTTGAGTGCTTTTTCACTGTCTAAATGTTGTAAATGATTGTATATCAGTAGCTCCTTGTGTGTCTAACAGTGACATCTTGTTTTATTACAATTCCCCTGACAAACGGATAATGATATCCCGAAATGCATTGGGAAATGATCACAGAATTCAACGTGTTTTGCTAACATTGTGTATTTCATATATTTGAAGTTTAAATGTTATGTTCTGCATATTTCAAACATGAAATGAAAAAAACAATGAATTAACTGCGGAGAGTGATCCGTAATAAATTGTTTAATGTTCTGACACAGTGTATGTATAGTATATGTTAAGATTCATGTAAAGGTGACAGTGAAATATTGTAAATATTTTGTGCAATAAGTTTAGTTGCACCCCAGCAGTGCGGGCAGGGGCAAGTGCATGCTTACACTTGGATCACAGATACAGCTGGGGCAGCCACGGACAAGGTGAGGGACCAGTTCTGATACCTGTAGATCAGCGTGGTCCTTATGTCACAGCGGATTTGCAAAGCTCGGTTAAAATGTTTTTGGTGGAGACAGATGCAATGAATAGCTCTGTTTCTCGTTCGCTGGTCCCCGGAGCAGCTCTGTCTGGACAAAATAATGTTTCGGTAGGCTTTTCAGGTGTACCGGTCATGAGCCCCATTTCCAAACCTCTTGCTCTTACTATTGGCCCTTTTACCGTAGATTCACCATTCTTATTGACAACAAATTGCGGAGAGAATTTAATGGGACTAGATTTGTTGAAGAAGTTGCATGCAACAATGTTTTTGCTCTCCGGATGGTGTCTATATGATGATAGGACCAAATGTGGCTAGTACCAAGCAGTGTTTTTCCAAAGATGCACCACTCCCTGCTGAATTCAAAGATGTGCCGCCCACATTGTGGGCTACTGGTGATACGGATGTAGTGTTGTTGCAGTACCTCCGGTCTCTATTAAGGTCAAAGACAAAATGCTCTGTTGCCTCGTATTCCTCAGTACAAAATACCGCAGGCAGGGGAGCGGGCTTTATTTCAGATTATACAGGTTTTGATTAAATCAGGAGTTATTGAGGAGACAGCAGCAAATGTGTGTAATAGTCCTATCCTTCCCATTCTTCAGAAGGCGCCCTTGGATTCTTCTGATGCTCATCCTGATGTCTATCGTTTTGTGATTGATTTGCGTGAGGTTAATAAAATAGTGGTCCCTCAGTTCCCAGTGGTCCCCGACATCACCGCCCTTCTGACGATGATTCCTTCCACTGCAAAATTATTTTCTGTGATTGATTTGAAAAATGCTTTCTTTAGCATTCCCATTCATCCAGAAAGCAGGCATCTTTTTGGATTTACTCTGGCCGGCAGAAGTTTCCGATTCTGTCACGCTCCTCAGGGCTATACTGAAAGTCCTAGCATATATAGTCAAGCTTTAAAAGGCCAATTGTATTCCCTCACACTTCCCCCAGGTAATGTATTCCTCCAGTACGTAGATGACCTCTTAATAGCTTCTGACACTGAAGAAGGTTGCAAAGATGCAACGGTTAAATTAATACTACATTTGGCATAGCACGGACATAAAGTGTCCCTTTCAAAGTTTCAATATTGTCGACAGGAGGTCACCTACTTAGGTCACCTACTGTCGAAGGAGGGAAGGAGACTAACACCTGAATCCATCAGTGCTATTGTTAAAATACCCATCCCTAGGAATCAGAGGGATGTGCGAGCCTCCATTGGCATTACTTCGTATTGTCGCCACTGGATTGCTAACTATTCTTTACTAATAAAGCCACTGTTACAGCTAACCACTAAAGATGTGCATGGACCCTTGCCTTGGACACCTGAATTTCAACAAGCTTTTGAGCAATTAAAAGTTGCGCTTTGCTCTGCATCTGTGCTTGGCACCCCAGATTATGCTAAGCCGTTCGTGCTGTATGTACACAAGATGGCTGGTTGCGCGTTCTCTATTTAACCACAAGCCTTTGGAGGTAAGCAGGGGCCGGGTGCTTATTTTTCCGTTTCACTTGATAACGTTGCGAGAGCCCTCCCGAGCTGTCTAAGAGCGGTCGCGGCTGTGGCCGTCTCCATCCGGCAATCGGCGGGGCTCGTTCATGATACTGATCTCACAGTTATGGTATCTCATGCTGTGGATACACTTTTGAACAAAACGAAGACACAGCACCTCACCAGTGCACGTCAGACCAGCTATGAACTGACCCTCTTTTCACCACATATCACGATTAAAAGATGTGCCTCTCTGAACCTAACTGTAGAAAACAAGTGCAGCACTCCTTTGCTTTCTCTTAATTCAACTCGTTATATCCAATAATCACAGTGTGCTACATTATCAACAGAAGATGGGAACTACTGCAGAACGAACCGGATTTCAAGGATCTGTTCAAAGAGAAACATTTACACGCCTACAGTAGATCCAAGAGCCTAAAAGAATTACTGATGATTAAACCACGAAGAAGTCTTCAAGAGTTTAAAGGCACCAGTAAATGGCAGAATTGCGTACACTGTAATAACACTATTCTAGTGAACAAGATTCATCATCCACTTACAGGAGAAACTATCAAGCTGTTTCACAATTCAGATTGCATCTCTAAGAACATAATATATGGGATAAAGTGCCCGTGAGGAAAGCTATATGTTGGGAAAACCGAAAGAAAGGTTAAAATACGTATAACTGAGCATAAAAGCACAATAAGGTCAAAGAACAAAACAAGTAATTTGGCATTACATTGGGCAGAAGCCTGTCACTCAACAGCACAATTTAGATTTTAGGTGATTGAGATAGTAGAACCCATTCTAGGCAAAGATCTCACCAGATTCTTGCTTCAAAGAGAGATTTTCTGGATTAGAAAACTTGACACACAAGATCCGAAAGGTCTCAATGAAAAAATAGATTATGAATGTTATCTTTGATAAATACAAATGATCACTGCATGGTTTATGAGTTTTTTTTAATAGAATTACAGGACCAGGACATAGTCCCTCCATGTATGCCTCCTTGGTTACTTTTAATCTTTTACACACTTCTATCTCCGGTATAGTTTTTTCCATAAAAATGTTTCTCTCTTTTCTACCTAACCACTTTTTTTCTGCATTTATAGGTCGGTTAAAATTGATTATGTCATTCAGTATTCGTTGGCAGTCGTAGTTGTACAGCGATTTTTTTAAAATTTCCATACGGTTTATTGAATGCCTTGGAGTACTATGAAGGTAAAGGTTAGGGCTTTGCATCATGGCGACCATTGTGGGACTTCGGGGTAGTCCGTCAACTGTGTCTATGATCAGTGTTACTTCCGATTCGGCCGGGTGTTTAAAGATGGCGGTTAACATACGGGTTCACGGAGGTTTTCACGGAGAGAGGACTTCTTTTCATCACACCAAGCAATATATCAGGTTGAGCGCGAGTTGTGAAAGTTGTAAGGTAAGAATGAGTCAACGGTGTTAGACTATTACTGTTGTGCGAAAGGTAGAGCATTTTTAACTACAAACACGATTATTTCCATTTCCAATTTAGAGTGGAAGACGGGAAGATAGCATTGAGTTGCCCACTGGGACAACGGTCTTTGAAAGTAGACAGTGATATTAGAGGTCAATAACTATTGTGCATGACACAGTTTGGTTAACCGGTCCGTATTTTTTCTATTTTCTCTATCCTTGCAAGTCAACTTTAAAGTTTGGGAGAATATTTGGCAATATACAAGCATGAAGACGGTTGTTTTTGTTTAATTGCATTATATTGAAAATATTGTCTTGCGCAATGTAGATGTTTTTGATATCAAAACATGTTCTTTTGTTATTTGTAGAATTGTGACCCCGAAGAAGGGCCCTCGGCCCGAAATGCATTGGGCATGCTGAAAATATTGGAAAATTGGATATGTGCATCATCATCTGATTTAAAAAAAAGTGGTTTTTTTTATATAGAATAAATATGAAGTTATTGTAAAAACAGTATTTCTCACATGTATTATGTTTTAAAGTTGTGAAAATTCATGGTGTACACCATTATGATAAGCTCAGTTTAAGAAATAGTTACGTTTGCTATTTAAAAATACATTGCAGTTGCATTGAGCTACAGTGCACAGTGGTCAAGTCGTATGACTTGATAAAAGCCCTCTGAACCCAGCCACGTTACTACCCCTCCCTTCTGAAAGTGAGGACAGAGATATACATGATTGTATTTTCCGAACAGAAGAGGAGACGAAGGAATGGGTAGACCTGACTGATGTTCCCTTATCTGACCCACAAGGGTAACTATATGTCGATGGCTCTTGTTTTAAACTACCAGATGGCACTACCACCGCAGCGTACGCTATTGCTACATGGCGTACTGTAGTTGAGACATCACATGTTCCTTATCAATCGGCCCAAGCTGCAGAACTAGTTGCTCTCCTTCGAGCTTGCGAGTTAAGTGAGGGACTGACTGTCAGTATCTATATTGACAGCCAGTACGCCTTAAGGGTTGCCCATGATTTTGGGCGGCTCTGGGCGAAGAGGGGATTCTTGACCTCACATGGGTTAAGGATCCAGAACTGCCCACTGATACACAGGCTTTTGTCAGCCTGACACATCCCAAGAAGCTGGCAATAGTGCAGTGCAGTGCCCACAAGGCAATTACTGATGATCTGGGGAGGGGAAATGTATTTGCAGATCAGACAGCTAAGGAGACAGCCCGATCTAAAATGAAAAGAATGTTTGTGGAAGGTCCTGCTAGGTGGGTACCCAACGGTGTGATGTTTGAAGATACATTGGAGAATGTTAAAGAGATTCAAAGCGAGGCAACAATTGAGGAGTTAGCAATATGGCAGGAGAGAACAGGACGATTAGATGAGGAAGGGTGTTGGACTGATAAGTAAGAGAAGCAGAGATGGATGTTACCCGATGCATATGTACTCCCTATAGTCACAATGGCGCACGGGCCAGCTCACATTAGTGCAAAGGGAATATGTAAATTGTTGGATCCTGTATGGCAGAACGATAACATCCCTAAGGTAGCTGTTCATCTGGTGAAGTACAGCATGGTCTGCATGATACATAACCATGGGAGAGGCACCCCTACACCTTTTGGTAACTTTGCACCATCCTCCTTCCCCTTCGAGGTTCTCCAGATGGATTTCATTGAAATGGAACAAGTCGACAATTTGAAATATGTGTTAGTGGTTGTTTGTGCGTTCAGTAAATGGATTAAAGCTTACCCCACTAAAGAGAACACAGCCATTGCAACGGTGAAGGCACTCTTAAAAGAGTTCTTCCCAAGCTTCGGCTTGCCTCATTTAATTTGGAGTGACAACGGAAGTCACTTCAACGCAAAGGTTATCCAGCTGGTGTGCGATGGTTTGCACATAAACCAGAAATTCCACTCAGCAAACCATCCCCAATCGGCAGGTTTGGTTGAGAAGTAAAAAGCTGAAGTTGGCAAAGATCAAAGAAAGCACAGGATTGCAATGGCCCGATGCATTACCTCTAGCCCTGTTTTCCACAAGGGTGACAGCCCATTCTAGAACAGGATTGTCACCATATGAGGTCATGTTCGGCTGCCCGGCAAATGTCTGGGGTGTCCGACGACCCCGTCGATTTTCATAGATAGAGTACCCTTTGCTTGTGGACTACTTGAGTGAGTTGATTAAACATTTGCGTTCTATTCACCAACAGATTCAGGAGGCTCTACCGCCAATAACTGAGGGGCCAGGTCACGATATCCGGCCTGGTGATTACATCCTGGTGAGGAACTACCAGAGGAAGGGGAGTTTGGAGCTGTGTTGGAAAGGAGCTCTGCAGGTCCTCCTTGCCACCCGGATGGCAGTGAGGGTGGATGGCCGGAAGCATTGGATACATTTGTCCCACTGCCAGAGAGTCCCGTTACCCCTCTCCTATGACCAGTGGGTCCTGGACAGCGTGGGGGAACACAAGTCAGAGAAGGTACCACGCTTCGTCCCTTTTTCTGACGCTCGACTGACATGGACGCAAACGGAAAAAGAGAACGATGCTGTCTTGAATGAGGCAACTCCTCCAGAAGTAAGGGCTGCCCAGGATCCTCCTCCATCTGGCCCACAGGAGGTTGAGTCTCAGTCCCTGACGCCTGGCTGACCTGTTGGTGCGTGTGGAGAACTGCTGCCCTGACTGCTGCTTTCCTTGCAGCGCCTCGCGGAACCCGCTTCGCGGGTCCCGCTTCGAGGGGTGTGCTGTCCTGGACCTTTGGACCCCTGGAGTTGTTTCCTTGCCAAAGCGGAGCCTGCAGTGGGTGTGAGTGCGCGTGGGCAGGGCTGCGAGCTGCGGGACCGGGACTACATCTCCCAGGAGTCCCCGCCAGCCCTAATTACAATCATCTGGGCCGCTCTCCCTGCCTGCCCCGCCCCCACCAACGAATTTAAAACCTTTGGGACTCCGTTATACTTTGGGACGCCTGGCTGACCTGTTGGTGCGTGTGGAGAACTGCTGCCCTGACTGCTGCTTTCCTTGCAGCGCCTCGCGGAACCCGCTTCGCGGGTCCCGCTTCGAGGGGTGTGCTGTCCTGGACCTTTGGACCCCTGGAGTTGTTTCCTTGCCAAAGCGGAGCCTGCAGTAGGTGTGAGTGTGCGTGGGCAGGGCTGCGAGCTGCGGGACCGGGACTACATCTCCCAGGAGTCCCCGCCAGCCCTAATTACAATCATCTGGGCCGCTCTCCCTGCCTGCCCCGCCCCCACCAACGAATTTAAAACCTTTGGGACTCCGTTATACTTTGGGACGCCTGGCTGACCTGTTGGTGCGTGTGGAGAACTGCTGCCCTGACTGCTGCTTTCCTTGCAGCGCCTCGCGGAACCCGCTTCGCGGGTCCCGCTTCGAGGGGTGTGCTGTCCTGGTCCTTTGGACCCCTGGAGTTGTTTCCTTGCCAAAGCGGAGCCTGCAGTCGGTGTGAGTGCGCGTGGGCAGAGCTGCGGGACCGGGACTACATCTCCCAGGAGTCCCCGCCAGCCCTAATTACAATCATCTGGGCCGCTCTCCCTGCCTGCCCCGCCCCCACTAACGAGAGTCTCTATTTTTTCAATCTGTTATTCCCGCTGCGCGGGAGCGCACGCGGGAGCGTCCCGGGAGAAGCCCGGGACAAGGGCGGGACCGTCTGTGGCCGTCAGAGGCCGGAGTAGGCCGGGCTGGGCCTACTCTCTTGGGTCATCCATTCGACCCCTGGTCCTATTTACTGTCACAGCCCCTTGCCGATTATAATCCATCACTCACATTATGCCGTCCCCGGCAAGGGAGAGTACCCCATTGAAGCCGGGAGGAGTTAAAAATAGGACCCTAGAGAATTATTTCTCCCGGGCAGTGGGGGAGGGGGACAAAGAGTGCAACCTGTCCCGGTTAAGGGCAGAACGGAGACGCTCAATAGATAACTTGAAAAACACCCCCCTTGGAGAACAACCCACTACGCCCAGGGAGGAGTTGTCCCTAATAGATGATGTCCCACTCCTGCTGAGGGATTGTATAAACACTCCACCAGTTGCAGCCATGAGTATAGTCCCAGCTACCAGTCCAAGCCCTACAAGGGTGACCATTGATTTAGTCTCCCAACCCCCCCCAGCCTCTAAGGCTAGGAAAGCTAAACCCAAGCCAGTTACTACACAAGGAGCACCGGGGCCCCCTCCTAATAAACGTAGGAGGAAATCGAAGGGAGCCCAGGGAAGGAGTAAATCCAAGATCTCTCACTCGGACTTTGGGAAGTCTTCAAAACCCCCCGTATTAGCAGCGAAATTACCGGCTGAATCACACCCCAAACCTATTGCCCGGGAGGATCTAGCTCCCGCCCTGATAAAAGACATAGGAACTAGTACCGCCAATGTCCCCCTCTCTGTTGTCCCGCTTGGAAACCTGGAATTCTTGCTAAGGTCTCTATTACTACCGATTAGCGAGAGTATAAAAAAGATTGAGATCAGACTAACTATTCTGGAGGCCACACTAGGTAGTCTGAAAATCCCGGCTGGTCATCAGGGAAGGCATCTAGAATCTACCCCCGCCACAATAGCCCCTCAACAGCCTGTAAATAGTGCAGCAAACTTAGTCCCTCTACAAGCCGCAAATGCGGCGGCCCCGCAAAAACCCCTAAGGCCCAAGCCTGCATCAACTAAGCCCCTTAACTCTAACATGCCTACTCCTCCTTCAGGCCCTGTTCATCCGGCACAGCCGGTAGATAGTACCACACCGACTCCCCTAATGAAGCTTCCCTTGAGACCACGCAGACCTAACCTACCCCCAGAGACTAATGATCTCACTGTAGTCATGGCGGGTGTCCCCTCACTCGAAGAAGGTGAAACTGAGGATTTTTGTGCCCTGAAAAGTAGGGTAATTAAGTGGTTAAACATAAATAGACCCCTCCCGACACACCTTAATAACGAAATCATAATGGTAAGAAGGGTGCCATGGGTGGGGAGAACATACAAATCTATTATAGGGGACTGCATATTGGTGAGTTTTAGGGACACAGGAACGGTGTCCTACATATGCCAAGGGTAGAATAGATCCAGAGAATCCACTATCCAAACCCTTCGTGTATCTTTCTTTTTCCCCATTATTCCAGTCCCATTGCAGCCGCCCCAAATTCATGACAACTGGGAGAGGGTTGGCAGGAGGGGGAGACACTGGGCCTTCAACCCTAGGCCATTATTTGGCCGACCAGAACCACCCTTGCACACCTATAACCGGTTTACTTGCCTGAACGGTCTAGAGGGGGTGGATTGACAAACAGATAATGTCCCCCAGGGTCACATGGATAAGGGCGTTTTGGTAGAGGTGGTGGAGGAGCAAAACTCTCAGGCTCAGCAAACTCTACCGAGTGGTGTGGGGATTTCCATGTTTGCTGAACCTAACGCTACAGCCATAGAAGGTATAGGAGGGGGACATGGGCTGGCTACGCAAGGGTCATTACAGGAGATACCATCAAGGCCCCAGGGGGGTTCAAGACGGAGGGGAGAGGGAGTGAGATTCATCTCCTGGAATGTAGCAGGCATAGCGGGCAAATTTAATAACAAGGAATGGGTTGATTTTATTAGAAAATTTCAAGTTATATGTGTACAGGAGACATGGGCCTTGGTGAATAATTACCATCTACAGGGGTACAAGTGTTTTTTTGTCCCCGCCCGAAAATCCAGATCAGGGAGAGCAATGGGCGGTTTGTCCATCTACGTAGATTTAGACCTCCCAGGCTCCTGGTCCTCCCCAGATTGGAACTCACATGGGATTCAGGTAGTTCGGTTCCTCGGAAAGGGGTTAAGATTTTCTGTTCTTAACATCTATAACACTGAGATAGTAAACAACCATATCCCGCTACTAGCTGAACTAGACCATAGGCTGGGACAAGAAACAACATTCCAAAATAAGGGGCCGCCGCACGGGCTGCTTTTAGTGGGAGACTTTAATTGCCACCTCTGTCCGGCACTGGTCAAGGTAAACACAGACTGGTCACAATGTCCAATGGAGAAGGGTCCGCATTTTTCTCATACGCCTACTGGGTTGGCTCTTAGGTTGCTTCGGCTTAAGTACGACCTAGAGCATACCATTAATATGATAGACCCACAGTCGGATGGTTCACTCCCACCAACTTTCAAGGGCAGGGGTTGCTCATCTATTATAGATTATATTTTGGCCTCGAGATCCCTGATAAACAAAATAATCAGTGTAGGGATAGATTGGAGCAGTTTTAGTGACCACAATCCCCTTGTTTTGATGCTCTCGTATAGGGTGGGTGCTGGAACTAGAGTCCACCGCTCAATTGAGGAGAGGGTCACAGATCAAGGTAGGAGACTGAAATGGTCCAAAATAGATGGGGTAAAGTTTTATAAAACTTTGGGCGACAAGGGCTGACTAGCCATTAACGACTGTCTAGACCTAGAAGTCCAGGGACCAAGGGTACTGGAAGCATTTGACCAGATTGCTAACCTGGTCGATGGCCTACTTAGGACCAGTGCGCCCACATGTAATCTGGTAAATCCCCGGTGGTTTGATAAAGACTGCTCTAAGGCACTGAGGGAGTTGAAATGCTCCCTTAAGCTAAAACCAAGGGACCCTCAAAAAATCAAGGGGTGCAGAGAAAAATATAAAAAAGAGACCAAAAGGAGGAAACTTGCCCTGCAGGCAGAAGCTTGGGCAGACTTAAGAGAGGCAGGCAAAAGAAGGGATCTAGCGGGATTTTGGAGAATCATTAATAAACCGACCTTTCAAGAAAATGATTCCCCAGAGATAGGGGTTAACATCCTCCCGGAGCAGTGGGTCACACACTTTAGGGGTCTATATAACCATGAGCCCGGTATCCATGTAGAGTCACCCGTAACCACAAGTCAGGTTCCCTCGGTAGTATTCACTCTTAAGGAGATTACTGCAGGGATGGAGGGTCTGACTAAAAATAAAGCCCCGGGGCCGGATGGAATTCCCCCTGACCTGTTTCTTAGTAATATAGAACTATGGGCCCCGCTGATGACCAGGGTCATAAATACTACGACCATTTGCGGCCTGCCACCATCCTGGTCTAAAGCGATCATCGTGCCAATCTTCAAAAAGGGCAATAGGGATGACCCCAAGTGCTACAGGCCCATTTCCCTGATTGACGTATCGGCTAAACTTTTGGGTAGGGCAATCCTCAACAGACTGTCCGAGTGGTCCGAAGAGAATAACATCTTCTCGGACACTCAATACGGGTTTAGGACAGGGAGGTCCACCAGTGACCAATGCCTGAACCTTTACATGCTGACTGCCAAATATACTCTGGCCAGTGATGAACCCATTTATATGGGATTCATGGATCTGGCAGCAGCATTCGATCACGTCAATAGAGGAAAGCTGTGGGATATGATGTTAAGCATGGGGATTGAGAGTGGTTTAATTACCATATTAAGGGAATTACACAGCGACACCTCGGCCAAGGTTCGATTTAATAGGGAGGGAGGATTGTCTGACTCTTTTCCCTGTAAGAGTGGAGTCAGACAAGGTTGCATTCTTGCCCCTTTTTTGTTCTCCCTTTATATTAATAACCTGAAGCAGTTTCTCTTGGGGTTAAAGGCAGATTCCCCAAGGGTCGGGGCGCGGCATATTCCTGTTCTGCTTTACGCAGATGACGCGGTTCTGCTTGCACGCACACCTCGAAGCTTACAAATCCTGATAGACGGGTTTGTTAGGTTCATGAGTACACTGGATCTATCTGTCAACCTGGGCAAATCATATGTACTCCTGGCCGGCAAAAAACCTTCCTCTAAATTTACTTATACAATAGGCACCCATACTTTAGAGGAGGTCAAAACGTTCTCTTATCTTGGAGTAACCTTTGATGGTGCTTTGCAGTTTAACTCTTTAGTGGTGGAACGTTGTAGCAAAATGATTGCCTCTAATGGGGCTATAGCTGGATATGGCAGGAGGCTAGGTAGATGGAGCCCGGAACAGGTGATGAACTTGTATGGCTCCGTATCATGCTCCAAAGTAATCTATGGGGCAGAAGTATGGGGCTTTGTGAACACCACTAGAATTCAACAGGAAGAAAACAAATATCTGAAATCTATCCTGAGGGCACCACCAAGTACCGCTGGAATCATAGCTCATAGGGAGCTAGGGAGACCATACTTGGATGACCTGTTAAAACTTAGGCCAATTGTGGCCTGGCTAAAAATATGGGTTAATCCAGATGCGCATCTAAGCAGAGAAAGTTTATTGGACTGCTTAGATAGGACCCATTGTATGCGCATCCCCTGGCTTAAATATGTAAGAAACACCCTTGAAGATTTAGGCTTTGGAAACCTCTTCACGAACCCCACATCAATTTCAGCCCAGCACAAGAAACAAGTAGGGGAAATTTTCCTAGAGCGGAAAACCCAATGTAGAGCTGAGGCTGAAGGTGTTAAAAAGACTGTGAGGGCTCATAATCTGGTAAAGAGTGTGGAGGGTATGGAGCCTTATCTGTATCTTGTGCATAATGCACAGGATAGATTTCTTATGTGCCGTTTTAGACTGAATTTACTTCCTTTTATGTTGGCCTCACCAGCAGGTTTCACCACGTCAATTGAGCAGAAGGGACCCTGCGGCTGCGACAACAGGTCTCCGCAGGATTCCCTTCACTTGTTTTGCTCTGTCCCTATTTCTCTATGCCCAGGCGCAGATTTCTTGTAAATATTTTAAAAAAAGCCCAACAGGAACGTGCCAGGGACACATTAGTCTTTTTGCAAAAAGCCTCTGATCCACTAACATTGTGCTGTATTATGAATTTTATTAAGGTTGCGGTCCGATTAAAGCTGACTAGGGGAGAGGAATGAAAGACTTTGGATTTTCCTTTTTTATGATCCTGTATGTCGGTATCTCTATTTGCACTAACTTTGTATAAGGATCTTGATTAATGTTTAATGACTTTTTATCCATGTATATATATGTGCTTTTATGGTGTTTTTTAATCACCGAATAAAGATTTAAAAAAAAAAAAAAAAAAAGAGTCTCAGTCCCTTGGCCCCTCTGAATTTAAGATCCTTTTCTGTGATGACACAGTTCCAGGAGTGGCTATGTACAATTTACGCCCCCGACGGAGGGACAGTGCACCAAAGGAAAAGTCCGATTAGTAGGGATGGACTGCATGGATGAAGAATAGGGTGCATGTACTCTGTCTGCGGTACCCACGATAGATTAGAGAAAGGGAGATTGGTGCATTGTCTGAGACACTAGACAGGATAAGTTGAGGGTGTCTTCCCAGGAGGGAGGGTGCCCTATCCTGAGCGACATGGAATTCCTCAGAAAGGGCTGCGATCGCCCAGCTCCACCGAGAAGTGCTCAATAGCCCCACTGTAGATGAACAATAGGAGCCTGCCAGCGAAGCTCTGAAGGATGCTGGGTTTTGTGCCTCTCTTCTTTGTTTTATCATTGTCGGCTCCATTGTACGACCTTTCCTCTGGTAGTCCGATAAAAAAAAAAAAAAGAAAATGTACCCATTTGGCCTCCTAATTATGGGAGAAGAACAGCCCTTAGCATCCCCACGTTTTGAACAAAGTGGTCCTGGTTGGTCTAGCTGGTCTACTAAAAGCAAGATAGTCTTTGTAGTAATTGTTCTGATCCTCTTAATAATTGCATTTGGAATTATGTGGTTTCTTGAAGAGAAATATCCAGTGCATTCTTTGATTGGTACTACTCCTGTTCCCCCTGAGCATGTATTTGTCACTTTGGCCCCTCATAAGGAGAGACACAGATAAACGTACGTTGACAATGTTTTCTTACAGATGTTCCATCAGGTGCACCATTCCTCTAATGTTACTGATTGCTGGGTTTGCGACTTGCTCCCTTCTGTGAGGCATAAAAAATATTTATTGATGTCCCTACCCGTCTCTTATTTAGGGAGCTGTGAGGCATGGTTTCAACTGTTTACAAATTGTTGGACCTGGCCCTTTTTGCAGGGTCATCCCTAAACGTTTTGCCTTCCTCCTGTATTTTTTCTGACCTGGTGTTGGCTGTTTTATGACTCTGGGCACCTTACCACTGCTGATCAGTGCTAAGGTGCGTATGCTCTCCCTATGGTAAAATGTATACATTAATTGGTGTCCATGTTTGGCTTATTTGGTTTACTGTCAGCCCCTAGTAAAGTGCACCAGGAGTGCTAGGGCTTGTAAATACAAATGCTGCTGGTGGGCTTGCAGCACTGGTTGTGCCACCCACAGAAGCAGCCTAGTAAAATGTGTCTAGGGTCTGCTACTGCAGAACCTGCGCGCGGTCTGGTACTGTTGCGCTGATTGCGCAAGTGCACCTACTTGCCAGTCCCCAAACCTTCACTTAACTACATATTAGTCACCCCTCTGGTAGGCCCAAGGGCAGGGTGCATTGTAGGTATAAGGTAGGACATGCCCTGATGTGTGTGGCATGTCCTAATAGTGAATTACAGCCATTTTCGTTTTTCACTATTGAAGGCTACCTGCTCTCCATAGGCCAGAATGGGCTGCTGGAATTACTACACGCTGTAATCCCAGTGGACTCATAGAGCATGGTAGAAAGTCATGTTTAGTATGCCTGAACTCAGAATAATAAAATACTTCTTTTAGTAAAGTTTATTTTAATATCCTGTGTTTGTAAATACTACTTTTAGAAAGTTAGTATTTACTGACCTGGCAATTTCAGTCCGCCTCTGCTGTGTGTGTGTGTTCTGCCTAGTAACAGGGGAGAGCAGGGCTGGGGAATCCCAGGAGACAGGCTGGCTGCCAGGTGGTGGGTAGAGAGGTTACACCAGGATGGGTGGGAGGAGTACACCTTTGACTCTGAATAGACCTGTGCTCTGCCACCACAATGCCGGCTCCGCTCCCTGTGGAGCGGCTGATGTCTCTGCCCTGCTGCTGAAAGGAAAGAGCAGAGTCACCACAACAAAGTGCTCCAAAACTGGACTGAGCCAGGCCCAGGCCCCCTGGCGACAAAGAACAAAAGAATTGTGCTATAAAAGAAGGAGCCCTGCTCCTAAGAAATCAGATCCTGTTTACGCCAAGACGAACCTCTGCCTGAAGGAGAAGGACCTGGAAAAGCTGAAGGAGGAATACTGTCTCTCTGCCTAAGAGACTGGCCTGCAGTGGGTGCCTGTCTGCTGGAAGAAGAGGAAAAGACTACAGAAAAAGACTTTGATTCAACTTGTGCGTCTAAACAATCTCCAAGGGCTTGCTTGTGAACTTGCCCACTGATCTGCGCCCCAGGAACAGTGGGCGCTACCTTTCCTAAAGAAGAGGAGAAGTGCCTGGAAGCGATTCTGTGAAGCTGACTCCCAGAGAACCTGTGTGCCTCTACCCCTTTCCCAGCACCACGACATCTGCCACCTGGGGCTACCACGAGCACCGCAAGGACCTGCCTGGTGCCAGCACCGCAAGTACCTGCCCCTCCAAGCCGTAGCTCGCACCGCAAGGAAAGGACCCTGAATGTCTGCGCACCGAGCCTTGGCAACCCCGCGCCGCCGAGATCCCCGCAAGGACCTGCGATATACTGGTGATCTACCGAGACTCCGTCGGCGCTGCAACGCACTAAGAATTGCCCCGGAGCTGCCTTCCCCTCGTCTGACTTCTATCGTGTGGCTGAGACCTTCTGCGAGTGTGCCACGAAGCACCGCCGCCCTCTGACTGCGAGGGACGACACCGCGACGTGGGACACCTCCCCGTGGAAACCCGAGGCTGCCGTGACCATACCCGTGAAGAAAGAAGGTATTTGTGACTGTCCGCGCTAAGATACGGCCCGTACTTGCCTTCGTACGAGCCGTACCTGCTTTAAACATATTTGGGAGCTGTGCGCTAAAGTACGGACCGTACTTGCCTTCGTACGGACCGTACCTGCCTCGAAAGTATTATAATTTGAGCCGTACCTGCTTTTAGTTCGAATCGTACCTGCCTCGAAAGTATTATAATTTGAGCCGTACCTGCCTTTAGTTCGAACCGTACCTGCCTCGAAAGTATTATAATTTGAGCCGTACCTGCCTTTAGTTTGAACCGTACTTGTGCTGCCGTCCATGTACGGCGCGTCTCTGCCACTGTCCGGACCGAACCACATTGAAAAGCATTACCGGTGCTCACCCCGGGAAGCGTGAGACTTGGCGAGCGAAGCCTGGATCGAGTTCAACGCGTACCTACGTAGGTACGGCCCGTCTGGTTCACTGCCTGCATACGCGTACTCACGCGAGAAGCGTGAGGAACGGCACGATGTCCTGAAATAGCGGTACGAAGCGTACCTGATGCGCTACGAAGCGCACAACCCCCCAAATAACCTTATTTTGATCAGAACTGTGCCATTTTTATAACTGTGGACTGCATTTTAAGCCTTTAAAGAGTAACTGGATAGTACTTACAAGAGAACTGTATTTTATCAACCTGCCTGCAAAGAAATCTTTTATATAAAGAACTTTATCTTGATATAACTACAGCCTTGTGTCTTTGTGTGGTGGGGTGGTGATTATTGTGTGGGACAACTTGCAACGCTTAACCTAATGCCCTCTGGAATCTAGCCTGACTGCTCGCGCCACGTTACCTAGAGGGTGAGCAGGGGTTATTTTTAAAGAGGTGATCCTACGCCCTGACTTAGAGGAAAGGGTCCCTGCTTGTCGCAAGTGCCTACCTGCGCCAACCAGAGACCCCGGATTCTAACACATGGTGTATATCAATTTCCATACTGATGCAATGAATATGAGTTATGCCAATTATGAGACTGTTTTGGAATATATCAGTGTACACCGGGGGTTTACTCCAGGAGAACAAGGGGCCCCTGATACTTTGCATCCAAATGCCTATATGAATGTTTATGAAGTCAAAAAGAATGTAACTTGGGTCCAAAATGAAATTATGGATTTTCAAGATTTTAATGTCACTGAATACTTCAGGTCCTTTCAGATGCGTAATATTACTCAGGACAAAGCAATGCCAGTGCCCATAGTTAACACGACAGCCAGTTTCTGTGTCCAAGGTTTCGGGAGTGTTAAAGTGGGAAGAAGTATTTGCAATTATACTTACTACTTGAGCACGACCAATAGTTCACCTTTACTACCACCCCATAATGTGTATTTTGTTTGTGGGTCCCAGGATTATATATGGCTTCCCAGGGGGTGGTCTGATATATGTTATATCAATTTCCTCTTACCCGCAGTATATATAGCACTGTCCAGTTATCACAGAGATCATCGATTGCAGCGTAGGAGCATATACTTGTCCCGACATAGAAGGGTTCTCAACACAGAAGGCATAGATCAGACAGATACTACTCTGCATCAGTTTACTGATGCTATGAAGGGTATTCTGACCCTCTGGGGTCCTATGTCCAATAGCCTTATCATTTGCAGACTCACAAGGGTTGTGGAGGGAGTTATTAACACTACAGCAGGAATACTGACCAACATTACAGCTGAACTTCAGGCTATGAGACTTGTTGCTCTTCACAATCGGATGATGTTGGACGTCATCCTTGCTGATCGGGGTGGGACCTGTCGCGTCATCAGTAGTAGCTGCTGTGTGTACATACCAGACCATGCTCCGCATGTCTATGCAGCAATACAGAAGTTGCACCGAATTGCATCCGATATTCATCAAGAGAATGGCACCTGGTCCCTTTCTGGTTGGTTCTGGGGTTTGATAGCATCCTGGGGTTGGAAGATACTCCTTTTCTTAGTAGCTATTACGGGTGTCATTTTCACTTGTTGCCTGTGTATTAATTGTCTTCCTGCCTGCTGTACATATTGTGTTAGTAAGTTAACACCTGCACCCAAGGCCCCAGAGCATAATACTAAGCCCTCAGCTATCATGACGCAAGCTGTCCGTGATCTACTGAATATAGATGAGGGTATTTTTTAATATTGGCAGTATGCGTATTGCCCTGCATTAATGATTTTCTTATTATGCTAGAATAGACAAAATTGTTGGCAAATACTAAAAGGTCTGTTGAACTGCAAACGCATCTAGCCGACTCCTTCTAGCATTTTGCGAGTTAAGTTAGCATTTGCGGCACCATTTTGTCCTTAGCCGCCATTTTGTACTGTGATTTACATAAAAAAAACTCAAAAACACTGAAAAGAATCAAAGATTAAACTAACGTTATTAGTTAGGCGAAAATGTCAGTAAAAATGTAGCAGTTTAAACATAAAAAAGCACTGGAATTCACAAGTTATAGTTAACTGAAGTAGCTATATGACCCCACAAATTACATGACGCATAACATGTTCTATGACATCATTAATAACATCAACAGGAGATCTGAAATGACAAAATTGATAACAACACTGTGCATGGCGAGGGTGCAAGATATAGTTACTTCAGTTAACTATAACTGGTGAATTTCAGTGTTCGTTTTGTTTAAAATGCTCCATTTTTACAAACATTTTCACCGAATTATAGTGTCACTTTAACCTTTGTGTTTTTCAGTGAATACACACACACACACACACACACATACACACACACATCAAAGGTTATGCCACTTAAACCAATTTAAAAAGTACTTGCCTGTGATGTAAACAATGACAATTAAAAGGTAGTGAAGTCCACTCTCAAAGTACGTATCTCTGATGTAATGACTGCACTGTAACCTACCTGCGATCTAACCATTGCGACATAATGGCAGCACACCAGTCACTTTTTATTAGACCCAACAGGAGACAGGTGAGATGATTATGTACTGCTACTAGTTTGGATATTAATTTCTTGAGGAGTCTAGTGTAGAAGCTAATGCAATAGTGAAGGTGAGAAAACAACTGATAAAGAGTTGGAGACTGTTTCCTTTCCACTAAATGCTACAGAGAATCTTTTTCCAAACATTTAAACATTTTGGCTGTGAAAGGAAGGCAATGTACTTCACACAACATCTTGTTAGTCCACCTGTCTCAGCAGCTCCTCCTCCTTTAAAGTGTCAGGTATCCCATACAGCACTGCATGACAGTACCTGCTAGGCAGCTAGTGCTTCTTCTCTCATACTTCTGCAGAGTTCATAAAGCACCCCTGCAGAGTTCACAAAGCACAGGCAAGCGACCACAGGATATGTGTCCTCTGACCCCACCAGTCCACATACAGCCTATTATTTACTACTGGCTCTTCAGATGACAGTGGGCAGTGTGCATTCACTGGCGCATTCAGCGCCTTCAAGACCGGGGGCAGAGAAGAGTTGGAGACTGGCGAACCTGGGCCAGGTGTATTTGCAGCAGTCATGGCACTTGGTTAATTTTCATATTAAAACTGCATCAACTGCTACAGCACACCCTATATGACTCGGATGCACCTCCTCCCCTAGCATGTGAGGTCACCAGCCAAACTGCTAAGTGGCCTCTGAGCAGCAAATCATCGCCTGCACACTTGGGGGCATCCTAGTCATTATTAAAAAAACATTCATAACACTGTGCCACATACCCCCACAAAACTGGCCCATCACACCACAACAATGGCCAACACATAGCCACCCATTGACCTGTCAGACTGGTCCTTCTGGCACTGCCAAAGTGAGTCCGACCGTGCCTCTGACCAACCTTTCAGCCAATCGGATAAATATAAAACAGATTGACTTGTTTATTGAGAAAACAGCTGGAAAGGTGTGCACCCTGACAAAGAAACGAGGCATGCTTGCATATGAAGTACACCTATCCACATGGTACTAGGTGTGCAAAGCGCTAAACGGTTTCGCCACTAGGTGAAGACAGCACTAGCACGTTGCCAAACAGAAACAGCCAGAGTAATAGAGGTATTATAATGGTAAGTTCATCCTTCAAAGCATCTTGGTGCTGTGGATGTGACCTCTGCATCCAAAGCACAAGCCATCAGGTGCTATGAACATGGGGTGACCTCCAAGCACCCAGAGCAGGATACCCCTCAGGCACTGGCACCACTAAGATTCACTTTTCCTCTTTTCAGGTCAGGTGGCTGGAGCTACCCAAGGCATTACTTTTAACTGAGAGCCAATCAGTGCACACGGCACTTTTACTTTTACTTCTGTTGGTGTCGAGGGCAAATCTGAGTCCCCTGAGCACTGATTTTCATAGAAGAGTTATTTTTGGAAAGAGCAGAAACTTTCCTTTCCAATAATATCCCTCCCTAGTGGATCCCTGATCAGGGATCACCAAAGGAGGGTGATCCGCAAGTAGGAATATGCCTACAAGACCCCAGGGAAGAAGTCGAAACACCCCCCAGACATGGGCAAGTGATACCCCTCTCAAAAAAACACAATGTTCCCTTGTTACCCTCTGGGAGAGGGCGATTGGGGGGCATGGTAGGAATGTTATGGATTTTGGAGATTCCAGAACTTTCCTGCATGGAGATGTGAGGACAATACATGATTTTAGTAAAAGTATAAGGTTTGCAGGGGTATTTTAGTTAAGAAATCACAGTGGGATCCATACAAGTCACACCACTCTGGACTCCCCTGTCTGATGTTTGTAGGTTATTCTGGGTTGCGGCCGAGGACGGGCACAAATAATACAGCTACCCACAACACTAAAATGGGTCAATGTTCATGGCAAAAAGTTGATGTCTCCATGTTGGATTTTAGGAGTATTGTGAGGCAGGCAATAGGCACATCCAAACAAGTGAGGTACCATCTGTATAAGGAGAAGTGTGGGAACACAGAATAATTGAACATTTCTCGCCATTTTTATCTTATAAATGTATGCCAGGGCGCAAGAAAGAAATCATTTTGCAAAATGTCCTCGGAATCACAGAACAGTATTGCTAATCCCAAATTTGAAGTCGTACAAATAATCACCATTCCTAAACTCAATAACTAGGGCACATATAAAAAAAAGGCATGGGGTTCCTTTAAAGCCAGCTTTCGTAAGATTTTACTATATGAATGAATTCATGGCTGGGACACGATGAAATACCATTATAAATGACAGTTCAGTTGTTGGCTCCTGGTATTTAATTGTTTTTGGGCAACAAACATTACATATTCCCACAACGAAAAGGTTTTGACAAATGTAACAGTATATTACGTTTGTAAATTGATCATCAGAGCAAAAAATTACAGATGAAATCGTTGTCACCTATTTCTGTTTCTTCCTATTTTTCTACATTATTTTTTAATTCAATGATTATTTTATTTGGCAAAACCGTGGGAGAGCTCCCCAAATGACCCCTTGCTAAATTTAGAATTGTGTCTACTTTTCAGAAATGTATAGCCTTCCTGGTTCACCCATGGGTTTCAGACTGTTTCCATCACCATCTAGGTAGAAACCACAAAACATATGAGAAATGGACTGCCACTTAAAAAAAGCTTGGTTCAGAAATATGGAAAGATAGTGATCTTAGCAAAGCAAACCTTTGGTGGATCATTTTTGTAAACAATATGCTTTCTTGCATAGAACTTCTTCCTATATTTCAAAAAATCCCCAAATTTGCTATGTTTTGGTTATTTTCTCGGTTCCCTTCAGGATTACCAACAAACCCTCATGTGGGTAATGTGGGAAAAAGAACACGAATTTAGCCTAGATACCTTTGTGTATAAAAAGTTATGAAGGCTTAAGTGCAAAGTTCCACAAGTATCAAAAAAGGACTCGGCGTCCGTTTGTATGCCATGCCGGGGATGGGATTACCGAATGTGACATTACTATTGCTCTGCTGTGTGTTTGGTTTTACTTTCAATAAAAATTGTTTTTAAAAAAAAACAAGCATTTGCAATGCAATAGGTCTCACAATTACGCAAGTTTAAGCTATTGGCATTGTAAATGACACCGCCTTTTATTTATGTTTTAAAATCAAAAATAAAAGGCATTGTTATTTGCAATGTTAATAGCTCAAACTCGCGTAAATGCGAGGCCTATTGCATTGCAAATGCTTGTTGCAAATAGGTCACCTAGCAAGATTAACCCTTTCTGTTAACCCGCAACGGGCCGTAAATAACAATATACATGAGCTCAAAGATATTTCTATTGTCTTCAAAGCATAATTGTCCGTGTCTGGGGCTGAATGCGACTGCCAGTGTTAAAGGACAGCTATGCAGCTGTTGAGGAGCGGGTGGGTGCAGGCTATGAAAGCTGCCGGTCTGGCCACACCCTCAGTCATAGACACAAAGCGCCACCCGCTCCACAGGTGAACAACAGGGCGGAACCATTCACCCTTCCGATTGGCTGTTGATATGCACCAAATATTGCAACAGCCAACCCGAAGGATCTAAAACTTGGAGGGAGGAAAGCAGATAGTCATACGGAACATGACAGGCAAGATCCGAAAACCCCAGTAACGGGACACACCTATTGCATTATGCACCCATTGGAAAAAGCAGCTGTCAGTCACTGCCAAGCAGGGAGAGGAGCTAGTGAGTGACATTACGCTCCTCCAATCCAATCCAGGGGTTTTGCCTATTATTGCTCGTGGTAATGTTCGAAAAGGGCAAGTACACACTATACTGTGTACGCTTTAGCCAGTTGTCGGGCCTTTTTAGTATCTGGAAGAGCAGATTTTCAGAATACGTATTTCATGCCTTGAGCGAGTGAGACATGCACCATGCAACTGTAAATATCCCATACTGCATGCCCTAAACACAGTAAGCAGAGCCTTCCCATACTTCCGCGTCACCTCTTCGAACGTGCCGCAGCCAATAGACGCCATGTGCCGAGACCGAGGCCGTATGGTATTGGCGAGTAGTTGTTTAGTGGGCGGGGAGGCAGGAGCCGCCGCCTCCGCTTACAGAGGAGCCACAGCAGTACCGGCTGGAGGACTTGGACACGCTGGCCACAGTGGGTAAGTCAGGATCGTAGCCGTTCCGCTGCAGATGTGCCACATCCTTTCAAACAGCACACTTCTGGTCTATAGTGCAACATTGGAATGACACCCTCCCCCCGAAATCCCCATATTCTGGCTTTACTCACAGCATCACCAAGGGAGAGGGCACCGCCTGCAGCTGTATTCTGACATGGTTCTTGCCACCCCTCACCACTTTGCCTGAAACGAATAAGAGCTTTGTTCCACTAATTATGGCTACATCACTTTTTGCAATTTTCTTGTGCATTGCGAGTGTGGCTTTCAGAGTGGTGAAAAGTGGTCTTGGGCACTGGGGCAGCACTTGCCGTTGCTGCACCCATGAAATGCACCCATTGCAACCGGCGTGACAAGGGCTAGTCTAAAGCTAAGACACCAATGTCCCCCACCTCCTAGTAGGTGGGGCCCCTCCGCCCGAAAGAACTAGTAGCAGGTACTGCCGATTAAGCCAAACAAAGTGCAGTTGGGTCCGCCATGTCGGAGTGGGTGTGATGGAGGCTGGCTGTCACCCCCAGGAGCGTGATCCTCGTGGACTGAGTGATATTTGCCGGGTGACGATGGAAGCTCGTTAGGTGTGGCTGGCATTGGAGCAGGTGAAAGCCTGGATTTATATGGTGTTTAGCCGGCATTCACCAGCTCTAGGCTCTTCTGTACCATCGAAGGTGATGGCAATGCACACTGGGAGGTAATGAGTCCGCCGAACTGTGCCCCCACTGGTTAAGACGGGGACCGCTTATAACTTTAACCCAGACAACTAAGTTATCTGCATGAAAGGTGTGCGAGAGTTTGTGGGAACACACAGGGAGGCTCCGAGGGATTATGGTCCTCTAGCTGAGGGTACGCCAGGCTGGAGTAATCCTTGGCTGCAGCTGACTTGGGTGTAGTCGGTGTTCGTGTGCGTTGCAGTTAGTGGGAGACGGGACTTTATCATTAGGCTTTGGCCGCACGAGGGAAAGTTTAAAGTGGAGAAGTGTGGCTCAGTGGTTAGAGTGGCAGACCTCGATGCAGAGCTCTGGCCAGGGACCAGGGTTCGATTCCCGCCTCGGCAGGTCTCGGGCTCATAAATTCCTCTGACCAGATATTCTCGCCTCAGTGCCTATTCTAATCATGGGTCCCACGCTGCAACTCTGGGCAATAGCTTGCTTAGTCTCCACAACGGCCCCCACAGCGCGAGGGATGCCTGGTTTCACCACAGGGGTGCCCAGGAGTGGACACTTAACAAGGAAAACCAGGAAGGGTTCCCTTGTGGTATTCGTACAAGCGCCGGGAGACCCCATGTGGGTAGCTGCGCGCTATACAAGTACAAAACATTTACATTTAAAGGGAGGATGAGAAATATTGGAAACGGTGAATGGAGAAAAAAAAAATCAAAAGACGGAACTAAAGGGTGGTGAAGAAAAAGGCATGACGTCGAATCAGAACTATACTGCCTCGTGATGTGCAGAGTTGGCGTGGGGCACCTAGGAAAAAGTTTGGGGGATTTGAATATTTTTTTAAATACAAACGGACTGATGAATGTAGCCATACACGAGATATCCTAATTGTCAGACGCAGAAGAGGAGATAGTCTATCAGAGGTCTTGATAACATTCCCGGCGGAGCCCCCAAAAGTGGCTGGGGTGCAGCCAGTATAAGAGGCATCCATTTAGGCAGACAGGTGAAGTTCCGAAACACCCTCTCACGTGGAGCAGGAACTCTAAGGGGAGTCAAGATGTAAGAAGCCGCTAGCTGCACGGGTTGGTTTTTCCACGTGATCTTTGGACGCCGAGTCCTCGTGGGAGGACCGGTGCTACTTTCTTCCTTGCTTTGTAGTCACTGCTCCCCGTGGGGAGGAGCTAGCATGTTGTGCAGTGAGCAGAACACACCCCTCACAACACGGACCCTTCCTAGTGTAACAAGGGCCAACACCATCATGCAACAGGCACGAAGTACACAGTTGATTACTGGCTATCTAAAAACTCCCACCCACCGCTTGCTGTGAGTCACTTTAATGTTCGTGCACGAACTTCCTCACGATTCAAGTTTGTCATAATTGAACACGCTGCAGAACAGTGTTTTTGCTCTACATGGCATATACGGTTTCAGTCGCTAGTTGCGTCATAGAAATGTATGATTTCTGTACCACTTAATTGAAAATGGAGTTTTGTGGCAGGTGAACGTTATTGCAACGATTGTCAAGTGTGGTTGAGTGCTTAATTGCTGGATAAAACAATCATTGGCCGCACGCGCGACTAGCGCTTAAAGTTTATTAAAAAAAAAAAAAGACAAGCCCGGCGGAGCGTGGCGCGCGCGCGCTTGGGGGCGGGGGAGCGGACCCTTTGAAGTGCTCCCAAAAGGCGGATTGCATGGCGGCACGATGCGCGTGATTGTGCGTGTGCTAGCAAGGCAATCCGCTTTTTGGGAGCACTTTTCAAACCCGCTCTCTATAGTCTCGCTTTGCGATCGCTTACGCGATAGCAAGGCGAGACCTAAAAAGGACTCGGCACTAGGGGAGAAAGGCTTGGCCAACAAGTGGTTAATTATTAAATCAAGCTTTTTGATCCTGACTATGGTGATTACGATTTTTTATGAAGATATTCTCAGTTGGAAAGGGGATGGCTAGGTGGTGGGAAGTTTGGAATGATTTTGTGTCTGTATTAGACATTTGTGAAGGCTACTGCTGTGACTTTAGTAGGCAATGTCAGTATATTTAGAAACATACTATTGATGTTGATAGTTGCAGTAAATTCGAAATTCTTTGCAGATATTGTAATCATGTACACTATAAATTGACAAACATTTGTAAAAGAGCAGTGTGGTTGACTACAATCTCGGTGATTACCAGTCATTATAAAATAAACCATAAACATTCCTATAAACCACTTAATTTTAAACAATGTTATGATTATGATTAATCCTGCCTCCCTGGCCCTCCCTTCCCTCGCCTGCAGGCTCCACCTCTGTGCCACTTCAACAAAACATGGAAAAGGAAGCAAAGATATAAACATACCTACTGTTCAATGCAAGACCCATGAATAAAAGTCACCTAAACGTCTTCAAATGAATCTCAGAAGCCGCACTAGACCTCCTCTTCATCAAGGAAACCTGGCTCAGTAATGACGCTGCATCCAGGTATCATGAAGGTGTTCTCCTGAATCCATGCTGGTAAGATGTCACTCCACCCAACCTTTACTTCTTCCTGCCTTCTAATCTACAGACCTCCTCCAGGCAACAGGATATTTAAGGATGCCTTACTTGGTGCAATATCTAAGGTTTTCTAAACCACCCTACCCAATGCTTTCTTTCTGACTTTAACATATGGTGGTGGCAGCATGCCATTTTTGAATTGCAGTACTTAGAGATGCCTTTTTTGGTGATCCAAAAGAGAGTGTGATACCTATCGCCCCACCCGTGTAAAGTTCCACTTGTGTTATGACCAGACTCAGCGCTGACATCCCTGTGTGTATATTGAGTTTGTGTTGTGTGTACGGTGCCTGCCTGAATACTCCATGTTGGTTGTGAGTGTATGTAAGCTATTGCCAGTAGGATCCATTTTGGATTGACCCTGGTTCAACACTGCACAACATGTAGGTAATTATACTGCCTCCTCAGACAGTGAAAAGGCAGTAACTGCATTCCGGAGACCCACACACTAAAGTGTGGGGGAGAAGGCAAGGGCTGCCTTTTCAAATTCTACAGGGCCTATTGAGCAGGGGATTGCTTATTAGCCCTTCATGGGCGCTGTCATTTGGGCGATGGCAAGGGAATGGATGAGTCAGCGGATTTAGTTGTTGGATGGAGATGTTCTTAGTCTGAGCCTGGGCCTTTCATGGCTCACCCAAGAAGGCTGATGATAGCAAGGTGCAGAGATTCACACCCACTATGCTTGTGTGATGGTACTCCTGTTTTGAGCCAGCACCATTACTAACTCTTGTGGGAACATTACCCTTACACAGAGATCTGTCTGCACTGCCGAAAGACGACAAATTTATGAGTATGAGAAGGAACCACCCTAAGCCCTCTGTCAGGGAATTGTATTAAAAAGTGTTACCAAAGCCTTCCACCTTCGCTCCAGTACCAAGA
The DNA here is from genome assembly GCF_964204655.1 of Triturus cristatus. Taxonomy (NCBI): domain Eukaryota; kingdom Metazoa; phylum Chordata; class Amphibia; order Caudata; family Salamandridae; genus Triturus; species Triturus cristatus. The sequence goes on from NC_140586.1 coordinate 69,842,508, forward strand.
ATATGGATACTCTGCAGAGTACTCAAAGAGCCGCTGCGATACAGGGCTGGTTTTGCAATCTTCCAAAGCGAGGGGCCATTACCCGAAAGCTGCACATCCTGCTTGAGAAGCTGTTTCAAAGTAAACACACGGAGATGATGGACGGAGCACTGAAACTTGTCAGACACTCACCCCCAGTCACAGATCTGGGTTGAATGAATCATTGTTCTTTAGCTCACTTCGCCACCTCAGTTCAGACCCAGCTACATGCAAATCAGTCTTGAACCTGTGCCTCATGGGAACAGTCCAGCCCGAACTGCCAAGCCAGGTCTTCCCTGAACCGGAAACAAGCATCCTGGGACCGGTTACGGGCTAACAGCCCTCATCGGCCAGGCTAGCTTGAATCCAGTGGCAAAGTGAGCAAGGGACCCATGTCTGGGCATACCCTGCCAACTTAGGGTGAACAACGTAAACACAAGGAGATGATGGATAGAGCGCTGAAACTTTTCAGACACTCACCCCCAGTCACATATCTGTGTTGAATCCATCATCGTTCTTTAGCTCACTTCGCCACCTCAGTTCAGACCCAGCTATATGCAAATCAGTCTTGACCCTGTGCCTCATGGGAACAGTCCAGCCCGAACTGCCAAGCCTGGTCTTCCCTGAACCGAAAACAAGCATCCTGGGACCGGTTTCGATCTAACAGCCCTCATCAGCCAGGCTAGCTTGAATCCACTGGCAAAGTGAGCAAGGGACCCACGTATGGGCATACCCTGCCAACTTAGGGCGAACAACGTAAACACAAGGAGATGATGGACAGAGCACTGAAACTTTTCAGACACTCACCCCCAGTCACAGATCTGGGTTGAATCCATCATCGTTCTTTAGCTCACTTCGCCACTAAGTTCAGACCCAGCTATATGCAAATCAGTCTTGACCCTGTCCCTCATGAGAACAGTCCAGCCCGAACTGCCAAGCCAGGTCTTCCCTGAACTGGAAACAAGCATCCTGGGACCGGTTTCGGGCTAACAGCCCTCATCAGCCAGGACAGCTTAAATCCAGTGGCAAAGTGAGCAAGGGAGGATCTGGCCTGGCAATTCGGGCTGGACTGTTCCCATGAGGCACAGGGTCAAGAATGATTTGCATATGGCAGGGTTCAAAGTGGAATGGCATGGTGAGCAAAAGAACGATGGATTTAGGCCCAGATCTCTGTACTGGGGTGAATGTATGACATTGTTCTGCATTCTGTCCATGAATTGTTGTTTTTGCATTTGTCATCCCCGAGAGGGACGGGTATGCCCAGATGTGGGTCCCATGCTCTCCATGCCACTGGAGTCAAGCTATCCTAGCTGATGAGGGGTGAGACCCCGAAACCGGTCCTAGGATGATTGTTTCCAGTCCAGGGAGGACCTGGCCTTGCAGTTCCTGCTGGGCTGTTCCCATGAGGCACAGGGTCAAGACTGATTTGCATATGGCTGGGTTTAAACTGGAATGGCATGGTGAGCAAAAAAACGATGGATTTAGGCCCAGAACTCTGTACTGGGGTGAATGTATGACATTGTTCTGCATTCTGTCCATCAATTGTTGTTTTTGCATTTGTCCCCCCGAGTGGGACGGGTATGCCCAGACGTGGGTCCGATGCTGTCCATGCCACTGGAGTCAAGCTATCCTGGCTGATGAGGGGTGAAACCCCGAAACCGGTCCTAGGATGCTTGTTTCCAGTCCAGGGAGGACCTGGTCTTGCATTTCGGGCTGGAATGTTCCCATGAAGCACAGGGTCAAGACTGATTTGCATATGGCTGGGTTCAAACTGGAATGGCATGGTGAGCAAAAAAGGGTTCAAACTGGAATGGCGTGGGGAGCAAAAAACGATGGATTTACGCCCAGATCTCTGTACTGGGGTGAATGTATGACATTGTTCTGCATTCTGTCCTAAATTGTTGTTTTTGCAAGCTGTTTCTGGTGTCTACCTGATACCCGGAAATCTGTCTGTCTGTTAAGAGGGGAGAATGGGCATGTTTTGCCCAGGAGCTATCTGAGAAGTTGCATTAACTGACTCCTAGAAAGGAGCAGCCCAGAAGAAGCAGTTTGACCTCCCTCTCCAACTAAGGGTTTTAATTTGAGTTTGGTGGACAGGAGACTAAGTCCCAAATGTTGCGAAAGTCCTGTTCACCGTATTGCAAGTGTATTCTAGTCTGTGGCACTTGCAATATGGAAGACAGGAAATCCACCAGATTTTAACAGAGTATCCCATTCACCAAACGCTAAATCAGACCATAAGCAGTCAGATACAATTCACCGGTACGCCAACCACAGAGGAAAATGGGGAGCTTGTGCTGATTCTGTTTTTGCCATACTAAGGGACCTCACCTCATCACCCAGGCCAGAAGTAAA